>NC_137774.1:102238785-103503785 GCF_963455305.1 Plecotus auritus | reverse complement strand
TTAAACCACAAAAAGAAAAATACTGTATAATTCCATTTATATGAGATACCTAGAGTAATCAAATTCATAGACAGAAAATAGAATGGTGGTTGCCAGGGGCCTAGGAGAAGGTGGAAATGGAGAATTGTTGCTCAATGGGTATAGAGTTTCAGTTTTACAAGATGAAAAGGATTCTGGAAATAGATGGTTGCACAACGATATAAATATATATTTAATGCGACTGAACTGTATGCTTGATAATAGTTAAGATAGTAAATTTTATGATTTGTTTATTTTACCACAGCTTAAAGAAATAAAAAGCCATTACTCTAAGAAATAAATGTGTCACTTGAAATAAAAGAGAAGCTGAAATATTTTTAAATAAAAACATAAAACTGTATAAAAATGTGAAATCAGAAGTCTCACCATTTCTCTCTTTCAGCTAATTTCTCTTCTACAACCTCCAGTTTCTGGCTTATTTTTCAGTTTGCAGAGTTAAGCATGTGTGTGTACGTGTGAAATCTTGTATTTCCCCTGTAGATAGCATACTACATGTAGTGTTCTATAACTTTTTATTTGTCAATATATACTGGAATTCACACCATATTAATGCTTAGAGATCCTTCTTCATTCTTTAACACATTAAGGCCCTATCAGTCACCGGTAACTGACACTATACTTTCCCTCTGGAAGACAAAACAGGCTGGGCACTTAATGTATTAAAAATGGCTACCCTAATATTCTGTGGTTCAAAACTTTAGATATGTAACCAGTACTCTCTTGATGGATAATTTGATTGTTTCTAGTCTTTTGCTATTGTAGATAATGCAGACTTGAGTACTACATGCATATGTTTTTGTTTTTGTTTTTGTGGAAGTATATAATCAGGATAAATTACTAGTAGTGGAATTGTTGAGTCAGAGAGTGGTGTACTCTTCTAAATCCCTGAGTAAAAATTAACAGATCTACTGTTGCTTTATTTTTAGTTGGTCATTGATGCGCTTGGCAATGGTGCAGTTGGTGCTCAACAACTTGAAGACTTTCTATCCCTTTGCAGGTCATGATCTTGCAGGTAAAAAAATATTTTACTTTATTTATTTGTTTTTTAAAATATGTTTTTATTTTTTTTTTTTAGAGAGAGGAAGAGAGAGAGAGAGAAACATTGATGAGAGATCAACGTTGATTGGCTGCCTCCTGCATGCCCCTTTCTGGGGATCGAACCTGCAACCTAAGCATGTGCCCTCACTGGAAATCAAACCGGTAACCTCTTGGTGCATGGTCCAATGCTCAACCACTGAGTCACACCAGCTGGGCTAAAAAATATTTTAACATGAATTAATATTGCCATTGCTTTTGATTTACTGTTTTGTATTTTTTCAAATAATGGAGAAAAAGTTAAATAACTTCCTATTGTAGAAGATATGTTTCTGTTAACCAAACCAACCATCTATAGATATGTCTCTCACCTTGTTAGTGCTCTTAGGAGTACAAGAAAGCAGGGAATTTGAACCTGATGTGATTGATTTTATTGAGACTGTATTTATAGCCATAGCTGAGATATTGGGAGATTTAATAGTGGTAGACACCTAGAAAACTAAGTAAATGCAAAAAGTTAGTGATTAACTCCAAGGAAGGAAACGTAGTACAGGAAAGAAAGAGGCATGTTAGGATACCAAGTGGTTCAGCTGTGATCTGTATTTAATCATACCTAATAATAGACAAACATGTAAATTGACCATACCTCCGTTACACCCACAGCCAATCAGAGTGAGTGTGCAAATTAACCCAACAAAAATGGAGGTTAATTTGCATATGTAGGCACCCAGCAGCCTGGGTCCTAGGAACTTTCTCAGCACCCAGGTCACTCCGAGGTAGGCCCCCAGTGGGTCCTGAGCAACCTGGGAAGGGCCTGAGCCAGGGGGCTCCTGGGCAGGGGCAGAGCTGGGTGATGGGAGAGAGCTGGGGGTCCCCTGTCGAGGCCCCAAGCCCCAGCCAGAGGCTTGAGGCCTGGGCAGGGGCGGAGCCAGGCGATCGGGCCATCGGAGGGAGCTGGGAGTCCCCTGCCTAGACCTGGAGGCTTTAGGCCTTGGCAGGGGCGGAGCCAGAGATCGGAGGCGATTGGTGTGAACTACAGAGGAAATACCTTTTCTGACCGCTCATTGGCTAAGCTCCCTGTTTACCACTGGTAATATTCTTAGTAACTTGGGTATAAGAATCCAAAAAGGTGATCTAGGGTTTTTCCACCACAATCCTGGAGAAAAAAAGGAAGGTCCACTGCTGGAGGGCTAAGAAATGTCATATCCTGCTCTAGCCAGTTTGGCTCAGTGGATAATGCCTAGGCTTGCCGACTGCAGGGTCCGGGTTAGATTCTGATCAAGGGCATGTACTTAGGTTGCAGGCTGCTCTCTGGCTGGGGCCCAGGTCAGGGCTCATGCAGGAGGCAACCAATCAAAGTGTTCCTCTCACTTTGATGTTTCTCTCTTCTTTCCCTTTCTCTTCCACATTCTCTAAAAATCAATGGAAACATATCCTCAGGTGAGGATAAAAAAAAGAAAGAAAGAAATGTCATATTCTATGAAAGACATCTTGAAAATGCCTAAAGAAAGTTGTCATTTTTTCATGGTGAAGGGACTGGAGTCCGTGTTGATGAAAACACCTTGGTGGCTGTGGTGACTGGCAGTGGCTGCAGCAGCAGGGTGATGGGGCTGGTGACTTCCCCTGATCAGCCCGGTCCCCTCTGTAGGACATTCCCTGAGGGCTCCCAGTATGTGAGAGGGGGCAGGATGGGCTGAGGAACCCCCCGCCCCCAGTGCACGAATTTCGTGCACCGAGCCCCTAGTATATATATAAAGATGAAAACTAAAATGCCAATTTAATAAAAAATTATTATGTGATTATATTGGAATGATGGAGAGAGAAGTTTATTCTCATATGCTATAGCAGTATATCAGAAGATCATTTCTAAAATTGAAAGATTAAGAATTCACAGTATGAGCATGTTTAGATTTTTGTAGGTAAAGAGCTAAAAGTTGAGAGTAGGATTAGGATTCAAGAGTATAGAAGTGTAGAACTGGAAAGTGCTGCATTTCATAGTATTACGTAACTTTTTTTTTACTTTTGTGAATTATTTAATTTTCTAAGCAAATTATAGTTAATATGCTATACAGAAATTGGGCTGATACAAAGGTTAAAGCAATTAATTTTCTTCCCAGACATCTATATATATAAAAAGCCAGTGACTGTAACAGCCATAACAACCATAACGACTGGTCACTATGATGCCCACTGTGGCCAGCAAACGGGCCCGATCAGGGGGTGGGGCTGGCTGGCCAACCTCACGGCCCCTCCCCACTGCTGGCCTGCCCCTGATCAGACTCTCCCACCCCGATCAAGAGTGGGCCTCTGGCCAAATACCCCCTCCCTTCCCCCCAGCCAGCCCTATCCCCAATCAGCCCTCCCCACAACGATAGGCCTGCAGCCCTTCCCCCCAGGCCGGCCTGCCCCTGATCCCCCACCCCAATAGGGAGTGGGGCTGGCTGGCCACACACCTGATGGGCCCCCACCACCCTGATTGGCCCACAACCCCTCCCCATGGCCGGTCCCGCCCCTGATCACCCCTCCTCCCCATCAGGGGCAGGGCCAGCTGGCCAACTACCCATGGCCCCTCCTGCAGCCCCTCCCCCCACCTGGCCCCACCCCAGATCGGCTCCCACCCCATCAGGGGCAGGGCCAGCTGGCAAACCACCCATAGCCCCTCCCCCAGGCTGCTGGCCACTAATCAGCACCCTCCAACCCCATTTGGGGGCAGGGCCAGCTGGCCCACTGCCCACAGCCCCTCCCCATGGCCTGGTCCCACCCCCAATCAGCCCCCCAACCCCAATCAAAGGGTGGGCCGGCCGGCCAACCTCCTGCCGTCTCCTCCTCCCTACAGGTCCAGCCCCGATCTGCTCCAATTGGAGCTGGGTTGGCTGGACCCCACCTGTGCACAAACTCGTGCACCGGGCCTCTACTTGTTTTATAATATTCAGGTAAATTTTTTTATGTGAAATTAAAGTCAAAAGCAGTAATTGAAATAGCAGTCATTTAAATCACATCATAAATATTAATCCAAGTAGTAGTTGTAAAGCTTTGATGTAATTTTGACTTAGATTGCCCATTTTTTGTTGTTGTCCTTGGCTACCTAATTATGTTGAAATGTTACACAGATTTATGATATCCTTTTTTAAAATACTTTTTTTTTTATTGCTTTTGGAGAGGAAGGGAGAGGGAGAGAGAGATAGAAACATCAATGATGAAAATCATTGATCAGTTGCCTCTTGCATGCTCCCTAATAGGGATCAAGCCTGTAACCTGGGCATGTGCCCTGACCAGGAATCGAACCCTGACCTTCCAGTTCAGAGGTTGACGTTCAACCATTCAGCCACACCAGCTGAGTGGTATCCTTTTTTTTTATATTCTAGAATTCTATGCCCTCCTCTTTCACATCACCTCTGACAAAATTTGTGTTAATATCTCAGTCATTCTTACAGTTGAATATAGCATTTTACTACAGAAGATAAATGCGGGTCTATTTTATTTTCTCATTTTAGAGCTTCCTGTTAGTTCACCACTTTGTCACGCAGTTCTAAAAACTCTTCAGTGTTGGGAGCAAGTTCTTCTCCGCCGACTTGAAGTCCATGGTGGGCCCCCTCAAAACTATATTGCAAGTTATACTTCAGAAGAGAGTTTGTCTGCAGGTCCTGCAATTCTCCGCCACAAAGCTTTGCTGGAACCTACAAACACTCCTTTCAAGTAGGTTTTCCTATGGATATTGTTTTTAAGTATGAGTTTTACTAAATCAAGAGTGGTTTCAGGTAGTATTTGAAGAAAAAATATTTAAGTCCTTTTATGTATAATATGCTCTTCTAGGCTCATCTTTGTGTCTCTGTGTCATGCATATTATAGTCCTGAGGTTAGCAAACATTTCCTGCAAAGGTCCAAATAAGCAAACATTTTAGACTTTGGGGACCTTACAGTTCTTGTGGCAACTATTCAGCCTTGCCATTGTATAGTGAAAGCAACTATGAACTGTAAGTAGTAAGTGAATGGGCATGGCTGTTACATAATAAACTTTATTTTTGAAAATGGAACGCAGGCTTGTAGTTTACTGGCACCCACTCTCGAGCAGTGCTATTCAAAATAGCCAGCAAACTGAATTGCTGTTTGTGACGTGTAAAAGGTAAATCAGTGCAGTGCTTGCTTCATCGAAGTCTTGCTATAGTGACTTAATGATAGTTCATTTACATTTTTTTCTTAAGCTCTTACCTCATTGCACATCAGTAACAGACTTCATGGACTGGTATGTGTTCTCAGACAACACTTTTAGTAGCTCTGCTTGTAGATCTCTTCTAGGAAGCATAACTATTATGTTTCTAGGTGAGGGGTCAGCAGACTGCAGCCTATGGGCCAAATTCATCCTTCCTCCTATATTGTAAATAAAGTTTTATTGGATCACAGCCACACCCTTTCATTTTAATATCATCTCTGCCCCTTTCCCACTTCATTGGCAGAGCTGAGTAATAGTATGAAAGACCATGTGGCCTACAGAGCCTAAAATATTTACCATCCAGTCCTTTAAGAAAAAGTCTACTAGTACTGATTGCAGCCCAAGATGATTTGGTCTGATTCTAGTTAATTATTATTATAAACACTTTATAACACTAAGTAGATATAGTCAAGTTAATCAGAATTTTAAGTGTATAATTAAATATATTGTTTCTCTGTAGATCCAAACACCACCTGGCACTTTCTGTGAAAAGACTTTGGCAGTACTTGGTGAAGCAAGAAGAAATTCAGGAAACCTTTATCAAAAATATATTTACAAAGAAAAGGTGCCTAAATGAGGTTTGTATAAGTTAAAACCTGCTTACTGTTTTATTATTGAAATCTTTTGTATTATGTAACCATAAAGAATAAGTTGCCTTTATAGACTGTTTAACTCATTTTAACTCTGGCTGCTTAGCTCAATTGGTTGGAGCATCATCCCAACACACCAAAGTTAGGGATTCGATCCCTGGTCAGGGCGCATATAAGAATCAACCAATAAATAAATAAGTGGAACAACAAGTTGATGTTTCTCTCTTTCTCTCCTTCCCCCTCTATGTCAAATCAATAAATAAAAAAATAAAACTAACTTTGGCCTAGCCAGTTTGGCTCAGTGGATAGAGTGTTGGCCTGCAGACTGAAAGGTCCCAGGTTCGATTCTGGTCAAGGGCACATGCCCGGATTGTGGGCTCGGTACCCAGTAGGGGGGTGCAGGAGGCAGCGGATCAATGGTTCTCTCTCATCATTGATGTTTCTATCTCTCTCCCTTTCCCTTACTCTCTGAAATCAATAATATATTAAATAATAAAATAAAATAAAACTAATTTTTATATCATAAAGATATCCTATGCAGTTAATGTATAGAAAAGTAATTGAATAGAAAAGAGAGAAGGTCAGTATTTTCTTAAATCTGTTTTATTTAAAGTAACTAATTCAGATGTATTTGGGACTTTTCTCCCCAAAAGATATTGGTTAAGATTCTGTTTCTTTGTTTCCTGTTTTGAGCTGTCATGATCACCATTTAAGAGACAAAGTAGAAAGTTCCCATGATTTTCATGTAACAGTTAAAAGAAGTTTATCTTAGAAGTTTAATTGAAACTAGGTTTATATACTGAAAACATTACAAATATGTACATTCAAATATTTTTTTTTACTCTGTTGATTATGCTTCTTAATGAAATTTTGCAAACTCGTAATTTATAGGTTGATTATACCTCGATGTTATCATTATAACGATTCTTCTCAGTTCAGTGCTGTTAAAAACTTTCAATTTGTTACTATGGGAAACTTGTACCTGAATGTAAATTAACATTTTGTTTCCTTCATTGAGACAATTTTGCTATTAAAAAATATAGGGTAAACTAAACAGTGGATTCAGTGATTTAGTTAATTCCTTATCTTCTTATGGACCAGTAAAGTGTTCAAGACTGGCAACTAGTCTGTGATCCACTGAACTAGTCTGAAAGCAAGTTTTTGAAGTGGAAGGAAAAAAGGATGATATTTCAGTTGGATAAATTAGGAAATAGAATGGCTTCTTAATAGACAAGATAGCAAAAATCAAGATGACATCTAACCTCATTGAAAAAAGGAAAATTACATATAATTCATTGTCTCTAGTCTAAGCACTAATTTATTAGAGGCAATTGTACATGCTGTTAATTACTATTTGCCTGTTTATGTAAATATATCTAAATTAGCCAGGCCAAAAAACAATATTTAGTGTTTTTGCTAATTTAGAAGACTTGACATATGTACTTAGTATAGTATTGAAATCTGAGCAAATAATAAATCCAATAGATACAATACAAATGTAAGTATTTCTATATAACCTTAAGTAAGCTATATCTTAAATATTTAGCATATGAAGTACTATTAAAACAGTTGAAGCAAATTTTTGGATGAAATTAAAAGTGGATTTACTAGATAAGAGTGTCAGACTAATTAGCGTATGTACAGATGAGGTAATGTTTCTTATTTTAAATATATGTTTGCCTAAAATAATTTATTACAACTTAAAGTATTCTAATAATAGTGTATAAAGCACTGTTGATTGTTCTGAATAAATAGCATGTTTACTGTGCTTGTTACTTCTTCAGTTTCTCTGATGTACCTTGTTATATGAATCTGCATATTTGGCATAATAACTTCAAGTACAAAATTGTTTCTTAAAAAACATTGTCATGTTTGATTACTATAACTGTAAAAATAAAAACATTTCTCTACCTCTGATACATTTAGTATATTTGTGAAATGAAATAGTTCTCAAAACAAAACAAAAGACTATTGTACCACTAGATTGTCCAATAGACTTGGGATAGAATCATTAATGAGATAGAGTAACATAAGGAAGCCAGAGTGAGTAAGGAAAGATAGCAGATAAATAAGTAAAGTTACTTTTGTATTATAACCATTTTAATCAAAAGCAGTAATATTAATGCTGGAATAAAAGCTTTATCTCTATCAGTAAGCTAAATATTTTCTATGTATTTTAATGTGGGTTTTTTTTTAATCTGCAAAATAAGTATAACTTTCACTTTGCTGTGTTTTAACCAGTACATTTAACTTATTTAAAAACTTGGAGTGATTAATGGTAGTTATTAGATGGCAGATAATGGAGAATATTTTATAAGTGCTACTGTTCTTTATTCCTTTATGTCTTTGAAAATGAAATTTTCTTTACCTAATGTTAAAATTCAGTTATATCCTCAGATCTTCTTTCCTTTCCTATATAATGTAGTTTTTAGTGCTACATGCATTTTTAAAACAGAAGGTCTTCCCTATTTGTATTTATTTGGAAATTAAGTGCAGATAGCTACAAATATACTACATCTAAATCATTCCTGACCAAAAAAAAAAAAAAAAAAAATTCTTGGCACCCTGATTCCTTTTTCTGTTTACTTTCGTTTTCTGAGAAAAACTAAAGGTTTTGAACCAGCTCTTTCTTTAACTAGTGTTAATATCCCCTTTTAAGGAGCATGTGTGCCTAAAACCTATATGATTTTATTAACCACTGTCACCCCAATAAATTCAATTTAAAAAATTGAGAGAGAAAAAGAGACTCTACACCTTTAAATAACAACCTTATTAGGATACTATTAGTATGTTGTTGGATACACATATACTAAATTAATAACAAGTAAGTATACTGTTATTATTTCACACACAAAAAAATCATGTATGCCTCCAAGCAGTTTGTTGAGTATTTCTGCCTCAATCAAGACAAAGTGAGAATTAGAGATCTAGAAAAAAAAATTTTTTAATCGTGATGTTTTCATGAAGAGTGAGGAGACAAGAAATAATACTGTATAAGAGAACAATTTGACTTTCATTTTCAGTTGATAGTAGTCTGGCGCCATTAGCTCTGAAATTTGTAATATAAAGTACTTGGGCTATAATCTTGCTTTAATATCAACATTTCAAAGTTAAGTGAGTAAAAATTTCTCAGGAGGTTGAATAAAATTTATAGTGGTTGTTAATGAATTTTGAGGGATTAAGTTTTCTTTAACCCCTAACTCTGCACCCACACACATGCTTCTTCTAAGATATATGAAATATTAAAAGTAATAACTCAGTCCAATGTTACTAAATTTGGCGAAAAATATAATTTAAAAAAATATCCCTAGTATTTTGCATGTTATATTGCATCTTACTCTTTGTCATGTGATTATTCTTTCTTGATGAAGTCATTAGAGGACAACTGTGAAACCATCAAAAATTCTATGATGGAGGAGCCAAACATCAATAAGGTACAAAGCATCATTCAACTGAAATTAGAAATTGCATTCTTTAACAAGAAAAACAAAGTGTTTCCATTTAACTTTGGACTGGACTTTGTTTCCAATGCAATTAAATTACTATTCCCTCAGTTTATTCTTTTATTTTAACAACTTAAATATTGCAATCATAACATTGTTTCTGTTTTATTAATAAGAGAATGCAATTTTAAAGGGAGTTGAATGTATCCTGTTTTGGCTACAGATTTTTTCATAGTAAATACAATTAAAGTTCTTAATAAATTGTAATTAAAATAGCCATTATAGAAGTATAGTAGCGTTGTTCTATTTTTGCAAGTATCACTTTTTTAAGTTAAAATTCTTTCTTCTTATATTAATTTCTTAAAATATATCAAATACTATTATACAGTATATCATTTATTTTACTGGTAAAAATAGGATACAGCATATTATCTTATGTATAATAAGAACTCAATAATACTTGAGAACATGGCACAAATGCTGAGAATGTGTACAACCATATAATAACTCCCAAATGTTCTGTGATCACACATTCAAATAGGAATTTTATTAGGTTGATATCTGATTCATGTGTTTCATATTTTTATTTTAAGACCATGTCATCAGAGTAATTTTTAGGGAAAAAATTTTTCAAAAGATTTTTTTAAGGCTGTGAATTCTTTCTCAAAGGAATCTTTTTGTAAAATAGAAATAATTCTATACAGTTAATAAAAAAGACTGATTTGATGTGAAGTGTATATTATAATTAAAACCTTGGCAAAATAAATATTTGCAGTACACACTTAACTTTGGGAATTTCTAATGGTCTTTTGGAGTTTAGAGAGATTATTATTCAAACTTTTAATCAGTTAATATTCCTTGCCTTGTAGTAATCATTAATTACTACAGTCTATACATTATCATGAATCCTTTTTTTTTAAATCCTCACCTGAGGATATTTTTCGATTGATTTTTAGAGAGAATGGAAGTGAGAGGGAAAGACAGAAATATCGATGTGAGAGAAACACATTGATTGGTTGCCTTCTGCATGCGTCCCTACCAGGGCCTGGGCCGGGGAGGAGCCTGCAATTATGGTATGTGCCCTTAACCGGAATCAAACCCGGGACCCTTTGCTCCACAGACTGACGCTCTGTCTATTGAGCCAAACAGGCTAGGGCATGAATCCTTAGCCAAAGATTTTTTTGACACTGTTTATAAAATGTTAATCAGAATGTTATATTACTATAGTCGTTACACTACATCAAAAGTCATTGTGTTTGTTTAACATCGTAATTTTTTTGGCCAGTTTTTCAAGCCACAAGGGACAGTTTTAACAGCTTTGTTAGCTATACCTGACTTACAATAACTATACATATTTATTAGAATGTGACGAATTTTTACATAAGTTTACATGGGTGAAGCCATCAGCACAATCAGGATAATAAATATATCCATTACCCCCCAAACTAATCCCTCCTTTGCTTTTCCCTCCCCTCTCTGCCCTTTTACTCCCCAGGTAACTACTAATTTTCTTTCTGATATTATAGACTAGAGGCCCGGTGCACGAAATTCGTGCACGGGGCAGGGGGGTGGTCCCTCAGCCTGGCCTGCACCCTCTCCAATCCGGGATCCCTCTCGCAATCCGGAACCACTGGCTCCTAACTGCTCACCAGCCTGCCTGCCTGCCTGATGCCCTTAACTGCTCCCCTGCTGGCCTGATCGCCCTAACTGCCTAACTGCTCTCCCCTGCTGACCTGATCCCCCCAACTACCTATCTGCTCTCTGCTGCCAGCCTGAGCCCCCTAACTGCCTATCTGCTCTCCCTTCCTCTCCATGCCCTTCAGACCCCTGGCGCAGGCGTGCTGAGAGCTCTCCACCGTGGTCCTGCCCCCATCCTGATTGGTAATTATGTGACAGCATCCTGTCCAATTTGCATATTCCTCTATTATTAGTATAGACTGGAAGCCCGGTGCACGGATTTGTGCACTGGTGGGGTCCCTCAGCCTGGCCTGTGGATCAGGCTGAAACTGGCTCTCCAACATCCCCCAAGGGGTCCTGAATTGCAAGAGGGTGGTTCTTGGGTGATGCACCCCAGAATCAGGCTCCCGCCTCTCCAGTTCCGGGTGCGTCACCTGAGAACCGCAGCTGCCAAGTCACCGCAGCTCAGCAGGTCCTGCATTGAGTGTCTGCCCCCTGGTGATCAGTGCGTGTCATAGCTATTGGTCAGATCGTCTGACCCCTGGTGGCCATTGCACGTCATAGCCACCAGTCGGACAGTCGCTTAGGACTTTTATATATATAAATTAGTTTGCATTTTCTGCAATTTTTTAAATGTGATTGTACAATAAACCTTTTTTTTTCTATGTGCATTCTCAGCATATTTATTTTGAGATTCCTTCATATTGTGTATTTCAGTATTTTGTTTCTTTTTATTGCTGGTGCATTCATTGTATGGCTATCCCAAAATTTGTTTCTCCATTGACTTGTTGATGAACACTTAAGCCTTTTCCATTTTTGAGCTATTTCAAATAAGACTGCTTTGAATATTCAAACACAAGTCTCTTTGGTTGGACATATTCTTTCATTTCTCTTGTGTAAATGCCTAAGAGTGGGATGGCTAGACTATATTGTGGGAGTGTGGTTAACTTTTTGAGCAACTGCTCAAGTATTTTCCAAGGAGGTAAAAACATTTTACATTTCCAGCAGCAATGCATGAAGTCCCAGTTGCTTCACATTCTTACCAACACTGGTATGGTCAGCCAGCCTTTATTTTAGCCATTGTAGTAAGTGTGTAGTGGTAGTTCATTACAGGGTTCAGTGCAGTCGGAAATGGAGTTGAGCGCAGTCGGGAGCTTCCGCCTTCCTCCCGCTAGAGAAAACCAGTGGCACACTCAGCAGTCAGTCCTCTCTGCGTGCACTTGCACGCGTGCCTCCAGACCTCTGCCTTTCGCGGCTCCCCTGAGTTTCCGTGCACTCCTCTATTTTCCCGACAGTCCAGACTCCCCCCGTATGAGTCTGGGACCCCAGGGTCTCACCCGGAACTGGGGTTTAGTGTATTCAGAACTGGGGTTCAGTGCATTCGGGAGCTTCCGTCACTCTCCCGCTAGAGAAGGCGAGCCAGGCACTCAGTCGCCTGTCCTCTCCGTGCCCGTGTCTCCGTACCTCAGCTTTTTGCAGCTCCTCTGAGTCTTTGTGTGCCCCTCTCTTTCCTTCTAGTTGTAGAATTTCCACTCAGCCAGCTTTCCTGTGGTTCTGGATGATGTCCATGATGTCTTTTAGCTGTAGTTTTGAAATTGTTGTGCGAGGCAGCAGTTTAGGTGTTCACCTATGCCGCCATCTTGGTTTCTCTAGAGACAAGGTCATTAAACTCTTTCTGGAACAGCTAGGGAGAAAGCCTTGCGAATGCAGATTTCCCTTACAATATAAATGTCTTTTATAAAGGATAATTTCTACTTGTTTTCAGAGCTTCTCCGAAGTCTGCTGTTTCTTAATCAGCCTAAAATAATTTTTATGCCAGAGAGACATATTTTGGGGTGGCAAGTTCTATTCTCCTACAGTTTCTAGGCAACCAACCTGTGTAGCACATTACTATACTGCAAACTGTAGACAATTATAATGTACTAGAGTCCCAGTGCACGAAATAATGGTTGGGTATTGGAGATGTTTTATCTAAATTTTGCAGGAAGTAAATTTGTTGCATTATAATTTCAAATTAATAACTTCTGTGCTTCACAGTAAGTTGTGTAACATTTTATAGTAATTCATTTTAAAGATTGAAGGTTGGGGAGATTAAAATAAAATAAAATTATCCTACATTATGCAACATTCCCAACTCTTAATAATTTCCTCCTTTTTACCCAGAGGTTTTAGATATATTTATGTAAATACTTTAGAATATGTTGATTTTATTTTATTAAATGACTACATTTTTTTGTTTTCAATTTAAATCATTTAAAATTTTCAATTAACAGTTGCCATACAATATTATATTAGTTTCACCTGAAAACTAATATAGGGGGGTGAGGGCATGAGCTGGGGGGTGGGAGTGACCGGGGAGAGGTCAATGGGGGGAAAAGGAGACTTATGTAATACTTTAAACAATAAAGAATTTAAATTTTTTAAAAAATAGTATACCTGCATGATTTGACATTATATAGCTTACTAAGCGATTATCCTGATAAATCTAGTCTCTACCCATCTAGCATCATAGTTATTACAATATTATTGACTGTATTCCCTATGCTGTACTTTATAGATCCCCATGACTATTCCGTAACAACCAATTTGTGCTTATTAATCCCTTCACCTTTTCCACTCATCCTCCTAAACCCTCTCCCATCTGGCCACCGTCAGATAGATATGTATTTATTGCCATTTTATTGCTTATTTATTTATTTTTTTCTTAAAGAAGACCCTTTAACATTTCATATAATACTGGTTTGATGATGAACTTCAGATTTCCTTTGTCTGGGAAGCTCTTTTTGTCCTTCCATTCTAAGTAATAGCTTTGCGGGTAGAGTAATCTTGGTTATAGGTCTTTGCTTTTCATCACTTTGAATATTTGTTGCCACTTCTTTCTGGCCTGCAAAGTTTCTGCTGAGAAATCAGCTCACAGTCCTATAGGAACTCCTTTGTAGGTAACTAACTGCTTTTCTCTTGCTGCTTTTAAGATTCTCTGTTTTTAACCTTTTGCATTTTAATTATAATGTGTCTTTGGTGTGGGCCTCTTTGGGTTCATTTTGCTTGGGATTCTCCTCGCTTACTGATCTTATATGTCTATTTCCTTCCCCAAGTTAGGGAAGTTTTCTGTCATTAGTTTTCAAGTAAGTTTTCAATTTCTTGCTTTCTTCTCCTTCTGGCACCCCCATGATGTAACTGTTGGTTTGCCTGATGTTGTCCCACTATCCTCATTTTTTTTAAATTCTTTTTTCTTTTTGCTTCTGATAGTGAATTTTACTTCCTTATATTACAAATTGCTGATTTTATTCTTGGCCTTACCTATCTACTGTTGATTTCCTGTAAATTATTCTTGATTTCCGTTAGTGAATCCTTCATTTCTAGCTAGTCCTTTTTTATGATGTTGAGGTCCTTACTAAGTTTCTTGAACATCCTTATAAATAGTGTTTTGAACTCTGCATCTGACAGATTGCTTATCTCCATTATGGTTATTAGTTCTTTTCCTGGAGTTTTGTTCTGTTCTTTCATTTCGGACGTGTTTCTTTGTCTCCACATTTTGGCAGCCTCCTTGTGTTTGTTTCTTTGTATTAGGTAGAGCTGCTATGTCTCCCAGGCTTGGTAGAGTGGTCTATTGTAGTGTGTCCTGTAGGATCCAGTGGCACAGCCTCTCTGATCACCCGAGCTGTGCACTCCAGTTGTGCAAACCCTCCTTCTATGGGCTGTGTAGACCCTTCTCTTGTAATTGAGCATTGATTGCTGTTAGCGCCTCAATGGGAGGGATTTACCCCTTAGGCCAGTGGTCGGCAAACTCATTAGTCAACAGAGCCAAATATCAACAGTACAACGATTGAAATTTCTTTTGAGAGCCAAATTTTTAAAACTTAAACTTCTAACACCACTTCTGCAAAATAGACTCGCCCAGGCCGTGGTATTTTGTGGAAGAGCCACACTCAAGGGGCCAAAGAGCCACATGTGGCTCGCGAGCCACAGTTTGCCGACCACTGCCTTAGGCCAATCTGCTGCAAGGACTAGCTGCCATCACTGATCACTGTGGATGATCAATTGTGCAGGGGCTCTCCCCACAGAGCAGGACTTATTTCAGCAAGGCTGTTGTACCCATATAGTCTGCACCTTGAGTGTATTGCTGTGGAGGTGGTTGGGTGATGTTTTGATGTGGTCTGAAGCTGACAACCGGGTGCATTAACTCTGAGGCCTCCTGGGAGATACAGGCCCGCACTTAGAAGTCAGGCCAGAAGTTAGGCTGCTGCACCCCCACAGCCATTGAAGACAAATTTTATACTGCCAAGGTTGGTCTGGGACCGGCTCTGGCCCCCGCAGATAAGGTGGGACCAGAACCCCAACCCACTACAAATTAGCCCCAGCTGTATCCACCCAATTCCACAGGACTGTAACTGTTGATTTTATACGGTACTCTTCCAAGTTCAAAGGTGTTGTATATACCTCTGAGGTAAGCATTAGGTCAAATATATGTCTCTCATTTAAAGTACATTGAATTACGGTTTACTCAGCTACTAAAATGATTATTGACTTGGGCAAATTACTGTGCCTTTCAGGGTTTCACGTTTTTCTTCTATAAATTAAATGTTATTTTAGACCAGCAGTCAGTAAACTATATTCAGCAGGCCATATCCAACTGGATCTTCTAAGAATGGCCTTTATATTGTCATAAAGATTGTTTAAAAAAGAATATGCATGCCATGATCAGTGGGCTCAGTTGGTTGGAGGGTTGTCCCATGCACCAAAGGGTTGCTGGTTCCATTCCCAAATCAGGGCAGGTGCCCAGATTTCGAATTTCCTGCTTGATCCCCTGTAGGGATTGTGCAAGAGGTACAGTCAATGTTTCACTCTCTCCCTTTGCCTTCCTCTCTCACTAAAAAAATAAAAGTGAAAAATCAGTAAGAATATTTAAAAAAAAATAAAAGAAGAATATGCAGAAGTGACACTCTATGGTCCACAAAACCAAAACTATTTACCATCTGACTTTTCAACATTTAAAATATTATCAAAGGATTATAATACTAAGAAATGTGGTAAATAAATCTACTTTAATAATTAAAATGTCTTGATCCTTTAAAGTGAATTCATTATAGGTTGGGAGCATAAGCAATTAACAAAGTTGTATGTTATATCAACTATCTTATTATATGTGAAAAAGCAAATTTGAAATAATTTAAATTCCCCTTGTCAAATAAATTTTGTTTTAGAGATAATGAGCATGGAAAATAGTACCTTTGTATTTGAAATATCTAAAGAGTTTCTGAAAATAATTTATGCAAATATTAAATGACATATTGGCATATATCTTTCTATTACTAAACTCACTGTATTTTTATATTTTCTTTTTCTCCATTTAGATAGAAGCAGATTTGGGATATCCTGGAGGTAAAGCAAGAATTATTCATAAGGAATCTGATATCATTACTGCCTTTGCTGTTAATAAAGTAAGTACACAGATATTTTTCTTTCTTCAGGTACTAACTACTCATAGTTGGAAAATGTTTCCTGGTCTGATCATTTATTCAGTATCAGTATTTCTTTTTCCCAAAGTTACTGCCCACTCCTAAAATTGCAATCTCAGTAAATTTTTTATTTTATAAAATGATTATATTGTTTGATAATTTAATTTTTTATTATGAATATATAGCAGATAAAATAATATTTTATTAGTATGCAGAGGGAAGTATCAAGTATTTATATATGTGATAACCTTTAGAATTTATACAACACATTATAAGGGTTAATCCAAATAAAAGGTCCTTATATGAATATGTTGAATGTGGATCTTAGTATTATATCAAATTTAAGCTTATGTAACTCATAGAAATTCTCCCTCTTTGAATTACAGCTATAATAGCTGCCCAACTACAGTGTTTTCTTTGTATTCCTCCACCTTCTACTCAACATCTTCTTTTATGTACAGTGTTCAAAGTTGAAATTTGTCTTAATTATTTTCCCCTTCTGTCTTCCCTAATTGCTTTACTGCAGAGTTTACGGTGACTTCTAGATATTTTTGTTTCCTTTTATTTTCATTAACTTAAAGGATATATATATTTTTTCATGTATTTCTAATTTAAAAACAAATTTTAAATATTATTCAAATGTATATCCTATGGCATCCATTCAGTAATCATTTCACCAAAAAGTTCTCCATCTTCCTTTGCTATGTCTCTCTCTTCTTTGATTTCTCCTGATAGTCCTTTTGTCATTCTGTCCTCATCTCTTCCTGTTCCTGTCCCTTTGTCTCATTTCTCTCATAGATATCTTTCCATGAACAATGACTAGTTCTGTCAAGACAGGCAGGTTTGGAAATAGCCCTTAACTAGGCAGTTCTCATGATTATTGTCTATACCCAATAAGTACTAGTACCTTCCTTCCCCTGAAGAAAATAATGACTTTAAATGTTCTGTGCTATAAAACCAAGTAGCATTTGTGCTTTTGGGGGAGAGATTTATATAAGCAACTAGTAATGAACAATCATCCACATATACAAAGTCTGCCATTTACTGGGTAAGAGTGTACTTGTTTAACATTTATTTCTCCAGATTTGTTAAATTAGTAACTGAGAAATAATACCTTTTGCTTTACATTGCATTATTTAAAAATGCCAGTGAGCCCTGGCTGGTATGGCTCAGTTGGTTGGAGTTTCATCCCATACAACAAAAAGTGGCAGGTTGGATTGCTGGTCAGGGCACATACCCAGTTTGTGGATTCAATCCCCAGTCAGGCTTGTACAGAAGGCAAGCAATTGATATTTCTCTCACACATCGATATTTCCCTCTCTTTAAAAATTAATAAAAAATAAAATTAAAATGCTGACGAGATTGAACTTTTCCCATTTGTTTAGTTGTGAATTATCTGTGTCAAAAACTGAAAGATGAGATATTCTTCTGCATTTAAGCTGAAAGTTAGCTTTCACAGTTTAATGGATTGTTAGAAGACATGACTCCTGGACCAGAGACAAATGACGGTTTATTTCTAGTAGCAAAAGCAGTAGCCAAAGTACCACTATTTTTATACTGGTTCCTGAGCTATAATTGCAAAGCAACAGGGTGAGAGCCAGATGATACCTGCACACAAAGTGCTTTGCATTACAGGAGAGGAACACTGAGTTTAAGGAACCCCAAATCTTTTCTAATATTAGTAAGTATACCTTCCCTTTGATCTGGCAGGAGAGATTATAGCTATATAGAGATCCTAGAGATAGTACTGTGGAACAAAGGGCAGTGACTCACAAGATATGCAGAAGAGACTCAGGAAGAATGTTCTCCTAGCCATCTAGTTATATCCTTTTACCATTTATCTCTGGGGTCTCAGCTTTTTTCTAATTGGTTTGTATTTGCATTTTACATAATGATGGAAATATTAATCATCCTTTCATTTTGTCATCAGTATCTTTCCATTTTCTGCTTTGGAGGTGTACATTTTTAAATCATAGTTGTTTAAAATTTTATATCATTTAATCTGATCTTCATGATCTTTTTTTTTTTTTTTGCCATACTTCCCCCAGCCTTTCTCTACCCTTATACTTTTTCTTTATGGTCCTTTTCCAAATTCCATTTTTTTCCCCCTAAGATTGAAAGGCTTTAGGTAAAAGTGATATTATCTTACTTGAATAATTCACCACTCTTTCTTTACTTTGGTGTTCCTTATCTTCCTCTACCTTCCAGGGCTTCTATCTTCTTCATCATCTCCCTCCCAGTTTCTAAACTATGTAAACCTTAGGGAGATTGTATCATTGTTATAAACTGGCAAGATAGTGCTAGAAGAAGAAGTAAAGTAGAAAACATCCATTACCACTTTCTCTTGGATGCTCTTGAATTCTTAGAACATAAACATATCTCAGAACTCAAGCTGATGATTATTACACTCAAAATTTAATTATTAAAATTAATTTAAAATAGTCATTTGTGAGAATGCAGTATATTCTATATCTTAAAGTTATCATTTCTTGAAGCTATTTTGTAGTTTTCATGTTCAAAAGTAGCCCATATACATGTTGTACTTTATTATTGAAAAATTACCATATGATTTATTTTTCAGGCAAATAGAAACTGTGTAGCAATTGCTTCAAGCCATGATGTTCAAGAACTGGATGTTTCTGGAATTCTGGCTACACAGATCTATACTTGGGTGGATGATGATATAGAAATGGAAACCAAAGGGTACCCTTATACTTTGTTTTTATTCAGTAACATTGCAATTTGAATGATGATTCCACAGAACTATAACTTTCCAAAAGATTTTTTTAAAGGAATATTCCTAGATTTTAAGTGGAAGCTGCTAAAGAATAAAGACCATGTGTTAGGAGCTTAAAAGAAGGTAATTGAGGGTTAAAAGAGAATACGTGAAGGGATTTGAAATTATTTACATATGAAGTTATTGCCTATGAGTAAGGAGTTAAAAGTTGAAGACAGTTTATTTTAAAGGGAAACAAAGTTGTCTATTAGAGCTTTCAGGTATAATAGAATAAAAAAATGGGTTGCTTTCATCCTGGTTGACATTTCTTTGTAGGTCAGAAGATTTCTTGGTTATACGTGCTCATGATGATTTAACAACTGTGCAAGGTACAACCCCATATACACATAGCAATCCTGGCACTCCAATCAACATGCCATGGCTTGGTAGTACACAGACTGGCAGAGGAGCATCTGTGGTATGTAGAGTTAAAAATATTTGTATATAAATATCCTATTTTTTTCTCTAGTTTGATAGATACAAGATCATTTAACCAATATGATCTAAAAATTCTCAACTTTTTAGTAAGTCATATTTCCTGCAAATTGTAAATTTTGGTTATGAAGAATATGTTTCATATTAAATGATAAAATATATTTTAAATAAATAATTTAAAATACAAAGACTTTTAAAAAAGTATGTTTTTATTTATTTTAGAGCAGAAGGGAAAGGGAGAGAGAGAGAGAAAGAATCATCGATATGAAAGTGAAACATTGATTAGCTACTTTCTGTGTGACCCCTACTGGGGATCAAGCCACCACCTGGGCATATGTCCTGATCAGGAATCGAACTGATGACCTTTTGGTGCATGGAGTGACGCCCAGCCAACTGAGCCACACCGACCAGGGCCAAAGAGCTGTATTTTATTTTTTTATTATTATTTTAAAAAATATTTTCAATGATTTCAGAGAAGAAGCGTGAGGGAGAGAGAAATAGAAACATCAGTGATGAGAAAGAATCATTGATGGGCTGCCCCCTGCATGCCCCACAATGGGGATCGAGCCTGCAACCCAGGCATGTGCCCTGACCGGGAATCAAACCATGACCTCCTGGTTCATCGGTAGATGCTCAACCACTGAGCCATGCCAGCCAGGCAAAGAGCTGTATTTGAAGTAATAATTATTTGGAACTTATTGGTCCAAATCAGCAAGGTGTGGTCTATTCTATCACCACCTGTTTTTGTACACTGAGAATGGTGTTTACATTTTTCAAAATGGTTGAAAAAAATCAAAAGAAAAAGGGTATTTCATGACACATAAAATTATATGAAATTCAAATTTCAGTATCTATAAATAAAGTTTTATTGGAATATCATAGTCATTTGTTCATATTTTGCCTGTGAATGCTTTCATGCTGTAATGGCAGAATTGAGTATCCGAGACAGAAACCATATGCCCATAAAACCCAAAACATTTATTATCTGGTCCTTTAGAAAAAAGTTTGCTAGACCCTAGTTTAGACAACATCTTTTAATAGATAACAGACTAACAGCTCTGCCCATTTTAAGTATGACATTTTTTTTAATGCTGAAACAAATATACTTTTTTTGAACAAATGATAACAATATAATTATTTTAAATTTAAGCAAAGTATAAAATGTAGATGAACTGAAACAATTTTTCTGTAGTAATGGAATATCTGCTTGAGCACCCTGATTACCAAAGATGTGGTCCGTGTTTAAACCTCCATGAGATTCCTTTATTGATAGTTAGGGCAGTGGTCAGCAAACTCATTAGTCAACAGAGCCAAATATCAACAAACAGTACAACGATTGAAATTTCTTTTGAGAGCCAAATTTTTTAAACTTCTTCTAACGCCACTTCTGCAAAATAGACTCGCCCAGGGTGTGGTATTTTGTGGAAGAGCCACACTCAAGGGGCCAAAGAGCCACATGTGGCTTGCGAGCCGCAGTTTGCTGACCACTGAATTTTAGGGTATAGAAATTGATACATAGACTTGAAGAAACCCAGCCCCTTAGTTCTCTCAGTGGCTTTCTAGGTGGCAGAGTTTTTCAGTTTCCTATGTACTGTAAAGTTCTTTGGTCAAAAATTATTTTCACTAATTGGTAAAGGGTAATTATTTAAATAAAGGCTTAACCATCTTTAATAATACCTGAAAATATTTTATGTTTAATGCAGTTTCTTTATTGCTCATATCATCTTATTCTTTGAGATGTCTGTTGTAGCTGTTACAATTACTCCTACATATCATTCTTCAGATGAAGCTTGATATCCACAAAAGTCAAATGATTTAATTCAGGTCACTGTGTCAAATTTTGTTTGTTTTGTTAACCCTCACTTGAGGATATTTTAGAGAGTCGGGGGAAGAGAAGGAGAGAAAGAGAAGAACATCTATGTGAGAGAGATACATCAATTGGTTGCCTCCTGTACGAGCCCCGGCTTTCACTGGGGATTGAACAAACCTGTATGCCTTTGGTGCATGGGCCGATGCTCTAATCACTGACCTATACCTGCCAGGTCTCACTATCTCAAATCTGTGGTAGAGCTTGTATTAGAGCCCTCCGTTCCCCTTAGCTTATTGATTTCAGGTGGGAGCATTTTAAAATTAAGTTGAACGGTTCCCTTTTCTCAGCATCCTCATCCTCACCAGCTCTTGTCATTTGTTGATTTTTTGATGATTGCCATTCTGACAGGTGTGAGATGGTAGCTCATTGTCATTTTAATTTGCATCTCTCGGATGATTCATGACCTTGAGTATGTTTTCATATGTCTCTTGGCCTTCCTTATGGCCTCTTTTTATTTAGGTCCATTGCCCATTTTTTGATAGGGTTGTGTATCTTCCTTTTGTTAAGTAAGTTGTATGAGTTCCCTGTAAATGCTGGAGATTAAACCCTTATCAGAGATAACATTGGCAAATATGCTCTCCCATGCAGTGGGCTTTCTTGTTGTTTTGCTGATGGTCTCTTTGCTGTGCAGAAGCTTTTAATTTTGATGTAGTCCCATTTGTTTATTTTCTCTTTAGTTTCCATTGCCCTCGGAGCTATATCGGTGAAGATACTGCTTCGGCATATATCTGAGATTTTGCTGCCTGTGGATTCCTCTAAGATTTTTATGGTTTCCCATCTTACATTTAAGTCCTTTATCCATTTTGAGTTTATTTTTGTGTATGGTGTAAGTTGGTGGTCTAGTTTCATTTTTTTGCATGTATCTGTCCAATTTTCCCAACACCATTTATTGAAGAGACTGTCTTGACTCCATTGTATGCTCTTGCCTCCTTTGTCAAATATTAATTGAGCATAGTGATTTGGGTCGATTTCTGGGTTCTCTATTCTCTTCCATTGGTCTATATGTCTGTTCTTGTGCCAGTACCAGGCTGTTTTGAGAACAGTGGCTTTGTAATACAGCTTGATATCTGGTATTGAGATCCCTCCTACTTTGTTCTTCTTTCTCAGGATTGCTGCAGCTATTCTGGGTCTTTTTTTATTCCAGATGAATTTTTGGAGAGTTTGTTCTAGGTCTGTTAAATATGCCGTTGATATTTTAATGGGGAGTGCATTAAATCTATAGATTGCTTTGGGTAGTATGGACATTTTAATGATGTTGATTCTACCAATCCATGAACACAGTATGTTCTTCCATTTGT
The DNA here is from genome assembly GCF_963455305.1 of Plecotus auritus. NCBI lineage: Eukaryota > Metazoa > Chordata > Mammalia > Chiroptera > Vespertilionidae > Plecotus > Plecotus auritus. The sequence goes on along the minus strand of NC_137774.1, from coordinate 103,480,953 downwards.
TTATGTCTTCCTCTACTTCTTTTTTCAGTGTTGTGTAGTTTTCTGAATACAGGTCTTTTACCTCCTTAGTTAAGTTTATTCCTAGGTATCTTAATTATTTTGGTGTGGTGGTAAATGGGATTTTTTTTTTTAAATCTCTTTTCCTGTAAGTTCACTACTGGTATATAAAAATGCCATAGATTTCTTGGCGTTAATTTTGTATCCTGCTATATTGCTGAATTCATTTATGAAATCTAATAATTTTTTTATGAAGTCTTTTTGGTTTTCTATGTACAGTATCATATCATCTGTGAATACTAACAGTTTTATTTCTTCTTTTCCAATTTGGATGCCTTTTATTTCTTCTTGTCTGGTCGCTGTGGCTAGCACTTCCAGAACTATGTTGAGCAGGAGTGGTGAAAGTGGGCATCCCTGTCTTGTTCCTGTTCTTAGGGGAAATGGTTTTAGTTTTTGCCCATTGAGTATGATTTTGGCTGTAGGTTTGTCATATAAAGCTTTTATTATATGAACCCTCGTGCACTGCTGGTGGGAATGCAGACTGGCGCAGCCACTGTGGAGAACAGTATGGAGTTTCATAAAAAAAACTAAAAATGGAACTCCCATTTGACCCAGTGATCCCACTTCTAGGAATATATCCCAAGAAAGTAGACACACCAATCAGAAAGCATATATGCACCCCTATGTTCATAGCAGCACAATTTATAATAGCTAAGATTTGGAAACAGTCTAAGCGCCCATCAGCAGATGAGTGGATTAAAAAACCGTGATACATCTACACTATGGAATACTATGCTGCTGTAAAAAGGAAGGAACTCCTACCATTTGCAACAGCATGGATGGAGCTGGAGAGCATTATGCTAAGCGAAGTCAGTCAGTCAGAGAAAGATAAATATCACATAATCTCACTCATTTGTGGATTATAATGAACAACATAAACTGATGAACAAAAACAGATCCAGTGACAGAGAAGCATTGATCAGATGCTCAAACCTCAGAGGGAAGGTAGGGGAGGGTGGGGGTAAGGGGAAGAGATCAACCAAAGGACTTGAATGTATGTATATAAGCCTAAGCAATGGACACAGACACCAGGGGGGGGTGAGGGCATGAATGGGAGGCATGCGAGGGCAATGGGAGGATAAGGACACATAGGTAATACCTTAATCAATAAAAAAAATTAAGTTGAAGATTTTGAAAAGCATTATAGTAATTATTCAAATGAATGGCTTGGTCATTAATAGTTATTTTTTCCCAATTGATGGATATATTAAAATTCATTTATTAAATCTGATATTATCATCTTTTATAAGAGACCATAAAGATAATATACAAAATATATGAAAAGAAGTAATAGGCACTTTTTTCCAACTCCAGTTTCAGAGAATATGCAATACAGTTCTTCCTGTAACAGCTTTCTGTGCTGATCCCTTTGCTTCCACATTGCTCCCTCTATTCTGTACACATCAACCAGAGTTGCTGTTTTTCTAAAGCATCTTTCAGGTTGTCACTTCCCTGCTTAATACTTTCAAATTTTCCAGTAAAACTTGAAAAAAACACAAAAAAAAAACCCCACAAAAAACATGTCCTTATTAACATGACCTCTAAGGCCCTATGTGATTTAACCCCTGCTTGCCTCTGGCAGCCTCATCACCCTTCATTACACACCTGATAATCTTTGCTCCAGCTATAGTGGCCTTCTTTCTGTCACTGGAACACATTAAGCTAATTACCATTTCAGAGCCTGTGCCTTGCATTCTGCTTGAAATGCTTTTTCAGATCTTAACCCAAATTCCCATAGATTTCCGTTGCTTACCTCTTGAAGGCATCTGCCCCTCCCTACTTTACCCCCAGTCGCTCTATGTCATATTACTTCATTTTATCATCCTTGTAGCTTTTATCAGTTTTTAACTTATCTGTTATTTGGATGTCTTTTTTATACCCTCTAAGCTCTTTGAGAGGTTACTTTATGCCTGCCTTATACACAGATGATCTCTAACTAAAATGGCATTTAATATATAGTAGGTGCTCAGAAAATATTTTATACTCCAAAACATTATAATACATAATTTACCATTGTAATTCCTTATAGGACTTAATTTTCTTCCTGTCTAAAGAAGGATATATTTTTAGTTGGGGTCATTGTGATTTGTAAACATAAATACAGATTGTTCCACTCCATCCTCAAGAAAAAGACACCTATATAATGTTATTTTTTTATATGGATCTTCTAAAATAATTAATGACTTTTTTCCCTTATAATGTTTTACATATGCTTTCAGAAACTTAAATCTGTGTTTGTATATTTTTATATTTATCATTTTCCTTTGATATTTTAGTCAGAAAACATCATTTAGTTAGAAAAAAAGGTAAATGAAGAACAGAAATCTTTAGGCATTTCTTTAATTAAGGGGAACATGAGATTTAAACATGAAGTTTACTAAACAAAAGTTTAACGTTTATTGGGTTTTCATTTTTTGTGGGGAATTGATAAAATATTTTCTTAAGCCCATTATTTTATTGAATTATGAATACTAATGAAAAAGAACATTTTTTAAAAAAATATATTTTATTGATTTTTTACAGAGAGGAAGGGAGAGGGATAGAGAGTTAGAAACATCGATCAGCTGCCTCCTGCACACCCCCTACTGGGGATGTGCCTGCAACCAAGGTACATGCCCTTGACCGGAATCGAACCTGGGACCTTTCAGTCCGCAGGCTGACGCTGTATCCACTGAGCCAAACCGGTTTCGGCAGAACATTTGTTTTAATCAACTTCTGCTTTATTGAATTATCATCTGTATCTATATATACCTGTTAGTGTTTCTATCCCTCACCAGTTCTTCTGGATAATCTCTTCCCTCCCTATCAGATCCCCATATCCCTTACTACTTTAGGCTAATTGAACAATTTAAAATTCAGAACAACAAAAAGGCTACATGATAGTAATGTACAAATTAGGGTAATATGTAACTGTAGTTATGGTGCTGTGTAAATAGGAAATGTTCTATAAATTTAAATTATCTCTAATTTTACATATATATTTTACTTTTATTTGACAGGCTTTGTAAATCATTCAAAACATGATTTACAAATGGGTTAGTAAACAGTTCCAAATTATCAATTAAAAATTTATATGATTTTCTGTTTACCTTTTTTTTTTCACATGCTTCTGCCTGTCTTTTTAACCTTATAACTATTCAGGATTATTCCAATAAATTTAATGGGATCAGAAAATAATTGACAAGAAAGGAGGTAAGACTAAATACTCAAGGTGACTTTGTTCCTAGAACCTAGTCAATGATGCAGAAAATGTATGTACACTGAAATGTAAGAGGGCTGAGCTATTAAACTCAATTTGTTACCATATTTAGTGTTTTTACCGCTAATCATGGCAATTATGGAATCACATATAAAAAATAAATAAATAAATAAATAAATAAGTAAATAAATTTTATTTGAATGTCTGTCACAAGTAAAATTTTTAATGCTATTATAACTAAAAGAGAAATTTTTCTTTATTAACAGATGATTAAGAAAACCATTAATAATGTCAGAAGAATGACTTCTCACCCTACACTTCCTTACTGTAAGTTGATGATAATTAGCGATTATTCTAAGGAATTAAAGTTTAAATCAAAAGACAGTCAACATTTATTTTACTTTTTTTGTAGAGAATGTTTGCTAGCAAATAAGATCTTCATTTCAAAATTGGATAAAAACAGAAAAAAAAATTTTAATTAATAGGGAAGCCTAACAATATAGTAAATTTTTAGCATTTTGACTATATATTTTTAAGTTAGCACATTTTATTTTTAATATTTTTGGACTCTTTATACAATGTTAAGTTGTAGTTGATAATTATTATTTAAACAATAGGATTATTTCCAATAAAAGGATCCAAGAGAACCATATATTTAAAATGAAGACAGTACTTTCTGTTACTTATGCTAGAGTAATATAATAATACTAGAGGCCTAGTGCATGAAATTTGTGCATGGAGGGTGGGAGTCCCTCAGCCCGGCCTGCACCCTCTCCAATCCAGGACCCTTCGGGGGATGTCCGACTGCCAGTTTAGGCCCGATCCCATAGATATACCTCTTGCAATCCAGGACCACTGGCTCCTAACCACTCACCTGCCTGCCTGCCTAATGCCCCCAACTGCCCTCCCCTGCCAGCCTGGTCGCCCCCAACTGCCCTCCCCTGCTGGCCTGATCTTGCCCCCACCTGTCCTCCCCTGCCAGCCTGATCTTGCCTCTAACTGCTCTCCCCTGCTGGCCTGATTGCCCCTAACTGCCTCTGCCTTGGTTCCCACCACTATGGTTTTGTCCGGAAGGAAGCCGGATGTCTGGAAGATAGCCAGTTGACCCAGTCTAATTAGCATATTATCCTTTTATTAGTATAGATAAAAAATTAGTGTTTTTACTACCTTGAATTTATTCAACACTAGAAGTATATTTTCTATCCACAAGTCTAATGTGAAGTGAAAACTAATAACCAGTAATGAAGCATAGAGAGCAACTAGTCAAATGTGTTTTATAAACAAAGCCTAAATAATATTACTCCCACAGCAAGAAACAGTTGGGATTGCTTAAAAAATCTGTCTTGATTCTATACAGTAAGGTTTGGAAGTGTCCTGAAATATTGAAAGGACTTCATTTCTTCTCATCTCCATAGTCATCTCTGTCCCAACAGATGACTAGTTTATAGGGAATGTTCTTTACTTCAATCCCATAAATTTAAATAGAGATCCCTAGTTTCAAAGGCAGTTAATGGGCTTATTTTCAAAGTCATTAGGTAACATTAGATCACTTCTGTCTTGGAATAAGAACTAACTTTCTTCAGAGAAGTACCATAACTGGGAGATAAAAGACTTGAAAATTTTAAAGCTCATTAAATTAATCACTGGATTTTTTTTCAGTATATCTTTTCATGTCATGAATGAAGTGCACAGGTAGTAATTTAGTTCAGCAATAAACACTTTTTATGTAGTGAAAATGTTATGAGACAGGATTTTTGAAAATTTTACTCCAAAATATTGGAGTAAACATATTTCAGATACCTCCTAATAGCTTCTTACCTTGGAGTAGATCTTGAAAAAATTTTAGTCACTAGAAACCAATATTTTTTTACTTCTACCCTAGAGAAATTTTTTAGAAGTTAGGCTAACAGATTGGAATAAAATAGAAATGAAAGTCTTAAGAGGACTTCCTTTTTAAAATTATGAACTTATTGAGGTTTTTACCATTGTAGTTAACCCATTTCTTACCTGTTTGATATAATACTATTCAATTGCTAATGAGGGATATTTACTCAGACAACTTGGTTATAGGAACCTTTATCGTGCCCTTTAAAAATCTTAGGCTACAAAGGCTTTAAAGAGACTATTTCATTTTATATGTCAGATAGTAATAATGAAGGATTTTTCTCAAGTAAATAAAACCAGAAATAATAATAGAAAATTTTGTAGTTTTTAAACGCAAGTAGCCCAATTTATTTTGTGAATAAGCTTAAGCAAGACTGTTGGAGTAGAGGGAAAATAACTTTTATCTCAGTCTCAAGAATTCTCCCCACCCTTCCACCCCAGCCCAGTGTTAAAACATTTCAAAAACAATTTAAGTCCATTTACTTTAAATACTTGGTAAGGAATAAGGAATCCTGACTAATAAATGACTAGCAATGTGGTAGGTCTTTATTTACATTAATAAAATTTCTCATGACTTTTATACCTCATTAACACTGATAATTATACTTAATATAAATTGACACCTATATGTATCATTATTCTCCTTTTATGGGAAGGAAATAGGCTCAGGGAGGTTAAAATAAATTTCTTAGTCTCACAAAATTAGTAAATGGTGAAGTGAAGAATTAGAAATTATTTAACTTATTCATATTTCTCAATGAAACAACATTTTGAGATATCAAGTAATTGGAATAACTACTAGAAATGTTTTTTATCATGACATTCAAGGCCTTCTGCAATCTTTTTTTTCCCTCCAGAGGAAAGTGTATAAACTTCTTAAAAATATATGTATTTTTATTGATTTCAGAGAAGAAGGGAGTGGGAGCGAGAGATAGAAACATCGATGATGAGAGAAAATCATTGATCGACTGCCTCCTACATGCCCCCTACTGCGGGTCAAGCCCACAACCTGGGCATGTGCCCTTGACCGGAATCGAACCTGGAGCCATTCAGTCCATAAGCCAATGCTCTATCCACTGAGGCAAACCGGCTAGGGCAAAAATGTATAAACTTAAACATTAATAGTGTTACTGTTAAGAATTGGCTCTTTAGTAATCCCAAGAATTTAAGTGGTTATAAAAGCTATTTATTAAAGGTATTAAAACATCATTGAGATCATTTCAAAAGGAAATAAAATTTATAGAGTTCTGCTTTAATTTTGTTTTGTATGAGCATATATTCTCAGTCAAAAAGTACATCTTATTACTATCTGTTTTTAAGATGAAGTATTCAAGTGAAATTTCATACAAAGGTAAATTCATATAAATTGGCTGTGCTTCATTTCTTAGGTGTTTCTTCCATAAATATTTTCACATTGGATTAAAAAATAAATTTTTCCAAAGATTCCTGAAATAAATTTGCAATTTGTGCTCTTTTATAATGCAGATCTGACAGGAGCTCAGGATGGAAGTGTCAGAATGTTTGAATGGGGCCATTCTCAACAGATAACCTGCTTTCGATCTGGCGGCAATTCAAGAGTTACAAGAATGAGATTTAACTACCAGGGAAATAAGGTAGTATATAAAAATACAAATTGGAAAATGGTTTGATTATGTTGGAGGTTTATAAATATTACTAGTTTGGGTTTCTGAAGAGTATAGCTCAGTGAGCTAATAGTAAAGCATTAACCTATATGAATTTTTTTAAAAAAATCTCTCTAAGAATGCTTATATTTGTTTGGTTCTTCTTGGAAAGACATTGTATATATGCCTATTAAAATTCACTTAAATGATGCTCAAGGACCAAATGATGCTAGGACCACCTTCTGTTACACATTGTTGATTAAACATTTGATTATGTATTTTTGTTTATCTTTTGGAACCTACTCAAAGTATGGTCAAGTACCAGGTAGTAAGTAACATCTGGGAACATCTTAGAGTGCGAATTACTGACTCTACTTCAGACCTACTGAATCACCATCTGCATTTTAACCACATACTCTGATGATATGTACACACATTGAAGTTTTGAGAAGCACTGCTCTAGAACAGGATATTGAAAAACTATAGTCCAGCCACCTGTTTTGTAAATAAAGTTTTATTGGAACACAGATACTCCATTCATTATTTGTTTTCTATGATTACTTTTCCACTCTAACAGCAGAGTTCAAGAGAACAAAGACTTTATAGCTGGCAAGCCTAAAATAATTGCTGTAGGGTCTTTAAGGAAATGTTTGTTGCCCAGCCAGTGTTGCCCAGTGGTTGAGAATCAACCCATGAACAAGGTCATGGTTCGATTTCCAGTCAAGGTACATACCCGGGTTGTGGGCTCAATCCCCAGTAGAGGGTGTGCAGGAGGCAACCGATCGATGTCTCTCATTGATGTTTTTATCTCTCTATCCCTCTTTCTTTCTCTCTCTCTAAAGATCATGAACCAGGAGGAAGGAAGGGCCTACCAAGTACTAGAAGTATTGAGAAACAACACGTGCCTAGACCAGTGGTCGGCAAACTCATTAGTCAACAGAGCCAAATATCAACAGTACAACGATTGAAATTTCTTTTGAGAGCCAAATTTTTTAAACTTAAACTTCTTCTAACGCCACTTCTTCAAAATAGACTCGCCCAGGCTGTGGTATTTTGTGGAAGAGCCACACTCAAGGGACCAAAGAGCCGCATGTGGCTCGCGAGTCGCAGTTTGCCGACCACTGGCCTAGACACATCCTGATTATTTAATTTTTGTTTTATTTTTAATTCAAGGATAAAGAGAGCTTCTAGGAAGGAAAAGAGGTAACAATGGTTACTTAGAGCCTCTCCAACACCCCCTCCAAAATTAATGGCATTGGCCCCCTTAAAAATAGAGGTTACAAATAGACAGTAGAACAATACTCACAGAATTCTGATGGACAAGTAATGAGAACTATGAGTTTAATGTCTATCCAAACTATTAATTCATATTGGACAGCAAAATAAACACATTTTTAAGTCTGCAGAGACTTGTTACTTTCTATATACCCTTTCTGAAAAACGAACCTAAATCTACTCCAAAAAACTTAAGAGAAATAACAAAAGGATAGCCCCTAGAAAAATACCTATAACAAATGTAGTAAGAGTTGGTTTATATCTAATATTAGCCCTATCAAATTTTTAGAAGACAACTTAATAGAGAGGTAGACAAAGGATATATACAATCAATTTATTAAATTATGCATGGCCAATAACCTTATTAATAATTGAAGTAATGCAGTGTTGACTAATATGTAAGAAAAGTGGGAGTGTAAATTGGTATTACCTCTTAGGATTTAATTTTGTCTTTACTTAGGAATTTTAGATAATGTCCTTTGTCAAAGCTTTCCTGTTTCTAAATATCTATCCTACATAAATACTCAAAGTTATATGTACAAGAATGTTCAAAGTAACACTTTTTATGTGGGCAAAATTGGAAACTGTCCATAGGGAAAAGTTTCAAAAAGTTTTAACTATATAGTGTAATGCTACACAGCACAAGAATAAGGTTGATTTATATATACCAATGTGGAAAGATGGTTATAAGTTAAAAACATAATTGTGGAAGTGTGTATTTATTATGATCCTAACTTAAAAAAAATTATGTATGTGTGAATATTTATAGAACAAATCTCGAAGGGAACCCATAAAATTGTTGTTAATTGTTAGGCCTGGAAATGAGAGAGGGCAATAATCCAAAGTAGACATTTGTTTTATTTTATATACTTTTTATAAATATACATTATTTTTATAATCTAAAGGAAAAATTGCCAGCAGCCTTACTCATCCTTCAAGATCTGTATCATATAATCCCTTTTTGGATTATTTGACATCTTCCCAATCAAATTGCCCTGAGTTCCCATAGTGGAATTCTTTTACCGTGATAATCTTTTTTTCATTGTATTTTCTACTGTTATTTACATGTTTTCCTTATTGTATATTTCTGGAAGTTATCATTTTGTCTTTTTCAAAATGAACAGTTTTCTACCTTATACATGCTAAAACTTTATTACATAGCTTAATGTATAAATCCAGCATCCTATTTTTGGAGTACTTATAAAGAATATATAGACTATGCTGTTGGTTAGCATAATAAAATGGGTGTCTGATGTTTATTTTTTTAATGTCTAATCTTGAAATTTTTAAAACAGTACCTAAATGTTTTTCTGGATGCATAGGTGAAGTAAAAAGTTAAACAATTTTTAATCAAATGTTTAAGAGTCAAAATATGGGATTCAAAGTAAGGGTAAGGGTAAATGTGTGCTTCTGTATTTGTATTAAACACTTAAATATTTTTTCTCTAAGTTTGGAATTGTTGATGCTGATGGATATTTAAGTTTGTATCAAACAAACTGGAAATGTTGTCCAGTCACTGGAAGCATGCCTAAGCCATACCTGGTAAGCCAAAAATTCCTAACTTCAAAATTTTATGAATTTTTCTTTTAAAGACACCAAGAATATATATTTGAGGCAAGTAATATTAAAGCCAAAAAAATAAAATCTGTCTAGTCCTATGTATTCAACAGTTTACTATAAGCTCCTGTCCTTGTATTATATGAAAATTATAAGGCATAAAAAGCTCTGGTAACTTGTAAAATTAACCTGTTTATAACCAACATGGCACCTCCAGAGACCAGTGCAAACTGTGAGGTACTCAAACCCTTTTCTAGCCTCACTAAGCTACAGTGGGTATTACACATAAAAAAAATGATCAAAAGCCCAGTGCAACTGGTTGCCTTTCTGCATTATTCCTCATGAACAAAGTAGAAAGTGTATTATATAGCTGGTACTATTATTTTCTTTCTCATCTCTTTAAAAAAATTGATACATTTCAATTCAGGATCACACAGGCTTAATGAATTTTCTACATCTTCACAAGCACTGAATTTATATATAACATAGTCTTTAGTGAAGCCCGTTATAGGACTAAGCAATATCTATCAAGAAAATATTAAGAATATGGGTTAAGATTCTGATAATTCACCTAAGGTTAAATGCTCCAATATAGTACTAATCTAAATAAAAGCAAACAAAGGAGAGTTGATGAGATACCTTTATTTTTCCTCATATTTTTATTAAGCCAACAGATTCAAATATACAAGTTTATGTTCCCTAAGGAACTGTTTTTGTATGATTTCTTAATTTCTAAAGAGATAAATTGGATTAAAATGTTCATTACTGACTTTGGGGGAATAAAATAGATTTGTTCATTTTAAGGACATATCCTCTAGCCCCAGCTCCAGTAGTGATCAGGGGGAATGGGGAAGTGACTCAGAGAAAAAAAATCTTCATTTGATGATTTTGACATACTTAAAAAATCATTCTTTAGCCTTGCCTGTGTAGCTGAGTGATTGAGTGTCAACCTATGAACCAGGAGGTCACAGTTTGATTCCTAGTCAGGGCACATGCCCAGGTTGTGGGCTTTATTCCCAGTGTGTGGCATGCAGGAGGCAGCTGATCAATGATTCTCTCTCATCATCGATGATTCTATTTCTCTCTCTTTCCCTTCCTCTCTGAAATCAATAAAAATATTTTTTAAAGTCATTTTTTTTATTGAAGAGAAACATCTGAACAAACATAACTTGGAAGTCTTTATAATTAACTAAAACGCATAATATTTTAAGTTATTATTTGAAGGAATATTGAAAGACACTGTAAATTTTTAAATTTTGTTAATATTAGTAATATGTTTTTATTCATATATATGAAAAATTATTTAAAGCTTTAAATATTTCTGAAAATAAATAATTTTGCCTGAGACTCTAGTATCCTAGTTTCTGTTATCTAAGACAAAAATTTTTACAAATATTCCAAGGGAAATATTTAGAGTTTAAACTCCTTTTGTTTCCCTTTGAACTTTTGGTTGAACAAAAGCAAAGGGCCTCATAAAGGGTCATGAGATATGCAGCTTATTTAAATGGTTCAGGAATAGGTGTGTGTATGTGTGCATGGGTGTAAGTATATGAAAGAAGGAAAGGCAAAGCAAATGTGGCAAATGTTAAAAATTGGTGAATCTGGGTAAAGTGTGTATGAGGATTCTGTGTTTTACCCCTAAAACTTTTCTAAAGTTCCGGAGTCAGGGCGGGAGGGGAGGGAATACAGAGCTTAAGTAAGCCACAAATTACATGATCAGTTTTTGGTTAATGCATCTACCAGGTTATGAGACTGTTAAAAACATTAACATTTGCTATTTATAACTATTACAGACTTGGCAGTGTCATAACAAAACAGCCAATGATTTTGTCTTCATTAGTTCCTCCTCTCTGATAGCTACAGCTGGTCTTTCAACTGACAATAGGTAAGAGATTATAACTGAAATTGAAGTGCGTATGAAATAGCTGAGCTTTATTTCTAATTGCTTTATGTCTTTACATCTCAAGAATGTTTTTATAATCATGCCTTTAAATATATTTATTATAAAAATTCTTATTTTGGGCATTTTAGTATTCTAGTTGTAAATTTAAGGGTATTCTGTTGCCATTAAAAACAAATCCAGGTAGCATAGGGTAAAGGGAGTCGAATACATGGTGATGAAAGGAGACTTTATTTTGGGTGGTGAACACACAAATCATAGAATTGTACACTTGAAACCTATATAATTTTAATAAGCAATGTTGCTTCAATATAATAAAATTCAAAATTTTTTTGAAAAAAATCCATTCCTTTTGTATTGTTAATATTCTAATGTTAAGATTTGAGTGTAACAAATAAGGTTTGGTTGTTGGTGGAATTAATTTTTTTTCCATATGATTCCCTGTATTAAGAAAGCTTGAGGCAAAAAAAACACAAAAACACATTTAGTTATTGGCCATGCTATTTAGTTAATGCTCACTGTGGCTCTATTAGATAGATCAGCAATTTTCAACCTTTTTCATCTCATGGCATACATTAACTAAGTATTAAAATTCGGCAGCACACCTAAAATATATTAATTTTTGCCCAGCTGACAAAAAATAGGTTTAACTTTGATTGACATAAAAATTATTATTATCTCCATATTTGCGCCAAAGTGACTTTTTAAAAAAATCAGGTGTCTACACTTGTAAGGCTTTCTGATACCAAGAATTAATCAATCAGATGCAACCTTTTTATGCAACATGACCAATGAGATTCAGCTCCATTATATGACTTATGTTTATGGTTCAAGACAGGGCATTCACACCTAATGGCTATTGTTGTATTGGCTGTTGTCATTTTTTTTTTTTTTTTTTTTTTTACAATCTAAGGCATTAGAGGTCAGTATCCCTGAATAAATAGTTGGGTATTTCATGTTTTAAAAATTCTTGCAACTGACCAGTTGAAATCACTGACTGTTTCACAAAAAGAAACTTAAGACTTGTTAATTGTACATTAGCTAGTAAGTGATAGCCTGTCTCCATCCCCTCAAAAATCTTTAAATATGTCTTACCCTGCCTCCATCTCCACACTCCCACTTTTGACTTCCTTCATACAGCTGAGTTATGAGATCAAGGCCAACTGAGGCTGCTGAGCTTTTATATTTAGGGGTATGGCCTCATTTTGCCCTAGAAAAGGGACTGTAGGAATATGGAGTTTTTAACCCATCTTCCATAAAAATTCTTACATATATTGGTGTCTCCTTTGCAACTTATGGAAAGGCGTAAAAGTTGCTCCCATTCATAGTAGAAATAAGTTTTCTTTGTACTTCAGAAAATTCAGTGTATCTTATTTGTGTATGGCAGTCTGTTAGAGAATCAGTGAATATAAAAGGTAACTTCCCTATTTAGGCTTCATATAGTAGTATTTGTAAATACATGTTAAAATGAAATTACTCAATTTTATGAGTTAGTAGTTTTTAAATTTTGTTTAAAATTAATCATACATAAATATATTGGTTACTTTTATTTGGTGTGTTTATAAATTTAAGAACTTTCTGAGAGAGCAAGATTTAAATGTTATGTTACTATATGAGACATACTTCTTATTCTGTTAACTTTGTGTCACTCAAGAGTAATTTTTTTTTTCCAGAAACATATGTTTGTGGGATACTCTTGTAGCATCTGCCAATAGTTTAGTTCATGGTAAGTTTTGAAAGCATTTTATAAATATTGAAAGTCAAGAAACTCATAAACTAAAAATTATTTTTAAATGAATACAGTTTTTTAAATAGCATATTTATTAGCCCATGAGGTTTATTTTGCCCTTGGTGACACAGTTTAAAAGCAGAAATAATGCAGTATGCATAATTAAACCTTCACTATACCTTGATGAGGGACAGTAGAACAGATAATATAAAAATCATTTGTCTTTACTTTGGATCTGATGATTATAAGTCATCATTGTGAACATCAATTACTGCATAACATTTTGTTACAACTCACCATTCCTATTTAACTAACATTGTACTGGGAGTCCTGACTAATGCAGTAAGACAAAAGCATATAAAAGGTGTACAGATTGGAAGAGTAGAAAAAAATGCTTTTATTCACAGGTGGAACAATTATCTCTGTAGAAAATCCCTAAGAATCTACAAAAATTACTTCCAGGAACTAATGTGTGAGTATAGCAGAATACAGAATACATGATCAATACTAAAGTCAGTTGCTTTCCTATATACCAACAATTTAAAATTTTAAAAATACTACAATCTATAATATAATACAAAATAATGAAATATTGAGGCATAAATCTAACAAAATATGTATAGCATCTATTGGAGAAAAATACATAAAAGATAAATCAAAGATCTAAATAAGTAGATATTCCATATCCACAGATTGGAATACTCGATATTAAGTTGTCAGTTTCAACGTCATAGATTCAATCGTATCTAATCAAAATCTCAGCAAGCCATTTTGCACATATCAACAAACTGGTTCTAAAGTTTGTAGAGCGAGGCAACAGATCTAGAATACTAAATACTGAAGAAAAACAAACTTGGAGGACTCACATTACCTGATTTTAGATCTTGCTATAAAGCTACAGTAATTAAGATATTGTGATATTGGCTTAAGAATAGACACTTATCATAGAACATGATACAGACATACCTCAGAGATGTTACAGGTTCAGTTTTGGACCCCCACAATAAAGTGAATATTGCAATATAGGCATACATCATTTTATTGCACTTCCCTTTTTTGCACTTCACAAATGTTGCATTTTTTACAAATTGAAGGCAAGATCTTCCACTAGCACAAAGATTACTACTTTATTGCTATATTCTTTTTATTGCAGTGGTCTGGAACTCAACGGCAGTATCTCTGAGGTATGCCAGTAAAGCGAGTCATACAAGTTTTTTGGTTTCCCGTTGCCTATAAAAGTTATGATTACACTATACATACTGTAGTCTTTTAGTAACAATTGCTCTGTGGCATGTGATGCTGTTTGATAGCATTTTACCCACAGTTGAACCTGCTTCTGTTTAGTCAACTAAGTTTATGTAATATTCTAAATCCTTTGTTGTCATTTCAACAGTCTTCACAGCATTTTCACCAGGAGTAGATTCCATCTTTCTTTGCTCATCCATAAGAAGCAACTCATCATTTACCAAGTTTTAGCAATTCAGTCACATCTCCAAACTCCACTTCTAATTCTGGTTCTCTTGTTATTTCAGTCACTTCTGCAGTTACTTTCTCCACTGAACTCTTGAACCCCTCAAAGTCATCCAGAAGAGTTGGAATCAACATCTTCTAAACTCCTGTTAATGCTGATATTTTGACCTCTTCCCATATATCACAAATGTTCTTAATGGCATCTAGAATGGTGAATCCCTTCCAAAAGGCTTTCAATTTACTTTGCCCAGATCCATCAGAGGAATCACTACGTATGGCATCTATAGCCTTAGGAAACACATTTCTTTTTTTTTTTTTTCTAATATGTTTTTGAGAGGAAAGGAGAGGCATAGAGAGGATGGAGCATCATCAATTGACTGCCTCCTATACGCCCCCTAATGGGGATCAACCCCACAAGCTGGGCATGTACCCTGATCGGGAATCAAACCCATGACCTCTTCATTTCTGGGTTGATGCTCAACTGCAGAGCCACACTGGCCCGCCAAAATGTATTTCTTAAATAATAAGAATTGAAAATTGAAATTACTTACTGATCCATGGGCTACAGAATTGAAATTGCTTACTGATCCATGTTTTGTTAGGAGGCATGAAAATACTAATCTTGTACATCTCCATCAGAGCTCTTGGGTGACCACATGCATTGTTAATGAGCAGTAATAATTTAAAAATATTTTTTTTTTCTGTGCAGTAGGTCTCAACAGTGGGCTTAAAATAGTTGGTAAAGCACGTAATAAACAGATATGCTGTCATCCAGGCTTTGTTGGTTCTTTTTTGTTGTTGTTAATCCTCTCCTGAGGATATTTTTCCATTGATTTTTGGAAAGTGGAAGGAAGGGGGAGATACAGAGAGAGAGAGAAAAAAACATCGATGTGCGAGAGACCCATCAATTGGTTGCCTCCTGCATGCACCCTGACCAGGGCCAGGGATCAAGCCAAGGTACATGCCCTTGATTGGAATCGAACTTGGGAATATTCTGTCCATTGAGCCAAACCAGCTAGGGCATGTTGGTTTTTTTCATAGAGCACAGGCAGAGTTGATTTAGCATAATACTTAAGGGCTCTAGGATTTTTGGAGTGTAAGTAAGCATTAGCTTTGACTTAAAAGTTCTCAGCTGCATTAGCCCCCAATAAAGAAAGTCAGCCCGTCCTTTAAAGCTTTGAAGCCAAGCTTGACTTCTTTCTAGTTATGAAAGTCCTAGATGGTATCTTCTTCCAATATAAGGCTGTTTCATCTACACTGAAACTCTCATTTCATTATCTTAGCTGGATCTTCTGGATAACTTGTTGTAGCTTCTCCATCAGCACTTGCTGTTTCACCTTCTACATTTTAAACCAAACTCTGCTAACTTCCAGCTTGTCTTCTGTAGCTTCCTCACCTCTCTGTCTTTATAGAATTGAAGAGAGGTAGAGCCTTGCTCTGGCTTAGTCTTTGACCTAAGGAAATATTGTGGCTGGTTTGACCTATCTGGACCACTGAAACTTTTTCCATATCAGTAATAAAGCTGTTTTGCTTTTCTATCATTCGTGTGTTCACTGGAGTAGCACTTTTAATTTTCTTCAAGAACTTTTCCTTTGCATTCATATCCTGGCTCACTAGTGCAAGAATTCTAGCTTTCTGCCTATCTCGGCTTTTGACATGCCTTTCTCACTAAGTTTAATCATTTCTAACTGTTGATTTAAAGTGAGAGATGTGAGACTCTTCCTTTCACTTGAACACTTAGAGGCCATTGTAGGGTTATTGATTGATCTTATTTCAATATTGCTGTGTCTCAGGGAATAGGGAGACCTGAGGAGAGGGAAACAGATGGGGGAACAGCCAGTCAGAACACACTTAACATTTATTAAGTGTGCCATCATATGGGCATGGTTCATAGCACTCCAAAACAATTAGAATAGTAACATCAAAAATCACTGACCACAGATCATCCTAACAAACATAATAATAAAAAAGTTTGAAATATTGAGAGAATTATCAAAACGTGACAGAGACACAAAGTGAGCAAATGCTGTTAGAAAAATGGTGCTAACAGACTTGCTCTATACAGGGTTGCCACAAGCAATACAGTGTCTGTGAAGTACAAGAAAGTGAAACAATAAAGCAAGGTATGCTTGTAGGTAGCCCAGTAATAGACTCACACATAAATAGTGGATTGATTGTTAATAAAGACACAGAGACAATTAAATGGAGACAGATAGTTTTCCAACAAATAGTGCTATAATAATTGGATGCTGATATGCAGAAAAATTAACCTCACCCTTTTCATGAAAATTAAATCAAAATGGATCATAGAGTTACACAAACTAAAAAATTCCTAGAACAAAATGTAGGAGAAAATCTAGGTATTCTTGGGTTTGGTGATGACTTTTTAAATACAAAACCAAAAGCATAACCCATGAAAGAAATAATATATTCAAGATTTCTTAAATTATTCACTTATCAACATTTGAATAGCAAATAAGTATACGAAGTGGTGTTCAGCATCAATAGTTATCAGGGAAATGCAAATTAAATTCACATAAGATACTACTCTATACACTGAAATGGCCAAAATTAAAGATTCTAGGGTACCAAGTGTTGGTGAGGATATGGAAATACCTGAACACTCATGATTTTGTTGATAGAGGTATGAAATGGCACAGCCACTTTGGAAAACTGTTTGGTAGTTTCTAATAAAGTTAAACATACACTTAATATGACCCAGCAGTATATATTCATATATATATATATATATACATATATATATATATATATATATATATATATATATATATGTATAATTTCCAAGAGAAATGAAAACACATGTCCACAAAAACACATGTTCTAACATTTCACCTTGGCCAAAAGCCATAAGTCTGTTTCTTATACTATTAAGTGATTTTTACTTTTTTTTTCTTTCAGCTTTTATTTGCCATGATAGTGGAGCCACTGTTTTAGCATATGCTCCAAAACATCAGCTACTAATATCATGTGGCAGAAAAGGATTTACATGTGTCTTTGACCTTCAGCAACGACAACAAAGGCAGCTTTTCCAGAGCCATGATTCTCCTGTTAAAGCTGTTGCTATTGATCCAACTGAAGAGTACTTTGTTACAGGATCTGCTGAAGGCAGCATAAAGGTAAACATAGTAATGCCACATATCTACAAAAAGAAATCTTCAGAAACCTTAGGTGTTTAATCGTAATTGATGATGTTAGTCTCTTTAAATAATATACATATATATTAACAACTCCTTTGTAGTCAACCACATTAATTGCTATTTAATAAATCTTTTAACAAATGAAGTAATGATTAACTTGAAAATTGTCTATTTTTCAGATAAGCTTAATTAATGCATATAAAAGAACTAGATTTTCCCATGGATATAAATACATTTCAGACGTTAAAATTAGTCTTGACTGCATGTTAAGCATTACTGAATTCTATTTAAGGTACCGCGAAGTATACTGACATTTCCTTATGCCATTTTTATTTATTTATTTATAGCTTTAGCATGCAACTACTCAGTGCCTGATTCAGTAATTCTGAATGTACCTGGATAAGTCCTGCCTATATAAGTCCTTCTCAAACCCCAGTGTGTTTAAAACCTAGAAGTTTTTTAAAATGTTAAGCAGTTTATTAAAAATGTACCCCACTCCAAAAATTCTATTGTTAGGTCCCACCCCAAAAATATGTAGTAAGTCCAAGGTTCAGGAATGTGCATTTTTATAATACATACCCAGTGATTTTGATGGAGAGTCCTCTGGCCACACTTGGAAACATCTGCAGAAATAAGTTAGTTTAGACTAGTCCCAAATTATTCTAATGGTCAGCAATCTACTGGGGGAGTTTGATTTCTTAGAATCCATTAATTTAAATGCTAGAGAATTTATTTAGCGCAAATAAATTGGACTACTTTGTTAGAACTGGCATATTATTTTAAAAATTTTTAGCAAGAAAAAATTAATTATATTTGAACTGCCCTCAGCTTAGGCAGTTTATACTGTATTTTAGATTAGTTCTTTTGTTTGAACTCAGTTTTATTATTTAATTGAGTGAAAAAAAGATTTGAAAATAAACAATGTAGTATATTCAGTTTAACAAGTATGTCTAGAATGATAGAAATTAATTTATTTCTTAAAGAAAATAAGATTTTTGTTAATGAGATCTAAAAAATAAATAAATTAATTAATTAATTGGTTTTCCTAAATTTAAAACAATGTCCTGAAAGCATTTAGGTTCCACATAAGTGAAGATGCTTATAAATTACTTTAGGGACAGACACATTTATTTGGAAAGGGATGAAAATAGAAAGTTTCTATTTAGTAAATTAATTATTCTGAAGTTATATTAATTAACCTTATCTTGTAGTTGGAACATAGATTTGCCTTATGTGAGGTCCTCTAGGTGTCTAGTGCTTTTCAGTGGTTCTGATCCCCTGGGGGTATTTTACATTATAGAGACAAGATTACTTCACTATAGAACTACACAGCAAAAGCTTTGCTGAGAGATAGGAAATTTTGATGGTAGTCCCTATAATATTGCAAGTTTTTGTAGCATTGTACACTTAACATCCTTGTACCTAAGTTTTCTCATCTCCAATGCAAGGTTAAAAATACCTTCCTCTCTTACTGGATGGATTTTGAAGAATGTAATAATATCAAAGTGAGTTACATCCTATTCAGAACTTAGGCCTACACAGGCTTTTCTCCATCTTTGTTTTAGAAATTCCTTATTTGCACAGGAAGACAGGCTAAATATTATATTTATACTTTTTAGGTAATCATCAACCCCAAGTTTTTATTTTGTTCTTAATATCTTTCAGATTTGGAATCTCTCTACCTTTAGTCTTCTACACACTTTTATCAGTGAACATGCTCGGCAATCCATTTTCAGAAATATTGGAACGGGAGTGATGCAAATTGAGACAGGGCCAGCAAATCACATTTTTTCATGTGGAGCTGATGGAACAATGAAAATGAGGATACTGCCGGATCAGTTTAGCCCATTAAATGAAGTATTGAAACATGATGTGAAATTTATGTTGTAACATTTTGACAATAAGATCTATAATTTATTACCTATTCCATAGAAGTGGCCAACACATGTAATGTACATTGATTACTCTCAATGCCACAAATAAGCTAATGCTTTCTTGTTTCCATATTTATTTTATGGAGCTTTCCCTTGATGCACTGATGCCTTAAAAATTAACAAGGTCATTCAGAATTAGACTCTGTTGCCCAAACTAGAATGTATAAGTAATGCTGTACTATTACATATTTATAGTGTGTTATAGTGAGGATGTCACAGTGTCAAATGAGTTTTGTTTTCTTATGGTTGATAAAGTCTTCTGCAGATACCTCTGCATGAATTTCTTCCACAGTAAAAATACCTTTTATATAAAGGCAGTTGCACATCCATCATCACTTAATTCACCATACTCTTAGTTCCTTTTTCAAACTTACACATCTCACACTTTTCTTGTCCTAACTAGTGATGGATTGATATTTGAGTAAGAATCAAAAAAAAAAAATGTACATCTCCATTAAAACTATTATTGGGACTTAAGTGATAAATGAGCCAAGTGGCTCATTATGTAAGTTTTCAAGTTTCCCTACTGGAGCCCAAGTGTGTGTATGTATATGTATATGTATATGTATATGTATATGTATATGTATATGTATATGTATATGTGTGTATGTGTGTGTGTGTGTGTGTGTGTGGTTGTGTGTATATATGTAATATACCTTGCACATCTTATTTGAACTTACGTTGTGTATATTTGAGAAAATTAGAATCTTTTCATGTGTTTTTGCTCCATAATAACTACTACCACCAGAATAACAACTTTTTTTGCAGCTATTTGTTTTCATGTTTTTTTTTAAAAAAAATTTTTTAATTCCCATTGGATTTTCACATAAATTTCAGGAAGACTTCCAGGATTATTATTTTAAAGATTACATTGAGTCAAATATGTCTTAGCAGGCAATAACAATTCTGTATTCGTATGAATGAGACACTTAAAAGTAAGTTTATAAATTTATGAAAGGATTTTTTGAGCATCAAACATTTTACTTAAATTTTATTTTTTAGGTGCTTTTAGTCTCAAAAGTTCTGAAAACCTTATAGCAGTGTTTTTTAAAAACAAATGTGAAAACAGTCAAATTAAATATATAGTATTTACAAGTGTAAAATACCTGCCAGATCTACCATTAATAGAAAATAAACTGAACCTTATATTTTATTATTTTTGCCAAAATATATTATTTTATTATAAAATATGACCAAAATATTAAAAATGCAGTGCTTTTAACTTAGATGTGCTAACCCTTTTTCTCTCTGTTTTGCTATGCCTTTTCTGATTCAAAATTATAGAAAACTTGATAAATACTTGATTTTAACCAAGGAGAGAGGCAGTTGGAACTAAGTGTTTGAGGGACAATTATATGCTATTGAGCTTAAATATATTTTGTTAATAGGGACTATAAGAACATTTTTATGTAACAAAGTATGAACAGCTATTATCTTGGAAATTAAAGAGTGAAATAAAACAAAGAAATGAAGGGCTGGAAAATGAATTTTGTAATATCCTCAGGATACTTTTATCTTAAAAGTATATTGTTAAAGATTTTGTAAATTGTATTCATAATTTTAAATGTGTTGAGCAAGTTGCAGTGAAAATACTGTCATTATGTAGAGAGTTTATGTGCACATAATAACCTGTACCATAAATTGTGCAGTAACAACACGTGACTGTTGCCATGGAGGAATCTGTGACAGCGTTGCAAACAATACCATTGTTTGATGTAGTTGAGCTTAAATTATTTTTTAGTAATTTCTTCACAAATCAAGATTCAAAAGGCTTTAAACACTTTTAATAAGATAAAATTTATTATTATGCTTAGAAAAAAGGCATTGTGGGTGAACTATTATGCATTTTAATGGAGGGTTTATATGAATAATAAATTATGTAAGCCCATATGTAATTACATCCATAGTCATAATATTTTAAATAAACAATCATGCAGTGACTTTTTTTTAGCATGCTATTGTTGTAATATTTATGAGACTTTAGTTGACTTAAAGTATATGTCACATTTTAAAATGGAGAATTTCTGTATATGAATTTGGTTAATATAGGAAGGATTGAATACTTTCCCCAATATTCCTTTTCTACATCGTTTTAACTTAATAGGTAAGCATTCAAAAAAGATGAGAATAAAAATAGTAGGAATGCATATCTAAGTATAAAATGATGTACATATATGTAAAATTTCATTCACATTAATGAAGTGAATACATCAAAATACACTTTTTTAATTGTGCATTTTCTGAGAATGTGGCTTTATAATGATAGGATAATTCACAACATTTCAAGCCTTGTTTTCTGAAATGTTGGTATTTTCTTATGTAGAATCATGGGACAGTCAATGCCATCCTCCTTTCTTGCTCTCTGTCTTGCCCAAATTCATTTCTTCCTTTTTTTATAATTACTTTAAAAAATAACATTATGGAAATTTCTCACACTAGTCTCAACAATCAGAACACAATACAAAGATACCCACTTAAAATCCTTATACAACCTTAGAGGTGTGATCTTACTAAACAAAAATTAAATCTCATATGGCAGAGAGCCACAGCCAAAGTTAAAAGAACAGATGACTAGAAGAAATATTTGTGTAGTAACTGAAAAAATATTAATGTCTCTGTATATAAAGAGAACTTTAAAATGATAGATTATTGGAGAAATTGGCAAATAACTTACAGAATAGGACATTGAAAAAGCAAGCATGAAGTATGGTTAAAGAAATGTTTCTGTAAGATTGGTTTAAAGTCAAAACAGTGATGTCAATATTGGTGAAGATGTAAGGAGATGGGCACACTAATACATTGCTGGCAGAACTAAACTGCTACAAAGTTACCTATACATATTGAGCAATCCTACTTTTGAGAAATTTTATATAAGATCCTATCTAATAAAGAGGTAATATGCAAATTGACCGTCACTCCAACACACAAGATGGCCATCCCCATGTGGACACAAGATGGCCACCACAAGATGGCCGACAGGGGAGGGCAGTTGTGGGTGATCAGGCCAGCAGGGGAGGGCAGTTGTGGGTGATCAGGCCAGCAGGGGAGGGCAGTTGGGGGTGACCAGGCCAGCAGGGGAGGGCAGTTGGGAGGGACAAGGCCAGCAGGAGAAGGCAGTTGGGGGAGATCAAGCCTACAGGGGAGGGCAGTTGGGGGCAATCAGGCCTACAGAGGAGGACAGTTGGGGGGCACCAGGCCTGCAGGGGAGGGCAGTTGGGGGGGGACCAAGCCTGCAGAGGAGAGCAGTTACAGGTGACCAGGCCAGCAGGGGAGGGCAGTTACAGGTGACCAGGCCAGCAGGAGTGACCGGGCCGGCAGGGGAGGGCAGTTAGGGGCAACCAGGCTGGCAAGGGAGGGCAGTTAGGGGTGATCAGGCCAGCAGGGGAGGGTAGTTGGGGGCGACCAAGCTGGCAGGGGAGGGCAGTTAGGGGCAAACAGGCCAGCAGGGGAGGGCAATTTAGGGGCAATCGGGCTGGCAGGGGAGTAGTTAGGCATTGATCAGGCTGGCAGGGGAGTGGTTAGGGGGTGATCAGGCTGGCAGGCCAAAGCGGTTAGGGGCAGTCTGGCAGGCAGGCAAGCAGTTGGGAGCCAGCATTCCTGCATTGTGAGAGGGATCTTAGATTGGAGAGGGTGCAGGCTGGGCTGAGGGACACCCCCCCCCCCGCCCTGCCCATGCACGAATTTCATTCCATGCACCAGGCCTCTAGTTACCCTATAAAGATAAAAGCTCCCTTGCAAAAAATTTTTGTACACGGTATGTATTGAAATATCTGTTGGAGAAAAAAAACTGGAAATCTAAATGTTAATTAGTAAGTAAGTGCTTCCATAAATTGTGGCACATTCATACAATGGAATATTTTCTCAACACAAAGAATGTTAGATTTGTATCTGCTAATCTGAAAAGAGGTTGGTGAGAAAGATTGCAAAGTCAAAGGTGTAATATCCCATATTTGGGGTAGTTTAGTACTGTATAGGTTTAGAGACAGAACTATGTATGAAAGAATACACACAAAACAAAACTTTTAACATAGGAGTAGGGAAGAAGGAGGTAATATTTATATAAACTCCATTAAACCCCACTCAGTAACATGATACCAAAGACTGTTGTGTTGGTAAAAGGAAAAAAAAAAAAAAAAGCTGTAATTTTAATAGGACTAAACTGGGAGCTGCTCTGTTGAGTAAAGTCAGGAATCCTTTTTGTGAATTGCTGGGATATTTTCGATGCTTGATGTTACTTATGTAAGAAAGGATACCATTTGGAGGGGAATATAGTTTGGAAAAGTTTAACATAGATTACTTAAATGTACCTGTCAGGCCTTTAGAAGTGTGTGTAGTTTTGCTACAGTAACTTTCAAAGTTAAATCTGTTCTTGAGTTTTTCATGATTTATCTCCCCTTTTGCTTGCTTAATATTTTTCGGTATGTATATGGCCTGACATTCAGGGAGCTAATGCAGTTAGAGTGTCACATTGTTTCACAAGGCTTCTTGGAAGAAAAATTTCTTTTGTTCTTCCACTGCAAATACAGATGGGTGGTACAAACAATTGGTGTGACAACCTTTTTCCCCAGTGGAAATGCTTTACTCATATGCAGCTGATTGTCTACTCAGTGTTGGTACAGGTATGACCTATGTAATAGAATTTAAGCAGTACATGCATCAACCTGGGATATGTGTTAAATAACCTTTTAAAACTATATTCCCCCCACATGCAAAACACTCCCCCAAACTCCAATATTTTCATTCTAGTCTATCAAGGTCAGACTTGAGCCCCAGGTTTCCCTCATCTAAGTCAGGTTCAGGTGTGTATGTGGTACCTTGAATGAGATTCCTTAAGTATAGTCTAAAGTCCTCTGAACTATTGGGAAGTTATGTGCCTTCCACACACCAAGCATACAGTGATGAGGCAGAGTTAAGGTAGCTCCCATTCCTAAAGAGGGAAAGTAAGAGTTACATAGTAGTCCCTGGTCTACAGAGATTCTGACATTTAGCTGAGCACATGTCAGCAGTTCCTTGAGTAATCCATTTCCCTGCAAGTAATTCTTCACAAGTGGTAGCTCTATCCACTGGGTTGTTTTTTCCTACCTCTGAGTCATCCTTCCTTTTCCATGTATTTAACTGAGTACTGTTCTCAGCCCATTTCCCCAGGATTCAAAGGCCTCTACGTTTTGTGCTATACCTACCCTTTACGGTTCAATCTAGAAAAATTGCTTTTTTAAAAACTGGGGGTTTCATATACATTAAATTTTAATCCACTCATTAGACAAGCCTACACCCATATTTTTTTTCTGAGACAGGCTCTTCTCTACCTTGGGCCATCTATGAGGTTGCTGTGGTATACAGATTTTTTAAATTTCTCACAAAAGGGGTCTACAGGTCACATCCTTAAATCTGAAATCTCAACAAAAGGATTTACAACCACAATCTTGCCTGTGTCTTGACTCTGAGACCATGGTTAAGCCACAGTATTGAATAAATTTTTTAAAAATTCATGAGACCGTTGTTAGGTAGAGAGACAGACCTATGTGTGCACACAGAAAACTATACATAGAGGTAGCACACCAACTCTTTTTTTTCTCTTTAAATATATTTTATTGATTTTTTACAGAGAGGGAGAGGGATAAAGAAACATTGATCAGCTGCCTCCTGCACACTCCCCACTGGGTATATGCCCAAAACCAAGGTACATGCCCTTGACCAGAATCAAACCTGGGACCCTTGAGTCCACAGTTCGACGCTCTATCCCCTGAGCCAAACCAGTTAGGGCACACACCAACTCTTTACTGTGAGTACTGGTAATTAGAGGGAAAGAAGTGAGGCTGTTGAAGGAGAACATGGGACTCAGAACCCAGTAGGTGAGAGTGATGTGCTCCCAGTGTTTCACGACTAAAGTGGGAGCCTCATTAAAAATCAAGTAAAGCGCCTGGCCTGCATGGCTCAGTGGTTGAGTGTCAACCCGTGTATGAATCAGGAGGTCACGGTTGGATTGGTTGTGGACTCAATACCCACTGTGGGGTGTGCAGGAGGCAGCCAGTCAATGATTCTCATCATTGATGTTTCTCCCTCTTCCTCTCTGAAATAAAATTATTATATATATATATATATATATATATATATATATATATATATATATATAAAGTCAAGTAAAGTGTTGCCAACTTGGACTAGTGTTTCATGGCTATAAATATACAAGAGACATCTATCAATAGAACTAAGAATGTAGGCCATATATACTTCATAGAAAAAGACTTTCACAGTAGAATTGTGCAGCCAAAGACAGAACAAAACTAGTCTTTGTAATATTTGGGATAAAGCTCAAGTGAGATTTGAGACAGTTAAAAAAAAAAGTTCAGGTAAGGAAGAACCCACATAGACAAAGCCTCCAGTGGCGCAATCACAAAAATAACATAACAAAAGCATTCTCAATTTCTGTAAAGAACGGCTGAAGGGGTGAACATCTAGAAACATGCAGAGAATTGGTTTCTTGGGGAGGGTGGCTGATGGAAATGGCTAAGATTGAGCAAAAAGTCACCCTTTGCTATAGCATCCCATTTCCAGGAAGGTCCAGCACCCTTGCCCTTGAGAATAGTTACCCTGGGTCAGGGTCCTCAGCAGGAGGAAGGTCTTTTTAGATTCTGCCCCATCCGGGTGGGGAGCTAGTCACAATGAAGTCCACGGGTAACTGAGGCCAGACTGGCTTCCCATAAGCCCATGAGCCTTTAACTAAGAGAGGAAGCCCTGCAGCCTCCGGGAGTGGGATCACAAGCGCATCAGAAATCACCGGATAGACTTGAAGCCAAAACAAACAAAAAACACACACGTGGGATTTCGGGGTTCATAAGGATAATAATGGCAACAGATGCTCACATTCACACTTGCTTTTATGTGCCAGGCACGGTGCAAAAAATACATGAGCTTATTTAAACATCTCAACACACTAGTGAGGTTGGCATTTCATTTTTACAGTTGAAGAAACTGATGCCCAGCCGGCATGACTCAGTGGTTGAACATCAGCTTATGAACCAGGAGGGCATGGTTCCATTTCTGGTCAGGGCACATGCCTCCCTTGCAGGCTCAATCCTCAGTGTGGGGTGTGCAGGAGGCAGCCAATCAATGATTCTCTCTCATCATTGGTGTTTCTCTCTCTCTCTCTCTCTCTCTCTCTCTCTCTCTCTCTCTCTCTCTCTCTCTCTCTGTCTCTCTCTCTGTCTGTCTCTCTCTCTGTCTCTCTCTCTCTCTCTCTCTCTCTCTCTCTCTCTCTCTCTCTCTCTCTCTGTCTCTCTACCTTTTTCTCTGAAATCGATTTTTTAAAATATATTTTAAAAAAAACACAGAAGCCAGTGCCTCCTAGCCCCTCCTCCCAACCTCCTAGCCCCTCCTCCCGGCTTCTTAGCCCCTCCGCCTCTCCTCCCAGCCTCCTAGCCCCTCCTCCCAACCCGCCTCGCCCCCGCCGCTCAGCTCCCCCCTCCCCAATCCCCACCCCCGCCCGCCCCATCCCGGCCCCGGACTTCTTTTCTCCCGCCAGCTCTGGCGTGCGCTGGATTGATCGGTCCGCGGGAGCCCACGAGCGTTCCAGCGACTAGGAACTCTGTCCGCGCCGTCAGCTCGCCCAGCTCCTCTCTCTGTTCAGGCGCCGCCGCGCCCCCTCTTCCGAGTAAGTGGCTCCCAGGCGCGCGGACCCCGCACGCACCCTTGTGAGGCTTTCCCGGACGCTGGGCTGCGGGCTGCTGCTGGGAGCGCGCTTTCCGCCCATCGAGAGTTTCGGGAGTGAGTGTGAGTGGGTGTGAGTGGGTACGTGTGAGCGAGTGTGTGTAGCTGTATGTGCAGGCACGCACAGCCTGGAAACTACCCGGAGTTTTACCCAGGTCCTGCGTCGCAGGGACCATCTGAGAGATTCGGTAGGAGCCCCTCCAGACTCGGGCCGACCCTTAACTTCCACCCCCTGTCCCGAGCCCACTCGCAATTCCTTCCTTCCTTGTGTAGACGCAGCCCCCGCTAGGTGTCACGCCCTCCTGGTAACAACTCTTGCTGTGGAAAGGGGCTGCCCGGGTTATCAGGGTGCCCCAGATTGCAGACCGAGATGCTGGCCTGAGATTGTAATCCAACCCTGCATTGTAAAACTGGCGGGGACTCGAGTTCTGCCTTGAGATCAAACGGTGGAGACTTCCATTGAAGAAGAAAGTTGAGTGCGCGCGCACGTGTGGCGCTCCAGCGCTCAGCACCTGAAGCCAGAACACCTGATGAGAGCCCTGGGACTCTGGCGGTTGGCAGGCGCTTATAAGACCAGGCTGACCAGCCAGATTTGGGCACCTGAAGGGTGTTTATTGGTTCAGTGACACCGTCTCTCTAAAGCCATCTGATTTGCTGAAACACACGACTGTGTAGAAAGAGCTGCCCCTCCTCCGAGGGAATCATGGAAGCCTAGGAGACAGCGATTGAGTGCTCAGTGTTGAAACAGCAAAGTCCTTGGGTCACTTAAGGCTGATAATTCCATCCCTCCATAAATTAGTCTATGGGCGTCAAGATGAACTCAAATGTAGGGCATATTTCTGCATTTTAAAACAGTTAATCAATAGCTTTAATTGAGAGCAATGCTGTTCTTGAATCTGTCTATGAAATGATTCCTTGGTTGCTGAGGTTCCATCCAATTCTAATAGACTTTTAATTCTCCTAGCTCTCAGTTTGTTTCTACTTACTATGTTCCTTCGGTGAAAGTGGAGATACCCAGAAAATCTCCCCACTTCCTTGATAAGAAATCATTCAAGAAATGACCTGTTGAATAGAAATTATTCATTGCGGTGTGAGGATAACAAAAACTCTGTGGCTAAAGAAAATAACCAGAACAGAACAGCCTTTAGTTGCCACTGTGCATAGGCATATGGAGGTTAGAGTTGTTAGAGCACTTCTAATGCTGCTTATCGCACCAGTTATTTTTATCCTGGTTTGAATCCTGTGTTACCCAAAAGTGTTGCCACTGAGTTTCAGTAAGGAAACATTATGCTTTGAAATGTAAACATATGACTCCATCTCTTTAAGGAAAGAAATAATTATCACACTTAATTAAACACCTGGAAACATTTATTGCCACCTTCTAATTAGACCTGTCATGGGAAGTTAAGTCAGCAAGCTGTTGTTAATACTGTAGCTGGTAACACAGTTACCTTTTTTGTAGATTTTCTGGATGCCTGTTCCTGTCCATACATGTTAATGCCTCCTCCACTCCTTGCCCACCTTTTGAGGTTTACCTATAATTCAAATAAGTAAAATTTAGGCAAGTGGGTTACCACTTACCTCCCTGTAAAATAAGAATATCTTAGATAGTGGATGTTTTGTATTAAGCTTTTGCATTATAAGCCATTATGTTCATCTAGATTATGTGATAATTTAAGAATCATTAATAAATTGTTAATGTAAGAAGATTCCCCCCCAAATTAGTGATCCTTCACAAATGGGCCTTTACATTTTTTTCTTTAAGGAAGACTTCTATTATGCTAATTGATGTTCCAGTGTTTAAATTAGAAAAGGGGTGGTGTGAGCTGGAAAACCTTTTCATCTTTGTTGTCTCTTGATTTTCTGTTTCTGACTATATTGCTAGCTATACTCTTCATTTGTGTAGTGAGGTGTGGTGAGGACAGGCTGTTCTGGGATCCCAACAGAGTCGCAGAAACTGAGAGTGAACACCCACACTGCCAGGGCCAGGAACAGAGTATTTTACAAGGCCTGTTCTCTGTAATTCTTCATTCTTTTGAAATTGGAGGAAAGGGTTTGTGGAGAAAAATGATTGCATCCAAACAGTACTCATTAGGAAATGCCATGTCGGGGAGGAGCAGATCTCTAGGTCGTTTATGCCTTGGGGAACTTCAAGTTGCTGATCCTTGCAGTAGAGTCTGCCACAGTGCTGGGCGTTACAGAGGTCTCACAGTTAATTGATCCCGTTTATCCTGCTCTGCTTGGGACAGCCCCTTGGAGTAACACGTTTCCTTCTTGGACATGTCATTTGTACTCCATCAGAACTGAGCTTTGCTTCCACACCATGCAGGATAGGTCATTTCCCCACTCCTTCCATTCTTGTCGGGTACAGATTGAAAGGATTGAGCAGGGGGTAACCCCAGGAGGCAGGGGAAGGTCAGTGATAACAATAAGGGCCCCCTGTTTTCTCTCAGAAGCAGAAGGAACGTTAATGCAACCCTAGTGCCAGGGGGTTATGCACAGGGGCCAACCTGGATAAAAAGTACACAGTTTGCCCCATTTTGGCATTCACAGAGAGAATCAGCTCTGACACAGAAGTTAAGGGAAGGCACTGTGTGGTGCCAGATTAACTTTTATCGCCTCACCCCTCCTCACACTGCCCACATCCTGCATTTAATACCAAACACACACTGTAAGAACTCAACAAACACTGAAAGGAGAGGTTTACACCCCACCTTTATGTCCCCTTCTCTGTTTTTATGACTTTGGCCCTGGGGCCTGCGCTAACCACAGGTTCTAGACCTTTGTCCGTTGGTGGTGCCTCCCAGTAGCTGAAAATGAATGATTCATTCAGAGTTAA
The DNA here is from genome assembly GCF_963455305.1 of Plecotus auritus. Taxonomy (NCBI): domain Eukaryota; kingdom Metazoa; phylum Chordata; class Mammalia; order Chiroptera; family Vespertilionidae; genus Plecotus; species Plecotus auritus. Next base: position 103,450,622 of record NC_137774.1, on the reverse strand, counting down.
AAAAAAAAAAAAAAATCAGTGAACCTTGTTGCAAAATGTAAATGAGGTCAAACAGTATCCAGTGGAGGTTAGTTTGCAGTCTACATCTTGGTGGTAAGAAGAGGAAATGAGCTATGAGTAGAGGGCAGATAATTCTGGAATGTGAGAGGTGAGAGGCACTTTGGAAACCACCTGGCCTGTGAGTCTCAGACCATAACATTTGCCATTTACAAGTTGGGAGGTGTGTCCCCTCCATCTAGTTCGCAGGAGGTGAGCGCCGCTCATTCATGCAGCAAGCATTTATTGGACTACCACGTGTGTGGTACTGCACAACCCTCTCATGTCACAGGAAGGCATGGGATCCCAGAGGACTGGTGACTTGCAGAAAGATGTTTGTTTGTAAGAATGGGTCCCTGCAAGTAAACTGATAATGGCAAAAAGGATTCAGAATTCTTCTGTGTTTCACCGCAGAAAGTGAAGGTGCTTGCTTCCTTAGGACAGTAGAAGAACCAATTTTAAAAGATTTTATTTCACAATCCTAAGAGTCTGAAGGGAGCACATTTCTTCTTTCTAAAATGTTTTTATTGATTGATTATAGAGAGAGAGGAAGAGAGGGAGAGAGAGACAGAGAGAGGGAGAGAAACATTGATTTGTTGTTCCATTTAGTTATGCATTCATTGGCTGATTCTTGTGCCCTGACCAGGGATCAAACCCACAACTTGGCTTATCTGGACGATGCTTTAACCAACTGAGCTACCCAGCCAGGGCCAGCATGTTTCTTCTGATGTCTGTTTCACATAACCAGTGTATAACAGCAATAAACCAAATTCCACAGGATTTTGCTTTCTTGTTTTTTTATGTCAAGCATAGAAGTTACCTGAGAAACGTGTGTGAAAATGTCACAGCTCCACAACAATCAGATAACACCCACCCATCCTTTTGGAGAGCGGTTGCTTTTTCTCTAAAAGCAAGTACTTATGGTTCAGAACCAGTGTTATCAAGTTTGTTTTCCTAGGGTTGTGCTTTTCAATGTAGGACAGCGGGATCACAGACGGACACGACTCTCTCTCCAGGTGACTGAGGGCTGGGCATACAGCACTCTGCCCCACGAGGAAGAAAAAAAAGGGTGAGAGGTCACAGGAATGGGCCTCCACGGGAGCGCCCCATGCTGAGGGTTTAGCTGCTTACAGACAATGGAATTAAGTCTGAAATTCCACTTGTGGTGGTTTCCTTGAACATTGGGAATAAAGATGACTTTTAGTTTAGTCAGGCAGTGGTTGGTTCACAGGAGTGCGCTGCAGTCAGGTGTTCATGGCTCAGCCACCACTGGCTGTGCGACTTTGGACAATCTACTTGAGTTCTGAGCGTGCTTCTTCCCCTGGAAACCGGGGAGAGTATTTACAACAGAGGATGGTTGTGTGGATTAAACCAGCATGATCCTCTCCTGCTGTCCAGTGTGCAGAAGGCGCCCAGCAAATGGTAGGCTTTGTCGGATTGGTGTTTGTCAGCAGCCCTAGCAGCGTAGAGAGGGAGAACGGTATTTTGCATTTTATGGGCTCTTAGCCTGAACTTCCTTTTTTCCTTCCAAGGATGCCAGAGGAGCCCAAAGAATGTAGCATAGCCAGTGGTGGCTGAGCCGTGAACAGCTGGGTGAATGTGGCACAGTTTCAGTGATTCCCAGCTGCGCTCACGTGATTAGAGGGAAATCCTGCTGCTGCTGCTGCTGCTGCTAAAGAGAAATGAGCCGGAGCAGGGCACCTGGGCTTTAGGTGTGTGGGCCTGAAGAAGAGCTTGGCATCCAGTAAGCCTCCCTGTGTATGAGCAAAGCTTGCAAAAGACCCATTACAGTTAAGTTGTGAGCAGTGGGTTGGCCTTTCACCACTAGAGGTCCTTGTTTGAAACAGGTAACGGGTGAAACCAGGTTATCCCAGACAGGAAGACTTGTCTCAGCCACCCTGGGTGTCGCAAAGGCGCTTGGGCCAGCACATCCTCAGGGTGGGGTTGGGGGGCAGTTGTGAGAGTTCCGGGAGGCAGAGGGCAGGGACGCACCTAGGGTTACCCGCTGGGGCAAGCTTTTCTGGGGACACGCCACTCTTAAGGGCACATGGTAGACATGAATGTTTGCAAGGAGCCAAAAAGTAAGAAATAACCCACTCGGCCAATACCTTCTCTAAGCCTAGCTCATATTCCTTCAAACCAAATTTGTTTAGTGCAGGCCTTCTCCACTCCCGGCTATTATTTATTTTAAAAAATGAGTTTCTTACAAGACTGTCAACCAAAGTGGCAGAGGCGAAGTTTATGGCGTGTGCTTGTGGAGACCCACCTGTCCCCGAATTCCGCAGAAGTGCCACGGTGGTCTTCCGAGAAGAACTGCAGGCACAGTGTGGGCAACAGATGGCAAAGTTCAAAACAAACTTTGATGACTCAGACCTTTAAGAAGAAAGTCCAGTACTTGATCACACAGCTCTGTGATCAGGAAGCAACTCCTATTTTTCCTTCTTCCCCTTTAAAAAAAGGTTGTTTTCTGGGAAATGGCCGGTGTTTGCTTAAATACTCTCACGGTCTTCGAAGGGCAAAGCGGTCTTGACTTAGCAATGGGCTTCCTCCTGCCTCGATGTAGACACGGTCCCCAGTGGCCACGGAGTGAACTTGGAGAGGTGAGTGAGCTCAGACCTCCGGAGCATGCAGTGCTGGCCTCTGGGTTGCACACACTGAGCCATTTCGTGCGCACACTGAGCCATTTCGTGCCCACACTGAGCCATTTTGAGCCTTTGCTTTTATGGCCTAGAATGGCAGTGCCTGAAGGAACGGCTACTGTAACTTGCCAGGGCGAGAGACCACGTGTCAACAGGGCACCTCCCAAGGAAGCAGCGAGTCCCTGCTCTGTGTGCCCCTGAGGGGGCGGCTTGAGAACGTTTTTATCTGGACAGCCAAGAGGTGATATGACAAATGAAACTTTGAACTTGCCCAATAGGCTGCTGTATCTTAGGGCTCATCTGGGGCCATAGCTCCCAACTTGACCGCATGACAGAATCAGCTGGGAAGCTTGGTACAAAAGGTGCGGATTCCCGGGTCCTGCTGCCTGCAGCATCCCAAAGGATGGGCCTGGGGATCGATATTTCTGTAAGGTCCCCAGGTGGCTGATGTGCAGGGAATTGAACACCCCCAGCCTGGGAGACTAGTGTTAATGTCTTGCTCTACAGAGACGATTATTCAGGAGCAGATATCTATAGGTTGTTTTTTGTTTGTTTGTTTGTTTGTTTGTTGGTAGTGGAAAGGACAAATCTCTTGAAAATACAAACTATAGCTTTAAAGTTGAAAGCAGATTGAAACGAACATCTGTGTACTCATCCTGAGAAATATTGAAGTGGTTTGAATAGTAAAGGCATTAAATTATCTTCCATAAAGGTTAGTTGGGGTTAGTCCCATTCAAAGTTGAATCAGTGACTCAGACACTGTCATCAGGGACCACGTTCTTTTTGTCCTTCTCTTCTCCCATCCTTAGCATGTCAACTTTTTCTACAGACTAGCCACCTCATGGGCAGAAAATGTTTTCCTCAGCAATGGATATCTTACACTCCCCCAAGCTCATGCGAAGGCAGGAAGTGTGTGTGGACGTGTGTGTGTGGGGGGCGGGGGCACAGAGAGGGCAGCACGAAATCTGTTTGGCTCAGTGGATAGAGCGTCGGCCTGCGGACTGAAAGGTCCCGGGTTCGATTCCGGTTAAGGGCATGTACCTTGGTTGTGGGCACATCCCCAGTGGGAGGTGTGCAGGAGGCAGCTGATCGATGTTTCTCTCTCATCAATGTTTCTAACTCTCTATCCCTCTCCCTTCCTCTCTGTAGAATATCAATAAAATATATTAAAAAAAAAAAAAAAGAAATCTGTTCTCTTGTAGTGTCTGTCTCTTTTCATCAGGGGATGGAATCCTTCCTGAAGCTCCCTCAGGCCTCATTGGCAGGAGCTGAGTCACAGCTGCAAGTGCACAGTGGGTGTTCAGGGGGCCTCCACAGGAGGGGAGGTGCCAATAGGAAGAAGGGAGAGGGGCATGGTTATTGGGCAGACCAATAACATCTGCACTAGACCCGGCTCCTGTGCCCTGGAAGCTGCCTATCGAGGGCCATTATTATTACTGATATAATAACCCCAGGTTTTATTGGAATGAAAACTGACTACCCATGATGAGTAGTTGGTAGAAAAACAAAACAAAGATGTGAAAGGTGTTGAATAGTACATATACTTAATTACAACGAGCAGTGACTTTCTAATGACCAGGATCTGGGTTTATAAAAATAGCACAACTTCCTTTGGATGTCTTCATCCTGCCTTCAGACCCGGAAGATGTCCATCAAATAGAGTGTTCTTTATGTTTCTGGAAATATTCACAATCCCAATGACAGTCATCATGACAAACATTTATTGAGTACTTAAAATGGGCAAGTGCTCTATACACATTATCTCATTTCATCTTCATAAGGGATCTATGAGAAAGGTATTATTGTTAATCCGAGTTTACAGAGGAAGGATTGTGGTTTGGGGAGGTTAAATAACCTGCCTCAGGTGCCTGGCTGAGCTGGGATGCACACCCAGCAGATCAGGCGTCTCACCTCCCATACTTGTGCTCTGAACTGCTGCGGAGTTTGACCCTCAATAAAATGCTACAAACTCTCTCATTTTCTGTGAACTCCCAAAGGCTGTTCTCTCTCCAGCAGTCAGGGTCTTCTTCATAATTTGTGTCCCAATTTTATTTTTCACATCTTGTTATCGTCAGTAGTAGGAAGGTGAACCATGGGAGGGTGCACACACCTGGTGACCTTCAACAAGTCACCAGTCACATGGCCCCACCGGGATGCAAGAGGGCTGAATTCTTCCTGTGTATGTACACAGCAGCCTCCTTATTTCCATAGGAAACTCTATATGCTGCCCATCAGTTCTCATATCAGTGTCTTGACATTTTGATTGGAGCTCTTTCTCTCTCTCTCTTTTTTTTTAATTATCTAAAGTTTTACATATGTCTCCTTTTTCCCTGATTGACACCCCCCCAGTCATTTCCACCCCTGAGCACAAGCCCCCACCGCCCCAGTGTCTGTGTCCATTGGTTATGCTAATATGCATGCATACAAGTCCTTGGGTTGATCTCTAACCGCCCCCCGCCCCCCGCCACCTCCCCTGCCATTTGTCTCTGTATCTATTTTTGTTCATCAGTTTATGTTGATCATTATATCCCACATATGAGTGAGACCATGTGATATTTATCTTTCTCTGACTGGCTTATTTCGCTTAGCATAATGCTCTCCAATTCCATCCATACTGTTGCAAATGGTAAAAGTTCTTTCATTTTTATAGCAGCGTAGTATTCCATTGTGTAGATGTACCACGTGTTTTTTCTAATCCACTCAACTGCTGATGGGCACTTAGGCTGTTTCCAAATCTTAGCTATGGTAAATTGTGCTGCTATGAATATAGGGGTGCATATATCCTTTCTGATAGGTGTTTCTGGTGTTCTTGGGATATATTCCTAGAAGTGGGATCACTGGGTCAAATGGGAGTTCCATTTTTAGTTTTTTGAGGAAACTCCATACTGTTCTCCACAGTGGCTGCACCAGTCTGCATTCCCACCAGCAGTGCACGAGGGTTCCTTTTTCTCCACATCCTCGCCAGCACTTGTTTTTTGTTGATTTGTTGATGATAGCCATTCTGACAGGTGTGAGATGGTATCGCATTGTTGTTTTGATTTGCATCTCTTGGATGATTAGTGACTTTGAGCATGTTTTCATATGTCTCTGGGTTGATTGAAGCTCTTTCTGCAGCAGATTTCTAGGTGGGGCTCATAGGAACAATATTACCCCATTTTTTTGATAACACTTTGTGATCCTTTATTAGAGGTGAGTTTTGTTGGATATAACATCCTTGGCACACATTTTCTTTCCTTGAGAATCTTAAATATGTTACTCCATTTTCTTCTGACAAAGTATTGTCAAAAAGTCTGATTATGATAATCTGGTTTTCTTTCCCTCTATATGACCTACTCTTCTAAGCATTTTGAGATCCTAATTATGTATCTGTTTCGTTCCATCTGCTATCTACCCAGCAGTCCATACAGTGATTAGTGAGCTATTATGTTACCAAATCCAAGCTTATGGCTTGGCCAACCATGGTGCCAAATAGGCTCTCGCTCCTGTGAACTCAGAATAAGACATTTACTCTCAGTACCTATAGCTTTTAATCTCTGTAGCCTCAGCTTTACCTTGTACAGTGTACGGCATTAGCACTAAAAATATACTTGTTTATGAAGTAAATGATGTGAAAGGATGTGGGTTTTGTCCTTCCCGTTTTAGCTGGTCAGGAACTGTCCTGCCCCGTGGACTCTTTCCCTCCAATCAGGCGACTTTGCCTCAGACACAGCTGTGCCCACTGAGACAGGCTCTCCCCTGAGCCAGAGGGGTGTGGGCGCTGCACCCATTGTCTCAGGTAGTTCCTGTGTGCACAGTGTCACTCAGACCATGTTCTCACGTTACTGGGTTTCCAGGACCAGCACATGGGAAACCCCGGCTCACAGAGTGTCTGGCTCTACACCGAATGCCACCGGGACCTCCATGCCCGCTGCCCTCCCTGTGGTGGGTTTTAGGTAGGGCTCATGGGAACAATGACCGCTCATTGTGGGTTTAAGGCCCAGGCCTGTCCCAGGGGGTGGGGGCGGGGGTTTGTGTGTGTGTGGAAGGGGGCGCACCACCCACTCTTTCCTTTCTTGGCTGATCTTTTCACTTTTTACTTCTTGTCTGCCAGAACCCAGACAAGAACCCGGACATCACAGTGGGAGCCCTAGGCTCAGATGTGATCCCTGATGCATTTTAACATACACGTTGTGTTTCATTTTTAAATTTTAAATGCCAGCTAATGGTGCCTACGGCTGCTCGCCGTTGCATTACCTCAGTCATTTATCTGCCTGCCTCCTATAGGCAGTGGGGTTTGTAACAACGCCTGACACAAACTCCCACATTTCTCAGCACATCTGTGACATGGGCAAGACCTTGGGCTGCCCGGCCTTGTGCCTGGCCCATGCTAGTCCAGCAGTGTCCTGCCCTGCTTCTCCTTGTTCATTCCTGGTCTGTGGGCCACGTAGACAGTCTGTTCCCATCCTCTTGACTATCTCAGTGCCATGTAATGAGCAGAAAAATAGAAAGGAAAAAACAACGTCATGAGACATAATTTTAAAAATCATTCACCGTACAAAAGCAATGGTGAGAATAATCCAGAGGTAACGGGATAGTGGCTCTTCCCCAAGAGATTGAATGTTAAGGTGATCTCTTATTTCAGGTGTGAAGAAGTAGTGAAACGTCATAGCCTTGACCACACAGGGAAATCTCACAGGTAACAGAGTTGGTGATAGGGAGAAGCCACCCTGACATGATGCTGATCCACGGTTCTGTTCTTGTCAGTGCCCCTGAGGTGAGGCTGTGGAGTCAGGCTCTCCACCCCTGTGGCTGGGCCCAGGGGAGGCCGATCATCAGCCTGACCCACCCTGGTGTGTTTCCCCCAGTTCTAGCATTTCACATTTCAATTAAAACAGTCCTGGGGTGACTCTTTATTCCTAGGACTCTCCACAGAAAATATGGACTTGTGTAAAAATATAGCTATTTTCTATTCTGCTTTTATTAACTCAACATAGATCATGCCAAAGACGTGGCCTTCTTTTCCTCATTCCCGCTGCCTTTTGCCTTTTGCTTCTCATTGGCCTCTATGTGAGGTCCAGGGTGAGGCTCCAGGTTTTTGAGCACTTACTATGTGCCAGGTATTGTACTAAGATGTTTATATACATTGCCAAATCCTAGGTTCAATCATTGTTATCCCCATTTTAAAGACGAAGAAACAGACCATGAAAGTTTAAGTCCTTACTCAAGGTCAAAAGCATAGCTGATAGTCACATCCACTGATTCTTGACCACATTGCTGTGTACTTACTTCCTCATGCAGAAATGCAGACTTCGCCAAGCTTTTTAAAAATATATATATTTTATTGATTTTTTTACAGAGAGGAAGGGAGAGGGATAGAGAGTTAGAAACATGGATGAGAGAAACATCAATCAGCTGCCTCCTGCACACCCCCTACTGGGGATGTGCCTGCAACCAAGGTACATGCCCTTGACAGGAATCGAACCTGGGACCCTTCAGTCCACAGGCCAAAGCTCTATCCACTGAGCCAAACTGGTTAGGGCTGATGTTTAGATCTTAAACAGACTTTGCTCAGGAGCTATTCAAGATCCCTGATTTGGACTCTGTAGCATGAGTGGCAGGGGGAGGGGGCGGTCATGCAAATGTGGCTCAGAGAGACAGTCCCAGGATGGAAATCCCCGTCAGGGCTGCAGACAACTGGACAGATACAAGTCGTGCTGATAATAGGTCAGCAGTAGTAGCTAACACCTCAACAAGAACGTAAGAAGGGAGGTGAACTTATATGCGTCAGTTTCGAAATTTGTTAGACACTCTAGTAGTGAATTTAATGGAGAAAGAAGTTAAAAATATTTAAAATAAGGTTTTTGAATTTCTTACTGTCTATGCTTTCTGTCTCTACGTATGTCCTCAGATGGTCTTTTTATTTTGTTTCAAGCATCATTATTTTTACCCAGTGGAATATAAGAGACAAATTTTGCTTACACGGTCTTTTTGAAGTAATTAAGCAAAGGATGCTGATGTTCTTTGGTCATATGGAACTGGTAAAGCTCTGGCAGGCATGGGAAAGGTGGACTGTGGTGACTGGCTATGTGATCTCCCTGAGATATTCAACCCTCTAGGACCTATCAGTGGTCGGCAAACTGCAGCTCGCAAGCCACATGCGGCACGCGAGACGCGATTTGCCGCTCTGTTGACTAATGAGTTTGCCAACCATTGCTCTAGGTCATAACTGCCAAATCTAAGAAATATAAGGTGTAGGCTAGATCTCTCATCTCTCCCAGCTCTGAAATTCTGCAGTTCTGACTGTTATCACCTTTCATTGTCATTTTGAGCATGGAAACTAGGGGAGGCCAAGCCACTGACAGCAAATACAGGAATGACTGCGGCCCTCGGAAGGCATGCTGTCTGCTGCGGTGGGACGGGGAATTCTGCACCAGCAGCTCAGGGTGGGAAGCCAAAACTCAGGCCCTGAGTCTTTCCAGGAGGCCCCAGGTCTATAACAGGAGATAAAACTCCATGAGTAAATTTATTTTTAGATTATCTTTGTGTTCCCCTTCATTGCTAAGATAAGTGTTGTTAACTATAGTAACGTGAGGAAATTTGCTCTCTCATTACACAAGAGAGCCCATCTGTGACTCTCTAAGAGGCGGATACAAATGATCACAAGTGAATTCAATTTGGGATAAAAAGAGTTCCTTACAGCGCTGTTTTTAAGAATGAATAAAAACTCTAAGACAACTGAAATAGGCATGGGCACCTTACACACTTTATGGTACTTCCTGGAGGTGAAGCATTGTGCAGCTTTAGAACAAGGTGGCTCTCTGTGCACTGATATGGAAAGATCTCCAAGAGAGATTAAATAAAAAGGCAAAATAATGATCTCATTATGTTTAAGAATAGGCATATTATATACTTATGAGTGCATAAGCATTTTTTACAAGTATGAAAAATATACTATTGATAATGGAATTATTGGTTGGAAGAGGTGGAAAAAGTTAACTTATCATTTTATACCTTCTACTAGAGGCCCGGTGCACAAAATTCGTGCACGGGGTGGGGGGGATGTCCCTCAGCCCAGCCTGCACCCTCTCCGATCTGGGACCCCTCCAGGGATGTCCGACTGCCCATTTAGGCCCAATCCTACCGGGATTGGGCCTAAATGGGCAGTCGGACATCCCTCTCACAATCCAGGACTGCTGGCTCCCAACTGCTCACCTGCCTGCCTTCCTGATTGCCCCTAACCACTTCTGCCTGCCAGCCTCATCACCCCCTAACCACTCCCCTGCCAGCCTGTTTTCCCCTAACTGCCCTCCCCTGCAGGCCTGGTCACCCCTAACTGCCCTCCCCTGCAGGCCTGGTCCCCCCCAACTGCTCTCCCCTGCAGGCCTGGGTCCCCCCCAACTGCCCTCCCCTGCAGGCCTGGTCCCCCCCAACTGCTCTCCCCTGCAGGCTTGATCGCCCACAACTGCCCTCCCCTGCTGGCCTGATCACCCACAACTGCCCGCCCTTGCAGGCCTGGCCCCTCCCAACGGCCCTCCCCTGCTGGCCATCTTGTGGTGGCCATCTTGTGTCCACATGGGGGCAGGATCTTGACCACATGGGGGCAGCCATCTTGTGTGTTGGAGTGATGCTCAATCTGCATATTACTCTTTTATTAGATAAGATAGAGGCCTGGTGCATGGGTGGGGGCCAGCTGGTTTGCCCTGAAGGGTGTCCCAGATCAGGGTGGGGGTTCCTTGGGGCGTGGGGTGACCTGGGCAAGGGGCCTGTGGTGGTTTGCAGGCCGGCCACGCCCCCTGGCGACCCAAGCGGAGGCCCTGGTGTCTGGGGTTTATTTATCTTCTACAATTGAAACTTTGTAGCCTTAAATGGAGGCCAAGGGAGGCCAGGGTGTGCGGAAAGCTTGGCTTCCTCCATCACCGGGGGCAACCCTAGCCTCCTGCTCTTTCCAGCTCCCTGGCTGCCCCATTTCTGTTTGGGTTTATGTATCTTCTATCATTGAAACTTTGTAGCCTTGAGTGGAGGCTTAGGCCGGCAAGGGCAGGCGGAAAGCTTGGCTTCCTCCATTGCAGGGGAACCCAAGCCTCCCTCCTGCTCTCTGTGGCCATAGCCATCTTGGTTGGGTTTATTTGCATATTCGCTCCTGATTGGCTGGTGGGCGTGGCTGATGGGCGTGGCTGGTGGGTATAGCGGAGTGATGGTTAATTTGAATATTACTCTTTTATTTGATAGGAGGATAGTGGTTGAATTTCAAAATCAAAGTACATTTGGTAAAGGAGAAATTTAAATTTCAGTTGAGTTTTTGAGGCATTCTAATACTGCCTTAGAAAAATCTGTATGAACAAAGCATGATAAGCAAAGCAAGATGTTGTCTATAAACATTAGGTAACTCCCCCATTCCATCTCCCAGCCTTTACTATACTTCTTTTTTAAAAAATTTTTGATTGATTTGAGAGAGAGAGAAAGGAAGGGAGGGAAAGAGAGAAACACCAATTTGTTGTTCCACTTATTTATGCATTCATTGGTTGATTCTTATATGTGCCCTGACTGGGGATCAAACCTGCAACCTTGGTACTGGGGTGATGCTCTAACCCAGTGGTTGGCAAACCACAGCTTGCGAGCCACATGCAGCTCGTGAGTTGCGGTTTGCTGCTCTGTTGACTAATGAGTTTGCCGACCACTGACCTAGACTCTCGATTCCAATAATGACAGGCTGTTGTTGTTCCTTGTGATTAAGCCCCTATCCCAGTGGTCGGCAAACTCATTAGTCAACAGAGCGGCAAACCACAGCTCGCGAGCCGCAGTTTGCCGACCACTGCTCTAACCAACTGAGCTGCCCGGCCAGGGCTCCTGTGTTCTTCTTAACCCACAGCTGCTCAGTTGTCAGTGGCTCCCAATATCTATCAAAAACAGTCCAACAGAGCAGTATGTGGGCAGCAGAGCGTGGCCTGCTGGTTTGTCACCCGTGCGTTCCGTGTTACTTTGCGCACCAGTTGAGCACCAGGCACAGTGCTATCTTGGGGATGTGTAGGTGAGTGGCATGCTTTGAAGAGACTCTGACTTCTCACTTGTAAAACAAGTTTTCAGACTAAATACAACAGCAAATGCAAGGCTCCTTGCCCAGGCCCCAAAGGATAATATTTGCTCACTTGCCCCACCCTTTTCTACGAGGTCAAGGCAAGGCCTGATCCCCATTACTCTTCCGTATGTTTACTCTGGGTTCTCATTCCTACCCTGTACATTGTTCTAGAACACAATCTACTCCTCCCTGATTTCCCCCTTGCTGGGTAAAGCCCCTCTCCTGCCATGCCCATCATTTCTCTTTCCTTCAGGATCCAGTTCAGATGTGCCTCCACCATGCAACCTTTCCTGACACTCTTCTTTACCAGGAAAAAAATGACCAGAAGTAATCTCTTCCTCTTAAGAATTTGAGTAGCTCCTCTGGTCTTCCTGTTTTTATGTTGACTTGATCACTTATGGCATTTTTACCTTAGATTGCAGCTCTCTGTCCTCTTGGCCCAACTAGAGTATCTTCCCGAGGGCAGTACCTATGTTTTGTTCATCTCTAGAACTCATCTCTTTACCCGTGTTATCAGAAATATGTATGAATGAATACTCCATTTTAATGATTTGCCCAAATAACCTTTTAACTTTCATTAATAGGATTATTTTAGTTTGAAGCAAAAGTTTTTAAAAATGAAGATTTTTTAAAAATCCACTGTCATTGGCAGGTTAAGCAGAGTTTCTTCCAGGGGAAAGAAACTTGGAAATTGTGGAATTGCTATCCTTAAGGCACTTTTAGGAAGAGACATACAGGCATCTATCTAGGGTGGTCACCCCCCTTTACATGAGGAACTGACTCATACGTTTTTGTCTGATGAGTGTGATCTTATCCTAATAATTTAAAATAGCCTTGGCCGGTTTGGCTCAGTGGTTGGAGTGCTGGCCTATGGAGGGTCCCGGGTTTGATTCCCCATCAAGGGCCTACCTTGGTTCCCTGGCAAGTTCCCTGGCCCCAGTAAGGGGAGGAGTGGGACACACAGGTGGGGGGCAACCAATCAATGTGTCTCTCTCATGTGATGTTTCTTTCTCACTGTCCTCTGTCCCTCCTTTCACTCTCTCTAGAAAGCAATGGGAAAAATATCCTTGGGTGAGGATAGAAAAAAAAAAAAGGCAAACAAACTACACTAGAAGTAAGTAAATTAAGGTAACCACAGGAGAAGTAAATGAAATTTAGAAAGACTAAACATAAAGTTATAGATGTGTGTGAGAAAACAACTTCATTTTTCATATTACTTTCCATCCTTATCCGTAGTTATATATTACTAGTGGCCCAGTGCACAAATTTGTGCACACTGACTGGAAATTAATTAGAAGGAATATTTTAATATCGCTATTTGCCCTTTCTCTATAATAGAAGTGTCAACCAAATTCACAATCGACGATGACAGATTGAAACACAGATGTGCGATTGGTGCCAGCAAGAGCTTTATATATATAGATAAACTTGCTTAATTAGACCTGCTTTTTCCAGCCCAGTGAAGCACCCCAACTTTTCTTTCAGGTAATTGTCAGCAACACAGCAATAAATATCAACATGAAGCACATTATTATTGTAGATCACGCAGGGAAAACAAAGGGTAAAATATTTAACTGCAGCAGTGTTTGACTATATTCTGCGCAGTGAGAAAACCTGAAGTCATTTTCAAGGTCCACCATTTCTTACTTCTTTTCAGTCTGGTCAAGTTTCTAAGCTTTCTAAATCTCTGTTTTCTGGCTAATGAAAAGAAAATAGGATTCCACCAAGTCTCCTATCTACCTACTCTAGAACTTCTGTAAGGATCAAATGAGATGAGGCGTGGGAAAACACTTCACAGACATTTGGTTAAAGTATAAAATGTTTGCACCTGGCTATAAAAAAAGTTATGTTCCTGGGCTGAAGAAACTCCAAGGAAGCTAGTTGCTAGGGAGAGGAAGCTGGTCATTGCTACGTGACTTCATTATCCAGTGCCCACAGTGACTGTTTCCCAGCTGGGCTGAGTTCTGGGCCACATTTTGCACTATGGGGTCTTGGCAGCACTGGCTGCAATTTGGTGGGGTGTCATGCCAGGGTGGCGGGGCCTGTGTCTCACTTGGGGGAAGCTGAGTGTTGCTTTGTGGGCGCCAGATCTGTGGTGCCATTTCTCTGTAAATGACCAGTGCGCATCACGACAGCTCCTGTATTGAGTGTCTGCCCCCTGGTGGTCAATGCACATCATAGTAACCGGTTGGATGGTCGGACACTTAGCATATTAGCCTTTTATATATATATAGATAATATAGTATAGCTGTGACCATAATATATATACACAGTTTAGTGTTCTTCTTTTTTCTTAACATTATTTTCTACACAGTTCCCCATGTTTTATGAGCATTTGATTCTGTTTCTCACTGAATTGTTTGGGGTTCAGTTGAATGTTGCCTTTCTTGAGCAAGTAATGAAGATAACCAAGCAAAGGTGTAGCCTGAGGGAGTGTCAGCCTTGTATATTTTTAAAAGACATGATCTTATTTGGGTGTTGCTGAGATGTACTGGAGCAAAATATTAACCTGATTGAATTTTGCAGCACAATAAATGAGATTAAGATCATGAGCCACTTTAAAATGTTTTCTTGAATGAAATATGCGTCTTTAAGAGACTGGACAGTGTTTCCCCAGGCAATGGCTCTTTATTTACAGAGGCTTGCCGGGAACAGCTGGACGGCAGCTTTTCCTATCAGCAGGCTTGTATAACTAGCCCCACGTTGTTTGCTAATGACTTAAGGTTTCCAGCACTAATGGGATGGAATAATTTTACATAGAAGAATCAATCTCTAGTCTCCTTTTTCAGAAGAAACGAATCTGACTAGTGCCTATAGCAATGAGGTGTGTTTAACATATGGAAATCATTAGGCTCAAAACCAGAATCTCTTTGGATATAGTCTACAAAGAGAGGCGGTCGGCGGGGGTTGGGGGGTGGGGGTGTGGGTGGGGGGCATTTAAAACTAAACATCACAGAATTCTAACAAGCACTATATGCCCATTCTTGGAACTCAGTCTTCTTGCTTTGGCCCTAGGCTAAACTGACTAGATTTGTACTCCCTTTATTGATTTAAAGCCACATTCACTCCTTTTTACAATGAGAACCAACTGTCTACTAACATGTTTTGTAGCTTTCCTATATAGAGGTTCTTGATTATTTTACTACTTCTATCATCCGTCAGAGTCATTAATACAAATGTTGAGTCAAGGTAAATTTACCTTCTGGGCCAGGTTACCTGTTAGAAATGAGTATATGTTATAATTATCTTGCTCTGCTCTGCTTACTGTGTATAATCTCCTATAATTCAGCATAGGGATGATGATCAGATTTCTCTGAGTTTCCCAAAGTGGTGACTGCATCTTTGTATGGTATTTATCGTTTGGCCTATAAAAAGACCCTTGAAAGATGGATCTTGTTTTGTTCTGTTTTTATCTGTGGCCTAAAAAGAGGTATTCAGTTTTATTATTTACCCAGCCTAGCTACAGTGAGTTCCAAGAAAATCTATGAGAAGGATTCTGTCAAGACCATGTCTACATAAGAAACATCCAAACCTGTACAAAATTTTGATGAAAAATCCAAATTGATGACATGCCAGGAGCAAGATCTCAGATGATGCCAAGAATAACAGTTTTGCAGGTTCTTTTACTGATGCATTTGAAATTGAAGGAACAGAAAGAAGATTACATAGAAGTGGGAGAAAGCATGTGCTCTCTTGAGGGTGATTTTGGCTTATTTCAAAGGTGTGTTACCCTAGATCCATGGTCGGCAAACTGCGGCTCGCGAGCCACATGCGGCTTTTTGGCCCCTTGAGTGTGGCTCTTCCACAAAATACCATGGCCTGGGCGAGTCTATTTTGAAGAAGTGGCGTTAGAGGAAGTTTAAGTTTAAAAAATTTGGCTCTCAAAAGAAATTTCAATCGTTGTACTGTTGATACTTGGCTCTGTTGACTAATGAGTTTGCCGACCACTGCCCTAGATGCACAGAAGCAATGCACAGGGCTTGCTCAAGGCAAAAATAAACCTTTTACTAAAAAGATATATGCTTGGGGAGTGACTATTCACCATGACCTTCCCAGGTAGGAATTTATGATCAGATCACTCTGTGAGGTTATTTTCCATAGAATCCCCATCTTTGGTGTATAACCATAACATTCCTGAATTCAAGAGGGGAGCTGCATTGGGCTTTAATTTTCTTTAAAATATTGGAGGATTCAGAAGAAAGGTTGATTAGAAACCTATGAAATGCCTTCCGTTCCTGGGACTGGGGCCAGAGCACCTAGAGTAGGGATTCTGCCAGGTGTAGGCTGCTTAGACATGGTTGATGGACAGCAAGCCCTTGCTGTTTCTTACTGCCAGTATCTTCCCTCATTCTCATCCCTGACTCCTGCCCTGTCCCACTGCCTATTTACCACCGGTGACACTGCTAGGTGAGGTACGTTAGGAATGTCAGGGTGGGAGGCAAGTCCTGAGGCATCGGTGAGACAGGTCTCTCTGTATTCCTTGCAGTATTTCCTAAAATCCAGGGATGGGATCAAAATCCAAGCTACCAGCTGCTCCTCCTATTACTACACTACCCAGCCCTTGAAGTCAAAAAACAAACAAACAAACAAAAATTTAAATGACAGAATCGTCCAAAATGTATAAGAACTCTGCCCAAGGCACAACTTCAGCGATAGTTTCATTTAGTTTTTCTTTTCTTTTCTCATTCAGTCAATCAACCAGTGGTTACTAAGTGTCTTACTACAGCATGCAGAGAATTGAAAAATGGCAAAGAAGGTCCCTGTCCCCTGGGAAATGTAGATCTAGTTCTAAGAAAAAAGTTAGGATGCAGCCTGGCCGGTGTTGCTCAGTGGTTGAGCATCGAACCATGAACCAGGAGGTCACTGGTTTGATTCCCAGTCAGGGCACATGCCCTGGTTGTGGCTCATTCCCCAGTAGGGGATGTGCAGAAGGCACCAATTGATGATTCTCTCATCCTTGATGTTTCTACCTCACTCTTACTCTCCCTTCCTTTCTCTGAAATCAATAAAAACTTATTTTTTTTTAAAAGTTAGGATGCAGATAATCAGGTGGGTATTTGTTTCTATTGCTGCATAACCAAGTGCCCTAAAACTTAGTAGCAGGAAACAAGAATGAGCATCTATTACACACAATGGGTCAGGAATTTGGGAGCAGTGTAGCTGGGTGATTCTAACTTGGGTTCTCTCATGAGGTTAGAGTCAGGGAACTGGCCAGCTCCACAAACATCTGAAGGTTTCTCTGGGGCTTTTTCTCTTTCTTTCCTGAGGATCCAATTCCAAGCTGGTTCACTGACAGAGTTGGCAAGTCTGTGCTGGTTCTGAGCAGGAAGCCTCAGTTCCTCACCATGTAGATTTCTCCACAGGTTTACTGGAGTGTCCTCATGACATGGTGGGTGGCTTTCCATAGAGTCACTGATCCATCACTTCCACAGCATCCCATTGGTGACACAGGTTGTCCCTATTCAATGTGGGAGGAGACTACACAAAGGAGCGAATGCCAGGAAGTGAGAATCATTGGAGAGCATCTTGAAGACTGGGTATCTCAAGAGGCAAAGATCTTGTGTGGTAATGAAAAAGAAAAAACAGTGTTGGGATGCTTCCAAGAAGGGTGTTGTGGAAAAGGGTGTTGAGAAGGATAGGGCATCAGGAGCAAAGAGGGTTGACAGTGACAAGGTATGTCTGGGTGGAGCAAAACCTGGCAAGGTGACTGGGGCAAGGGCTGTGAGGTCTTGGAGGCCAAGCTAGGGAGTTTGGACTTCCTTCGATTGTTCATGATGAGGCATTGAAGATATTTGAGCAGGACAGTGACATAATCCTTGGCCTATTTTAGCTTTGGTCTGTGTGTGAGCTTTAGGGTTTCGGTGGCCTTAAACTCTTCCTCCCCGCTTTTTTTCTCAGTAGTATCCGGGTTGTCAACTCTTAATTTCTACAATTTTATAACACTTCCGCCCATGCCCCTTGACCACATACTACTTTATACTGTTTAACTTTTCATGTTTTTGTCTTATCACAAGTAGATTACAAGGGCCATAAGGGCCATATCTTTATCCATTTCTATTTCCCCTGCTGTACCTGGCTCCCAGAGTGTTCAATAAATATTTGCTGATTGGATAATAGCAGCCAATTATTATATGTGTGCTTAGCTACTGTTTCCGGGCTACAGTACATAATTTATAGTTGAACATTTTTCAAAAGAGAGAGCAATTACAGTTGATGTGATTTATGTAGTGGGGGGAGGGGGGCAGGAGTTGTTCAGAATCAGTTTTGTGTGCTTGGCATTTGACAAAATATTTATAGGAAACTTGGAATAATAATTTTATTTTTTAAAAACCCATGCATTATTTTCAGTTTCAAAGAGAGTTCTTATTTTGTATAAATTAAGCATATGGAGTAATAATCAAATATAGGGAAGTAAGGGCTGCTTGCCTCTCTGAATAGTGAGAGGCAGCCTCTTCCATGCACATATAAGACATTTATGGAATAAAATTCATGTTTAGGGTTTGGGGCAGGGTTTTGTCTTCCTCCCACTTTCTTAGTTTGAAATTATCATTGTCCATGTATTTTCATTGGCCAAGTATTTCATCATAATCTTATGAAGGTTGGAGACTTCTGGTTTTAAGCTAGCAAAGGTAGTTTCTGAAAATTCCCCTCAAACAACTGAAAAAGAAAAGCAAAAACCAGGAATGCAGACTATATCCTCAATCCCTGTTGGAGCTTGTGTGGGAGGCAACCAATTGATGTGTCTCTTTCACATCGATGTTTCTCTTTCTCTGTCTCTCTTCCTCCCTTCCACTCTCTCTAAAAATTGATGGAGAAAACATCCTTGGGTGAAGATTAACAAAAAAAGAAAGAAAGAAAGGAAGAAAGAAAGAAAGAAGAAAGAAGGAAGGAAGGAAGAAAGAAAGAGAGAGAGAGAGAAGGAAAGAAAGAAAGAAAGAGAGAAAGAGAAGAAAAGAAAAGAAGTGGGAACTGACCTGGAAGTATTAAGGCATCCTATATAATAAAAGGGTAATATGCAAATTGACCAAACAGTGCAACAACCTGTTGCTATGACTCACACTGACCACCAGGGGGCAGAAGCTCAATGCAGGAGCTGTCCCCTGGTGGTCAGTGCGCACCCACAGTGGGGAGCGCTGCTCAGCTACAAGCTGGGCTGGTTGGCGAGCGCAGTGGCAGTGGCAGTGCTCAGGATGTTCAACAGTGCTAAGGATGTCCGACTGGTGGCTTAAGCCCTGGGGAGTGGGCCTAAGCCATCAGTCAGACATCCCCTGAGGGCTCCCAGACTGCTAAAGGGCACAGGCCGGGCTGAGGGGACCCCTCCCACCCCGAGTGCACGAATGTCATGCACTGGGTCTCTAGTATATTCATAATGAACCAGAAATATAGTCTAATGTCTTATGGTCACAAAAGGTCATCTAATTGTTTTGTGTTGGGGATGGTATAGGGAAACGAGAATCCAGGAACTGGGGAGGCCTGAGGTAGCTGTTCCTAGGAATTTTCCAGTTGATCTTTAGGAAAGAAGACACCACTTAGATTACATAATGTTTAAGATCCCATCCAGCTCTGAAATACTTTTGGTGTTTCAGTCCCCTTTTTTAGCAAGTAAGAGAAAGGAAGGATTGGTCCTACCAGATATAGGACCAAAATCACAGGACCTATTTGGGGTCAGACTGGCCAGAGCATTGAAATGGAGCTTTAATCCACATATTGTTTGATCGGGTCATTTAGTTCTAATGTATAGCTTTTCTGTAAATGTTTACTAGTATTTTGTGGACTCAAAGATCCTTGTACTCTTGGAGACAAACTCAAAAGTCTTGCATTCCAAGGGAGATATTCCAGAAATATTGTCATTCTTTTATTAGATTAGAAAAAATAATTTCTAGAGTACACTGAATAGTTATTTCCTCTCTATTTCTAGTATGTTTCCTGCTGGTCACTGGGCAAATGCTAAAAATACAAAAATTCACCTTCCTTTGGGAAGGACGGGCTGAAAAGGACTTTTGTTTCTGTGGAGAATTGGTTCTGCAGAACTGTCGCATTCTTCACCTGTATCAAGTGGGACAGCTGCTGCTTTTCCATCGCCTCCCCTCCTTCCCGCTCGTCTTTTAATGGGCATTTTATGAGCTCATCTCGGGGGTGTTGCTCAGCTAACCATCTTCACATCAGGGTTAGCTGAATCAGTGCATGGATTCCCATTCTTACTTAACACTGAAAGCATATGATCTAAGAGGGTTCACCTACAGAAACAAAACTCAAAACAGCAGAACAAAGCAACTCTCCTGTCAAATGCAGAGGAGAGAAAGGGGCAAAGTGAAAATACCCCTTGAGTTCCTTCCTGCCCTAATTTTGCCTCAGTGTTGAAGGAGAGATTCCCTCCTAATTGGGATTTCCCACTCCTGGGTGGAGATTTGATATTATAAATTGTTAGACTTTGTAAATTGTTTTAGAACTTTACCTGGAAAGACCCACCTGTCACATCTGCTCTTCTCTCCTCTGCTTCTCTCTTCTGAGAAAGACCAACTGTTCCTGGGCCCTAGAGCCCACACAGCAGAAACCACAAACTAGGAAACTGGGGAGTTGGGGCCTGGTTTCCCAACGAATTCCTTCAGGGGAACAGCTCTGCAGCCAGAATAAACATTCCAATTCGGTTAGAGATAACTGCTTGGTTTTCCATTACCCACACCAGTGAGATCATTAAGAATGCACTCACTTTAATGAGTATTGTGTTTTGTTTAAATTTATTGATTTCAGAAAGGAAGGGAGAGGGAGAGAGAGATAGAAACACCAATGATGAGAGAGAACCATTGATTGGCTGCCTCCTGGAATCAAACCCTGACTTACTGGTTCATAGGTTGACACTCAACCACTAAGCCACCCCGGCTGGGCTGTTCAGAGTGTGTGTTGTCTGGTAGAAAGAGTTTGGAAGCTAGAGGATTGCTTGGGTCCCAGTTAGTGTTTTGCTGCTGACAGTGTGTTAGGCAGAAAACACTTTGCCTCCTCCCTCCTGCCTCTGCTCTCTCCTGCCATAGTGAGGGCTCTGCGGTGTGCTCCCAGCTGGGCTAACTTGCGCCTCTTGTGGGTCTCTACAACTAGGCTTCTTGACTTGAGTCTCAGAGCCCTCAAACATTGGAGACAGGCTTTCCCCTTCTGCCATCACAGGGTCCCATAGGGTGAAGTAACACTGAAGTGTTATGCCCGGCCAGTGTGGCTCAACACTGAGGTAGTGTTGACCTAGGAACCAAGAGGTCACCGTTCGAGTCCTGGTCAGGGCACAAGCCCTGGATGCAGGCTCGATCCCCAGTGTGGGGCGTGCAGGAGGCAGCCTATCCGTGATGTTCCTTTCTCATCAATGTTTTTATCCTTCTATCCCTCTCCCTTCCCCTCTCTCTCTAAAAACCAATCAAAACATAGAAAAAAACTTCAAGTGTTGTGTGATGGCATAGACACCAGAAGGGTGAAAGGCTCGCATCAGACAAATAAGACAGAAAGGGAAAACAAGTTGAGTTCAAGCACAAGTTTCATGCAGTGTGTGCTGAGGAATAGGAGTTACCAGGCAGCAACAGACACCGATGGGGAGGAAGGAGGGTGAGCCTGTGGCACGCACCTTCACGAGTTGGTCACCCTTTGGGCAAGCTCTTGCCCATCACATTGAGTGAACCCTGTAGTGAGAGTAAACACAAAATAACCTCACTAAGCTCTGGCACCTTGTGCAGTAGTTTCCCACCATTGCCAGGGATGAACTGTCTCCCCTAAGTCAGTGGTCGGCAAACTCATTAGTCAACAGAGCCAAATATCAACAGTTCGATTGAAATTCCTTTTGAGAGCCGAAAACCGACTTCTGCGCGTGGGCCACAAAGTTTCAATTGCACTGTACGTGTGCGCCCGCACGTGGTATTTTGTGGAAGAGCCACACTCAAGGGCCCAAAGAGCCGCATGTGGCTTGCGAGCCGCAGTTTGCCGACCACTGCCCTAAGTAAATGTACCAGGTACGTGGTTTCCAAAGGTCAACATTTCAACCAGTTTGAATGGAAGTTTTCCTACCCCCTTTCTTTCTGTCTTCTGAGTATAAGTGGCAAGACTGCTTCTCTGGGTCTTCCTCCCAAGGGCTCGAGTGCTCCTTCCAAGAGACAGAGATCACCCTGTCATCCCCCAGCTTGGAATTCTCAAAGGGGCTCCCCTGGCTGTCAGGAGCAAGTTCACTCTAACTCCTTCACCTAACATATTAAAGGCCTCCTTACCGGGTTCCAGCCCAACATTCCAGCCTAATTTCCTTCCCCTCTCCCCTCTCCCAAAGGCCTCTGGCTTCAGCTATTCTGAACTACTACTTGTAGTTAGTTGAATCTAAACTTTTACCCATATTGCTCCTTCTGCATGGAGCGCCTAACCTTCTTCATCTGGCTGATTCCTCTGGACTCTCGCTTTGAGATGCTCCCAAGGGTGCCCTCATCCCCTGTAGCCCCTGGAGCATATCAGATGCTGCTCTGTGGATTCCCCCAGGGCATCTCTCCAGGACTTACTGTACTTTACTGTAACTGCAGGCCTATTGGTCTGCCTCCCCCGCTAACAATAATCAGAATAGCTAGCACTTGTCGAGCACTTACTAAATACTAGCCCCTTTACTAAGGGTGCTATTTATATTAACTCATTTAATCCTCACAGCCACACTTTACAATAGATGGTATTATTAGCTCCATTTTAAGGATGAGTAAACGGAGTCAGGGGACATTGTACAGCTCACCGAGGGTTTTGCTGCTCCTAATTGGTAGAAATAGGATTTGATCCCAGGTGTGTTGGCTCCACAACCTGAATGATTCGTTACTGTCGGCAGGGACTGGATCCCGTGAGGGCACACAGTGGGGATGCTGGGTTTCAGGGGACACGTGAATGTGTGAATACAGGGAGGCACCAGGAGCTTACTGAGGCCAGCTGGTCTGAAACAAGGGATGTACCAGATTGGCATTTAAAAGACTACTTCCTCCTAGTTGGTTGTCAGTTTTTTATGTGATCCCTACTAATCTTACCTTGATCAGTAAGAAAAATCCTGAGTGTCTTCTTGTTTAAATACAGAGTGAACTGCTTAGGGAAAAGAGCTTGTGGGGGTGAGGGCAGAGTGTTTACTACCGAAGGCACTGATGACCTTCTGGAAACTTCCGGTCCTCAATGACCCACAGGGAAACCTGACCTCTTTCCCTGCAGTGGTTCATGGTGCAATCCTAGGCAAAGTCCTTAAAGCCTGCACGTCAGTTACATTCAGTTACATATTGCAGATCTTGTTACTGTCTTGTTAGGAATGTGCAATCCAAGACCGTGATTACATGAACTCACTTCTATCAGATGAAAGTACCATAATACCCCTGTTCCCCCGCCACACACCTCCCCAGAGCATAATTTCCTTTTAATAAACTGATACTGTCCTTTCAGAAATTATTTTAAGTTATCTATGTAAATCTTGTACACAAGTTTCCCTTTTGGATGCATCAGGAAGCAAATGGAAACATCTGTTTAATACAAATTGATTTAAGTGGTAGATTTTGCTAAATTCTAACCCTGTGTTTGAAGCTGCATTGCATCAGAATAGAAAAGTCCTATGGGAATGCGAGGTGGAAATTATCTTTGAGAGGGCATATAATTAAGTCATGTATAAGTAAGTCAGTATAATACGTCTCAATCATGATGTAAAGAGAAAAATAATATCACAGTGCTTAGAGAGAGGAGTGAAATGAGCTTAAATCTTTAAACTCCAAACAACAGAAGAGCAAGTTTCAGTGCTGTGAGCTCCCAGGTACAGCCTCACCCAATGAGCAGAATTCAAATAAATAAGCTGACGTGCAAAAGAAAATCGAGGTCTGAGAAAATGTAGGTTATTTAAAAACACCTTTTTGATAGTTTTAGAGGTTCCTCCCCTAAGAAATGAACTGATTTTTCTTTTCTTTTTTTCATTCAGAACTGTCTAGTTTATTAGGCTCATATACTCTGAAAGAGAATAGACCATTACAAAATTTTCAAAGTTGCTTCTCTAAATAGAGCAAAGAGAATAATAAAGTTTTTGTTAGATATATTAGATACTCAGTGAACAGATTTGTTAAAGTGACCATTTTATTAAATCTATGGGGAGAGAGGGATACTGTCTAGTTGTCAAGAAGGAGATGAAATTTCTAAATTTTTGTTTCAGTTTATAAAGACTATTAAAATATAAAGGTTTTAATCTCAGAAGATCTAGGTCCTTCCTGTTTGAATGGTAGTATCAATTCTAATTTTAAGTCGTTTGGAACAAAATGTATTAAACTTTTAAATCTACTTTTTACATATTATAAAGGTTGCCCATTTTATGTAACAAATACAAATATCCAAATCACCATAGCTCAGGTTTGGACTGTTTGTGGAAATGACTTTGCCTCAGACCTGGGTGGGCAGAGAAATCTGCATTTTAACAAGCTCCCCTGTGGATTCTGATGACGGAGGACCACAAAGTGAGAAACACTGCCCTGAATCTCCACCTTCGGAGGGTTCCTCAGGGCCCCAGCTGACCTGTCCTCAGGACCTGGCTTGTCCTTCTGGCTGCCATCCAGTTCTGGGCAGGGCTGGCCTTGGCCTCCCACCGCCTCCTTCCTCCCACTTTGTCCCTCGGAGAAAGAGGACACTGGCTGTGCTTTGTGGCTCCATCCTTCCAGAGGACGGGGCTTCTGCTGAATTCCCGACTCTTCCTCCCCAGCATGGAGACAGCCTGTAGCTTTTGGCCAGACTGGCCTGAATGATCAGGAAACAAGCAGGAAGCAAAACTCTGCTAGGTGCCCAGGATCTCTTAGGGAATGTACCCTTTCTTTGGCCCTTGCTTTTCTTTTTTTATAAAATAAAACGTATCATAGGGGTGGGTTTCCCAAAACAGGTAGCCTGTCCCAATAGTTGTCCAAGCCACTACCTTTAGGAACCTGGAATTACTTACACGGTGTGTTGCTGTTTTTTAATGGAAGTAATACGTGTTCAATGAAACACCTCCAAACTTAAGAAAGAACATGGGGTTAAGTAAAGTAAAACAATTAAAACACTTTTCTTTCCCTACTTTACAGTTAGAAGTAGTTTTCCAGAAATTTTCTATGCCTATTGAATATGTGATATATATATATATATATATATACACACACACACACACATATACATATATACATATAATATGGCATGTATACACATAAATAGGATCATATTACTGTATTTCTTGGACTCTAAAATTGATACACACCAATTTCACATGTGAAGTTATGAAATGTGAATTCGTAGTTGATAAAATATAAAATGTTACTCTTTAAGAGCTCACTTTTTCTCCCCACACATTCATTATTTTGAGCATCAGTCCATATTATCAGAGGGAGAGAGAGAGAGAGAGATCTACTTTATTCTTTTCACTTCATTGTATTCCATATTCTAAATCTGTTTTCAAATACATGTTCATATTCCAAATTTATGAGTATATCATGATTTGTTTAAGAATTCCCTTAATTGTTGAACATTCATGAAGTTTACAGGTTTTTATATTTCAAATAATGCTGCAGTAAACTTTCTTTTTTGCATGTCACTGTATATAAGCAATTATATGTATAAGGCAGGTTTTTAGAATTGGAATTGCTGGGTCACAAATTGTGCACACAGTACTTTTTTGTTGTTGTTAATCCTCATCTGAGGATATATTTTCCATTGATTTTTAGAGAGTGGAAGGGAGGGGGGAGAGAGAGAGAAACATCGATGTGAGAAACCCTCATTGATTGGTTGCCTCTTGCATACACTCGCAGTGGAGCGGAGGATCAAGCCTGCACCCCAGGTACCTGCCTTTGACTGGGAATCGAACCAGACACTCTAACCACGTTCAACACCAGCCAAGGCACACAGTACGTTTTCTGAGTGCACGTTCTATAAGCCTCTTACTAGCTTCTGTGTTTTCGGTGTTAGGAAGGAACCAAGCACACAGATGAATGGCTTCTTCCAGGATCCCTAGCAGAGGAAGTTTCTGGAAAGGTAGACAGATACATCTAGTTAAGCATCTATACTTACCCATTCATACCACGGTCTTTTGATTCTAAGAGGCATAGTTTTCATTTTTAAAAAGAATTCTCACTTGGGGATGTATTCAGATAATGTCATAGCCCTCCCCTGAAACCCTTGCTATAAAATTGTGTATCTTATGATCGATGGCATTTTGGAATTGAGGAAATACAAAATACAGGGTATTTTAGTAAGTGTGTGTATAAGTCTTGCCAAGACTTATCTGGAAAGTATCCTTATCTAATTTAATGATGAAAATACAGTTCTAGTTATTTTCCCATCAAAGCAGTCTTGGAAACCAGCCAAGGTTTTGCAGACAGAGTTTATCAGCAGCTACTACTCTGCATTAGAGTCTGCACGTGTCATTTGAAAGCAAACCTCCATTTGCTCAAGTGCCCCGTTGCATGAAAAAACCAAGTCCCAAGCAGCAGCTTGAGAAATACTAAAGCCTTGTCCCTTAGAATGGCAGAATTTAGAAGCTGGTTCCACTCCCCTTCACTTACAGAGAAGGAAACTTCTTATGGCTCAACACATGGGATTTTGTGCTACTTGCCCAACTGAGAATTGATATAAAAGAACATTATGAAGTGAATATTGCAGAGCTGGAGGCACACGGGGTCAGGAAGGGACAGCCTTGCTGCCCAGGGAGCATCCCCCATCCCACTGACGTCCCCGGTCTTCCACCTGTGACCGCGCCGAGGGCCATCTGCGTCATTTCCCGGGGGCCTGGTGTCGGCAGGTCTGCGCCCTCACATCTGTTTCTCGTGTTTAATTAGGTTGGAAATTAAACCACCGCTCTTCCCCACTTTTCTTTTTCGGTGTCCCAGCTGGTGTGCAGTACTTCACGCAGGCTGTGCTCTCCTGCCTCTTGGCACCAAAAGGCTTCCATTACATCAGGGACGGCCTTGGGAGTAGGTCTGAAACACTCGCACTTAATAAATATTCTTGGCTGTCTTAGCTTTTTTGGTCTTTCTCCAGACGGTTCTCATAGCTCGCTGGTGGGGTGTCTGAGCCGGGGTGCCCCTCCGTGCCCCAGGGAAGTCCACTCCTTTTCTCTTCCGTTATCATCTATCATGTCCCAATCCTGTGCATAGAAAAGCAAAAGCAGCATGCACATCTGTGATAAAATTGTTCAACTGTTCTTGTTAACTGTCAACTGGTATCGACGGAGACAGTTATTTTACATTTTCAGTTGCTTTTTGTGAAATACAAAGATCAAAGTCCTTTTCTGCACTTTCCTCCCCTGCTC
Source organism: Plecotus auritus (assembly GCF_963455305.1). Taxonomy (NCBI): domain Eukaryota; kingdom Metazoa; phylum Chordata; class Mammalia; order Chiroptera; family Vespertilionidae; genus Plecotus; species Plecotus auritus. The sequence goes on along the minus strand of NC_137774.1, from coordinate 103,423,609 downwards.
AAACCACAGCTTCCTTCCTCTGCATTCAAGCCTCTGCAACATGCATTAGTATTCGACTTCCTCGCCCTGGGTGGCAAGCAGTCATTTCACTGGACCAACATGAAATGCACCCACTTCCTGTGCGGGTGCCTCCGAGTCTCTGAATGGACACCCATGCAAGAACCTCTGAGGGCTATATTTAGAAGCATATTTTGTTTTTATTTCTTAAATGAAAAAATACTTTGTGGAAGAGTCCTCAGTAGTTCTCAACTTCTTTTGGTTTTGGACCGTTCTGAGAATCTGATGAAAGCTCGAGGACAGGGATGGGGGAGTGGAGGGGGAGGCGGGGAGTGAGATTTGGTAACCAAGGACAGCTGTGGTTCACTCCAACAAGGCTCGGAAAGCGGTTCCCTTTCAGCAGTTGTTTAAATGCTATGTTAACAAGATGACTCTAAGACTAATGAAAAGGCAGGGAGGGTGGGGGTAAGGGGGAGAGATCAACCAAAGGACTTGTAAGCATGCATATAAGCCTAACCAATGGACGCAGACACTAGCGGTGTGAGGGCGTGAGTGGGGAGGTGGGGAGGGCAATGGGGGGATAAGGACACATATGTAATACCTTAATCAATAAAGAAAAACAAGTGAGCCTAATGAAAAGATAACAGCAAAGGAAATAGGTGAGAGCTGGCTCCACAGGAGACTGCAGCATGGGTGTCAGACGGGGAGAAGCACAGTGGGAGCACAGGGGGCACCACACCCAGTCCCAGCACCTGCTGACAGCCCGAAGCCCACCCGGGGCTGCTGGGGGGGTGGCCTCACTGAGGAAAGTTCTGTTCTCAGCGTGACAGGAGCTGTGTGCGGGCCCAAGGAGCCCAGGGCACACGTTGCCTGGATTTCAGCTCTAATGCTTCCCGAGTGTGAGGCCTCGGCCAGTCAATGACTTCGTCTCTTTTGAGCGGAAGTAATTTCTAAGTTCTCCCAGGGACAGTGGGAAGAACTAGAAGCAGGCACCCAGGACTGTGGGAGGCCCCCGTGGGATATCCTGAATGAAACACCTGGCACATAGTGGGATTTCAGCTAGCAGCTGTTCTTTTCCTCTGCGAGCCTGTGATTTCTTCTGTGGGAGAGGTTTTCTTTCCTAAGGAGATGGAGTTTAGAGCAACAGAAATCGCTAACTGCCCTGAGGGAGATTGTATGTCTCAGAACTCAGATGCCTTTGCAGAGGTAGGAAATAGGTGTTCCTTCCAGTGCCACCCACACATAAGACGCCGCTGGGGGGCAGTGGGACTGGCACTGTCTCTGGTGGGCACTGTACGGACACGGGGACGTCTGTGGAGCCATCCTGGAAGGGCCCAGAGGTGAAGAACCTCCCCACAGGACAGTCCCTCCAGCAGGGACACTGCCCAAGGCTGCAGGCCCAGCTGTTAGTCGCCCCCTAGAGGATTACCTGAGGACTGCTCCAGTGGAGGGAGGGAAGGTCTCAGAAAGCTTGGAGAGGGGAGAGAGCCAAACCTGGCCATGACCAATGCCTAGTCTTAAAGGCGGATGAAAATGCTTTGAAAATGGGAGTTCCCCCTTCCCTTCCTTCTCCTTTTTCTCCCCTTCTCTGTTCTCCAAAATCCAAGTAAGAGTTTTTGTTGTTGTTAATCCTCACTGGAGGATATTTTTTCCACTAATTTTTTTAGAGAGTGAAAGGGAAGAGGAGAAGGAAAGAGAGGAGAGAGAGAAACATCGATGTGAGAGAGCCACATCAATTGGTTGCCTCTCACACACACCCTAAATGGGGCAGGGAACCTGCAACCCAGGTACATGCCCTTGACCGGAATTGAACCCATGACCCTTCGGTTCCAGGGCCAACACTCGAACCACTGAACCACACCAACCAGAGCATGTAAGAGGTTTTTTTTTTTTTTTTTTTAAACAAACATGGTATTCCAAAAGTTTAAATATTTCTAGCTTTATTTGGTGTTCATTTTAAAGGAAACGGAAGGGGGAAATGGCAACATGAATTCTGAAAGGTAAAATGAAAATAAGGAACCTGATGAATGAATCCTTTTACTAGTATATTAATGGTATGGGGAAATCAGCTGATTAGCAAAGTGGATTAAAATTAGTATGAAGTGCTGATAAAGAGCCCTTGTGGGTGTTCACTCAGGAAGGAGGAGCAGAGCTCTGGTGTGTGGGGTTTGGGTGTGAAGCAGAGGAATAGAATATCCACAGACCTCAGTGGTCCTCCTGAGGTTCAGCAAGATGTTACTGCTGTTGTTTCTCCCGGTTATTGCAAAGTCCGGAACTGGCTTCTTCAAGGCAAAGTGTTTCTCCATCGGTTTCCACTGTACCCCTCAAGAACCCCCCCTCCCCTCTTTGAATTCTTTCTCTTCTGCATCCTTTCTATTTCACCTTTTTTTTTCTGGGTTCTTGGTGTTGTGCAAAATAGATTTAGTGTCATGATATGGACTATTGAAAACAGCACTAGCTAATAACCTTGTACCAGTAATTATAACTCAGAATCAGTGTGCATGGAATTCTCATCTAGAACATTTTTTGTGGGAACCCAGGCATTACGTTTAGTAGAGGGAAAATGTTAGGTAATTACAGAGCTGTATCGGGTCTGTGTGCTATGAGGGGATATCATTTTTCATGCCTATTATCTGATAGGCAGAGTTGGATAAGGCCCAGGGTTGGAGGGAAATGGGCAAACAGAGGCATTCTCAGTCTCAAACACTACTGATAAGATTGAAACTTATGTATCAAAATATAAAACCTGTGTATCTTTTGACCCAGACATTCCACTTCTAGGAATTTATTCTTAGGTAATAATTGGACACATGCAAGAATGTATATGCTCAGATGTATTCTTAGGATAAGCATTGCAATATTATATGTGATAGAAAAAAACTGGAAAAAGCCTAAATGATCATCAAACTTAAGCAAACCTAATTTAATTCAAGATTACTTAGTTGGGGTACTACTGCCCCACGATGGGCTAGGGTTGAACTATGACAGAAAGAAAAAAGAACTATATACTGACTTCGAAAGATGTTAACAACATATTATTAAACTCCAAAGTAACATGTATAATATGATCTTGTTTAAGTAAGAGGGAGGACAGTGGGGCAAGGGGTAAGCATGCTTACTTGGGGTTCGGGGAAACGGGTGAGGTGATATCTCTGGCGGTTATGATTTGCATTTCCCTAGTGATTAGTGATGTTGAGCACCTTTTCTTAAATCTTTTGGCCATTTAAATATCTTCTTTAGCAAAAATGCCTATTCCATTTCTTTGCCCATGTTTAAATCAGATTAAAACAATTTTTTTTCTTTTTTTTTTTTTTTGCTATTGAGTTGTGTGAGTTCCTACATAGTTTGAATACCAATCCCTGGTCAGATACATGGTTTGCAAAAAATTTCTCTCATTTCATAGAATGCTTTTTCATTTTGTTGGTCATTTCTTTTGTTGTGCAGACCTTTATAGTTTGATGTCATTTGCTTTAAAAATTTTTGTTTCTAGTGTCATATCCATAAAATCATTGCCAAGACCAATGTTGAGGAGCTTTTTCAGCCCTGTTTTCTTCTAGGAATTTTATGGTTTCAAATCTTACATTTAAGTATTTAATTCATTCCAGTTAATTTATGTGATTGGTCTAAAATGGGTGTCTGTTTTCTTTCTTTTGCATGTGAATATCCAGTTTTTCCAGCACCATTTACTGAAGAAAGTATCTTTTCCCTATTAAGTATTCATGGCTCCCTTGTCAAATGTTAGTTGACTGTATATGCATGGATTTATTTCTGGGCCCTCAATTCTGTCCCATTGGTTTATGTGTCTGTTTTTATGGCAATATATGTTTTGATTACTATAGCTTTTTCATATAGTTTGAAATCAGGAAGTGTGATGCCTCCAGCTTTGTTTTCTTAGAGGTGCTTGGTAGTTCCATATGAAGTTAGGATTTTGTTTTTCTATTTCTGTAAAAAAATGGCATTGGAATCTTGATAGGGACTTCATGGAATTATAGATGGCTTTGGGTAGTATGGACATTTTAACAATGTTAATTCTCTCGATCCACTGAATACCCAATATTCTTCCATTTATTTGTGACTTCTTCCACTTCTTTCATAAATGTCTTCTAGTTTTCGGTATACAGGTCCTTCACCTTCTTGGTTCAATTTATTCCTAAATAGTTGATCATTTTTGATACAATTTAAATGGGATTTTTAAAAATTTCTTTTTCAGATAATTCTTTGTTAGTGTACAGAAAAGCAACTGCTTTTTGTGTGTTGATTTTGTATCCTGCAAGTTTACCAGATTTGTTTATTGTTCTAACAGTTTTTTGGTGGAGTCTAGGATTTTCTGTATATGAGCTCATTTCACCTGCAGAGACATGGATGCTTCTTTTAAATTCTGAGATCGTGTCTTATGAAGCAGCCTTAAGATGAGTGGTTCTAGTTGGTATCTACACTAATAAAAGAGTAAGATGCAAATTGACCATACCTTCATGACGCCCACCAGCTCATCAGGAGTATGCAAATTAACCCAACAAAGATGGCAGGTTAATTTGCATACACAGGTGCCAAGCGGCCAGGGGCTGGGTGGGATGCAGGCGTTCTGCACCACCCCAGCCGCTCCGGGCCTCTGGGCAGCGTGGGAAGGCGGAAAGGCAGCTCCGGGTGGAGCAAAGGCAGTGCTGGCAGCCAGGGGAAGGAAGGCCCATTCTTGCATGAACCTTTGTGCATCAGGCCTCTAGTGTTATTATAACCATAACGAGATTCTTGTGCTTAAGAAGGGCACATACTCTGTCTGGGGAGACAAGACTCAAGATATGAAACATTTTCATGCATCTAGCTCAGCTTGTGAACCAAGTGCTAAATTGTATGGCATTGACTGATTTATTTATTCAACAAATATTTGAGTGCTTACTATGTGCTAAGCATTTATGTGTGACATCTGGGATTAAATTCGAGAACAAAATTAAGCTCTTTTTTCCTCACTGTAGACAGAGTAATTTCTTCACATACAGTTAACATACAATATACTGGTATAGAAACAATGTAGCATATTGAGTAAGAATCCTGGATCTGTTTTGTTCACCATGAATCTCCAGCCAGTGGGACAGGGTCTGTCTGACAGAACCATTTAGCAATAGCTGTGGACTGAATAAATGCTTATAAAAATAGCCATGTGCTCTGGGAATTTTCAAACCAACTTTCCCATCATCTATAGGGTGTTCTGTGCCTCTCATAAATACAAACAGGTTTCTTTGATAAATGCTAGGTTGTCAAGTATAGCTGCACTGTGTACTGTAGGACTTCTCATTTTGATTCAAGAGGGGTGCTGGGTATGGCATGTAGCACTTACCAAACTCATTTGAAATGAATATGTATGGGTCTAGCATCTTTGGGAAAGGTTGATTTGGCCACAAAAAGTCAGGATAAGGAAGACTCCAGGAGTACAGGAAACTTTATCTCTTGTACTTGGTCTTGGCACTGCTTAATAAAATTTTGGGGAGGAAGGAGAGAACCTCAGATCCAATTATCACAGTGTCCCAGTAGTCTAGTTATGCCATATATATATATATATATATATATATATATATATATATATATAGCCTGGTGCATGGATTCATGCACATTGAAAGGAAATTAATTAGAAGAAAGATTCATGCAGTAATTACATTACTGCAAAAAGTTACATGTCAAAATAGTATATATAATATCTATAATAATAGAAGTGTAATATGCTAATTAAACTGGACATCCTTCCAGACGACCTTCTGGAGGAAGTCAGGGCTGCAAGAGAAGCCCAGGTCCCAGGTCCCAGGTGCCTGCCGGTGGCCAGAGGAAAGCCCGGGTCCCGGGGGCCAAGGGAAGCTGGTGCCAGCAGCCAGGGGAAGGAAGGCCTACTCTTGCATGAATTTCATGAATCAGGCCTCTAGCAGTATTATAAAATTAAAATACAAAATATTTTAATATTGCTATTCGCCCTTTCTCTATAATAGAAGTGCGCAAGTCAACGTTTATTTTTAAATTGCCAGTGCTCATCATATGTACTGGCTGGTCAGTCAGTTGGATGGCTGGATGGACATACAGTCGGTCACTTAGCCTTTTATATATATAGATTGAATGATGCAATAAAGGATTCAAAGTGAAGTGGGTCTTGGTTCAGACATGGAGAATGCGAGTCTCAGAGCCTGGCCACAGAGGTTGGTGTGAGCAGATAGTGGAAAATTGGTGAGACTAGAATTTTGAGCGTTTATAGTGGAAAATAGTAAGGAGAGCACTACATGTTAGTATAGGATCTGAGTAAAAGGAGTTTTCAGAATTGTGCAGAAGATTTTGGGCCATCAGAAATAGGGAACTTGCACATTTTTTAGCAGAGGAGGGACAACTTGAAAATGGCATTGAAAGATTTGACATCTGTGTGCAAGATGGGTTACAATTAAGTGAGCTGGACTGAGCCCGCTCAGAGGCACTGGGAAATCCAAGAGTGAGAAATGAGAGTTCAAGCAAGGAACAGGGCATGAGGAGGAGACTTGAAAGAAGAGTCAGTAAAGCATAGTGAGTATGAGGAGTCCAATCTGAACGCTAGGATTAAAATAAGGCAGGTTCTGAGTGCTCTGTGGTCTTCATGGTGGCGTCTGGACAAAACTTGCATATAATACATTCTCTGTGTCTGGGAAATTTCCTCCCAACCTAGCATCCCAAACCCAAATCAGTGAGAATTTGAAACATTCACAGTTGGTGGAGTTCAAGTCACTGATCTGGATTCTTGCAGAACCAGGGAGTCCACATTGCATGATGGTTAAGAGCATGGACTTTGGTGCCAGAGAGAAATGGGTCCAAATTCTGGTTTTGCCTTGGATAGGATTCTTAAAATGCCTAAGCCTCAATAACCTTCTCTTTCCAATGGAGACAGTAATGCATCTCCTTCGCTGTGCTGTCAGGAGCCAGATATAGAATGCATGCATGGCGCTTAGCAAAATACTGCATCGTACAACTCAGTACAAGTTGCTGATTATAATTGTTCCTGAACTAGGAGAAGCACCTCCTGTGTGAATGCATGTGTGTCTACTTGCTTTTATCCTAATTAAAGAAACAGCCATCAATCTGTTAGCATAACCAGTAGGCTGGCATGTGGTTGATGGGGAAGCCATAGCCAGTGACCAGCACTTAGTGGAACAGTGCCCTTGGGGACAGTGCCAGGTCATTCTCTGCAAAAGTTGGAAGTAGGCAGGCCCTGTGTTGCTGAACAGAGTGAAGAAGCTGGAAGGGGACACTGAGATGTAAAGGGCTGGAAGGAAGAGTATTGGCTGCTCATGGCCATGAGCTTGTGTACAGGTATCAAGCTTTGCTGTCAACTCCAGGTAGGTCCCTGGTGATGTCATCCACAGCAAGGATGCACCCCCCAAGAAGGGCTTGATTTCCATTCCCATGTGGGTCTCTGGGTGTCCTCCCTGCCCACAGATTGTTTGTTGGTTTGTAGTTTATAATGAGCTCAGCATTTGTCCAAGCCCAGTTTCGTGGTGCTCAGTAGAAACAGCGGCTCCAAAGTTGTCTTCACGGTAGAGCTGGCATTCTCACCCTGTGAGGGAAGAGTTCTCTGTTTCCTCTCTGGGAAGCTTGGTTTCTAAATATCCCAAACCACACAGCGGTAAGATTCAAGTAAATCTTTCCTGTGCAGCGAAAAGGGGGGAAAAAAGTTTGCAGGTCAGTGCTACAGTTCACCTTTATCTGCGGCCTCTGCTTTTTTCCTGTCCACGGTAATCATGTAGATTCCAGAGCTAAGATAAGGAATATTCTACTTTGGGGGAATGCAGCATGTTTGTGTTGTGTTCTCTTGATTCAATGACTTATTTGATATCATCGATATACTCTAGGGGAGAGGCTCTCACACTTGCTGCACATTAGAGTCTTCTGGCTTAAAAAACCTAGCCCAAAAGAATTAAATCAAAATCTCTGGGGGTGAGACTCGGAATCAATATTTTAAAAAACTCCTCGCGGAACCAGTGTTCTTGAACAGTAGCTTTCAACCTGTGGCAGTTTGGTTCTAGGGACATTTGGCAATATCTGGAGACATTTTTGGTTGTCACAACTAGGTGAGTGATGTGCTACTGGCATCTAGTGGGTAGAAGCCAGAGATGTTGGACAACTGTCTGTGCACAGGCCAGCTTCACCATAACATACATAATCATGGGGCTCAAAAGGTCAATAGTTCTAGGTTGAGAAACAATGCTCTAGAACAGTGGTCAGCAAACTGTGGCTAGTGAGCCACATGCGGCTCTTTGGCCCCTTGAGTGTGGCTCTTCCACGAAATACCACGGCCTGGGAGAGTCTATTTTGAAGAAGTGGCGTTAGAAGAAGTTTAAGTTTAAAAAATTTGGCTCTCAAAAGAAATTCCAATCGTTGTACTGTTGATATTTGGCTCTGTTGACTAATGAGTTTGCCGACCACTGCCCTAGAATAATCAGGCTTAAGAAATGAGGTGTGCCAGAGCGGAAAGGTATGCCCACTGTGAGGAAAGCATAGCATGCAGAAATTTAGATTTTTGGCCTCCCAGCAAGATGAGATGGCTCAGCAAATGCCTCTACCCTTTGAGTCTTCTCTCTCCTGCCCTCACGGTGGTCCTGCTCTGTCTTATAGCTGGTGTACTTCCTGGCTCTGTTTTTGGGGGGCAGGATCTCTTCCTGTGGGTCCATAAATTTACTGCACTCAAATGGCTTGGAAGACGACTAAAGTTCGGAAAATTAAACCCATAGAAATTAGCCAAGTTAAATAATTTAAAATTAAGCTTTCGAGTTGCTTATTTTCTTATATAAAGTTTCCTAAAATTAGGGAGTACATTTAAAAGTGTTTTCAAGTGCTATAAGAAATCTGATTTTGTGTGCTGTAGAGAGTTCTTTCTCTTCTTTCCTTTGACTGGATAAGAGGAGGCGAGGAAAGGCATTTTTAATCTTGCGTGGCACAGTTTAATTTTGAAACATTCAAAAATACTTTTATAGCAGGTAAACTGGAAGCTATGTTTATTATATTGTATAATTTATGTTATGAACTTTATCTCCCCCCACCCAGTTTTCTAGTGTGACACACATAAAAGATCTTTGTCATAAATAACTTGTCTTTTTCCCAGGTATACTGTCAAATTTAAGGTTTTTAATCAAGGTGGAAAATTGTAATATTAAATAGAAATATAATATAACATATTAGATATACTAAAAAATGTTTTTGTTTCCAAAAACTGATGAAAGTGGGTAGTTATAGATTTTGAAGTTGCTCTGATTCATTGATCTTATGCAGGTGGTTGATTGCCAATTCTGTTTTTAAAAAATTTGTCTTTTTAAAGGGATTGAAATAGATTTCAAATGGTACTTTTAATGCTCTACATCAAACTTTGTACTAGAATTGAATTCATGTATATGAATCTGGGGTTATGCCTATAACAGTTTTTTCCTTCCTTCCCCACGCCCCCCATCCCCCTATTACATGAGTTCTTTGACTCCAATGTAATGGAGTTTATTTATTCAGTATATATTTCAGGGCCTACTATGTGCATTTTGCATTAATTGCTATAATAGTTTTAAAAACTATTTTAGCCTGTTTTAGTGTGGTTTGAGGCACTAAGCCAATACTCTTGCATGCTGGGTGCCTTTTTACACCTAGTGGTTGGAGAATGTTTTAAATTAAGACTAGACGAATAACAGCTCATGTAATATTTGGCACGAATACTCCAAACTTCTGTGTTGGAATAACATATCCTATTTCTTCATTGAATTTTAGTAATGACTCTATAATCCAAGGGATAATTTAATTTTCATCTAAGCCTGGGTTTTGTAGCTATGCTTTTAATTTAATTTATAATTACATTTAAAATAATTTTTTTCCAATTGGTAAACATTCAGGTTTTGCTTCCAACTTTGGAGTTTTGTTGCCTGAAGTTTGCAGAAAAGTAACCCAAGTTTATGGTGTAGAGACTCTTTCCTAAAAATTTGATTATCATGAGAACCATTACAAGGTGTGCTTAATAATAAATGGTCAAATATTCTCCTTGCAGTCTGAATATGAACATATGGTGTGTGTGTGTGTGTGTGTCTGTGTCTGTGTGTTGGGGGGGGTGGTTGTTCTCTGTTGGGACTGGGGGACAGGATGAGAAGAAAATAATTAAATCAAGCCTCAGCTTTGAAGTAGAAATAACCAGGAACCATTCTGGTTTCTTGGAAGGGCAGCGTTTGGGGAGTATGTATATTGGTGTAACTTTATTCCAGAATGTTTGCCTATACCTTCATTATACTAAAGAACAGCTAGGTGAATTGGTAGCCCCTGGGTAGATATTTCCTAGGATCGGGACCTTTTTGTCTATACATGTAAAAAGAGCTTGTTTGGTTTGGGGAGTACTGGAATAACAGGGTGGGGCAAGGGTTGTTTTCCAAATGTTTGAAAGACATGAAAAAGGGATTAGATGCGTTCTATGTATCCTGTAGGCACAGAACCAGTGAAATACAGGAAAACAGGTTCTGGCTCAGTTCAAGGAATGTTTCTTTGAACTGAGACACTCCTTGAACTAAGGGGGCAAAGGTGGAGGGAGTGAAGAGGTGTAGGAATTCCCTTCCATTGTAGGTTGTCAGTAAGACCACAAATGGGATTGGACACAGGATTCCCACACTGGACTAGAAGTAGAATTTTTAAAACATGCAATACCTGACTATTTAGTCAGGGGCACTGACCTTTTTTCCCTTAGATTGTCAAATTAAAAAATAACAGCAACACAATGGCCATCTGGTGTGAATGAATCAAAATTATACCTATTTTTTTTTTTTTTGTCAGATGGCAAAATATATAATACTAGAGGCCCAGTGCATGAAATTCGTGCACTGGGGGTGAGGGTCCCTCAGCCCAGCCTGTGCCCTCTAACAGTCCAAGAGCCCCGCAATCAATTGCCCCAAAGAGGTAGGCCCTGCCCACCCGCTGCAGCGCCGCCGTGGGACAGCCTGGGCCTCCCTCTTTGGGGCGATCGTGGAGCCCCCTGACTGATCAATCACCCCACTGGGCAGTGGCCTGGGCCTCCCTCTGCAGGGCGATCATGAGGTGATGGCCGGGCCCCTGACCAATCTCATCGCACCCACCTTGGCTGGCTTGGAGCCAGTGGGTGTCATAGCATGGTTGTCCAGAAGGTCATCCAGACGGTTGTTCTGCTGTTCGGTTGTTCAGTCGATTTGCATATTATGCTTTTATTATTATAGATATTTTTTGGTGTGCTGCAGATTTTAGTAATTAGCTTATGTATGCCATGAGATATAAAAAGGTTGAAAATGCTAGATTATATGGACATTAGACATTGAACTAGGCATTGGACTAAGTTGCATGCCAGTCTAGCCATTCTGTGATTTTTAAGACATATTATATCCCCTGAAAAATGAAAAATGAAGATACCTGGCATTTGAAGGGGAATTTCAGATTCATCAGGTCAGTATCCCTAATGGCTTTTTCTTTCCAGTTTCTGCAAGTCCTCCTGCAATTATATCCCCTCTATTACCACATTTGTGTCTTTCTCCAGATAGGAACGTCCTCTTCAGCATCCAAACATGCCTTTTTATTACCCATCTTAGAAAGCAACTGGAAAACAAAATTCTGCAATCTAAACAAGGCATCCAGCTCTGGACCTGCTTCTCTCCTCAAACGGGTTGTCCCTGCCTGTGGTCTCCCCCGCTTGCTGCCCTTGCTCATCCCTCCACTCCTCCAAAATTGTTTCTGTTCAAGCCGCAGAGACCTCTAGTTTAACACATGTGTAGACTCCTCCATCCTCATCTTACTCAGACTCAGCAATATTCCGCAGGTTCCATCCTGACCTCCTCCTCACACACTTTCTTGACTTGGCTTCCAGGCATCACACCCACTTTTCCCCACATCCATAACTCCCTCGTCTCTACTACTGAGGTGCCCAGGGCCCAGTCCGGACCCTTCTTCTCCACTCTCTGAGCGGTGGATCTTCACCTGCCTTAGGCTCTTAAAAGAAGGGCTAAGGTTTATTTTGAGTTTAATTAATTCAGAATCGCTGTAGATTCATGGGCATCAGTTTTTAAAATGTTGTTTGGGTTGTTGTCTGTTATCTGGGTACACTACTAATGTGCAGCCAGGACTGACAATCCAGGTGAATTCATCTAGGCCCGTGGAAAATATACCAAATACTAGCGAATGACTCCCAAATAGAAGTATGTAACACACCTTTTCCAAGCTCCTGACCTGACTGTTCTGTTGTCTGTTTTACATTTCCTATAGGAACAGGCATCTCAGTTTCCACGTGCCCTCCCAGCCTGCTCCTCCCCGGGCCTGCTTTCCTCATCCTTCCCTTTATACATACAGCTCTCAGGCTGAAAGCCTAGGCGGCATCTTGAGTTCTATTCCCTGGCACTCCACAGCCAATCCAACTGCAAGTCTTCTCCGTGTCCTTCCAAATATGTGCACCTCACACCTCACCACTCCTACTGCCACCATGTCTCTTAACAACCGGCGACTCCCTGGTGCTCCTGCCTCTGTCCCTCATCACCTCTCATGTCATTCCCTTGCTTCAAACCCTCCCATGCCTTCCCATCACAATGAATGAAGTCTGCCTTTCTTACCAGGAGCTAAGGACCCCTTGTCCAGCTCTCCAACTTCATCTCTTACACCTCCAGCTTCCCCCACTCCTATTAAACCACACCGACTAGCTGTTCCTGAAACTTCCCAATCTTGTTCCTACCCCAGAGCCTTGGCACCTACCCTTCCCTCTGCCTGGAAGGCCCTTGCCCTAGCATGCTCTTTGGCTGTCTCCCTCACTCTTCTCAGCTTTCTGCTCAGATGTCACCCCAGGAGAAGGCCCCTCCAAAATGCTCCTTTTTCTTCTGGTGTATTCCCTCCCACTCTCCCTATCACTTCTGGTTGATTCCCTCGCACTCTCCCATGGCCTTTATCTCTGTTGGACATCCTGTTTTCCTGGCTGCTTTACTAGAACTTTGTCCCTGCTCTGTCCCTTGCACTGTAAACAAGCCATCCATCATAGATGACCAATAAATACTTTTGACTGAGTGACAGGGGGCCTGATCCCAGGACCTGCGCTGTATCACTTCTGTGGCCCTTGGTCCCTTTTTCAGCCCCGAGCAGACCATGCTGCCATAGCCAGGATCTGCTGCTAAGCTGATCTCAGAACCTAGTCTCTTACTCTGCTGCCTCCTGTTGGCCCTGCCTGTGCACAGATGACTCTGTAGAGGATGGGGAAGAAGTAGGGCAGCATCCAGCATTTTAGTGATCGCTGGATGGACACCTGCCAGTCCTCTCTGGCCTCTCAGTGCCAGTCAGCACTGCTCCTATTTCTATATACAGATGCTTCCTTGATAGTCCACTGTCCTGATTTTCTCCTTCCTCTTCTCTCTGCTCCTTCTCAACCACTTTCCTCTTCTTTGTCCCTCTCTTAAATGTTGGTATTTCTTAGGTCTTTGGGTTCTCCACTCTTCTCTCTCCCTTGGTGATCCTATCCATTCCTAGGGCTTCGCATTGTAACGTGGCTATGCGCTCCAAATTTATGTTTCTAGTCTGACCTGATGTCTAAGTTCCAGCCCTGAATATCCAACTGTAAAGTATTCGTCGGTACCTGGATATCTCACAGGCAACTCAAATTCAATATCCAGGAAGCTGAGCTCACCTTCTCTCCTGTCTTCCCCTCAGTAAATGAAGCCTGGAAAGCTTTTTTCTCTACCTCACCCCAGTGCCCAATCAATTGCCGGTATTATCAGTTTGCCCAGGAAATGGCTGTAGAACCTGTGTTCCGCTTGTCACAGTTTACTGCCAGCAACTAAGACCAGGACACCACCGTCATCTCTTACCTAGATTACTCCACGGACAGTTCACCTGCCACATGCCCCCTATTCCCACCCCGCAGCAGCCTGACTCTGCTGCTGTTGGTCTTTATATCTACCTGATAGTCATCCCCTGGTTAAGATGCATTGTTGGAGTTTTGATAAGATCTAACATTTAAACAGGGCTTGTAATGTTTTTAATAACCCGTTCTCAAACTCACTGTACTTGTTGGAGTTTCTTGGAACTATCTGCCTCCCTCATTTCATACTCCAACCCTGCTGTCCCAATACATCACATATCTCCTCCGGCCCCCTGGTTTATGAGTCCTAGGGACCACCGTTGGGCATAGTAAGGCCTCGGTAGATATGTGTTGAATGAGTGTGGGAAGGCAGTGGACCCGGATTGTAATTGCCAGTGTACTCAAATTCTGTCTTGAATTGTCTTAAAAATTTAAAGGCTTCCACAGCCAAAAATTTCTGTTGTTGTGTAGTCCTGTGTATATGTTTTTCTGAGCTCTGTAGTTTCCAGGGGATTGTTAAAAACAGAACTAAAAGAAGTGTGTGGGATTCTGCTAGCAAATCACTTTCAATCTGTGCTCTTTGAAGGGCCTTTGAGTTCTGAGCTTAGGAGTCTGCCAAACAGGACTTGGAACCAAACCACCTTGGTGACCCAGTGGAGCAGGGCGGCGAATTGGCTGAATGGGCCTCTGAAGTGAGCTTTTTCAACATGGGCATGTGTAAGCCAGGATCCAAATGTCTGAGACCTGTTGTGACTCGTCTGAACAGTTTATGAAATTCTCAAACCTGTTTGGGAAGAACGCTTGAACACAAAAGCGTGTTTGGGTCTTGAGCAGCAAATCTTATTTAAAAGAGATCAACCGAAGGACTTGTACGCATGCATGTAAGCATAACCAATGGATACAAGACACTGGGGGTCGGGGGCAGGTAAAGGCATGTACTGGGGGGTAGGGGAGGCCGGGGGGAGGTCAATGGGGAAAAAAAAGGAGACATATGTACTACTATTTGTAATACTTCAAACAATAAAAAATAAAAAAATAAAAGAAATAGTCAAGAACTTAATAGAAGTGGGACTGTTGGTCTCCCTTGTAGAGTCTAAAGAAGAATAGGGAAAGGTTTTTTTCCCCCTAGAAGATCTGGGTCAGAATTTCAAACCCCGCCCCTGGGCTGGGAAATTCTGGGTGAGGTGTCCCAGTCCCCCTCCTCCCAGAGCTCCTATCTCTAACTCCCTCAGAACAGGGATCAGAGGGGCTTAACAGTCAGTGCTGAGTCAGAAGGATAAGCAAGCAAGTAATGACACACTTCCTGCCCCGAGTTCCAGGGAGTTTTTATAGCTTGTTTTTCTGTTTTGCTTTGAACATCCCCTAAAAAGACAGGAGATTGCCCTGCCATCTCCTGATTGGCAGCCTCGATTTATTTTTGTGACCTCATGGGATATACACACTGCCATATATTCTTGTGACTCAAAGAGTTTCTAAAACCTTTTTTCTTGTTACAGAAGTATATATAGTATATTTATGAACTACACTTTGACAAAAAAAATGGGGAAAAAAGGTATTCCTTAATTTCACCATGCAGAAAAAAACAAACATTGTGAATATGTCACAGCAGGCTTTTAGCTGCATGCCTGTAGTTTTTCCTCTATAAAAATTATATACTACTTAGTATAATTCCTTTGCTTTTATATATTGCTTTGTGGCCCTTGTGAAGCGTTCTCATGTTATTAATTACCCCACAAGATCATTTTAAAAGGCTGTATTACATGCCACTAGATAGATGTACCATAATTCACTTAGCCAACACCCCATTTGGATGGTTGGGCTGCCTTGTTTCCACCGCTGGCATAACAACACACAGCTCCCTTGAACTAGAGCTGTCCACACTCGCCTCTGTTTCATTGGATGTATTCCTGGAAGTGGTTCAAAGAGCATGTGGAGTTTTAAGGTTTTGATCTTTATTGCCACTTTGCCTTTCAGACACTTTTACCTATTTTACATTCCCACCGTATAATGTAAAGTTCTGACCATGTCCTAGATGGCCCTTACCTCTTCTGGTCTTTGCCTAACTCCCAACTCCTTCTCACATCCTTCTTCCCCATGCTTCCAACACTGCAGCCACGTGGCCCTGCTTCCACTCCTTTCCCCGAAGCATGTCAAGCGTGTGCTGTCTCAGGCTGGACACCTCCGGCTCTGGCGCTGTCCTCCATGCGCCTATGCCCGTGTGCTCTCCGTCACAGCCCCCTGTTCCTTCCAATCCTGGCAACTGTCACGATCTGTCGGGGATTTATTGGTGTTGGCTTGTCTGCCATCAACACATACCCTTCCTTGCCCCAAAACAGCCCCTCTTCTGGGCTCAACATCTCACCTTCCATCAGTCTCAGACCTGACCCCTCAGTGTCATCATGAACCTCACTCTTTCCGCTAACTTCCCCCTCCACCTGCCCTCCTTTGTCCTGAAGGCCTTGGGTGATGAGTAGATAGAGGGAGATGAAACATACCCCAAGACAAGAGACTCTGGGCTCCCGTGGCCCCTCCTCTGTAGGAGCAGGACTGCTTAGTGGGAGGGAATAGCGGGCGCTAACGCCTCTCCAGGGCCCAGAGGCAAGAGGCTGTTCGCTGGCAGCGCCTGCTCCCCATCATATGTGGAAGGAGCTTGTTTGATGTCAGCTTGTCTTGGGCTGAATTTGTTCAGTTGTCAGGCTGAGGAGGGTGGGGTGGAGGACGGGTGCTGATGGTTAGGTACAGGAGCGAGGGGGCTCTGGGTACAAAGGGGATAAGACGCAGACGGGGTGGCACATTGTCCTTCCCCTGCAAATGGTCAGAACTGCTGTGTGTTTGTCCTGGGGCGGGGGCGCGGGCGGGCAAAGAGAACCTTTTCTCAAGACACAGTGTCCTTTTTTTATCACTCTTGAAATTTAAAAGTTTCTGGAAGCTAGTTTTTAAAATTCAAGTTTGGGAATAACCTTGTGGGTCAAACGACACAATGGCAAAGCTCTCTGCCCTCTGCAGAGGGGCGGAGCACAGACCCGCTCTGTGGGCGTTCTCTGGAAAGTCGTCTTTCACAAAACCACCTTCTGCTACCTGCAAAGCGAGGGCTTGACAGAATCCAATGGACATGAGAACTTGAGAAGCACAGATAAGACAGCAGAGCTTGGGGAATGAGTGGCCATCCAGACCAAGAGGAGGATTCTTGATGACAGCATGACAGATGGGGATGGGATCCAGAGAGGTCAACACAGAAGAACGAGCAGGTTTGGCGATGGAGGGCAGGAGAGGAATTCGGCCTGGGAAATATCAAACGCTGCGTATTAACTAGAAATTCTAGAAATTTATAGAGACCTTTACTCTGAATTGGAGAGTTTTTCTTGGCAAATTGAGAGTTTAATTAATTGGATATTTTATTACTAGGGATCATGTTCAATTTCACATGAAGGTTTGCAGTGGAAGAATGCTATAAAGTGTCAAGGCGCTGTTTATACTCAGGTCAGGAGGAAATAAACCACAGTCCAGCGCCAGCCTATTTATTGCAGCAGAGGCCCGGTGTTTCTCTGCTCCGTATGCTGATGTAGTGTTTTCATTGGTGGGGTAAGTGTGAAGAGAGATGTGAGCCTGCATCACAGGAGACAGACGTGAATGTTCATTCTAGAGTCCTGACACCAGCGCCCCCGCAGCTGCACGGCCACGTAGCCAGCGGTGTGATTTCTGCGCCCTCCTTCAGCCGCTCTGGGCTGCCTCGTTCTCTCACTTGTGAAGTGGGGTTGGACATCGGAGGTCTTGCCAATACTGAAGTTAGGTGATTCTAAGAGAGAGAAGAGAAGGACGGGACTTTTGTTTGTTTCTGAGTAACATTTCATAAAGTTCATACTTAAAACATAGAAACACATTCTGTATGGTAGCAAGGTCTGCCTTCCCACACGTATTTTCCATGCAGCCCATTTGGGGGAGGCGGTGGATGACAGCTGAAATGATGACAGGCTTGAGAAGTCTCACCCCAGCCCTGCCTTTGCTGCCAGCGCTGGCCCCCTGCAGCTCTGTTCACACTGTTTAATTCGCTGCCTGGCTCCGAAAGGTGGGTGGCCAGGTGTCCTTTTCATTTTCCAGACAGTTCCATATTTGTGCTTTCTGTCTGGTTAAACCAAGGACACTTTCATGATATGATATGATATGAAGAGGAAAAAAAGCCAACAGGTTTGGAGTAAGACACACCTGGCATGGGGCTGAAGGGGTATATTAAATTTATGAAGCTCAGTTTCCTCACCTGTAACCAGAGGGCAATGGAGCCCACCTCCCAGGGTTTTGACGAGGACTGAGTGACCCCAGGGAGAGCATCGTGCACGCTGCCCAGCACCCAGCAGGTGCTCAGCCAATGGGACTTCCCACCCTTGTGGAGGCATGAGCCATGCACTTTTCTGCCTGTGTGAGGCCTCCTTGGGTGAGAGAGAGGGTAAGCCTGACTCTCTGCCATCTCTGTGAGAATATCTGTAAAACACTCCTGGAACACCTTGCCACTCTCAGGCGGTCCCCCGCCTTCTTTCCTGCTTTACCAATGACTGCTTATTCCTTGAAGAAGAGGGGAGGGACAAAGAGAAATTGAATCTAGGAGACTCTGGTGGGGCCACAGTTACAGGGAGGCCCATACAAGAGTGAAGGTGACTGAGAATGCAGAAGAGGAGGGTCCAGAGAGAAGGATGAGGAGTGGGGGAGGAGTTGGAGCTCAAACATAAAGAAAACACCACTATTCTTGGCAGCCCCTTATCATATCTTGCACTAGGGACTAGGGAGCGCATTGGGAATGCCAAAGCAGGAAGGTCAAGGTGTTTCGTAGACGTTTCCAGTTCTGTCTCTGAGGCTATAGAGTCGGATGAAATAAACTAAGATATCTTTTTCATGCAGGCACATTTCATTATTCTTGTGGTGATTTTGCTGACTGTGCTGCCGATAAGGATGTAGGTGGCTATAAAGGAAGTATTTTTCTTGGGGTATGTAATAAGCAGTCCATGAAACTGGGCCAGAGAGAGAGTGTGCTGTGGAGGTTGCTCTGGGAAGGGAGGGCCTAGCTCGCACAGCTTCTCTTCCCAGCCCTGCCTCATCTTGCAGAGAGCCCTGTGGAATAAGCTGCTTAACCTCCCTCTCTCTCTGCCAGTCTCTGGAAATTGGAATTGCCACCAACTTTCACTGGGTGTGAGGACAGCGAAATGATTAAGCGATAGGGCTCTGCTCAGAGGAGATGCCTAGATGATGCATAGATAACGCATGCCCCCGGAAGAGGAGGATCTGGTTTTCTCATAGCCACCGTCAGTCACGTGATTGCAGATAGGTGGAAAAGATAGCAGATAAAGTGAACCCAGACTTCCCTAATGAAGACTCACACGGTATCACCGTGAGGCTCTGGGTGCCTCTGTCACCGGCAATGCCAGTTATACTCCCAGGGGTGGGATCTGCGGGCCCCCTGCTTCAGCTGCAGAGCTGTGCTCCTCAGAAAAAGATGGAGAGCCACATGTATTCCTGAGCATAAGCTCCCCTAACAGAGCTGGACCTGGGCAGATGTCTGGTCACTGGGCCACCAGGCAGGGTTTCTAGGGCTGGCAGTCCCTGCTGCCTCCTCTCCCCTCCCGGCCTCAGGTGCGGGTGACGCCTCTGCATTGGCCACCACAACTGTTGATCCTTGAATCTACTGAGACTGTTCCAATTTGCAAGTCTTAGGGAAGCATAGAAGAGCTGTATTCATATCTACAAAGGCAACTGAAGAGAGTTAGGTATTTTTTACATAAGGCTAATCTGTGAATTTTGACTGTTTCACAAATCTCCCTGATCTTTAGCCCTGATGTATGATTCTTCTTTCTTCCCACATAAAGTAGGATGACCAGAATATATAATTACAACTGCCGGGGTAGCTTAAAACAGCAAACTTTGAATAGATCTGAGCATGTAAGACCCGGGCATTCTGGTCTCAAGGACAAGAAGAGGGAGGGATGTCTTAAGGAAATGATCCCCTGCCTGATTTGTAGCCCATCCAGATGTGCTGATGTGTAGTTGTTTTTATGGGATGCTGTACCACTCTTCCTCCAGCCGCCCCTCCCACAGCTGCACTCTGCTGCTCCTTCCTCTCCCATTGGTAGTGGACCGAGTGGTTCCTGGTAGCCACCTAGCCATGCAGCTACCTCTGGGGACACATTTTAAGGAAATGTGAGAGGCCAGTCCATCTGTTCATTTCTGCTCTTTGCACATTGTAACTTACCCTTGGACTTGCAACTGAATCAGGGTTTTGGAAGTCCTTGTGCTTTGGAAACTTGCACTTCCAGGGGGAGTATTCTCTTGGCATCTTCTTTGACCCTTAGTCCCTGATGAAATCCTAGGATTAAGGAGACCGTCAGAATTTGGGATGATAACACAAAAACACGTAAAAGGGTGGTTTCTAAGGTGTAAAATTCAAACCATTATGAGTTAGTCACATGATAATGTAGGCTAAAGAAAATAAGAAGTGTATAGTATGTTTGTAAATTGATGTTGATGTCAGCCTTCTCTCCAAATTAGTAGTAGGCATTAATGAACTGAGCCTACTAGATCCAGCGCACTTGACTATTGCCTTTCACTTGGTATCTTTTCTGCTGAGTCCCTGGTAGGCTCAAGGCAAAGTGTTATTGCTTCAGTGGATAAAAATAAAATCAAGAAACTGACAGGTAGTAGAGGTAAGATAGGTAAGTAACCGTAATAATATAAGGACAATGCTGAGTAGGTACCAGAAAGTGTTATCAGGATGCTCCAGGGAGCTGCCATGGGGTTGAAGGAGGACACTGACATCCTACCCAGTTGGAGGGGATACTCAGAAAAAGGCTTCAGGGAGGTGGTGCACTTGAAGCACATCAGGTAGGACTGGCAGGATCTTACGTGGTGGGGTTGGGGGAGGGAAGGATTTGTGGGTGGTGATGACTGTCAAAGCGCCGGTAAGTACATAAGCTTCTAAAGGACTATTCAATAGTGTCTGTGCATATATCTGTGTGTATGTGTGTATATATTGTGTGTGTCTAGGTACAGTCATATGTACATCTTATTTTATTTTTATAAATATATTTTTATTGATTCTAGAGAGGAAAGGAGAGGGAGAAAGAGAGAGAAACATCAATGATTAGAGAATCACTGATCGGCTGCCTCTTGTACACCCAGCACTGGGGATCAAGCCCACAACCTGAGAATGTGCCCTGACCAGGAATCGAACAGTGACCTCCTGGTTCATAGGTTAGCGCTCCACCACTGAGCCACACCAGCTAGGCTTTTAAAAAATAAAAACCTTGTATTCTCTTCAAAAACGAAAGACCAAAGATTTTAAGTAGAAGCATTGCCCAAACTCCGTTCTCTAGTTTTCCTGAGAACGAGAATACCTCCCAGCAGTACTCCCTATTAATAGACATTCATGTTTATACTGGCCAGGTAGGAATGAGGTGTTTTTTTATTTTCTTTTGTCCTGGCATCTATGATTGGGGCTACTCCCTTTTTTAAAAAGTATGTTGAAACGTTAGACTTCCTGTTTCTGCTGGATTTTGAAAATACCTCCTGCTCGCCTATCACAGGTAATCTCTGTGTTCTTGTGTAGCCGTGGTTTATAGGTAGCAAGTGCAGGCAGCAACCAGTCCCTCCTCACTGGGATGTGGAGATCTATCTGGAGTCACAATTAAAGGCTACCGAATGCATTCCACTACGGGTGACGAAACCCAGCTCCTAGAATAACAAGCAGGACAACTTTTAAAGTGACTGTTGTTGACCAGTGTCTTCTGTGTATTTGCTTGGTAAGCTCATGGTGGACTTTTCTAAAGGACGGTCTAGATTTTTCTGAATTATTCTCGGGGAGGATGGACTCTTCCTGAAGGTGAGACAGATGCCATAGGATACAACAGGGTGGCTGTGCGCGTTCCTCCAGTCGGTGTGACTCTGCCAAGACTCTGTGAGGTTGTCCCGATTGACAGGGAGAACATGCTGAAACTAGGTGAGTTAAAACTGCCCTCACACTAACTTGGATTTAATGTGCATGACAGAATCTGGTGGAGAGTTCAGATGACTAAGTAACCTGGTGTTGTCTGCGAGGGAATGACTTTTGGTGGCAGCTTTAAGGTGGTTGTGTTCAACAAATCACGGCATTTCTTTTGCTGTGTCTCTGGGTGTGGAGGACTGGTGTTAAGCTGAGGGAGGTTTGACTATAGTGGGTGGAAAAAATGGCATCTATAATTTGCATGTAGACAGTTTCATTTGTAGATAAATGAAGGCTTGAGATGTTTCAAAGATGGGGCTCTGAAAAGATTGGATAGCTTTTTCACTTAAAGTTTCTTCTTTTTTTTATAATTTCCACAAGTTTATTAACTCTAAGGCATCTCCGGTTGCCAGTGGTCTGGTAGTGGCAGTAACGCCATGTGATGGCCTGCAAACTCAAGGATATTTATTTCTGTTCTCCCATTGTGTAGATGTTTGTCAGAAGATTCCTGCTACCATTTCCGCTAACAGCCATTAAGCAATTTTATCCTATATGTAAGCCCTTCTTGTACTTTTAAAATCCACCTTAGGCTTGTTTTCAGACATATTGAATGCTTCTACGAGTGTACTTAATTTTGTTAAGGCAAATTTGGAAAGTTTTTGAAGATGGAAATAAAGAGAGCATTTATACAATTTTTTTTTCAAGTTTACGTGTAATATTTATTGAAGTTTATCTAGAATTTTCCTGCTCAAAAAACATTCTGGAGTTTAAATTGAATGTTAGAAAGGAACTAGAAGTGTGAAGACGTAGGTAGGTGTTAATATATCTAGATTCTTGACTCATTAATTGAATGCTTGTCAGCTAAGGCTATTATTTTCTAGACCCATGACTTCTTCTGTGATACAGAATGTGGTCACTGGCACATCCTTTGTGTTAAATGTTCATTTGCCTACCAGGTGCCTGGAGCTATGCACGTGATTCTCCATCAGCTCTCTCTCCCTATGCATATAGGCACATTCTATCCGATCTATAAAGATGGTTATGTGTCTATGACTGTATATCATGGCACATATGCAGTAGGGATCAGAGCCAAGTTTGGCTGGTAAGGTTTTATAGAAGAAGGGGTTTGGGGTAGAGTTCCAAAGGGAGGGGGAGTTATATACTTTGGCAGAAAGAAGAAGCCTACATAAGGCTTCCAAGGCTGGAGTAAGTCAAACACATTCAGGAACAAGCATGAACCATTTCAGAGCAAGTGATATATTACTGGTTGAAGATAACCAGGCTAGACGTGAAGAGGCAAGGGTATGAGTGTGGGAGAGAACAGGGGCGGGGGGGACTGTGGGAGCTTCTCTAGTCTATGTTGCTGGTAAATGTCACCCTTGGATACCAGCACCCTGGCCATGTTGCCACCTAGTGGAACTGGCCCAGATTCACACGGGAGCATCTCCCACCTCTTCTCACTTCAGGTCAAATTAATAGTGTGGTATTGGTGGTAGGGAAGCTTACTGCTCTTTCCCCCAGGGTATTTTAGATGAAGAATTAGACAAAGGAGATGGATGTAAACATGTTCTCCAACATTATATTAATTTTGCCTTAGGGAAAAAATGGAGCTGAATGCCAATAAATATATTTAAATATATAGGATACATTTATCAAATATAAAGAATTTCCCATAGATAACAATTGCTGAGAGTGCGGGACATACATGGCCCTTTGGCTCAGCACATGGAGCGTGTGGAACCCAGCATTGGAGACGTTCTGCAGCGGAGTGAAGGCACAGCCCATCTGGCTCTGGGTTGGCTTGTTATTTCATGTGGTTGTAGAGTCCACCCTGGTACAGTGGTGAAAGAGAAGAGCCCTTGACATGGATCCCATAGCCCACAGACCCCAGAGCTGGAAGACACTGTAAAGAGCTGTGCTTAGCTTGGCCGGTGTGGCTCAGCAATTGAGCATCGACCCAGGCACTGGGAGGTTGTGGGTTTAATTCAGCCTTGGGCAAACTACAGCCCATGGGCCGGATCCGGCTGTTCTATCCGGTTCTCTTGCTCTCCCCTCCGCTCCTTTACTTTGAATTTATATTAGTTCACACAAACACTCCATCCATGCTTTTGTTCCGGCCCTCCGGTCCAGTTTAAGAACCCATTGTGGCCCTCGAGTCAAAAAGTTTGCCCACCCCTGGTTTAATTCCTAGTCAGGGCACATGCCCAGGTTGCGGGCTCAATCCCCAGTGAGGGACATGCAAGAGGCAGCCGATCAATGATGTTCCTCTCTCATCGATGTTTCTATCTCTCTATTGCTCTCCCTTCCTCTCTCTCTAAAAATCAACTTTAAAAAACAAACAAATAAAAAGAGCTGTACCTGCCCTCCCTTCCACCCATCCATTCACCAAAACTTACTGAATTCCTGTTACGTACCAGGCACTCTTCCAGGTACTGGGGAAATGCCAGAAACAAAGCAGATAGAAGTCCCTGCCCTTGGAGGGACAACCTTCTGGATAATAAGCAAACAAATAAGTAGAACACTCAGAGGTAAAGCAGGGGAAGCTAGATCAAAGGAAAACTAAGCTAAGATTTATGTTAGCTATAGCTTTTAAAACAAGGTAATAAGGCTTTTCCTATGGCATACTTTTGTAGCTACCTCTGGCCTTTGGCACCTGTATCCTTGATTTTTCTTTTTTTACTAGAGGCCTGGTGCACGAAATTCGTGCATGGGAGAGGGGTCCCTCAGCCCGGCCTGCACTGTCTCACAATCTGGAACCCCTGGGGGGATGTTCGACTGCTAGTTTAGGCCCAATCCCGCGGGATTGGGTCTAATCTGGCAGTCAAACATCCCTCTCGCAATCCGGGACCGCTGGCTCCTAACCACTCACCTGCCTGCCTGCCTGATTGCCCCTAACCCCTCTGCCTGACTGCCTGATTGCCCCTAACCTGTCTGTCTGCCTGCCTGATCGCTCCTAAACACTCTGCCTGCCTGCCTGATCACCCCTAACCACTCTGCCTGATCACCCCTAACCACTTGCCTGCCTGCCTGATTGCCCCTAATAGCCTCTGCCTCGGCCCCCACCGCCATGGCTTCGTCCGGAAGGATGTCCAGAATGACGTCCGGAAGGTCATTCAGCTGTCTGGTTTAATTAGCATATTACGCTTTTATTATTATAGATACATTCTATATTTTTAAAAATACTAATAAAAGAGTAATATGCAAATTAACCATCACTCCGTTATACCCCAAGCCATGCCCACAAGCCTATCAGGAGCAAGTAGCAAATTAACCCAACCAAGGTGGCTGTGGCCACGGAGAGAGCAGGAGGGAGGCTTGGGTCAAGCTTTCCGCACACCCTGGCTGGCCCAGGTCTCCATTCCAGGCTACAAAGTTTCAATTATAGAAGATAAATAAATCCCAACAAAAATGGTGGCAGCCATGGAGCTGGAGAGAGCAGGAGGCTAGGGTTGCCCCCGGCGATGGAGGAAGCCAAGCTTCTGCAGTCCTGTCCTGCCTTGGCCTCCGCTTAAAGCTACAAAGTTTCAATTATAGAAGATAAATAAATCCCAACAGAAATGGCTGCCGCCACGGAGCGAGCAGAAGGCTTGGCTCTGCTCCAGGCTACAAAGTTTCAATTATAGAAGATAAGTAAATCCCAGATCCCAGGGCCTCCGCTTGGGTCACCGGGGGGCGTGGCCAGCCTGCAAACCACCACAGGCCCCTCGCCCAGGCCGCCCCACGCCCCTAGAGAACCCCCACCCTGATCCGGGACACCCTTCAGGGCAAACCAGCTGGCCCCCACCCATGCACCAGGCCTCTACCCTATCTAATAAAAGAGTGATATGCAAATTGACCATCACTCTAACACACAAGATGGCTACCCCCATGTGGTCAAAGATCCTGCCCCCATGTGGACACAAGATGGCCACCACAAGATGGCCAGCAAGGGAGGGCAGTTGGGAGGGATCAGGCCTGCAAGGGAGGGCAGTTAGGGGTGACCAGGCCAGCAGAGGAGGGAAGTTGGGGGTGACCAGGCCTGCAGGGAAGGGCAGTTGGGGGGGCCCCAGGCCTGCAGGGGAGAGCAGTTGTGGGGGGGACCAGGCCTGCAGGGGAGGGCAGTTAGGGGTGACCAGGCCTGCAGGAGAGGGCAGTTAGGGGCAAACAGGCTGGCAAGGGAGCAGTTAGGCATCAGTCAGGCTGGCTGAAGAGTGGTTAGGGGGTGATCAGGCTGGCAGGCAGAAGCAGTTAGGGGCAATCAGGAAGGCAGGCAGGCAAGCAGTTGGGATCCAGCAGTCCTGGATTGTGAGAGGAATGTTTAAAGGGGCAGTTGGACATCCCTGGAGGGGTCCCAGATTGGAGAGGGTGCAGGCTGGGCTGAGGGACACCCCCCCCCATGCATGAATTTCATGCACCGGGCCTCTAGTATATATATATATATATACACACACACACACACACACACACACACACATATATATACACATATATATATGCATATATATATATATATATATATTAGGTGGGATACAGTTAACTGATAATCTGAAAGGGGGATAAGGATTGTTTTGTGTGTGGGGCGGGGGAGAAGGATTTGCTATTGTGTGTCCTCACTGAGAATGTACTATTAGACTCACCTGAAAGATGTGAAGAAGCCAGGCCTGTGAGTATCCTGGGGAAGAACATTCTGGGCAGAGGGAGAACAGATGCAAAGGCACTCAGGTGGGAATGGGTGTGGTATTCCAGGAAAGGCCAAGGGGCTGATATGAGGAGGGGAGATGAGCCAGACAGGTGGTGAGGAACCAGAATAGGTGGCACCTTGTGGACAGTTAAAATGATTTGACTTTTACTGGGCAGGAGATGGTCTAGTGCAGTGGTCGGCAAACTCTTTAGTCAACAGATCCAAATATCAACAGTACAACGATTGAAATTTCTTTTGAGAGCAAAATTTTAAACTTAAACTTCTTCTAACGCCACTTCTTCAAAATAGACTCGCCCAGCTGTGGTATTTTATTTTGTGGAAGAGCCACACTCAAGGGGCCAAAGAAGCACATGTGGCTCGCGAGCTGCGGTTTGCTAACCACTGGTCTAGTATAATCTACTAATTTTACAAATGAAATTTAGTACAAAGAAGAAGTCGAATCAAGTGTCCATGGTTATTCAGTGTCCTAGTGCCAGAGCTTGGATAAGTACCTGCCTCTGACCCCAGGATTCTTCCCACCACCCTGCTGCTTGGTGGGATGTGGGCCACACACTGGCCCAGACTTCCAAGTGTAGTGGCACCTCCAGCAGCTGTCGCAGCAGTTCATTTTGATTGTTCCCCAGTGTGTCCTGCCCACCTACAGAGGACCCGCTGCAAACACAAGAAAGGGTCAGATCTCTTATCCCCAAGGAGTCCCCTGCGAAATATTGCCTTTCTTTGTTTTGATCTGGAGATAAATCCTTCTGGTTTTCTAAGTACTATAATCTCATAAACCAGAATCTACAATCTCCTAAAGCCTCCCTACGTTCATTACTAAGTTACTTGGATACAGTTAACACAAGATAAGAGTGACTGATTGTTATCAAATACAGTTTGACCTGGACAGTTTTTGCTCAACATTCTTTGTCTTCTTGTTTTACTATGAGTCAGTTCAAGCCTTTGTTTTTCCTTCCATTCCTTTAGATCTTATGACTGTTGTCCTCTGGACACAGGCCGAATCTTCTAATTTCACTTTCTGTCGAAGGTCGGACTAGTGCTAAATATAGAGAAAAATAACTCTTTGCTGTTACCTGTGTCATCCCCTCTCCTCTAGTCACCCATGACCTGTATTCTGTGGACAGAGTAACACGAGGTATTTATTTGTGTAAGGTTGTCCCATCTTGTGGAGAGAACTAAGTCATCCCTGACTCTCTTGCCTCTTCTTTCCCTTCTTCCCATTATGGATACCTCGAGATTTACATTAGCATCTTAATTTTCATTTAGAATTGTATAGCACTTTTTCTGTGTGTTTTTAATGTTCACTTGTGTATATTATCTATAAATGAGCTCTCAAAACCTGGGGTTAACACTGATTGGTATCCTTTGGTATCAGTACTTTCAGTAGTTAGTTCAGTAGTAGATTTACATTAGCATCTTAATTTGCATTTAAAATTGTATAGCACTTTTTCTGTGTGTGTGTTTTTTTTTTTTATGTTCACTTGTGTACATTGTTTATAAATGAGCTATCAAATCCTGGGGTTAACATTGACTGGCATCCTTTGGTATCAGTACTTCCAGTAGTTAGTTTTTCATCTACCCCTAGAGCATGAGGGCGAAGACCCCCACAGTCCTTTGCTTGTGGTCTTTGGGAGAGTTGTCCTCGCTGGCTTGGGGAGAACCTGAGGAGGAGTGCTTGCTGGGGAATATCTGTGATCAAAACTCAGGACAACATAGCAAATGCAGAAATGCAGGTATTTACCTGGGGGTTGCTACCAGCAGCAAGGAGGCCTTAAGAAAACTTGACAAGAAGCATTTCTTCATTTCCAGCTTTTGAACAAGTGTTTGCTGCATGTGGGTGGTGGACCCCAAGAGTGTTCAGTTACAGGTGCCTGCAAAAACAGCCTAATTAAAATGCTGACCGATTTCCCCAGCTTCCAGCTTCCAGAAAGTCATTCTGTTGGAATTCAATGTTTCAGCCATAAGACTGCTGAGTGGAAGTGCAGGAATGCAGTGAGCTGTGCGCTGGGTGCCTTCCTCAAAGCAGGCCCAGGTGGACTTTAGCATATCCTTAGCAGTGGTCGGCAAACTCATTAGTCAACAGAGCCAAATATCAACAGTACAACGATTGAAATTTCTTTTGAGAGCCAAAGTTTTTAAACTTAAACGTCTTCAAAATAGACTCTCCCAGGGCGTGGTATTTTGTGGAAGAGCCACACTCTAGGGGCCAAAGAGCCACATGTGGCTCGCGAGCCGCAGTTTGCCGACCACTGTCCTAAAGCAAAAAGCTCGCCTGACCCTAATAGCCCAGTGCTGCCTGTACCTACTTAATAAGTTCTTACCCTTCACAAATGTGTCCCTGAGCTCCTTACCCCACACCCTTGGTTCCTGGGACAAATCCCAGGGCAGGCCTGACCTGGCTCCTGGCTCCTGGCTCATTAGTCTGGAGCTTTTGCACACCTTTGCCTACCTTACAAGTCTTGCCTGCCTCCGGTCAGGAAGGTGCCCCTTTGTGGCAAAGATGTCCCCACACAGGGCCCATTAGGAAGCCCATCGGCTCTGGTGGGCAGTTTCATGCTGGGAGTGGGAGAGGAAGCCCAGGGAGTCTGGGCCTATCTCTCAGGCTCTCCTCCCTGCCTGTGCCGCTGAGATTTCTCAGCAAAACCCTTGCCCCTGGGGGCATGGCTGTCAGTTACCTTTGCCATCGGACAGGACAGACAAGCCTTGGTCTTGCAGGAGAGGGGCTTCCAGACTGTGCTCTGGCCTTTGTTAGGCGGCGAGCTTGAGGAAATGGAGAAGAATGGGCTGGTCATGTGGTGAAGCCGGCAGTAACATTAGAAGTCCTCATTAGCTGCACAGGATGTTATATCAGTTAGGGCTCTTACGCAAGAGAGAGAAACCCAGTGTAGACTGGCTTGTACGAAAGAGAATTTTTTATTAGCTTACATAACTAGAATGAATTTTGATTTAGCAGTTCAGTGATGTCAAGAACCCATTTTCTTTCCAGGCTGTCCTCTGGTTGAATTTCATCCTCAGCTCGCTTCTGTCATGATGGTTAGATGTCTGCAGCAATTCTAACTTCATATCTGCAACACTCTGTCCAGAGGGAGAGAGAACTGACTTCCGGTGGCTCTATTACAGGAGTGAGTGACCTTTTCTAGAAGCCCCAGAAAATTTCTCGTGTCTCATTGAGTAACATTGGGCCATGTGCCCAGTCTTAAGCCAGTTTACTGACTATAGAATGTGCTGTGTTGATTGGCTTAGGCTGGATTGCCTAAACCAGTGGTCGGCAAACCGCGACTCGTGAGCCACATGCGGCTCTTTGGCCCCTTGAGTGTGGCTCTTCCACAAAATACCACGGCCTGGGAGAGTCTATTTTGAAGAAGTGGCGTTAGAAGAAGTTTAAAAAATTTGGCTCTCAAAAGAAATTTCAATCGTTGTACTGTTGATATTTGGCTCTGTTGACTAATGAGTTTGCTGACCACTGGCCTAAACCAATTACTATATGGTTCAAGGGATGGGAATACTATGTCTGAGTTAAAATGGTCAGGACTCTCCGGCCCGTGTGGCTCAGTGGTTGAGTATCGACCTATGAACCAGGAGGTCTCGGTTCAATTCCCGGTCAGGGCACATGCCTGGGTTGTGGGCTTGATCCCCAATAGGGGGTAAGCAGGAGGCAGCTGATGGTTGATTCTCTCTCATCATTGATGCTTCTATCCTCTCCCCCTCCCTTCTCTCTGAAGTCAATAAAAACATTAAAAATTAAAAAATTAAATGGTCAGGGCTAAACCTGAGAGCTAGGGGTGGGGGTAGTTTCCCCCTCAAACAGCACAATGCAGAGGAGGGAAGATGGAAGTGATGGCTGGTCAGCTACAGTGTCTGCCACAGGCTTCGGTTCACTGTGTTTTTTCTGTTGCTTCTGGTGACTGGCTATGATATCACACTGTGAGTGGAGCCCTGCATATTGGATTCCACCCCTCACCCCCAAGACAATGACACAGATGCTATCAGGGAGACCAAGGACACACACTCCAGGAACTGCAGATCAGGAAGGGAAATTCTCAGAAGTTGATAAAGCATCCCCAAGGTACCATAGACGTGGTCTGGTAAACACTGAACAATGAGAATAAGAACTAGAGAAAATTATTACAGGCAACCTTTAACCTATGGTAATTATAATTCCCCACAAAACACTGAAGTCCAATACCACTTTTCTTTTAAAACAGTGTAATACGGCCATATGTCCCTGTATAGAATACCCCTACCTTGTATAGATATGAGCCTAATTGCCATAGTTGATTATTTTACCTATTTTAATTGATATTACCGGGCTCTGCATAATATAAAGATTTTGAAGCTGCACACTAATAAACAAAACAGGGCAGTCAATCCTATAGGGCTTGATTTCATTTACCCCAGATGGGACTCATAGGAGACTGCTGTCTAGGGCAGGGAAGGACTGGGACAAGTTCAGAGGGCTCTTGGAGAGTGAGAAGCATGGTGATAAAAAGGAAACCACCACTTTTGTCATGAGTAAGTTGGAGCAGAAAAGCAAGCAGTTTATCTTTGCAGATGAAATTCATGCGTGGGGTACAGGATTACAAACTCAGAGCCTGTCTCCAGCCAGGCAATATCCCCTGCTGTGCCCCTGCGGGAAATACATGCACAGAGGGCCAACCAGGGTAGAGGAGCCCTTCATTATGGATGGGCTTTGACTGAAATCCTAACGATGACCTTGAGTGAGCTAGACTGTCCATGTGCCAGAAATCAAATCCATGAATACTGGACTGGGCTGCAAAAGGACATTGGTGCCTAAACCCATGCTGTGTCCCAGGGCGGCTGGCTGCAGAGAGGACACCTCCACGGTGGAGGTCTTGGACATCTAGTTCTAGTCCCTGTGAAGACACTTGTAGGACAAACCTTTGAGCATGTCCTATCAACTTGCTCAGCCTAATTTCTCATTCATGAACAAGTGTGAAGAATAAAGAAATAAAATGAGAGTATCTCAAAAGCTTCCTTGAGCACTAGCTTTCTGATTCTCATATATATATATATATATATATATGTATATATATATATATATATATGTATATGTATATATATATATATATATATATATATATATATATATCTTTATTGTTGAAAGTATTACATATGTCCTTCATTGATCCCCTCCAGCCTGCCCCCACCCCCTGCCTTCACCACCCTATTGTCTGTATCTAGCTTTCTGATTCTTGGGTTCTGTGCAGGGCGTGATAGGAAGTGTCATAAGGAACTGAGATGGGGTTGAAGTAGAGACTTAAATCCTCTGTGCCAGGACAGACAGACAGACAGACAGATGATGGCACAGTGTATTGCATGCTGCAGATGTCTTAAATAGCCACCAAGTGGCTGAGTGGCTGATTGCCCCAAGTTGAGTGTCATTTTTTTAGACACTACAGATACTGCAGTACAGCCACAGCTCCCTGAATAGCAGGGTTGTTTCCTTTACCAAGCCCGGCTTGGATTGGATTTTGGCTGCCAGGCTTGTGTTCTGTGACATCCAGATGTCAGGGATCTTGTGTGATCAGTGTACATGAGGCGAGATCAGAGAGAGACTCTGGAAGATACTTCTGTTAAAAAGTGGTTTCAAAGCCATGGTCACATGGCTGATTCTGAGACTGATGAGCCCCACCGGTGTTTTTGGTTTCCTCTTTTGCTAAGAGTCTGATTGCCAGTGGTGTTGCATGCTGTTGTGGTTTATTGTTTTTCAGCCACCCTATTGCTCAATAATCCACATGTGCTCCACTCTGAAACGGTTAACACCGGAGCTCTACCTGAGTAGGAGAGAAGTTATTTGTTTGTTCTTAATACCAGTTTATATAAACCAGTGGTCCCAAACTCAAATGTCTGCAAGAAATACGACTGTGTAAATGGTGCTTTGTATGATCAGGGGCCTGTAGCCAACTTGCAGGGAATGGGTCCCATCTAAAGGCATTAAAGTTCAGGTGAAAAACAAAACATATCTGGCCCAAGAAAACCCTGTGAGCTGGATTCAGACCTAAGGTTACCAATTTGTGATTCCTGGGCTATCTAATCTGACAAATAAGCTATTGTTGTTATATTTGCTCAACTTCAGAGATGCCAGATTTTATGAATGTGAGCCTTTTGTAATTTTGTTTTTATAACACATTTCAGCTTTTTACCTTAGATTAAAAGACTGACTATTATTGGGTTAAGTGGTAAAAACAATAATTTTTACCCACACATTGGAAATACTTCAAAAGAAATAATGTCCTCATGAAAATCATTTCTTTGGTGCATGGCCATTGGAGGTTGAATCAATTTGGAGAAGCAGAGATCGAAATCTCAGTCAAAACAGTTCTGAGTGTTTTACATCATTTAAAAAATTGCATCACTAAAGATAAGGAATCCCAAGCATTTGAAACATATACTTCTGCCCTGGAAGTTGCCTGCTGAGTATATACACTCCTTTTTGCCTTTTCTTACTGTTAGCCGGGGTGGGGTTAGTGACCAGGGTGGAATTGGAAGTAGGACAAGCTTGTTTTCTCAAACTTCCAGCCCACCCACCACTTCTACCATGAGTGCCATGAGTGAACAAAGAGACCAGGGAATTCATTTATTCTTAGATGTTAGTCACCCATGGGACTTCCTGCCAAGGGATGCTTGTATTTTTAAAAGAATCTGATGGTGGAACAGAAAATAGGGCTTAGTCCAAAGTACCACGTCTCCAACGAGAGTCTCCTGTCGTGCTGAGAGGATGATTGGAGGGTTGGGAGCCTGCCAGGTGACGCCTGATGTTGCCTTGCTTCAGGTAAGGCCTGCTGGACTAGCACGAGCCACTGAGCATGGAGTGGGGTTCAGCTTCATTCTGTTTTGTTTACATAATTCGAACTCGCATCAGAGTCCATGCAAATTATTGCAAATGTGTTTCTGTAAGGGACTGATGGCACCCAGCTTCCCTGTGTCTGGTGCTGGCTAGTGGGAGAGTTCTGGGAATTTAGCAAAGAGATTCAAAGCTGTGCTAAAGTTGTGTTCTTTTGACAGTGCTGTCTCTTCAGAGTGCTCTCAACTTGTTTCTTTCAGTGAGACTTTATCAGCCAATAGTCCACCAGTCCTTTCTGCAACTCCTTGCAATTTGGCTTCTGTCACCAGTCATGTTACTAAATTGTCTCCCTCAAAGCTCCCCAGTAACCACCTGGTCATCATAGCCATCATATCCAGTCTTTCTTTCTGACTGGTGATTCTTTCACCCATGGATAATTATACATGCTGCTAACTCCACCTGGAACCATTCTTTCTTATTTTCTCCTTCACCTCCTCTTCCTTGGCTAATTCCTGATCCTCACGTCTTAGCTTGGGCATCCCTTCTTTCAGGAAGCCTTTCATGATGACTCCTTTCGCAGGTTTGGTTTATGAACTTATCCTATGAGCTTTCATACCACTCCATACTTTCCTGCTGTTGTACTTATCATACTGTATTTTATCATGCTCTATTTTAATTAGTGTCCTCCCTTCTTCCCTGCTGTACGATGGATTCTGTGAGGATAGGTACCATGGTGGTTTTAGCTACACCATGTGCCTTGTACCTATACATAGCAGATGCTCAATAAATATTTGCAGAATGAACTACCTAACTGACGATGACATCTGAACAGCGACGTCTACATTTCCTGTAGAGCTGACAATGAAGCCCTGGTTTTCTCCATCAACCTTTGGTTCTTCCTAGAACCTCCAGTTAGAAGATGTAGACGTGTTATTGGATATTGTCAATATCTGCTCCTAAGGAAGAAGGCGGCTTTCAGGAAACCCAGGCCATTCACATTTAGCCACTTCATAACCAGGGAGCAACTCTGTGCTTTGCTTATGTTAAACAGTGATAGCTACCTGTCGATGCAACCGAAGGAGAGATGAGTTTTAAGGATTCTGACTACTAACAGAGTGGGTAACACATCGTTTGGGAGACCAGGCTAATGGGTGATAATGATTTTGCCATCATCGTGGAGAAAGATTCTGAATATAACTGATGGGCAACGGTAGGGAAACATATACTAAGAGTTAGAGGGACTGATAAGTGCTGTGTAGAGACATTACTGTACTTTCTGGACCATTTAAGGAATTTCCAAGATAATTTTAACGATGTGCAGTTCCACTTTAATGATCTTAGAACCTAATGTCCCTCCTCTCACCTCTGAGAACATGATTCTGCTATATGACGGGTGTGACATCTGTAGATCTATGTATGGGAACAGGCTTTCTAGAGCAGTTAAGAGAAATGTGAAATCCTGATTGTATGCATCTTCTTGTCTCTTGAAATTGGATAGACATTGTTGACGGGGTGTAATAACAATAAAAAAGAACAACTTTATTAGACAAGGTTTAGTGAGCAAAAAGAGGTTCATATCTAAATTACAGAATAGTGTGATTAACAATAGTAGTTTGTAAAAAAAAAAAGTATGATCCATAGCCTTTGTTTAGTGAAGATTGCTATGCAATCTACTTTAGAAATATTTTCATCAAAAACTGTGCAGCACTTTCTTGAAGAGCCCCGGTTATATGGGAACCAGTCTGATAGAAGAGGCTCAACCATGTACCCACACTGGTTGTCCTGCTCAGACCTCAGACTCAGGTGTGTGAAGTGGAACTCCTCTCCTCCCCTCCTGCCACAGCCATTGCTCCTCTGGACTTTCCCTTTTCTATGAATATCTAGCTCCGTCTTTCTCCAAATCACCCAGGTTCACAGCCATTGTGCCCTCTGACCTCTTACTGCTCTGTATCCCTCTCAGAGCATATGGCATATTTGCTTTGAAATAGCATTATTTGTGCTCTGCTCAAACAGAGACACCATAGTATAGAGAAAAAGAGCAAGGAATGAGGCCAAAAGACCCACATTCTAGTCTCAGTTCACACTTAGTCTGATCTAAGTGACCTTGGGCCAGTCACTTAATTTCTTGGAGGATCTGTACCCTCATCAGAAGCAAAGGAGCCAATAATACCCCAGATTCCTTCCTTGCGGGTTTGCTACAAGGGTTCGTAGCCACATATGCAATAGCACATATCAAGCTGGAATGCCATCTTGCTGAGATGTAGTAAGAGTAGAGATATGTTCTGTAATGTATCTTGCTTAATACCTAGTGCATAGTAGGTACTTGATAAGTTATACTTATTGCTGGCAGTATTAAGAGATAGCTTAATTTAAACACATAATTGTTTGGTTCTAAGCTGGTTGCTGGTTCAGAGTTTGCTGCTGTGTACTTTTTTCCTCCTCTGGTCCAGATCACAGGATATCTGGGACAACCAAGGTGCTGGCTTTTTACATTCACAGGTTATTTTCATTCATTAACAAAACATAGGACAACATTAATTACATATTGTGCAATGATGGATCCCAACGTGGCTTTAAAACACAGCATGTTGTAAACACAAACAGCCTCCAAGGGGAAGCTGGCTCTGAGAGCCTTGCTTTAATAGAATGTTTACCACCTGAGAGAAGTTCATGCCTTGAGCAAGGAGGTGTCTGGAATTCCCATTTGGGATTTATCAGTGTATCCATTCAGGTGGCCCAGTGCCGGATGTTCATTCCTAACATAAAGAAAACAGAGCTCCCACTCCGAGGACGGGAAGTTGCTGCTCTTTTAAAGTGGGCAGCTGCTGCTGGTACCTTGCTGGCCCTGGAAATTCCAAAAGCTACAATGGAATTTTGTTCCATCTGTTTTACGAATGGTTCCTAGGACAACTGGTGGGTTTGGTAAGTGCTGGTAAGGTTGCCTCCATGAAGATCAGTACAATCCATTAGGTGAAGCCTGGACTCGAGTGGCTTCAACTGTGGGTATTTGCATTTGCTCAGCACTCTCTGTTTATGAAGATGTTAAAGGAAGTGCATCCATTCTCTGTGTGTTGTAAAACAGAAGGGTTGCAGCTGTCAGAACTATTTTCTTCTTGGCTCTTTTTCTGATATATATATTTTTGTAAACCTGGTAGATTTATGAATTGGTACAGGTTATCAGCCTCAGTTCTGCAGATGCAGTGCAAATTTCCTTCTGTTGTTTTTTTTCTTTGAAGATAACATATTTATGTATGCAGGTCCTTGTAATGTACTTTTTGCATAAGGGGATATTAAGCTTGTTTTTATGTTGTCATAATTCAATATTATGAAACGATTAAATAATTAGTTATTTAGTTATGTCATGCCTTCAAAGTGTTCAGCATGTGTTCTACCTTAAAAAGAAGGGGGAACGCCACAAGTCATAATCTTGTGTTTTAAATTACTTACAAATCTGCCTTGAGTGGCTACTCAAGGTGTTCTGATTCATCGCAAGGTTTGTTTCAAGTGATTTCCAGTTAATGAAAACAAGTATCAACGTTTCTGAATGATCATCTTTCAAATCATTCACATCTACATGCAGGGGTGCACATTCATGATTTTGCCTCTAGTTGAGTCATTCACACCACTTGCATTGCCGTTGCTTTTTGGGGAGAGAAAGGTCAGTGTTTCAGCGGGCATCTGGGTGCCTCGCCCACAGCCCAATGATCTCTGCTGCCTACATGGGGGTAGGGACTGGCGCAGCCAGTAGTGGTGGCAGGTATGAAAGATGATATTTCTAGCTTTGGTGGGCACTTGAATTTCAACCCATGGTCTCATGTAAAGGAATGTGTGTATGCGTCAGTCTGTTCCTTCAGGGATAAGGATACTTCTAGACAGCATGAGTCTAAGGAGCCATTCAAGCAGACAGGTCTTAGTGGTAGCTGAAATATGTATACTGGGGCAAAGGTTCCCAAACATTCTTCACTCATGCCTCTGTCATTTTTTCATGTCATTTCTAGGATAAAACAAATACCTGACAGTTTCATTTATGAACTGCTTAGGTCCAAATAATTTAGTAACTAATTATGTACTAACACTAGTAAATTTGTAGACATGTGAAAAAATACACACAAATTGAAAGCTAGAAATGAATGTTTTTACTTCATTCTTCACCAGAGTTACTTACTAATGGCATGTGTGCACCTGTTGGGCCTTGCACGTTTCAGTCAGGGTCCCATCAGGAGATAAACTACCGGGTTCATTTAATACAAAGAAATGTTTACTAACAAAACAGGGTGGTGCCTCCTCAAAAAATTAAAAATAGTATCACTCTATGATCTAGCAGTTCCATTCCTGGGAATATACCCCAAAATAACTGGAAGCAGAGATGTGGGCAGGTTTCTGTGCACCCATGTTCACAGCTGGTTCCTTTCTTTCTTTCTTTCTTTCTTTCTTTCTTTCTTTCTTTCTTTCTTTCTTTCTTTCATTTAATTTATTATTTTTTGTTAATCCTCACCTGAGGATATTTTTCCATTGATCTTTTAGAGAGAGTAGAAGAGAGAGGGAAAGAGAGAGAAACATCAATGTAAGAGAAACACATTGATTGATTGCCTCCTGCACGCACCCCGACCAGGGCCGGGGAGGAGCCTGCAACAGAGGTACGTGCCCTTACCCAGAATCGAATCCAGGCCCATCGGTCTGCAAGGTGGAAACAACCTTTGACAGATGAATGGACAAGCAAAATGTGGTACAAACATACAATGTAGGCAGGAAATTCTGACACAGGCTACAACCTGGTTCAGCCTTGAGGGCATTGTGTTAAGTGAAATAAGTCAGTCACACATGCAAAAAAATACACTTCAACTTGCCTGAGGTACCTCTAGTACTCAAATTCAGAGACAGAAAGTAGAATGAAACTACTTAGTAGAATGGTGGTTGCTAGGGACTGAGGGGAGAGGAGAATGGAGAGTTGGCATTTAATGGGTACAGAGTTTTGGATTTGCAAAATTAAAAGGGTTGTGGAAATGGTGGCGAGAGTTGCACAGCAATGTAAATATACGTGATACTACTGAACTGTACTCTTGAAAATGATTATGATGGTAAACTGTATGTGATTTTTTCACTACAATTAAAAATTATAATGAAGAAAGCAAACTGTTTTTTAAAACGAAAGTATTAATTGATGAGGACTGGCTATTAGGAAGTAAAGAGGATTCTAAAGAATAGAGGAGTAGACGATGTAAGGAGCAGTCATTTCTCCAGGGTTTAAGATAGAGCATCAAGCATGAGCTTCCCTCACTTCCACTCCAGACCTTGTTGGAGAGGGGAGGGCTGGCTCCTTGGATGGCAGAGAGGTCACATGAGGCTGTGCTGGTAGAACTTGCTGGAAATCCACCCTCTGGGATGCTGAGGACATCTGCTCATAGGGAGTTTTCTCACGAGAGGCACTCTGCTATATAAAACTTCCTGGGGGTGGGGTGTCAGAAGCTGCTGGCGGCTGGGTGCTATGACCACCCGGAGAGGCAGTTGCTGGAGAAGGTGCCCAGGTGCCAGGGGTGCCACGTGTGCCTGTAGGAGTTTGCAGCAAGACCACACCAGAACCAGGGAGGAAAAGTTCTTCCTGTAATGTCCCTACACTTTGTTTCACTGCCAAAGCTTGGAATTGTCCCAGCTGGCCAAAGAAACAAAGTATTTCAAGTCCCATCTTTACTTTCTCACAGCCGGCAATGAAGGATGAATTTGGAAAATGGATCACCAACCACCTTCACAACTTCTCAAACCTTCAAGTCAGATCTGATCCCACCACCCTAATTTGCTCTCCCACATTACTTTTCACTTGCTTTTTATCACAGCAACCACCAGCAACCTAGCTTTGCAAAGAAATGTGTTATACCGTGAGCTAGCTTGGATCAGTAGTTCATGCAGTGTCTGAGACAGGCTGTGTTTCCCTCCAAATTTAAAATATCCTGCTACAACCCTGGGAGTTTGCTATAGTGCCCTGTGGCACCAGGGCACACAATTTGAGGATCTTAGGTCTAAAGTCATTCATCTCTTTCAGCATTCCTGACCACACCACTCTAAGATCTGAGAATCTAAGATGCTGACTTGGTTAAGAGTACAGAAGAGTCAGATGTAAAGTGAAAATTGTGTGGGGTCAACATTATTTTTGAAAATCTCTTAGGGAATTACCAGATTGGAGAATAACATACATCTTCCAGTATATAGAAGACTGACTGTATCAATGTTTCCTTTAGCTTTGAGACAGCTTGCTGTTTCTTTGGGACCAGATGAAAGAGTTGGCTTATCTTTGGAGGCACAGTGATTTGAAAAAAAAAATACATAGTCTTAAACACAGCATTTACCACCAGGGCCTGAGATGCTTATAGTGTGAGAGGCAACGAGACGAGAGTCAGGGAGAGACCAGCAACTTCCCAGCTCTGTCTCGTGCTTACTCTGGGGCATGAAATCATTACATGGGGATGGTGGCTGATGCACCATTTAGATAGTTATTTTCTCTCTGTGTTTGGGGCTGATTGTACATAGCTGAAACTGAGAAAGTTATATGGCATGTGATGGGACGTTGCTGTTGAAATAGAGTTTAGATTAAGAAATTAGTGATTTTTAGCCATCTTCTGTTTCTACTAGGAAATGAATGGGCTTCCTAAGACCTTTTTTTTTTTTTTTTTTTTTTTTTTTTTAGGTAAGTAGGCAGGCACACTGTTCATGTTAGCAGTTTCCCAGAAAATACACTCATTTTGGTGATGTATACAACTTTGTGAGTCATAATTATTACCTATTTCTGTAGCTCTTCTATAAGGAGAAGCTGAATAATTGAAGTTTTATAATCTCACCTATTCAAATGGGAAAATTCTGAACTATGCCTTTCTGAGTTACCTGAAGAATAGCCCACTCCTACCCCCATTTGGATAAGTTCTGCTTTGGTTCACAGATTCACCACCTGCTGAGTTTGTCTGTTGAGTTTCAGCATTGGCTGCTGCCACCGGGCAAGCCTATCCAGCCTGCCCCTTCTCCTCCCAGCCTTTCCTGCCCCTTAAACAGTGACTAGTTGGCACAAAGGTTAACTTCATGGAGATCCTACCCAAGTCAGAAACTCAATGTGAAAATCAGATTTGACAACTTGGAGTGCATTACACTTTCAAACAGATCTCAGACCAGGAATCTATGGTCTAAATTCCACATAGGGAGCACCACTTCGTTTTCTTTGAACAAAATTTCAAATTTCGTTCAGAAACATGAGTAAAGCTCTTAACTGCTCATATGCAGTCAAGTAGGGCCCACTGCCCAACCTGTCTTGGCAACGTTTTCTACCCCCTCAGAGTGGGCACACGGAAGGGAAAAGCGATTGTCACTGCGCCGCCTCACCCGGAGCTGCTCGCTTCTGAATTCTTCACAATAATCGATGACAGATGTGTGGCTGGCACTGCAGAGCTGCACAACTGTCTCACATTGCATCCGACTGCAACCCACCGCCAATGTGAGGGGGTCTCCACTAGGTTAGTGAAAAAGAAGATTCAGTTAAAAAATGTATGTTTATCTCGTCACAAAATTATTTCAATGCTGTAAGGAGTAAAGATAGTAGCTAGAGTGGAAATAATTTGATAATCACCGCACTTAAACTTGAATTTCGGTTCATTATGAGGAGGAACATTCCGATCATTAGAAAGGAAACGGGTCTGTCTCTGAAAGGAGTGAGTCTTTGTGAATAGAAGTAATGGAGGAGATTTGGATGAATGATTATTGCCTGGGATGTGTTTACGAGATTGCTTTACCAGCCTCGGAGAGGATTAGAGTAAATGCCCTCTTAGGTACTTTCCAAGCCTGAGTTTCTGTGACTGATTGTTGATCACTTTTTCCTCCTGCTGCTTTTCTAAAAGAAAGCCAGGGATATATAGGTCAGAAGGGACCCGTCTGGCCTGGCTGGTGTGGTTCAGTTGTTGAGCGTCGACCTATGAACCAGGAGGTCACGGTTTGATTCCCAGTCAGGACACATGCTTGACTTGTGGGCTCCATCCCCAATGTGGGCATGCAGGAGGCAGCCAATCAATGATTCTCTCTCATCATTGATGTTTTTATCTCTCCCTCTCCCTTCTTCTCTAAAATCAATAAAAAAAAAATATTTTTTAAAAGTGACCCATCTGGCCCTAACTGGTTTGGCTCAGTGGATAGAGCATCAGCCTGCGGACTCAAGGGTCCCAGGTTTGATTCCGGTCAAGGGCATGTACCTTGATTTCGGATACATTAGCAGTAGAGGGTGTGCAGGAGGCAGCTGATTGAAGTTTCTCTCTCATTGATGTTTCTAACTCTCTCTCCCTCTCCCTTCCTCTGTAAAAAATCAATAAAATATATTTAAAAAAAATTTTTTTAAAGTGACCCGTCTGGACCCATCTCAGCCCTGCCTCTCTTCTTACTGGTGAATCCTTTCTGTAGCCCCTCTCATGTTACTCCCATGTTGACCTCATAAACCTGGGGACAGTAAAGAAGTTCAGTCCTTTAATTTTCACTTTGGGCCACACACATGAAATTGCCACACCTAGTTCGTATAGTAATCTGTAAAGTCAGCATTTAAGACTTCTAAATAGATGCTGCACAATCTAAAACAATCTGGCCTTATTCACAGAAAGTATTTGGAAAAGAGACAAAGGGGGACTTCATAATTTTCAGTGCTTCATCACATTCTTGACTCATTCCATTATAGCTACTACCCTGTTAATTAGATGGCATTATCCCCATTTTACAGGTGTGCAAACAGAAACTCAGAAAGGCTAAATGACTTGCTTGCTTTTAGAAGGATAATGAGAGAAGAATAAGTAGGGAAAACACATCCTAACGCAAATGAGGTAGTACTTACTGGGCTATGGCGATCAGGCCCAGGTCAGACAAACTGAGCAGTGTTCTCCTGCAGGCTCCTGACAGCTTTGGATCAGAAGGGTTAGTTAGAGTCCTGACCAAAATTTTAATTAAAAAAAGAAAAGAAAAGTTTTGCAGGCCTGGCCAGTTTTTTTCAGTAGTTAGAGCATCGGCCCTGGAACCAAAGGTTTGATTCCCGGTCAAGAGCATATACCTTGGTGGAGGGTTCAATCCCTGGCCCTGGTTGGGGCACATGCGGGAAGCAACCAACTGATGTGTCTCTCTCACATCGATATTTCTCTGTCTCTCCCTGCCCCTCTCCTCACTCCCTCCAAATCAATGGAAAAAATACCCTTGGGTGAGGATTAAAAAAATAAAAAAAGGTTTGTAGTTTCATGTACCTGAATAAATAGAAGCTATTGAACTTACAGTTTAAAGCATTGAATATCAGCAGTGGAATAACTTTAATTTGAAGCTGTGATCTAAGCATTTGAACAGAGTGATTTGAGCCGCCTATGCTAGAATTGTGGCCAGCTCAAACTCTGGAAATCTCCCAATGTAGTTAGCACTCTTTGAGTTATTCTTCTGCAAAATAAAGGACTTGAATTTTACATGAGTAGTTTAATAGAGTGAGAAAGTCTGGATATCGGAGACAGGAGTCCGAGACCGCATTTGCTGTAGTCTAAAGAACATTATTACTTAGTCTTGTGACATTGAACAAATCCTATAACCTCCCTTTCTTTAATTACATGTCTGCAAAATGGGTATGATGACCCAAGGGAGCTAATTGGAATGTCTGAATGAAACCTATACAGGCATCATTGCTAAGTATTATAAAAGAAAAATCGTTAAGTCGTAAGTTCTTTAGATAATAATTTCAGACCTGGTTTTGAGTGTGTGTGTGCTTAATTTATTAAAAACTTTTTAGCAAGCAAGATTTCTTAGAGAAATAAGAGCTAACAATGAAAGCCTCGGAGACAACTGCATCCCAGGTGCATTGTTGCCCCGTGTGTGGGCTCACCTTAGGTGTCAGCACTTCTTCTGTTCCCTCAGAATCCTCTACTCACACTCCGAGTGCTAGGGAGCGAGGAGGATATATTGAAGATGTCACTAAGGAGAGGGTTTACCCATAACCAACTGCAAACTCCCAGGCAGGGCCTGGCAGCAGCTTTCTCCCCTCTTCCATCTCCACACTCACTCTCATGTTCTTCCTTGATTCAGAGCAGTTCTGTCCCATTCCCCCAACCCTCCAAAGACCCCAACCTAATCCCAGTACCCAGCAATGCATAAGGGT
The DNA here is from genome assembly GCF_963455305.1 of Plecotus auritus. Lineage (NCBI taxonomy): Eukaryota > Metazoa > Chordata > Mammalia > Chiroptera > Vespertilionidae > Plecotus > Plecotus auritus. The sequence continues at coordinate 103,380,212 of NC_137774.1, read as the reverse complement.
AAGACCTCTTGAGGCACAGAGCGTGGCCTCTTGAGAAGGTGCTTAAGTGACCTACCTCCACTGTCATTGGTGGCCCCCAGGGGCTGTGGAGAGATACCCATTTAGTCCCTCCTCTCTTTTGGAAGTTTAAATGCAACAGAGTGTTCGAGGAGGGTGAGAAGGATGCAGACCCTGCCGCCCCAACCATGTGAGACTGAAAACACCCATCTTTCACATGTAAAGAGAGAGACTGAAAACCAGCTTCACATATAGGTCATGGAAGTCTTCAAAGCCTTTCAAAGGTATAGACATAATACAAGATAAGTTGAGGGAAACCTCAAAGTCAAATAGAAGAAAGCTACTTTTGATATCAAGTATAAAGAACCCCCTCGCCCTGCCCCGACCTATAATCTTATACGTACAGATTCAGTCCTATCAGCAGGATAGAAATAAAAATGTTGATGAAATGACTGTTTTTATGACCTGGGATTCTTATGACCTAGAATCTGTAGGTATATAACTAATTTCCAGAGCTGCTTCGTATTTTTCACTGCAGAGATCGTACAACATTCTTGATGTGAGCAGAGTATATGATTCCTCCTAAATAAACTGCACCTTCTCCTCCCAGGCTTGCTGGCTTTCTCATTTGTTTAACAACTTGCTGACCTCCCCCATTCTTTTTTTTTTTTTCCAAATCCTCCCCTGAGGATATGTTTATTGATTTGAGAGAGAGAGACAGAGAGAGAGAAACATCCATGTGAAAGAGAAACATCGATCAGTTACCTCCCATAAGCACCCTGATCCCCTGTTCTTTTTTTTTTTTTAATATATTTTATTGATATTTTACAGAGAGGAAGGGAGAGGGATAGAGAGCTAGAAACATCGATGAGAGAGAAACATCGATCAGCTGCCTCCTGCACACCCCCCACTGGGGATGTGCCCGCAACCACAGTACATGCCCTTGACCGGAATCGAACCTGGGACCCTTGAGTCCGCAGGCCGACGCTCTATCCACTAAGCCAAACCGGTTTTGGCGATCCCCTGTTCTTAATAGACATCTGGGCAGCTATGAGCAAAAGACCCAAAAGCCCAGACTTTAAAAAAAAAAAATAACAGCTTTTTGAGGTATAATTTAAGAGGAGATTTTTCTGCTGCTCTGTGCTAAAGTTCACTTTAAATGTGGTGTAAATAAACCTTCCTTAGAACCAAGGTGACATGGAAGGTTGAGTTCTTTAGTTCTGTGGTCAAAATTATAGCAGTAAGGTCCGTATCGGTAGGGCCCCTTTTCCTGTGACACATGTAAATATTTGATCATGAATGACTGAAAAACCATCAGAATCTTAGCCAACATTTTAACTCTCCCATTTTGACACAGAAGGTGGGAGATTCATGATTAGACATGGGTAGGAGTTCAACATAGTATTTAAATGCAGTTTGGTATTCAATGAGAAGTGTTGCTAACTTGGTTGCTATTCTTTTCATCAGGTTGTCTATAATATATTGTCGGTATGACTTGCAAGTACTTTCCAAGCCACACAAAGTGATGTTGGAGTTTTATTAAACATACAAGAGTGAACAGGCTCCACCTACAGGAGATAACAAATAATTATGATATTCTAAAGCATTATTCACTAGGGCTAGAAAGGAGCTAATACCCTTTTGAATAAATGCAGAGCAAGCCCTAGCCAGTTTGGCTCAGTGGATAGAGCATCAACCTGTGGATTGAAGGGTCCCGGGTTTGATTCCTGGCCAAGGGCACATACCTCGGTTGCAGGTTTGATCCCCGGCCCTGGTCAGGACATATGCAGGAGGTAAACAGTCAATGTGCATCTCTCACATTGATGTTTTGCTCTGTCTGTCTCTCCCTCTCCCTTCCACTCTAAAAAAAAAAAAAAAAATCAATGGAAAAATATCTTCAGGTGAGAATAACAACAAAACAAACAAACCAACCAAAAAAAAAAAAAAAATCAGAGCAAAATCAAGAGGAAGTGACTGACCTAGTGTGTATGTGGAAGTCCCAGAGAACTAGCGGCCTTTTGTCATCATTTTACAGGGTGGGGGCATGGGGCAATGTAGTGCCCAGGGAACATAGAGGGCTTTGAGGTTGTACAGGTGTATGAGGAGCATCCTTATCCACATACTTTTACTAGTAAAATAAATAAGCTAAGCATTCCTTGCACGTCAGCTAGATCAGGACATTAAATCCTCTCCACGTTTCCTGAGGATCATGGTAAATGTTCAAAGATCACCTGAACTGCTGAAATGACTCTAAATTGAATTTCAAGGCTGACTTGGCAGCGTTTGAACTGTTCACTCAGCAGTTGTTCTCCTTGGCTAACCTGAGCTGGGCTGAAGGTCTTTTTGGGAACCCCATGGAAAAACGAGTAGGACATTAAGGACATGTATTTTGACACACCTTAAGTGCTTTGTATATCATTAGACTTGCAAAATGGCATATAACTAACAGTTCTTATGGGGGCACTTGCTGAAAGAAGAGGTTGAAAGTGAGTACTGCCTGAGGTGGATGGGGCCTGGAATTTGGGTTGCCTGACTTTGCATAATCACCACCTTGAAAAGGTGTTGCATCTTCCTCCAATTATAGATGACCGGGAGCTATCTTTCCTGTGCAGTGTGCAGTCCTGATGAGATCCTGCAGGGCTGGGGGCGGGGGGGGGGGGGGGGGGGGCGTGGTGGTGGTGGAAGGGGGACATCTGGGCTGTTGTGGGGGAGGGCAAAGACAGATGGTGGTGGTGGGCTCCCAGAATGTCCTTTCCTCAGGACAGGCAAGGTTGCTTCTGACTAGTGAGGGAGCATTTCTTTGGATTCAGAATGATCCTTTTGTCTCTTCCATGTCTGAGGTTACTGGGTGGAGGACACACCTGAGCAGCTCCTGCGCAGGATGTAGCAGAGGGACCGTGCAGTGAGCTGCGACTTTCAGGGGGTGCAGCTTGTTACCCTTTTGGTGGTGAGGTCTGTTTCCAGGAGTCTCTGCCGTACTGATATTTTCCAGATGTTTCTCCTCTTCTCTCCTCTCTGACTGGCTATGTCTTCCTCTCAACAACCTTCTCTGACAGTGATAGTGAGATAAAATTCTGCTTGGGTCTTAAGCATGTTAGAATCAGCAGTTGGAAGTGATTTTATATCTAGGCCTTATATTAACATTTATAATAGCCTTCGCTGCTTGTGAATAGCATAAATACTTTTTTTCTGTTCAAATCCAATATTGAAATTACCCAAGAGCATCTTTTACAAAAATTTACTTTTCATGGTGTAATAATTTGTAATAATCTGCGTGATAGTTTGTGGTTTTCAAATCACTTGTTGTTTATATTACCTTATTCAACACCAAACATAAATCTGTGAAGTAAATAATACTACTTTTATCCCCATTTTCCAGATGAGAAAAGGAAGGCTCAGAGAGGTTCATTAATATGATCAAAGTCATACAAATAATAAATGGCAGAACTAAATTTTAATTCAGGCTCTTTAAATCCATATATTTTGTATATTGTTTTTATTAAGTTTATCATAGTGCCTTTCCTCTTGCTCCCCCCTCCCTCCCCCCCCCCCCCCCCGCCTCCCATATAAAAATGGGAAATGAGGGAGGAAAGCAGCTGGAAATAAATTTATAAAAGAATATAACTTCTCTCACATTTTTCTAATCGCTCTGTAAATCTTTCCGTAAGACACGTATATCGATGGCAGGCCTTATCCCCACTTCTCCGAAGTAAAAACCAAGGCTTGACTAAGCCAAAATGCCTTCCTCTCAGCCAATTGGAGGAGCCTGTGGACCAGACCGGGGGCAGAATCGCGATTCTTCTCGGGGAGGGGGCGGAGGGGCTTGAGCCTCTTTATTCTAACAGCGTTTCAAATGCTTGGATACACCCCCCACCCCGACCCCCCACCCGCCTTTGGCATTTTGAAGGAATTTATCTAGGATTGTTCTGAGAAGCTGGGCAGGGAAAGGCGCGCTCTCTCTGAGGATGGCCCTTGGGTGACCGCAGAGCACTTGGCGCACCCAGGCTGGGCTTTGAGTACCGCGCTCGCCCAGTTACACTGAGTAAGCTGCTGGGTCTGCTTCCCCCGTGCAAGGTAAGGGGTGGAGGCCGGCCGTCCCCACTCTCTTCCAAAGTCCCTCCTCTTAGGCTTGTGAAGCAGGTCCTTCCAGACACATGGACCCGTATCCACGTTACTTTCCTGCAAAAGTAACGTGCCAAACCGAGCAGCTTTAAAACCCCCAATTTGAGGGCGTATAAGACCCCAAGGCAAGGAAAGCTAAATGGGCATCGAAAAATGTCACCCAAAGATTCAGAAACTTTCCCTGTACGGCTAATGCGTTTACTACGTTGCAGCGCGCCTTTTTTTTTTTCTTTTCTTTTCTTTTAACTTTACTGAACATGTATTTCGCTAGCCTCGCCTGTCTCAGTTTCCTTTGCCGACCGCACCCCTCTGCCCTGCCTCTCAGAGCGCCAGGCTGAGGTCTGGCCTGCTCCCCACCTGCCTGCGCCCCTAGCCCTGCGCCCCTGCCTGCGGGCCGCCAGGTCGCCTCCGCCCCGGGACGGGCTGGGGCTAGCGCCTGGGGGCGGACTCCGGCCGCCCAGCTGAGCCGCGATTCGTCACTCGTACAGAACTTTCCCCCTCAAAATCCCCGCTCCGTAACCAGCCCTCCCTCCCCGGGGAGGTTTTGATTTTAGTGGCTTTCCTTCCTTTTATGTTGCGTCGTGTTTGGGTTTGGCATCGAAGCGAACTTGTGGCCGGTCCGAGTGCAGTTTCAGAGGTGGCCGCCCTGCAGCGGGTGACCCCGACACCATGCACTCCGAAGCCGAAGAGTCCAAGGAAGGTATGATTTTGATTTCTCGGGGGCCGGCCAAGTTTGGCGGAGGAATGTGGAGGAAGGGCGCAGTAGGGGAGCAGATGGGAGTGTTCCAGGGAGCCGTGGGTACTTTGTTCCTTTCCCTGCGCCTCCCCAGCCCTGTTAGAGCTGCATGTGCCTAAGTCGGTGCCCTCCCCATCCAGCGGCCCTTCAGAGCCCATGGGAGGAAGAGCTGGACCCAGCTCCCAGGCAGCCCACTAAAGGCTGCGTTGTAGATTTCTCTGGAAACGGACCGGCCCCGGTATTGCCCTCCAAGAATGCAAAATGTGCTTGGAGAAGCACAACCTGCATCGGGACAGCCCATAGCCGGATCCCCGGGAAGAGTCCTCAAAGTCGAGGGTCTCTTGAAAAGGGTTTCAGAGATTAGAAACGGCCTGTGTTCAAGGCTAAAAGAGGAAGCTGAGGGAGGGGGAGAAGTGAAAGCTCTTTATTCGGGGAATCGGGTTTTTTTTTTTTTTTTTTTTCCCTTGCTGGCTTTTCAGCAGCCAGTTCATTCTGTTTGGGGGCTGAAGGGGCTGAGAGATATGACTGGAGCCTTGTGCAGCTTGAAACTGAGGAGAGTTTGTCTGTTTCTAACTTTGCCAAAGCCAAGGGTTTCATTTACTCCGAACAGAGAACGGGTGACAAGGCTGGACAAGCTCCAACCAAAACACAATTATATGCTCGTGTTAGTTCGGGGAGTTTATTTGTGTGTGAGTGTTTGTATGCTTTGTTTCCTGAAACTTTATGTCTACAAAAGTCCTCTTGTACGCGGGGGTGGGAGTGGGGATGGCTGGGGAAAATCAGAGTAAGGGCGCAGAATGTCCAAGGTTGTGAAATCCCTTTTCTTTTCATGTAGCCTGTTGGCCAACAACTGGTCCATTTTAAGTCAATCGCAGCAGCTCGGGAGCCTGAGAAGCCAAAGGAGAGCCCTTGGAAGTTGTCCTCTCCTGTCTCTTACTGGTTCTACCAAAGTAAAAGCTCCGTGTTTCGTAATGTCGTCTCTGCGGGCTGACGTTTTACCTTCTTAGGCCATGGGAGGGAAGCGGTCAATTAAAAAGAGGCTCGTTTAATAGAAACGTGGGGCTGGTGCGAATGAAAATGACAGCCAGGAGCATTGCTTTTGAGCTTGATGTGGAGCTTGGGGGAATACCGTTTCCTTGCTGTGACCTCCGTCCTGATGGAGCTGTGTGCTGATGGATACTTCTCTTTTCTGTCTCATTAGCAGCAATCTCTAGTAAGTCAAAAGTAGTTGAAGGAAGGCAAAGAGGAAATGGGCTGAGAGAATCCAATGGTGAACTTTTGTCTCAATGACAAGTAGCATTTAAGTCGGTAATTTCTCCCAGGCATGTTTTTCCTTTCTTTTGGGTAAAAAGGGAGAGGGGAGAAAGTAGAAAGACAGTACCCCCAAGTACATTATATATTTCTCTGGCAGTGCCCACATCCTTTCCTCCTGCCCAACTCTCTGGTTGTAACCCTGAAAATGAGTGTAAAGAGGTCCCTGAATGGCCCCCCTCCTCACCTCACCTCCACGTGTCATCATTTTCATTCCACAGATCTGCAGCAAATTATCTGGCCTCCATGCTACTTACAGAAAGCCCAGAATGTTTCTTGTAAAAGAATATGAGGTGCTAGAGTTTTAAATTGATGGCAAGTAGGGTAGAATATGGAATAACTCTTGAGGGAGATTGATCACATACTTTATTAACAGATGGAATTATTGCAGCTTCTGCCAGGAGGTAAAGGGTGAGTGAGTGTGTGTGCGTGTGTGTGTGTGTGTGTGTGTGTGTGTGTGTGTGTGCTTTCATATGTCCCGGGCAGCTCTTGCAAGGCTGGTTATTGGCTGGGATCTAGACCCACCACTGAGATGTCTATGAAAGAAGCTATGCTGTGTAGATAACATCTCACTTCTCTATCTTTATTACTCCTTTCCCTTCTCCTTAGCTTACCGCCCCCACCCCCAACTGTGGACTTCTGTATCCCATGCAGTGTGACATCACCATAAGCTCTTCACAATGTCTTCATTGCAAGAAGATTGTCTTCAGATGCTTCCTGCATTCATGCTGTAATGGGATATACTTTTAAGTCATTATTCTGAACCGAGGGACAAAACTAGTATACTTTGGGGATGAATCTGAAAAAAATATCAAGTCAGATTCAGAGGTCCTTGGAGGCCAAGATATTTGTGAATGTAGTAGCAATGACAGGATATTGTTAAGCCATCATAGCTTAGAATGTACTTGATCCCATGCCAGGAGTGGTGAACTTTCATCCTGAGTCTATAGCCCACTCCTAAAGAATTGATTTGATTTTACCTGCTTACAAATAATTATGTAATTGTGCTTGAGTATTAAACAGAGAAAAGTAATTCAGGCCTCACTTTAGTAAAAGCTGAATACATTTAAGATATTCAGGCATACAATGATAAGAAAGCAAGAGATGTGAAGGAAAACCCCACTTTATTAAAAAGGGGAAGCCATTAAAAGGAAAGATATAAACAGTATCCATCCAACAGATGAGGGCTTCCTGAGGAGAGGGGTTGATGGCCACGTTTTTGGCATTTAGTTGCTTTCTGCTAAGTAAATTACTTAATTAGATAGTAGGAAAAATGAATGGCAGTTAAGATCTCTGAGTGTCTTTCTAGTGCTAAGCATCCAGGGATCCAGGGCTCCTTCGCCCTGGTTTTGAAGTTTGGTACCAGAAAGTGAAGATGCCATTGTTAAGGAGGGTTGCCTTGAGAGGACTTGGAAAAGAGTCAGGGTTGCACTGTGAGTGAGCTCAGCCACTCCTCCATTGCCCATAATAGCATTTCCCACCGCCACCTCACACAGTCATGCATGCCTCACCAGGCCTGCTATTTCACAAAGAAAACAGTGGCCATTAAACAACTCCCTCAACTTCCTGCTTCCAGACCCACAGGCTCATCTCCACCCACACCCACCGCCTGGTGACTGGAACAGGTGTGTGTTGTTCTCACTGCAGAAGGCCACTCCTTCCACCTCGGGTCCGCACCGCACCACACCAGTGTGCTGCATGTCTTCCCGGGCTCCTTCACTTCTGTGTGTAGATGTGCTCAACCTCCCTCCTTCAGTGTGTCAGCACTTGCTGTTCTTTCTACCTGAAATATCCTTCTCCCACCTGACCCCTTTTCCTGATCATTCCCTGGTTGGAGGCTTTTCCTGAATCTCCAGCCTAAATTAGGATCCCTTATTGTCCTTTCTCAGAGCACCTATTCTTTTCCTCAGTGCCACTCACTGCATTGTTTAGCATCTCTTCTCTAAACCATAAGCCCCTAAGGGCAAAACAATGTCTGTTTTATTCTTCATTGTATATCCAAGACATATCCAGTAAGAGGTGATCATCATCATATATATATATATATATGGCTAATATGCTAAGTGTCCGACTGTCCAAGTAATGATGTCACATAGCAACACCCGGCTTCCTTTCCCTAGCGACTAGCATCCTTGCAGTTTCCTACTGTCCTTGATCTTTTTTTGCAGCATTGGACATTAGGAGGCCAATGTCTCTGCAACCCTCAACTCCTTCCTTGGTTCCTATGACACAGCACTCACCCGATTTCCCTTCCCCTTTCCAGCTGATGATTTCTAATCTCCTCACTCTCCAGCCTGGGCTCTCCCCAGAGCCACCTGTACACCCAGCAGCTGGTAATTACGATGCTTTGAATGTCATGTAGTCACCTCAATTCAGTAACCTGAGCCCATCATTTCCTACTCTCCATAAATCTGGTCTTCCCTTTGTATTTTCGCTGATCATTGCTCTCTTTGGCTTCCAGATTACAAATCTGCAAGTTGTCCTTGACACTGCCCTTTATCCTCAGATTCTATGTGACACTTCAACCTCCTCATTATTTGTTGAATGTATCTCCCCCATCTCTGCTTCGAGCCCTCAGCATTTGCATCCTAATGGTGATAATAACCACCTCTGTCATCGGGATTCTTAGATACAAGAAATGGAAATTGATTCCTGCTATCATAAGCAAGAGAAGTTTATTGAGAGTGTATTGGGTAGTTCACACCTCCTCTGAAAATGCATCAGGAGATGCAGTGAGGACATACCCTAGAATTGCCTGGTAAGGAACTCACCATGGCCTTCTCCTCCTCTGTATTTTTCAGTTCTGTCACTGCCGGGACTTCTGATGTGGCCGAATATTTGGTCATCCTGAACATTCAAAAATCCCAGACATAAACCATCTGATTCATCAATGCTAGATTGTGTATCTACCCCTTGCTGCCCGTGGGAGAGGGAACTTCTGGTTCCAGCTTTTGTAGTGGGAGAGAGGCCAGCTCCTACCAACACTTGCAAAATGAGGGTTTCTCAGAAAAAGGAAGGGAGTCCAACATGGATCACCAAAACAACAACAAATATCGACCACACCACCGGACTGCTCCATCCAACCCTAGCGTTGCCCTTTTACTTACTTCCTGGTTCCCTCAACAAGTGCTGTTTCCGTTGTTGGGATCACTCTCTTGCCTCTCCTCAGGGGGGTCGTGTGGCCACCTGGACCCCTCTTGGAGTAGATGCTCTTTCAGAGAGTTCCCCTAACCCCCTGTACTCCTCTCAGTTGCACCACGTTTCATGTATTACGGTTATTAGTTTTCTTTACCTTTGCCTCCATTTCATTATGAGCTTTTTGACAGCAAGATTTGTATTATTTTTTCCAAACCTCTGGTGCTTGACCTAGGGCCTCTCGTATAGGAGGGCCTAATAAAGCATTATCAAATTAATTAATTTATTTAAAAGATCATATGATCTGATGAAACTTTTAGAGTAAGAAGTCATCTAACCTCACCTTATAAGAATAGAGCCTTTCAGACCTAGAGGACAAACCCATTTAGGGTGTCCCCACTATAATACATTTAATGGCAGAGACAAAACAAGTATGTGCCTTTGGTCTCTGGGGTCAGGGGCCAGAATGGCTTGCTGGCATCTCCAATTGCCTTGAAGACTGAAGAAACAATTGTGAAACTGAAATGTATTAAGCTCTTCCATGTGCCAGACATGGTGCTAAGGATATGATTGTGTATATATCTCATTTAATACTTACATAATAATGCTTTGTGTTAATTACACATAACAATTAAGGAAACTGAGGTTCAGAGAGGTTAAAAATGGGGCCCAAAACTACAAAGCTATGAAAGTGGAATCAGGATTAGAACAAAGGCCGACTGAACATCAAGCCTGAGGTGCTTCTGTGATGTCCAGGAACTGCCCTCCTCTCCTCAGGTAGCTTGGCACTCAGGAGGACGGTTGGACACTTAGCTCCCTGTGGCCCAGTTTGAGAAGCCAGGAGTGGAGAGATCAGGTGTCTTGGAGGGGAAAGGGAATAGCCCGGACTCTGCCTCTTTCTCTATGCTCAGGGCACAGACAGGGAGTCTGGAGTGCACCCTTCAGAACAAGGAGCCCAGCAGGACTGGCTAGGAGGTGCCTGCTGCAGAGAGGGACCAGAACACCTGTGGGACAAGAGGGTCCTCACTTCCTGGGGCAGTGGCCAGCTTGAGACAGAGAGTGTAGACTTCCCTGGTCACTGGTGTGAAACAAGGTTCAATTAATGTGTGTGTTACTTTATCACAACTGGGTGACTTTGCAGCATCTACTGAGTTTCAAGTTTCTTTAAAATCTGGAAGGTGTATACGTATACCAGTGCATGATTCTCAGCACAGTTGTGTTCCACTCAGTTGACTCATCCTATCTCCTAATAACAGATTAATTGGCGGGGACTATGAACAGGCATTTGCACTCTCAATTGTAGCCCCACTCAGTTTCACCATCTTTTAACAGGCTGCTATGTTCTCAGTGCTTCCGTAGAAGTTTCTCTGGGCTCCAGGTTACCTTGAGTCCGTCTCACCAGAGTCTGCTGTAACTGGGTCCCCAATTCCCCCATGGGTTTTCTGGAAGCCCGTTTTGATCAATCAGCTTGCCATTCAAATGACTAAGGTCAGTCAAGTGCCAGGAAAGAGGTATGCCTGAAGGTTACCCCCCAAGCCCATTGTGCCAACAGGCTGGCTTGCAGAACCTTCCAGGGACCTCATACTCAGCATCCCCCAATCTGCTAGGACTTATGGCTCTCCAGGGGGCACAGAAAGTAGAGACTTCCACTAGAAAGAGTGGGACCAATACCAGGCAGGACATAGAGAAGTTCAGTTGTTCCATGGTGATGACTTAGGAATGTCCTCTTCAGTCATCAAACACCCCAGTGGTATTATAGAAGCTGCCACCCCATGTGGTGTCCTCACTGTTTTAACCTCACATGCGGTGGCAGCTTCTATAACAGCAACGCTGCTAAGCGTCCCTGTATGTCTTCTCCCCTTCCCCAGCCCTTGCGTTGCAGAGGGAATGGAGAGGACAGCAGGTGACGCGGTGGTTCGGCTCCGATGAAATGTATGGCATTTGGCGCTGCTGACCTTGATGTCATGTATACTATAAAGGGTGCAACCTAGCTCAAAACACTGGACTTCAATGTGATTATGTTTCCTTTTATGTGGTCATTAGGCTTGGAGTGAGGTGTGCTGACAGGGCCTAAAAGTGGACAATCCAGTTAGAGATGTGTGCCCTGCTGTCTCCTCAACAGTGAGTGTCACGAGTAACCTGGTACTGCCTGACACCCCAGCTCTGTAAGCTTATGTGTATTTGGGCCTTCTCTTTCTGACTTCTGAAGTTTTCATCAGATTGAATATGCATCACACCTTTCTTGTCCCCTAATTAGGATGCCAGGGAACAGTCAGGATAATGTGGATGATTAAATTTCCTGCTCCAGGCTGTTTACCAGGAAGTAGCCAAAAAGTGGGCAGGTGAAAGAGAAGGCAGGAGGGCCAGAAAACCTCAGGACCCTGTGAGTTCATTTCAGAATAATGCGGGTCGCTGGGTTTGCTACAACCCGTTTGTCAACATTTCTGTCTGTGTGAAAAAGATGGTAACCACGTCAGAAACAGTGAGATCGGCATGGTGTACACCTCTCCTCATTTAGTGGAGTGTGCCTAAAACATAGCATTGACTGAATTATTTTTAAAAAATCAAATCTGTAATATCTAAGGAAGATCTGCAGTGAGAAGACTTTTATAATGAAAATGACTCTCTGACAACACAAGTAGAATCACCATGTTTAGAGTTCAAAGCAATGTTGCAGGTCCTTTGTCTAACCTCTTCACTTTAGAGAAAAGGAGCTGAGGCCCAGAGAAGTGGTGTCTAGGCCCTTCCTAACCCCCTTGTGCCTGTTTGGCAAACAAGAAATTTTGCAAATGTAGGTCTTGGCATCCTGGGTTTTTGCGTGAGATCTTGAAGCAGGACAGATCTACTTGTATAGGCATCTCTCACTACCTTTCGGGGGAACTTGAATGGAATGGTTGACACTTGGAGATTTCCCATTTCTCTTCTCCTGCATGTACCTGAGGAGAGTAAAAGATGAAGCATTGTGCAATCAACTTCAGCTCTGCACATAGTGCCTATGAGATCCCTGGTTTTGAAAGTGGTAGACCGAGTGAGAGGCAATTACACAGTGAGCTCACTTGTTTTCATTCCTTTGGGAGCATCATTCAGGAAAATTAGCCTTTGAGGGTGCTGGCTGGGCAGGGGCTGTCTTGCTGGGTGAGAAGGTGTGCGTGTGTGTGGGTGGGAAGGGAGTCAGCATTCAGACACCGGACATGCCGTTGCAGGAGCAGATGGGTGTCACACACACACACACACACACACACACACACACGCAGCACCTCAGGCCTGGTGTGTTCTGGGAATCAAATCGCATTCTCTTCCAGGAAATGGCTGTGGAGCTGCAGCCCACTGCTCCCCCAGCTGCAGACCAAGATATTTGAAACAATAAAAACAATTGCTTAAAACTTGTTTAAAAGGCTGAAGAACGCTAAAGCAAAGTTAGAGCTGGAGTGAATGCTGAGCAGGCAGTGAATGGCTGAGGGCGTACTGGTCTGGGACTGGGTACGACTGCGAAGCCTGTGCTCCTAGGCTGGTGCCTTGTGGTATTTATGGTTTTAAAAGTTGTGCGGGCATTTGTGTTTGTGTAAGTCGTAGTACTGTGGACTTACACTGCAGTGCACTTTTAGTGACAAATAAGATTTAATTTTATAAGTAACCGTGAGCAAAGTTGCTTCCAAGGAAATGGTGAGGCAAAGAGGCCAGGAAACACAATGCCCCCAAGGACCACAATAGCTTTCGGCTCCTGAAGCCTTAAGGCCTTTTTTGCCTAAGTCAGGGTTGACTCCCCAAAAGAGAATAAACAACTCGTGAATTTACCTTCCAAGTTGACAGTTCATCTGTGCTTGCTGCCAGCTCACCTGGCCCAGGTGTGTGTTATCACGTAGCCCACTCAGCTAGGCTGAGCGGGGACCAGAGGCTTCCCCAGGATGCAGGCTGTTCTGCTTGCAGTGGGCAGGTCAGTGTTTACTTCCAGCGGGTAGCCTCTTGCCCTAAGTCACTGCCACCTTCCCTGGGCCTCAGATACTCACAGCAACAAAAGCCTAAGCTTGGGGAAGCAGGGATGTGTGTGTGTGTGTGTGTGTGTGTGTGTGTGTGTGTGTGTGGAGAGCCCTGCCCTCCAAGAACTTCTGGTTCAGGCCATCACGTACAGCACATGGGCATTCATAGGACGGAATACACGATGGGGAGCTCAGGATGAGAACAGCACAGAGGATGGGGCAGCAGACCCTGTGAGAATCCAGAGGAGGGAGGGTTCCTCAAAAGTCATGATGGGCAGTATTGAGGGGTTAGAGGGTTAGCGGGTTTCAGCTTGGCCCTGTAGGCAAGGGGAGAGTGAAGGAAGGAAGCTTAGAGCATTGTGGAGTGGAGGGTTCATGGAGGGCACTGGTGAGCCACATTGCAATGGTCCATGGGGCCAGACTCAGCTGCCCACAGGGACAGTGTGGGAAAGAGGCAGGCACTGGGGGTCAGGAGAGCTGGCCTTCTTGGTTGTCTGTGCAACCTTCAGTGGCTGATTAGTCTCTATGAGCTTCAGGTTTCTCGTTAGAAAAATGCAGGCTTTCATATTAGACTAAAGCATGCTTGAGATACCTTCTAGGAGGGAAGCAGGTGCTGAGCTGGAAGAGGGCAGATGCAAAGCAGTGTTTTAGGGATACCAAGCCCCCAAGAGCCCTCGGTTGGTCTGGAAGAAAAGACTGAGCCTGGGTCAAAGGAGCTGGGACAGTCAAGTGTGGGAATATCCAGTCATCATGGAGGAGGTGATTCTCCTTATGTGATCTCTGAGGGAGTGACTGAAGAGAGAGAAGGAGTTAGCCTCCGAGAACACCCACTTCTACAAGGGGAAGAGGTATAGGGAACAGAAATGGGGGAGCTCAAGAGGTAGGAGGAACATGAAGGAACAGGGGCTGTGGAAGCCAGGAGGATGAGAGCCCCGGGGAGGCGTGGTCAGCCACGTCTAAAGAGAGGTTCCCTGGAAGATTGCTTCTCTTAGGGCCTCAGTAAAAGCTGAGAGCCGGGGTTTGAAGAGCTCGTCTGCTAAGAGCTGAGAACACATCTCAAGTATTCAATCAATGTTTAATGGGAATGAGGGAGACCTGTGGGGCCCTGGAGATGACTGCCCCGCTGTGAGCACCTGCCCCATCTCCTGAGGGAGGGAGACCTTCATGTCTCCACTGGCCTTCGTGTCCCAGTTGCCAGCAGATTCCTTTCTGATCTCCCCTGTCATCTCCGACCCCTCCCTGTGGCATCACACAAAATCAGCTCTGTGCCTGAGGGTGACAAGCTGAGGTAGGAGAAAATTTAATCCAACTCTTCATCCTGCGAAGCTTTGGCCCATCTGAGAAATAGAGAATTTTTCTCCCCTCCCTTTCACCTTCACTTTCTCTCCCTCATGGTTTTCCTAGCTGTGACAGGAACACCTGCCTAGGAAAACCGCTGATGCTTCATCCAGGAATGTCCTAGATTTGACACACCGCGGACTCCACAGGCTTTACTCTTCTACTGTTAAATAGGACTTGGGCCACGCCCAAATTGAGCCATTAAGTTGAGCCATTCTGAGGTGCTAAGCAATTGTGACGCCAATGGAAATATGCTAGGTGGCTCCTTCCTTGTGAGAACCAATGAGATAATGCTTGTGTCAGTGATTAGAGAGCTTCACTCAACACTGTATAAAGAAGGAAGTTTATCATCACACCCAAGAGCAAACCCACCCATGGCCTGCCTACGATATTTACCCAATTAAGAGGTACTTATTTCACCCCGACTGTTATGGCTCAGTGGATACAGCCTCGGCCTGCAGACTGAAGGGTCCTGGGTTCGATTTTGGCCAAGGGCATATGCCTGAGTTGTGGGCATAGGAGGGTCGTGCAGGAGGCAGCTGATCAGTGCTTCTCTCTCATCGATGTTTTTAGCTCTCTATCCCTCTCTCTTCCTCTCTGTAAAAATCAATAAAAATATATTTTAAAAAAGGAGGTACTCATTTCACATCCTGTGGAAAGCAGCTGGGCTTGTCCCAAGGAACTTCTGCAAAGCTGTTTGATAAAAGTAAAATATTAGTGCCTTGACTGCTCTCCTTCGTTGTGAAGCACTTAAAATCGCGTTCCCCTTTCAAAGGTTAAAATTAAGTCAGTTATGAATTAACTAGAATGAAAATGCACCCTTCCCTGATATCACATGTTTAAATGTTGTTCTTCAGAGAAAGGAGGTAATTAAAGAAGGATTCTCTCAGGAGTTTCCAAGGAGGTAGAATTCAGGGGAAGTAGCACCTACTGCAAGGGGAGGAAAAGAACTGGGAAAGCAGATTAGCCAAGGAAGTGAAGGGAGGGGCCATTAGGCAGGTTTTGACATTTCAAGGGACAGACAAGGAAGAAATAGTGAGTGGAGGCGATGGGGAGTGGGAGGAGGTGGGAGACGGGTTGGGATTTAGGCCTGATGCAGAGTCCCCAAGGGAAGGGGTAGGCGTGTGGAGAGAGAGAGGAAGGGAGGAGGAAGGAAATAACTAAAGTCAAAACAAAACAAAACAAAACAAAACCCAAAGGTGTGCAAAGGTAGAGGGGTGAGCTCTGGAATAACTGGGATTAGAAGTTTTGGCAGTTTATTTTGTTTGATTCTACAGTTCTCAGGAGGCATGATGCTGTGTGGTCTCCAGAGTAGGTCACAGACTTGGAGCTGTGAACTAGTGCTGTGCGCAGGGCAGGGGAGCACTCCAGTTCTCAGGCGGGTTCATGCAGACACATAAACAAGGACGTGACACCCAGGGATGCTGCTGCTGAATTTCCAACTCTCAGTTGGGACCAGTCAGAAGCCAGGGCTGTGTGGTGTTGGCTTGGATTTCTAGTGACTGTCTTTCTGGGTTATAAAAATGATTTCCTCAAATAGCTTGCAAACCAATGATGAATTAGAAAAGCAGTAATGCCAGCCTGCGACTGTCATTTCAAAACCTTCAGATGGGTTGTACCATCCATTTTCCGGAAGGCCGGGGGAACTTTCAGTAATGGCTCTTGAAGAAGTAGAGAGCCCTCACCCTCTCCTATGAAGCTGAACCTCACTTCTCGGGGGTTCACTCATTAACAAGCCTGATGGTAGGCAGGCTCACTGAAGAAATGCAGGCTGAGGCCTTTTATGGGGAGGGCTGGTTTAAATTAGTTGGCTCACTCGACCATACTTCTGTCTTGATGGTCAAGCTGATAACCTTAGAGAACGGGAGCGATTACTGGTTGTTGCTATCTATCCCAGCATGCTTTGGGGTTGCCCTCTGTGCATGTCGTTAAGTCATGGGGAGGGGAGGTGTTCTTGTTGCTCTCAGCAGTGGAATTCAGCTGGCTTGTTTGAACGCGTATAAGGGCTAATCAGGTAAATTATAATGCTCTTGGGAGAGGCGGCGGAGCTGAAGCCTGACACAGCCCTCAGGGTTTCTCAGGAAAGGGTCATTCTTAAAATCCTTAATTGAGTTCCTTTCTTTCCAAAGATGGGTTCTTATGGTGTTAGACCAGGTAATAAAGTTTACATTCCTGATGTATATTTTAATCCTCTGCATATTTGTTTCTTTTAAACTCTCAGAAGGCCCTTCCTTTAAGATATAATTGGACCAAGTGAAAAGAAAAAAAGGAGTAAGTTGATTTTGTTGACATTCTACAGTCTTCAGGCCCTTTTGTAAGTGAAGATGTGGAATGTCAATTGGACTATTTAATTGTAGAGGGTGGGAATGAGAGAGCTGTTATATTTGGTAGTGGTGTTCTAGAATATCACAAAGAATACAGGAAATTGTCTCTTAAAGTAACATTGTCTGTTGTTTTCTAAACCACCCCCCACTGTCTATCTGTATTCCATGAAATAGTCAAACCTGTTTTCATTGTATATCTTCAGTTAGCCAGATTTTTTTTTTAATGTTTGATGCTGTTTTTTAGTCCATGAATGACTCAATTGATTAAATGTAGGCAGCTACTAAACTTGGCAGTTTGTTGCCTTCATCATGCCTCTGGACAGGAAGTGTTCAGTATAGATATGACTAACCAGTTTCCAGGCTTAAAAATAAAGTAAGTGGGGGATTTCTGGACAGAATAGGTCTTTGTCACTCATTTCAACATGTCTGATAAATGTGAAGCTCAAAGCCAACCACTTTGGTTTCTCATTTTTTCCAGGCCATCACTTCACCTGAAATTTTCTATTATACAAATTGAAACTTATTTTATGTTGGTTTTTTTTTAATGGAATAATAGGGTATTTTGAATAATCATGAGAGTCAGCTAGAGTCAGTAGTCTCTCCTTATTGCCTCTTTTATGCTTAGCTCCATTTATTTGTTTTTATTATTATTTATTTCTTTTTTTTAGCTCCTTTTAAATCATCTCCCTCCTGAGGTAGGTAAAGGGGAAATAATCTTCACTTGCCTGTGTAGCATCTTAAACTCCAACTAGTGAGAATGTGCCTGGACATCTACATGTACTGTGTGACTTGTCTTCTTAAATCTAAGCTCCACTAGAAGTAGTATTTCCCACCCCCACCCCCCAAACGTTAGTTCCAGTCAATCTAGTGATTCTTAGATAATTTTTTGTCAGGTAGCCCTTTAACAACCCAGGAAGAATTATATGATTTTGACAGATACCAAATGTTTTTGGCATCTTGTTGCCTATAGCTATTGTTTCTGGGTGATAAAGATAATTTCATATTTTCTTGCCAGCTTCCTAAAAAATGTAATTTTCTCTGCCTTAGTAAAAATGTTTTCCCCCTGTCTTTCTTATTCTAAGCAGCTTTTTTTTGGCGGGGGGGGGGGGCGCTTAGGGATTTAAGAAGTCTTAACACCACATTTTGTGGAAGTGCTAAAGTTGACACAGCATTTATTAGATGAGAATGTCTCTAACAATAGTAAAAAATGGTTTCTCTTTCTAAATCTTTAACTCTGTGCAAGTGTTAGTCTCTGAGCTTTTATTTTATTTTTTCAGATGTAGAATTGTGCCATGGGATGATAATTTAAAATACAAAATGCATGCAAATATTTTTAGTTTGGGTTAGGGTAAAGTTATTACTGATTTTTTGGAACAACTAGACTTCCTTTGCCAAATTTAGAAATAAATCATAAATTTATAAAGAACAGGATTGGTTGCTATACTTGGTTTGAACGTGACCT
The DNA here is from genome assembly GCF_963455305.1 of Plecotus auritus. Classification (NCBI taxonomy): domain Eukaryota; kingdom Metazoa; phylum Chordata; class Mammalia; order Chiroptera; family Vespertilionidae; genus Plecotus; species Plecotus auritus. The sequence goes on along the minus strand of NC_137774.1, from coordinate 103,361,810 downwards.
TGGCTCTGAAATGCTTGTTCTTCTGTGCTGCTCAGGGTCCCCTCCTGTTTTCAAGACCCAGGCAGAACAGAATAGAATAGGCTCTGCTGTGCATTGGGTTAGAGCTTGATAAAAATCTGGTCTTTTGAAAATACAGGAATCCTGTACCCCGAATACCCTCTGCCTGTTCCAGCAGGATGCTGCCATGGGAAAGAGAGAACTGTTTAAACAAGCCAGACTTTCGTGAATGAAACGATTTCCTGATCTAAAATGTTAATCCCCTCTGCCTTTGCAGTGATCAAAACTCTTGTAGGTTTTATGATGATGGGCACATTGTAGGGCAACAGAAAATGCTTCATAACCAATGAAGTGTGATGATAGACATGATCCAGAGGGTTAAATATTTTGCAGAATTATAGTCTTTGCTGTTTTCATGAGCTTCGTGGATCATCCAAAGATTGATTGATGATGATCCATCATCTGGCCTTGCTGTCTGTTTTGTTTTTGCTGTCCGTTTTTTAGGTACAGGAGGGCATTGTACACACTAGGTGGTTGACCATCCATGGTGCCAGCAGTAAGCTAAAACTAAAATCATGATGGACATTCAGAATATTCTGTGCTACATATGGGGAGCATTTCAGAAGGCCCAGTAGGACCTTCTTGCTCATTCCTTTGGAGGCCATCTGGGTGATATTCAGTCTCTTAGCCAGTGTTTTTTTTTTTTTTTGTGTGTGTGTGTTTTTTAAAATATATTTTTATTGATTTCAGAAAGGAAGGGAGAGGAAGAGAGAGATAGAAACATCTATGATGTGAGAGAATCATTGATTGGTTGCCTCTGCATGCCCCACATTAGAGATCGAGCCCACAACTTGGGCATGTGCCCTGACCAGGGATGGAACCGTGACCTCCTGGTTCATAGGTTGACACTCAACCACTGAACCACGCTGGCTAGGCTCCTAGCCAGTGTTTTGAATCACAGTGGTTAGGCCTAAGCTCAGCGCAGACCCCTGGAAAGGTTTTAACCAGACCAGGTCTGCCCATGGAGAGTTGTCTTTTAAATTTGGGTCAGACTGGCTTTATTATCAAAATACTTCTAGTACATCTTGTGGAACAATGGGAAAAGGAGAGTTTTAGGTGTGACCCTTGTGTTTGAAAGACCTGCTTTTTTCCCTACTAGTTTTTTTGTTTGTTTTCCCACAAAAGCATCTCTCTGTTTCAATTCATTGGAATTGTATATCTTCCTGGGTTCCAGCCATTGAGGCATGGATCAACCCAAAGAAGTTCATTACCATTAGGTCTAGTCCTATATAATAAAAGGCTAATATGCAAATCGACCAAACGGCAGAACGACTGGTCACTATGATGCACACTGACCACCAGGGGGCAGATACTCAATGCAGGAGCTGCCCCCTGGTGGTCAGTGCACTCTCATAGGGAGAGCGCCGCTCAGCCAGAAGCCGGGCTCACGGCTGGTGAGTGCAGTGGAGGTGGCAGGAGCTTGTCTTGCCTCTGCGGCAGTGCTAAGGATGTCAGACTGCCGGCTTAGGCCCGCTCCCAGCAGGAAGTGGGCCTAAGCCATCAATTAGACATCTCCCAAGGCAGGCGTCCTCAAACTACAGCCTGCGGGCCACATGTGGCCCACTGAGGACATTTATCCAGTCCGCTGGGTGCCATTGCCTGTCCTGCTTAGCAGCCGACTCGTCCCGGGCCCGCAGTGCGCATAGGAATTTGTTCATAGTTTTTTTTTTAAACTATAGTCCGGCCCTCCAACAGTCTGAGGGACAGTGAACTGGCCCCTTGTTTAAAAAGTTTGAGGACCCCTGTCCCAATGGCTCCTGGACTGTAAGAGGGCATAGGCCAGGCTAGGGGACCCCCCCACCAAGTGCACGATTTTCGTGCACCAGGCCTCTAGTTTAAAAGCAATTTTTAGGAGTAAGATTAGAGAAAAGGAAGCTGTTACTTGATTTGGAGACAGAGAAACAGTGGATGAATTCAAATCCTTAGGCTAAGTAAAGGAGGCCTATAAACCCCATGTAATGCGTTTAACAACTAAAATCCCAGCATTCATTTGTTAGTTTATACCTAGAAAATGAGAAATGGTCTTTATCGGACTTCAACAGCAAAATAAAGGCCTCATCCCTCTTTAACCATGAACATACATGCCCTGAAGTTCAATCAAATAATGGGTGATAAAGTCAGCTCCTGGTCAAAATGATCTCAACTGCGCCTATAAAGAAAATCTTGCTTCTAAGACCAGAAGGGCCCAGTTTGTTGGCCTTTCTAGGCTTGGGCCACTGTTTTGCATGGAGCCCAGAGACAAAGGAATAGTTGTTACTAAGACCTCTACTGACCCAACACCAGCCTCCAGCCAGAGTTCTAAGCATCTTTTCAGCTACCCCTAATGATTCAAAAATATATATGTTAAAATGTCTCGGATTCTTCACCCTCCATCAGAATGCAATGAGCCATTAGTCAGCACAAGAAAAGATGACCCAGTACCTGACCCCTTGATACTTTATTAGATGCCATTAAAACCTTGGAGAGCTGAGATATTGTTAAGGCCTACATTTGGAAGCTGGTCTCTTAATCCAAGAATTCTACAGTTTCCTTTTTTGTGTGCCTATATCTAAGATTGTGCTATTTTGTGATAATACCAACATAATGGAAGAAAAACGATGTGAGACATTTGCTATTCAAGAATTAAGTTCCTTTTGATGTTGGCTAGGGTCTCAACATTCATTTCAACACAGTTTCTAAATTTTGGTTGGGGTAGTATGGTATATGGTTTTATTTAATTCTGTAGGCTGTAGTGAAAAAAGATTTCATTTTTATTCATCAACAGGGGAAATATGGCAGAATTCTTTCCGAGTATTTGCTGTAGACTGTGCCCTGCATTGGAATGTGGGTGGAGTTCCGGCATTTGTGTATTTGTATGTTTCAGAGAAATAAAGGTACAGAGAAGCACTTGTCTGTTGCCTATATAAAGACTAACTGTACAGCTGACAGCTTAAAAATACTGTATGAGATGACATTTCATGTCCAACATCTGTTTCCTTCATTCCAGCATCAGCAAATGGCATTAACGATGGATCATGCTGAAAATGGAAGAGGATAAACCCTTCTTTTTGGCACATCCATTAACTCCTCTTACCATCCTTTTCAAAGCAGGAGTAGACTGAATGGCATAAATGGAAAGTTAACAGGAGTTTAGTTCAAGGAGTGGGAGGGACTGTTCCTTTAGGGTAGATTTAATTTTCATTTTTAGAAACTGACTCAAATCATACGTTCTAAAAACTTGATTCATTTTTTTTCTTAAGCATGTATTACTTATACATTGGTTTGCATTTTAGAGAGAAATTCAATACTCTTTTTCTAAGGTATCGTCTGCCTTTTGCAGCAATGAGAACATTTGAAATCATATGAAGAAGAAAATTTCAATAAAGTGGGTTGTCTTTATCCTAGAAACATTGTTTTAATAAGAGGTTCTGTTATTTAGCAAGAACTTAATATAAAATGTCCACTATATGTCATTAGTAATATTTCTCAGAAACAAAGATATGTCCATAAATCGTACTAATCATTTGACTCAGTAAAATTATATTCATGGCCTTATGAAATAAGCATCATGGAACCGTGTATTTAGATCTTACAAGGCCACCAGTCTTTTAGAAAACTAGTCTAGATACCTTAAAAGGACCATCATAAATTGCCTCCTAATATCTATATATAAACACGTAATATGCAGATTAGCCAGGCGTCACGACCAGCACAGGAGGAGGCTGCATCAGGACCAATCAGGAGGAGCTGCACACGCAGATGGGTGGGAAGGGACTGCGTGCCACCCCCAGCCCCAGCAGACACACACCAAGGGTGGGGGCGCAGCTCAGAGCACACCCCCAGTGGGTGGTGGCAGCAGTCGGAGCGAAGCAGCCCCGGTCCCAGAGGCCTGGCGGCTGCTGGTGCAAAACAGCCCAGGTCCTGGGTGCCGGAGGGAAGCTGGTGCCAGCAGCCAGGGGAAGGAAGGCCTATTCTTGCATGAATCTTCATGCATCGGACCTCTAGTGTTTTATAAAAAATGTTCATTAATACCGTTCTTACTCACTTACGGAGATCTTTGTCCCATGTCTCTTGACCAAATTGACCCTGATTCTTCCTAGGCATAAATGACATTTGGATTTATCATAGAAAGTACCCAGCCTCTTTGTCCACCCCAGAAACAGAACCTAGACATTGTGACCACCCCTCTTCCCAGCCTGCTAGGCACACTTCCCTTTAAAACAAAAACTGCCCTAAATAGGTTAGCTCTTACTTAGCACACCAAGAATGACTCCCCAGTAGTAATTATTGTTGTTATATCCATTGCTGTATAATACTCCCAAATCTAAGAAAGAGCAAAGAGATTCAGATACTTATCCCCGTGCCTTTTACCATGTTGATTACTGTATCTACTATTCAGGAACTACTAGGACATGTTTCAGTTCATTTAGGAACTGGTTTGGAATTTTTAAAAGTCACTTCAAAACTCCTCACCAGGGAAATCAAGACAGGTGTGTGCCCGGGATCTGAGCAGGTGTAAGGTAGTGTGGAGCCTCCACCTAGTAGGGCTCTGCCCTTGCAGAGTTCTCATTCTGGAGGAGATAGCAGACGAGAAAGTAAGGACGGACATGCAAGGGGAGCGCGGCATCGCTTAGAGAGGTTCAGGAAGGGCTGTGGCAGAGATACTTGAGGTAAAACTGTTGAGATGGCACTGGCAGGAAGCTTTGGAAAGCAGGGGCATGTGGTACGTGGTGCATGTACCATTGGTGGTGGTACAGTAGGAGGCCCCGGGCCTACTGTTAAATCACCTGCAATCACATAACTAGATTAGTCCCTTTTGGGTTCCTTTGGGATGCTTTGTATCATTCACGAAGAATGCCTGTGTTTTCGGCTGAATGGCTTTCGCCACCTTACTCAGACTGACTCACCTTTTGTGCCATGCAGGTAGACATGGGGCAAGGCCTTTGGCAGGCAACAATATCTGGCTAGAAAGAAATAGTATTGGGGATTTTTTTCCTCATTGAATTGATTTTAATCATTTAAATTTTTTAAAATGATTTTTATTATAATATATTTAGGGGAGTAGTATCAGTTTCCATTCACATACAGTATCTAGTTTCCTTTTAAAATGAACTTGTTTTTTAATAAAAATATATTAAGTAAACATAGGAAAATAAAATATAGGTAGTGAATAGACAACAAAGGCAAGTAAGTCATGACAGTGGCACAGAAAGGACAAGGAATTAGGATGTTGCTCAGGTAGATAGAGGGTGGCTTTTTGGGTAGAGAGAGATTTCAGCAAAGATCCTGGGGTAGAAAATGCAAAGCATTTTGAGGGAAAGGTAAATTAAGAAGTTGGCTCAGTGGTTGAGCATCGACCTATGAAGTAGGAGGTCACGGTTCAATTCCCAGGTTTCAGGCTTGATCCCCAGTGAGGGGCATCCAGGAGGCAGCTGATAATTGATTCTCTCGAATCATTGATGTTTCAATCTCTCTTCCCCTTTCCCTTCCTTTCTGAAATTAAAAATACATTTTTAAAAAAATGGAAGAAGAAGAAGTTGGCAGAAGCCAAGAGATCTGCTGGAGAGTTAGAGGTGGGAAGCGGTCTGGCTTGCCTTGATCGGCAGGGGGGGAACAGAGGGAGGGCCTGAGCCTATGGAGTCACACCCAAGGCTCTCTGAGAAGTGATTCAGAATGGTTCGAGCCTCTGATCTCTGATCGTGTAAGGTAAGGGTGGCTAATGCATATGCCTTGGGTAGTTTTCTGGCTGCTATAGGCATGTTTCCAGGTGGTATATTGGGAGGGCCATCTCTCCCCGCCATCCCTCCAGAGTTGCCAGGTCATTTTTCTAGAAAATCTGGAAATGTGAATTTTTATGTCACCGCTCCCAACTTTTATAGAAACACACACACACACACACACACACACACACACACACACACACACGTATTATGAGGCTCCCTTTCTGAGGTGATAAGAATGTTCTGAAGTTGATGGTGGTGATGCACGACATTGTGCATATAATAAAAATTATTGAAGTGTACACTTTTTAAATGGTTACAATGGTGAATACTATGTTATATGAATTTTATCTAAAATTAAAACAGAAAAAACGTTACTGAGGCCCAACAAAACACATTACCAGCCAAAAGTTCGTCAGCTCTGTTTTAGATGGAGGAAGTACTGCTTGTAATTTTGATAATCCCAACATAAAGCACTTTTCACAGGGGAGCCAGGGACCAGGAGGAGTTAATGGTGGTCACATTGTGACCCTGAACTAACCTTTGGGCCTCTGTGGTCCTCTTGGCTTCTTCCATCTCTAAAAGTAGGACTGGTGATAGAAGTGGTGAGAGGTGGAATGGTGGCTTTAATTCATTCTGGAATGCTGAATGAGTGGGTGAAAATACAAAGCTACTAAAAGGTGGGGGCTGCCATAGTGGTCTAGAAAAGTGATTTATTTTGTTGCTATTTGGCAACTAGTCATTAAATTGATCCGTTATGTTATATGCCGAAGTTTACTTTACCCAAATATCTACCATTAGGGAAGTAATCTGTCTCCAAGACAGCAAGTTAATATATTTAGGGAAACGTTTTTTAGTTCTTACAAGAGAATGACTATAATGGTCTTTTTAGTTATTTTCTTTAACTGAAAAATGAGTTTAATATATCATGTATGTGTCATCAACACCAAAGGGTTACAATTATTTTAACAAACTATTTGTCTTTATGGTTCTTAGAGACTTCCTTATTTTTTAATTCTAAATTTAATTTGTTAGCCAATTTCAATGACTTTTACATTATATCCCAACTTAATCTTTAAATTTTTCTTTCTTAACAAGCTAGCAAAGAAAGGCAGAATTTATGTCTTTTTAAGTTTCCAATTTTTATTATTAATTCTTTAAAATATGCCTTTTTTGCCCTGGACATTAGGTCACTTGGTTAGAGCATCATCCTGATACACCAAGGTTGCAGGTTTAATCCCTGTTGTGGACACATACAGGAATCAACCAGTGAATGCATAAATAAGTGAAACAGCAAATTGATGTTTCACTCTCTCTCCCTCTCTCCCACTCTCCCCATTCTTCTTTCTCTCAAATCAATTTAAAAAAATAAACATGCCCTTTTTAATCTTAAAAAAGCAACATCTATTTTAGGAACAAAATTATCTTATTATTTCTTCAGAGTATGGGTTATACAGTAATTCTTCCCAATTCCAAATGTTATCAAGATAAGATTTTTTATGCCTATTATTCGTTATGAATTGACTCATTTAGAATAAACATTTTCCAAAGGATTACACTGGAATATTCATAGCTCAGGTAAGAGTATTTGAGATATGATAATTAATAGTAATGTAGTTTATAGTATCTTATTTTGCTTGTGTTTTATAAAAATTATAACTCATTCCCCATGCCTCTACCCCCTTATCTTTCTGCATCCTCAAAAGGACCTGTGAATGTTTTTAAACCAGCAGATAAAGATTAATTGAACATTCATTATGGAAAGAAAGAAAGAAAGAATAAATTGTAATCCCTCCCAAGGATTTTACTTTCAGGGAAAATGGAAACAAATAAATATGATATCAAGCAGTTTGCAGTAAGAGTTAGACAGAGGACAAAACATTTCTGACTGATTAGTCAATAAAGGCTTCATTGAAGGACTAGGAGGGAATGGGTAGGATTTCACCCAACATGGCTCTCCCTTTTCCCCTTAACATCTCTGCTGAAATGTCTTCTTTTTAGAAAGGCCTTCCTCCCCTACTCAGGATAAAATAGCAAAGCCCTGCCCCTGCCATCCTCTTTTACTCTTTCAAACACACACACACACACACACACACACACACACACACACACACACACCTAATTTTTTTTTTTTTTTTTTTAGCTCCTGCCACTGCTTGACTTTTTTTTTTTTTTTTGACATGTTTGCTTATGTTTTAGATATTCCTCTGCGAGAATCTGGGTTTCTTGAGAGCAGGCACTTTGTCTGGCATCCAGTAGTTGCTCAGTAAAAATGTGCTGAGTGAATGAATTAATGACTGGGGAAGGCGTGTTCGCTAAAAGTTTGTTTACTGAGTAGAACTCCCACTGGTATGGGAAAGCCAAGTTCAGCTTTCTCCCAGGATCTTTATAAAATGGGCACATGTAGAAATAAGGCGCCCATATGTAGCTTCCTGAAGTCTGTGGCCTAATAACAAGTGGTATAAAAACAAATCATTATTACTCTCAACCTTCCCACCGCTTCCCCCAACAAAACCCTCCTCAGAATCTCCCTGGCTAAACAATTTAAATTCTTTCTAAAATTTGTAGGACTCACACATGTCCTTGGTTTTCTGAAATACAGCTACACTGATGGGCAGAATTGCTAATTCCTAACTAGCCAGTAGGAGCTCTGTAGATTGGCCCTGAAATATAGTCCCACTTATTTCTGTACGGAAGGAGTTGCCCACGCCAATGCCTGCAGAGCCAGAAAAGGAACATCCATGTGTGAAGATGGCAGGGAGGGCTTGTGGTGAACTGCAGAGGGTAGGCTCCCTCTAACGGGGGCAGCCACAATGTACCTCAAGGCAGTCATTGCTGCGTGGCAATGGAGGACCATTTGGCCAGGTATCAGAATGTTTCAAAGAAAATCAGAAACACTGCTGTTGAGGTTCAATTTCCCAATTTTCTAACAACAACCACTAATTCTAAGAACAGTATAACACTGGGCAGGCTAAATAATGCGGTGTCCTGGTCACAACCTCTGCAAGATATCCCGATATTAATAAAACAGAGCTACCTGAGCATTAGGGGCCAGGAGGAAAGGTTAGAAAGGCGCAGAAGCCACTTCACAGAAAAGTGCCGCATTGGGAGTACCCAGCAGGGAGAGGCACTGCTCCAGTGGCGCTGAGGGGTTTTCCAGGTTGTAGCCTAAAGATGCAGAGATTCTGTGTATTGTGATACTTGGAATGAGATTGTTTACTTTAAAGCCCAGCAGATCCCATTAACCATTCCCTTACCTTTACGGGGACCTAGTCTCTAGGACGTTGACATGGCTCTAAAATGCATGACTAGCTAAACATGTTAATACAGTTATTGGGGAAAGGTTTTGACAAGAATGTTGGGAGGCTGTGCCAAGATGCATATTTGAGAAATACCCAAACTGAGGCCAAGAGGCTACTGCTCCCAAAATATTCAAACAGATGGGTTTGGGATATTTGCATGGGTGATTCCAGAAGACTTGCAGTAGTGATGGAATTAGCTAAATATGGTCAATTCTCCACACAAAAGTGGCTGGTTATTCTGTATGTTTTGCCAAAGGGCAGCGGGGAAGCAGTAGACAAAAAAAGAAAAGGCATGTCTTTTATCTAGCTTCCGCTCCTTTAAAACAAAGAGTATTTTACATCTCACATGTAAGGCTATGTTCTTGTTCATGGAGTAGAAGTTCATTTATTAAGCTCTAGATATATGGAATTGAATTGACTTCCCGACACATCTTCATGAATTGCTGTAAAAAAAAAAAAATACCATGGAGAACATATATGCACAACCCACAGATACAGACAACAGGGTGGTGGTGGCCAGAGGGAAGGGGTGTGGGACCTGGATGGAGGTGGCAAGAGGCGGGGTGGTTTGTGGGGACATTTGTAATAGTGTCAACAATAAAAATAAAGTTAAAAATACATTTTGATGGGTTTCATGAAGGCAGATTAGAGAACGGGGATTTATTCAGTCCAAGCTCGCTGGAGTACACAGGTTAAACACTTTAAAGAATACAGAGCTGAATGGACATGGTACCTTAGTTGTCCAAAATCATAACCAAGTAAGATACAGTAGGAATTTAACTCTCCCACATGGCAGAAAAGGCATCTTAAAAGGAGAGATTTATTCCTCTTTGGATCTGGAGAAATCATTCAGCCATGGATTTGGAAAAGCATCTTGGAAAAGGTGGCATTTAAACTGAACCTTACAGGATGAGCAGGCCTTTCTCAGGCAGATGGAGGAAGAGGGGAAGGGTAGGTACACAGCTTCTCTTTAGTGTCTGTTCTGTGATGTGTGAGACCTGTGAGCCTCTTTTTTTGGTTCAAGGAGTTGCTTTATCTTGGGAAGCAGACAGACTCTAAGAAGTGGGATTCTGCAGCTGGCTAAGTAGCATCGTGGCATTCGATAGAAAATTCATAAACAGTGAACACTGTCTTCATCTCACTTTCCTTACTGAGCGGCCATGTAGGCAGCAATGACCTTAGCTCTGCCGCTAATTCCATGCCCTTCTACAAGGCACTTGATCCCTGTGCCTCAGTTCTGCCACCTGGCTCCCTCAGGTTAGGTAATAAGAGGACCAAACTAGAATGAACACTTGCACACAAGTGAAAATATTTTGCAAACTGTAGAGTTCTACACAAATGTCAGCTGTAATTTTGTTGTCTGGTTGCCCTTGTTCTGTGGCTGGGAGCCACCTGATGAGACCAGAAATGTTGACTGCCCGGGCCACTTTTAGGGGCTGGCTCAGTAACCAAACTGCCCTTCAGCTGTGTTTTAAAATCTGTTCCTGGTTTTCTAAACACCACGTGGGTATAAATATTCATCAGAGGCTAGGCTAGGGCCTCTGGCAGGCCTGGGGAACCTGGGAGCAGAGAAACAGAAATCATGGAACGTGTGTAGAGGCTTTTCACCTTCATTCTGGGGTAAGATTGGATCCTAGCAACAGTGAAGAGGCTGCATGTTCTCGAGAATATATTTGCGTAAACACAGCTTAATTGAAAAGTCTTTAAGGAAATCATAACATATTGGAACAGCATAATTAGTAAGGAAGGGTTCCCTTAATTAAAAAAGAAAAAAGCATAGTTTACTGAAGTCAGTTTTGTATAACTGCTTATAGGATATTTTTATTTAATTTGAAGCCTAGCAATAGTTTAAACTTTCGTTAAAGTAGCATGTAAAAGAGACTAACTTTTCTATTCTCTTGGATACATTATTAAAATTCTTGGAGGCTTTAATATAATAAGTTATGTTCTGAAAGCATTTTCTCTGGATTCTGTGCAGAAGCTCGCATCTATTATTTTAGTGAAAAAATTTTGAGAGGGAATCAAATCTGTTCCTAGTCTACTCACAGCATGCCTTCATGACCAAAGTGTACTCAAAAGCATAGTCTATTTGAAAATTTAAAGTAAAGTCTTCTAAAAGTACATCTCAGAGCTGGGGTCCTCCAACTTCATTATACAACTGAACCACATAGGTCGCTTCTTACAAATGCAGCTTCTTAAGCTTCGGTCTTGGGGATTCTGATTCAGTGGGTCTGGCAACCTGTATTTCTAGGAGGCCTCCAGGCCCTTCTGATGCAGGTGGCCCATGTCACCAGAATGCCACCCCAGACACCTGTTCTGTCCGTCCTCTTCCTACAAATACCCTCAGGAAAATCAAGTGCTTTTGTAATGAATTTTCATGGGCCTTGACAACCTTATACATAATTTATGAGTTTTTCTAAAAGCCATAGGACCCACATGCATTCTTGGGTACGTGCCACACAGATACACTTCTGAACAGAATTCTTAGTCCCTAACCAGCCAGAAAGAATTCTATAGGTCAGCTCTGAAATGCAATCTCATTTATTTCTGAGGCAGAATCTTTTTTTCCTTCAAGGTCGATCTCTTGGGTCAATCTCCTTTTGTCAAATCTTGTCTCCCCGTATCACTCCAAGCAGCAAATTAATGATCCCTCTCTTTGCTACCATTGCATCTTGTGTTCTGCATGGCTATGTGCCCCCCACTCCCTCCCCGTGTTAAACAGATGTCTGGAGATAAGGTATAGTGTTATTTATCTTTGAAACTACAGTACCTGACACATACTCAACAGAAGTTTTGTTGAATGATTCATGTCTTGGGGTTAATGTACTCTCTAATCCCCTCACTCCTATTTCACAAGACATGACCACAAGACTGTGTCATCCCAAAGCAGCAGAACTTCTACAATATCTACCTTAATGATGATAGCAGTATTAATGACAATAACAATAGTTTCTAAAAATCGACCCAGTTATTTTTACATCTGGCACTCTTCTAAGCACTGCATATGAATTATTTTAATTTAATTCTCATGAAAACCTTAGGTATCCCCATTTGCACATGAGGAAAATGAAGCACAGAGAAGTTAGGTAGTTTGCCACAGGGATATGGGCACTTAGTGGGAGAGTGGAGCTTCTGACCCTAACAGTGTGACTCTAGAGCCTGGGTTCACAATGCCCCTTTGCCTAGCTTTGCCCGACTGCCTGTCTGGCCCTCCCCTGTGTGCATGAGACTGTTGTGAATCCATTCCAGAGGAATAGCAAGGGCCTAAGTCAGTTGGTTACTGACCTTATTCCAGAAATTTGGTTCATGGGTCCTCTGTGGAAAACTTGGGTAAGTAAAGTTAAAATGTTTCTTTACTGCCTGGTGCTCAAGACCTTTAATATTATTAGTGCATTTTGTCCACCTCAAAGGGGACCTTAGTATATATACACTGTTTCCCAAACTTATGTAACTAGAGAGAATCCCCCCACCACCCTCCACCATAAAACTCTTAACTTCCTTTAAAAAAACAACAACAGAAACTCAACTTCTTGAAGAACTAGTTTTTGTTGTTAATGTTGGGGAGAATGCTAGCTAGTGCTCCTGTGGGATTCCCAAGAAATTTCTCAGGTCCTAAAAATTTGGGTAATACTTTTGACCCTTTCTTAGTTAGCTTGAGTGTCTTTAGTGCTTAAGTACTTCAGTAGAGTCTTTAGTAACTACATACATTTACCTGGGATAGTTACAGATCTGCTGTCACCGTCTAATTGCTAATAGTGCTCTTTTCAAAGGTACCCCATTTAGAGGATAAGCTCTATGATTGCCCTAATCATAGCACTTATATCCACCGCCCCTCTCTCCCCCATTAAATAAAGACCTGTATTTCACACTCACTTCCTTCTCATCACTCGTTGAAGGACTGTCATTGCTATTGCATGGGTGGGAACAAAGATAATATAGCCAGGTGCCTCTAGCAACTCATCACTTTATGTTGGAGTCATGCATGGAATTATGGACACTTCCAGTTTATAGTCTCTCATCAATCAAAGTTGTATTTTTTAAGAACTGCAAGCCTTTAATACTTACTGCTCAGTACCTATTCATAGTTACCTTTATCAATGCACAGAAAAAAACCAGGCTCTGAAAGGGTACCAAAATTCTAAGAACAGTGTTGCCTCCTGGAAGCAGGGGTTGGGGTCAGAACTATACAGTGGGTGGTAAGGCTGAAACAGAGACTTTTCGCTTTATATATTTACATTCTGCCCTTTGAATAACATATGCATATTTTTGTATTTTAAACTATATTTTAAAATGTTTTAAAACTGCTCTGGAAAAACAGAAATGGAATCCATTTCCTCCTCAGGGAGATGTGGTCTCTGGCTTTTCTTTTCTTTTATTTCACTTGACTTAGTTGAATATTATTGTCTTCCTATACCTTCAAGAGGAAGCTGCTTTCTTCAGCTTGTGTAGTATAATGAATTCTTTTTTTAAAATTGATTTTAGAGAGAATAAGAGAAAAACTTCGATTGGTTGTTTCACTTTGTTATGCATTCATTGGTTGCTTTTTGTATGTGCCCTAACTGGGGATCAAACCCACAGCCTGGAGTATTAGGACAACACTCTAACCAACAGAGCTACCCATCCAGGGCAATATAATGAAATTCTTAAGAGAAAAGCTTGCAGTTGGACATATCAGAGTTCAAGTTCATCTCTTCTACTTAATGACTTATGGCCTTGAGAAATAACTTAATTTCTCAGGGCATCAGTTACCTTATATATAAAATGAGGATAATAATAACTTCTCTGTTGGGATGATTATGAAGCTCCAATAAGATAACTACAAATTCTGGGCAATTCTGGGGATAATGTAGTAAAAGTTCAAAATATGTTATCTAGCCATGGGGTCTCCTGACTGAAAATCTCCCATTCTGACTTTGGGTAGCCACAGAATTCATGTCTATTCTTGTAACCTCTGTCCTAATATTTCCCAGACTCACATTCCCTGGGGTCCAACAATACCACTTCATATCACCCATTTTTTTCCAATCCTGGTATTAGTGAACCTGGAGGCAGCAGGGATTTCTTGTGAGAGCTTATGCGAGGGGTCCTCAAACTTTTTAAAAAGGGGGCCAGTTCACTGTCCCTCAGACTGTTGGAGGGCCGGACTATAGTTTAAAAAAAAACTATGAACAAATTCCTATGCGCACTGAGGGCCCGGGACGAGTAGGCTGCTAAGCAGGACAGGCAGCGGCACCCGGCGGGCTGGATAAATGTCCTCGGCAGGCCGCATGTGGCCCGCGGGCCATAGTTTGAGGACCCCTGGTTATGCCATGCAGAAAGCAACCAAAGCATCATAAGATTTCTGGAGCACTGGCAGAAAAGGAGCAGAGATGGGGTCTGTTATGAAGGCAAAGGAGCTGAGACTCAGAAAGTGACAATTTTTAATTTCAAATCATTCCAAAACTAAGCCATGGGAATAAGAGACACAAAGTCATGAAGAAATTCTAGAATTAAAGCAACAAAATTAGTCTGAGATTACACAGGGAGAGGCTTCATAGTGTTTTCCTTAGGGCATAATTTCTCTTGTCCACAAATTTGAAAAATAAGGAATAAACAGAGAAATGATTTGAAAGAAGGCAGTGTGTGCAAATATTTGGTGTGAGTCCCTGATCCTCCATTGCAAGTGATAGTAAGTAAGGGAGCAAAACCCATGTGCGTTGGCCATGAGCCTAGCACATTGCTGGATGCTTTCAGATTTGCACCTCATTAAATCTCACTTAAGTTGAAATGATGCTCCACTTAGCAGATGAGAAAACTGAGAAAGAAATTAAATTGCACCCAAGTTTACAACCCAGGACTCCGGACCTTAAGCCTTGTATTTCCATCCTCGCTGTTCTCACTTGGCTTCCTGCCCTGCATTTGGGTTCCTGGGAGGCTTCAGAAACGCTGGGCGAGATAATGTGACTAGAGTGATCTTGTCGGCTGCTGTGAATTTTCACTTCAACTTTATCTTTGGCTCATTTCCTTTACATCTTGCTTCTATTGCGCAGTTTTGCATGGATGTTGACACTGTTTCTCCTCCTGTCTTTTTTGTAGTAGCCTTTAGTTCTGTTCTCCTAATTTTCTTTTTCTTTTTTTTTATTTTTCTAATTTTCTCTAGACAAAATAACCTTACACTACCTATCACAGTCCCTGTACTACTGACTCTGTTACTAACAAGAGATTCAACACCTTTAAAAAAGGGAAATTCCCTGATAGTTTTAATATGTATTAGATTTTTTTAATGTCATCATGGAAGAGGAAATACAGCTCCTTGAAAACTGAACTAACTGAACTGTGTGAGGTCTCTGTTTTCACACAGCCATCTGGCATTTTGCATTTCCCAACTCCATATTACTTCCAGAAGGAGTTGAATAATTTTGACCAAATGTGATTCAGTACAAAAGACCATCAGGATGTGTTTGAAGTTGACTGTGTTGAGTTCTTTTATTTATTTATTTTTTTATTGATTGATTTGATAGGAAGGGAGAGAGCAAGAGAGAAACATTGATTTGTTGTTCCACTTATTTATGCATTCATTGGTTGTTTCTTGTATGTGCCCTGACTGGGGATTGAACCTACAACCTTGACATATCAGGACAATGTTCTAACCAACTGAGCTACCAAGCCAGGGACTAATTTGTTGAGTTCTTTAAACAGATCTGTGAAGATTCTGTGCCAGGCATTGTGTGAAACATGTCATATATGGTCCATGCCTATTTATCTTTGGAACAATTCCAAGAGGTGGGGATCATTGTTCTCATATTAGAGATGGGGAAACAGAGTCTCAGTGATATTTCTGAGCAGTATGGCAGTATGAGGAACCATTAGATACAGAATATTTGGACTTTTATAAGTAAATTCTTCTTTTCCAGGGACCTGGGGGAATTAGTTGCCACAGGAATGTGTACTAGAAGACAAGCTTATACTGTACTTGTTTTTCTTTAAAGTTAATATGTGTTAAGGGGTATGTTTTTAAGAAGGTAAACTCATGACTCTTATACAATAAAAAATGTGCATGTCAAGGGTATTACTTGCCTCATTAATTAATGATGAATCAGTCAACTCTTATAGTAGGTTCAAAGGAGAAGTCCAATTGCAACACAGACAAACAAGAAAAGGAGAAATCAGTTGCCCCTCTGCCGGGGTTCTTGTTCCAGCATTAAGAAGGGTTCAGCAATCTGGAGAAAGGTTGTGTGTAACTTAAGTAAGAGTCCAGAGACGAAAGATAATTTTGAAAGGCATTGGGGGTCAGAGGAGCCTGGCTGAAGAAAACAAGGTGTTTTTCGTCTCAGGATCCCTTGCTTTTTATTAACACAAATTGTCCTAAGACAAGGTGGAGATATACACTTCAAAAGGTAGGGTTTGTACAGAAGCATTGTCAGATTGGGCAATAGCCTATAGCTGTTCAGGTGTTTGGCCAGTAGGAGGCAATAACATGTAGATTAAGATGCCCTGAGCTGTCTGGCAGCAAACAATCAATTTAATGCATCCTTTTCAGGTTTGGGGAAATGCCTTTAGCCATTCCCAACAGGCAATAACATATGTGACTCAACCCTTGTTGAGTCCCCAAGTTCCATCAACCTTTTGATGAAATTCATGCAATTATGACATGTTGGAACTGGCTTCTGGCACCCCTCCACTAGACATGTGTGTCTCTATGGACAAGAGGCATTTGCAATACTCTCAGTTTTCTGCAACTCAAAGTTGTCAAATAACTAAATAAAGAACAATAAAAAGACTCTGGAAGGGGGTGCATTACAAGTTCTAATATCCCATTGAAAAGCCACCCAGTGATATTTTTTTCTTTATTGACCCATTTTAAAGCCACCACTTTTCCCTTATATTTGTAATTTTTTTAAAAATAGTTTTTATTGATTTCAAAGAAAAAGGGAGAGGGAGAGAGAGATAGAAACACCAATGATGAGAGAGAATCATTGACTGGCTACCTCCTGCATGCCCCACACTGAGGATCAAGCCTGCAACCTGAGTATGTGCTCTGACCAGGAATCGAACCGTGACCCCTAGTTCAGTGGTCGGCAAACTGCAGCTCGCGAGCCACATGCGGCTTTTGGCCCCTTGAGTGTGGTTCTTCCACAAAATACCACGGCCTGGGCGAGTCTATTTTGAAGAAGTGGCGTTAGAAGAAGTTTAAGTTTAAAAAATTTGGCTCTCAAAAGAAATTTCAATCATTGTACTGTTGATATTTGGCTCTGTTGACTAATGAGTTTGCTGACCACTGTCCTAGTTCATAGGTCAACACTCGACCACTGAGCCACGCCAGCCGGGCTATATTTGTCTTTTTCATTATGTTGCCTTTTTAAATGAGCATGTACTTTTTGGAAGTGGTAGGTAACACACAGAGTGAATGACAGAACTTGTCACTGTAATGATGCATACCATTGGTTTTTAACCATTGGGGTCAGGAAAATTCATACACACCAAAATGTGTGTTCAATATCAGGTTAAGGATCCCAGATGTATTAATTATTTCAAGACTATGTTATTTTGTGTTAGGGCCTCATCTGTGTGACCTAAGGCCAGTTTTGGGGTTAAGGTGCCTGGCACCTGTCTTTTCTCTCTGGCTAAGATTGCCTCCAGCTGGCTGCCTTGGTCAGAGATCTGACCCTTCTGGGGCAGCCCCCTCACAGTTGGAATCTCTGCTGCTTATGCTGACTGTGGTCCTCCACCCCAACCCCTGCACTCTCTTTCCCTTTTTGTTTGCTGTTTTTTCTCTATCCTGTTGAATTTCCACTTTGGTATTTGTTGGTGTGGAGGCTCTCCAGCCATTCCAACTATCCCTTACTTCCCTGGAGCATTTCCAAACCCCAATGTAGGCAGGTCAACTCTCAGCCTGTTGACTTCTTGTGACAGTGTTTATGGTTGCTTATGGCCACTTGCTGCTCCCCAAACTGTCTTTTTTGTTCAGCCCCATTTAGATTTGGAGTTACTCAGAGGCAAGAGAAATAAGATTTTATATATCTGTTTAAAGAACTTTTATTAACGGACTACAACAGCCAGACATGCTCTCTAACTTGTTTTCTTTTTCATCCTTTCTAATGCTGGGCCTACTTGATCAAATTTTAATGAGGCAAGAATTAGCAGTGGCATAAATGTGCATCTGTCGTCACTATTTAAAAGCTCCAGGTATAACAAGTTTGATGGGTGATGAAATTATGTATTTGCTGGTGAGGTTGTAAAGAAGTGACTTGAGTGCTTCACTGTATTAGCAATTTCTGAGTTGGGGTAATGTTATGGGGAATTTTTGTTAATTTCATAAAACTAATTTTTCATTAGTTAATGCTGTAAAAAAATGTGTTTTTTTTTTTAACCTTCTGAGAACTTGTAAAATATATACAGGGGTCAGTATATTTTTACCATTAATGTTTATCTCAAGATTTATAACTGTTGATGTTGAAGCCAGGATTCCCTGAATGTCAATTTGCTTTTCAGCAAACATTGCTAAAATGGACTATTTGATTAAGCCAAGAAAGGAGCTACCAAGGATGGGGGGAGGGGCAGTAAGATAAGTAGGTGCAAAATAGCATTTACAATTGTTTCTGTAAAATACTCTTCAGTAGTTTTAACATAGTAATAATCCTTTGTTTACTTTTAACATATGGCTTCATTTTTCATTAGTCAACAATGTACATGTATATTTTAAAACACAAGTGAATTCATCCTAATAGGTAAAACCTTGAATCAATACTTCCAGCACTTTTTCCTTGAGAACATCTATCCACATCTTGGTCGTGTCCCAAGACATACCTTTGGTCCATCCCTCTGTTACATGCTTAATCATAGATCCAATCAGAAGTAGAGGTTTCCTCTACTGTATTTCCGTCAGAACCACTGAGTATTTGAATTGTTGTCCTCTGCTGTTTTCTCAGGTTGCATAACAAATCTTCCCTCTTGAAGAGAGCTGATTGATGACTATAAGAGAAACCACCCTCTGGAGTTCTCTTAAGGGGAAGGAAACCACATTGTTAGCTAGATAAAACAAATATCTGTTTCATTACCCTTTAAAGCAAACAAACAAAAACTCCCACGTATATATTTAAAACTCTAATTTTGCAGCTCAGCATGTTTTCATGGAGAAGTATTTAAGTATAGTGAAGAGGGGAGACATGGGTTCTGCTTCTTTCAGAAGCGCCATGTACTAGGCACCCTTTTAGGCCCCGGGATGACACAGTGAGCAAGACACAGTCTCTGCTCTCAAAAAGCTTAGATTCTGCCCTGGCCAGTTTTGCTCAGTGGTTAGAGTGTTGGCCCACAGACCAAAGAGCCATGGGCTTCTCAGTCAAGGGCACATATCTCAGTTGTGGGTTCGATCCCCAGCCCCCGGCAAGAGGCAACCAGTCAATGATGTGTATCTCTCATGTTGATGTTTCTCCCTTCCACTCTCTCTAAAAATCAATGGAAAAATAACCCTGGGTGAGGATTTAAAAAAATACTTAAATTCTGGTAAGGAGAGGCAGACATTAAAAATTTAGGCAAATGAGAATTTCAGGAACAAGAAAGTGTGATGGTTAGCAAATAATTTAAAAGGAGCATCATTTTCTAATTTACATTTTTAAAAACCCTGGCTACTTTGTAGGAAGAGATTGGAAAGGGGCATAAACTAGACCAGTGGTCAGCAAACTCATTAGTCAACAGGGCCAATATCAACAGTACAACGATTGAAATTTCTTTTGAGAGCCAAATTTTTTAAACTTCTTCTAACGCCACTTCTTCAAAACAGACTCGCCCAGGCTGTGGTATTTTGTGGAAGAGCCACACTCAAGGGGCCAAAGAGCCGCATGTGGCTCGCAAGCCGCGGTTTGCCGACCACTGAACTATACTAATCTGTGTGGAGATGGTGGGAAGTGGATAGAATTTAGAGAATCAAGGCAGGTAGCATAGAAAGAACTTGATAATGGACTGGGTAAGGGAACGGATGTATGGTGGGTGACTCACAGGACTCTGACTTGAGCAAATGGGTGGAAGGGATGCTATTAATTAGGATGGTAATAGAGTGGAGGAGTACTTTGGGGGCAGGAGGAAACCAAGGATTCAGTTTGGGACATGGTACATTTGAGATGCCTGCCAAATAGCCAAGGAAAAGAAAAACCTTGAATGCATTTGCAAAATTAATTCGGAAAAGAGGTCAGGGCTGAGTTATGACTGTGGGTGTCATTGGCACATGGAAGCATCTGAAGCCACGGGAGTGGATGAGGTCACACAGGAGTGAGGGTAGAGCGAAGCAGAAAAACGGTCCAGGACTAGCCCTGAGATACACCAGGCCTTTACAGGACCTGGTAGAGGATGTGGAACTGACAAATGAGCCTGAGCAGGAATGGCTAAAGGTGGTTAATTTTCTAGGAAAAGAAAATCACATTTCATGATCACAGACCACACAATCCTGGCCAAGAACTCCCAGCCGCAACCCCCAGTTGGCTCCAAAGAAGCCTCCACTAACGGGAGAAAATAAATGAGCTGCAGGCGCGTCTTCCCTGCAAAGGGGGAGAAAGAGCTTCGTTCTCGTTTTGAAAGATGACTGCAGAACAAAACCGAGTGTGAAGCTACTGCTGTGTTTCTAGAGCAGGGTTTGCAGTTCCCGAGATGAGCGTGAGAGCCACAGAGGTCAACTTTTCCGTCCTGGTTCAGATGTGGTTACCAGGAAGTGAGGACCCATCTTGCTTAACTGGCAGTAGCCTTGCCTTTTATGCTTTCTCTTGTGGGAAGTGAAAGTGCTGCACCACAGAGTTTCTGTTTGGTCTCTGTGTTTGAAATTAAATGGGATATTCAGATTTGATAAGAAAAGTAGCCTAGACGAGGGGCAGACTTGCAGTCCAGCCTTGGAAAAAGGAGCACAGAGGAATCCAGAACCACACTCCGCCAGCCTCAGTTATTTCACTGTGTATGACAGTACTCCATCTCGTAGGCATTACAGTGAATCCCAGATGGGATGTTTGCGACTGTGCTGTGTTTGAATAGGTTAAAAGCAGAATAACCTTTCAACTTTATATAAAACTGGAGGCCTGGTGCACGAAATTCGTGCATGGAGGGGATGTTGTCCCTCAGCCCAGCCCCACCTTCTCCAATCTGGGACTCCTTGAGGGATGTCCAACCGCCCGTTTAGGCCCGGTGGGATTGGGCCTAAACGGGAGGTTGGACAGCCCTCTCACAATCCAGGACTGCTGGATCCCAACTGCTTACTTGCCTCTGCCTGATTGCTCCTAACTGCTTCTGCCTGCCAGCCTGATCACCCCCTAACCACTCCCCTGCCAGCCTGATCAGTGCCTAACTGCTCCCCTGCTGGCCCGATAGTCCCTAACTGCCCTCCCTGCAGGCCTGGTACCCCCCAACTGCCCTCCCCTGCAGGCCTGGTCCCCCAACTGCCCTCCCCTGCTGTCCTGGTTCCCCCCAAATGCCCTCCTCTGCTGGCCTGGTCACCCCTAACTGCCCTCCCTGCTGGCCTGATCGCCCCCAACTGCCCTCCCCTGCAGGCCTGGTCCCCCCCAACTGTCCTCCCCTGCAGGCCTGGGTTCCCCTGCAACTGCCCTCCCTTGCTGGCCTGGTCACCCCCAACTGCCCTCCTCAGCTGGCCTGGTCACCCCTAACTGCCCACAACTGCCCTCCCCTGCAGGCCATCTTGTGGTGGCCATCTTGTGTCCACATGGGGGCAACCATCTTTGACCACATGGGGGTGGCCATCTTGTGTCTTGGAGTGATGGTCAATTTGCATATTACTCTTTCATTAGATAGGATAAATTCCTGAAATCCTAAGTTACTTACTGTGTATTTGAAAATTTGGGGGTATCCCTTTCTGTATAAATCAGGTTTATTTACTTGTTGAGGTCCATATCATAAGTTCAATAATGGAAGATAGTCCCTGGTCTTAAGATGGTAATATTAACTCCTAAGCAAAGTATTGACGACATAGCTGAAGTTATAAAATACTTGAATTGACCCTAACCGGTTTGGCTCAGTGGCTAGAGCGTCGGCCTGGGGACTGAGGAGTCCCAGGTTCGATTCTGGTCAAGGGCATATACCTTGGTTGCGGGCACATCCCCAGTGGGGGGTGTGCAGGAGGCAGCTGATCGGTGTCTCTCTCTCATCGATGTTTCTAACTCTCTATCCCTCTCCCTTCCTCTCTGTGAAAAATCAATAAAATATATTTAAAAAATCAATAAAATATATTTAAAATACTTGAATTGCCGCGCTGGCCAGCATGGCTCAGTTGGTTGGGTGTCATCCCGTGCACTGAAAGACTGCTGATTCCATTTCCATTTCGTTAGCTATCAGTTCTTAGGTGTGAGTTAACCCATATGCTCTTTTGCAAAACCATTGAAGCATAGGAATAGAAATGAACTACTTGCTTAAATGATGAAAGCATTAAAAAGCTTGGAAACCTTCACAAAGTTGCCTGTTTCTCATGCTTTTTCACTTTCCTTTTCTTTCTCAAAATATATTTCATTTCTTCTTCTGCAGTTTCAGTTCAGTTTTCAGAAGTTTAAATATCAACATTTGTTTGAGGGTACTAGTTCTAATCCAGTCAAGCTGCTCTTTCACAGTGTATGGCCCTGCATATTTAGGAATGATGTTCTGGTCGCAGGGAGCCACTTTGCAGCTGCCTGTACTATATACCATGAGCTACTTTGGCCCAAATTTCAAATCCAACATGGCAGTTCCACATTGAGGGAGTCATTCCTGATATGTGCTCCCAGCCTGGATTCTCGAGCAGCAGTTTTCTAATGTTGCTGGCCTGTCCAAACTAGAAATAATTGTATATCATTGATGCCCGGACTCATTCTTCATAATCTGTCTTTTTAAGCCTTTTATCTTTCATTACTGGATGAGTGCTTTCCAACACCCAAACCTAGACCTTACACGGGTATATGTGGAGAGAACAGCTGCTCCTGGACCCAAAGGTGGAGCAGAGACACTGAGTTCTACAGCTCTGACGACCAAGGCAGAGGGAGAAAACACAGCTGTAGTGGAGCCGCATGCACAGAGGGGGGATGGGGGGGGGTGAGGATGGGAACTGGAGAAAAACTGAACTTGGTTTGAAATAAACATTGATTGAGCATTGGCTGTATCTTTGAGCATTGGCTGTAAACATTCACTGATTGGCTGTAAGCTAGGAAGATCACTAGTGTCTCATTAATATTTAACACATACAACTATTATAATATGTACCTTAAACCTCAGTCAAATTAAGTTATGATAATTTGAGAGGTAAACTCTAAGCCTCAGCTTTTTCAGAGTAAATTGTTCATGTAGCACATATTATTGGCTCATACAGTATGGTTATTTTCTGAAAACATATAAAGGTGTAAAGGGAGAAGTGGCCGTTCATCAGAAATAGCAAGTGACAATAAGCTCTCCAATGAATTTTTTTTCCAATACTCAGCTTCTGGGAGTTGAAATTCAGGGTGGTTAGGATGGCCAAACTGGTAGGTATTGACCAGTGTCTTGGGAAATTTGACTTTTTACAAGTGGATTGTAAAGCTGGGCTCTCCTTTGGATTTGTTTCCATGATTTTGCCATTTTACTCAATATCATAGCTTTGTCATCTGTCCCTCTTACATTTAAATGAGTTTCTTTAAATTATCCTTGGTAACTGTTTCCCAGAGGACACTTGTGGAGTTGATTTTATATTTTTTGATGTCTTTCTTATCAAATTAAGCTAGAGAAAAATTGCACAAAACCTTACTCCCTCCTGAGACATACTCTTTTTATAATTAGAAAATGTTATTTTTAAGAAAGTTGAACCCTTTAACTTCTAAGCAAAGTATTGACGAGATAGCAGAAGGTATAAAATACTTGAATTGCCACCCTAGCCAGTGTGGCTCAGTTGGTTGGGTATCATCCCATGCACCAAAAGATTGCTGATTCCATTCCCAGTTAGGGCACCTGCCCAGGTTCCAGGGTCTATACCAGGTGGGGCCTGTAGGAAGCAGCTGATCAATGTTACCCTATCACATTGATGCTTCTCTCTCTCCCTCTCCCTGCCTCACCCTCTAAAAATCAATATTTAAAAAATACTTGAATTGCCAAAGACTTTAAATATTATGCACAACAGATTAGAACAAAATGCCCAGAAATGTAGGGAATTTTTTTTTTAGCTCTTTTCTAAACAGAAACTAATATTAGTAGATGGGAGGCATATCATACATATAGTGGGAAAATGAGAAGGAAAATGCACCATAGTATTTGTTTTTCATTTGCTCTGTCACTGATACTGATCTGTTATTCCCCACTCTTTGTTTTTAGTGGCCACAGATGTCTTTAATTCCAAAAACCTGGCCGTTCAGGCACAGAAGAAGATCTTGGGTAAAATGGTATCCAAATCCATCGCTACCACCTTAATCGATGACACGAGCAGCGAAGTGCTAGATGAGCTGTACCGGGTGACCAGGGAGTACACCCAGAACAAGAAGGAGGCCGAGAAGATCATCAAAAACCTCATCAAAACAGTCCTCAAGTTGGCCATTCTATACAGAAATAATCAGTTCAATCAAGATGAGCTCGCGCTGATGGAGAAATTTAAGAAGAAAGTTCATCAGCTTGCTATGACCGTGGTCAGTTTCCATCAGGTGGACTACACCTTTGACCGGAACGTGCTGTCCAGGCTGCTGAACGAATGCAGAGAGTTGCTGCACCAGATCATTCAGCGCCACCTCACCGCAAAGTCACACGGACGGATTAATAATGTCTTTGATCACTTTTCAGATTGTGATTTTCTGGCTGCCTTGTATAATCCCTTTGGGAATTTTAAACCCCACTTAAAAAAACTTTGTGATGGTGTCAACAAAATGTTGGATGAAGAGAACATATGAGCATGTGAATTAAGATGGTGACTGCTCCTGATTTATCTGAAGATGGAGCACTATTGATTTATGAAGGAAAGAAGTGTTTTTTGAAGAGTAAACATATTTCAGAAAGACTTTGCCCAATCCAAGTGTCAAACATTGATGATAATGTTTTGTGAAGCTCGTTTTATTTGAAGAAAAGCATATTGCCAAAAGTTGTTAAATGCTTCTAAGGGTTAACAGAACCTGGGAAAGATGTGTTATGCAAACGCAAATATCGAGTTATACAGAGAAAAATATGTATGGCTCCAAACCTCAAGACATCTTTTTTAGGACAGTTGTTGTGTTGGCGGCACATTGGATATTTCTAACATGTACAGAGTTATGTGTTTTGATTCACTTTTATTCCTTACTATGTATATATACCTCTTTTAAAAAGCCAAGAACTTTCCCTTGCTGTCATTTCTCCATTTGAAACCATTCCATTTTTAACTCTACCTTTGTTGAAGATTTTTTGCTAAATATTTTTGTCATTGACATTCAAGAAATGTCTTTATTAAGACATTAAAGAATTAAGGTAGTCAAATTGGAACCCTCAGAGAAATAGAAAACTGCTTCTCTATTGTAGAAAATAACTGTATTTGAGGTTATTAATAATGTCTAATATCAGATATGCTTCTGTAGGCGAGTCCTGCTTTTTAGTACCAACCGTGACACTTCCCCAAAGATGATAATTCCCCAGAACTGAACGGCATGCCATTGCCTTGAAATGCTTTTTGAGGGCTTAACTTTCATGTTACCTTGAAAATGTGCTGATGGCATCTCCATTTTTAATATTCATTTCAAATGTAAGAGACAAAGAAAAATCTAGATTGTCCTTGATATTAGGGCAATAAAAAGGACGTGGTATTAAGAAAATTAAAACAATCTTTCTTTTAGAGATGAGCCCATCAAAATAATTTAGGGGAATGAGAGGCAAAAGGGAAGAAAGGATGTTACTACAGAACATGAGAATGAAAATGAATGCATTTCAATGTTTAGTAAGGTTTGGTAGGTAAATAAAGAATGCCACTTTTTTATTTAACTGAAAAGGTTTTTGCTATTTTTTTATTTGCTATTGTGATGAGTAAACCAGAGTATTTGCATTTTGAGCAGTTTGTATGTTGTTTCTATATATTTTATGTGGGTGAATGATAAAGTAAACATTTGTTTATTTTGTAAAAAAGGAAGAAAACCTGTGGGCCAACAGTATCACCTGGGAAATAACAGCCACCAGCACTAAACATTTGCATTGTCATCATGTCTGTGATTTAGTGTACTCCTGCCTTGAATTTGACTGCCTCCTAGAATAGTGACATTCAAATAATAGTTCTCCAGGAAAGGGCCTACAACTAAAACTTCCAGAGATTGGGATCTGCTTTAACCCACTACCACCTAGAGAAGGTAGTCAGTTTCCCTGGGACCCTCATGTGCTTGTCTAAGATAAGCAGCAGAGGCAAAGAGTATCTCCCTGTTTGATACTAAATCCTGACATAAAGATTGGAACTTAAATTACTATCCTTACTTCCTAGTGCTAGTAGGTGACCCCTATATGTTATAGAAATAGTATAGTGACTGCAGAAATGACCCCTCTAGCTTCATATTCTGTAGAGTAGCTCATAAATTTAGTTCAGCAGCCTTCCTTGACCAGCTCCTCTTTTCTCACATGAGAAAGCTGAATGTGATCTGTGGGAGCTTCTGATAGGTGCATCTGTTCTCTCAGACCTCCCTCAGCAAGTGGGAAAATGGAGTGCCCAGACAGATGGTGTGTGCTTCTTGCTCATCGCTAGATACGGACAGGACCACCAGAGAGAGAGGACCTAGGGATACATTTAGATCAGTCTGGACACATCCGATCTTAGAGTTGTGCCTGCAGGCTAGCAATGGAATTTACATGGAGGAGGTTAGAGCTACTCCTAATCTTACACAGAAGGAAGGTAGTGAGGAGTATCCTGAAGAAGGGAAAACTGTTTGTTGTTATCTCTCAGCTTCATCTTCTGGAAGGAACTCATCTCCTTACCAACCCTGTGCCTGGGAGGCATGCCCTAAGGATCAGTTACAAAGTCTTGATCAGCAAGTTCATCTTTGATGCAACAGGACTCTTTTTGTGCATGAATTTAGTTGTGGGGTGGGGAGGAGGGTGGAGTTGGGGTGGTTAAAGCTAGAAAGAATCCAAATGTACTTAGGATAGACAATTCTGAGCCAAGCAATAATCATTTTGGGGGTCTTATGAAAGTTTTTTAAGGATTGAGTCTTTTTACATTTTGGATAAAACTTATGAATTGTATTGTAAATGCTTTTTAAATTTTAGTGCTAATGGCTTCTCTGCAAAATTATGAGTTAATCTAGTAGATGAGTGATACTACTAATATTTTTTAAAAATATGTTTTTATAGATTTCAGAGAGGAAGAGAGAGATAGAAACATCAGTGATGAGAAAGAATCAGTTATTGGCTGCCTCTTGCATGCCTCCCAATGGGGATCGAGCCCACACCCAGGCATGTGCCCTGACGGGGAATGAAAGCATGACCTCCTGGTTCATAAGTCAATGTTCAACCGCTGAGCCACGCCAGTCAGGGACTATACTAGCTTTAACAATTGACATTAACTCATTTAATCCCTGCCACAACCTTCACTATTTTACAGACGAGGACACTAGGGCAAGAGAAGTTAAGGAATTTGCCGAAGGTCACATAGCTATTAAATGTCAGAACCACAATATCAATAACACTGTATTTTCATTTAAAGATAGAATGGATAAAGGCAATTCTAGAAACACCGTTGGTTCAGAGAAGAGTGGGCAGCGTGCTTCTAAAGTGGTTTTTCACATAATGACATTTCAGATGATATTTAAATTCCACAGGGCTGCCCTATTCTCAGATCTGGGTGTAATTTATACAAAGACATTTTATGAAGTTTTCAACATGGCTCCTCACTTGGGGGCATCTCATGGCTCAGATTTCTGTCCCTTCTGGAACTTAAACTCAAGGTGCTCACAATTAACGATGACTTTGAGCGTTGACACATGAGGTACAGTGTACCCCAGCCCCAGGTGGTTTTCAGTGGACACAGTACTTTGTGTGCACACACCCAGGATGGAAGCAACAGCTCACCATTTTGTCCCCAGAAAAGGTATGATACCAATTTGCAAGTTCATGAGTTTCCGGGTTTCCAGTTTGGAAATATCTGAACAAGTAAGTTTAAAGATAACCTGTGTTTTTCTGATTAGTAGACCTTTCATATACAACTCAAAATTAATTTTTAAAAAGCAAATGTCAGGAGCTTTAACACAGAAATAATTATATGGCAGTATCTCATTCATAATTATCTGGAAAGTTTTTTTTTCCCACCATATAAATAAATACTTACAAAAACATAAAGCTTAAACTTAATGATGGATTTTTTTTTCCTCTGCAAGCATTTTTTGGGTCTACATTTCAAGTGAATTTAATTTTTACTGAAAATTTAAATTTATCCTCAAGATACTTGATGAGAGCACATTAAGCTAAGTTATAATTTAGCATATCAATCTTGACAGATAATAAATAAAAGATGAATGTGTCTATCCATATGATGAAATATTTGTTGTAAAAAGTTAAGTGCTATTTAATTGCTAGGAAATTAAAATATTCTAATAAAACAAACTTAGTTAGCAAGTTAATAGGATTTATAATATTTTTAGCCAATCTTGCATTTCCAAACTTGTATTATCTAAATTAGTTGAACCTTTCAGTGTTTGAAAAATTACTGCTTTACTTGATATATTGTATTTCTGAGCATAAAGCTTCCGTGTAATTTGTTAAGCTCAAAGCAGGTTTTAACACTCAGTGCTGTTTATGACAGGTAAAATTTTATCCTAGCTCTGAAATAATTTTCTTACTGTGATTCAGATAAAGTCTTTTAGAAACATCTAATGAAAACACTGAGGCACTAAACAGAAAAAAATGAGTCAACTTTTTGTTTCTAAAGTGGAACAGAAAAATCTTCAGGAGCTTATAATCACATATCACTAGTATGGCAAAACTATTGAAAATCCATTTTCTCTTTTATTGAGGTGTCCTCATGGTTAGTTATATAGGCCCAGAGCCAGAAAGACACTTTTATTTTGGGGAATTTCCCAAAATGGAAACATTTTCCCGTAATATTGATTTATGTCTGTCTAGCCAAAGATGTGTTTTCCATCCAGCAATGAACATGGGTCCCAGGTTACAGGGGACAAGTCACTCCGGATCGGCCCGTCGGCTGAGCACTGAAAAAGGATATGTACAAGCCAGCCAGGGTTCACAGTTAAGAGAAAAACATCTGTGCTTTGGAAAATGTTCTGCAAGCACAGAGAACGGTGCTCTATGTCCACCAAATTTCCAGTGGATCTTCATAAGATGAGCCAGCCAATGCACAAGGCCCCTCCTCTTCCTGCATGGGTGGCTGAGGAAATTCCTTGCCCTCCCCACCGACAGCTGCATAACTGCATTTCTGCCTCCTGGGGTTTGTCCTTAACACAAGAAAAGAATATTTTATTTTAAGAAGTATGTGTTTTGGTTTGCAGAATGATCTAAGACAACATGCTTCTCTGTACTTTAGTTTTTCCATTTAAAAGCTTACAGATAGATTAAGTAATTTAAAACTACCTGATCTGAGATATAAATATAAGGCATGGAAGTGAAAACTCTGAGCATACGTACCTAGATTGTCACCATTATCTGAGATGATCGATGTTTTATAAGAAGTCAAGGTTACATTTTCCTGGAAATGGACTCTTATCGGCCCAGCAGGAGCCACTAGGCACCCATCTGCAGTGACTGTCAGCATCTTTTGCTGCTAAGACCAATTGTTTTCACTAAAGGAGAAATACTTGCCAAGCAGATTATACATTTTTTAAAAGGTATGAAATGTCCTGGAAGAGGACTTGCTGATAATTAGATAAAAGTGCCAGCATTATTGCTGTTCCCTTGTCACAGCGATTTTCAACCTTTTTCATCCCATGGCACACAGAATCTAATTACCAAAATTCTACAGCACATTGAAAAATATATTTTTTGTCAATCTGACAAAAAAATAGGTATAACTTGAATTCATTCACACCAGACGGCTATTGTGTTGGCTGTTGAAATTTTTTTAGTGGACAATCCAGGGGAAAAGAGATCCGTGCCCCTGACTACTAGTAAACAGTCAGGTGTTGCATGTTTTGAAAGTTCTTAAGGCACACCGCTTGAGCAGCGCTGCCATATCTTAGGGGCTTTGTGTTCCCATAACGGAGGAGTCCCATTCTCGGCTTGCTGAAATAGTCACTGGAGAACATGCAGTAAAACCCACGAGTGGAAACATTCCATAGTATTTTCAAACACCAAGTGCAGGGGTCTGTGATCTCTTCCTCCTGGGGACTCCCTGGAGGGTGGCCGGGTAGAACCCAGCAGGGTGCACCGGGCATGTGCTCAGGCCTTTTCCACAGTTTCTGGCTCCTTGTCTGCCTGGGAGCCTTCTCACTTTATCTCTAAACTTTGGATAAAATCATTTACTTCAGATTCTCATTTTTCGGATACGTTAAGCAAGACACGGAGGGCTTTGCAACCTCCTGAATACTATTCCCGTGTGAGGTATTGTTTACTAAGCAAAGTAAGTAAGTCTAAAACAAACAACAGATTTCCGCAGCCTGAGAGAATTTGATTAAATCCCAGTCTCCTTAAAAAATTGCTTTTTGCTTTCAATTTATAACGAACACCTATTATGTGTCCAACACCAGGCTGGGCCTTGGAACTGCACAGCAACACCTCGTTCCTGCCCTTGAGGAGTTTACTCATGTGGAGACAGACTAGGCCACAGGTAAGTTAGTATTAAACTGGGATTCCCTGGATGAGGAGGGTCCCAAGAAAGGCTTTGTTAGTCTCGAATACACTTTCTGGCTTTAACATTTTCACAGTTTTTTGAGTTTTCAACTCATGCTTTAAAAGCAATGAGCTCAAAGTAGTGGCAGATTTCTTTTCAAAATCGTTGGCAAGGACGTGTGTGTGTGTGTGTGTGTGTGTGTGTGTGTGTGTGTGTGTGTGTGTTGTGCCAATGCAGGTAAAAGAAAAATGTTTACAGGCCTTTTTTTTTCTCATTCAAAATAAAAATGTTTGTGAATAAGCCTATGGCATGAAATAGATTACAAACTGTACTGAGTAGAAGAATCGGAGTGAAAACTAAGAAGGAACATTTTAATTAACAGTTAACATTTTAATTCTTGGGGATATTTGAGAAATAGGAACAGCAAACAATTAAGAAATAGATTGTGGCCCCACTTGTGAAGCTGGATAAAATGGCTTCAAGTGCTTGTCCTCAAGGAGGTAAATCTGTGTCCCCTGAGCCCCCAGGCCAGGACTCAGAAGCACATGATTGAACTGGCCCTTCCATGTTTCTTGCCAGCCATGCCTCTGGCTGGTTTGGTTCTCTCTGCTCCCTTGCCACATGTTTATCACTGCCTGGAACTTCCTGCATTGTGAAAAAGAAAAATTAACAAGCCCTGGCTGGTGTGGCTCAGTTGATTGGAACATGGGCCTGTACACCAAAAGATTTCACCTTCGATCCCTGGTGGGGCGCATGCAGGAAGCAACCGATCAATATTTCTCTCTCATACTGATGTTTCTCTCTCTGTCTCTGTCTCTGTCTCTCTCAAAATCAATAAAAACATATCCTCAGATTAAAAATAAGTAAATAAAAGGAGAAAAAGTAAATAAACAGCATGTCCTCTTGCTGGCAAAGGATTGGAAATCAGGCCCAGGAATGTAGCCTGAGGTTTAGACCCTAAATGTAGTTCATCTCCAGTGGCTTTCTTTCCCTGTGGCTCTAGCCAGGACAGGGATCTTCTCCTTTTCATTGGGTTATGTCTAGAGAGTTGGTGTGCAAAGAGAGTTGGTGTTTTTGGACACATCACAGCAGTTCCTGATACCTGCTTTAACTCATGACAGGAATTTTTATTTTTCCTGATTACAAAAAGATGGGCTTTTGAAGTTTTAGTTTGTTTTATCTGTCTCTTGATGAACCACGTAATTTCAATCAAGGGCAGTAATAATAACAGGGCTGATTGTGTGAAAACCTACCCTGTGTGCTGAACCAGTTTTGCATTCATCAGCAGGCCAAGAAAGATGTCTGCTCTAATCTGTGTTCACGTGGCCTTTGCCACACTCCTTTCTCGCAGACTTTTAAAGAAGCAATTCCCTGATAGGACATTGGCTCCCACTCCCTTTAGCCACCTTGGGAAGAGTCTCTGACTTCCTGGCTGCTGTCAGCACAACTCGAGTTTGGAATTTGACAGCCTAAATTTGTTCATCCTTTTCCAATGCTAATTTCAATGCAGATGGTCTCCCTAAGTAGCTTACCTTTAATTCTTCTGTTTAGTTCTCATAATATTTAAGAAAATCTTTCTACATATACATGAAGATTCCACTTTTAGGAAAAGGGTCTTAAATTCTAAGTTGATGTGAAACCCACTATGCAAATCACGTGAGCCCAAGGAGCAAGAGAGATGAACCAGTGAGCCTCAGACGCTTGGTGGGCTTCCCCTGACCATGGGTATTATCTGTAGATGCACTTGCTTAACAGTAAGACTGGGGTAGCAGCCCTGCCTAGGGGAGGCAGCAGAAGCAAACGTGTATGGGGCTAATCAAAACTGGAGAGGGTTGAAGATTCTTCTGTTATTTAAAAAGGCTTTCTTTTAAAAACAATTAGAGACTCA
This sequence comes from Plecotus auritus, assembly GCF_963455305.1. Classification (NCBI taxonomy): domain Eukaryota; kingdom Metazoa; phylum Chordata; class Mammalia; order Chiroptera; family Vespertilionidae; genus Plecotus; species Plecotus auritus. Next base: position 103,329,188 of record NC_137774.1, on the reverse strand, counting down.
TAAAGATAGCAGAGCGTCCTGCGTAACCTTCATCCAGTTTTCTCTGAAGGTGACCTGTCACACGGTTGTGGCATAATATCAAAACCCAGAATTGATATTGATATGTTGTTACTAGACCACGGACCTTATTTAGTTTTCACTATATAGGGTTCATTTTTCTAATGCGCATGTCTGTGTGTGCATAGTTTCACGTCATTGTATCCCATTGTACCTCCATAATCAAGACACAGAACTGTTCCATCACTACAGAAGACCTCTCTCCTGCCACCTACCTCTCTGTGCTCACACCACCTCCCACTCCATCCACCTCCCATCCCTAGTAACCAGTCATCTTCTCTCTATCTCTATAGTGCTATCATTTTGAGAATGTTACATAAATGGAATCATAAAGTATATAAACTTAGACAATTAACTCTTTTCACTAAGCATGACATCCTTGAGGTCTATCCAGGTTGTTGTGTGTATCAGTAATTCATCCCTTTTTATTGCTGAGTAGTATTCCATTATATGGATGTACTAGAGTTTGTTCAATCATTCATACACTGAAGGATATTTGGGTCATTTCCAGTATTTTTCTACTATGAATAAAGTTGTTATTAATATTTGTGTATAGATTTTTTGTGAAATAATTTTTTATTTCTCTGGAATAAATGACCTAGCATGTGATTGTTGAACCATATGGTAAATGCTGCACAAAACATGTTCCAGAATGGCTATACCACTTTACATGAACACCAAACTAGTTTTTCCAAATCCTCACCAGCATTTGTCAGCATCACCATTGGTAAGTTTTAGCTGTTCTAATTGGTGTGTCATTATAGCTCCTTGTGATTTTACTTAATGAAACATCTTTTTAGGCTCTTGTTATTTTATTTTTTTGTTTGTTTTAAATTTCCATTCATTTCCTTTCGGTCTTTCTTTTGTTTTTCCCCTATCCTCCTCTCACTAAACTTATTGACGTATAACATACATATAGAAAATCATAAGGTTGCAGTTCTAGAAATTTCTCACAAAGTGAACACACCTGTTAACCAGCACTCTGATTAAGAAAAGTATTTCTATCACCCAGAAGTTCCTCACCCAATTTATCTACTGTTCTGACTTCTATCTAGTGCTAGAGATTAGTTTTGCCTGTTTTTGAGCTTCATTTAAGTGGAATCATTCAATATTTACTCTTTTGTCTCTGACTTCTTTGCTCATGCGATTCCTCAAATATTCTTTTGAACCAGCTCTAAGAGTGACTGCCAACTTTAGGCAATGAATCTCATGAGGATACTCTCCACAGTGTGTTATGCAGTCAAATATAAGGGTATAGGGGGGTAAATGGTGATGGAAGGAGTCTTGACTCAGAGTGATAAACACACAATACAATATACAGATGATGTATTATAGAATTGTACCCCTAAAACCTATATACTTTTATTAACCAATGTCACCCCAATAAATTCAATAAAAAGTAAATGAGGGTGTATTTAGACTTGCTTAATCCTTAGGCCATTTTATATTAGCTGTTGATATTTGAGGAAGATTCATATTTAGAGTTAAATGTTCATCCTCATTTTGAAAACACTCACCAGCTATCATGCGGTGCCTTTCTTTAACGTTTGGAACATAATAACATATTCAACCAAGGGCACCAGAACTCTGCTAGCAGTTTCATCCATCTAAACCAAATTCCGTCTTGCCAATCTGTGGCTCCCTCCAACAATGACCCCTCTCATTCCCCACTGCCTGGCTGAGATCCTGTTCGCAGTGCATTCCAGCTCTGGGGAAAGTGATTGGTGGGCTCCTTCTGCATCACCCTTGTCTCTGGCTGTAGATTTGACATAAATGCTATGTATACGGTATGTAAACCATATGGACCCCATCTGAGAAGAGCCTTTCTCTTCTGTTAGCACTTAAGGATAAACTGAAAACTTCTAAGCCTGCTTGCCTCTGGCTCCTTTATTCTCTATTAGGACTTCCTTGTTTTAAATCCTAGAATTTCCAAGGTCATGACAAAGTGAGTGTGGATGAAAAGAGGAGACTGGCACTTGTTATGTTGCTCTGGATTTGAAGGTTTTGCCTTTGGCCTAACTTAATTGTCGAGTAAGAGTTGCTTTATATTAACTGATTACTAGTAAATCTATACTTTGCCAGAACATACTGCCCATATGTCATCAGTAGTTATCTGGCCTGGATTTTAGGAGTTGTCCTGATTTCTAATGTTATGTCTTATTGTCATTACATGTGCCAGGAGTTTAGTTAAGAACATGTATAGTCGCTACTTACCTGGCAGGAGAGAGATCAGGATCATGAAGGTGGTTTTCCCAGGGTGAGTCTCACTCATTGCATTCCAGGTGTGCTGACCCCTGCAATTTCCCCAAATGCGGGACACTCGACTGCATAATTTGTGGTAGTGGAGGACTGCATTTACCTTTGCCCCTGGTTAAAAAAAAAAAAGTAATATGTATAGTTGAGTACCTAGGCTCATAGGGAATTAGGACCTATAATCACTTATGTTTTGTCATTTACATTTGCAGCTAGACATGCATTCTCTTTCAATTGTTAACAACATTCTGGTTTTTCTTTAGGACTAGCACCTGTCCCCATCTCTCTATCCAGGTGCTACTGTCACTTCTGGTGCCAGTTGGGCACATGACCTGGGTCTGGCCAATCAGAGCATTTTATCCCCTTTGAGTCAGTGATTGATTCCAGGATGAATACGGAATGCAGCCACATAATCAGGCTCAACAATAGATCATCCTATGACTGCTGCTTGAGACACAGGCAAAGAACCATTCTCTCCTTCCACTGAATGTGAAACTATGAGGCTGTGTGCCTGGAGCTTCTGGCAGCCAATGTGCCTCCATGAGGAGAGAGCCAGTCCAAGAAAGAAGCAAACCTGGAAAGTGGAGTCAAGAGGTGGAGAGAAAGTGATTCCTAGTGTATCATATGAGGCAGTGCTTTCCGCCACACCTGCAGTTAGTCTTGCCTTGGACTTCTTCAGTTTCAAGAGCCAATACATGTTTCTGTTCTTATAATGGAGGGAGTTCTGATTGCTAGAAGATGATCGCTAGGCTGATTTTGCATTTCCTGTAAAAAATTCTTGCTCTTTTAGAGAAGGGAGAGGGAACCCAAGGAACCTCTATTCCCAGGAAAGTTTACCAAGAAACAAACTAGTGAGCACCTGGCCTGGTCAGTGGAGAAAAAACATCTAGAATTCAGAATTAAAGTCTGTCCTGAAATATCATGAGGATGTATTGGTTCAAATTAAGGTTTATTATTTTTAAGCATTTGTGATCATTTATTTAAACTACTTTGGAAGGCTGCAAAGCGGGTTAAGAAACAAGCTTTGTAGTTGAAGCTTGGGAAAGTGATTTCATTTCATTGAGCCTCAGTTTCCTCATCTATAAAATGGGCACATCCAGAGTGCCCATCTCAAATAATCATTAAAGGCACATATAGCACTCAGAACAGGATATCAATAAGTAGACGCTATCACTATTAATAATGTTCTGAATTTTTCTTTTTTTGGATTGTGTGATGAGTCATATTATATCCTTGGGCCAGAGTTAAAAGTCAAAATAATTTGAAATAGAAGCACAAACTCTAGAAAGCACACACACATTAGGTATATTAAACATTCTGTATGCTGCTTAAGATTTGTTTGCTAGCCCTTCCAAGTGGTAGGTAAAGGGAAGTCTAAACCCGGTGTTTTCCTATTTCCAGGGAAGAAAGAAGTTATCCAATGGTGGCCTCCTTTCTCAATTCAAGGCTGTTTTAAGTTGTCAATGACAGCCCTTCTCCTGATGGAAGTAAGAGTTCAGGCTGAGTTTTATCTCCTGAGCACTTAAACATAAATCAAAATAAAAAGCAACAACAATACAACACAAATCAAAAAGCATAATTCAAATGAATGTTTGTTTAGTAGCACATACCTGGCTCTATGCTAACTCTCTTTGTGGACCATCTGTGTATATTAAAACTCTGGAAGCTAGGAACTCATCACCATTTTATAGATGAGAAAAACATAGGCCCCAAAGGAGAGGACTGTTGGAGGACTCACAGAGGTAAGGGGTGGCTGGGATGATAAGCCAGGCTGCCCACCTCCAGAGCCGCCCTTTAGTCACCATGCGCTGCCCATTTGCCTGTGTCCTCTCAAGCCTAGCAAGGTGGGAGTCCTTGCCCTTCAGCTCCTGAGCCCACATTGTTCATTGCAGGCCTGAGAGAACCAGGAGACCTAGTTCCCACGAGGCAATACCCCTAGGATCACCCAAAAGGCTGATGGTGGGATTTTCCAGTGGCCAGCTCAGACTGTGGGCAGAACTGAATCACATTGAGGAAAAAGGGTGTCTTTCGGGAAAAATTGTTCTATTCTCATCATATATGCTTCTTGCTCTGAAAAGCTGGAGAAGATGTCTCATTGTGGAAGTGCAGTCACTCCTCCCTAATGAACCACTCAATGATTTATTTGATTCCATGTGATTACTCTGGGAACCAGATGTGGGTAAAAAGTATCCACTCTTTTTTGTTTATTTATTTTTGAAATACCGGGCTCAAAGGGAGAGATTGAGAAGTTTACTTGAAAGAATGATTTATTTTATGTGAATTTTGTATTGATAGCATGCCATGTTCTGAGGTCAATTTGAAAATGGTAAACGCCTTCTACCACCCTGATCATCCTTGACGTTTCCCCTGTCACCATGATGGTTATCTCAGGTCTACGTGGTTGTTGTCAGATGTTGCCATTAGCTTGGCTTAGCTCCCTGTGGGGTGTGTGTGTGTGTGTGTGTGTGTGTGTGTGTGTGTGTGTGTGAGACTTGGGGCGACAGAAATTAATGAAAGATATGAGCAGAGACTGAAACAGTATAGTCATGTGCCACATTAATAATGTTTCTGTAAAGAATGGACCACATATTTGATGATGGTCCTATAAGGTTATAATGGAGCAGAAAATTTCCTATTGCCTAGTGACATCGTAGCTGTTGTAATGTCACAGAGAGGAATGTTCATGGTAGTTTCCTTAGTGGCATCGTCATCACAGGAGATGACAGCTCCTTGCATTGTTGCCTCTGGAGACCTTCCAGTGGGGCAAGATGTGGAGGTGGAAGGCGGTGCTATCGATGATGCTGACCCTGTGTAGGCTTAGGCTAAAGTTGATGTTTGTGTCTTAGTTTTTAACAACAACAACAACAACAAAAAACTTTAAAAAGTAAAAGAAAAAATTAATAGAAAAAGGCTTATAGAATACGTAAATAAAGAAAATATTTTTGTGTAGCTGTGCAATGTATGTGTTTTAATCTGCTATTTTAAAAGTCTAAAATTTTTTAAAATTAAAAAGTTTGTGAAGTAAAAATGTCACAGTAAGCTAAGTTTAATTCATTATTGAAGAAAGAAAAAAATTAAATACATGTAGTGTAGCCCAAGTGTGCAGTGTCTATAAAGTCTATGGCAGTGCACAGTCATGTCCCTGTGCCTTCCCAGTCACTCCCCACTCACTCCCTGATTCACCCAGAGCCATTCCAGTCCTACAAGCTCCATTCATGGTAAGGGCCCTTTACTGGTGTAGCATTTTTATCTCTTATGCCATATTTCACTGTACCTTTTCTGTGTTTAGGTATGTTTAGATACACAAATGCTTCCCACTGTGTTATAGTTGCCTATAGTATTCAGTGCCACAGCATGCCATACCGGTTTGTAGCCTAGGAGCAGTAAGCTCTACTTTGTGGACTAGGTGTGATGTAAGTTTGTGTAAGTGCACTCTATGGTTTCAGCACAATGACAAAGTCGCCTAATGATGCATTTCTTAGACCATATTCCTGTCATTAGGTGACACATGACTGTACGAAGGAAATGAATATTAATGATCCTCATCATACAGCAATGACCAGTGTGTGGTTGCTGATAGTCAGGGCCAACACAGTGTACGACACCAAGGGCTTTATTTGCACTATATTCAGACATCCAAGTGGAAGGCAAAGGAGGTTGTGTTAGGAAACTATGGAGAGGGAAGGGCTGAAAAGTAGTTGAGGTGGACATGTGTTGCTTCTTGGCTGCCCAGAATTCACTTAACTCTATTTCTAATAGTCCCACATTTACTGGGAATCTCCTCTTCTAGTTCTCTTAGCTCAGGTGGGGCTAACTTCACCCCAGCTCTAAAGGTGGCATGTGACCCAGGTCTGCACAACCACAGCTTCATAACCCCCTGACTGCAGAAATGGATAGTGACAAGCCACTGGACTCCACGCTTCTTTGCTGAGACTTCTGAGATAGATCTTGATGTAGTGACTTCTCAGCCTGGGTATAAGGCTGACCTGCTTCTGAGAAGTTCCTGACATTTGGGGGCTTGAGAGTAAAATCATATTGACTCGAGCAGACATACAGCCAGGAACAAATGCTGATCCAATGGCAGAAATACAAGTTCGTGATGCATTGGAAGCAAATATTTTTCCATAATAAATGAGCATTGTATAAGAGGGACCAGTGTTAACAGCAGGAGGGCATTAGGGAGAGGGGTTCAGGGAATTGTATCATGAGATATTCTGGATCTAAATCTGCTGCAGGATTCCAAGGTTTAGGACGTGATGTGTCTACCAAGTTGCAATAAGCTTCCCCAAGCTTTCGAGATCGCTGTAGTGCAGGACTTTATTTGTATGCTCATTCCTTTTGCCATCTGAGTTTTCACAATCAAAGATGGAGCCATCGCTCTTTCTCCAGTCATCTGAAGTCATCTCCAGTCTTTAAGGCATCTTGGTTATTGTTTTCTCCACCTCCCATCTTTTCTCCCACTGCCATGACTAGCCTCTGACAGTGTTGAAAAGACATTTGCATTCCATTCAGTACAACACTTTGAACTCTTTGGAGAAAGGTTGTAGAAATCTAATCCTATACAATAAAAGGCTAATATGCAAATTGACTGAACTGCAGAACAACCAAATGGTCGCTATAACATGCACTGACCACCAGGGGACACACACAGAACATGATGGGTGTCAGCAGCAGGCAGCAGAGCACAGAACATGGCAGGCATCGGCCAACGCCAGATGGTGGAGCAGGTGAGCAGGGGCACCAGACCAAGGTGGGGCACCAGTCACTGTCATCTGAGCAAGCCTCTGGTAGTTACTGAAAATTCTTTGCCCCCACACACCATGGTCCTGCCTGGCACTCACACCCACTGCCAGTGCCGGAGCCACTGCTCACACCCACTGCTGGCACCTGGAGCCAGCCCTAATTGCCCAGCACAGTGAGCAGGTGTGAGCTGCGGCTGCTGGCCCCAATCGCTCCTGAGGGTTCTCCACCTCCCCCTGCGCCTGAGGAATGATTGGGGCAGCAGCCCCCACTTGTACCTGCTGCTGGCGCTGCTGGCCCTAATCATTCTGCACCATCAGTGGGTGTGAGTGGGGCCGGCGCTGTCAGCACTGGGGATCTCAGCAGGAGGGGCTGAAACCCACCCCTGTGCCCATTGCACCTCGTGGCCCACAGTTCCTTTCAAGGTGCATGAATTCATGCACTGGGCCCCTAGTAGAAGAATAAGCTCTTGTGGCAAACATTTGGTAATTTATTATCAAAATTTTCAAAACTCTGAGAGTTTTGAAACCTGTTCTGTTGAATCCATGTCTTAGTAAGCATCAGCCAGGACTCAAGGAATCATATTTCTATTATCACAGTCATAATTTATCACTCATTGTACTTAACTCCACCTTCTATTTTTTGCCTGACATTCTGCCTGCAGCATCTGACACACACTGCTGAGGGAGAACTGCCTTGCTCAGCTCTATTCATCATTCTGTTTATCCAGGCTGTGCTAACATGAAAAATAAATCTGAAAGCATTCTGTACAGTAATTAGGTATAAGGTTCCACCATTGATGGGACTTAGAGTTTTAGAACTTTCCAGGTGCAAAGGACTGAGGGATGATTGTGGATTATAACTGGAGATTTCTATTTATGTCATTCTAGGAAAGGTATGTTTTCTCAGGCTCTATATCTGAAATTTTCCTGCTTACTGAGCATTTACTCTCAGCCTTTGAAAGTCACTCATTGGCCTTTGTATCATCTAGTTGCTTTAGGGCAGCCGTGGGCAAGCTACGGCCCGCGGGCCGGATCCGGCTGTTCTATCCGGTTCTCTTGCTCTCCCCTCCGCTCTTTTACTTTGAATTTATATTAGTTCACACAAACACTCCATCCATGCTTTTGTTCCGGCCCTCTGGTCCAGTTTAAGAACCCATTGTGGCCCTCGAGTCAAAAAGTTTGCCCACCCCTGCTTTAGGGCCATGATAAATTAACACAAGAAGTACTTGAATTGCTGAACACAGGAAGTATTATAAACTATATACAGTTGACGTTTGAACAATGCAGGGGTTACTGGTGTCAACCCCTGTGCAGTTAAATATTCGTGTATGACTTTTTTTTTTTAATATATTTTATTGATATTTTACAGAGAGGAAGGGAGAGGGATAGAGAGTTAGAAACATCAATGAGAGAGAAACATCGATCAGCTGCCTCCTGCACAACCCCCACTGGGGATGTGCCCACAACCAAGGTATGTGCCCTTGACCGGAATCGAACCCGAGACCCTTCAGTCCGCAGGCCGACGCTCTATCCACTGAGCCAAACCGGTTTTGGCCGTGTATGACTTTTGACTCCTCCAAAACTTAACTACTACCAGGGGTGGGCAAACTTTTTGACTTGAGGGTCACAATGGGTTCTTAAACTGGACCGGAGGGCCGGAACAAAAGCATGGATGGAGTGTCTGTGTGAACTAATATAAATTCAAAGTAAAGGAGCGGAGGGGAGAGCAAGAGAACCGGATAGAACAGCCGGATCCGGCCCGCGGGCCGTAGTTTGCCCACGGCTGTAGCCTGTTATTGGCTAGGAGCCTCGTTGATAACATAAACAGTTGATTAAGACATATTTTGGCCCTGTTCGGTTTGGCTCGGTAGATAGAGTGTTGGCCCGGGTTGCAGGCTTGATCCTCAGTAGGGGGTGTGCAGGAGGCAGCCCATCAATGATTCTCTCTCATCACTGATGTTTCAATCCATCTTTCCCTCTCTCTTCCTCTCTGAAATCAATAAAAATATATTTTAAAAGACACATTTTGTATATTATATGTATTATGTGCTATATTTTTTGCTGTTAATCCTCACCTGAGGATATTTTTCCCATTGATTTTTAGAGAGAGTGGAAGGGAGAGGGAGAGACACAGAGAAAGAGAGAAACATCGATGTGAGAGAGATACATGGATTGGTTGCCTCCTCGTGTGCCTTGACCAGTGTCAGGGATCCAGCCTACAAATGAGGTATGTGTCCTTGACCTGAATCAAACCCGAGACCCTTCAGTCCAAGGGCTGACCCTCTAACCACTGAGCAAAACTGGCTAGAGCATATACTGTATTCTTAAAGTAAAGTAAACTAGAGAAAAGAAAATGCTAAGAAAACCAGCCTTGACTGGGTATCTCAGTTGGTTAGAGCATCCATCTTCCCAATACAACAAGGTTGCAGGTTCAATCCCCAGTCAGGACACATACAGGAATGAACCAATGAATGCATAAAAACCAAATGAAGCAACAGGGCAACAGGTTGATGTTTCTCTCTCTCTGAAAAAAAAATCATAAGGAAAATACATTTACAGTATTTATAGAAAAAAATCCACATATAAGTGGACCTATGCAGTTCAAATCTTGGTGCTCAAGGGTCAACTGTACTCGGCCTCTGGTGGCAAATCAGAAATCAGAGACAGGCACTGCAGGGTGCCTTCAGCAATGAGACAGGAACCCACTTCTTTGTGAATTAGTCCTGGGGTGTTTCCCTTGGAGGAGTCAGCACGGTACAGCAGCAGGAGAAATAATCTGCTCCCAGATATATCTACCTCATCCTACAGATATCTTCAGATATTGGACCTGCCTTTGGCCAAAAAAAAAGGTCTCTAGATTATTCAAAGGGGAAAAGGGATGGGGAAGATAGAAACAGTTCTGTTTTCTCCAGAACAGCTGAATGTAGCTTTAAAAACATTAAATGGAATACTTCTGTGGCTCTCTAGTCCCTCTTGTGGTGATGGGTGTCAGTCACTGTTTTCTAACTATTGTACCAACTTTTAGTTCCTGCGTATGGCACAAATCACCACATTGTTTAACATGAGAACATATTTAGATTGGATATAACAATCCAATAAGGCGAAGATGCATTGAGGAGCTATGCACAAGTCTGACATATCTTTCGGAGAATTAATAATGAATCCACCAGAGAAAAGCTGTATATAAGCACATTAATCCACTGTTCTCACCAAGAGATGGTTTCACAAACACTTTCCCCACCAAATGTTGGCCTAGTATGGGGATTTTATGATCTGAGGAGGAAAGAAGGCACTGGATTTTCACCCTTCCATTCCAGCTGAGGGAAAATAATGGGAATTTCCTCTAAAAATAAAAAATGTAGAATCTGTATGTTATATTTTACTATATATGACATATGCAAAAATACTAAAATTATTTTATTTATTGGGTATTTTATTCTCTATTATATACTCCTCTCTGCAGAGGAGTGGAACAAATTACATAGCGTAACTGGAATGTCCCTTTTATAAGAACCTGAATGGGATGGGCAGCTATCCAAGAAAATTTGCTAGAAATAGATTCTGTTTTTCTAAAAAAAATGAGTTAGCAGCAAATTTTAAAGTGCTGTGCATTGACTGAGGATTGTTTTCATGAGGGTCAAGTGCACCCATTTTGCTGCTCAGTAGTTTTTAGAACTTTGGTTAGTTATGCTACATCAAACAAGAGTGGATTCTTTTCAGGCACAGGCTTATAAAGGGTATTCTTTAACTGGCTGGCTGCGTGGGCATGGCCAAGGTAGCTGTAAACATTTGCCTCTCCTGGTGTGATAGGCAACTTCTAAGGTGGCCTTCTCCCAGGGTATTCCCAAGGAATACCAAGGGGGTATTCATGCCCTCATGTAATCTCTCCCCTTTGAATCTGAGGTGGACTTTTTGACTTGCTTCCAATGAATTGAATGCAGCAGGAGAAATGGGAAGTTACTTCCAAGATTAGGTTACAAAAAGACTATGGCTTGCCAAAACTTGGAAGCAACTGAGATGTCCTTCAGTAAGTAAATGGATACACAAACTCTGCTACATCCAGACAATGGAATATTATTCAGTGCTAAAAAGAAGTGAGCTATCAAGCCACGAAAAGACATGGAGAAAACTTAAATGTGTACTATTAAGTGAAAGAAACCAATTTGTAAAAGGTCACATACTCTATGATTTCTACTATATGACATGCTGGAAAAGACAAAACTATGGAGACAGTAAAAAGGCCAATGGTTGCTAGGTGTCAGTGGGAGGAAGAGGATTTTTAAGGCAGTGAAATTATTCTGTACTAGAGACCTGGTGCATGAATTTGTGCACCAGTGGGGTCCCTTAACCTAGCCTGTAGGATCGGGCCAACATCCCCTGAGGGGTCCTAGATGGCGAGAGGGCACCGACCAGGCTGAGGGACCCCAGCAGTGCACGATCGGGGCTGGGGAAGGACGCGGGAGGTTGGCCAGCTGGGGAGGGTCTGTGGGAGGGCTCCAGGGCATGTCTGGCCCATCTCACTCAGTCCCGATCCACCAGACCCCAGCAGCAAGCTAACCTATGAGTCAGAGCATCTGCTCCCTGGTGGTCAGTACATGTCATAGCGAGCAGTTGAGCAGCCTTGGCATATCTTTAGCATATTACGCTTTGATTGGTTAAACGGATAACTGACAACCGGACACTTAGCATATTAGGCTTTTATTATATAGGAAGATACTACAATACTGGATAGATGTTATTATACAATTGTCAAAACCCAGAGAATGTAGGATACCAAGAGTGAATCCTAATGTAAACTATGGCCTTTGAGTGATAATGATATGTCAATGTAGGTTCATCAATTGCAATAAATTGCCGGGAACCAATTCCAGCATGTAATAATTACAAGAGTTCCATCAAAAGGTTGATGGGACTTGGTGGACTCAACAAGGGTTGAGCCACATATGTAGTTTACCTATTGGAACGGCTAAATGGCACTTTCCCCAAACCTGAATAGGATAATCACTTGCTGCCAGACAGCTCAGGGCATTTTATTGCCTCCTGTTGGCCAAACACCTGAAGCTGTAGGCTATTCCCCAAACTGACAATGCTTCTGTATTCTACCCTTTGAAACCTTATCCTTTGAAGTGTATATCTCCACCTTGCCTTAGGACAAATTGTGTTAAATAAATAGCATGGGGTCCTTAGACAAGGAGTAGTTTTTAGCTCCCGTTAGCTGAAGCTCTTCTGACCCCCAATGCCTTTCAAAATTATCTTTCGTCTTTGGACTCCTTCTTAATCTATGCATCAGCCCCTTTCTCCAGATTGCTGAACGCTTTGTAAGGCTGGGACAAGAACCCCGGCAATAAATGACCACTCTGGATGAGGGCATGTTAGTGATGTGGAAGGTTGTTCATGTGTGGGGGCAAAATATATATGAGAACTCTGTTTTCTGCTTAATTTTGCTGTAAACCTAAAACTGCTCTTAAATATATATATATTTTAAAAGACTATGGCTTTTATCTTAGGTGCTTTATTTTGCTATCCCATTTGCCATGTTGTGAGTAGCTCTATGGAGAGGCCCATGTGGCACCCATGATGTCTTCAACCAGCAGCTGGCTAACACCAGAGGTCTCCAATGGCCACAGGAGTGAGCGCAGAGTGGATACTCCCCAAATGAACCTTGAGATGACTGCAGCCACAATGGACACCTTGATCACAGTCTCCTAAGACACATCTCAAGAGACTCTGAGCTTAAGGAACTAAGATAAATCATGCCCAGATTTCCACCCCACAGAAACTGAGGTGATAAATAAATGTTTGTGATTGTAAACTGTCTAGGTTTTGTAGTAATTTGTTATATAACAATAGATAGTTAAGATACCTGTTAAGCACCTCTCATAATACAAATTTTAAAGAGATTCCTTAATAATAACAACTAGCCCTGGCTGGCTTGGCTCAGTGGCTAGAGCGCCGGCCTGCAGACTGAAGGGTCCCATGCCTGGGTTGTGAGCTCAATCCCCAGTAGGGGGTGTGCAGGAGAAATGATTCTCTCTGATCATTGATGTTTCTATCTCTCTCTCCTTCTCTCTTCCTCTCTGAAATCAATAAAGAAATAAAAAAAAAATAACAACTAGATGATAAGTGCTTACACCTATTGTTCATACTAGAAATTCTATGAACAGTTAAGCTTAAATATATCCAACCATCTATGAGGATACAGTCATAATCACTGTTCTGTTCTAGAGTAAACTACCAATTCCTCCTCATAAAATGAAGAAAATTAATGTACTAAGCACTTACTATTTATGAGGCACTTAAAATGATATTTTTAAAGAGGAGATTAGAGTAGTTAAATAATTCATGCAAATCTGCATAGATAGAAAGGGAATGAGATGGGATTAAAACTGAGGTGTCGGACAACCAAGATGGCAGCATAGGTAAACACCTGAACTTGCTGCTGCACACAACCATATCAAAACTACAACTAAAAGACAAAACAAATATCATCCAGAACCATAGGAAGGCTGGCTGAGTGGAAATTCTACAACTAGAAGTAAAGAGAAAAGTGCATTGAGTCCGGTAGGAGATGCGGAGGTGTGGAAGTGTGGAGTTATGGAGGAGTGCACGAAAGGGGCTGGCAACTGGGTATGCTGTTGTCTTTTTTAATCGGGAGGGAGATACAAGCTCCCGACTACTCTGAACTCCAGCTCCAGGTGACTGTCTGGCATCGGGCCAGAACACGAGGGTGGCTTTCTCTCAGAGGTGCTTGTAACAATTATTGTTCCTGCACGGTGCTGTGGGACACAGAGACCCAAGGGCCTCTTAGGGGCAGGGCTGATGGTCAGCCATTGCTATTTGCTCCACCCTGGTGATTCTCTGAGATCCTGCCCCACCCAATTTACAACCCCACCCAAGCTGTACGCAGAGGATTTTGCATATGTATGGCCTGGCCTTTTGCAATCAAAAACCTAACAAACTGCAGCTGGGTCAGAGAGCCCCAGAGCTTCCAAAAGAAGGCCCAAGGCTCCACAGCAGCTTGCATTGCTTCATAGCTGGGCCTCATCTGGGCACCTCCAAACCCCAAACAAAGAGGAGGAATCTGCAGATCTCTCTGTAGCTCCTGCTGGGTGGCCTCAGGCAGTGGCTGACTTTGCACCTCCTTGGAGATCCAAGAGCCAGTGTACCCAGTGGTCAGAGTGAGACCATCCAGATTACAACTCCTCAGATTCATAAGAGACACACTCAGGGGGCAGACTCAGTAAGTGCCAAAGCCCCACTGAAGCAAGTCCTGCACCATAAGGGTGTCTCCAGCACAGAAGTTCTCCTGGCGTAGACACAGCTGATCCTCACAGCCAATTGGCCTGGAGATCAATTTTTCTCAGTGATACCAACAGCAATCAAGGCTTAACTACAACACGACTGTGCACACAGCCCACAAAGGGGTGCACCAAGAATGTCCACCACTGGGCTCTATAGGACACCTAGCACACAAAGCCACTCTATCAATACAGGGAAGCAGCCAAAATGCGGAGACAAAGAAAATGAAATGAAATGGAGGAAAGAAATGAAAGAAATGGAGAAAAAATGAAAGAAATGGAGGAAAGCAAACTACTGGATACACAGTTCAAAACCATGGTTATAAGGTTACTCAAGAATCTTCTAGAAACCTCTGAGATATATAGTGAGACCCTCAAAGATATAAAAAAGAACCAATTAGAAATTAAGCATACACTGACTGAAATAAAGAATAATATACAGAAATCCAACAGCAGACTAGAGGATCCCAAGAATCAAGTCAAAGATTTGAAGTACGAAGAAGCAAAAACACCCAACCAGAAGAGCAAAAAGCAAAAAGAATCCAAAAATATGAAGATAGTGCAAGGAGCCGCTGGGACAACTTCAAGCGTACCAACATTCAAATTATAAGGGTGCCAGAAGAAGAGAGAGAGCAAGATATTGAAAACTTATCTGAAGAAATAATGACAGAAAACTTTCACTACCTGGTGAAAGAAATAGACCTACAAGTCCAGGAAGCACGGAGAACCCCAAACAAAAGAAATCCAGAGAGGACCACACCAAGACACATCATAATTAAAATGCCAAGGGCAAAAGACAAAGAGAGAATATTAAAAGCAGCAAGAGAAAAACAGTTAGTTACCTACAAGGGAGTACCCATACAACTGTCAGCTGATTTCTCAACAGAAACTATGCAGGCCAGAAGGGAGTGGCAAGAAATATTCAAAGTTATGAATAGCAAGAACCTACAACCAAGATTACTCTACCCAGCAAAGCTATCATTCAGAATTGAAGGTCAGATAAAGAGCTTCACAGATAAGAAAAAGCTAAAGGAGTTCATCAACACCAAACCAGTATTATATAAAATGCTGAAGGGTATTCTTTTTTTTTTTTTTTTCTTTTTTTTTTAAAATATATTTTATTGATTTTTTACAGAGAGGAAGGGAGAGGGATAGAGAGTTAGAAACATCGATGAGAGAGAAGCATAGATCAGCTGCCTCCTGCACACCCCCTATTGGGGATGTGCATGCAACCAAGGTACATGCCCTTGACTGGAATCGAACCTGGGACCCTTGAGTCCGCAGGCCGACGCTCTATCCACTGAGCCAAACCGGTTAGGGCTGAAGGGTATTCTTTAAGAAGAGGAAGAAGAAGAAAAAGGTAAAGATAAAAATTATGAACAACAAAGTGACAACAAATATGTATCTATCAACAAGTGAATCTAAAAAGCAAGTGAATAAAAAAATCTGATGAACAGAATAAACTGGTGAATATAATAGAATCAGGGGCATAGAAAGGGAGTGGACTGACAGTTCTCGGGGGGAAGGGGGCGTGGGGGGTGTGGGAAGAGACTGGACAAAATCATACACCTATGGACGAGGACAATGGGGGGGTAAGGGAAGGGGGTGGTGGGAACTGGGTGGAGGGGATCTATGGGGGGGGGGGGAGAGAAACAACTGTAATAATCTGAACAATAAAGATTTATTAAAAAAAACTGAGGTGTTGCCCTAGCCGGTTTGGTTCAGTGGATAGAGCATCGGCCTGCAGACTGAAGGGTCCCAGGTTCGATTCCGGACAAGGGCATGTACCTTGGTTGTGGGCACATCCCCAGTGGGGGGTATGCAGGAGGCAGCTGATTGATGTTTCTGACTCTCTGTCCCTCTCCCTTCCTCTCTGTAAAAAAAAAAAATCAATAAAATATATTTAAAAAAACAAAACAAAACAAAACAAAAACCTGAGGTGTCACTTTAATGACAAAGGTAAAAGTAACTTACATGACTTTCTAGAACTTTTCCTGGCACTAATCTGTGTTAAATAGTTAGGCTTTTCTCTACAGACCATAATCAAGTGGGATATTTTATACATATTTATCTCAGTAGCTGATAGGACAAACAGACAAAATATCAGTAAGGATATACTAGTAAAAGACTTGAATAATACGATCTGCAAATTTAACTTAATGGCCATATATAGAACCCTGAGCCCTAAAATGCAAATTACACATTCTTTTTAAATACATTTGGATTCTTTGCTAAAATTGATCATAAATCTCAATATATTGAAAAAGAATTAAAATCGAAGTATGTTCTCTTATAATAAATCATTAAGCTCAAAGTCAAGAACAGATTATTAGGAAAACCCTTTGTGTTAGGTGTTAAGAAATATACCCATCCCTGTCTGGGTCTCTCGGTTGGAGTGTCATCCTGTACACTAAAAGGTTGTGGCTGGATTCCCTGTCAGAACACAACACAGATCAATGTTTTTCTCTCACATCAATGTCTCTCTCTCTCTCTCTCCCTCCCTTCCTCTCTCTAATTACACACACACACACACACACACACACACATATATATAATTAAAAGTATATATTACTTCTTTTTTTTCTGCATAAGGTCCAACCTAGGTCATCTATCCAAGGCTAAGAAACAAGATAAAGGAGAAAAAGTTTAGTAAAAAATTAACTAGCTTTCTACCTACTAAGCTGAGTTTGAGAAAAAGCCAGGACTAAAGTGCTCCATTCTAGAGATGCTAATAATGGGTCTGAAGTTCATGCTAAATACAGCTGCCTTTGCAGTATAGGGTCCCCCAGAGAGCTTTTGTGACCCCTGGAAAGAAATGTCTATCTCCATCCAAGACCTGATCCTGACATGCTGTATGAGGCCCTGGAAGATCTGTGTTGGTTCCCAAAGGAATCTGTGCTTTTTTTGTTTTGTTTTGTTTGTTTGTTTTATTAAACTTGGCTTCTGTGGTTTACTAGTGCTAAATCAGCCTAGATGCAGCTGCAATCTCCAGTCAGCTACAGCTCAATGACAGCGGACAGAACTTTCAGGAAGTGAGGTTCAGAGCCGCTGCGGTCAGGAACCATGCCCAATCATGCCCCAGGTGGTCTGATGAGGATACCATTATCCTTGCAGCTGGACACCGGACACTGCGATTCGCGCCTCTGACACTACTGCCATTGAATGTTGCCCACTCCCACTAGAGCTGATGCTATTGTTGCTTCCATTTATCACCAGAGTGGATTTGGTATAGTTGGTCATTCCATCCCAATTCAATGCCTTGGGAGAAGCATCTGACTGATAGAACTTAGGTCATGTGCTATGCCTAGATGCAAGGGAGGCAGAAAGGGATCTGGCGTTTCAGCCTCTGAGGTTAATATCAGAGGTTCTGTGTTCCTTGGGTTCAGAGACTGAGAAACAAAAAAAAAGAGAAGAATATTGTTTCACTGTAATATCCCTTCATGTTTTCCCAGCATCAGGGCTAAGCCATAAAGCTTGGTTTCTCCCTTAGAAACATGACCCCTTAGAAAAGAAACATCCATAAGGTCAAAGCAGAGAAGACAAACTTAGGAGGAGTTCTAACCAGCAGGAAAGATTAAACAGAATTCTTACTGGGAAGGCAATAGAAAGGGTTAGGAGGGTAGATAATAGGGGCTATGGTTGGCCTGCATTCTTTAGGGCCCCAACACCCCTTGTCCTCTTCCTGGTCTGGGCTTGAAGAGATGGGTCAGTGAAAAGGACAGAAGCACCAGACAGATTTTGACTCTGAGAAGACACTGCCAAGCAAGTGACCTTGAATCATCATAGGGTGACCATAGCAGAATGGCAATAGCCTTGTTGTTAGTCTATGTACGTGGTTGGCAAACTGTGGCTCGCGAGCCACATGCAGCTCTTTGGCCCCTTGAGTGTGGCTCTTCCACAAAATACCACGGCCTGGGCGAGTCTATTTTGAAGAAGTGGCGTTAGAAGAAGTTTAAGTTTAAAAAATTTGGCTCTCAAAAGAAATTTCAATTGTTGTACTGTTGATATTTGGCTCTGTTGACTAATGAGTTTGCCGACCACTGGTCTATATGATGAGCAAGCTGAAGGTCCTATGTCTATCTATCTCCCTTGGCTCCTGGCTGACATAATTTTTCTTTATTTTATTTGAATAAATTTTTATTTTGAAATATGTTTACACTACATAGAAATTGCTAAAATAGTTTATAGGGTAAGATATAATGCACAACAGATTCTTGGAATAACTAAACCCACACACTGATATAAATATGATTCAGAGGCTGGCAGATTTGTGTTGGGCCCCAGTGCAGGTGGGTTGAGACCCCTCTATGATGCTGAGAAAATAAACCACACATTTTATCTGCCACATACTTTATCAGTAGGTGGGGGGAGAAGCAGAGGCCAGAATAGACCATACCTACCTTTGCCAAACCCTTCCTCTATGTTAAGGTGACATATAGTCTAGGAAAGGGAGGAGGGAGAAATTCTGAAAGATAGCACTTACCCCAAACAGACTGAATTATTTTTAACTGACAAGTTTAAGTTTCCTTTTCTGCCTCCCCTCCCACAAGAACGAGAACTTGAGAACAAGATGAGACCTTTAGAAAAAATATAGTTCTACTGTATAGGAACACTTTCTGTAGTGTTTTAAATTACATTCCTCACTGTACTTCTATGACCTAAATCTGTACTGCCTCTCATTCATACTTAAGACATATTTATTTGGGCACTTACCAGGCACTTGTTGGCTTTGGTCTGGGATTAGCCAGGGCCCTGATGTGAGTCTGAGAAGTGTAGTATTGGCTCCCAGCAATGGCTGACTGATGAAGCCTTAATTCTCACTCCCGTTGGAGGTCTGTGGCTGGACACCTCTCTGTAGGTTACAACTAGGTTGATCCTGAAAATATGGATACACACTGCTCCCCCCCTCTTTTGTTTTCTTTTTTATATAAAAATCTATAGTTTTATTAAAACAAAAACTGACAGTGTTGTATGAAGTTTACATTTATAGAAAGTTTTCACAGAAATCTAACACATGCCTAAAAGGATTTTACATTGAAGTTCTAGATGTAGTTCTGGATGATGTCAAGAACTGACGGATTTTTATGAGTCAAGATAGCATTTTGGGTATTAGTTAATTCTTGGGATAAAAAAAAAGTTTTGTTTTGTGTCTTAAAGTGAACCACTGATCCAGTATGAAAGTGAAAGATTAATCTTCTCCTGAGACCAGGGCTTTTGAAATAATCCAACTCTTGAAGTGATTCAATGAACTTGTGCTGTCAGTGATTGAACCCTGCCACCAATGGTTTCAGGGTTCAAAGTTCAAAAAACAGAGAGGCTCCAAGAGTGTTTCCATCCTAAAAACATGGGCCCCTCTCTTTACCCTCACACCTCCTATACCATCCTCTTTGCCTCCCCCCAAATACCTCAGCCAGGAGCTTGAATGGACAAGCTAATATCTATAGCTTCATAATTAGAAAAGAAAGGGTCTTGTCAATTTCAAGGATTGGCACCTCTAAGACAGAATGATCTGCCTATACATATGCTCCAATAAAAGACTTCCCCTTCTCAACTAATTTCCATCCCCCCACCCCCTGCCCCACATGGCAGCTTTGATAACTCATCAGCTGGCTTAGTCCTTTGTTGGGAACACCTTGGCCTGTAAATTTCAGGCACTCACAGCTTTTAAACAGTCTCTCAGAGTCCTCAATTAGATTGCCAATTACATTTTTTAAAAAAGAAAATATTCTGGACACAAAACCAAATCACTAGTAGTTTCTTCTTTTCATTGTTTCACCATTTCCCCAACCAGGTCCCAAATTTTAATAAAAACAATCCTACTCATCTCCCTTCCTACCCATCCCTCCCACCCCCAAATAATACAGCAGTAATAGCCAAAAACTACGTACATGCTACCCTGTAAAAATGCAGTTAGCACTATTGGGAAGAAGGCTGTGGGTTGTGGAGATGCTCTTTGAAGATCTACAGTATCTTTTTGCTCTCACTCTTACCCATTCTGCAAGTTTTGTCTTTCATAGAAGGCTCTTCACTTTTCTCAGCAAAGTGCAGATGAATTGCCTTGAAACACTTATCCTCCTTCCTCTCCACATGGATGAGTGTGCAAATTATACAGCATGGAACGGCTTTAAAGCACTTGGGCTGCTGTAGGGTACAGAAACTATACTGGCTCTTCAAAGGACATCTTCTCAAGCCACTTCTATGGTATCAAGATAAGTAGAGCCCTGACTGGTTTGGCTCAGTGGATAGAACGTTGGCCTGCAGACTGAAGGGTCTCGGGTTCGATTCTGGTCAAGGGCATGTACCTTGGTTGTGGGCACATCCTCAGTAGGAGGTGTGCAGGAGGCAGCTGATCAATGTTTCTCTCTCATCGATGTTTCTAACTCTCTATCCCTCTCCCTTCCTCTCTGTAAAAAATAAATAAAATATATTTTTAAAAAAAGACAAGTAGAACTCCTTCCCCTCCCCACTTGAAACCCACAGTCCCATGTGACAGGGGCTGGTACTCAAGAGAGTTAATTCTTTTCATCTTTTTTGTCATCATCCTCTCAGGGATAGGAATGCCAGGCCAGCCTTTCCTCATAGAAGGATATGACAACCTGGGGGCACTTGACATTGGCTTCCTTGGCTGGGACCAGGTCAGCTTCATCAGTTTTTCCATTTCATCAGGAACATGAGCTCTCCACTGGAGTCTGTAGCTCCAATGATCCGTTCCAGCTCCCAACCCCAGGTAAAGCCTCGAGGCTTTTCTGGCTCTTCTTTCTTCTTTGGTTTGCTCTCTCCTCCCTTATCTTCAGAATCAGAGCCAGCTTTGCGCTTGCCTCCTTCTGATTTATCTGTCTCATGTGCTGTTTTCTGTGACTGTAAAAACTCAGCAATGAGGTCGAGGCAATCCAAGTTCTTTTCTGGCTCCCACGCGTTGTCCTCATCTGAGAACCCCTTCCACTTGGGGAGGTACTCCACTTTGCCCTTTACCACTCGACGGTCGAGAACTTTTTCCACCACATATTCCTCTTCCTCCTCTTCTAGCACCTCCTCCACTTTCTTCTTGTTTTGTTTTTTCCCCATAGTGCCCTCCAGTTTTCTGGTATAAAGCGTGACGCTGCAGACACTGAAGAACTGCACAAATTAATAAGCGTAACGCAAATAAACCTATTTTGTTGTTGTTCTCCAAAAGCGAAATATTTCCTGTTGCGCACACCAAACAAGTCAGTCCAAGACTAATCCCCCCTTTTGTTTTCTAATTACTTTTTTTAAACATAAGAACAGGATTATTGGGTTAAAGAGGAAACATTACAACACAAAATCAAAACAGATACCGGACAAGGGTATCTGGGCACTTGCACCTGGTGGGGCTTGGAGAAAGGGCCTAGTGCACAGGTCACTAGGGCATCTACTTTGTGGAAATTGGGCTCTGCTGCATTGCCTGGCTGCTTCAGCTTTCTCTGCAGGAATTAGGGGTGTGGAGGCCAAAGTCTACCAAGCTGTCACACAGGCTTACCCCTGAAACTAGGATTCCCACATGGCCGTGCCCCAGGCTCACCTTTGCATCTTGATTCAAGCCTGGATTCATAATGCCGTGGCCTGGACCTCCGGGCCTTCCTCGTGGCCAGTATGCAAAGAAGGTTGTCACTGGTCTGAACCAAGGGTAGACTCGTCTTTTCACAGAGCAGCCTGTGCAGTGGCAGCAGAGCTGGTGCCAGCATGGGACTGAGAGGAGGGCTCCATCTCCAGGCAACCCACCCCATTGGTTGGAGGAGGCACTGGGACAGGGCGAGGTCTTGGCCCAAAGCTTTAGGAGTCACCTCTTTCATATCATAAGGGCTTTCTTCTCTTTGGGCCCAGTGCCCTCAGAATTAGCCTCCTGGGGTTTCCATGAGCACTGGAATTCAGGGGTCAAATGTCAGAAGGCAGATGTGCACAAATGGTTAAGAGAGCAAGTTGCTGCTTTAGGACCAGCTTTCAGCCAAAGGACTGCTCTTTGGAGAGTTAGTCTTCAGTTACAGAGAGACTTCTCTTGCTGTGCCTGAACACTGAAATCAAACTCTCAGAGCCCCGCTGGTGTGGCTCAGTGGTTGAGCATCGACCTATGAACCAGGAGGTCATGCTTTGATTCCCAGTCAGGGGTCATGCAGGCACCAATCCGTGATTCTCTCTCATCATTGATATTTCTATCTCTCCCTCTCCCTTCCTTTCTGAAATCAATAAAATTATATTAAAACAACAACAACAAAATCTCTGAGCTCTAAAAACCACAGGTGTCTGCTAGGCATCTACAGCCATAGCTTCCCTTCCCTTCCCAAATGCAGTTTGTCCCAAGCCGCAGGCATGCTCCCTCTAAAAGCTGCTCTTCTCCCACTATTCCTTTTCTGATGACTGCCACCATAACCTAGATTCTCAAGCCAGAAATATGGGGGTTGTTTCAGTTGTTCCTCCCTCACATCCACATCCAATTAATCACAAAGACTTCACTCCATTTCCAAAAATATCTTAACATTTTCCCTCTTCAACATTTCCTCTGACTTACTTCTGACCTCCATAATTTTTCCGAGAAGGTTTCTTCTATCAGTTCTCCTTGTCAACCTCCAATCAATCCTCAGTAATAGCACAAAGTGATGTTTCCATGATATAAATGTGTTCTCCGGAGTAATGCTGCTTTAAGTCATTCTTAGCACTAAATTAAAACATCTAAATGTGATCTGACAGATTCTGCTTACTTCTGTGGCCTTACCCTCTCCCTTTCCCCCCAATCTAGCTAGTATTTTCATTGCCTGTAATGTCCTCTGTTTTGTTTTTTTTTTGCATAGTCACTTCTGAAAGTACTTGGTGCTTTGGCAAGTTTTCCCCTTTCTCCCCAACAGGGATAGGGTCCGTTTATTTTGGCACCATTTGCTAACTTGTACATATTTGCCACAAGTCTTACACTGTTATTAAAGGTTTATATTTGACATTGGGTAACTCTGGATTACCTTACTGTTCATCTGTAAATTTGTGCTTAATAAATGTTGACTGAATTGCATCATAGGACTGTTATCAACATACAAAACCAAAAATCATTTAGGGGCACTTGTTAACTTTTTTTTTTTTTTTTTTGGTCCCGAGATTCTATTTTGGGGGATCAGCGTGGGGATCCACGACTATGCATTTTTGACAGTTCCCAGATGAACTTCATGCAGGAGTTTCAGAGATTACATTCTGAGACATCTTTACTCATCGGTAAGGGTGCCATTCCTTCTTAGAGGCTATTTTGAAAGCTACTTAAGCATAGGGGCTGAGTCCTATATCTCTAGGCTAGCTCCTAAATCCAGAAAGCGTTTATTGAGTGTACGACAAAACAACGGGTGAAAGAATAAACTCAAGGTGCCAAGTCAGCTATTTTACCACAACAGTTCCAGCAGCTTCTATTACTAACTGGTGCAACAGAAATGGGCTTTCAACTAAGCCTCTTGAGCTGGCTCTCCCCGCCACCTCCCTGCTGGAGGCACGCTGGACTACATTTCCCAGAGGGCCAAGGATCTCCGCGCAGGCGCACTTGGAAAACTACGGCGTCCGTCTCCTTCCCAAAACTGTCAGGTCACTCGCGCCCGCCTCCTCTTTGCCAGTCTCCTCCCTGTCCTGCAGTCTGAGCTCCAGAGGTTCAGCTAGTGTCTGTGTGTGTCTTGCAGGACTCATGGCCTCGATGCTGAGATTCGACGGGCAGGTGGTTCTGGTCACCGGCGCAGGGGGAGGTGAGCACGCGAAGGCTGGAGGGCACGCATTCCCTGGGGATCGCGGCGTGGGAGCAGCTGCGGTCCGGTCTCAGTATGAGGGCTGCGGGCGGCGGTGTGGGGTCGGGGAAGAAGCGGCGTGGGGAGCGGCGTGGGAGCGAGGGGCTGGACGCGGTGGGATAGGGTGTGAGGACGTAGAACTGCTGTTGTCGGGACACCGAGTCTGTTGTGGAGGGAGAGGTGGGGCTGGCGGCTGTGCGTGGGGAGCCACGAACACCTACCCCACACGGTCAGGTGCAGCCCTCTTCCCGGTCCCTCCCTGTTTAGCCTCCCGTGGGCCCGAGTGTTGCGCGGGAGGGGGGCGGGGCTGGGCTGCGGGCTGCAGGACGAGGTGAAAGTCCTAACCGAGCTCCTCTCTGCGCATCAGGGGCGACTCTTCCTGCCTTAGACTCTAGGCCTCACTCAAGTCTTTTAAAGTTGCGGGAAAGCGGCTGGGGGCTGCCGCCACCCCGGGGAGGAGCTGTCAGTTCCTTGCCTCTGAAAAGTCCCTCATTTAGCATTCTTTTCCTCTGTCCGATGGCTTTCGGTTCTGATTTTTATTCTGGAGAGGGCCTTCTTTAACGAGGCATCTGAGAGTCCTCTCGTTAAGTTTGCATACTTATCAAGCCAAGCACTCTGCACTAGTCCCCAGTTAACCTGTGACTTCAGTTACCGTTGACCCAAAAAATTGTTAAGTGGAAAGTTCTAGACATAAACTTCAGGAGTTTTAAATCGTGCACTATTCTGAGTAGCGTGATGAAATCTTGAGCAGTCCCGCACTGTCCAGCTTTGGATGCGAGCACTAATTGTCAACCTCTTATATCTTTTTCCCGAGATATTCTATGCCTGTAAAACTTATATAGGTTTGTATTCATTTTTGGATGTGTACATTTATACTTTATACCTTTGAGTTGGAATTAAACATTTAATTACTACTTAATTGAGAATTAATTATGTGTTTGGTGACTGTGTCATTAAAGTCCAGTGCGGTATATAAGAATCGCTAGATACTTGAAGCAGGAGAGGATTTAACTTAGCTGTTTGTATTTTAGGCAATTCCTCTTGGAATGACTTGTGGAACAATACAGAGCAGGTCCATTAGGAGCCACAACCTGTGAGGCTGCCATTTGAACTGCTGCAGCCTCCTTGGATACCAGGGATGTAGAACATGGAAGCTACCATCCAGATTTAGGGAGCTAGATTAAGCAGTTGCTGCTACATCCACAGTTTCTTAATACCTAGAAAGCTTCAAGAAGTCAGCTTCTTAACCAACAGCAACTACTACAAGTCACAGTAAGGTGGCTTCTACCTCATTTCCACTTTCCAGATTTCATGCAAATGCATTTAATGGTGGAATCCAGTTCCCATCTGGCATCCTAGCAGCTAGGTAGAATGGTAGGATATGATAGGTAGAAAATACAGTTTTAAGCTTTTTAACCTCTGCAAGTGGAAGAGGGTCAAGTACAGGTTGAGAGTACTAATGAAGACGTAATATAATTAATTGCTCACTGGTTATTTTAAAATAGCGATTGAGTTGAGTGGATCAAAACTTACCCTAACATTTGCTCAACTTTTTGATTATTTTGTTTTTCATTAGGACTGGGCCGAGCCTATGCTCTGGCTTTTGCAGAAAGAGGTGCCTCAGTTGTTGGTAAGTTGACATTTTTTTTTTCTTTTTAATCAGTAGCTGGTAGCTAAAGTACGACAGACTTCACAAGCCAGCCATGTTTGTCTTTATATCACTAATGTGTCAAGGTCAAATTTATTACTGATTTTTTCTTCTGCCAACAAAAATCCCCCCCTCCCTCTTGAGGCTGACTTTATAACTTACATTTTAAAGTAAACTACTTTCACAGAATTTGCAACTTAACAGAATTGATAAGGATGGGATGCCATTCATGGTATAAAAGGAATTTATTGCATTTGGTATATTGTGGGCTATCATTTTTTAAAATATATTTTATTGAATTTTTACAGAGAGGAAGGGAGAGGGATAGAGAGTTAGAAACATCGATGAGAGAGAAACATCAATCAGCTGCCTCCTGCACATACTGGGGATGTGCCTGCAACCAAGGTACATGCCCTTGACTGGAATCGAACCTGGGACCCTTCAGTCCGTAGGCCAATGCTCTATCCACTGAGCCAAACTGGTTAGGGCTGGGCTATCATTTTTTGATATAGAAGGCTCATGCAAGATAAATCTCTAAGTGTAAATACATTGCTAAGAGTAAGAAATAAATGCATTTGGAAAACTAGAAGTTTAGAATTAGGGAATCCAAAGTATGTTGTTCTTTTTAAACATATCTTTAATCAAAAATTTTCACCAGGAAGCTCGTGAGCCACAGTTTGCCAACCACTGGTCTAGAAGGACATCCAAGGAACAGCCTAATTGCAGTTATCTGTGGGAGAGGACAGAGGATGTGTAAAAAGGGACTTTTTTTTGAGTTTGCATTTCTTAAAAAAACAAAGTAATAGCCTCTGCTTTGCATACTCACAATTGTAAACCTACTTTTGTTCACCCCTGTATACAATGGAATATTAGTTGGCCATAAAAAGAACAAAATCTTATCGTTTTTCGACAACATTGATGGACCTAGAGGGTATTAATGCTAGGTGAAATCAGACTGAAAATGACAAATACCATATGGTTTCACTTATCTGTGAAATCCAAAGAAAATAAATGAACAAACAAAACATACTCATAGAACAGAGAACAGTTGGCAGAGGGGAAGGGGGTTGAGGGGGTGGGCCAAAAAAAAAAAAGTAAATAACTTCTCCAAAAAATAAATACATTTATAATATAATATTGCCCTTATTATCTTTTTATACATTCTTGGATTACCTAGTACAAAGGCTGTCTTACATATCAATACATATAAAAGTTATTCCAATTTTGTAGAATTGGAAGCATCATTTTACTTTGGAAATAAAAATAGTTTATAGATATGCCATTGGTAATAGATATGACTCATTTGGTGACAAACCCTTGAATTGAATAAATATATGAAAGTGAGTATGTGTAAAGATAGTTATAAAGCACTTTTCAAATATAAAGCATTATAATATTATTCCTCTTGATAATGTAGTGGGGAAGTTGGAAATTGCTAATGACCAATTTCCCGCATTGAGCTACAGCAAAAAGAAGGAGCTACCTATGATAAATTGAAACAGTAAAGTGAAGCCATAAAGTAATATTAATATTCAGATATTATCTCTCTTTCTCAACATTTTAATAAAGTAATTTATGATTTGGAACACATATGACATGTAATTAAAATATTTTATAAAGCACACTTAAAAATCTGTAAGAAGGATAAACACTCCAAAAAATGTGACTTAAACAAGCAAAACAGTAAGAAATATAAATGAAAATTTACAAATATATCACATTTTGGGATATTTTGATGGTTTCAATTGAAAAGACTGTCCTTAACTATCATCATCTTATCATTTTTACTACCTATTTTAAAGCTATTTGTTTGAGTGAGGTGGCTGATTTATCATTTCCTCTATAGCTTCCCCAAACAAATATGATTTTTTTTTTTTTTTTTAGTGGAAATAATTACCTTCTTTTCAGGATAAAAGAAACTTGCTTACAGTATTAGAGGAGCAGAGTGGCATTGTAGTAGGTCAGAGTTCTGGTCTGGAAGCCTTGGAGCCTGGGGCAAGTTGCCTAACCTTTCATGAACTTTCCTCACCGTGAAAGGAGGAACAACTCTTCATGCTAACCTCCTGAAAAGCTGTGTGGAGATCAAATGCAGCAGTGTACATAATGGTTCTTTGAAAATGCCAAGTAGACACATACCAGTATAAGGTGGTAATGGTATTTAAAAAATCATTACTATTATAATAATTTTAGCCATAAATTTAAGTGGTAACAGTGTCACACAGTATAGATAGATTTCTCTTGTGTACAGTTGCACAAAAAAAATCTTAATATTGTTTCTATCCAAACTCTTCAGCATGTAACCAGCTTTTCCAGTTAGGTTGTAATCCCTGTAATTTAGCTCTGGTGATAGTGGGATGACTGAAAGAGGTCAGTGCTAATTTAATGCTCTCAAGTATAGAGACTTATCTTGAATAAATCTGTTCTGATACTGTTTCACTGCACATTATTGGTCTCAGTGCTTACCTGTGTGGTTGCACTTTGACCAGTTTCCACTTGGGGGTGGTGTTTCATTGCACAATTGAACACTTCTTTATTTAAATATTGCATTTGCCAATTTGCTTTTGAACTTTCCCTTGCTTAGTTAAAAAGGCTCTTAAAAGACTGTTAGCTTCATGTCTTAAAATATTGATATTTTTTGCTGGTTGTTTTCTGTCATTTGCATGGAATGAACAATAGGAATTTAGTCTTAAATCTTACTACTGCTTTTTAAAAAATCTCTTGAGGGATAATGTAAGCCTCTTTTTTATTATTTTGTGTTCGTGGTTTTATTATTTTTTACATGCAGTAAGAATGATAAGTCTATATTGTTAGAACAAATATGTCCGAGTCCACATTTTGAAAAACATATTCCCTTTAAAAAAAGTTCATTAAAAACACATTGATTTAGCTAATTTTAAGTGTGGATAGGCATTTGATTTTTCTCTGTATTATCTTTACCACCCAACCCCACTTGCCACTCTCATTCCAATCTACAAAAAACAAAACAAAACCATTCTTCAGAAGAAAAAATATTTTCTTTCTTTCCAGATGTGGTAATCATTAACTAATATTAAAATACTTTAAAATTTAGTATATGCCATCATGCCATTTATTATTTAACCATTTGTACGCCATAAGTGTCTATAGATGCAAGCAGCAGACCTTTTTAAATTAAATTCAAAATATCGTGGCAGTTAACTGGTTAATATTTTTTATTATATTCCTAAGAAATCTTACAGATCATTTTGCAATGCACATTAATTTTTTGTCCCAAGTATTTTTCTTAAATTCTGTTTTTTTAATATTTGGCATTGATCTGTGTATCTTTTTGTTAGTTTTTGCATGTTATTTCATAAATTTTACCTTAAATTATTGTGTAAATTAACTTTATCTGGCCTTATTATTTAGTTATGTTGGCCTTTACTTACTTTATGCTAAAATTTATTGTGCATTATGGTACTCATAGATTATTAAACGCTTTAAGATGTACCATTCTTATTCATCTCTTGTTCTGTAGATTTCCTTGCAAATAATAAATGCTCAATTAACATTTATATCTATGTAATTGGATATAGACAGATGTTATGTGGTAAGTGTGGTCACTTAAAGATATAAAAACGGAGTCATGGTATAAGTTAGTGACTGAACATAGTATAAATTAGTTCTGTATGTAATTTTGATTTTTTTAATAGTTTTATTTGCTTCATCGTAGATTATGGCATAGTATGTATATGAAAACTTATTAAGTTGCCTCTCCAATAGTTTAATATCATGTTTGTTCTTTATCACCATTCCTGTAAACAAAGGCTTTCTTCACATAGAGAAGATATTTCACAATGTATTTTTAACCTTTCTTTTTAAACTATTGTAAGAACACTTGATGTGAGGTATACCCGCTTAACAAAATTTTAAGTGTACATTAGTTCCCCTTTTTTCATGGTTTTACTTCCCACAGTTTCAGTTACATGCTGTCAAACACTGTCCGAAACTATTAAATGGAAAATCCCAGAAATAAACAAATGTCATCGTGTGTTTAATCTAAAAGTGATCTTTAGTTTTTTTCTATTCTTTCTTTTTTGCTAAAAGTGGGTTAAATCATGTTCTTATTCTTTTTTAAAAAACAAAAGCATTGTACAATTAAAATTTTATGACAAACCTGTTTAAATATTTTTATTGTTTTTTCATGTCTGTATTTACAAACAAAAAGAGAGTCATGTTTTGACTATACATACCTCATAGTATGTTCAGTAAGATGCGGGTGGGAAAGGATGTAATTGGGCAGATGACTAAAGAAATATACTGATAATTTTATACTGATACTTCAATACTTTGAAGGTCTAGAAATGATTGCATGTTTGTTTATTTTTGCTTTGCAGTGAATGATTTAGGAGTGGACATCAAGGGAACTGGTAAAGGCTCCTCAGCTGCTGATAAGGTTGTTGAAGAAATAAGAAGGAAAGGTGGAAAGGCAGTGGCCAACTATGGTATGGTATTTGAGAGAATTAGACTATTTTAAAAATGTTTCCTTCAGCTAATGCTCTTGCACACATTGATAATCATTGAGCAAACATCTCTGCATTCCAGTGTAATTATGAAATTAAATTTTACCTAAGTCAGACAAAGTTATTTGACTACATATTTTCTATCATATGTGAGAATTTTTAACCCTTTTGATGTAGATTATTTCATGTCTATCTTTTATTCTGTTGCTTAGTTAATTTTTTTATTAATGAGCACATGATATAATCAATAAATTGTTGTAGATGTCTATATGAATATGTTCTTATTTTTAAAAGATCTGTTTTAGCTAAAAGGTCTCATGTATTTCTATAGATATTAAATTTTTCTTTTGAAATTGTTTAAAATTTTAAAAACAGTAATATCATGTAAGAAGTGAAATGCCCCTTTCTGTACTCAACCTCTATATTCCATTATACACAAGTAATTTTGCTATATGTAACTTCTTATCTTTATAAATACTTATGTCAAAGTTAGGCATTAAAATGAAGCCACAAGAAAAACAGCAAATACAACCTTTACATTTGATGTATTGAGTCTAATAGTATTTGTAAGGAACCTTCTTGAATAGATTTACTTTAAAAAGCTACCACTTACTAATTTTTCTGCAAATTAAATTGCTTTTATGAGCCAGCGATTAAATTCGATTACCAGTGACTTCATTGGGAAATTTTAGAGGAAAGGAAATAGGATATGATTTATTTTGAGTGTTTAAAGCAGTGGTTCTCAACCTTTCTAATGCCGTGACCCTTTAATACAGTTCCTCATGTTGTGGTGACCCCAACCATAAAATTATTTTCGTTGCTACTTTTCACGACCCACAGGTTGAGAACCTCTAGCAGGGTCGCCTAAGACCATCGGAAAACACAGATATTTACATTACGATTCATAACAGTAGCAAAATTACAGTTATGAAGTAGCAACGAAAATAATTTTATGGTTGGGGATCACCACAACATGAGGAACTGTATTAAAGGGTCGCGGCATTAGAAAGGTTGAGAACCACTGGTTTAAAGGAATAATGGAACAGACATTTTAGTATCTTCTTTCCACATTAAGGGTCTAGAAAACTGTCTTCACCTTTTTTTTTTTTTTTAATTTTGGTGTTTTAAAAACCTATCCTATCTGATAAAGAGGGAATATGCTAATTGACAGTCACTCCATCACAAAGATGGCTGCACCCACAGCTGAGGCCAAGTTCCCATAAGGAGCCTTAATGAGCAATCACCAGGGACCTGAGGCTGTGCCCTCCCCCACCCCCATGGGGCTTGACAGGGGACCTCAGGCCGTGTCCCCCACCTGGCAGGGCTTGACAAGGGACCTCAGGCCTTGCCCTGCACCCGGTGGGGCTTGACAGGGGACCTCAAGGTGCACTTCCCATCCTGGTGCTGGGCTAGGGGACCTCAGGCTGCTCCCGCTGCCCCAGCACCAGGCTGGGGGACCTCAGGTCATGCCCCCCACCCGGCAGGGCTTGACAGGGGACCTCAGGCCGCACCCCCCGCCCCAGCACTGGACCAGGGGACCTGAGGCTGCGCCCCCCTGCCTGGTGAGGCTTGACAGGGGACCTCAAGGTGCACCCCCAGTGCTGGGTTGGGGGAACTCAGGCCGCGCCCCCCACCCAGTGGGGCTTGACGGGAGACCTGAGGCTGCACCCCCGTGCTGGTGGGGCTTGACGGATGACCTGTGTCCCCCTCCCAGTGCTGGGCTGGGAGACCTGAGGCTGCGCCCCTCCCTGCCTGGCGGGGTTTGACGGGGGACCTCAGGCCATGCCTCCCACCCAGCGGGGCTTGACAGGGGACCTCAAGGCACGCCCCCTGCCCCGGTCTGGGCTGGCAGACCTCAGGCCATGACCCCCGTCCTGGCACTGGGCCAAGGGACCTGAGGCTACGTCCCCTGCCCAGTGGGGTTTGACAAGGGTGGGACTGGCCAGGTCTGGAACTAGGCCAATGGGGGGTGGGGAGGGTGGCCGGGTCTGGGTCTTGCGATTTTGAGGTGCGTGTGGGTGGGCGGGGACTTGACTCTCGGTCCCGTGGTGCACCCCAGACTCTAACAGGAGGAAGATTTTCATATACATTTTACTAATTTTCTTTCATCTCTGACACTTCTATTATAGAGAAAGGGCAAATAGCAATATTAAATTACTTCCTCTAATTAATACCCTTTTAATGTACACGAATTTCATGCACTGGGCCACTAGTATTTTATAGAGATAAAAATTCCAAACCCTCCCCCACTCCTGCCCGAGTTTTGATATGCAACTGTGTCAATCAGGGTTCAATCAGAAAAACAGAAGCCCCTCTAGGCTTTCCAGGTGTGAGGGTTTCAATACAGAGAAATAGAGGCTTACATAGCCATTGGAAGGGTTGAGGAAGGGCATGTCAGGGAAACTGTCCATGACCCTCTCAGCCTGCAGCAGGTGGTAGATGTGCTGTTGGTTTTACATCTCCTCACATGATTGCCTGCATTTGCAGGCTTCTACTTTTCCATGCTTTAGATGATGATCTCTTTTTGACATATCTAGCTCAGGACTGTATGTGACCTAGGGAAGGGACAGTATTTCCTGGGTCCTCCCCTGTGATTGCAGAAGATATAGAAAGAGGCAGTGGTGACCCTGAGTTGACAGCTGACCATTTGACAACACAACTTGGGAATATGAGCCCTTTACCTCAGCTGCTTAGCAGAAAACAATGAAACTACTATTTTTGCCAAGCTTTATTTCTTGTGTTTAGTATTACAAAAACAGGTTTATTTTCCATATGTAGTTATATAGTGTTGAACATTCTTTTTCAATTTAAATATGCACCTTCTTTTCTCCCTTCTTTCTCCTCCCTCTCCCCTCTCCCCCTTTCTTTTCCCTCTCTAAAATAAATAAAAATTATAAAAAAAGAATTTAGAAATCATTTTGAGGGATACTATTGAAGTTTTGTACTAATTTCCCTTTCCTCAGATTCAGTGGAAGCAGGAGAGAAGATTGTGAAGACAGCACTGGATACTTTTGGAAGAATAGGTGATGTTTCTTTGCTTTTATGGTACTAACAATGCGTGGGTTTAGCAGTTTTATAGGTTAAGGGCAGTCCTGATGCCTGACTGCATTTGAACAAAATAGTAGAGTTAGCTATCCCTTCCTGCCTCAAATCGTGGTGCTCTTTTCCTTACTAATAAATGTCGTTTGTGGCATTTACTTTTTCCAGAATAGAGCACTTTCATTTGCATTAAAAACCTGTTCAGGCAGATATCCTTTCTTTTCAGCGATTTTCTTACTTGAGTCTGGAAACTTGTCTGCTGCCTGTTGGTCGGCAGAAGCTGCTTCCCATATTATCTTGACGTTTTTAAGCCAAACCTCTTTCTAAAATTTTCAGACCACCCTTTGCCATTAAATTCTTGACCTTTATTTAGGTCCTTCATCATCCTTTTTTTAAGTTGTCATATAATGAGTTCGCTTTTTCTCAAGTCACATTAGTGTCTGTAGCCATGCCTTTCTCATAGCAATCCTGCACCCCATAAAAGCTGCATTTCAATACTAGATAAGAATATATTTTACAAAAAGCACAGAGTTTTCATGACTGCTGGTGTAGCTGCAGTGATGGCTTCATGAATATTTTTATTTGCTTACAATGGTCTTTATACTGGATTCATTTATCTAGAAATGCAGGCACCTCAGTTAGCTCTCAATCTATGATACATGTTAAGTAATTCAACTTTTTTTTTTTAAATTTAAGACAAGGAATACTTTTTTCAAACCCATCAGAGAAATGGACAGGTTGGGACTGTAACAAAGCTTCGTGTTTGAAAGCCTAGGCCAGTTATTGTATATGAGAGTATGCACCGCTACATCCAACAACTGAACAGACCATAACTTTTCAAAGTTTAAAATTCTAGAGAGAAACATTATTGCAAACTAGCCCAATATGTTTACAGTCTGGAAAACATTCATTTTTTTTTTGTAATTTGAACGTATTCCTTCGTTTTTACTGTCAAGCATATTTGTTTTTCTAATCACGTTTGGTTGAGCTCATAAGAGATGTATTCACAGATAGTGACAGAGGGATTGAGACCACAAAGATGGGAAGTCATAGGTGAAAATAGTTACATGATGGTGGTTCACCTTAAAATATATAATTTCTTTTCATAAGAGGAATACAATTATGTGTTAAGACACCAGTTTCTTTTTAAAAAAAATTCTTTATTGTTTAAAGTATTGGTTTTCTTTCTGAGCTTTTGATTTTTGAGTGGCAAGGAAAAAATCTTTTAAGCTTTTAACAAAGTTAATTTTGAGGTTAAATGAGGAATGGCATGTGGTCACCCCTGAATCCTAAGAACCTAGGAGTTGTGCAATAGCAAATTATATACTGTAAATAAGATGATAGAATTTTAGCAGAATGTAGAGGTGGAAAAATTTAGATATGTAAGTTTGAGAGCAAAGCCCTGATATAATGTGATACTTGCTGTGGTTTTGTGAATAGATTTTTTTTTTTTTTTTTGCTTTAGGTATAAAATTTTGTTCTGATAGCACTCTTTACCAATTAATATGCTTGCTTATATAATTGTGACCTGTATCTTTTTATATTGCAGATATTGTGGTTAACAATGCTGGGTGAGTATTTCTTTTTTTCATTTTTAGTAATGTACATACAAAGGTTTTTTATTTTTAACTATATACTCCCTCCCCCCTCTAACCAATATAATATAAATTTTTTAGAATTCTGAGGGACCGTTCCTTTAGTAGAATAAGTGATGAAGACTGGGGTAAGTTGTTTTTAATATATGTCACTGGAATATACCTGTCCATTTAATCTTTTAATATTTGATAAATTTCTATATTTAAGAAAAAACTTGCTTTTATCTACTTCTGCTAATGTAAGTAATGCATAAGCTTTATAGCTGAAAATGATGAACACTTGGAAATAACTGATTTTTTTAAACATTTGAGAAATTTAAAAAAATTTAAATCAGTTGTCAAGTTATTCAAAAGGATTTTGTGCCTTTCGATTTGTTTGTCCCTTGAGAGGTTGTCAGCATTTCCTAGCAGTATTAACTCTTTCTAACAGCCTGCAGCATGCTTCTCTGGCTGTGTGATTCTTATTTCAAGAGCAAGAGCAGAATATGGAAGGGAGCCTGGGGCACTAAAAATGATGGAAATCTTAGTAATGGTGGGAAAACCTAGATGTAATTTTGAAGCTTCTAATAAGTAGGAAAATTTTCCATTAGGAATGCCACATTGGAAAGATTGAGTTTAGATAATGAACAGATCACAGTTATGAAAAAATGTTTTTTCTGTTCGCTCTTCTTTGCCCTTGCTTTCATTGGCTATCAGAACTAAAGCAATGGTGGCTGAGACAGTGGCAGGCATGATAACCGAGGTGAATTCTCTTATTGTTTATAGTGTGTGCTCCTGAGGAATATGGCCACAAGTTCTGTTGGAAGAAGCAAAATATCTTTGTGACTTAGACTTAAAAAGGGCTTTTGGTTTCCTCGTCCCTTGTAGCAATTGGACTAAAAAAGAAGCTAAGATAAGATCTGTTGGCAAAGGGGGTTTATGTTGGCACTTTCTTTTCAGCTCTAGTTGGACTGGGATGTTTCCTCCTCTGGTTTCATCCTCAGCTCACCACTCCTAACTAGAACCTCCCTACCCCCTTTAAGTTTCTTTTTTCACTCTTACATTATTCTTCTAACATATACATGAAAACATTTGATGAGACCCCAGATTGAAACAAAAATAAATAAGAATGGTTAAAAACTTAATAATTAAAATATCAAATTAAATCTAAATTGAGTTAAAAATTAAATCTACAGGTTTTTGTCTATCTGAATCATTTGTCTATTCATTAGATTAGCATTCTTTCTCACTTCCTCCACCCTTCCCCTTCTCTCATTTTCTACCCCCCAAACTCCCAATTCTTTCTAACTCATTTATAAACCCTGAGAAAAATAGGGATATACTGAGCATTTAGTAAACATTTCTTGATGATGAACTGTGTGGTTTGTGATTATGCTTTAACTAATGTTTGTGTCGAGTACCAACTATATATGTAAAATTAGTGATTTTTTTAATGTAAAGTAGGCATAAATTAAAGAGGCATTGTACCATACTTACCTGTCATGGGAAATACCGTGATCACAAAGGTGTTTTTCCCAGGGGGAGGCTTATCCATTGTACTCTGGATTTGCTGACCCCTGCGATTTCCCCAAATGTAGGAAATTCGACTGCATAATTTGTGGTAGTGGAGGACTGTGTCCTCGCTTACCCCTGGGAAAAAAAAAAAAGATGTTATTGTGTTTATATATGTACAGGGTTTCAATAATTTTATCATAAATGACAGGCAAAACAGGTATGATTGTTTTTTTCTAATTGGAACAAAGGCAAAAATATTTACTCAGTTGATTTTGAAAGCTAGGTTTTTAATGAACATCTGTTTATAAGTAAATAATTGCTTATGTTGATTCTGAGACATGTCTATTGGAATTTTTGACAAAATATATAATAAAAATAATTTATTGTTTTAGATATAATCCAAAAAGTTCATTTGCGGGGCTCATTCCTAGTGACCCGGGCAGCATGGGATCACATGAAGAAACAGAAATTTGGAAGGTAGAGTTGCATATGGCTTTCCAGGGCGATTAGAAATGTGTGTGGGTTCTTGTGTATAGGGAATGATAATTGCTTTGATATTGAGGAAAACATCATCATATATGTGTGGGCTTTTTAGGTGTAATTTTGGCACATACCCTCTCATTAAATTGGTCATCTAGTTATAGATTAGCTGAGCTGGACAGCTTTATGTATTTTTTCACCCCCTACTTTTCATTATTAATGATTTTTCTCCTGTGCTGATATTTTAGCTGTGTAAACATGGAGGACTTAGCTGTACTTTATTCCCTAACCAAAATGTCATTTTGTGTATCCAGTGACTAATTCAGGAGAGATGAGTAGCTGTTCCTGTTAGTTGGTACTTGTGAGACATGAGATAGTCTTTATAAACTGTTTAGGAACTGTATAGAACGCTCATAGTTGCATCTCTATGAGTACTCAAAACATGGTAGAGCTAGTAAATATGTCAGATTGGGTGAGATGATGAGATGGCATTGTTTTAATATGAGGCATTTAATGTTATCCAGAAAGGGAGAGGGTCAAAGTGGTGAGGACTGAAGAATTAGAACTGCTTTATCTAATATTTCTTACTAAAATTTTAACGTATGTATTGCCAGTTTATTTTATATTTATAAATATTTATTGTTGTTTTCAAAAGATAATGAATGAACATTCTTATACTTGAATTTATTTGGTTCTAAACAGGGATCCTTTTTAATACAGTTAAATCTTATAGTTGAAGTTTGAGAGATTACTTGTTTATTATTATTATCATTTATTTTTAATTTTTATTTATTGATTTTAGAGAGTGAGAGGGAAGGAAGGAAGAAGAGAGAGAGAGAGAGAGAGAGAGAGAGAGAGAGAGAGAGAGAGAGAGAGAGGAGAGAGGAAGAGAGAGAGAGAGAGAAACATTGTTTTGCTGTTGACTTATTTATGCATTCATTGGTTGTTATATGTGCCCTGACTGGGGCAACCTTAGCATATTAGGATGGTGCTCTAACCAACTGAGCTACCTGGTTAGGGCTGAGATTAATTTTATTATTAATATTATTTTAGATATATGAATCATGACTGTAAGAATATAATGGCAATATACAGAGTTGTTTTTGACAGATGTAATAGTACTGAAAAGAACAAAAGACATACAGTTGCAGCATTATCAAATCATAGCAAAGATGATATTGGGGGACTGATTTTCCTTTTAGGATAATTATGACTTCATCGGCTTCAGGAATATATGGCAACTTTGGCCAGGCAAATTATAGTGCTGCAAAGCTGGGTCTTCTGGGCCTTGCAAATACTCTTGCAATTGAAGGCCAGAAAAACAACATTCATTGTAATACTATTGCTCCTGTTGCTGGATCACGGATGACCAAGGCTATCATGCCTGAAGGTAAGTAGCTTCGATTTTTCAGTATTGTTACCCACAAATCTGTGTGAAGTGAGCTTTGCAAAAGTATTTAATTTTCTGAATAGTTAAAAAATTATTTTCCCACAGTTTAAAATAGCATTATGTATAATGTGTGTTCATTATAAAAATTTTAGAAAAGCACAAGGGAAAGATTAAAAAATGAGCCATAATTCTACCACACTGAGATACACTTTCATTCTTTTTTCTCTGCATAGGTACATATACATAAATACATTTTTTATAGAATGCGGTAATAGCATTCTTACTGTTTTATAATAATAATTTTAAAAAATAATTAATAGACTATTGAACCATTGGTTGTTTAGTAGCATGTTGTTTAGTCTCCATGTGTTTGTATTTTTTCTAGTTTTTTCTTGTAATTGAGTTCAAGTTTCATGCTGTTGTCAGAAAAGGCACTTGATATGATTTCAGTATTCTTTAATTTATTAAGACTTGTTTTGTGGCCAAATGTGATGTATCCTGGAAAATGTTCCATTTGCATTTGAAAAGACTGTATTCTGAAGTATTTGGATAAAAGTTCTGTAATATCTATTAAGGCCATCTGATATGTCGTTTAAGGACAGTGCTTCCTTATTGGTTTAGTGGTGATGAACTTCTGTAGTTTTAGCTTCTCTGGGAAACTCTCCTCCAATTCTGATTGATAACCTTGCCCCGTAGCATATTCTGGCATGTAAGTTTTTCCTTGTCATCATTTTAAATATATCCCTTCTGGCCTGCAGAGTTTCTACTGAAAAGTCATCTGATAGTCTTATGGGGTTTCCCCTGAATGTGACAAGTCAGTTTTCTCTTGCTACCTCTAAAATTCTCTCCTCTCTCTCTCTCTCTCTCTCTCTTTTAACTTTTACCATCTTTATTATAAATGTCTTGGAATAGATTTCTTTAGGTTCATGTTGTTTAGGACTCTCTGTGCTTCCTGAACCTGGATGTCTGTTTTCTTCTCCAGATTAGGGAAGTTTTCAACAACTCTTTCTTCAAATGAGTTTTCTACCCCTTTTTTTCTCTTGCCCACTTCTGGAATCCCTATAATGTGAGTGTTAGTATGCTTGATGTTGTTCTAGAGGTCCCTTAAACTATCTTTATTAATTTTTTTTCTTCTTTTTGCTGCCCTGATGGAATGATTTCCACTGTTAATGTCTTTCAGATTGCTGATCTGTTCTTTGTATCAACCAATCTGCTGTTAATTCCCTCTAGTTTATTTTTTATTTCAGTTACATTCTTCAGCTCTGAATGCTTTTTTCTTGTGTGTTTTTTTTTTTTTTCCTTTGTTGAAGTTCTCCCTGTGTTCTTTCATTCTTCTCCTGAGTACAGTGAGTATCTTTATGACTATTACTTTGAACTTTTTATCAGGTAAATTACTTGTGTTTGTTTAATTAGTGTTTCAGTTTTATTTTGTTCTTTTGTTTAGAGTGTATTTCTATATCTCCCCATTTTGTTTCACTTTCTGTATTTGTTTCTATGAATTAGGCAACACAGCTACTTCTTCCAGTCTTGAAGGAGCAGTCTTGCATAGGAGTGTATTGATTGTGTGTGCCAGGTGGTTTTGGCAGGCTGGCTAGAACTGGAACGGGCATAGTTCTGGGGAGTCCCAGGACACGCTCTGTCAAGGCCATTTTGGTGGAATGGCTGGAACTGGAGCAGGTGTGGGTTGGGGTGTCCTAGGGCACTGTGGTGCTGGGGCTGCCTTGGTGAGATTTCTGGAGCTGCAGTTGGTGTGGGCCTGGAGGTCCTGGGGGGCACTGTGTTTTGGTTGTCTTAGCAGAATGGCTGGAGCTGGGGTGTGTACTTCTGGTGCTATCTGGTGGGACAGCTAGATATGGAGGAGGCATGGGCTGGGGGTGACCTAGGGTATGACTCACCAATTCTACCCTGGCAGAGCAGTTGGACTGCATGCAGGTTGGGGGGGTCCCAGGACACTCTTCACTGGAGCCACCTTTG
The DNA here is from genome assembly GCF_963455305.1 of Plecotus auritus. Lineage (NCBI taxonomy): Eukaryota > Metazoa > Chordata > Mammalia > Chiroptera > Vespertilionidae > Plecotus > Plecotus auritus. The sequence continues at coordinate 103,288,973 of NC_137774.1, read as the reverse complement.
GGGGATGGTTGGTGCTGGTGGAGCCAGAGACTCAGGGAAATGGAATGGCCGTGGCAGGCCAGCTAGAGCACCTGCACTGTGCTCCAACCCCTGCTATTAAGGTGGAGGGGGTAACATAAAAATGATGCTCTTTGCTACCTCTGATCCTGGAGAGAGTTCCAGCAGTTCTCTACCCATGTGGCAGGCACTCTAGGGTTTGTAAATGGATTTCCTCACATATAGGCTAGGTGCCCTTTAGACTCCTGTTTTCTCACTGTGCCCCAGGGCAGGTGGTCTGCATGCAGGCCCCTCAGTAATATTCCTAATGCATGCCACTGTGTTGGGGATGGGTCCCCTCATACCGTATCTCCATATCGCCCACCCTTCTCTGTCTGGTCCCTATGTCATTTGTTGTGCAGAAGCTGCTAAGTCAGTCCCAAGTTTCTCTTCAGGAGAAATTTCTCTGTATGTAGGGTATATTCGGTGTGTTAGTGGGAGGAAGTGAGTTTAGGATCTTTCTATGTCATTATCTTGCAACCCTATTTTGGTTTTTATTACCTTTTTTAATAGCTTAGAAAAAGCTGAAAATTAATTTTGCACAGATATTTCTTCCCTTCCTCTGAAATATCCACTTACAGGCTATTATAAGAATTATTTGTTAAAAAACAGGATGTTATGAGTAATATGTGGAGACATTTGCAGTTTCTTTTTTCTATTTAAAATATATTTGATAAATGGAAAGTAATGTATGTAACTTGCATGTTTCCTACGTGAAATAAAATATAATCCTAGAATGAATAGCCATGAACCAACTTCCCAAGTTATATTAGTTATTTACTGTTCTGTGATAAATTATTCCAAACTTTAGTGGACTAAAACAACAAACATTTATTATCTCACACAGTTTCTGGGATCAGGAGTTTTCAGTGGCTTGGCTGGGAAGTTTTGGGGCTTAATGAAGATGTTTTCTGTAATGAGATTTAATGAAGATATTTTCTGGGACTCTGGTCATTTGAAATCTTGTCTGGGTCAGAGGATCCACTTCCAAGCTCATACATGCACATGACAGTTAGCAGGAGGCCTCCATTCCCTTCTAGCTGTGTGTGGAGACCTCAGTTCCTCATAATGTGGTTTTATCCATAGGACTACTCTTGGTAGAGCAGCTGACTTCCCCCAGAGCTAATAATTTGAAAAAGAGAAACAGGCAGCAGACGGAAGTTGCAGTATCTTTTCATTTCTGAAGTGTTCTATTCTAGTGGTCACAGAGAGCAATCCTGGTACATTGTGGGAAGGGACTACAAAAAGGGGTGAATAAGAGGAGATGGGCAATCACTGGGGCCATTCTGAAGACTAGCTGTCATGCAACCTCCAAATCGGGGCATTACCAATAACTTAAATCTATCTTTGTTATTCTTTCATCCCAACCCTCTTGCTTCCCCAAGATGTAATCACTGAAAGAAAATGATTGGCTTTCATTTCTGTACCATTTTTCCTTAAAAAATACTAAACCATTTAAATATGAATTAAATTTAAAAAATAATAAGTACGTGGCTAAAACTCTTCATTTGATTTGCTTGTTTTGATATTTATAAAATTGTAATATACTGTATTTTGGGGCGGTTGCTCTGGTTTTTTGCACAATGTTTTATTTCTAAGATTAATTGATATTATTTATAGCTGTAGTTCACTCATTTTTATAATAGTTCTGTAATAGTCCATTATGTGAACTTATCTAATTCTTATTAGTAGACATCTGGGTTTGTTTCCAGTTTCCATTCTTGTTCATGTATCCAGAGTTACACAGCAAGGATATTTCTAGGTTGTGTACTTAGAAATAAAATGGCTGAATTATGGAATATAATGCTAAACTTTACATAATGCTAAGTAATTTTCAAACGGGTTAAGCCAATGTAACATTCATCAGTGGTTACAGAGTTCTCACTGACCTATGGTTGGGTTGGGGTTTTCCAGGATCACCCCAGGCTCCATAATTCTCTAGAAGAATTCACTGAACTCAGCAAAGCTGTTGTGCTCATGGTTATGGTTTTTTATAGTGAAATATACAAGTTAAGATCAACTAGGGGGAAAGGCATACAGGGTGAAATTTATGAGAAACCAGGATGGATGCTGTAAAATGTTGCCAGCCAGGGAAGTTGTCCTGAGCCTTGGTGTCTAGGTTTTTTATTGGAAGTCAGTCATGTAAGCAAGCAGCTCCTGTGTGATTTACCTCAGCCACTCAGACTCCATCTCCTCAGAGCAAAAAGACTTCTCCGTAAGTCACATCCTTAGCATAAACCCGTGGCTGACAAACTGCGACTCGCGAGCCACATGCGGCTCTTTGGCCCCTTGAGTGTGGCTCTTCCACAAAATACCATGGCCTGGGCGAGTCTATTTTGAAGAAGCGGCATTAGAAGAAGTTTAAGTTTAAAAAATTTTGCTCTCAAAAGAAATTTCAATCGTTGTACTGTTGATATTTGGCTCTGTTGACTAATGAGTTTGCCGACCACTGGCATAAACCATCTGACCAAACTGGTTCAGCATGCCCCAGGGACTCAGGCATACAGAAACACTCCTACTAGGCCCCATATTCCAAAGGCTCAGAGCTCACCCCTCAGGAGCTGGCCAAGCTCCAGTCCTGAAGACAGACCTTTCTTAGGATTGTGCAAAGTTTAAGCAACCCTGGCCTGCTGAGTTAACCCTTTTCTATGCCTGGTCCTTCCCAAAACTTGGCATTGTTTGTATGTGTCAATCCAGTGAGTATAAAATTGTATTTTATTGTGATATTCTTAGGAATTTCACTTACCTCCTTCATCCTGTTTTTTGTTCATAAAATTGGGCTTAAGATGCTAGCTAATGTTGGAGTTTGGAATGTATTTTGAGTACTGGAAAGCAAGAATATTTACTTACATTATTAGTGACAATATGTGAAATAAAATGCAAGTCAGAAGTATTCTTCCTAGGTGACATGTTCTTTTCTCCTTTTTTATCACCTAAGATAATAGATGGTGAGTTGGATTTCATTGATGTATTAATTGTTGCATTCAGTACTATAGTTAGTCAACTCAAACATCTGTATAGGTTAAGAATTTGTTTTGTCATGTCATTTAAGATAGTTGGATTCTCCCTTTGTTTTTTTCCTCGTGCTTATAACAGAGAGTGGACCATTGGATTTTTTGTGTACTTGAGAACTTTTAGAGGCTATGAAATGAAAAGTTTCTGGAGCTGCTCTTTAATTTATAGGGACTGTAAATGTCATCTTTGTTACTTTATCATATTAATATAAAATTATATTTCATAATTTCACAATTAAAATATGCAGTTATTCTTTTTTTAAAATTTCTTTATTGATTAAGTTATTACATACATGTCCTCATCCCCCCACTAGCCCCTCCCATCCCCCCTAACTCATGCCCTCACTCCCCTGTTGTCTGTGTCCATTGGTTAGCCAGGGGTCCTCAGACTTTTTAAACAGGGGGCCAGTTCACTCTCCCTCAGACCGTTGGAGGGCCGGACTATAGTTAAAAAAAAAACAACTATGAACAAATTCCTATGCGCACTGTGGGCCCGGGACGAGTTGGCTGCTAAGCAGGACAGGCAGTGGCACCCGGCGGGCCGGATAAATGTCCTCGGCGGGCCGCATGTGGCCCGCGGGCCGTAGTTTGAGGACCCCTGGTAGGCCTATATGCATGCATACAAGTCCTTTGGTTGATCTCTCCCCCTAACCCCCACCCTCCGCTACCTTCCCTCTGAGGTTTGACGGTCTGATTGATGTTTCTCTATCTCTGGATCTGTTTTTGTTCATCAGTTTGTGTTGCTTATTCTTTAAAGACTATAAAGTATATTAACAAATTGTATCTCATTTGAGCCTTGGAACAACTTGATGCAATAGGCGGCAGTAAAATCCAGGTCTTCGTACTCCTTGTGTGGTACCTTTCTGCTTGGTTACGTTGCTCACAGAAAGGATGCAATGGGAAAATATTTCTTACACTTTGTTACTCATCAGTAATGGTTGCAAGGTTCATTTCACATCATCATCTTATGCAGTTGCAAGGTTCATTTCACATCATTATCTTACACGGTTGCAAGGTTCATCTCACATCATTATCTCACTGACATTACAATTGTCAAGGCAGGCTTTTTTTTTTTTTTTTTTAAGTTTTCTAGCTTCTGGTTAAATGGCTGGGAGAGCAAAATAGTTTTGGGAACGAATGGTAGCTAAGTTCCTTATGTCATACATAGCTCTGCTCACCAGTGTTTGCCTAGGCAGCTCTGACTGACTTTTCCTGAATAGTGTGTTATCCATCTTGGAAAAGGTATGTCTGATGTATTTAATATTCAAAGCTTGAGAGAACTTTAAGAATATCTCTATTGGGATGGAAAAAGTTCTTTGAAAAGCCTTGAGTGTTAGTCTAATTATGTACATCTAAATTTGTTCTCATTATTTGAAATGTCTCTGAATTGCCTATCATTTTAAAAGTAAGAAATTTTCAGAAAGTGAAATGATTGCTTAAATGTGTACATATTCTTGTTTATAAACTTTTTTGGGGGGTATTTATTTCAGATACTGTGGAAGCACTGAAGCCAGATTATGTGGCACCCCTGGTCCTTTGGCTGTGCCATGAGAGTTGTGAGGAAAATGGTGGCTTGTTTGAGGTATTCTGTACCTTCCTGCTTTCTTTCAAAGCAATATTGTATAATTAGATATAAAAAATGATTTAAAAATTAGTATTATCCAGTTGCTCACATTTTTAAAACTCGGCATCAGTTGATTTTTAAAAAATATTATGGTTATTTTATAATTAAAGAACTTTTTGAGAAAGTAACTGCAACTTCATAAATTCTCTTTTTACTTTGTTCTTCATTTCTGATATTCTTACCAAATGAAAATGGGCTGGCTTGGGGTGTATAGTCAAATATAGAAAGTCTCATTGAGTTTGAGAAGTTCAGTGGTAAAGTGGAAGAATGAGCTTAGGGCTTAGAGTCAGCCAGGTCACATTTTTAGTTCTTATGTTGGCAGTTGCTACCTTGTTGGAATTTTGTACAAATTTACCTCCCTGAAGTTTAGTTTTTTTGTGGCAACCATAAGTCATACTTTTAAACTCTTAGTATAGAACCTAGTACATAGTACATAACAGTCACCCCTCAATCCTATCTAATAAAAGAGTAATATGCAAATTAGCCATCACTCCACTATGCCTACAACAAGCCATGCCCACCAGCCAATCAGGAGTGAGTATGCAAATTAACCCAACAAAGATGGCTGCGGCCACGGAGCGAGCAGGAGGCTTGGGTTTCCCAGGCGATGGAGGAAGCCAAGCTTTCCGTACACCCTGGACAGCCCAGGCCTCCACTCAAGGCTACAAAGTTTCAATTATAGAAGATAGATAAATCCCAACAAAAATGGCGGCAGCCACGGAGCTGGAGAGAGCAGGAGACTTGAGTTTCCCCCGGCGATGGAGGAAGCTGCAGCCCTGGCCTGCCTTGGCCTCTGCTCAAGGCTACAAAGTTTCAATTATAGAAGATAAATAAACTCCAGATACCAGGGCCTCCACTTGGGTCGTCGGGGGGTGTGACCAGCCTGCAAACCACCACAGGCCCCTTGCCCAGGCCTCCCCACACCCCAAGAAAACCCCCACCCTGATCTGGGACACCCTTCAGGGCTAACCAGCTGGCCCCCACCCGTGCACCAGGCCTCTATCCTATCTAATAATCCTATCTAATAAAAGAGTAATATGCAAATTGACCATCACTCCAATGCACAAGATGGCTGCCCCCATGTGGTCAAAGATCCTGCCCCCATGTGGACACAAGATGGCCACCTCAAGATGGCCAGCAAGGGAGGGCATTTGGGAGAGACCAGGCCTGCAAGGGAGGGCAGTTGTGGGCAATCAGGCCAGCAGGGGAGGGCAGTTGGGAGGGACCAGGCCTACAAGGGAGGGCAGTTGGGGGCAATCAAGCCTGCAGGGGAGGGCAGTTACGGGGGACCCAGGCCTGCAGGGGAGGGCAGTTAGGGTTGACCAGGCCTGCAGGGGAGGGCAGTTAGGAGTGACCAGGCCTGCAGGGGAGGGCAGTTAGGGGCAAACAGGCTGGCAGGAGAGCAGTTAGGCATCAATCAGGCTGGCAGGGGAGTGGTTAGGGGGTGATCAGGCTGGCAGGCAGAAGCAGTTAGGGCCAATCAGGAAGGCAGGCAGGTGAGCAGTTGGGGGCCAGCAGTCCTGGATTGTGAGAGGGATGTCCGACTGCCCATTTAGGGCCGATCCTATCGGGATCGGGGCTAAATGGGCAGTCGGACATCCCTCAAGGGGTCCCAGATTGGAGAGGGTGCAGGCTGGGCTGAGGGACACACACCCCCATGCATGAATTTCGTGCATCAGGCCTCTAGTTTAAATATATCAGTATAGCAGGAATTTAGTCTGGGTGTGATAGATCAGTAAACACAACTTACTATTTATCTTAACTTTAAAAATAAACTCTTACCTGTTTCCTTGTTGCAAAGCTTTAAATGTTTATTGTAAAATTAAAAAACACACACATATAATTCCACCATCCATTGAAACCCATAGTCAAAGTCCATTTAGATCTCTTTATGCCACTTTTTGCATTTTTTTTCTCATTTGAGTTTGATCTCTTTTTACCTTTCTAGCATGAACTATTGATATATTTTATGACCCCCCTCCTTCTCTAGTAATAATGAACCTGTTGTATGAGGAATACAATGATATTCAAAAATATTTCTTAGTAGCAAAATACCCTGACTCAGTTTGAAGTGAATAATATTTTAGCCTGATTCATTTGAATAAAAAGCTGATAAGTAAATAAAAGCAGTCTATACATGTTTAAATGGAGATATGTGCCTCTATTTTCTTAATTTCAATCATTGGTTGTGAATTGTGGACAATTAGAGGGGGAAAGAACTTTACCACGCTAAATTTACAGAGGAGGAAAATTTAATAATATCAAGCTCAAAATTTTATCTGCCTGTTTTGTTGTTGTTGTTTATCTTATTAGGGAATTAAAAAAATCTTTTTACCTTTTACAATTATTTAATTTCTGGGAACAAAAATAATATGTGCTTTTTTGTAGACAACTTCAAATATACAGGAAAGTATCTAGAAGAAAATAATCACCCACATTACTCATTACTACTATTTAGAGATGACTACTATTAATTTTCTTATGTATTCTCTTTCAGTCTTTTATTAAATCTGCATTTTATACTAGTAGTCTTTTTTAGATATGCATTTTACACACATAAATATACACAGTTAGGATCCTGGGTAGATGAAATTTTATGTGTTGTTTTCTTTTATGATACTGTGCACATTTTTAGTGAGGAAGTGTTTTCATTTGGTATGTATGATTGATAAAGTAAGGTATGGGGGAGGGAGGGTAAAAAAAAATAAAGTAAGGTATGTGTGTATGATATCCTGCTTACACCTTGAAAGTAAATTGCCACTTTTTTGCAAAGTCCTAATAGATAACTGGGCAGGTACAATTCCTTTGGCTCAGTTGAAGCTATTGTTTCTAGCACCTGAGAGGAGCTTGTACTTTGTTGCTTCACTCCCAAAATATGATAAAAGATGGTATCTCTTTTGAGTATTGTCAAAACTACTGCTGATTTATCTACTTTGACAGCATCAGGACTGATTGGTCTATTATAAAAAGCATGATCATCTACACTAATAAAAGAGTAACATGCAAATTGACTGTACCTTCGCGACGCCCACCTGCCAATCAGGAGTGAGTCTGCAAATTAACCCAACAAAGATTGCGGGTTAATTTGCATATGCAGCTGCTCTGGGCCTCTGGGCAGCGTGGGAAGGCGGAAAGGTGGCTCTGGGCTGGAGTGAAGGTGGTGCCGGCAGCCAGGGGAAGGAAGGCCCATTCTTGCATGAATCTTCATGCATCGGGCCTCTAGTGTTAATATAAAGGCAAAGGGTAATTAAAAAGTCAGACCTTTGAAAAAGATGGGGAAAAAAAGTCATACCTTTGAGCCTATAGCCACTGAAATGTGTACTGTCTCCTGGTAAGTTTTCTTCTTTCCATTCGTGTGTGGAATTCTGGTGATGAGTTCTGGCACACTGAATGATATTTGAAGACATGGCAAACAGGTTTTCTTTACGTCCAACATTTTTTTTGACAATATCTTTGAATGTTCTCTAGAAAAAAATTTATGTTATGTGTGGCAGTTAATATATTTGGTCATTTGCTTGACCTTTACATAAAGATGTTTTATTAAAATGACTGCACTTAGTTCATTAACTCAGATCCCGGTTTTATTTTTCTTTGCTTTTAATATTTTTATCCACTAGGTTTTTCTAGAGGGACATGTATTTCAAGTCTGTGATGTTACCCAATTTTATAATATATACTAGAGGCCCGGTGCACAAAATTCATGCATGGGGGTGTGTGTCTCTCAGCCCAGCCTGCACTCTCTCCAATCTGGGACCCCTGAAAGAGTCCGACTGCCCGTTTAGCCCCGATCCCCATAGGATTGGGCCTAAACGGGAAGTCGGACATCCCTCTCACAATCCAAGACTGCTGGCTCCCAACTGCTCACCTGCCTGCCTTCCTGATCACCCCTTAACCACTCCCCTGTCAGCCTGATTGATGCCTAACTGCTCCCCTGCCAGCCTGTTTGCCCCTAACTACCCTCCCCTGCAGGCCTGGTCACCCCTAACTGCCCTCCCCTGCAGGCCTGGTCCCCCACAACTGCTCTGCCCTGCAGGCCTGGGTCTCCCCCAACTGCCCTTCCCTACAGGCCCGGTCGCCCCCAACTTCCCTCCTCTGCCAGCCTGGTCACCCCTAACTGTCCTCCCCTGCAGGCCTGGTCCCTCCCAACTGCCCTCCCCTGCTGGCCTGATCGCCCACAACTGCCCTCCCTTGCAGGCCTGGTTTCTCCCAACTACTCTCCCTTGCTGCCATCTTGTGACAGCCATCTTGCATCCACATGGGGGCAGCCATCTTGTGCATTGGAGTGATGGTCAATTTGCATATTACTCTTTTATTAGATAGGATTATTAAATAGGATAGAGGCCTGGTGCATGAGTGGGGGCCAGCTGGTTAGCCCTGAAGGGTGTCCCGGATCAGGGTGGGGGTTCCCTTGGGGTGTGGGGCGGCCTGGGCGAAGGGCCTATGGTGGTTTGCAGGCTGGCCACGTCCCTCGGCAACCCAAGCGGAGGCCCTGGTATCTGGGATTTATTTATCTTCTATAATTGAAACTTTGTAGCCTTGAGTGGAGACCTGGGCCCGCCAGAGTGTGTGGAAAGCTTGGCTTCCTCCATTGCCTGGGAAACCCAAGCCTCCTGCTCGCTCCGTGGCCGCAGCCATCTTTGTTGGGTTAATTTGCATACTCACTCCTCATTGGCTTGTGGGCATGGCTTGTGGGTGTAGCGGAGTGATGGTTAATTTGCATATTACTCTTTTATTAGATAGGATTTTTTAACCTTCATGATAACCTCACGAAGAGCGTATTATTATCCTTATTTTACCTAAGTGGAAACTTGGCTTTAGGGAAGTCAAATAATTTGACCAGGGTCACATAACTAGTCAGTAAGAAGAACTGGTATTAAACCTTGGTTTCTGACATCAGAGTCTTTTTTCTACTACATGATTTCTACTGCATTGTGCTGCTTTATATTTCTACTTCAATAACATGAACAGTGCAGTCACGAGGGCCAGTGGATATTTGTAGAGCTGTATTGTTTTTATCCTTTGTCATCTAGTATTGTAATATTCTTAGTAAGATAGTTGCCTGTTTTTTACATTTTAAAAATTTTATTATTGATTTCACATTAGATGGTATAACTTTTTTCCCTCTTCTTGGTAGGTTGGAGCAGGATGGATTGGAAAATGTAAGTCTCTTTTGCTATACATTATTTCCATATCTTTAAACCTGCATATCTAATTAGAGCTGGATAAAGATCTTGTCAAATGCCTAACTGTTGGATCTAGTGCACACACACTCAACCTAAAACATAGATATACCACCAGGTATTCTAAAACCTGGAAGTTGTCCTGCAAACTTGTAGGATTTTCAAGAATCTGTTTTATTTTCTTCCTGTTGGCAGTCCTTATTGAGGATTTGCCTCTTCTTATTCAGAACTGGCTTTTCCTTCAGACAACACAGTCTCTATATTGATGTCCTCCCACATCTCTCACATGCCAAGTGCTTGTTCTTACTGTTTCAGCAGGAGAGTGGGAGGGAGGGGGAGCTGGTTTTTAAAAGATGGGAAGAGCCACAGCAGGCAAGTTCTCCAGTTCTCTCATTTAGTTCTTTTTTTCCTTGGAGCATGAGATATCAAGAGACAGAGTCACATGGACAGTTTTGTGGGACAGAAATTGCAGCTGATCTGTGGAAATTATTTCCCTTCAGCCCATTAGTAAATTCATTTGGCTTCAACCCTCTCTTAAACCTTGTGAGCTCCAGCATGGATTATTGCTTTTCTAAGGCAATTTTTAAAAATTGTAAAAATTCCTGTATCCCAATTTGTGTTTTCAGTTGGCTAGTGGTATAAAAATTAATTGAATTATTTAAAAGGTTACCATTACTGGAGAGCATTGTAGATTATCAATATTTTCATCTCTCTAGTTATTAAAGTAAATTATATTACTCAAGTATCTTATGACATCAATTTTAAAAATGAAGATTGATTGTTAAAATAAGAGCTGTATCTGAGACTTTATTAATAGGAAAGCTCTGGAAGCAGTCATTTCTGTCATTCCCCAACATAGATCTTCAGTTTAATAATCATCTGAATCTGACCATTATGTTTAAATAAGTTACTAGTGGTTATTTATCCCTGTCTTTTGAAAAGAAAACAGTGTTAATTCTCATGGAACTTAAGCAGTAGTAACGATTTTTGTGAATCTGTGGATGCTAGTTGACTTCCTGTGGAAAAGGAGGAAGAACAAAGGGAGGAAAAGGGAGAATTATTTTGATATAGTATTTGGCTGTCTGGACTTTTTGATCTGTTATCACTACTAGTCCTCGGTGTACTATCCAACAAAGCTCTGTTCTGTTATCTTGAAGAATATTCCCCAAATGATCTGTGGTCATGAAGTGAGTTTTTTGGCATGATAATATGTATTTAATTCTTTCTGATTCAGCATTTCATTCTGCTTTTAGTAGTGTTTGGTATAGTAAGAAGAAAAGTTTTTCCCTTCAGTTTCAAATATTTTCTTAAAAAATTGACATTATCTTAATGGATTTGTTATTTTAGAAAAATCAACTTTAAGGCATGTAGGAAAACTCTTTAGAAATTAGAATCCTTTTTCTGAATTTCCTTTTTTTTAAAGTTAAAAAAATTCAAGGGATTCTTCTGACTTTTACTTAAACTATGTATTCAGTATCTTATTTTTGTTTCTATAACCAGTGCGCTGGGAGCGGAGCCTTGGAGCAATTGTAAGACAGAGGAATCAGCCAATGACTCCTGAGGCAGTGAAGGCTAACTGGAGAAAGATCTGTGACTTTGAAAATGCCAGCAAGCCCCAGAGAATTGAAGGTAAAGAGTCCCACTCAGTCCAGTCCGGGCTGGGGAACCAGAGGCAATTTATTCTTTTTATGGAATTGCTTTCTATTTTAACTGTGATGACTTAGACACATAAATCATTTAGAGTACATTTTTTACTTTAGTATGTATTAGAACTCTTCAGATTTAAGATATGTATGTCACTTCCACTGTCAGTTTTTCAGGTTCTTTTTATAGTCCCCCCCCCCTTTTTTTTTGGTGTATGAGGTAAGATTATCCATTTGTATGAGGTAACTTATCCATTTGTGCTTAATGCATCTACTTCTCATCTGATGGTTAGTTTCAAAGTCTTCATTATCTAACCATTTGCTCCTTACCCGACCTGATTTTTCATTATATCAAAAAGGTTTATTTAAGCCTATTTTATTTAGGGTTAGCTCTGTTTTGTTTGGTGCATAGATTTGCTGTTCTAGCACTTTGTCTTTGCCACTGTTTCTCTGTCTTTCTAAAATGCCTCTTCTTCCTTTTATTAGGACTTCTTTAGAAAAACTAAAGCCCTAGATGTTCAACAAAACCTCCCCAGATATTCTGGGCTACGCTGATCTCTCTTGTAGCTGAACTGTTAAGGTGTACCGATTAATAATGCGGATTTTGTAATCAAAGAAAACAATAATTTCAAGAGAAACATAAAAAGTGCTTTATTCAAAGTAATGTCCATCGCTAGCTACACATTTTCCCCATCTTTCAGGTAATTTGTGGATACTGTCCCAATAGAACTTTTCTTGTTTTGAGGCAAACCATTCAGAGACCCCATTTTCCACTTCTAAGTACGTTTTGAAGTGCTGCTCAGAAAGTGAGTATGCCATAGATCAGAACAAGTGGTAATCTGAAGAAGCAAGGTCTGGTGAATACAGCGGGTGGGTTAATACTTCCCATGCAAGATCTTTTAACATGTTTTTAACTGGTTTTGAAGTGTGTGATGGTGCATTATCATGAAGCAAAATTATTTTGCCATGTCTTCTGGCCCATTCTGTTCGTTTCACGATCAAAGCATGATTCAAATTGATTATTTGTTGTTGGTAGCAATCAGTATTAATGGTTTCACCTGGTTTTAGAAGCTCATAATACACCACACCTTTCTGATACCACCAAATGCAGAGCATCGTCTTCTTTCTGAAGAGATTTGGCCTTGCAGTCAATGTTGATGGTTGACCTGGATCAACCCACTTTTCATCACCAGTCACAATTTGATGCAAAAAAGACTTTCTTTCATGCCATTGAAGCAACATTTTACTGATGACTTTGCGGTTTTCCATTTGTCTTTTGTTCAGTTGATGTAGCACCCATTTTTCTTCCTTTAAAATCTTTTCCATTGCTTGTAAATGATCGGAAATTATTTGCTGATCAACATTTAATCTTTCTGCAAGTTGATTTTGAGTTTGACACACATCTTCATCCAATAATGCTTGTAATTGTTGGTTTTCAAACTTTTTCGGTTGACTGGGATGTTCTTTGTCTTTCACATCGAGATCATCACTTTTAAAGCATTTAAACCAGCATTCACAAATATCTTGAGATGGAGCATGTTCACCATAAAAGCTTCCCAAAGTATACGATAACTTTCAGCAGTACTTTTCTTCAAAATAAAGTAATGAATTAAAAGTTCCCGCAAATGCTCTTTTTTTTGACACGAAATTTGACATTTTTAAGCATAAAAATATCTAGATGTTAACACCTTCAGCAAATTTGACATATGAAGTTTTGAATCTTGCTGTCAATACAACAAAACAGCATACATATCAAATCACATATATATATCAAAATATAGAATATAGAAAATGCTACCATATATGTTGAGATATATATATATACATATCTCAACATATATGAACTCCATCTATTGAAAAAAATATAGGTGTATTATTAACTAGTACACCTATACAACTAGAGCATCTAATTGTTACTGCTTCACACTGCTCTTGTTTCATAATTAGTGTGGTTTCTTAATTGCATAGTAAGTTTCTTTAAAAGCAGAGACTATATCTTGTATGTACTTCTTTAGTAGCTGGTGTTAGCATAGCACAGAAGTCATAGAAAGGGTTTAGTAATGCTTGTTACATTGAATTATCTATGATATGCCACAGAAGTAGATAATCAATAAAAGTCACATTATTTTTTCTACTATAACTCACATGTGCATATAATATATAAAATTTAAAGTACCATTTTGGGAAAGATCATGAATTAGGGTTATTTTACAAAGAACACTTTTTTCCCTCTTAGTAATTTTATATTTAATGTTTGATAGAATAATATATATAAAAAAATGACTATTCTGGGTTTTTTTCCTTCATAACACTTTGCTGCCTGCAGGTAAATACACTGAAATTTTATTGTGCTTTCCCTCAATCAGATGATAACATAATTGTTATGTCATTAATGGTAGCATTTTCTATATTCTATGTTTTGATATTTGAGATAAATTTAGTCTATCAATAGCAGTTGCCTATCAGTGAAAATGAATGAAAGGAAGAAGTATATTAAAAAGGAAGAAGTATATATTTCCTCTGATGTCAAAGTTCCACTTTATTGACTTAAAAGTATTGGACTAATATAAAGAAAAAGCTAACTAAGTGAATTATGTTATTATAAACTAAAGGCCTGGTACATGAAATTCATGCATGGGTAGGGTTCCTAGGCCTGGCCAGTGATCAGGGCCAATTGGGGCCTTCTGGCTGCCGGCTGGGGCTTTCCTTCATTCCGCACCACCCCTTGGTGGTCAGCACACATCATAGCAAGCAATCAAACTTCCCGGTCTCCCGGTTGAACTCCTGGGGAGTTCATGACATTGCATATTAGCCTTTTATATATATATGTATATATATATATTGCAAACTATGTCTTGTATTTGAAGTACAAGTAGAAGAAAATATTTCACATTTTTAATAGAATTGAGACTGTCTATAGCAGTGGTTGCCAACCAGTAGTCCGTGGACCACTGGTGGTCCATGAGGTCCGAAAGGTTGGCGACTGCTGATCTAGAGCACCTACCTATACCACTTTTCATTTTATAGATGATGAACTAAATCCCAGAAAAACTAAATAAATGTTCCAAGCTTTCTCAGTGTTTGAGCCAAGAGTTAACTCAGGTTGTCTTCCTCTGAGTGTGGTACTTCCAGCCTGCATTAAGGTGACTTTCAGTTAAATAGCCCCCCTCTAGGAGGCAATCTGACTAGGGAGGAAAGGATAGAACTAGTAGGAAAAATCCTCCCCATTAGTATCACCAGGAGGGGCAGATGTCCCCAGTCCTCTCACATTGTGTAGTTTGGTTTTTGTTTTTCTCTGAGTTTAGAAGGAGGCCCATAACTCTAAGGTTTGTTAGAAAGGTCCCAGAGCCTTTGGAATTATATGGCATATGTGGTTGCTCCATGATTCTTCATTAACCTTTAGACCTTAGAACAGCAGTTTCCAAAACCTGTCTGGAGTCACTGGTCAGACAGATGGTTTTCTCTGGAAGAATTTTTAGTACTATCTTCAGAGCTACTACTTGAACAGGGACCTAGGAGTAATCTTGGCATTGTTCCATCCTGTAGAAGGGGTGATGGTGGTCAGAGAAGGGAAATTAGTTGTCCCTCCACCAAACAGAAATTGCATGTCTGTGGATTCCACTTTACAGAGTTGTAAAATTGCTCGAAGACATTGCAAAGCTCAGAGCCTCCTTGGGGTCATAACCTGTGAAGAGCATGTTGGACAGTGTCTTGTTTTCAGTTGAAAACACCCAGTTATCTGTAGTCTATTTCAAAGTCTTTCACAACTTTTTCCCATAATAGCTTGACATTACACATTCAGTTCATGAGTGCCAATCTAGAGTCTGCAGCAGGCTTGCTGAATGCTATAGGAAAAATTATCTAACGCAGTGATTTTCAACCAGTGTGCCACAGCAGGCACACTGGTGTTACTCAAGAATTTTTAAAGCATTGACCTCTTTTCCCTTAGACTTTCAAAAAAATGACAACCACCAACACAACAATAGCTGTTCGGTGTGAATGAATCAAAATTATACCCATTTTTTGTTAGATTGACAAAAAATATATTTCTGGTGTGCCGCGGAATTTTAGTAATGAGATTTTGTGTGCCATGAGATGAAAAAGTTTGAAAGTTGCTGATGTAGCACATTGTAGCTTTCTTTAGTCACATCTTTAACAAAGGCATTATTATTGTTGTTGTTATTTTTTTAGAATCAACTGGCAATATAATCGAAATTCTAAGTAAAATAGATTCAGATGGAGGAGTTTCAGCAAATCATACCAGCCATGCGGCATCATCAAACACCACATCAGGATCTGTAAGTAGGGAGAAAAGCCTAAAGCTGTGCCTTCTTGGGAGACCTTTTCCTGCCCTTTTTTCTTTTGTTTCATGCAAAACATTATTTTCCAAGCTATTAATCTGTTGTTTAATAGGAAAGATAAGTGACCACAAAACTTTTCATAAAATATTTACTGAATATTTATGAAATTTGAACACAAGGCTAAAATATTAAATATAATTTTTACTTTCTCTTCTTCAGTATAATTAGGTGTCTTTTTTCCCCCAGAAGCATTGATAATCCTACGTTAGTCACTATTTTTCTAACTTATTAGAAAAGGCTAATTTATATAGTGCCTCTTCTGAGTCATTTCTTGTAAGGGAAAGCATTGATAGAATGTATGTCAGAAATTCTAATAGAATTGTGATTATAGCTTGTGAAGTTGGCAGATTTACAATCTCTTGTACTTATCCTTTAAAAAAAAAACTTGTGCAGAAATAGTAAGAAGTAAATAATTTGACATATGTGATTTTGGTATTTTGTGACTCAGGACAGACATAGTGATAAAATTAACCATCTAATTTTAACCCTGAGAATGTGATCAGTTTATAAGTGTGATTTTACTTCAGGATAGGAGTTGGCAAACTTCTTTGGTAAAGGGCAAGATAATAAATATTTTAGACTTTCTGGACCAAATACTATTTCTGACACACCTCTTCTTGATTTTCTGTTTTTTAACCACTTAAAAATGTAAAAACCATTTTTAGCTCTTAGCATTGTTTGGCGACTCCTGCTTTAGAATGAGTGATTGAAAATTGGGCATCATTCTTTTATAACCTCATATATGCTTTACATATTAGATAGGCATATCATCACTAAATAGAAAAATACAACATCCATTTAGATAAGGTACATTCCTAGGAAGGAACTTCAGGTAAAATCTCATTTTATGTAAAGCCATTGTAAGGCATTCTGATTTACAAGCATTAAGCAGTGTTTTGCTCATCTGTTTACAGTGAATTTTTATGTAATAAATATTATAGGGCAATTCACTATTCCTACTTACAATAAATATGTGGTTTTTTTAATTTAAATTTTTATTTTTGAATAGCTAATAGTTGCTGAGTTAACAGGGCTTTCCAGCTTCAAAGACAGGAAAGTTTAAAATGAGACATACTACCTGTTAGCAAGCAATAAAAAAAGTAATTACCTGTAAATGCAGTCCTTTCCACACATTGTCTAATTGGTTTCTATTTAAAAAAATCAAATATAATGAAATAATTATAATACTCCATTAAATTCACTAAAATAATATTTTAATCACATCTTTTCAAAAACAAAAGTAGGTATGTACCATAAGCAATGAGTAGTTCTGAAAAATTGAAGTTTTAACAATGAGTACAAAAATCATTTCCTACAATTGCCCCCTAGGGTGAAGCTGTTGGCCACACACTTCCTTCATTTTCTGCTGCTTACACGGAACTGGAAACTATTATGTATGCTCTTGGAGTGGGAGCATCGGTCAAGGAACCAAAGGATTTGAAGTTTATTTATGAAGGACATTCTGACTTCTCCTGTTTGCCTACCTTTGGAGTTGTTATAGCTCAGAAATCTGTGATTGGTGGAGAATTATTACAGATTCCTGGGATTTCAATTGACTTAACAAAGGTATGCATAATAAGAAACCTTTATTTTGCTTTTTTTCTGTTTCTTGAAATATGGTTGATAAGTATCACATCTTATTAGTAAAACAGTTTATAATGGTTGATTCAGGAATAAAGAGTTAGCATATCCTTTGATATTCCTTTTTAAGGATAACAGAGAAAAGGGTTAGTTGAAAAGGCAAACAAAAAGAAGAAGCAATCATATTCAGTCCCATAACGTTGACATAATGTTATTAATTCTCTCTCTACTATTTACTTGCTGTCTGACCAAGGGTAAATAACTTCTCTAAACTTGTTTTCTTATCTGTAAAGTGGATAAGATCATCATTATCTGATGATATTGGGGAAGGAGCAAGCCAGGCAAATAATTATCCTGTGGAAGAGTATTTGAGGCAGAAAAAACAAGTGTAAAAGGCCTTGAGGCAGGTGCATACTTGGCTTGTTTTTGGAACAGCAAAGGGGTCAGTATAGCTGTAGAGTGAGCAAGGGGGCCAGTATCGCTGTAGAATGAGAAGGGGCAGTGGTGGAAGAAGAGAGCCTTGTAGTCATTGTAAGGATTTCAGTTTATACTCTGAGTAATGAGTAGGGACATCAGTAGCACTTTGAACTGAGGGGTGATATGAGCTGGCTGTGTTCACTCACAGGCTCATTTTTGCTACTGTGTGAAGAATAAGTTATAGGGGAGCCAAGCATGGAAGCATGGAAACCAGTAAGGAGCCTACTATAATAATTCAAGCAAAAGGCTGGATAAGAGGGGGCAAAAAAGAAGTCAAGGATAAAGGTTTATAGTCTGGACAACTGGGATGATATATACAGGGTGGGGCAAAAGTAGGTGTACAGTTGTTCATATGAAAAATAATATAATAATTAGTAAATAACAGTATAAGAATAAACTCTATTTCACTTACAACTGTACACCTACTTTTGCCCCACCCTGTATACATAACAATATATTATTTATAATTAATTATATACAGCAATAGAGGCCAGTGCACAAAATTCATGCATGGGTAAGGGTACCTAGACCTGGCTGGCAATCAGGGCCAATCGGGGCCTTCCTTTCGGCTTCTGGCTGGGACTTCCCTTCCCTGGCTGCCAGCTGCCAGCCAGGGCCTCCTTCCCTGGCTACTGGCTGCTGGCCGGGGCCTTCCTTCATTCCGCGCTGCCCCCTGGTGGTCAGCGCATGTCATAGCGAGCGATAGAACTGGTCTACCTGTTGAACTCCTGGTCTCCCTGTCAAACTCCTGCAGGGACACTGCATATTAGCCTTTTATATATATGGATATTTAATATGTATATTAATTACATATGACATTACTGTGTCTAATAAAATAGATATATGTAGTTACTTTAAGGTGGGGATAATTAGTTGTTTACCGACAGATTTGAGATGCCTATCATACATGCAGGTGGAGTTAAAAAGTGGACAGTTGAACATATGAATCTAGAGTTTGGGGGTAAGGTCTAATTGGGGATTGTAGCATTTAAGTGATATTTAAAGATATGAAATTACCTAATGTGTAGAGAAGATCTTGAGTTTAGGGACCCTGCGGTGTTTAGTGGTTGAAAAGATGAGGAGAAATTAGTGAGAAAGACTGCAAAGGAATGGCTGGTAAGGTATGAGTTATGAGGAATATCAAGAGAATATGGTATTTTGAAAGTAAAGTGAATAAATTGTTTCAAGAAGGAAGGAGTGAACAACTGTGAGAAAGCTTTTGAGGTGGGGTTTATTTTATTTCTTGGAGTAAGGTTTAGAATGAGCCTAGTGATATTTGTTGAATCATAGAGTTATGAGACCATTTCTGCAACTCCTTGATTGGAGAACCCATTTACTGGAGGTTCCATTATCCCATTGCTGTGTTGAACTTAGGAGAATACTCTTATTTTATTAAGAGTATTTCATGAAGTTGGGAGGGAGTTGAGAAATGTGTGCCAAGCAGTTTGTTGTTTTAGTCACTCTCCCGTGGTAATTGCTACAAACAGTTCTTCTGTTTGCTTAATGTAAGAGGAAACAAAACAGTTGTTTCAGAATTGTCCCTCAGAGTTGAAAGGAATTGGAAATCAGAAATGGTGTTCAAAACCTGTGGCCTGGAATGATAGCTGTCTTGGCATTTATTTTTATTTTTATTTTTTTACTATTCCTTACCCAGATATATTTTTCCATTGATTTTTAGAGAGTGGAAGAGAGAGATAAAAACAGAGAGAAACATTGATGTGACAGAAGCACATCAGCTGGTTGCCTCCTCCACATGCCATGACCAGGGCCCAGGCCGAGGAGAAGCCTGCAACTGAGATACGTGCCCTTGACTGGAATTGAACCTGGGACCCTTCAGTCCGCAGACCGATGCTCTGTCCACTGAGCCAAACCAGCTAGGGCTGTCTTGGCATTTGAATCCCAGTCTTCCCAGCCTTGAGTTTCCAGGCCTTATGATACAGTGAGGCATCCTTCATTTGTCCTCCCAGCACTGCCAAACGCCTAACCCTTTTTCCTTTTCTGGGTTCTGAGGAAGACTGGGAACTAAGCTGTCCCATGGCAGTGGAGTGTGGTCTTTTGAATATGTGGGCCACGTTTTGTTTTTCCTGTCCTATTGTTTTCCTATATATATTTGGGTATTCTTGCTTTGATACGTGGAGGTTAAGTGGCTATGAAGTTACACAGTGTCCTTAGTGTCTACTCTTTGTAGATAATTTATAAGATATTATACTAAGGAAACATTGGCATTGGTAGTACTTTTATTTTGAACACTTGAGGCCGGATGCACAAAATTCATGCAAGACTAGGCCTTCCTTCTTCTGGCTGCCGGCACTGGCTTCCCTCTGGCACCCAGGACCCGGGCTTCCCTCGCAGCCCTGGCTTCGTCCAGAAGGTCGTCCGGAAGGATGTCCGGTATAATTAGCATATTATGCTTTTATTATTATAGATACATAGTTTTGAAGGTTTATGTGTGTGTTTTGGTTGAATTGTTTGTATTTGTTTGGTATGTGTGACCTGAAATTACTAGTGGTTACCAATTCATTTTCATTCAATAAATATGTGTTGGAGACCCACTTTGTTCCAGGCACTGGAAGTACAGCTTAGTTTAGTGTCACCATTGGCAAGTAATCCATAGTCATCAGTCAATAGGGATTTGTGAATGTCAAGAAAACACAAATATAAGATATCTTCTCTGTTCCAAAAGACAGTTTTTAGATTGGGGGACTGATTATTTCTAAATCATGTGATTAAGAAGTAGAAGCCAAACTGAGACAATTAATTTGGGGGAAGTAGTGATGTGAGCATGTGGACAGTGAAATGTCACTTTTGATTAGTAATATCCACAGACAGAACCCGTGGAAAAAAGAAAGTCTGCTAATAAAACTTTACTTATCCTAACATAGGTTCTTCATGGGGAGCAGTACTTGGAGTTGTATAAACCACTTCCCAGAACAGGTGAGTTCTTGATATACTGACTCCAGTAACCGCACCATAATTTTATTTTTTTATTAACCTTCCAAACTGTGTCAGTATGTTAAATTGGCATAGAGAGACCTAAATAAAGCATATCACAAGTTATTTATGCACTTGTCAGCCATTAGACTAGGTTGCTATTAACTAGTACCTGTTTTGATTATCTTAAACTTTGTCCTTTAATAATTTCCTTTAATAAATTACTTCAAAATGCTAATAATTTATTTCTATTGATGTATGTGTTAATAACAAATGAAAGGAGCATTTTTGTGCATATGTTCTAAACTTGGTGATTGTGTACAAACAGTTATGATTCCTGTTAACATGGTTCTTCATTCTTTTCTCAGGTATTTATATTGGTGCTGATTTTTGTAAAGTAAACCATGTTAAAATATACAGAATTTTTTTGTATCTTTAATCATCTATTTTTCTCAATAATATCTTAGTTGTTCATTTCACATTATATAATGTAGAGGTCAGCAAGTAGCTAGAAACCTACTTTAACTCGTTCCTCAATCTTCTTATTTTACTAAAGAAATTATGAGATTCTTATTGCTTAAGGCTGATTAGCTTTGTTTCAGTGTTAGTGTTACAGCCTAAGTTTCACACAGTCCTGTTATAATGCACAGTGTGTGGTGACTGCGTTCATCAAATATCTGCTGGATACCTGCCACTTGTAAGATGCAGTATTTGGTTTTAGATAATTTTGTAATCTGACTGCATATCAAAATCACCTGTTATTACATTACATTATATTATATTACCTGTAACTACTTGTGATAAACATTATAGGTAAAACATACATGATACGATTAGAACTTAAAATAGAAGGATTGGACATTATTGGATTGGTAATGAAAGTGTTCTCTAAGGAACTGATATGAAGAGAGATTTTAAAGAAAGATTTCAGGTAGGTATGAAGTGAGGCAAAGAAGGAAAGAAAGAGCATTCCAGATATCCAAGGGCCTGTGTAAAGGCTCTTGAAATACGAGAAGCATAGATAAGGAGGTGCAAAGGAAGGCCAGGGTGGCTGGAGAGCCTGGTAGTGGTGGCAGGGAATAGTATCACATAGATCATGTTAGGGAATTTTGTATTTATCGCAATTTTATATTTATGGGACTGGTGGGGAGAGATAGTGGTGGTGTTGGGAAAAGCACTTTATTACATTGTCAGATTTGGCTTTGGGAATATTCATCTCAGACATGTACGGAGCATGTTTTAAAGTTGGTCAGAGTGGATGTGCAGGCATCTAGTTAAAAGTCTGTAGTGGTACTTCAGATGAAATGATGGTAGCTTGCACTAAGGTGGTAGAAGGATGGAAAAAAGTGGGTGGATCAGAGAGATTTAGAAAAGTGAGAAATCTGGATATCGTCCTTGGCGTCTCTTTTACCATCTTTCACATCCAGACACTTACCAAGTTCTTTGGTACATCTGAATCCTATTTCTGTTCACCTCCACTTCTACTTCTTTGTTTAGTCTACCATCTTCTCTTGCTCTCTTAAGTATTCTCTCTGTCTCCATTCTTGTTCCCTTAAGGTTTATTCACCTAATTGCAGCCATAATGTTATTTCTGAAATGCAAATGTGTTTGTCACTTTCCTATTGAAACCCCAGACTTAAGGATGAAGTAAAAAATTTTAGTAGAATCCATCTTCTACCATTCTCCACATACTCAAGGGTAGACACTACTTAGACTCTGTGAGTCGGGTGATGCTCAAGTTTCTGCCTTGAGCAGCTCGGTGGGTAGTACCATTCATTCACGTAGGGAACAAAAGAGAAAAGCAGGTTTGAGAAAAAGATGAGTTCACCTCCAGACAATAATGATCCATCAAGACATCACCAGTGAAATGATGGAAGAAAGAGTCTGTAAAAGTACAGAGTGATTAGAGAGAAACAGTGTCTCATGGAAGCCAGTAGAGTAGAGATTTGAGAAGGAATGGTGTAAATGGCACTGGTCATATCCTTAACAAATGTTTGTTGAATGATTGAAAAGTATTATTTTTTAAAACCTAATATATCAGAATTACTGATTCTAGTTTAGTGACTCAGGTGTTCTGGCTGCCTCTAATGTTGAATTATTTAGCATTATAATGAAAATTATTTAAATCATACTTTTAGTTTTGCTGAACTTCTAGTGGAAATTATGTTAAATTCTCTCGTCTTAATATAATAACTTACTATTTTTAACACAGTCTGTTTATTTACTTATGATCTTTAAAACAGTCTATTTATTTATTTATTTATTTATTTTACTTTTCATTTTAGGAACATTAAGGAATGAAACAGTTGTTGCTGATGTCCTAGATAAAGGATCCGGTTTAGTAATTGTTATCGATGGTAACTAATTTCCAATTCTTATAAATAATATTGTTAGATTGATAGGTTTTATATGTAACATAGTACTTCACCATAGAAGTGATTAGTAAGTTTGTATTTTTCAGTTTGTGGGAAAGCAAGATAAGCACTCTAAATATTTATAAGCTGTTTTAGGAAATAAGGAAGGAGGGTAAGAAGAAGTAGATTAGGATAAGGGTAGGGAGAGTGGGCTACTTCAGGGGATTTGAGACGATACAAACAAAGCACAG
Organism: Plecotus auritus; assembly: GCF_963455305.1. Lineage (NCBI taxonomy): Eukaryota > Metazoa > Chordata > Mammalia > Chiroptera > Vespertilionidae > Plecotus > Plecotus auritus. The sequence continues at coordinate 103,265,521 of NC_137774.1, read as the reverse complement.
AAGAACCGTGGCTGGTTTGGAGAACATAAGGAGAATTATACTTGCTGAGTTAGTTTTGGACAGGAAGGAATACATAGACAGCCCTCCGTTGGTAATTAGGCAGTATTGTAGAAATTGTTTTCTGTGTTAGCTCTTTGGAACTTGGAACATATTTGACCCTTGAATCACTCTTCTAAATGGTAGTTAGGTTCCTAAACTTGCACCTTCAGGCCTGTTGAACTCATAATGTGGTTTAAACATTATAGCCACATTTTATGTGCAGTGGAAAAAAGATTATAGTAGTTTAATAAATGTTGAAATACTAGTGATGAAACATAAGCTACAGATAACACTGCTTAAAATTTTTAAAGTTTAAGAACAAAAGAAATATTTATTATAAAAAATTTTTAGAAATAAAGGACAGTGGAAAGTTTAATATCTGATATTTGGAATATAGGCGTTATCATTTTTGTTCTAAACACATAGGAGGTTATACTGTATTTGCTGTTTTGGACTTGCCTTGTTTTTACTTAATAATATATTGAGAACATTTTGATGCTCTTAAATATTCTACTACATTGTTTTTGATAACTCAGTATTTCATCATATGTTGGTTATCTCTTCTTTTCCCCTTCCCTCTCTTTCTTGTCTTCCTCTACTTCTCTTCTTTTTGAGATTTTCATATTTTATTGTCATTCCAGATGTTGGCCAGTATTTGGCTGTAATTCTCCCAGTTATCTTTTAGTCTTCTCACCATCCTACCAAATATAACATACCACAAAAATTCTGCGGTAACCTTAACTTCAATTTTTATTATTGTCTCTTGATCGACTCCATTTATTTAACTATAGCTTGGTAATTTATACGAATAAAAGCCTAGGTGGCCCTCGTATATGACGTTGTCACAAGATTGGCCGCCACAAAGATGGCCACCACAAGATGGCCGCCACAAGATGGCCACCACAAGATGGCCATGCGCACAGCAGAGGTGGGGCCCAGTGGCCACTCTGCGTGGTAAGGCTTGGAGGTCCCATGGCTCCGTGTGGTGCGGAGGCCCATCCCAGTATCTCCACTGCCTCGCGCGGAGGAGGCGGGTTGTGGCAGGGGAGAGCAGTTGTGGGCAATCAGGCTGGCAGGGGAGCGCAGTTGGGGATGATCAGGCTGGCAGGGAGGGCAGTTGTGGGCAATCAGGCCAGCAGGGGGGGGTAGTTGTGGGTGATCAGGCCAGCAGGGTCGGGCAGTTGGGACGATCAAGCCAGCAGGGGAGCAGTAATGTATTAATCAGGCCGGCAGGGGAGTGATTAGGGGGGCGATCAGGCTGGCAGGCAGAAGTGGTTAGGGGCAATTAGGCAGGCAGGCAGGCGAGTGGTTAGGAGCCAGTTGTGAGAGGGATGTCTGACTACTGGTTTAGGCCCCCAATGCACGATTTCATGCACTGGGCCTCTAATATGTAATAATTTATTAGAATTTGTAGATACAGTATAAATGAAATAGAATATCCCATTTCTTATTTAATAAATACAAAATTTTTATTTTAAATACAAATTACTATGACCTTTTTTATTTTTTGTTATAATTGGATTTTTTCTCTAATGCAGTTCAAAATCATATTCCTAGTTTTCTAGAACTGGAAACACAGATAATACTTGAACTCTCACTAGGAAATCAGTCAGTAGAAAGAGGAACAGCTTTCTTACATTCATTTATTACTTGCTTACCTATTCACTAACTTGCTAACTTGTCATTTAGTCATTGATTCGTTAATTAATTTAATAAACATTAATAAACAGGTTCCTTTTTTGGTCCCAGGTACTATTCTAATTGCTGGGAATATGATGATGAGCAAAATATCCATGATTCCTCCCTCCTGAAGCTTAAACTTTCATTCTCACTTATTTCTTCTTTTATATTCCAGGCTCTTTTTGAGTTCTTTAGCAGAATGTTTGAAAGTTTGAGTGTGAGGTTACCTGCGCTTTATAGTGGGATTGCTTGAAATGTTTGATGTGGAGAGAATTAAAATATGAAAGTTGGGGAGGCTTAAAAAGAGGGGAGAGAACCTGCTATTTCACAGTCAAGTAAGGGTTGGTGAATATCCTCTTCTGTCTGCCTTCCAGGAACTGGTGAATTAAAATGAATGGCTCATAGCCAAACTTAGACATATTTAAATTATAAAACCTTTCAGTAATTGGATTTTGTTTTTAAATTTTTAAAGAAATTGTTGATCATATATTGGTTAATTAGTTATGTCTTTTGACAACTTAAAACATATTTTTCATTTACTTTTCAGTCTCTTCTTATTCTGGGAAGGAACTTATATGTTATAATCAGTTCTCCCTATTCCTTATTGGCTCTGGAGGCATTGGTGGAAAACGGACTTCAGATAAAGTCAAGGTAGGCTATGGCTTTATAAGTAAAGTATATATATATATATAGTTAAGGATCCTGATATGTATCTTAAATTTACCATTTTACCACATGTGTAATTTCATGCAGCAGAGGCTCAGTAATCCACACTTCTTAGAATCAGAATATGTTCCTTGGATTTGAAATGCTGTTTATGTTTGTATAGTTTAATATATAATATACGTTACATATAGCAAAGTCTGGCTGAGATAAGTATAATGTACCTGAGATAATTATGGGTATGCTTTTACTTTCTTATAAAAACTTTGTAGCACCCAAAAATCTTTATAAAAGTTTAACACATACAAGTGACTCTTGTGGAAATGAAGTTCTTCATTCATTAAATGGCTTTAGCACTTCTCTTATGTAAGACAATTCCAGTTATTCTTTGGTTCTCAAATTCTATGTAAAAACATATTTATTCTAAAAATATTTTAGAACTTGTATTCACACTAATTTAACCTGGCTTTTACTTCTAATTTATGTGAGGTAATAAAGTTATACTGTAATAAATATTCTTCTGGAGTAAATAAAGTATTATTAAAACAACATTGAGAGACTGCTTCCGGAATGATGGTGTGTGAGTTTCTTTGATCCTTTCCCCAGTGAAACAATCATAACTGGTAAAAATTATGAGAAAAAAGAAAGTTTAAAGTTTCTGGGAATTGTTTTAAGGGAATTAGCAAATGAAGAAATATCTACTCAAAATCTATATCTTGGTAAGAACAGTGAGAATCTGGCATTTGAGCCATGATTCTTCCTTCTTTTCTGTCCCTGGTTCAGTGTGGTAGAAGCTTCACTTCAGGCAGGTGCAGCCAAACCCAGATCCCTCTGCACAAGTGGAAGAGTACTAGAGAGAACCACAGAATGAGACAGTTAAGTGGAGTCCTCATGGGTTCGTAACACATCTCTAAGACTAGCCCCAAAGACTAACTACCCCTGTACAGACGCCTGACTTTAATTGGATCAGACCTTGGAGCAATTTATGCCCCAAAGCATTGTTGAAAATAATAGAGCAGTCATCTAGCAGCTAGTGGAGCCCATCAGCTGAGTGTGATTCCAAAAGAGTCAGACAGTTTAACATAGAGAGCCCTAATAAAACCACTGTCACCCCAGGGCAAGCTGCACCCTCTGAGGAGCAACATCAGGGCTGCACACTGTGGGAGAAATAGACTTAATTAAAATAGTTTAGTCAAGTCATTAAATAAATTAACATGTTAATAACAACAAGCTGTGAAGAGAAGGGTGATTAATATCCAGAGTTACTACAATATGTTATCTAAAATGTCCAGTTATCAGCAGAAAAATAGGACATGAAAGAAACAGGACAGTGTGACCCATGGATAAGAAAAACAAAATAAAACTGGCAACAGAAATCACCTATTAGAGGATCTAATAACAGATAGAGACTTCAGAGCAGCTATTATTTATTTAAAGAAGGAAAGTAAACCCTGCTTATAGAAGTAATATATGATGACATGACTCATCAAGTAGAGAAAAGTCAATAAATAGAAAATATAAAAAAAAGAACCAAATAGAAGTTCAGCAGCTGAAAGTACAATAATTGCAATGAGGAATTTACTAGAGGGGCTCAACAGTAGATTTGAACTGGCAAAAGAAAGAATCAAAAAGGTTGAGATATATCTATTCCACCTATCTATGAATATGTTTCCTGAAGAACAGAAAAAAGGTGAAGGAAAAAAAAAAAGAATGAAAAGCCTCAGAGAAATATGGGATACCTTCAAGTAACGGGAGGAGCAGAGTGAGAGGAGAGAAAGAAGTAGAAAAAAATAATAGAAGGAATAATGCCTTTGATGAAAAACAATCTACACATCCAAGAAGTTCAACCAACTCGAAATAGGCTATAAATGCAAAGAGATCTATACTCTTAGTAAAGTGCATTTAAAGATTAAATCATTTTAGATGTGAATTGTTTAATTTTTATATCTGTCCTCATCTTTTGCATTTGGAAAACAACCTTTTTCTTCTCCGTGATCTAGAGAATGCATCTGGTTATATAACTCCTTTTATTACTTAGGGAAATCATAATGTAGAGGAAGCTAGCAGTTATGAAATTTTAAACATTATCTCCTGAACGTAAAGTATTTAAAAAAACTTGTTATTCAACTTGCAGATTTTATTATATTAAAACATAGTTGGTTATCAAATACCAGTTTGGGTAAAGAGAATAAAAGTTACTTTGTTGGTATTTAACATACAATATTTTTTTTTATTTCAGGAAGCTGTAGCCATACCTAATAGACATCCTGATGCTGTACTTACAGATACCACCTCACTTAATCAGGTAAGATTGTATATTTTATTTTATTATTATTATTTTTTTAATTTTTATTGCATTTTTTACAGAGTGGAAGAGAGAGGGATAGAGAGTTAGAAACATCAATGAGAGAGAAACATTGATCAGCTGCCTCTTGCACACCCCCTACTGGGGATGTGCCCACAACCAAGGTACATGCCCTTGACCGGAATCGAACCTGGGACCCTTCAGTCCGCAGGCTGATGCTCTATCCACTGAGCCAAACCGGTTAGGGGCAGATTGTATATTTTAAAAGTGATAAATCCACCTGACTGCTGACACTTTTTAATTTATAACTCTTGACACCTTATAATTTTCTGAGTCTAAAAGTAGTGCTTGTGTCCTTCAACATAATAAAAAATTATATATATATATATATATATATATATATATATATATATATAATACTTGTGTCGTTGGAATTCATTCTTTCTAAATTTTTATTTATCAATTTTTTCTTCACTAGGTATCAAAAGATAATATAAAATGGCTTTTCAGTAGTCTCTTCAAAGAGCATCATGCTTTGCTGGTGATGGTACGCTTGCCTTAGGGAGACTGCCATGCTTACTAGTGAGGAAATTCATAAGAGCTTTAGAGGGCAAGGATAGAAAGAATAAAAAGGCAAATTTTAGTCATCCCTTTCTCTTTTGGGAAGGAAAGCTGAGCTGCATTGGTTGGAATCAGATTATATTATGCTAACTTTAGCAGACAGGCAAAATAAAGCATCTTAGAAGGGGTAGATGATTTAATCTCTTTTGTTTGACATAAATAATTTGTTCTCTGATGGAGGATATAAAATGCCCTATCAGGTAACAAATTCTATGAGCATGTAAAGATTTATTTAAGAAACAAAGAGTAGCCACAAAGAGGAGAAAAACAACTTTGTTTTTGGGAGACCTGAAGATCCTTCTCTGAAGTGGCCAGGAGATAACCATGCGGAGATAGAATAGAAATAGGCAAAGCTCTGAAGTTGTGCTGTGAGTGAGCATGTAATGACAGCAAATTATTTATAAAGTTCACTACTTTTTTATGCTAATTTTGATATACTGGATATGAGAACTTCTGCAGGATTTATGTTTTCTGGCAAATATACTAGTAATTTCATGAGCCAGAAAGAATTAAGGTTGGTACATATTGTATTTTTTTTTCCTGCACTATATAATCGGATGATGGAGAGAACAATATTTTTTTTTTTGTTCAGATTAGTTTTTGCCTTTAAATGTTTTTGCAATGTCTGTTTCTTATCAGTTTCTTAAGAATGCATGTGTGTGTGTGTGTGTGTGTGTGTGTGTTCAATTAAAGCTTCATAGTGAAATCAATTTTTTTAGGGCACTAAACAGAAAAGGTTTCAAGGTTTCACAGTGCAAAAAAACCACCAATGCTCTTTTATTATTCTTGGGTTACTGAAATAATAAAATGTATCTGCTATAGATAAGAAAAACTAAATAGTTTGCAAAGCTTGAATTTCTACACACAGTAGAGGAATTTTTCTTCTTTTATTTTTTCAGATGAATAGAACTTTTTGTTAGCTTTTTGCAGCATTGTCTATTTTGCTGCAAATATTAAGTTAACAAATATTTTTTGTATAAATAATGAGCTCTCATCATTTGACAGAGATTCCTGACCATTTTGCATTTTGTATTTGATTTAAAACACTCTATTTAGAAAGTTTGCATACATTTTGCTTCGTTAGAAAAGGCTGTAAACATTTACATTATCTTTATTGTATTTTAATGGGAGTAGGTTGATGGATTTCTTTTTGTGTATTTCTTCTTAAGTAGTGGTAACCAGTGTTATAGATATAGTTCTTGACACCCCTTCTTATATTTGACAATCCTTCTCAACTGTTTTCAATGTCAGGTGTTACAAAAATTTGCTTTACAGTTAATTTTTTTTTTTGGTTAGAAATAGTTATTTGTTTTTTAAAAATATATTTTTATTGATTTCAGAGAGGAAGGGAGAGGGAGAGAGTGATAGAAACATCAATGATGAGAGCCGAAACCGGTTTGGCTCAGTGGATAGAGCGTCGGCCTGTGGACTGAAAGGTCCCAGGTTCGATTCTGGTCAAGGGCATGTACCATGGTTGCGGGCACATCCCCAGTAAGGGGTGTGCATGAGGCAGCTGATCGATGTTTCTCTCTCATCGATGTTTCTAACTCTCTATCCCTCTCCCTTCCTCTCTGTAAAAAATCAATAAAATATATTTAAAAAAAAAAAGAAACATCAATGATGAGAGAGAATCATTGATTGGCTGCCTCCTATACTCCCCCTGCTGGGGATCCAGCCCGCAACCTGGGAAAGTGTCCTTGACCGGAATTGAACCTGGGACCCTTCAGTTTATAGGCCGATGCTCTATCCACTGAGCCAAACCAGCTTGGGCTAGAAATAGTTATTTTTTTTTTTTGAAAGAGTTAAGCATTATGTTTCTTCCCCCCCCCTTTTTTTTATTAAAGAGTTTCTTTTTCTTTTTTTTTCCATTTTTTTAAATTATGGTATTACATATCTTCCCATTGCCCCCCTCCCCACCCCACTCCCATACATGCCCTTATCCCCCAGAATCTTGTGTCCATTGATTATGCTTATATACATGCATACAAGTCCTTAGGTTGATCTCTTATCTCCCCCACCTCTCCCTAACCTTCCCGCTGTAATTTGACAGTCTGTTTGATGCTTTACTGCCTCTGTATCTATCTTTTTATCAGTTTATAATGTTTTTTTTTTTATCCACAAATGAGTGAGATCATGTGGTATTTTTCTTTCATTGACTGGCTTATTTCACTTAGCATAATGTTCTCCAATTCCATCCAGGTTGCTACAAATGGTAAGAATTCCTTCTTTTTTATGGCAGCATAGTATTCCATTGTGTAGATGTACCATAGTTTTCTGATCCAGCTGGCTGCTGACGGGCACTTAGGCTGTTTCCAAATCTTAGCTATTGTAAATTGTGCTGCTATGAACATAGGGGTGCATATATCCTTTCTGATTGGTGTTTCTAGTTTCTTAGGATATATTCCTAGGAGTGGGATTGCTGGGTCAAATGGGAGTTCCATTTTTAGTTTTTTGAGGAAACTCCATACTGTTCTCCACAGTGGCTGCACCAGTCTGCATTCCCACCAGCAGCGCACGAGGGTTCCTTTTTTCTCCACATCCTCGCCAGCACTTGTTGTTTGTTGATTTGTTGCTGATAGCCATTCTGACAGGTGTGAGATGGTATCGCATTGTTGTTTTGATTTGCATCTCTCGGATAATTAGTGACTTTGAGCATGTTTTCATGTGTCTCTTGGCCTTCCTTCTGTCTTCTTTCGAAAAGATTCTATTTCGGTCCGTTGCCCATTTTTTTATTGGATCGTTTATCTTCCTTTTATTAAGTTGTATAAGTTGACTGTAGATGTTGGAGATTAAACCTTTATCAGTGATAACATTTGCAAATATGTTCTCCCATACAGTGGGCTTTCTTATTGTTTTGTTGATGGTTTCTTTTGCTGTGAAAAAGCTTTTTATTTTGATGTAGTCCCATTTGTTTACTTTCTCTTTAGCTTCCATTGCCCTAGGAGCAGTATCAGTGAAGAAGTTCTTTCGGCATATGTCTGAGATTTTGCTGCCTGTGGATTCCTCTAGTATTTTTATGGTTTCCCGTCTTATGTTTAAGTCCTGTATCCATTTTTAGTTTATTTTTGTGTATGGTGTAAGTTGGTGGTCTAGTTTCATTTTTTTGCATGTATCTGTCCAATTTTCCCAACACCATTTATTGAAGAGACTGTCTTGACTCCATTGTATGTTCATGCCTCCTTTGTCAAATATTAATTGAGCATAGTGGTTTGGGTCGATATCTGGATTCTCTATTCTATTCCATTGGTCTATATGTCTGTTCTTGTGCCAGTACCAGGCTGTTTTGAGGACAGTGGCTTTGTAATACAGCTTGAAATCTGGTATTGAGATCCCACCTACTTTATTCTTCTTTCTCAGGATTGCTGTGGCTATTCGGGGTCTTTTTTTATTCCAGATGAATTTTTGAAGAGTTCTTTCTAGGTCTGTGAAATATGCCATTGGTATTTTAATGGGGAGTGCATTGAATCTATAGATTGCTTTGGGTAGTATTGACATATTAATGATGTTGATTCTCCCAATTTATGAACATGGTATGTTCTTCCATCTGTTTACGTCTTCCTCTATCTCTTTATTCAGTGTCCTGTAGTTTTCTGTGTATAGGTCTTTTACCTCCTTAGTTAAGTTTATTCGTAGGTATCTTAATTTTTTTGGTGCGATGGTAAATGTGATTGCTTTCTTAGTCTCTCTTTCTGTAAGTTTACTATTGGTGTATAGAAATGCCATAGATTTCTTGGCGTTAATTTTGTATCCTGCTACATTGCCGAATTCATTTATTAAGTCTGTTAGTTTTTTGATGGAGTCTTTCGGGTTTTTTATGTACAATATCATGTCATCTGCAAATAAGGACAGCTTTACTTCTTTTCCAATTTGGATGCCTTTTACTTCTTCTTGTCTAATTGCAATGGCTAATACTTACAGTACTATGTCGAACAGGAGTGGTGAGAGTGGGCATCCCTGTCTTGTTCCTGTTCTTAGGGGAAATGGTTTTAGTTTTTGCCCATTGAGTATGATGTTAGCTGTGGGTTTATCATATATAGCTTTTATCATGTTGAGGTATGATCCTTCTATTCCCACCTTGTTGAGAGTTTTTATCAAGAAAGGGTGTTGGATTTTGTCAAATGCTTTTTCTGCATCAATTGATATGACTATGTGATTTTTATCTTTCAATTTGTTTATGTGATGTATCACGTTTATTGATTTGCGGATATTGTACCATCCTTGAATTCCTGGGATAAATCCTACTTGGTCCTGGTGTATGATCTTTCTGATGTAGTGCTGGATCCGATTTGCTAGAATTTTGTTGAGGATTTTGGCATCTATGTTCATGAGGGATATTGTCCTGTAATTCTCTTTCATTGTGTTGTATTTATCTGGTTTTGGTATTAGGGTGATGCTGGCTTCATAGAAGGAGCTTGGAAGTGTTCCTTCCTCTTGAATTTTCTGGAATAGTGTGAGGAGGATAGGTTTTAGTTCTTCCTCGAATGTTTGGTAAAACTCCCCTGTGAAGCCGTCTGGCCCCGTCGGGCTTTTGTTTGCTAGAAGCTTTTTGATGACTGCTTCAATTTCTTCCATAGTTATTGGTCTATTGAGCTGTTTAGATTATTCCTGATTGAGTTTTGGAAGGTTATATTTTTCTAGGAATATGTCCATTTCCTCCAGGTTGCCCAGTTTGTTGGAATAGAGTTGTTCATAGTATTTTTTAACAATCCTTTGCATTTCAGCGGGATCTGTTGTTATTTCACCTCTTTCATTTCTGATTTTGTTTATTTGGATTCTCTCTCTTTGCTTCTTGGTGAGCCTGGCTAGAGGTTCATCAATCTTGTTTATCCTTTCAAAGCACCAGCTCTTGGTTTTGTTGATCTTTTGTATTGTTTTTTTTCTGTCTCAATGTTGTTTATCTCTGCTCTGATCTTTATTATTTCCTTCCTTCTGCTTATACTGGGCTTTTCTTGTTGCTCTCTTTATAACTCTTTGAGTTGTAGGGTTAGGTAATTTATTACCTTTGTTTCTTGTTTTTTGCAGTAGGCTTGTAAAGCTATGAACTTCCCTCTCAAGACTGCTTTCGCTGTGTCCCATAGATTTTTGGATTGTTGTGTTTTCATTGTCATTTGTTGCCATGATGTTTTTTATTTATTCCTTGATCTCTCTGGTAACCCAGTCATTGTTTAATAGCATGTTGTTTAGTCTCCATGTGTTTGATTTTTTTGGATTGTTTTTATTGTAGTTGATTTCCAGTTTTATGCCACTGTGATCTGAGAAGATGCTTGATATGATTTCTATCTTCTTGAATTTGAAGGGACTTTGCCTATGACCCAACATATGGTCTATCTTTGAAAATGACCCATGTGCACTTTAGAAGAATGTATATTCTGTGGCTTTGGGGTGAAATGTTCTGAAGATGTCCATTAATTCCATCTGGTCTAGTGAGTCATTTAGGATTGATGTTTCTTTGCTGATTTTTTGTTTAGAGCATTTGTCCAATGGTGATAATGGGGTATTAAAGTCTCCTACTATGATTGTATTGCTGTCAATCTCTCCCTTAATATCCTCCAGGAGTTTTTTTATGTATGTGGGTGCTCCTTAATTGGGTGTGTATATGTTTACCAGAGTTATTTCTTCTTGTTGGATTGCTCCCTTTATTATTATGAAGTGGCCTTCCTTATCTCTTGTTATGTCCTTCAGTTTGAGATCTAATTTGTCAGATATAAGTATTGCTACCCCAGCTTTTTTTCCATTTCCATTCACCTGAGAAACCTTTTTCCATCCCTTCACCTTCAGTCTCTGTGCATCTTTTATCTGAGGTGGGTTTCTTGTAAACAGCAGATATATGGGTCGTGTTTTCTTATCCAATCCGTTACCATATGTCTTTTGATTGGGGCATTTAATCCATTTACATTTAAAGTTATTATTGATAGGTACTTATTTGTCGCCATTTTTATTCTTTACCCCTGTGTTCCTTCTTCGCTTCCTATTTCTTTTACTTTCTTTTTTTTTTTTTTTTAACAGCAGACCCTTTAGCATTTCTTGCATTGCTGGTTTGCTGGTAATAAACTCCCTTAGTCCTTTTTTGTCTGCGAAGCTCCTGATTTCACCTTTAATTTTGATCACTAGCCTTTCTGGGTACAATATTCTTGGATTCAGACCCTTCCTTTGCATGACTTTGTATATTTCATTCCATTCCCTTCTGGCCTGATGAGTTTCTGTTGAGAAATCAGTTGCTAGTCTGATGGGGGTTTCTTTGTATGTAACTTTCTGTCTCTTTCTGGCCGCTTTTAAGATTCTTACTTTGTCATTGGTGTTTGCCAGTTAAATTATAATGTGCCTTGACATCGGTCTTTTGGGGTTCATTTTGCTTGGGACTCTGTGAGCTTCTTGGATTTGTGTGGGTTTTTTCTTCCCTATATCAGGGAAATTTTCTGTCATTATTTCTTCAAAGAGGTTTTCTATTCCTTGCTCAGCTTCCTTTCCTTCTGGAACCCCTATTATGCGAATGTTGTTTTGTTTCGTGTTGTCCCAAAGTTCCCTTAGGCTCTTCTCCTGCTTTTTAATTTTTTTCTAGAAGCTGCTCTACTTGGGTATTTTTTACCATCTTGTATTCTAGCTCACTGATGCGGTCCTCTGCTTCTTCTAGTCTACTCTTGATGCTTTCTATTGAGTTCTTTACAGCAGCGATGTCATTTTTCATTTCCTCTTGGTTCTTACTCGTATTGTCAAATTTGTCTTCAATTCTATTCAACCATCTTATGACCATTTCTCTGAATTCTTTCTCAGACACGTTGCTTGCCTCCATTTCATTTACTTCCTTTTCTGGTGATGCTTGCTTTTCTTTCATATGCGAGCTGTTTCTTTGTCTCCCCATGGTCTCTCTTCTCCGGGTGTCTGGTTATGTAGCTCTCTCTCTCCTGCATTGATTTAAAGGCACAAATACAACACAACCAGGTACAAATACAAGGCACTGAACAGAAATGTATTCACGATATTAATAACCCCAAATAAAGGTGACCACCAGAGAAAGGCAAATTAGGGGATAGGAGAGAAAGAGGAAGAGAGGGGGGAAAAAAAAGATAGGAGTGCCAAAATGAAATTGGGAGAAGGAAAAAAAAAAATATAGAAAAGAAAGAGAATAAGAAAGAAAAGGGGAACAAACTATATATATGGGGAGAAAACTCAAATAGAACAGCCACTAATCCCCAAAATTCCAGCAACAAGTACCTGGAGATTAAAACAAACTACAAACAACAACTAATATCAAGCAAGGCGAGGGAAAACAGAAGCAAAAAACAAACAAAAACAAAGCAAACACAAAAACAAAACAAAAAAAAAGAATAAGCAAAACAATCTCACAAAAAAGCATAAAAAATCGGTGTAATCAACATTCAAGCAAACAACAACAAAAGGACAGAGAGAAAAACAATTTTTTTGGATAGTGAAGACAGGGAAGAGAGAGAGATGTGTATGGACTTGGAGCAGGGGATTGGAAATTAGATATATAAGTAGGGTGAAATTTTAACAGGGGCTAAATAGAAAGAATAGGGAAAATCTAAAGTAGGAAAAGGGTAAGAGAAACAGGAAGACAAAAGGGGAAAAGTTAGGAAGAGAGTGATGGCATAAAGGTAGAGTTTAGATAGAGTAAAATGATGCTAAAGGAAAGATGAAAATAGAATGTAGAACTCTAATCCCAAAGTAAAATAAAGAGAAAATAAAATGACACTTTTTTTTATAAAAAGGTAAAATAGTAGTAATAATACTGATTGAAAATAAAAATTAATAATTAAAAAAGTAAAATCAAGTGAGGAATAAAATTAGTTTCTTAAGTAAAAGACGAAAAAAAAAATAAAAAAATAAAATGTGCAGTTGTGAAGGTCATTCACTTTCTCTATTGTTTTGTTTGGCACGCCTGTTTCCCAGTCAGGACAGTATTGTAGTTTCCTTCGTTCCACTGCTCCTCAGTGTTGTAAGCCAGTCCTGAATTTTAAGCAGGCGGTGTGTCTTAATTTGTTGTATTCCTTTGTGATTACACAAGAGTCAATTTGTGATTCAGCTCCTGGGTGGCAGTGTTTCTGGATTGACCTCCGGGTCTATAGGTCCTCTCTAGCCTGTGCTTAGATCCTGCTTTCCCTGTGGCACTTGATACCGGTTTGTGGGAGTGGGCTGCCCCAGAGCTGGTTCTCCGCTGGTCACTCCCCACTCTGATCCCCAGGTTCCAGAAAAACAACTTTCCCCTGCAGTCTCCTAGGGTGTCCCCAACTGGGTGATCCTATATATTGGGTTTAGTAATCAGAAGCAAGGATTTGAAGAGGAAAAAGCACAAGTGTGCGAACTCCGGGGCTGCGCGCAAGTCTGCGCAGTCCCTTTTTCCCCCTTGTGTCCAACCAGCCAGCACACTTTTAAAATTTTTAGGCTGTCCTTCTGCATCAGATCAAAATGGTTTGCTTTTTAGAGATCCCCTCTGTTAGCAGCTCTGAGGACCCCCTTCCACATTCATGGATCACGCCAGTCCCAACAGCCACGGATTTTTCTAGGTGCAGACTTCTCCCGGTCCTCCAGCTCCCGCAGTGCACACATTTCTCTGTCCTGCCGGGACCAAAGACCTCACCTTATCCCAGGCGAAATCTGACCTTCCCATGGTGGAGTGCAGAGCTCCTCTGAATCCGTGTGTTTGCACCAATTGGGGACCGGTTTTCTGGGGTTCGCAGCTGTTTGGTGGTTGCCATAGTTGTAGATTTTCAGGCTTCCGATAACATCCACTTACCCCTTCAAGATGGCGCGTTCTCCGCGTCCAAGCCGGTGGCTCCGGGAGGGAACCCAGCAGCAGTGGGGGCTGCCCGGTCAGGGGAGCCCCGTCCAGCAGTCCCCCACCTTCTCCTGGAGTATAGCTGTTCCTTAACTCTCCAACAGACACTCCCCGTGTGACCCTCAGTTGTTCTTTCTATCTGCTCCGGGATAAGGCTCAGGACATGTCTGTCTATTCTGCCGCCATTTTTTTTCTCTCGAAATAGTTATTTTTTAATCAAAGCTGCAATTAGGTACATTATAATGCATTTCAGATACAATAAACAGCCCTATTTCCTGTTTTTCTTTTAATGTATTCTAAGAAAGCACTGGATACTAGTTACATTTATAATTCTTCTCTGCACAGGCTGCTCTGTACCGCCTCAGTGGTGACTGGAATCCATTACATATTGATCCTAACTTTGCTAGTTTAGCAGGTGAGTTGCTAAAATACACACCAATGAAAAAATATTAGCACAGTTATCTAAATAAGACTTAAAGACATTGCTATTTATGACTTGTAGTTTAAGTAACATTTTAAAAATAGCCCTTTCATAATACATTTATGCAAAGGATATTGAAAGGTAGGAAGTAGTGTTCTGAAAATGGTGTACTTGAAATTGAGATTATGGTGGAAGGAAGCTCCTGGTAGTGCAAGGTCTAGGATAGGATCATGTGGGTCAGTATTTGAGTTATCATGAAGGTCAAGGTCATTGGAGGAGAGAGCAAGAAACTGAAAGGTTAGGGAAAGATTATCTATATACATGGATATTGAAATCATCCTGGGTGATTTTGTGGTTATAACCAAGCTAAACAAGCAATGCTTTGTGTTCCCATATCTCTAACATTCATTTCTTATTTTTTTCTTTATTTCATAATTTTCATCCAGGAGGTATTATTTATAGAATATTTTCCATATTGCTTAAAATAGAAGGTATAATTCACTCTAATGTAGTTTGAAAATTATATTTTTGAAATCTTAAATTATTCTTGGTTTTTAAACATGAAATGTGTCCATATCTAGCTAAACTCTCTTTTTAGGTTTCAACAAGCCCATATTACATGGATTATGTACATTTGGATTTTCTGCCAGGCATGTTTTGCAGCAGTTTGCAGACAGTGACGTGTCAAGATTTAAGGCAATTAAGGTACACACATATTATTGAATAATTTTAACATATAGAGAAAAAAACAAGTTTTAGGGACTTTTTAAAAAGTAAGTACTGTACTGAAGTAATAAACATTTTTATTACATTGACTTGGCAATTAACACGTTTTCTTTTTTTAGCTAAAACTACCTCTATTACACATTTTTCATGTAAGGGTATCATATACATTATAATTTTAACATATTAATTGGATTGTTTTATAAAATATATGCTTTAACAAAAACTTGAGATTCACCTTAAATTTTTTTTCACTGTTTTGTAATTTGACATTAATTTAATTGAAAATGTTAAATGGCTACATTTGAACTCTAATAAACATATACCTACATCAACATGATGGTAGCATTTAGTTTTTGTACTTTTAAGTGATTTCAAGTTTTCATCCATTATAAATTACAAAGAAAACTATCTCTGAACAATATCTTTGCATAAGTGTAAGTAAAAAGATACACTCTTAAAAAAGTGTAGTACAGTATCAAATAGCTCCCAAAGCTTTTATCAGTTTGTGTTCCATGTAGCAGTGAAAATGCATTTTTTTGATACCTTGCCTTTGATAGCACTGGTTATTCTCATGCTTTTGATTTTAGTTTAGCTGTCTTGGTGGTAGTAGTACTTAATATAATTATGTTTCTGTTTCTTGGTTTGCCAGGATTAAACACTATTTATTGACTCTGTACTTTGAAACACAAAGAATTGGCTTATATTAACTATATTCTTTCTCTACTTATTTTATCATATTATTTTTATTGCTTTATAAATTTAACTATATTTAAACCTGTCTTTTCTTCCTTGTATGCTCTTTGACTTCCCTCACAATTTTTTTTTCACAAGTAGCAAAGTTGCATTTTGAAACATTTTCAACCCCAAAACTCATTTTTTTTGAAGGCTCGTTTTGCAAAACCAGTATATCCAGGACAAACTCTAAAAACTGAGATGTGGAAAGAAGGAAATAGAATCCATTTCCAAACCAAGGTATGAATATTGTTTTCTTACCCACTTCACTATGTCCTATAATTTTGTTCCATAAAACAAAAAAAAAACACACAAAAACCTGTAAAGTCTTTGTATAATCAGTGGTAACTTTTATTAAGAAATAAGATGCCTATTTACCTTGTTTTTTATTTTGTTTTATTTTCAACAAGAGGCCTGGTGCATGAATTTGTGCATGTGTGGGGTCTGGCCAGCCAGCCCCAATGGGGGCCCATCAGGCTGGGCTGGTGGAGGGGAGGGGCTGCGGGCAGTTGGCTGGCCAGCCCCACCCCCAGTCGGGGTGTTGGGGGCCATTTGGGGCCCAGATCAGGCTGGTTGGCTGCTACAGTGCACGTCATAGCCACCTGTTCTGGTTGTTCCACCATTCCGGTTGCTGGGCTTTTATATATATACTAGAGGCCCGTTGCACGAAGATTTGTGCAATAGGCCTTCCTTCCCCTGGCTGCCAGCACCGGTTTTCCTCGCATCGAGGACCCAGGCCTTTGCTCTGGCTGCTGCCTTCAGTCTTCGCTCCTGCTGGAGCCTTCAGTCTTTGCTCCAGCTGGAGCGCCGCTCCTATAGCTCCCTCCACCCCCCACGGTCCCCCTCATAGCAGGTGTTTCACCCCGCCCAGCCTCGCAGCGCCTGCATGCATGCTGCCCAGAGGCCCAGAGCGGCTGGGGGGCAGGGCCACTGCCATCTTTGTTGGGTTAATTTGCATACTCACTCCTGATTGGCTGGTGGGCATCACGAAGTGATGGTCAATTTGCATGTTTCTCTTTTATTAGTGTAGATAGATAACTGGTTCCTGTATGTGTAGCAGTGACAGAGCTGTTCTGAAAACACAACCAACCCTATCTTTTTGGCTCAAGCAGTTAGGTTGTTGTCAAAATATAATCTTCAAAAAATTAAAGACATGGCTCTCAGAGAGATTTAAATGAAAACATGACATAAATGTATTTAATTACTTAATGAGGGAATTAACAAGCAAGATGATAAAACTGGTTCAAAACAGAATTAGAACAAAAGTGTTTTGTCCAATAGGAAATGCATTCTAAAATAATTTTACTGATATAGAGACAAAACTAGTGAGTATACTAAAGAATAATCCTCTATAATAATGAAAGTGTAATATGCTAATTAGACTGGACATCCTTCCAGACATCCTTCCAGGAGAAGCCGGGGCTGTGAGGGAAGCCCGGGTCCCAGGTGCCTGCCAGCAGCCGGTGGGAAGCCCAGGTCCCGGGTGCTGGAGGGAAGCCGGTGCCAGCAGCCGGAAGAAGGAAGGCCTACTCTTGCACGAATTTCATGCATTGGGTCTCTAGTCTATACTTTTAAAAGGGTAATATGCTAATTAGACCAGGAGACCTTCTGGGATATCTTCCGGATACCCTTCTGGACAAAACCATGGTGGCAGGGCCGAGGCAGAGTCAGTTAGGGGCAATCAGGCCAGGAGGGGAGGGCAGTTGGGGGTGACCAAGCTGGCGGGGTGGGGCATTTGGGGGTGAGCAGGTCGGCAGTGGGGGGCAGTTGAGGGCCATCAGGCCTGCAGGGGGGGCAGTTGGGAGTGAGCAGGCTGGAAGGGGGGCAGTTGGGGGCCATCAGACCAGCAGGAGGGGTAGTTGGGGGTGAGAAGGCTGGCTTGGGGGGCAGTTGGGGGCGAGCAGGCCAGCAGGCAGAGTGGTTAGGGGTGATCAGGCAGGTGAGTGGTTAGGAGCCAGTGGTCCCGGATTGCGAGAGGGATCCCAGATTGGAGAGGGTGCAGGCTGGGCTGAGGGACACCCCCCCCCCCCCCCCCGCCATGCATGAATTTTATGCACTGGGCCATTAGTATATAATAAAAGGGTAATATGCAAATTGACGGAATGGCGGAACAACTGGTTGCTATGATGTGCATTGACCACCAGGGGGAAGATGCTCAATGCAGGAGCTGCCCCCTGGTGGTCAGTGTGCTCCCACAGGGGGAGCACTGCTCAGCTACAAGCCGGGCTGCAGTGCTAAGGATGTCCAACTGATGGCTTAGGCCTGCTCCCCGTGGGGAGAGGGCCTAATCCATCAGTTGGACATCCCCCGAGGGCTCCTGGACTGCTAAAGGGTGCAGACTGGGCTGAGGAAATCCCCTCTTCCAAATGCATGAATGTCGTGCACCAGGCCTCTAGTAAAACCATATCCTTTATGGTTTGGTTTCTACTGGACAGAAAACACGTGTATTTTAATCACACAAAAATCCACAAATTAACATTTTATATCACAAGTCTGATATTAATTATAAATAACAAGACAAATAAAATATATTTCCCTATAGAGTTAAGTAATTTTGGGGTGAGGCTGTTAAGCAGTGCCCAAATAAAATACTAAAAGGACATGCAGCCATCCTTTTACTTGTAAGTTTTTTAAAAGTCATTTTTGTTAACACAGTTGACCGGCTGCTACTATTTGGCCTGATCATGTACCAATACTGCATAGATGGTTTGTGTTGAGTAGTTTAAACACCTCCACTAATAATAATAACAACTTCCAGTTATTGAGTTCCTATAAGCAGGCTATACCATTATCTCTAACATGCAGTGATTAGATGTGCTCTTTTTCTACTAGTTATATATAAGAATCATCCCTCCCTCCCTTCCTCCCTCATTCCCTCCCTCTCTCCCTTTTTTCTTTCCTTCCTATTGTATTTTAAGAAACATCTTAAACTAATGTTCCAAATGATATGCTTGGCTTGGTTACAAGAAAGTAATTTACTTAAGTGTATTTTGTTTATAAATTGTCTTTTTCCATACCTTTCACTGATGTAATTTGAAATAAAATGAACAAATTTGAAAGTTCTTTTTTTCTGAACTATGATATGAAGTAGTCAAAGGATAATGATCTAGATAGTTAAAAATCAGTTTTGATAAATGCTACCTTAATTTTTAGATACGTTCATGTACATTTGTAGCAGTACCATAATTTTATGAAAGAATAGCCATTGAAATAATTTTAGATAAATTATTAAGAATTAGAATTTGAGTGCCTGTAATGAATGAACTTTTATTTTGATAAAAGCCTATTTAAGCATTTAGTTTATGCTATGTACACTTCCTATTTGAAATAAGAACTAGAATTAATACTTTAAAAAGACGAGTATTAGCAGAAATAAACTTTGATTACCACTGCCTCATGTGGATATTGGGCCATGCCTTCTACCTTTCAACAGTTGGGTAATTCTTATTTTGGTTCTCATTAGACACACAGTTGTGTGTTTTTTAAAGTCCCCCAAATACCAGTGCCCAGGCTGCACCTCAGATTATTTAATTTGGAATTTTTGGAGATAGGACCTACTCAAACATGTTTTTAAAAGGGTTCCAGTTGATTTTACAGTTAGGTTAATAACAGTAGTATTAATTCAGTAAGGCTTCATATTTATTCATCTTGACATTTAATTTATGAACTTTTTATTTAATTTGGATTATTTTCTTTTTTATATGAGGGGGAAAAAGTAAATTTTCTTTAAATAACTTTATACTATTTCACATGAAGTGTTTGCATTGGAATTATCAGAGTGAATTGGTTTATTTTTTCCTTTTTGTACCCCTTATAAGACCCAAGAAACTGGAAACATCGTCATTTCAAATGCATATGTGGATCTTGTGCCAACATCTGATGTTTTAGCCAAGACACCTTCTGAGGTAGGTTATAAAAATTGGTATTCAAAGCCACCTCCTAATTTCTGAATGAATTTCTGTTAGAATTACTTTAAGAATGTCCAACCTACTTTTGAAAATTAAGAGCTGTGAAAGATTCTTAATTCTTGAATTAAAAGACATCGATTCAAAACTGCTTCGAATAAAAAGAATATTTTGACAACATATACATTTAAAAAAATTCTTTGGAGGTGATACTGGGGTATCTTTCAAGATAAAATAATTAATTTTCTAGTTTTAGAGTACCTAAATCAATTGTTTGATGAGAAATGTCAAGCAAACAATATTTTGAAGAAAAATAAGTGAAAAAATTAAATATCCTAAAGCTTTTCTTGATTTAAATGTTTGTATAAAGCTTTGTATACAAATATAAAAACAATAGTATTATTTATTAAAACATTTTTTATATGAGAGAGAAACATTGAATGGTTGCTTACCATACGTGCCCTGACTGGGGATTGAACCCGTAACCTAGGGTTCAATGCACATGCCTGGAATCAAACCTTTGATCTTTCTGTGTACAGAATGACACTCTTAGCAACCGAGCCACACCAGCCAGGGAAAAACATTTTTGTTATTCTCTGTTAGCATGCTGAGACTTAATAAAAATGTTTATGTTCTCTGTCTCCAAAATACTAATTTTGTAATGTCGAGGTTTTCATATCTTTACCTTATGATCTTAAATAACTGACGATTAATAGCTCTCAAGAAGTCTCTAAGATAAAAAAATTTATGATGTTTTAGAGCTAGAAATTCAGTTTTCATATAATATAATCGCATTTTACAAATAAAGAAATAAGACCACAGAAGTTGATTGATTTGTCCTGTATTTTCTTGTTGTAGTTAGGATATAGGTTGTCTATTTCCTAATTTACTTTTAAACTATTATTTCTTAATTCTGATAAAAGTAAAAACCTCTTATTAAGAGGGCTGAATGTCTGGTGGAAAAGAATGAATTTAAGGAAAGTGTGAAAGAAGTCTGGAGTAAAAAGAAAAAACATACTTGTTTGCCTTATTTAGGTGTAGATTTTAGAAAAATCACCTTAATGCACATATATTTTGTAATGCTTTTTCTCCTTGACTCATTTTTACATAACTTTTAAAATTAAATTTTCTTTTTCCTAGGGTGGGGAGCTTCAGAGTGCTTTGGTATTTGAGGAAATAGGTCGTCGTCTTAAGGATATTGGGCATGAGGTGGTGAAGAAAGTAAATGCTGTATTTGAGTGGCATATCACTAAAGATGGAAGTGTTGCAGCTAAGTGGAGTAAGTTATATCCCTGACTTTAAATTATTTTAAAGTAATGCTTAGTAAATAGAGATAAAAATCCTTGTTATAGTTAAAGCCTGTCTCTTTGAAAGTAGGTAAATCCTACCTTCTTAGGTCAGTTATTTTTAATGGGGACAATAGGCTTCATGTTATCCAAAGACATGTGTTATTTGGAGATGTAGGGAATCAATTAAAATGAAAATATCTGTTTTAAATATTCTATTTAACACCTGAATTATTACTTTTAAACAGTCATCTTAGCAGTGTGCTTCTCTAACTAATCTTCAAATTTCTCTTAAACATATAAAGCAAGTTTGTCAGGTCAAATGAGATATTTTTGTCATTATATTTTGACAATTTTAAAATTGTTTTCTTCATCCCAAAACATTAGTAATTTGGATTATTACCTAATTATCAGACTTTTATTTAAGGGTGCCTATTTAAGTGCCTTGAAAATCAGATTATTTCTCATTACAACTGAAGATCACTATAAATGCTCATTTACACCAAAAAATTAAAGTGTATCTCTAAATCAACTGAAACTTTTGAAATAATCTATTACATATTCCTAAAAAACATTTTGAACTTTTATTCAATTAATTTTGGTTCATTATAAACACGTTTCTTTTTAATGTAACAGTTGCTGTTTCTTTTAGGCAGTGTATGTTCATTGTATAATATTTGATATAGAAAGGTTTAAAGAAGAAAATGATGTGTACTTTTACTACCCACAGTTAACATTTTGATGTTTGTTCTTCTAGAAGACATTTGTACTTATAGGCCGTTAATCCAGAAGTGGTGTTAAAGGAAGCCAAAAATGTAATGTTCTTGGTCCCCTAAATTTCAGAGTGTCTAATATTTTTCTAAATAATGCCATAGATTAACACTGTAAATGTAGGTGTCATCACTTTCCTTTCTTTCATCTTTCTGTCCTTCCCTTTTTCTTTCTATGTATCCATGATGGAATTCAATTTTATCCCAATGGATTGACAGTATATTGGAAGTTGGGTAATAAATATAAAGCACAGGACTTTTGAAGATATTGGGGAAGAAGAGAAATGAGGTCTATGAGTGAGAAAAGGTGCTGGAACTGTCTGTCTCACTGTTGGCAGAAATCTGAAGGGATTTATAAAGTATACAAGTGATTCACTCTTGGCAGACAGTTTCAATTACCGACTAAGATTTTCCCCTTATCTTGGTGACAATTTCCTTGTAGGCAATATTAGAAAATGTGCTTACATAGAAAAATTACCTTGAATTAACCTAAGGGATTTTTCCTTATATTTCCACTGGGAAAAAAATGGGAATATTGGAATCTTGTTAATAAGTACTTATTATTGATGCCTTGTGGCTTATGTTGGTCTTATCATCCCTTCTTCAAGTTAACAGTGAAATTTGATCTTAAAGCTTTCTCTGAAAGGATTCACCATTTTCTTTGGTTATCTGCTTCCTGTTATTTGATTAGATTCTCAGCTGTGCAAGTATTTTTCGTTCTTTTTATTGTTTTCTCAAAGTCTTTATGTCACCGAATTAAGGAGCAATAGCTGGCAGCAGAATAAACTATCTCGGTCTTTTGGCTTATGGTATCTTAGAAGGTGATTCCATTTGGCACTTCTGCTTTGCATCTTGACACCTAATGACATGAAATAAATGATTGAATGATTTGATTTAGGGAACACCTAAGGTACTTTTTTCCCCCCTAAAAAGCAGTTTTTAAAATGTTTTGCTAAATACTTTATTATCAAATATTTTTATATGTTAAATTGCTGCTAGTTGTCCCAGCCTTCACATGTTGGCAGACTGGAACCTAGTTATAGAGAACAGGGCTAAGCTACTCAGTGTACCTGGGCTGGCCTTAAGTGTCACTGGAGTTGCATGAGTGACTGACCTTGAGCAAGTCGAGGAACAAGGGTTTGGGCTCAGTGGCCTGGAAGGCGCATTCCAACCCAAAGATCCTGAATCATGCCCATTTTCCCTGTTAACTCCCTCACCCAGCATCCAAACAACTCCAACAACAAATCTCCAGGCTGAATGCATGTGGGGGGCGAATCTTTGCAAACCCAATTAGTCTGAATATGGAGTTAGTAAGTAAGGTTCTGTGTCAGTACTGGGTTAGGGGTGGTTCTGGCTGTGGAGGAGGAAAAGTCATAAGTTGTGTATTTGGAGTTAGGCCTCCCTGAGGCCCGTTCTGGTCATCTAGGAGCCGGGTGAAAGCCAGTGGCCTCTGTGTCACTTGGATGACCTGAGAGAGGCTGGAGAGTCCTTCCTTTTTTTTCTGCGGGCCAAGAGTATGTGTCATGGAGAAATGCAGGCCCTGATCTACATGAAAAACCAGAGGGCCTCAGTGAGGTATTTTGGGGAAGGAAGCTGTATCTTGCAATACTCACTTGCAGCTTATTTCTAACTCTGGAGACAATGTTTTGATTATGGAGTACTATTTTAGAAGTCTTAAAAACATTATGGTCCATAGATAGTGTTTCTTTAAGTAGATAAGGTCACATAGAAGCCTGTCTTACTTATTTCACTGTTAATACTTATTATAATATCAGAAAGACAGTGATTTTTGTCTCTTTTTTTTTATTACTCCAAAATGTAATTCACTGCCTGACATGTCTGAATACCTTTTTAAGACAGCCTATATACCTTCAGGTGTTTTACACTTTTTAAAAAAAAAATATATTTTATTGATATTTCACAGAGAGGAAGGGAGAGGGATAGAGAGCTAGAAACATCGATGAGAGAGAAACATCGATCAGCTGCCTCCTGCACACCTCCCACTGGGGATGTGCCCGCAACCAAGGTACATGCCCTTGACCGGAATCGAACCTGAGACCTTTCAGTCCGCAGGCCGACGCTCTATCCACTGAGCCAAACCGGTTTCGGCTACACTTTTAAATAAAGGCTGTCCTTTGGCTTTTTATTTTTTTAGAGATCCTTGAATTAGGTTGGAAAGGTAAAAATAGATACTAGCCCAGCCCGTGTGGCTCAGGGGTTGAGCATCAACCTATGAACCAGGAGATCAGGGTTTAATTCCCAGTCAGGGCACACGTCTGGCTTGCAGGCTCGATCACCAGTGTGGGGTGTGCAGAAGGCAACCAATCAATGATTCTCTCTCATCATTGATGTTTTTAATCTCTCTCTCCCTCTCCCTTCCTCTCTGAATCAATAAAATATATATATATATATATATATATATTTTTTTTTTTTAAAATAGATATCAGATGGAGAAACAATCTCTGAATTCTCTTTGAACAGAGCCTGTTGTTCACCACAGTTATCTTACTGTGTTATGGTCATTTCTAATTATATATCTCCTCCCACTTGACCTTGGGTTGAACACTGAGAAAGAGCTCTGGATCAGTTTATTTCTAACTTCAAGTACAATCTATAACCCATAGTAGCCTGACTCTGTAAGTGTTGAATAAGTGCTAAAAGCCATGTAAAATGCACAGCTTTGGATGGAATCAGATGCCTGCCTTTTAAAAAAAGTGCTGAAATTGGTGCCTTTTCTTCTTTTAAAACAATAAGTTTATTGTATGGAGAGTAATATGTATTTTCTGTTTAGTCTGAGGGAAATATTCAGAAATAATATGATATAATTGAAACATTTTATAAGTAAGTAGTATATTTTATGATTTTATTATTATTAATTGAAGCCAGCCTAAAGTTGTCCTTGTAAACACTTTGGGTCCCTAAGCAACAGTAAAAATTCAGAGGAAATGAAAGATGACAGGAAGGCATAAAGAAGATGAAAGAATCAGAGGCTTTATATGGCCTAATAGTCTGCTCCTGAAAATTACAACACGGTTACTTTTTTATCTGCAATTCGAGAAACTGAAAGCTCTAAAAATGGAGAGTTTTTTTCGCATAACTCATTGGTGGCAGCACCTGACTAGAACTTAACGATGCAGCTGATTGTCCTTATCTCATCTGGTTAGTCAAATATAGAAACCACATATTTGTTTATAGTGTTGGAGGTCTTACATAATATGTAATACATGTTTTAAGAACCATATTTTCTTCCTAAAATCTGAAAAATTCTGAATTCTCAATACATCTGGCCCAAAGGAGTTTAAATAGGGAATTGGGACCTATTCATATATACAAATTATTCTGGTAGAACAGAAGTGATCAGAGACATGGGAAGGTGCTGTTGGCTTTCACAGACGGGAGGATTGGTTCATTCAACAAATATTTGAGTATTTACTATGTGCCAAGTTCTCTGCTAGGTTGTGGATTACAAATGTGAAAAGACAGATGTGTTTTTTGGTCTACAGAAACCAGGAAAGTTTAAAATACTGGAGTTAAGGAAACACTGCAGATAAAAAGGAAGGAAAACCTCTATTAAGGTGATGGCAATAATGGAGAGGAAAGGGCCTGTGTGGATATATTGCTGAGATAGAATTGACTGACTGGGCTACTAATAATGCCAGAAAAACAAGAGGAATGAGAAAGAGATAGCTAATGCATAAGTGCTGAGCTGCATGACTGAGGATTTTGATTGTGTTACTAGAAGGTGAAACATGAGAGAGCAGTTTATGAGAAAAGATGGAAAGCTGTGGTACCCAAATTGTAGCAGCCTGAGATCTGGCCTAGGTTGTGGGAACTATTCACAACTGGAATCAGAACTGGAAACCATGTTCATGGTTGGAACTCAGAGCATTAGCTTTGCTACTCTGCTTTGTGGCACACAGGAGGGAATAGAAGGAAGTCTTTGTTGATCCTGCAAGGTTATTTGCTGCTCATGGTTTATAGAATAACTAGAGGCCCGGTGCATGAAATTCGTGCATGGAGGGAGGGGGGAATGTGTCCCTCAGCCCAGCCTGCACCCTCTCGAATCTGGGATCGGGCCTAAATGGGCAGTCGGACATCCCTCTCACAATCCAGGACTGCTGGCTCCCAACCACTTGCCTGCCTGCCTGCCTGATTGCCTCTAACTGCTTCTGCCTGCCAGCCTGATCACCCCCTAACCACTCCCCTGCCAGCCTGATTGATGCCTAACTGCTCCCCTCCTGGCCCTATTGCCCCTAACTGCCCTCCCCTGTTGGCCTGGTCACACCTAACTGCCCTCCCCTGCCAGCCTGGTTGCCCCTAACTGTCCTCCCCTGCAGGCCTAGTTGCCCCCAACTGCCCTCCCCTGCTAGCCTGGTCGCCCCCAACTGCCCTCCCTGGCAGGCCTGGTCCCCCCAACTGCCCTCCTCTGTAGGCCTGGTCCCCCCCAACTGCCCTCCCCTGCAGGCCTGGTCCCCCCCAACTGCCCTCCCCTGCAGGCCTGGTCGCCCCCAACTGCCCTCCTCTGCCAGCCTGGTCACCCCTAACTGCCCTCCCCTGCAGGCCTGGTCCCCCCAACTGTCCTCCCCTTCAGGCCTGGTCACCTCCAACTGCCCTCTTCTGCCAGCCATCTTGTGGTGGCCATCTTGTGTCCACATGGGGGCGGCCATCTTTGACTATATGGGGCCAACCATTTTGTGTGTTGGAGTAATGGTCAATTTGCATATTACTTTTCTATCAGATTACTCTCTTATTAGATAGGATGGCTCCAGTATTTCCATTTTTCTCTAAATAAAGCAAGCATCTTAGAATTTGACCAACAATTTTTAAATATACAATTTGTTATAACTCTAGACATGAATGTTGCCCTGTGTTCCCAAATAAGATTTGTTTATTGTTTGATTATATCTAATAGCTGTAAAGTAGTTACAAAACTGAAACTTTTGATAAAGACAGATTTATTTTCATGTAATAATGATACACTGTAACTGAGTAAAAAATATATTTGTGTTTCTTAGGATGATAGGTTTAAACTGGTTGGCATTGAGCAATTTGGCTGTTTTTCTCCTAAAGAAAATTTGGTTTCCTTTTACATATTTGTAATCTTTTCCATTATAGGAACATAATTGGATTATACATTTATATAGCAAGATTATAGAAATACTATGCATTATTGCTTAAATAATGTTAGCTGAGTAATAAAGTGAGTTGGCTTTTTAAAAATGTGTACTGTAACTAATGGTGTAGTGCTAAGTCTACCTATTTGGCCTAAATCCAGGCATCCATTATGCACTGTGTAACAATGAATGGATGTTAAAGGTGTTTTATTTTGCATGTTAGAAGTCATCTGTTTTGGATCTTGGAAATTTGCCAGAATGTGGTAGAATATGTACAGTTTGGGCAACTGCCATTCTTTTAAGATCAGAATACATTCATGCTTGAGGATACCGTTAGCTCTTGGGTTGCTGCTCATGTTGTAGTGGTCAAAGCAGAAACACCTGTAGGGTTTCTCAGCATGGATATAAATGAAATCTTAAAAGGGTGTTGGTCTCATATTTAGGGTTGGGATCCAAATGAGCATCTCATGTATTTATAGACAAGATTTGAAAGATGATCTTTGGAAAGAAGATGCTGTCCAGTCTGGGATGGGGACCAACTTGTTTGAGAGGTGTCTGCTTCAGGTTATTCTTTCCCTTAGCAACAGTGGCTGCTTCCCCTCTTACCATCACAGCCCCTTACTGTTTGCCCACGTGCATTTAAACACAGATTACTTAAAACTATTATGGCTTTTCATTTTTCTGTGTGTGTTATTCATTTTAATAATATCTTTTTATAGTTTTTTTTTATTTTGAAATATTACAGGCTTACAGAAAAATTGCAGGAATAGTACAGAGAATGAATATCTGTCCTTCACCCAGTTTCTTCACATTAACATTTTATTCCATTTTCTTATTTATCATACATATTATTGTTTTTTTGAAGCATTTGAAAGTAACTTGCAGACGCAATGTCTCTTTATCCCTGAATAATGTGGTAGCATCTCCTAAGAATGTTTTCTTATATGTATGCATAGAATAATTATCAATATCAGGCAATTAACATTGATACAGTATTATTTAATCTACAGACCTTATTAATATTTCACAAATTTCCTCAGTAATGTCCTTTATAGC
The DNA here is from genome assembly GCF_963455305.1 of Plecotus auritus. Taxonomy (NCBI): domain Eukaryota; kingdom Metazoa; phylum Chordata; class Mammalia; order Chiroptera; family Vespertilionidae; genus Plecotus; species Plecotus auritus. The sequence goes on along the minus strand of NC_137774.1, from coordinate 103,237,409 downwards.
AAAGGAATAACAATAGTAATAACAATAACAAAATAGAAATGAAGAAAGGAAAAGTAAGAACTGCTCGCGTCCAATGTCGGATCATATATTGCATTTAGGTGTCAGGTCTCTTTAGTCTCCGTTAACCTGGACGAATTTCCTCAGTCTGTTTTTATTTTCTAGGACATTGACATATTTGAAGAGTAGAGGCCACTTATGTTGTAGAATGTTCCTCAGTTTATATTTATTTGATGTTTCTTCATGATTATTAGAATTTATTAACTTTTGGCAGGAATAGCACAAAAGTGTTGTGTCCTTCTTAGTGTGATTTAAAAAAATCTTTACTTTTATCCTAAGTTTTTGTTTGTTGTCATTATTTTTATAGAGATGCTTCCTCCAGGTGCTTTTTAATCAGCCATTTAACAAATAGTTACTAAGTACTTTCTATTCAAGGAAGCATAAGGGGGTATAAAGACTAGATGTTCTTGTTTCAGCAAAGAATTTATAATCTTAAGGGGAGAAGGTATCCACAAAACAACTTCATTCTCCCAGGGTATCCCTTTGTGATTTGTAAGGTCCATATCCTAAGGCCTTCGAAGATCTCCAAGTTTCCAAATGCCGTGTGCTCATCTAACACCTCTCCCTCCCCCGTTATATGCTGTAATGTATAACTGAACTTTTTATGGACTCTTTTAGAGCCATAATGACTATATAAATACAAAGCTAAAGTCATTTTGTAAAGCTTTTAAAATAAATTGTACAACTAAAATAAAATACATACAATCTGTTACTTCATTTTAATTTAAGATTAGCTCTGACCTTACAGGTGTCTGTAAACTCAAAGTGATGGTGGTAGATGATGATTCTCCCCAAGAGGCAAGTTGTAGACTGTGACCTGAGCCACTGCAGAACTGAAAGTTTCACTCCTTTACCTCAACTTTGTGTATCTTGCTAAGAACTTTCCCCATCTTAGTGCTCTTTTATTTTATCAACTAGAGGTCCAGTGCACGAAATTCGTGCACAGGGGTGTGTGTCCCTCAGCCCAGCCTGCACTCTCTCCAATCTGGGACCCCTCGAGGGATGTCCGACTGCCCTTTTAGGCCCGATCCCGGTAGGATCGGGCCTAAAAGGGCAGTCGGACATCCCTCTCACAATCCAGGACTGCTGGCTCCCAACCGCTTGCCTGCTTGCCTGCCTGATTGCCCCTAAACGCTTCTGCCTGCCAGCCTGATCACCCCCTAACCCAGCCGTGGGCAAACTACGGCCTGTGGGTCAGATCCAGCCCGTTCAGCTGTTCTATCCGGCCCGTGGAGCTGAAAGAGCGGAGGGTTCTCTTGCTCTCCCCTCCGCTCTTTTACTTTGAATTTATATTAGTTCACACAAACACTACATCCATGCTTTTGTTCTGGCCCTCCGGTCCAGTTTAAGAACCCATTGTGGCCCTCGAGTCAAAAAGTTTGCCCACCCCTGCCCTAACCACTCCCCTGCCAGCATGATTGCCCCTAACTGCCCTCCCCTGCTTTCCCCTGCAGGCCTGGTCACCCCTAACTGCCCTCCCCTGCAGGTCTGGTCTCCCCAACTGCTCTCCCCTGCAGGCCTGGGTCCCCCCCAACTGCCATTCCCTGCAGGCCCGGTCGCCCCCAACTTCCCTCCTCTGCCGGCCTGATCACCCCTAACTGCCCTCCCCTGCAGGCTTGATCGCCCACAACTGCCCTCCCTTGCAGGCCTGGTCCCTCCCAACTGCCCTCCCCTGCTGGCCATCTTGTGGCAGCTATCTTGTGTCCACATGGGGGGGCAGTCATCTTTGACCACATGGGGGCAGCCATCTTGTGTGTTGGAGTGATGGTCAATTTGCATATTACTCTTTTATTAGATAGGATATTAGTTTCTAGATTTCCACCGAAGACAGTTTTATTGCTTTACAAGGGTCATGGCTGTGAAGTAGCACGTAAAACCAGGTGAGTGAGAGGGCAGGCAGACAGCTAAGAACCTTCATTAGCTAAGAGGCTTGCTACCACTCGTTAGTAGTGAGATGAGTGTGGTGCAGTTTTATTCCTGAGCAAGACTAGTATGTACAGTGGGCCTTAGAAATATTAGTGAAGAATTAAACCATGAATGTTGTCCTTGAATGCTAGAGGTTTGCTTCCCTTTAGAGGCCTTCCTTTCTCCCTTCTTCATTCCCCCTCCTCCCTTTCTGTCTTCTTCCCTCTTTTCCTCTTTCCTTTTCACTATAGTACAAATAATACATGAAAACACATTCATAATATGTAAGTTTCAATAAGAACAGTCTATGCTTTTCATGCCTCACTTGTAGTACCTTGCCTATTGTCTGACACCCACAGTAGAAGCAATGAAGTGAGTGAATGAAGTATACAAAGCAGAGAGGTTCCCTTCCCTTAGCTCTTTCCCCTCCCCAAGGTAACCATTATTATCAAATTATATTTTTAGTTTAGTTGGTAGCATTCTCTTTTGTGGAAAGTTAGAGTGATTTGATTTTCTCTTTGGAGCAAGGCTTGGCTAAGCAGAATGTAGTTAAGCACTGTGGGTTTTTCTTACGTATGTGTAGCTTTTCCTTGACCCTAAATTGGGACTGCCCTATACACCTTAGGGAGAGTGATGTGACTGCAGCTCCTTCACTGTAGCAAGAGAAATCACCTCAGGAGGCTGAAGCTGGAGTAGAATCAGGTTGCTCATATATATGATAATTAAAACTTTCTCAAGTGGAACTATGGCATGAAGCTCTATACATGTGATACAGGGAGCAATGAAGGTAAAGGTTTAATAGTTTTTCTAGTTACCCAGCCTGGGGCACTTAATTCTTCTGTCAAAAACAGTTAATGGAAAAGGAGTAAATTTTAATGTTTACTCACAATAATTAAGGCAATAAATATTTTATAAAATCAAAACAAAACTAATTAGAATATTTTTAAAAAATTTATGTTGACTATTTTGATGAATTCAGGTATTTGAAAGAAGATTATAGTATGTATTCCCTTCCCCCAACATTCAACTCTTTTAAAATTCAGGTTCCTCCTTTGTTGAGTATTTGAACCTAAAGGCTGTAACCATATAAACTTCACCAACTTAATTTCGTTATATTATTCCGCATTAAAATGTTTCTGTTGTGTAAACCTCTTCACTGAGGAAAAATGCTGTTTTGACTTTTTGGAGAACTTCTTTATAAAAAGGCCACCTCAAAAAATAAAGGATTAAAAACATTTTTTTCCAAATGGCAAGTGACATCTAATTTAGAATAAATAGGCAGCACATTAACTTGGAAACTGTAAAAATGTCTGTATTTTAGTTGGTTTATTTTACTCTATATTGTGAAGAAAATATGACTCACAATGTTTTTTTTACTATTTTCCCCAGCTGTTGACCTAAAAAATGGTACTGGAAAAGTGTATCAAGGCCCGGCAAAAGGCTCTGCTGATGTAACAATCACACTGTCAGATGATGATTTCATTGGTGTAGTCCTGGGCAAGCTTGACCCTCAAAAGGTAATATTCGTAAAATGTTCCTTTTTCTCTTTGTCATTGCGTTCTGTTTGACAATTGCAGTTTTTAGCTGACTTCCAAATTCTGATTTATAAGGCAGAGTCATAGAACTCTGAAGAAGACACAGTTGATACCAATATCTAAGTTGACAGATCATGAATTTTTCTGGTAGAGTTTCAACTGACACATTTTAAAACTGAACTTTTGGTGGAATTCTTTAGCATATCAACAATATAAAACCCACATCTACACTTTGTATTATATTAGGTCATTAATTCAAAGGTGAAAAACCCTATGATATTAGATATTTCATAAAATTAGACATTCATTCCTGATATATGATTAAGAATTTGTCTTAATCATCATTGAAAATTGGAAATAGAAGGATAGAGTATAACAGCTAGTGTCTTATTTTTTTAATATATATTTTTATTGATTTTAAAGAAAGGAAGGGAGAAGGAGAGAGAGATAGAAACATCTGTGAGATAGAATCATTGATTGGCTGCCTCCTGCACACCCTCTACTGGGAACCAAGCCTGCAACCCAGGCATGTGCCCTGACTGGGAATTGAACCATGACCTCCTGGTTCATGGGCCAATGCTCAACCACTGAGCCACACTGGCCGGGCACTAGTGTCTTATTGAAAGTGAAACATTTAGAGTCAGACATTATAGTGGGAAACTATGATTAAGACAAGAGTGCCATTTCTGACTATGATGAGTTAGTATTGTTTTGAAACTTTTGGCCCAATCTACAAACACACAAAATTAAAGTAACTGATGTAGCAGTTAGAATGGAGTAGAATAGAAAAATTTGTTATTTTCAAATCATGATTATGTAGCTAGAAATCTCAAGAGAATCAACTAGTTGGTTCTTAGAATAGAGGAGTTCAAAGAAGTGGTTAAATGCACAATAACTATTTAAAATAGTTTTCACATAGCAAAACCAGCTAAAAGATATAATTTTTAAAAATTAGTTTATAATTACAACCTAAACTAAAAAACACGAATGACCACACTAATAAGAAAAGTGCAGTGCTTATTTAAAAAAAACTATAGAACCTTACAAGGAACAGAGCAATTTGAATAAATGGAAAATGTTCGTTTTTTCTGGATAGAAAGACTAATTGAAAAAGAATTGTAAAATAATTTGAAAAGAATTGTCAGGTAGTACAGTAAAGTATATGTTCTTTGTCATCAATATATCTGAGTTTAAATCTTAGCCCTGCCACTTACTCTCTAAACTTCAATTTTTTTATTGATAAAATGAATGATTATAATCCCAAAGCGTTGTGATGATAACTAAATCCAATAGTATATTTGAAGAGCTTAGTAAGTACTTGGTACTGAATGAGTTCTCAGGTTATTCCTTCCCAGGAATTTATTTAGTACCTACTCATATTCGGGTTCTAGGGGTGGCTAGATAAGATAGTGCCCCAAATGTGCGGAGCTTAGTTCTAGAGGTGAGTAGAAAAGAAATGTAATTTCAGGTATGAAGAAAATTAAGTCAGGGTAATGGATTAGGGTGATGGTTGGCAAACTTTCTGTATAGGGTCCCATTGTAAATATTTTAGGCTTTGCAGGCCAGATTGTCTCTGTTTTACCCACTCAGTTCTGCCATTGTAGCATTAACATAGCCATAGATCATATGTGAACAAATGGATGTGGCTGTGTTCCAGTGTAACTTTACTTACAAAACAGGCAGCAGAGTAGTATTGGCCCACAGACTCTAGATTAGAGTGTGACAGGATAGAGGAACTATTTTAGATAAGGTTGTCCAAAACAGCCTAAACAAAGTGAGGGCTGAGCTGTCAGGTTAAGGAAACAACCAGTGCAGAGGCTTGAGGCTTGAGGCAGGAGTAGGATTACGTATTAAGTGTATGTAACTGTGAGGAGGCCAGTGATAGTAAATGAGCAGTGGGGAGAGTGGGAGGATGTGAGATGGGAGAATAGGCCAGAGCTGGATCACACAGGACTCTATAGAGCTTGGTAAGGAGTTCAGATCTTACGTGTGAATGGAAGCCACTGAGCTGTGGAATGACAGCATCTGCTGAGTGGAAATTGCCTTTGGGGGAGAGAATAGGTAATTAAGAGTTCTTTTTTAGATATATTATACTTGAGATGTCTGTATATAAAGATTTAATGTAGGATTAAGGAAACATTTATATAATTGCTAGGAATAACAGACCTTTGGGGGAAAATTGATTATTCAGTGAATGATACTGGGCAGCTGCTTAGGAAATGGTAGTGCTTTATGTTATTCCATATATCTAAGTTAATGCCATACTGAATGGAATTGTGTAAAAAATAAAAGCAGAAGCAAAAACTTGATGAAAACCTAGGTATTTTTTATTCTTAATGATAATCCTTAGAGAAATGCTAATTAATATCAGGGGTTTTCTAAACTCATTTGGTTCTATTACCTTCTCTCCAACCTCAATGCTATTTATCATCATTATAAATACACAGTTGGCCCTCTATCCCCAGGTTTCACATCCATGGTAGCGGAGGCCTTTCGCTTGATAATAATGAGCTTGCTGTGCTCTTCACACATGTCAAACACTCAGCTAGGCACTTTGCACACTATTTCATTTAACTCACACAGCAAGGCTGCATGATTTAGGTACTGCTTTCCTGCCCATATAGACGAGGAGGCTGGAGCTCAGAGAGGTTATGGAATCTGCCCAAGCTCAGCTTTCTAGTAAGTGGCAGAGCCTAGATTTTAACCCAGTCATTCTAATGCTAGAGGCCAGGATCTACTCACTACTTTGTTATCTACCTTCTTTTATCATTATGTGGCTTTCTAGTTCATGAAGACGCAATACATATTTTTAATCTGCTTTCAAAAGTTCTGAATTTAATATTTTAATTGTTAGGAACACAATAAAGCCTTTTTTATTTACATATTCCCAAATTCATGTTTAAGAGCATAGATTAAAGCTAGAAGCATAGTTTGAAGCAGAACTCCCAGATCTGTCAGTTCAAATAAATTAGTCTGTGGTTTTCTAAAATACACAGGAGTCTATTTTTTTCTTAGCTGTCTAAGACTATAATCATTAAACTATCATTGCTAGATAAAAGTTGCCTTTGTTGCCAAGAGTTAACTCAATTGTATTCAGCCTCAACAATGACCTTTTTTTTTTTTTTTTAACAGTGATCTTTTAAAAATACAAATAAAATGTAACGTGGTAAAGTTTGGTACGCTTTTCCCTCTTCTTTCCAGGCATTCTTCAGTGGCAGACTGAAGGCCAGAGGGAACATCATGCTGAGCCAGAAGCTTCAGATGATTTTTAAAGACTATGCCAAGCTCTGAAGGACATGCTCCACTGTTAACAAAAGCAGAAGAAAACTCTCTTCACCCCTAGTACACAAAACTGATTCAGCAAAAGTGATCAAAACTAAGATGCAGAAGAAATTGCTTAACATTTTCAGATTTCAGATAACTTTTCAGATTTTCATTTTCTACTAATTTTTCATGTTATCATTATTTTTACAAGGGACTGTAAAATAGCACATAATTATCCTTCCTAGATCTTATCTTCATAATAAAAAATTTTCATTAAAGTCTAGTATCCTTAGAATTGTTAATAGCTTTATACGTTGAAATTAAATGAGTAAAGGCCACATTGATGCCTTTTGCACTTTTTGTTACTTTCTGTTCTGTAATTTATTGAAACCCTGGTTTTAACATGAATTTTCATACATGTACTCACTTTTCATACTTTGCTATAGTAGATAGTATTCTGCTTTAAGGCAAGAGAAAGGTGTTTTGTGTTCTCAAATAGTTTTCTTTCTTCCTCTCCTCCTTTATCTGGAAAGTCTTTACTTTCATCTAATGCTTGTAAGTCTACCAAATATATAGCTTTCTTGCTTAATTGTTAAACTTAAATTGTAAGATATTCACTAGCAAGTACTGTCATATCATTATTTCCCCAACCTTTAGCTCAGATGATGGATGCTGAGAAAATGCTCTCTGATGGTGTGGCTGCAGAGGTAATGAGAAAGTGCGTGGGTGCTCAGGCCAGGGAGAGGGTACATTTCAGTCATGGAGCACAGCTGAGCAGGGTATGTGTGGGTGAGTGAGTTCTCCAGGGAGCGGACTGAGATGGAGATTTAGGGGCAGGAAGTTTATTTAGAAGTGTGCTTTGGATCAGCGCATAGAGAAGGTGGTGGGGGTAAACAGGAAGCAGGGCTAGGCAGAGGGAGAAGTTACACTATGGTGCTTGTACCACATGCCTTCAGCAGATACTTTAAGGAGCTCAGAAGCGGGGATGGCCTTCAGACTCATCCTGAGCTAACTAGTCATTGGTTATAACCTGCCCTGTGGAGGGGCCATGACCTTGGGCAAAGCAGCAGACCTTGGGCAAAGCAGCAGACCTTGGAGTGTGCTTATAGTCAGTTGATTATCTTCCCTGCAGCTGAGGGGATATGTTTTCAGTCCTGAATAGGGCTTCTGGAAGCCCTCAGCACAGTACTTTGCTTCAGGGAATAAGACTGAGGGAATCAGGGTTCAAGGATCAAGAGAGAAGGTCTCAGAAATTTAGAATTTTAGTGTTTAGCACAGTGCTGGAACATACTACAGGACCTCAATGTATTATTGTTGATTTAATGAATGAGCACAATATATAGAAGGCATAGAAGAAAAGTTACATATTTGGCAATTATGCCTTAGTCTTTTGAACTTTGTATGGTGTCTTAAAATTTAATTCATAGTGATCCATTGTTATGCCAACTAAATTTAAAAAAACAATGGCAGTATTTTAATGGTGGTCTTCTATAATAGTTATTATCCCTGTTGAGCTTGGAAAAGCTTAATGTCCTTCTAAATAGAATTAAAATTAGTCAGATGCCACCACACATTAATGAATGTGTTGAATCTAGACCTTAGATGCTTAAGACATGTTAAGAAAGTGATTTGTTTTGTTGTTGCTAATCCTCACATAAGAATATTTTTCCATTGATTTTTAGAGAGAGTGGAAGAGAGGGAGGAAGGTGCGGGGGAGGAGAGAGAGAGAGAGAGAGAGAGAGAGAGAGAGAGAGAGAGAGAGAGAGAGAGAGAGAGAGAGAGATGTGAGAGAGACATACTGATTGGTTGCCTCCCGCACGCACCCCAACCCAGGGCTAAGGATCAAACCTGCAACCTTTCAGTGAGTGGGTCAACACTAACCACTGAGCACATTGGCAGGGCAAGAAAGTGATGTTTTAATTATCGTACTAACCTCTCTGTTAATCTTTAAAGGTCAGAGAGACACTGGTATCTAGATTTAGCAGCAGCTTTGTTATTGGTTCTCCTGCTCCTTAACCTTTCTATAATAGTTAATATTACTGAATGCACCATCCTCCTTAATTTGTTACTTCCCTTCTATCTTCTAATGAGAAATATATTAACTTCTTAACGAGCTTGTGAGTTAATCTCTCTTGTCTCTTGTAATTTTCCCTGTCTACCTATTTTTTCATGATTTTTGATCAAGGTTTCAGCCTCCTCTTTTCAGGAGACATGTTCTTCCTGGATCATTCAATCTACTCATATCTTCAGCCATTACCTAAGTGCTTGTAACTCCCAATCTGTATCTTTAGCTTTGATCTTTCCATAATTCCACAGTTCCATCCACAGTTTCAAATCATTACTAGACTGCTGTCACAGTTACTGCAGACAAATGTCCAAAGTAAATGTGATCTTCCTCTTTACCCTAAGTCTGTGTCTTTTTCTGTTTTTGTCTTAGTTAAAAGCATCACCTTTTGCCTAAATGAAGAAATCAGTCATTTTTTACTTCTCTCTTCCTCATACCCCATATTTAATCCATCACCAGCTTTTGTCTTTTCTACTTCCTGAATATTTACAGATTTTATTCTCTGATACCACTACCCAAGTGTGCCCTTATATGTGACAGCTCATTTTAATAGCTTTCTAGTCTTTTACTGCCCACCCTCACCACCCATCAGAGGGACCTTCTGAACATGTGGGTTCTCCACTGAGAAATCTGTGGTCTTCTTACTGTCAGCCTCTTAATATGGTTGACGGTTGCATCAGTTGGTATTCTTTCAGTTGGAAGTAATAAAACCAGTTCAAATAGGCGTAACAGAATTTATGCACATAACTGAAGGGTAGGGCTGGCTTTGAAGGGGCTGGACCAAGCAATTAAGTGTTATCTTTACCTAGGCACAATTCTTTGCCATCTCTGCCTGCTCTATCCGCCAGCTCCACGTGGTACTCCTGGAAGCTCCAGGTTATTCCTCTTGTGGTTACAAGAAGGCAGCCACCAGGTACAGCGTCACAGTCCCATCCCAAGTCAACCTGCAGAAGGAGAGCGCTGGGTTCTCTCAGAAGCCCAGTGAAGTTCTCACCTGGTTTCACTGGCTGTGATGGGTTAAAAGCCAATACCTGAGCCCATCACTGTAGCCAGAGATGTTGGATGTACTGATTGACCATTGTATGTAGCTAAGGATGAAGTGTTGGGGAGCCACAAGACTTCCTCCAGTTTGAGTGGTTTGCTGGGAGGACTCAGAGGACTCAGCATGTAGTCATACTCGAGACTATAATTTATTAAGTTAAACAACACAAACTAAAATCAGAAAAGGGAAAAGGCGTCATGGGGTGAAAGTCCAGAGGAGATCAGGTAGAGGCTTTGAGAGTTCTCTCCCCATGGAGTTACAGAGGACCTGCTTACTTCCCCAGCATCGAACTGTGGCAGTAGGTATGACACGTCTACTAAGACTCAGCGTCCAAGGCTTTAACTGGGAGCTTGGCCACATAGGCTTCTCCAGAGCATCCACCAAAATTCTAGACTCCTAGAAGGAAAGCAGGTATTTAATGTAAGCCACATTGTTTGTACAGATTGGGCACAGGTTCCCCCTATTCTCAGTGAGGGCATGATGGGAACCTTCCTGAAATCTAAGTTCCCACGTGCCAGCCAAGGGCCAACCTTGCACGCAAACCTTTCTAAGGACAGCAGTCTCAGACCTGCCACCTTAATTCTTTTTTGCACTGATAGGATCAGCCGCACCCAAACTACATGGGCAAAGAGAGAATCAGGTGTGATATCAGGGAATTTAGGGTACGAGGGATCCAAGGCAGAAATATCTGCCCCAAAGGCTCATTCGCTCTCCTAAACTGCTTTTTACCTCATCGCCTGGTAAACAGCCCTGTCTCCTTAAGCCTCCCAGTGTGCCACTGTGCACAGCTGTTTTTTACCAACACTGGTAGGAAAACCTCTGACTTCTCACAGAACTTTTGATCTGTATTTTAAAGCAAATAACCTGAGAAAGCTGATTTTTATATTGGAGAGAAATAGATATGAGAGACAATCCATTTAACAATACTATTACCCTACCATTAATTTTGTTCTTTAGCAAATATTGCAGCAAAACTAAATGATAATCCAATCCACTGAAATTCTGAAGTTGAGAAGCCTCAAAAGCTGAGAGTGATAGAAAGTGATTTTTCTGAAGAGCAGAAGATTTTATTAGGTCAGTGTGGACTAAGCTATTAAGAGGGGAGAGGAAAAAAAAGAACATATTTAAAAACTTATAGGTAGGCAAAAGAGAAAAATTGCAAGCCTAAGATAAAAATGAATCTAGGTTTATGTGTATGAACTGTATCTGCTGAAGTTACCTGGTAGGTAACATCTAGATGTCAGGGTTTAACTTAGCTTAAAAAATAAAGATAAACCCGAGGTGGAAAATGTTGAGGCACAGAGTGTTTATAGCCTCACTCAGAGCCCAATTTTAAGAAGCTTGGCTGAATAACTTGAGTTCACAGGTGACAAGTATAAAAAAAATAGAGAAGTAGAAAGAGCTGCATGTTGCTGGGAGCCGTGGCTGGGGAAGTTTTTGAAGGCAGCGTGGAAGAAGACAGAAAATTCAGCCAGAAAACCCAGACTGAAACGTATTACTTCGAGTGAGAATCCTGTGAAGGGAGGTCGAATAGCTCTCTATTCTTTAGTATCCTGAAGTTCCATCAGTAAAGAATAATGACTGATTAAATCAGGGCTCAACAACCATTTTCTATAAAGGGCCAGATAGCAGATATTTTAGGCTTTGCAGTCCACATATGGTCTCTGTTGCATATTTATTTTTTAAATAGATTTTTACAAATATAAAAAACCTGTACAAAAACAGGCCAGGGCTGGATTTGGCCTGCAAGGTAGGACCAGGATATAGGTGTTGAGAGCTCTGGTTTAGAAAACAAAACTTTAAAGTGTCATTTTTGTTTGCTTTGAATAATTATGAAAGTATGAACTCACCTGAATTATGGGAATATGAGAGGCTCTCTCCCACTGCATAGCACATCCCTGGCCCTGCTCCTCCCAGCCCACACATGCATTCTGTGGAGGTGATGTGTACTAGACCATGGTCCCAACATCCACTCCTTTGCAAACCAGCAACTCAGGTATCACCTTTTCATCCCCATCAACGTTCATGAACCACCACCCTCTACAATACTGTTGTAGACATTTCATGTCTTCTGAATGGTTTCCTCACATTAAAACTGTTAGGAAGTGGAATTACTGGGTGAAAATGTAAGGGGAGCTTCATGACATCCTTTACAGCCTCCAAGTCCCCTCTGTGCTTATCATCTCACTTGGGGAGGTGAGGAAAAGAGAGCAAGCGTGGGTATCTCTAGGAATGGTGAGCTCTGACACAGAAAACAAAAGTGACAGCCTCTGTAAGTCAATGCATGCGGACTCACAGTGCTTTGGTTCCTAGTGTTACTGAATTTGTATCACCAACCAAGAAAAGCAATGGAAGCAATAAGACTTAGGTCTGTGATTCAAAAGAGGTGGTTGTAGGAGTAAATTAGAAGTGTGCACGCTAGCTACCAGGTGTGTAATGATGGACCGGAGGAGCGGGCCCTGCTTCTGATTGGGAATGGGCACACCACAGGACATATCATAAGGTGGGTAACTCCATGCATTAAAATGATTTGAATCTTTGGCCTTTTTGAATAATCAACTGAAGCCTCAGTCCAAAGTGAGCCACTACCTTTGCCCATTTCCCAGTGGAGGGCACCTGGACAGTGAGAGTATTTTACCTTAGATTTCAGATTGGGAAATTAGAGTGGTGTTTGGTACCACTACCTTCTGGCCAACTATCCCCTATAAAAATAGGCCTCTCTTATTTTTCCTCTGCCTGGTTAAGATTACTCATTTTTTTTTTTTTTGGCCTGTGGAGATGAGTTAGGACAGATTGGAACAAATGTCATTTCCCCTTACTCTTCACCTTTCAGCTTAATATGGGAGCTGTTCCAGAAATATGGCTTTTGTTACATATAACCACATTGATTCCAAAATAATAATTTTCAAGACCACCAATGGATAGTCAGTTAAGTATTTACTGAACTCCTACTGTATATGGGGCATTGAAGATTTAGATGTGAATAAGGAAAATAGCTAACTTCAAGCAGCTTATTACATTGGATGAGTGAATCTAATTTTATTGTTTCTTCTTAAAAGTGCTGTTATTTAAAGAAATTCATTAGTAGATATTCATGTTCTCTGAAGTTTGACTTAAATTGCATTTAGAAATTTTTTATTCGAACTTTTAACCTAAAATAAAAAGGTTATCCATTTCTCGCACCCTCCACTCTCCACCCCCACCTCTGGCAGTCATCAATCTGTCCTTTGTATCTATGAGCTTGGTTTTCAAATTGCTACAGTATTTTTTCATTAATTAGAGAGTTAACGTTTTCCAATGGGTTGTTTAAGAAATATGTATTTCCCCAGATGTGAGTCATCAGTTCTATTCTTTAGAGTTGACAAAAAAGAAACCCACTCGGCAGATGGCAGTGAAACTCCCAGTGAGTTATCCCAGGTCACATGGGAGAGGTTTGAGTCAGACCAAGAAACTAGGTCTCAATTCCTTGTTCGTGTTTCATCCACTATGCTTCTAAGCAGAACTTCTAAACATGTCTCTCCATCCCTATCTTTTAAGGATAATACGATCTGCCTTAAAGTAGACTCCTTAATGAAAGTGAATGGAGCTCTGAAAAGTGCTGCTTCTTTAAAGCTAGCAGTGTTTTTACTCTATAACTTTGGAATTATAGAAAATTCTTAAATTAAAGGTGAAATAGGAGAAGGCTGGGTATTGTATAACTACTTGGACCAGAGAAGCTCTTTTATCTTTGACGTTTTTTGAATTCTGACGTCCTTGGGGAGTTGAAAATGTACCCCTAGCTGATACTCCTGTATAGCTCCTTTATGTATTAATGTTCCATTCCCCAAGTGCCTTGTGACAACACCTCAGGAACTCATCTCCAGACCTCCACTCCTCCTCCAATATCCAAAGATACAATAGTCTTTGTATTTTTTTTTCTGATAAAATCTTGTAGTTGACAGTCAAATTCTCTCTTGAATCTAATTAGGCTTACACTATAACTATTATAAAAGAACAATACTTATACTCCTAAGACATGGTCTATTAACTCCCATTTCTATACAGTAGCTCATCTTTATCTTTATGTATATCTTAAAAGTGAAATTATTACTTATAAACACATTGAATTGTTATAGAACTATGACTATTATTCAGCCATTTAAAAGAAATCATAGGTTTCAGTTCTCCAGATTAAGTTAATTAAAATGTTTAGTTGATTTTTATTTCATGAATTCAGTGAGAATGAGTTTAATCACTTATTCAATAATTAGACAACAACAAAACATTATTTAAAATCTCATCTTTTATAACAGTATTGGATTTTCTAAAATCAGCTCAAGCATAGGAGAGCAAAGGAAAACTTTAGAAGTTCTGATAATCAAATGGGCATGTTTCATACTTAATTTCACTTTCATATGTCAAAAATGAGTTTTAACATGATATTTTATTCTGATGATATATTAGAAAGTTATGTGATATATTGATATTGTTGATTGGCATAGTTGAAATAAAGAGATTATCCATTACTGAAATAGATGAACTAATGTCTCAACTCAACATGTACAGACAACTAGTAATAGTTCCCTACTTTTGTGAGCCATCTTTCCTACTTAGGCTTATTTTTATTCCTTTTCTGATTTGAAACAGCTACCCTATGAAGAGGAAGGGAATGGTTGCCCTTGGCTGAAAACTCAAGTCCACGTGCTGCTGGGAACCTGCCATGAGAACTGGACAAGTCATTTTCCTGGCTGGTTTCCTAGCTGTTAATAGCTTGAACTAGGTTATCCTCAGAAGGTCTTTCAGTTTCAAGATTTTAGGAGTCTATGAACATCAAAGTTCTAACTTCACTGTGATATCAAGTATTTCACTTTATCCAGTAAGAATCATGTGGTATATGTATGTCCAATGAAAAGCCAGTGATGAAAAGGGAGAAAATGATATAATTAAGATGTCAGCAGACTTGATGGTCTGCTGACATCTTAATTATATGGTAATTAAGATGGTGGTGGGAGCCCAAGTTTTCAATGAAGCCCTATTGGTCACCTCTCATTTAATATTTAAACCAAGAGTCCCCATCTATTTACAGTAAAACATCCAATGTCCCTACCCACATGTCCTTGTATCCTTGGGGGGCTTTTGATGGCTTTCAATGACCTTTTGATATGATGTTCTGATTGTATTGAATGATCAGCTCCTCATCTCACCTTATTCAGCTATTCCCTTATTATGCATTGAATCTAAATATGGAATAGCATTGCCAAAACCGGTTTGGCTCAGTGGATAGAGCGTCGGCCTGCGGACTGAAGGGTCCCGGGTTTGATTCCATTCAAGGGCATGTACCTTGGTTGCGGGCACATCCCCAGTGGGAGATGTGCAGGAGGCAGCTGATCGATGTTTCTCTCTCATCGATGTTTCTAGCTCTCTATCCCTCTCCTTTCCTCTCTGTAAAATATCAATAAAATATATTTTAAAAAAAATATGGAATAGCATTCATTTTTGTTGTTATCCCCTCACCCCTAAAACCACACACTCAAGGTAACTATGTGTCCTAGACTGTTACTGCAGTGTTATGGTTAACATAGAGGGCTTATATCACAGCTTGAGCCCAGCAGACTGCTTGTGGAATATACTAGTCATTCTGATTAGGGCTGCCTTGGCCACCATTAAAAATTTCCAAACAGGCTGACTCCTGAAATCTGCCCACCTCACCTCTGTGTCTCCAGAAGCCCCACACTCCTCCTACTTCATTATACACAACCGTTTAACTCTGTTTCTCAACTAGGCCATTGGAGGGCCCCTATCCATTGCTAATGAGAGTTTCAGTGTATATGCCTAAAGTAAAAGGTTTCTCTCCTTAAGAGGAATTCTGCTTCTAGCTTACATGTATTTTTTTCTTCTGTTCAAAGTAGGATGGCAAGGTAGGAAGAAGTGAGTAGGAAGGCTCAGACATAGCGTGGGAAAGGATGCTAGGTAAGGGAGCTAGTGTCCAAGTGCCCACCACCCCCAGCACCCTGTGCCAGGAGATTTATCATCCCAACTAATCACCTCAACAAGCCTGTGAAGTAGATAATACCATTAGCCCCCGTATAAAGATGAGGAGAGAGGGGTGGGGGACCTTAAATAACTTCCTCAAGATCAGATTGCTGTTAAGTGGCAGATGGAGGATTTGGGCACAAGCTATCTTCGTGCTCAATTACTATAAAATGCTGCTGCCTTATGCATTATGCTGGGACTGCACCTATGTTACTGCATTTTATTCCTGTGAGTTATATGCATTTTTTATCATTTTTTCCAAAGAGGAAACTTTCCCAGAGTCACAGAGTTGGGACGTACTGGTGCCTGGAGTCTAACCCAGCTCATTAAACTCCTACGTCTATGTGTCATGTTGCCTTGATGGGCTTTCCATTTAAAATAGTAATGTACTTTTACTTGGGTTTATCAACAGAATTTTTTCATAATGATTCCATTAAAAATGTGCAAGGTTTTACAATAAACATCACAGGGTTGATGCCTAAGGATATTTACTTTATTTTATTATCTTAAAAAAGCTTATCAAAAGACATTTATGTTAAGTTTACAGTGTGAGCAATAGAAAAGGAGAGAGAGTTCTAATCAGAGAAGATTAAAGAAAACCCTTTCAGATAGTCAAGGTACCATTGAGCAAGAATACACACTCTGGGATTCTGAGGTACCAGTATTGTTCTATTTTTGGAATTCCAAACACCTCGATTTTGGTAAGGAACATCTTACTGTGTACTTCCACTTGTCAAAAGCAAACTAACGGGCAACTGTGAAAATGTTAACTGTTGCAATAAAAATACTGAATTTTCATTGTCTTTTGA
Source organism: Plecotus auritus (assembly GCF_963455305.1). Classification (NCBI taxonomy): domain Eukaryota; kingdom Metazoa; phylum Chordata; class Mammalia; order Chiroptera; family Vespertilionidae; genus Plecotus; species Plecotus auritus. The sequence goes on along the minus strand of NC_137774.1, from coordinate 103,220,720 downwards.
AATTACAGGACCCACAGAAACATTTAACACAAAAATTACAGAAAGAGTGACAGGGATGCTATCTGTGTTTAAAGAGTAGCCTAATAGAGAAATTAAGAAAATTTAGACTCAATAGAATCAATAGCATCAGCCAATATCCATCCCACCGGATACCTGAATCCTTTTTTAATGTACCTGGCGAGTGGTTGTGCAGCCCTTGCTTGGTCACTTGTAATGACAGAGAACTCTACTTTTCCTAGGGCAGGGAGGGACTTCTTTAGGAAAATGGGCTGTGCCATGTGTTAGATAACTCAGTGGAATGATGAAATGTGCTTCTTTGTATGGTCTGTTGATTTTGGGTTTTTTTGTTTTGTTTGTTTAATGAAGCAGGAGAGATTTAATTTCTCCTGTTCTGTAGAGTTGGTTCAAATTCTTTTTTTAAAGGGAGGGAATGTGGTTTGATGGGAACAATATTGGACTTGGCATCAGGACACTGGTCTCTACCTCCCTGAATGGCAGGTCTGAGGGCCAGTTGTGTGATGCCTGAGAATCCTGTCTCTAGGATGTTTGTTGGCTCATTTCAATGGGCTGTTTTAAGAGTTAAGTGAAGTAAGGTTAGGGAGAGGTGGGGGAAATAAGAGATCAACTGAAGGACTTATATGCATGTATATAAGAGTAACCAACGGATGCAAAACATTGGGGGGTGAGGGCATGTATGGGAGTGGGGTGGGGGTGGGGGGCAATGGTAAGATATGTACACATATAATACCTTAATAAAAATTTGGAAAAAAAAAAAAAAGAGTTAAGTGAAAATGAATATGAAAGTGTTTTAATAACACTGCCTTATAGTTGTGTGTTCTATGATTCATTAAATTGGTGCAGATGAGTCTAGAGTTCAGTGATTCAGATACTTTGCTTAATTATACAGGAATTGTCAAGACCTGGAGCACCTGTGGGCAGGAGTGTGTCTTTGTGGGGGTGGAGGGCGGTTCTGGTTGTCAGAGATTTGATGCCAGTAGAGGGAACACGTGCTTCAGTCTACGAGTTAGATCTTCTCGTGGGTGGGAGATGCTCCAAGTCCCCTGCCCTGAAGCCGCCTGTCCCAGATTCACTCCTCAGCCCTCAGGGACCTCCCACAGCATATTGGCTGCTTCCCTAAAGGACGGAGGCCCTAATCTGATTCCAGCAGGTGGATTGTGGCTGCAGGATCCCATCGGGCTCTGTTTACCTTTCCCAGGGTGAGACTTTATTTCTCAGCTGATGGTGATGGGCCTGCTCTTACCGGGCAGATTTCTGGGACTCAACCATTAGCTGTCTATCTCTTGTTATAGATGGCTTGGTTTTCTTATGTTCTGTTTTTTGGGTTGGATTTACTGAATACCAAACCCTTTCCTAAATAGTGCTTCAGTTTCTAAACTTATGAGACACTGTGTCTTAGACTAGTGGTTCTCAAAATATGGTCTCTGGACCAGAAGTATCATCATCTCCTAGAAATTTGTTAGAGAGGAAAGCTCTTGGGCCCCACTCCAGACTTACTGAATTATGAATCTCTGGGGGCCCAGCAATCTGTGTCTTAACAAGTGCAATAGGGGATTCTGATGCACACTAATATTTGTTTTTCGTTAATCCTCACCCAAGGATATTTTTCCATTGATTTTTAGAGTGGAAAGGGGTGGGGGAAGAGACAGAAATATTGATTTGAGAGAGACACATTGATTGGTCACTTCCCACATGCCAGGGATTGAGCCTGCAACGGAGGTACGTGACCTTGACCAGAATTGAACCCGGGACCCTTAGTCTATGGGCCAACTAGCTAGGGCCACACTAATGTCTGAAGCCCTGTCTTGGACTATTTGGTTGCCCTCTGTGGAGGCAGATGAGGTCACTTCATCTCCTCCTCCATGGCCTACTCCTAGAGGACAGTGCCTGCCTGATGTCAGCTTTCAGGGTAAATCTACTGGTGTGTTGCTAAAATCCATCTGAAGGATCATCCTTGTTTCCACATATAAATAGTCTGGGGTAGGTAAGATTACCATGGGGCATAACAAACCACATAGTCTAGAGCTGTAATTTAGACATCCATCTGATCTGAATTAAGCAGACACTTATACTGTAATGCCAAACAACATACAGTTTTTTTTTAAACAAACAAACAAACAAAAATATCACTGGGAGTGATGGTGGGGCCGTGGAGGGGCTCACGGGATGGGAAGCCAATTAGGATAAAATACCCTGTCCTATTTCATGCTCAGGATAACTTTGCTGTACTTCGTTCTTTTCTCCTTTTCTTTTTCCTTCTAGTTCTGTTTTTCTTTCTTCCTACAGGAGCAGGTGAGTAGTTTGACAGTGTTATTAGCTAATAAAAAGAAGAGAGCATTACCTTATTTATTGACTCTGGGTGTTAATATCCAGAGGTTTAAATGTGAAAGTTGAGATAGGTCTTCATGATTGCTACTTAATTTCCTCGGGAATAACTAAGTGGGAGCTACAATAAGTCTTTGTTTAGCAGCTATGGTTTTCATTAAATTTAATTAAGACTCCCAGAAGCTTTAAATTTAGGGCAACTTCAAAATGCAGGTGGCTTCTGTTAAGTGTAATTATATTCCCTTTATAGCTGCAATGGTTTGGGAAAGCTGGGCTGTCAGACTGAAAATCTTTAATAAACTCACTAGTGCTTTGGCTTCCAAAGAGTTCATTTCCAAGCATAGCCTGCCCTCCCTCTTATTACCCTCTTCTATCTCTCCCTTCCTCATTTCACCTCCCTCCCTCCCTCCCTCCCTCCCTCCCTCCCTCCCTCCCTCCCTCCCTCCCTTCCTTCCTTCCTTCCTTCCTTCCTTCCTTCCTTCCTTCCTTCCTTCCTTCCTTCCTTCCTTCCAAAGGCCAAGGCTAATGCGAACTTAAGAAAAACTTCCCAGTTATGCTTATGACCTTACTAATGAGTTGAGGTCAACATTGCAGAGGGTAGTTTTCTCAGAACTCTAAGTCAGTCTGGTTGACCACGGGGCAGAGTGGGGTCCTTGAGTTCAGTAGATTCTGTGTCCAAAGGACCAAATGGCCAGCCACAAGGCCTGCAGAGAATGAGAACAAACACCAATTGCCACAGTGGAAGGAGACAAGTGGGTGGAGCTTCCCCTGGCCTTCTGTTTACTTCTATTTCCTTTGAAGCAAGTACATCTTTTTATTTTTAGATTTAGAAAGAAATTTGTGCACATTTTTTGTGAAGGTAGTACAATAACTTTGCAGAAAGCCTTCTGATGTAACCATTGGTGTTTCACAAAAGACATACTGAATTATAATAAGAAATTTGCTCAAGGTCAGTTTTCTGAACCCTCACCTGCAAATTGAAGTGGGTTCAGGAAGTATGAAGAGGGAAAGAGGAGTTATTAAACAGCTACAGTGTGCAAAGCTAGTCCGTCAGGTTCTAAAATTTTCACATAAAAGGAGTTTCTCCTCAGAGATCCCAGAGCAATTGCATTTTCTGTAATTGGGCCAAGGTTCCATGTCAGCATTTTCCTCACCTAGCTAAGAGCATAATATATCACTGCAAAGGTAATGAGAGAAGGTTGTCAGGAGTTTGATAAAGTCCAAGGATTTTTTTTGTACTCCTGGTATCAACCACACTTCCTGGGTCTGAACACAGATTATCTAGGTCAATTCATTTTCTTTGGAAGTAAACAATTTTCTTATGAAGTTAGAAGCAGATTCCTGCACTACTCATGTATATTTTATTGGATTCCACTGTAACCCAGGACACATTTAATGATGTGCATAATTATGATCTGAGGTTATTGGGGATAAATGTCAAATGATTGAATAAATAATTTAATGTTATTTTAATACAGTTAAACAAACCCAGTGTAAGTTTTGTTTCTTTTTGATAGTTGTTAAGTATCTATAATCAGCATTACTATAATCCATTTTTCAATATTATCAGTTTTCCTGCTAGCCATATAAAATAAAAACATTTCTCTCCAATTTATGATTGAGTATGGACTGAACATTAGATGATATCAAGAAATTTTATTAAGGGTAATTTAGGAAAATGTCCTTACGTTATATAATGCACACTGAATGAGGTAGGGTTGAAGTGATCTGGTAGTGGATTATACTATTCTTTCTACTTTTGTGCTTTTTTAACACTTTCATGATAAAAAGCTAGCCCCCTCAGACACGTGCATGCTGTAATGCAAAGCTACTGCACTGCTCCACCTGGTCTCAGGTCTCAGTTGTGGTCTCTAGTAAAGATGCAGTCACCACTGGGCCACCCTGCTCAGGAATCTGCTCTGACTTGATATCCTGAATCTCAGGTGATAGCCTTTTCTACAACACCTCGCCTCCCGGGACACCGCAGGGTGAAGCAAAAGGCCTCAGACCTAAGATGTGTTTTCCAGTTTAGTTTACCAGAGGCCCCTCATTTAGGGGCATCACTGGGCATTGTGTGACCCAACGAAGGCCATTGGTGGAGTGACCTCCCACCATCTGCCAGGTTTGAGAAGATGAGCAAGGAAGCCTGGCAAATGGCAGGGCTATTCCCGGTTCTTGTAGCAAGAACAGGCCCAGGAGCCTAGCATCTGGGTAGGCTGAGCGGGTGGGGCTGAGAGGGAAGGAGAGGGAGCACGGTTTCCATTTGGGCCGATGGTCATGCTGGTGAAGGAAGGTCCAGTCCCAAGGCTGCGTTTATGGGGTGCCGCTTTCTTCTGGCTCATGCCTCCCACTCACCATGTCCCCTCCATTTCCCAAAAGTGGTTTTTAAGTGTCCCCTACAAATTTTCCCTCCATCTACTTGCTGATGGCTAAAATACTTGTAAGGGGAGAAGACATTTCAATCTGTAATCAGTGATCTAATGCAAAAAAGTAAACACCTGTTTGAGATGAAGCATTTAATTAATATACCCTTAAGTCTAATCAGACAACTGGTGTTAAGTGGTATTGTGAGAGCTTTTGTAATGAGAAGGGACAAAGGTGTGGAGAGCAGAGGGGCTGCTCGGAGCTCAGGCCTGCGCGTGGGCTAACGAGGCTGTGCCCACTCCTGTGGCCTCTCAGGGCTGGGCAGGGAGACCTGGAGGAGAACCCTGAGGCATGCTTTTGAAGCAAGAAGGCTCCCTGTATATTTGGCCGAGGGAAATCATTTCATTGTTCTGCAGTATGAAGTTTCCCTCTCTCCACACGTGGCAGGGGAAAGCCCCAGAGCTTCAGAGAAGGCAGCTGTAAGTTAGGGACCAAACTCAGAGCACTGTAAGCATGTCCGACACATGTCCTCCACATACTTCGAGGCGAGGATGGCCACCTCGTTTTGGATGTTGTAAACACTGAGTTTTCTTCTCTAACTCTGTTAAATAGATACTGGGGCCGCACAAGTGAAACAGGGGAGCTGATTCATAATACAAGATGTTTTCATGTGTGCCTTTCAGTCCTTGCTCTTTGCTATAAGTTAGTTATAATTATTAATATGCTTTGGCATTGACTTATGTCACTGTGTTAGTTGTGAGAAGATAATTCAGAAAGGGTTTTTTTTTTAATTTAAATTCTTTATTGTTGAAAGTATTACATATGTCTCCTTTTTCCCCCATTGACTTCTCCCTGGCCACTCCCACCCCCCAGCACATGCCCTCACCCCGCTACTGTCTGTGTCCATTGGTTAGGCTTATCTGCATGCATACAAGTCCTTTGGTTGATCTCTTACCCCCCACCCCCTCCACCCGCCTCACTCCCACCCTCCCCTGCCTTCCCTCTGAGGTTTGACAGTCTGCTTGATGTGTCTATGTCTCTGGATCTGTTTTTGTTCATCAGTTTACGTTATTCATTATATTCCACAAATGAGTGAGATCATGTGATATTTATCCTTCTCTGAAAGGGTTTTTTTGTTTTTAATAAAGATTACTCACGACTGCTTCCTGAACTATCTTACATACAGTATTAGACATAAGGTAATCAGTACCTAATTTTGCTCCACAACCAAAATAGCAGGGCCTTAGGCAGCTTCCTTTGTGCCAGGGACTCTAGCAGAACCTACACTATATATTTCAGTGCATTGTAAATGGTGTGGAACCAGGAGGAATAAATTAAAATGATTGTAAGGGGATGTGAGTACCAGCACATCCTCCCCTCTCCTGACCTTATGCCATCTCTATCGAAGTTGCTAGCTCATTGAGGACATGCTTTTGTCTTTCTGAATTGTTCACAAGCTATTAAAGTATTTGCAATAGTAGAAGCTAATATGTGATACTTCCCCTCCTTATGAGCTTGAAAATGTTTTAAAATGTACTGGGACTTACTGGGTTGCTCATTAATATTGGACCCTTAAAAGGGCTTTTTCTTTAGCAGAATCATGACCTGGTGAGCAGTTTTTATCTGCCTTCAGAAGATGGAATTTTTTTTTCTTCATCTGGCTTTTCTAAGCATTAGAAGATATATAACAATAACATCATGACACCGGGACAAGGGCCACAAGAGTCACGTGGTGGAGCAGAGAGAGTCTGGAAAATTCTGAACCTCTAGGCAAGGGAGCAGGACCCAGCATCCAGGCCAGAGATTCCACAGGAGCAACTTCAGCAAGTGATTACATAATTCATGACCTCTGGAGCTGGTGCAGGCTGCAAACGAACTCTGGAAGGTTTTTAGCAGTTTTTCTAATCTTTTTAATCTCTAAAGTCTGTATGTGTTGAGAAAAGTTCATGTCTTTCCAGAGGTTAATGCACAGGGACTTTGGCAGTGGTTTTCGAATTCTGGTCATTGAGTCAGCAGCACCAGCAGCAGCCAGGTCCTGTTAGGAATGCAAATTCTTGGGCCTAGGCTGGATCTACTGAATCAGCAGTTTGTTTTAACAAGTTTCCAGGTGATTCTGATGGGTGCTTAAGTTGGAAAGCCTCTGGTCTACATGCCCTCAGGGGATCCCAGCTCTAGGAGCCTGGCTTTCCAGAAGAACCCTTGGTGAGGTGGTGAGGATTGGAGTTTGTTTTGTAACCTCTCAGTCTGTGAATGGTGAATAGGAGGTTGAGTTTTGTTGGCTAAAGTTGACCACAAATCCAACAACAAAATTTATTTTTCCTATAAATCTGGGAGATACCTTGCTTCTATAAAATACCCCTGAATCTAAGAAGGTAAGTACTGACTTAAAAAGAAAAAGGGAAAAAAGGGAAAAAGGTGATTCTGGGAAACAATAAGACACATACTTGACTAATGGTTAAGTTGACAATATGAAAATTACTATGCACAAAAGGAAACTTATTTGATGATATTACATGAAACTTAATTCAAATGAAAGCATATGAAAATTAAATATGGATGGATGATTACCATGAAATTGTTAAATTTCAGGAAAGGTGATTTTCATTTGCAGAAATGACATTTTAAATTGGCTGAGAGGCAACATCAGTAGGGAAAAGATTCAGGGGAATTTTAGTCATTTAGCTTTGGACAGTTATGTAAAAGGCCCACGATGAGAATTAAATGATATAAAATACGATTAAATGTGAAGCCCCTCTTGCAAATCATTGTACATGTAAAGTTGTTCTTCAGAGTAAGCTTAATACATTTGGTAATGTAAAGAATTCCAATTGGAATATGGAATTTTATGAATATTTTTCTTCACCACGGTCATCAGAATTTATTCAGTGGCTACTATGTGGACTGAAGAGTGACAGTGTTCTCTCTCTTTCTCCAAATAACATTAGGAAGAATCAGCCACATTAATGGGAAGAGAGAGTAAATTTTTGACCACAGTTATACCAAAATGAGAAGGATACAAAATTAAAACCAAACAAACAGACTTTACCTCAAGCCAAATCAAGCCTTTTGAAATTGAGAACCTTTATAGGCATAAAGGAGAAACAATATACAAAAAAAATTACATTGGGGATTCCTTAACTTTGGGATATGGGACTCTTTATTTTCGAAAATCACCCCTTCCCTTGTATGGATATTATACAGTGAGCTATTTATTCCTTGTTGATTATAATTTTTGGTTATCAGGCTATTCTGAAATGATAAAGACTGAAATTGTTTTTTAGAAAGCTGGATATAATATTAGACAATGACTAAAAAAGGATTCCTCAATTCCTCAGATGTCCACTATATGACTTACTCCATCCATTACATGTTGTAGTAGTAAATTGTGAATCAGATTTCCTTGTGTCATTTTGCAAACAGTAGTATTTTAAATAAAATATATGTACTTCCTGCTACTAGATGTCTAGAAAGTAAAAGAATATATCTTTCTTGGCACTCTAGTGAGGATTCTTTTATGTCAATATTCTTTTTAACAAATGAGGCTTCAGGGTAAACATCCATTCAGCAATGCCTATTGGGAATCAGATGATAAGCAACAAACCATAATCATAAATGTAATTAAAAAACAAGGCTACTTTTTAACTTAGAGCTGTTTTTTAACCTTGTAGAACATAAACTCATCCTAGAAGGCCGCATGTATACATATATACATATGTACACACACACACACACACACACACACACACACACACACACACACTTAACTCAGTAAAAGTAGCTCTTTCCATAGCAGGCCAGCCAAAGCCTTTGTAATTTACAGCATGGGAAGAAAACGTTTATTACATTTAAGCAGTGAGAACATAAGAGATTAATATGTAGGAAGGCAGAATATGGGAAGTAAACATTAAAACGAGGGAGGAGCATCTAATATTTCAACTATAAGCCAGTGTTTCTGTACATTATATATAATCCTCAAGATAATGCTTCAAGGATAATATCTCTACTTTACAGATAAAGTACAGAGGGATCAAGAATATCCTCAAGATCCTGGACTAAAAATAGGGATTTGTTACTGAAATTTTAGCAAAAAAAACACCCATATTTTTGATGTTGGGAATGGTAAGAGCCAGGCAATGCCAGAGCCCTGATAGGATAAATAGTTGATGAAAACATATGCAAGCTAACCTGCACCTTTTCTAATACTCCCTGACCTCTGCCCTCCACACTCCCAGGACTATTGGATTAAAATCTCAGGAGACTGCCTCCTCTCAATGCTGCTTCTCCCTGACTTTACAGGTAAAATCTTGGCCAAAGGAATTGATCAAAGGTGGTGGGTAAAAGTCAGTATCTAGACTATATAAGTAACTCTTACAACTCAATAATAAAGAGGCTATAATCCAATTAAAGATGGGCAAATAATTTAAAGGTACAAAGAAGATTGCAAATGCCAATAAACACATGAAAAAAAATGCTCAACATAATTAGTTTTATGGAAATGAAAATCAAAACTACAATAAGATACCTCTTCATACCCACTAGAATGTGGAGAAAATAATACCCATTCATTTTGCTGATGGGAATATGAAATAGTGGGTAGCCACTGTGGAAAAGCTTGGCAGTTCCTCCAAAAGTTAAACATGGATTCATCACATGTACTCAGAACAGAAAACATGTCCATACAAAAACGTGTTCGTGAATGTTCATAGCCCAAAAGTGGAAACTCAAATGTTCATCAACTAATGAGGATGAACAAAATATGGTATATTGTAGAGGGTCCCCTGGGAAGGCACATGGGCATTTCTTTAATTATTGTCAGCTGAACTCAGGGCGATAGGCAGAGCCACACCCTGGGAACATGCTTCCCCAAAAAGGCTGGACATGTTATCAGCTTGGCCTTCATATCAGCCCAGGTGTCGGCCTAGCAGACTTTGATATGTAAATCCAGGCAAGCACCAGGAATGCTAGGGCCTACTCAAGAATGCAAATAAGCTCCTTTGATCCTAAGTTTTGGTGATACTTCCTGGTATTTGGGGGTATAAAATAAATGTGCTGTGTAGGCTCGTGGTCCCTGCCTCTCCATCAGAGAGGATGGCATCCCACCTGGCTCCCAGCTTGGTTTCTATCTTTCTATCTGGTCTCTTTCTTTCTTTTATTTCTTAATCCCCAGCTCCTCCACTCAGAATCGGACCCGTTCCTTTTCCGTGCTGACTCGGAAAAGAGAGAACACAGTATATCCTTGCAATGAAATATTATTCCACCATAGAAAGGGGAAGGCACTAATATATGCTACAGTGTGGACGAGGCTTGAAAACATTATGCTAAGACTAAGTGAAAGAAGCCAGACATAAAAAAGGAGATATTGCATGAATCCACTTCTATGGACTATCCAGGATAGGAAATTCTTGGAGACAGGAAGCAGCTCAGTGGTTTCTAGAAGCAGGGGAAAAAGAGAGATTGGGAAGGGATGACAACGGGTGATGAAAATGTTCCGGATTAGACAGTGACACTAATTGCATATTCTTGTGAATATACTAAAGCCATCAAATTGTACACTTAAAAAAGGTGAGTTTGATGATAAATTAATTATATGCCATTAAAATATGTATCTTACTAAAAACAGAAAGATTAACAAAATTAAAATCTTTTTTTGACCAGATAGATGAGATTGACAAACTCTAAACAAAAATGATAAGGAAAATGATGCTACTCTGCTGTGAAAAGGAAGAAAAATTTACCCTTTGCGACAGCATGGATGGATCTGGAGAACATTATGCTAAGTGAAATAAGCCAGTTAGAGAAAGATAAGTACCATATGATTTCACTCATATGTGGAATTTAATGAACAAGCTGAACTACCAAGCAAAATAGAGACAGACTCATAGAGAGTAGGCAGAGGCTCTAGGGGTTTGGGGGAGGGGAGAGGGGTTGAGAAAAAAAGAAAAAAGGAATGTTAAAAAAAAGTAATGAAAGAGTACCATAATATCCCACAATAACCTTAAGTTAATTTCTTGGGATAGACAATATAGTCTGTCCCTACTTTCAAATGGCCAGGGAGTCAACTTGGTATCTTTTCTGGGAGAGCCATGGTAGGGGTGTGGGGCTGGCGTTGGGGGAATAGCAGACAACCTTTGAAAGAGCCCCTTTAGCCCAAATCTGCAGCAGTGGGCAACCAACTAACTAGGAAATTCCTGGAATTGCTGCCACTGACCTGGAGGTTTCAGCCAGTTCTGGATCCTAGAATTATCTATATTTAAGCCAGACTGGACAATTACCACTAGGTGGCAGCACATTGCAGCTGTCTAGGATAAATTTGAACTCCCCAACTTTGCAATTCTTGGCTGCAGATTGTGGAGGCTCCTCACGGACATTTCATTAACCTTACAATTAAACATCTCTTCATGTACATGACTGATTTTTTTGTTGTTGTTTGCATTCTGCTTATCCAATTACTCTGCTATGAATAACTATATGCAAATGAACCTAAAACTTAGGTGAAAAAGATACAATCCTTGAAAAATACAAATTGGCAAAACTAGCACAAATATAGAAAACTTGAAGAGAGCCATAAATATTAAATAAATTGAACTGGCATTTAACAACTTCCCCAACCTGGAAGCCCAGGCTCAGAGGAAAGGAGTGCCCCTCTAAGGTGAGGCTGGGAAGTGAAAAGAGGCACAAGAAGCCTAGGAACAACCAAAACTCAGACCTGGAAGTGACCACAGAGCCTCAGATTCTGGGACATTGGGGCATCTCCCTGACCAGGCTGAGGGAATGCCCTCTTTCCCGAGGTGAGGTGGTAGCTACCTGGTAACCACGCCCTCCTGGGACAACTGGACGGAAAGTCTCTCCTTGGGCTTAGTTGAAATCTGCTTCCCTGAGGCCAGGATCTGCTCAGAGCTGCTAAACTGGGAAGGTGAATAGCAACGTGCTAGGAAGAAACTGGGACCTGAGATCTATGGTGCTTAGGTTACAGAGGGGTGCTGGCTGTAACAGAGGCAAGACCAAGTTAGTGAAGGGTCCTGACTGGAGGAGCCAATGGCAGCTGGGTTAGCTATTTTGCACACACCTGCGGAAAAGCACAGGAAATGTGAATGTGTTTGGAAAATCCCATATTAACCAGAGGCTTCTGTTATCCTGATATAATTTCTCTATCAGAGCACATATAGGGATTTCTGCCAGAAAGACTGTATCTAGGCATTAATTTATCCACGAGTGTATACAGTCTGTGGCGACAAGTTGGAAAATGTAAATAAAGGACATAGAAGATAATCTGAATAAATGGAGGGACATTCCATGCTCTTGGATGAGATGACTTAATATAATGAAGATGGCGATTCTTCCTAAATGAGATATAATTTCAGTTCAATCCCTATAAAAATACCATGGATTTTTTTAATGCACTTCATAGCCTTTACTCTAAAATTTATGCAGAATAATGGAAGTCTATAATAGTAAGTGAATCTCTTTTTAAAAACAACCATGGTAAACACCATGAAATTACTCTTTTAAACAAAATTTATTTTCAGTGTTCGGTATAGAATTGTTAACTATAAGCACAATACTGCAGATCTCCAGAACTTTTTCACAGTAAGCCAGTCTTGAAAAAAAGAGGAAATGGGATAACAGTCTCTGGCAGATATTAAGACATACTACGAAGCCATAGTAGTAAAAAGTGTCATGTGGGTGCAAGAATAGACAAATAGATCAATGAAACAGAATAGAGAGCTCAAGAACAGATTCATAAATTGATTGGAAATGAATATAATATGAAGGTGGGACACAGGGCTGTTGGAAAAAAGGATTCTGCAGTAGATGCCATTGGAAAAACAGGTTCATTATATGAAGAAAAATAAGATAGATTTTGTCATAATACCACATCCATAGGTGGATTTCAGAAATCAAATATCTAAATGTGAAAGCTAAAACTATATAGTTGTTAGAAGAAAATGTAGAGAAATTTCTTTGTGACCTTAAGGTTGGGAAGGATTTGTTAAATAAAACTTGAAATGTAAAATCCATAAGAAAGATAAAGCTGATTTTGATTATATCTGGGCAATGTTATTACAAATATTAGGATTTAGTAGACTATAAATAATGTGGCTGCTGCCAACAAGGGACTAATATTTAGAAGACACAGAGAACTACTGCAAACTAAGAAGAAAAAGGTACAAATCCTAATGGAAAATGACAAAGTATAGGGAAAAAAGCCTTACAGAACACATACAGAATTTTACAAGAACATATACAAATCAAAGAATTAAGTGTTTCAAATAAAGAACTGTTGGGGAAAAGCAGATGAAAAAGAAACATTATATGCACCCCTATGTTCATTGCAGCATTATTCACGGTGGCCAAGACATGGAAACATCCAAAGTTCCCTGTGACAGAGGACTGGATAAAGAAGATGTGGTACATATACACATGAAATACTACTTAGCCATAAGAAAGGATGAAATAGAGTCATTTACAACAACATGGATGGACCTTGGGAACATCATGCTGAGTTAAATAAGTCAGATAGAAAAAGCTAAGAACCATAAGATTTCACTCATATGTGGGATATAAAACTGAAATTCATGAACACAAACAGCGGTGTGGTGGTTGCCAGGGGTTGGCGGGAGAAGGGGGTCCTAACATGAGGTGACAGGAGAAGACGACTTTGGATGGTGGACACATGGTGCTATATATAGATATTGTAACTTAGAAATCCACACATGAAACCTATATGTTCATGTTGACCAATGTCACCCCAATAAAATTTAATTTAAAAAATAAAAGAAAAAGAGACATTAAAATGGGGAAGAAGAAACTGCATTGTTGCCTATGAAGTGGGAGAGAAGTGCTAGTGGGCTGTGGGGACTTGAAAACTATGCGTGTAGAGTAAACAAAGGAGTTAATGAACAAATAAACAAGAGGAGTCTGTGTGAACCAATGAACTGAGTTCCACCAACTGAGCATAATTATCTTGGTCTTTTCCAAAGGAGACCCTCCCCAAAAGTTGATCTGTTTTTAAACTTCAAGCCCACACCTCATCCTAGTTTCATCATTGAGACCATGTAAACATCTTCCCTTTAGATAATTAGGTAACCTCAGAGGCTGTCCTTTTCCCCTTCTTTTTATTGAATGTTATTGGGGTGACACTGGTTAAAAAAAGTATACGGGTTTCAGGGATACAATTCCACAACACATCATCCGTACACTGTACTGTGTGTTCACCTCCTCATGATTACCTGAGAAGATCCTCTGACGTAAGTAGGACACCTGACTCAGACTATAGACTCAAATGCTAGTTTCCTATTCCCTATTTTACTATTTTCTTTTTTTACTTACTTTTCCCCTAAAAGTTTATTTGAAACATTTAAGAATTCCTCACTGTTGGGTTCATTCTCTCTATTTTTCTCTGTCTCTTCTGAAGTGTGTGCCACATGGTGTGGCGTTAGGTCTTTACCACAGGTGGGTCTCCAGAGTAGCCCTCTTCCTGGAATCACGTGTCTGCTAATGCAGCTGGGAGAGAGCAGGCCGCAGTTTGGGCAGCCACTTCATTCTGATGATTCCTGTTGAGTTCCGGCCTCCAGCCTCCATCCCTACCCAGGAATCTGTCCTGTTTCTAAGCCCTTTCTCTCCATCCTCTCCTTGTGCAGTTTCTTAGCCCTAAGTAAAAGAACACAAGTATCTGTTAGATTTCATTTGGTTAAATTTGGCCTCAGCTTTGCCCTCAGCCTGTTAGCTGTGCTAGCAAAATTCCTCCAGGTTTGTGTCATTATGTAGATTTTCCTTGGCCCTTGTGGGTGGAGCTAGGCCAATTTGGTGGATGTTACAGAAAGGCAGGTTGAGCCTCAGCATAAGGAAAACCTGTACAAACCAGAACAGTCTTAACATGGACTACATTTCCATGGAAGGCAGTGAATTCCTGGTCACTAGAGGTGCTCCCAACGTGGCTTCTAGATCCAGGTGGGGACAGTGGAGTCAAGTGTGTCTTGCCCCTCCTGTCACCATAGGGTCATTGGGGGAGTTGTTCAAACTTCCAGTGATGGCTCCTTTCCCTCAGACATCCTTGTGTAATTGGTTTGTGTGGGGACTGACATCAGATTGCTTTCTGAAAGCTCCACAGATGATTCCAGGGGGCCCCCAGGGCTGAGGGAGGCTTTTGTAGAAACAAATGAAAGCCCAGGATAGGAGAGTGGGGTCTGACATCCTAAAGTTCTTACTTCTACCCCTGAAATGGTACTATTTTAACTTTCTATCTGGTACAAAGCTGGTGCTCAGGTGCTTTTTGATGCTGACCTCCTTTTCCTCCCCATGTTTTCTTTCAACGAGGTCCTCCTCTCTCTACCTGGAGCATCTTCGTGGAAGGAAGGGGCTGCTACTCCTGCTGCTGCTCTTACTCTTGGGGGCCAGCCTGTTCTGGCCGCCCCCGTGAGGTCCATTGCCTGAAAGTGCTCTCATCCCCACACGCTGAAGTCCCAGCCCTTTCACCAAAGGGACAATGTTCTGTAGAACTGACTATTTAAATAGCACAAGATTGAAGAAAATACATTTAACTGGAAAGGCCATCAACAGTAGCCGTAAATGTAAATTTCCTTTTTTGGGGTCCATATGTTAACTAGTTTAGAAAACCCTAGATTCTTATTAGCTTAGACAATTGGAAAATTCATTAAGGAATGATTACAAGGGCCCCCTTTCCAGGGCGCTTGTTAACTATCTGCATCCTGCAGGGTAAAGGACGAGGTTGGGAAGAGGAGGGGGATAATGGCAGAGAGAGAAACTAGTGGCAGAGCCCCAGACTGTAAGGGAAGTAACTACCTGAAGTCCCCTCATCAGAGAGTCTACTTCCTGTTTTTCTTCTAAGTGAACTTATCATGAGATTTGAGTCTTCAGACGTCCCTTTACCTCTGTCCTTTTCAGACTGGCTGTCTACTTCTCCCTTCTCTGTGGATTCCCTGAGGGCAATGGGTAGGCTGGCTCCTCTGTGACTCACTGCCACTCTATAGAGGTCATTCTTATGTCTCTTGCCTTCTTTCAGGGAAAAGATCAGGACTTGACATTATAAAGGCCTTCTTAAATACCTGTGAGAGGGTCAAGTTCACTAAAAAACCATCAGTTGCTTCTAGGTGAATAGCAACAATTCTTGCTCAAAAACCTTAACCTTCCAACCATTAAAATGTTAAACGTAAAAACAAGATAGACATCTTTTGTTGTCTTAAATAAATGCCTTCCTTTAAAAAAAATTCCTTCTTAGATAAAGTCTCCCAGCTAGTTTCCTGGATTTCTCTTCATAAGCTGACAGTGGGCCATATTTACTCCTTCCTAAATTCTGATGTTGGGTGTGGTGGGGCATGTGGGAGTATACATTTTGTAGACATGAACAAAATTCTGTTTGCCACCTGGCTGATGAGCGCTTCTGTTTCTGCTGGGCAGGCTTTTTGCAGCTGTGGCTGAAACATGACCCTCTTCACCCAGCCCTCGCACTGCCTCCTGGCGCCAGTCACTGTCACCGGTGGCTAGAACTCTGGATGAGGAGGAGGGAAACCTAAAGGGTGGGCACAGGGCTTCTTATTCATGGAATTATAGCATTTCCTTGGGCTGATAGAGAAAAGCATGGGTTTGTACTTATGTGGATCATTTAAAATTCACATTTGGGAGGAGGGCATAACAATTATCCTCACACAAAACAGAAGTGCCAGTTTCACCGGTGTTCAGCACAGTTGGCTGAGGTCCAGTGCCCAGCAGGCTTCTAGAGAACAAACACAATCATGATTGCCTGGTTGGTGAGGAACTATAAGTTTTGGTCTAGTTCTAATTGACACCCAAAGATTTTACGTTAGAAATCTGGTCCCCCCTAAAGGGCTAGGGATGGATAAGTGCTAGGGCTCCAGGAAGTTCTTAGCAGCCGTGGGTCCCTTAGGAATCATTTGCATGACTAAGAACAAGGCTTAAGAACTTCCTAAGAATCAGTGACCATGGCTGGTGGAGGCTGACAATGTTGGCAGGACCACTGTGGTAGTTACACCACCTCCCTGGAAGTTTCAGTAATCTTTTCCCAGTGGAGGGTGCAGGCGCCACCCTGAAGAAATGAAGGAATTGTAGTATCTTGGCACAGCCAGTAAGAGTCCTTCGACCAGCACAGCTACCTAACCTCTGGGTCCTGGCTGCCTGGAACTTTTAGCTAAATTTTAAAAACGACCAAACAAAAGCACACATATACATTAGCTCCTATTGAATACAGCTGTCAGAAATCATGTTAGCAAATGTGATGGACAAACACCAGACTCATTTGATGGATAAAAAGATTGTGAATGTGAATAATGCCTCGATATAGGTTTGCCTTTTATCTAAGCAAAGTCCCATGTTTATATGTCAGTCATTGATCTTAATCAGCTATCATTACCTTTTTAAAAATCTATAATAATAAAAGCATAATATGCTAATTAGACTGGACAGGCGGATGACCTTCCAGAGAAGGACGTCCTTCCAGATGACCTTCCGGACAAAGCCGGGGCTGTGAGGGCCAAGGCAAGCCGCCACGGCTACGAGCGCCGAGCCCCTTGCATGAATTTCGTGCATTGGGCCTCCAGTACACACACACACACACACACACACACACACACACACACATATTATTGATTTCAGAGAGAGAGAGAGGTAAAAACATTAATGATGAGAGAGAATCCTTGATCAGCTGCCTCCTGCATGTCTTACACTGGGGATTGAGCCTGCATCCCAGGCATGTGCCCTGACTGGGAATGGAATTGTAACCTCTTGATTCATAGTTTAACACTCAACCACTGAGCTGCACCTTCTGGGCTCCAGCTACCATTATCATCAGTTCAAATAGTCCTCTGACTTAATGTCTTTATTTTAATGTTACTGCTCTTGAAAAAAATGTGGATACCTTTGGTCCAGACTGTGGTGATCTTAGACCTGCTCAGCCTCAATCCTTTTCTTATACCCTTGTGTTCTCTGTCATGGAGAGGCTGACCCATGAAGGCTGTCATTTCCCAAACTCTGTTGTTCCCAGGTTTCTCCTGAGTTTAACCCGGGAAGGCATTGGTAAGAGACTGGAAGGAGAGGGAGGGAAGGGAGAAGGGAAAAGCCAGGGTAAAGAAGAAATATGAAGCACAGAGAGATTAAAGTGTGCTTCCTAAGGCTATCTGGAAGTCAGGCTTCTAGCAATTCAATAACTAACAATGCAGTTAAAGAATCCAGAAATAGTTTTCTTAATATCAGTAGCTATAAAAAAATCCTTGCACTAATGCCCATGCAATAGCCCCTCTACGTAGACCTGTCTTATATTCAAGTCTTTAATTCAGTTTGAGTTAATTTTTGTGTATAGTGTAAGATAATAGTCTAGTTTTATTTCTTTGCATATGACTGTCCAGTTTTCTCAACACCATTTATTGAAGACTGTGGACAAAAGGGGCCACATGCTGACCTGACAAGCTCAGGGGAGCCCTGCATGACAGTCTTGCAAACTCAGAGACCTAAAGTAACCACAAAGGATGGTCTGAAATTAAACTTTAACTAAACGCAGTTATGGTGGGTAGTTACATCCTAGGCCAGGCCAGTATCTTCACTGACAAGGTCAACCTTTACCTTAACTGAGCCTATCTGTCTTTTTGCATCTAAGATAACATATCCTTGAAATGTCTGGGTAACTTGTAATCTCCCTTTTTCTGGAGCCCCTGGGGCACAACCAAATGTGGTGGGCACCAGGACAGATACCACAAATTCCTTCATTATCATGTTAATTGTTCCTGCACCCACCTAAGTATGTGTCTATCATTTTACTTTTTATCCAATCCCAGGGGTTTCCTCTGCTTTGCTTTATCCCACCTCCTTAATCTCTCACCAATGAATTTCATGTAACCCACCTATGTCCCTCCTTTGATGGCAATGTATAAATACAAATGTAACCCGCCATTCTCCAGAGCAGGGGTCCTCAAACTTTTTAAACAGGGGGCCAGTTCACTGTCCCTCAGACCGTTGGAGGGCCGGACTATAGTTTAAAAAAAAAAAACTATGAACAAATTCCTATGCACACTGCACATATCTTATTTTGAAGTAAAAAAACAAAATGGGAACAAATACAATATTTAAAATGAAGAACAAGTAAAGTTAAATCAACAAAGTTACCAGTATTTCAATGGGAAGTATGGGCCTGCTTTTGGCTAATGAGATGGTCAATGTCCGGTTCCATATTTGTCACGGCTAGTCGTAACAAGTGATGCAAGTGTGCATCAGTTAGTCTAGATCTGGTTGAAGATTTCAGATGTTTCATTCTGGAAAAAGTCTGTTCACAGACATAAGTGCTGCCAAAGATGGTTGCCATTTTGAGTGCATGGTTCCTGAGATTAGGATATGTCTCAGATGGGAGAGATGCATAGAAATTAGGAAGGCTGCTTGACTTGAATGAGTCTTTCAGAGAGTCACAATCCTGCAGTTCAGCCAGTTCCATTTGGTAAATTGTATCCACATTTTCAATGTCAATAGAAAATGGGTTACGGAAAAGCTGTATGTCCTGTTCATGGAGATGAAGCTCTTTAAATCTAAATTGGAACTCCTTTTGCAACTTTTCCAGTGAATCCACACATGTTTAGTTTGGGAATGCAACCAATGGTTTTTCTGCTAACAGATTTTGAGTTGTGGGGAGATGGCAGAAATTTTCCTCCTTCACTTGTTTGATGAGGAGGCCTAATTTTACTTCAAATGCTTTCACATGTGATTGCATATCACAGATGAGTTTCCCCTTTCCTTGAAGTTGCACATTGAAACTGTTGAGTAGCTCTGTTACATCTGTCAGAAAGGCAAGGTGCCATTTCCATTCTGCATCATTGAGCTCTGGTACTTCTTTGTTTTTTGAAAGCAGAAAAGCTGTAATCTGTGGAAGTAAGTCATAGAAATGTTTCAAAACTCTCCCTCGACTCAGCCAATGGCCTTCTGTGTGGTACAGAACATCTTCATAGTCAACATTTAGCTCAGACAGAAATTCCTGAAATTGTCTGTGGTTTAGTGCATTCGCTCTAATGAAGTTAACACAAGATACCACAATTTTCATAACAGAGTCCCACTTCAGTGATTTACTACACAGCGCTTGTTGGTGGATGAGGCAGTGTATGGCTATTGGATGAGAATGGTTATGTTTGTCCATCTCTTGGTTAATGCGAGCAATTACTTCTTTCTTAGACCCCACCATGCTAGGAGCACCATCAGTTGTCACACTGGCTAGTTTAGCCCAGTCCAGCTCCAAACCATTCACAGTTTGGCAAACCTTTTCATAGATATCCTCTCCTGTAGTTGTTCCTTTGATGCTTTGCAGTGCAGCAAGCTCTTCTGTGACTTCGAAATAGTCATTCGTCCCACGAATAAAAATTAGAAGTTGTGCAAAATCACGAACATTATTACTTTCGTTGAGTGCCAAGGAAAAATAGAAAAGTTTTTTTTGTGGAGTTTTGCAAATGCTGATGTAAATTGTCTCCCATTTCTTCAATCCTTCGTGTAATTGTAGGTCCTGAAATACTCACTGTACTAAATAAATCGGCCTTCTCTGGACACATCTCTTTGGCAACAGAAAGAAGGCATTCTTTAACAAAGTCTCCCTCCACGAATGGTCTGCCAGTGCACGCTATTAGCTTGGCAACTTGAAAACTTGCTCGCAGTGATGAAATATTTAGCTGCTTCTGCTTCACAAAAGTATTTTGCTGAGTTGTCAATTTATTTTTCAGTTTTAATATTTTATCTTTTCTCACTTCTCCGACCAAACAATCATATTTATCTTTATGTTGAGTTTGTTAGTGTCGATGCAAATTGCATTCTTTGAACACAGACACTATATTCTGGCATATCAAACACTCAGCTCTTTCCTTGTACTGCATGAAAAAGTAATCATAAGTCCACTGTTCTGTGAATATCCTACACTCTGAGTCAATTTTTCTCTTTCTTGATATCATTGTTTCCTAGGGATTCCAAATTGCTATTAGTAAAATACCAATATATATATACAGTGCTACAAAAACAATATACCGGCAATAACTTTGCCCACAC
Organism: Plecotus auritus; assembly: GCF_963455305.1. Taxonomy (NCBI): domain Eukaryota; kingdom Metazoa; phylum Chordata; class Mammalia; order Chiroptera; family Vespertilionidae; genus Plecotus; species Plecotus auritus. Next base: position 103,199,972 of record NC_137774.1, on the reverse strand, counting down.
AGAGACATATAAACTGCACTGCCCATCAATGCAGTCTGATCAGTGCCCATCAGTGCAGTCTGATCAGTTTCCATCAGTGCAGCCTTGCCAGTCCACATCATTTCAGCCTCACCAGTGCCCATATTGGTGGAACTCCACTTTTACCTCAGGCTCACACTGGTGCGGTGCAGGAACCGGCACGATTACAGAGCCGGTTCCTCCACCACCTTTCCAGTTCATACTACCCCAGGGGTAGGCAAACTTTTTGACTCGAGGGCCACAATGGGTTCTTAAACTGGACTGGAGGGCTGGAACAAAAGCATGGGTGGAGTGTTTGTGTGAACTAATATAAATTCAAAGTCAACATCATTACATAAAAGGGTACGGTCTTTTTTTTTAATTTTAATAGTTTTATTCATTTCAAACATTTTAACAAGAAGAATGTAAACACTAATTATTATAATTTGAAACTTCAAAAAATGGAGAATCATAGCACAATAACATACCTTATATTGAAGATGGCAAAGGCAAAATAAAATTTTCTAGCAAAGGAAAGGTACAAAAGCCTTTCAAATTAAACTTAAATATAATAAAATAATTTAAAACTAAAACAAATAGAAAAGAACAAAATGTGTAAACAGTAAATTAAACATTTTCTTTAGTGCAACTTCCAAATTATGCCCGGGACGTAGATGTAGATGGCAATGTAGACTGGGTTGAAAGGTTTTTGGTCTTTAAAACATCAACTTCAGTGGGAACAGTGTTGTTGGTCTCCTTTTTAGCTAATGCTCTGATACTGTGCTCTCCAGGGGCGTGTCTCCCTACATCACCACGATAACGTGTCTACGCATTCCCAGGGTGATGTCGGGGGACGTGTCCGCGGGCATTACAAGGAGCCTCTGGAAGATTGTGAGGTTGTTCCTTCTACTGAATGGGCAGATATAAATCCGCCCACTCAGAAGAAGGAGCTGTGGCCGTGTTTCCCGAATGGGCCGGATCCGCGGGCCGTAGTTTGCCCACAGCTGCACTACCCTGTGCGAACCGCACTGCGATCTGTGAACTCGCACAGGAATCTGATCGCATGGGTGAGAAGACCCATGCAGATTCCACTGCAGGAAAAAAGAAGGCACGTATGCCTTTTTAATTCCGAATCTAATGCGAGTTCAGCCATACAAGCATATGGCTGAACTTGCACTACTCAGAGATCCCAACAGTGTGAACTGGGGCTTACACAGCACACAACATACAACACCATACACAAATGAATAACAATCAAAATATAAATGCACTTACTGTCAATTAAATTGGGTTTCCTACTCCTTGGCTGTCTGCAGAGCCAGATTAAGTTCCCATGGGGCCCTAGGCAGATTACCAGTTTGGGGCCCCCATGCGATAACACTGAGCGCTGACCATTTGCATTAACACTGAGCACATACAATTATCATTACCACTGAGCACTGACTATTTGCATTACCTCTGAGTGCTGACAATTTGCATTAGCACTGAACGCTGACTATTTGCATTATCACTGTGATGCAACCTCCCTAGAAACCACCCCCAACCAACTAACCAACTTTAAAAAAAAAGGCTCTCCTAACTTCAAAAGAAGGCTCTCCTAACTTCAAAAGAAAAAGGCGCCCCCTATTTGCAAAAAAAAGACCTCTTAACTTCAGAAAAAAAAGGCCCCCCCTTAACTGCAAAAAAAAGGCCCTACTAACTGCAAAATAAAAAAAAAAGAAGACATCCTAACTTCAAAAAAAAAAAAAAAAATCCTAACTTGTTCGTACCTCGGTCCTCAGGCAGCAGCAGGCTCTGCACAGGCAAGCTCGTGACTCGTCCGATCACACTGGAGACTGAAAGGAGGAGTCCAGAGACAGAGAGAAAGAGGGGAGTCAGAGAGTGCGGTGCACATTCCACACATGCGCACTGCGGCCCGGGACTAGTTGGCTGCTAAGCAGGACAGGCAGTGGCGGCAAAAACACCCGGCGGGCCCGATAAATGTCCTCGGCGGGCCGCATGTGGCCCGCAGGCCGTAATTTGAGGACCCCTGCTCCAGAACATTATCTCAATTCATTGAGGTTCTGCTTCCTGGCATATGTCGACAGTTTGGCTCAAATAAACTCACAAAAATTCTTTACAGGTTTCAATGTTTTTTTTAATGTTAACAAGACACTGACCTTTCCTCATTGTGTATTCTTGCCTCCTTTGCCATAAATTAATTGGCCATATGTATGTGTGTTTATTTCTGGGCTCTCTGTTCTGTTCCATTGATCTGTGTGCCTGTTTTGATGCCAATACCATACTTTTTTTTTTATTATTATTTTGATAGCTTTGTAATATAGTTTGAAATCAGGGAGTAGGATGCTTCCAGCTTTGTTCTTCTTCGTCAGGTCTTTTGTTAACTTCACAAAAAATTTAAGATTGTTCTATTCCTGTGAAAAATACCATTGGAATTATGACAGAGATTGCACTGAATCTGTATTTACTTCTGGTAATATGGACACTTTAACAATATTGATTCTTCCAATTTATGAGCACTCAGTATCTTTTTATTTATTTTTGTTTTCTTCAATTACTTTTATCAATGTCCTATAATTTATTTACAGTATACAGATACTTTACTTCCTTGGTTAAATTTATTTCTAGCTATTTTACTATTATTGACTAGAGGCCCTTCACCTGGCCTGTGGGATTGGGCCGAAACCGGCTCTCTAACATCCCCCGATGGGTCCCAGATTACGAGATGGTGCAGGCTAGGCTGAGGGACCCCACCAATGCACGATTGGGGCCCGGGAGGGATTCGGGAGGTTGGCCAGCCGGGGAGAAACCTCGGGAGGGCTCGAGGGCATGTCCAGCCCTTCTCACTCAGTCCTGATCGGCCGGACCCCAGCAGCAAGCTAACCTACCAGTTGGAGTGTCTTTCCCCTGGTGGTCAGTGCATGTCATAGCGAGTGGTTGAGCAGCCTTAGCATATTGTTAGCATACTACGCTTTGATTGGTTGAATGGACTACCGGACGACCAGACAGCCTATTAGGCTTTTATTATATAGGATGCAATTGTAAATGGAGTGTCTTCTTAATTTCTCTTTTGGATTGCTTGTTGTTAGTGTATAAAACCTCAGCAGATTTTTATGTGTTCATTTCTACCTGCAATTTTATTGAATTTGGTTATTAGTTCTAATAATCTTCTGGTAGAGTCTTTAGGGTTTTCTATGTATAAGATCATGTTGTCTGCAAATAGAGTTTTACTTATTTCTTCCTGATTTAGATGCTTTTTATTTATTTTTCATGCCTAATTTCTGTGGCTAGACCTTCCAATACTATATTGAATAAAAGTGACAAGAGTGGGTGTATCTGTCTTGTTCCTGATTTTAGGGGAAAAGCTTTCAGGTTTTCAACATTGAGTATGATGTCAGATGTCAGCTTGTCATACACAGCCTTTATTATGTTGTGGATGTTGAACCATCCTTGCATCCCTGGAATAAATCCCACTTCTGCCATTGGAAAGAGGAAGAAATAAAAAAAGATGAGGCTCTATTAGTAAATACATCCCATGTTTGGAATCTCTTGGTGTAAGCCAGTGTCCTTATTTAACAGATAAGGAAATTGAGACCTAGAGAAATTAAGCCTTCTTACTTCAAGTATTTATTGAGCACCTGAAAGTACATATTGTAACTACTTTGGATTTATTAATGAACAAAACAGAGTTCTCTGTCCTTAGTAGATTAAGGCCCAATGGCAGAATGGGAACTGGAATCCAGGTGTCGTAAGTGCCCATTGTTATATTGCTCAGGGCCAAAAGGACTGTAGCTTTAAGGTTACTTGAAATTCAAGTAAGGTAAATGTTATGATTGAAAAACATCAGAGGTTTGTCTGGTTGCCTTGGGAGATTCTGAAACAATCTGTGCCTTGTCCTGTGAATCTGATTGATCTTAATGTCAAGTATCTGCCTATTACCTCCTACTTCCCAAACCCAAAACTTGTCTATTTTGTTTTTATCTCCTCCTAGTTTTTTTTTTTTTTTTTTTTCTACATTATAAATGGGAGGGAGCCAGATCAGAGTAAGTCTCATCTCTCCTTCCAAGTAATACTTGAAAGGGAAATATCCCATTTGAATGAAAAGAGGAATCTAGTTCTCTAAGGATTTTTTTTTTTTTGAACAAAACATGAAAAGAGGTATGAGAGCTATTTTGAACAACCATTATCTAAATGTTCCTAACAAAAAGTGTTATCCTTCACATTCATTTTGGGAAAATGTATCTTTTCTAATGATGTTGCCATGAATCAAAACATTTTGGAATGTCTCCTATCCTATTGATTTCAGAACCACTTCATAAGTCACACAAGAGATTTGGTGAGATTACTTTATAAAAAGACCCCCAGTTGATCAAAATACAATTTCTTGGAAGGACTACTTACCTTATTTTCCAGATTTGGCTCTGAATATCTTTGTCTGTTCTCACCACTAAGGAGATTTAAAAGTCTAAAACTAAAGGCAATTTTTAAAAAGGTGTTAAAAACATTTTGAGTAATTAAAGTATTGTTGGAGTAATGTCACATATTTCTATACTTCCAAGGTTTCTACTTGGAAAAAGTTTAACTATTTTGGCAGGTATCAAACCACATACTCCATGAATAGTTCAAATACATAACTAGGCATCCTTCTTTATCCAAATCTAAGCAAATATTTTGCATGTCAAATATTTGAAGAGAGGTATGCCCCACTATTTTAAGTGGGAAAAATTTTAAAGGACTTCTAGCCCACCCAAAAATACAAAACAATTTCCCCCAAATCACGAAATTACTCTTACAGACCTATAAAAACAGTTAAAATTTCTGAAATCACATTTTCAAATATCTTTACAAGGTTTTTAAATAGATTTTTTAAAAATCATAGACTTGGCAGATAGGAATAAGTGCCTGGCCAAGTTTGTCCTTCAGAAGTTTACTTCTCTCTTCATGAACTCATCACTGCTCCCTTTTATTCTAATACTAGAGGCCCGGTGCACAAAATTCATGCATGGGGGGGGTGTGTCCCTCAGCCCAGCCTGCACTCTCTCCAAACTGGGACCCCTCGAGGGATGTCCGACTGCTCGTTTAGCCCCAATCCCGATAGGATTGGGCCAAAAAACGGGCAGTCGGACATCCCTCTCACAATCCAGGACTGCTGGCTCCCAACTGCTCGCCTGCCTGCCTTCCTGATTGCCCCTAACCGCTTCTGCCTGCCAGCCTGATCACCCCCTAACCACTCCCCTGCCAGCCTGATTGATGCCTAACTGCTCCCCTGCCAGCCTGTTTGCCCCTAACTACCCTCCCCTGCAGGCCTGGTCACCCCTAACTGCCGTCCCCTGCAGGCCTGGTCTCTCCCAACTGCTCTCCCCTGTAGGCCTGGGCCCCCCCCAACTGCCCTTCCCTACAGGCCTGGTTGCCCCCAACTTCCCTTCTCTGCTGGTCTGGTCACCACTAACTGTTCTCCCCTGCAGGCCTGGGTCCCCCCCAACTGCCTTTCTCTGCAGGCCTGGTCGCCCCCAACTTTCCTCCTCTGCCAGCTTGGTCATCCCTAACTGCCCTCCTCTGCAGGCTTGATCGCCCCCAACTGCCCTCCCTTGCAGGCCTGGTCCCTCCCAACTGCCTCCCCTGCTGGCCATCTTGTGGTGGCCATCTTGTGTCCACATGGGGGCAGTCATTTTTGACCACATGGGGGCAGCCATCTTGTTGGAGTGACAGTCAATTTGCATATTATTCTTTTATTAGATAGGATTAGGTAGCATAGAGGCATGGTGCATGGGTGGGGTCCAGCTGGTTTGCCCTGAAGGGTGTCCTGGATCAGGATGGGGATTCCCTTGGGGCATGGGATAGCCTGGGCAAGGGGCCTGTGGTGGTTTTCTGGCTGGCCACGCCCCCGGAGACCCAAGCAGAGGCCCTGGTATCTGGGATTTATTTATCTTCTATAATTGAAACTTTGTAGCCTTAAGCGGAGGCCAAGGCAGGCCAGGGCAAAGGGAAAGCTTGGCTTCCTCCATTGCTGGGGAAACCCAAGCCTCCTGTTAGCTCCGTGGCTGCAGCCATCTTGGTTGGGTTAATTTGCATACTTGCTCCTGATTGGCTGGTGGGTGTGGCTTTGTGGGTATAGTGGAGTGATGGTCAATTTGCATATTACTCTTTTATTAGCTAGGATATGGGCTTAAAAATATTCTGAAGAAGTTAATGCTAATGCTAGACATCAGAATTTGGCAAAGACCAAATGATGTAGACATTGGCAAAATGTTATGCTATAGTAACTAAAAGGTGTTTTTCCATGTTAAGCACAGATAATTTTCAGAAAAGGCAGAGAAATATTTGTTTAGAATTCTAATAAAATTAAAGACATTATAATTATAGTTTACTAAAATTGTATTTCAAATTTTGAATAATTTCTCTAAGGATATTATATAAATGCAGTATTGATCCATTACTTTAAAATAATACTTATTGCTGCAGTAAAAAGTGAGAGATATTTGCAGTAATAATATTAGTGTTGTTTTACATTAAATGCAGCTAATCTGGAACTGGTTATTACCAGAGTCAAGTTGGAATAGAATACCAGGAACAGATGGGATGTAATGAAAATGAAGACTAGAGACAGCCATGGGAGCTGGTCTTCCCTTCTGGACTTTCTGAAATATCATGCCTTCTTAGAATCTCCCCTTCCCCCAGCCCTATCATGCTGATCTCACTATCTATGTGGATTGAAATATTGTCCAAAGATTAACTTTTATAACAGGTGTTATCTCCTCCATCTCCTTTTCTGATCTTCTTTTGCCTGTTACTTTTTTCTGTCTCTAGACCCATAGCACTGGGGAGTTATCTATTGCCTTATGACATTTACGTTCTGCCTTGATTATGGTATTTGTGTTCTTGTCAAGACCCTCTGGTGCAATCCATGCCCCACCTTGAAATTCTTGTTTGCAGCTCTTGTACTTAGCCAACATGTAGCTGGTATCTAATACTTATGAACTGAATAGTGTAAAAAACAAAAACAAAATCCAAACACCCAACTACTCCTTATAAGTACTCTCATACCAAAAGCAATTGGTGAAAACTGGGCATCTGAGGACAGGCCCCCGAGTGTTTAGTGTTGGTGTTAGTATAATGGTCTCAACCAGGACACCAGATTGTACCCAAAGAAGAACTTAAAGTATATTATTTTATCATTGCATCTCCTAGAGGCAACTATTTTAACCAGCAAAATATTTTTTTCAATATTTCTGTTGCATGGACTGTTTTTTTTGTTTGTTTGTTTGTTTTAGCAGCATATTATTATTGTAGGGTATGTCAATTCTTGGCAGCTGTCTGGATTAAACAAATAAACAAAATCTAAAGATGCCATTAAATGAGAACATTTATAAGGTCTGTTAACTCTTGACTTTGAGCAATTGACTAAGTTCAAAGTTAATTCATGGAATTCCATGTAATAGTAACTTACATTTGTCTAGTGATCAGAGGTTTACAAGGCGCTTTCATCTGTAGCATTCATTCAATCAATCAACCAGTCAATTAACAAATTAATTTTTCATCAGACATTACTTTGAGCTCATTATATAACAAACATTAGTGAGCATGATTTGGGAATTCCTAAAATAAGGCAAAGGTCCTGCCCTCTAAATGTTTTTAGGCTGGTGAAGGGAGAGAGAAATATAAACGAGGAAATAAACTAAAATGTTGTGATCCAATCTGTTCACACCACAGTGGGGACACAAGGTGGGGAGTGGGTAGCTCTCACTAAAAGAGGAGATAGTGGATGGAGAGCATTCATAGAGGAGGGGTCATTGAGTGCAGTTTTATTTGATTCTTATTAGTGTCACTCTTGTCCATAGTTTACAGCTGGGAACCCAACTCAGAGAACTGAAGCATCTTCTCTGAGGTGACCCTGCTCTTAAGATTTCAAAAACACATTGTCCCATCCACTGCATCTCCTCTGCAGGGCATGCAGGTCCTGGACCGTGAATCTCATATTCTAGCAGAGACGAGAAGAGAAGGGAAGGCCAGAGAGCCTGAAATGGAGGATTATATTTATTCAAAACAGGCCTGGTTCCCGGAGTAACAAGAAAAACAACTTGATTGAAAATGTTATTCATCCATAAAAGAAGAGAGAAAGCCAAACCCAAAAGCAAGGTTTAGAGCTGGAAACAATGGCTTTGCTAAGATTTACAGGTCTGGGAAATTTCTCAGTTGCAGGGGATATTAAAGAAAGCCATTTGAAATATATTTAAATTACTTTGACATCATTTCCCCTAGGCAATAAGGAAACTCACTTTTTGGACGTTGGGCTTCTATTAACATGAAACTTTGGAGGAAATGGCATTTAAAAGGATGACCTACTTCTTCTGCTGTCACCACCCACAACTCTAATTTAATTTCTTTCTTATTCTGTTCACTGAAAGCCACTAGGTTTTCTCCTGGGAAGGATGCTTCCTTTTAGTCACACATTTGGTGTGTGTGGCCACTTTTCACTACGTTGGTGGCATACTGATTTGCAAACTTCCTTAAGAAGATACCCATGTGCATTTAAGATAACAGGGGCAAAATCAACTTAGTATTGGCACATATATTTTCTTTGTTCTCTGAAAGAAAGCTTAATATCCAATAGTATAAAACAGCACCACTGAAACATTTATCAGCTAAAACTGCCCAGAAACTGTAATGGGAGGGGATTTGGTCCTTTTCTTTGTCTCTGTACTTCATGTAATCACATGAAAATTATGAGCTGGAGTGGTATATTTTATAAATTTTTAACTGGTAAAATCACAATGTTAAAAAGAAAACCACAGGCACCAAATGGTATCCATTGTGCTAAAGCCCATGATACTTAACCTAGACTTCATGCCTGACCTTATTGCATTACTGAAATCCAGCAGCCAATGGGCCTGGGCTGCCTGTCACTACTTGAGCCAATTAAGCAGAGACAGGGTTGAATCATATATGGGTCTTTATTCCAATACTGCCAGCAGTATGGGAGAGCAGCAGGTCATCCACAAAAATCTGCTCTGCACCCCGTAAGCCAGCTGCTTATTTATGGGGTATAAATACAAAGATTACATGGGGAAGTAGGCAAAAGAAATAAGAATGGGTGCCAAAACCGGTTTGGCTCAGTGGATAGAGCGTCAGCCTGCGGACTGAAAGGTCCCAGGTTCGATTCCGGTCAAGGGCATGTAACTTGGTTGCGGGCACATCCCCAGTGGGAGGTGTGCAGGAGGCAGCTGGTCGATGTTTCTCTCTCATCGATGTTTCTGACTATCTATCACTCTTCCTTCCTCTCTGTAAAAAATCAATAAAATATATTAAAAAAAAAAAAAAAAAAGAAATAAGAATGGGTATAATGGTTACAGATTACAGGCAATGCGGGCTGGGGGTTTGCAAAGGGCTGGGGGCTTGGGACACCATTGTTTCCTTTCCTCAATGAGGTGGTTAATCTTCCTATGATAATGGGCAGTTCTCAGATACTCCCATATCCTGGAGCTGCATTTCCAGGTTAGCTCCTGGGTCCTGTGTACAACTCCCAGCCAGGTTAGAATGTGCTTTCTTTAATCAGAACAAAACGATCAATTAATAGAGCAGGATTAATATTTCTTATAACTAATAGCTAGTCCCCAATATTCTATCTCTGCCCCTACCATTTCAACCTTCACCAGGAACGTAATCTTAACCTACCAGTCTGCAATTTTCTGGTCAATACCAATGAGGTAATCTGTCACACAGGCCCTCTACAACCCCCATCAAAAAAAAAGAATCTTGGTAAAAATCTTGCTGGCCCCTTCTCCCCCAAAAATGATGTCCTGGTCTAAAATTAATCCTTTCTTTTGTTTGCTAATAGCTCCCCTGCCCCATCCTTCTTCCTATAAAAACTTTCATTTGTACAACCCCTTGGAGTGTGGCCTTCTCATTACTAGATGGGACGCTGCCCATTCATGAATCACTGAATACAGACAATTAGATCTTTAAATTTACTTGGTTGAATTTTGTTATTTAACAACAGTCCAGGTAGCAGGCGTGTTAACTTACTTGAAAACAAAGTTCTATTACTCTAATGGACTATATAGCCTTTAGGTTTTTATGATCCTTTATAGGTTAAAAATGTTTCAAATGATCACTTTTTGGCCCTCATAAGAACTCCGAGGAGAGGCATAGGAGTGTGGACGAAAGGGGCCACATGCTGACCTGACAAGCTCAGGGGAGGCCTGCATGGCAGTCTTGCAAACTCAGAGACCTAAAAAACCCACAAAAGATGGTCTGAAAATTAAATATTTAACTACAAACAGGTTATAGTGGGTAGTCATGTCCTAGGCCGATATTTTCCCTGACAAAGATCAACTTATATCTTTACTGAGCCTGTTTGCCTTTTTGTCTCTAAGATAACATATCTGTGAGATGTCTGGGTAACTTGTAACTTACCTTTTTCTGGAGCCCCTGGGGCACAACCAAATGTGGTGGGCACCAGGACAGATACCACAAATTCCTTCATTATCATGTTAATTGTTCCTGCATTCACCTAAGTATGTGTCCATCATTTTATTTTTTATCCAATCCTAGGGGTTTCCCACCTTTATGCTTTATCCCACCTCCTTAATCTCTCACCAATGAATTTCATGTAACCCACCTATGTCCCTCCTTTGATTGCAATGTATAAATACAAATGTAACCCGCCATCCTCTGGAGCATTATCTCAATTCATTGAGGTTCTGCTTCCTGGCATATGTCGACAGTTTGGCTCAAATAAACTCACAAAAATTCTTTACAGGTTTCAATGGTTTTTTTACGTTAACAGGAGATCTTACCTGCACGTTTTCTGTTTTGTTTTGTTTTTAACTCATGAATAAACTGAGGTCCAGACAGGTTAAGGCTAGGCTCCAGCTAATATTAATGAACAATTTTTTGTTCTCTTTTGGACTAGTGTTCCTTAGTTCTGTTAAACAATAAACTGAGGCATATTAAAAATTTTGAGTTTATTTGAATAAAAACCCATTTGAATTGGGCAGTACCAAATGGGAAGTGGCTAGGAGCTCTACCAATAGGAACCAATTTTACAGAGAAGATGTGGAAGCAAAGCAAGGAGATTATCTGATTGGCTGGAGCTTATAAGCACTTATATTATTGGCAAAAGCTGAGTTGGCTGTTTGTGATTGGTTGTCCTTAGGTTTTGATTTCTTAACCATAGGCATTTACAGGCTTAGGTTTTGGGTTGCTTGCATAGAATGCTGAGGTATTAGAACCACCTCCATCTAATGGCCTCCTAGTTTAATTGATTTAACAGTTCTTTATTGCTTCTTTATGGAGAAATTCTTTCATGAATACACACTGTGCTCCTAACCCTGACCTGCTATTTCTCAGAAGTGTGTGATTGGTTGCAAGGGACCCTGACTGAGAAATCAGATGATTCAGTACCAGTCCATCCCACTTATAAGAAAAGTAACACAAATTGTATGTCCCATTGGTACAATAGTTTGAATTACTTTAATATATGAAGAGCAGCACATAATTAAATTCTAAGAATTAAGAATCATGTTTCTTTTCCTGGGAGCACCGGCATCAGAAGAGAATTAGTCCAGATGAGCACAGCCCACTAGGGATCCTCATTATAACATTGTGTGCAGATTAAATTGTACTAAAGGAACAGAAGGTGGTGATATTACCCATGTCAGCTCATTTTCTCAGGCCACACTAGCCTGGAGTTTTAAAAGGGGTCACATAAATGGTAATAACCTGTGGTTTTAGATTTTTATCCTTTTGGCTGTTACAAACGCTAATGTCCTCCCATCCACCCCCAGCAGAGTCCCGAGGGCTTGTCTGCTGTGTGCTGTCCAGTTCTGTTTGCCTCCTGTGGGTTTCATGATGTGTTTCCTGCTCCAGCTCCTATGTGGGCAGGCTGGTTGCCTTCCGGGGAACACAGATTTTGCTCTCACTGGGCACCCTCTCCTGGTACCGTTCTTGCCTCTGCCAGACTCTGATTCCTTTCTTAAGTTCTTGATGTTGGCCAGGTAGAGGTGGGATAATGTTGGTCTTCCCCCGTTTGGGATATGTGTGGATCTCAGAGCAGGGCAGGATGGTTAATACATTTTCTCTTTATTATTTTAGATGTATAGCCCTCTCTTTTTAGCACTGAGATGTGAGTCCACAAGGGTACTTAGGCCATGGACAAAGCCGCAAAATATTAAATACTACATTAAGACCATTACCTTGCCCTTCCCTGGTTCCTCATGAAATACTTACAAGTATTTTCTGCCAGACTAATACCTATTAGCTACCAGAGGGGCCCAGAATTCCAGCACAAAATAGAACCTAGACCTCTTGGTTCATGGGTTGATGCTCAACTACTGAGCCACACCGGCTGGGCCTTTACTCTCTCTTTATTAAAACCTCAAAGAGGGTCAGATGACACCTGACAGTTGGAACTCTGTAGGAAGGTGTTTCTCAACCAGTTAGCACTTAAAAGACAGCATAGTAATTTGGGTGTGTCAGAAAACTTGCAATTTTTCTTTTTCATGGACTGTGCCTCTTTATCCCTTCTCCATCTCCCTTACCAACTGTCTTCTTCCACTTCCTTCGGTCTGTTTCTTTGTAAACCAGCTTGATCTACATTAACCCTCTTTCTCCAAAGTTCCAAGGATAGGACTGTGGAAAAGGTCCTCCCACCTAAGGAGTTTCTTCCGAGCCCAGTGCAAAGCTTCTCCTGTGGGCCTCTTGCTGTGGGGGAGGTGTCTCCCCTGACATCTATGGAGCATCTCCCAGGTACCAGGCGAGTCACTGTGCGAGGCCCCCTTTTCATGTACCCTTTAACCCTTGATACTGATGATATTAACAAACACTTCCATGACACTCACTCTGTGCCAGACACTGTTCTAATCAGTTTACATAACTCACTCATTTAAATCCTCACCACAAACTCTGGGAAGCAAGTACTATTATGATCTTCATTTTGAAGATGACCATCTGAGCCATAAAGTATAAACATACAAACAAACACATGCCCAGGGTCCTAGGGCTGATTTCAACTATTTTCAAACCACAACAGGGCAGTGATCCTCTCTTTAGAGGTGAGAAGGTTGGGACTCTAACAGGCTAAGGAAAGCTGCCCACAGTCACAGAGTAAGTCAGCACCACCCGTGGAAATCAAGCCCAGGTCTAACGCACTCCAGAGCCCCAGTCCTTTCCACTTGGCTGCTTTGCCTTCTCAGAGGCAGTTTTGCTTTGTCACAAACCGCAGAGCATGGCGTTTTTAATGAAAGGAAAGTCTGCCAAATGAAAAGCGGATTAATGAGATATTTGGGATGCTTTCCAGTAAACAGTCTCTTTCAGAATTCTCATCTTCTCCCACTCACATTGCGAAAGCCATAACAGTAACAATTACCTCAGCCCGGCAGCGGAAGTGTGGGCATGAACTCTCTAAATTTTATTGCTCAGGGTACACACCAGAGACCAGCAAAACTTTCCTTTAGGTCAGAAATTGGTTGTATCAGATGCTGCCATTCCCCATCAGCTTCCTCTGGCCCCTCCTGCTTTAGCTATGTCTCGGAACACCATTGCTTTAGGAGAGAAATAGAGATTAAAATTGGGTCAACATAAAAAATATTAGAAATGTCAATGTTCACCTGCTTCCCAAATAGATGAGACTTAGAGCATCATTTGAACATGACCGCCTGAGACCCGAGGAGAGTCTATTGTCTCTCTAATAGATAATCTAGATGCTCCCTGGGAATTTTCAAATATCCCTTGTGAAGCTGAAAGGCCAGGAGAGAAATGTGGTTATTTCTACATGATGTTTGACTGAATTTGAAGCCAGATGCTCACATTTATATTCAAGAAGAATGTGTGTCTACTCATGCTAGCTGTCGAGGATATGAGCGACATGGAGACAAGCAGGTTTCAGTCCCTTTCTCTAAGGGCTAGTGGTCAACTAAGGGAAATGAGATATAAGCTGCAGTAATCTGTGCTGTGAGGGGAAACACACCATTTACTGCCCGGCTGCCATCAATCAGGTTTGTGGCAAGCACCTTAGTTAAGGACATGGCAAGATGGAGTATGATCCTCATTTCTAGAGAAGGAAAGAGATTCAGAATAAGATGTCCTGGCCAACAGCTCTTTATTAATGTGACTGAGCTTCAAACTCAGGTGGTTCTAATGATAGCCCTATACCCTTTCCCCTACATTTTAATAGCCTATCTAATAAAGAGGGAATATGCAAATTGACCATCACTCCATCACAAAGATGGAAGCGCCCATAGCCACAAGATGGCGACGTCCAGTTCCCTCAGCCCCGCTGGAGGAGCGGCAGGCATGCACCGCAGCCAGACCTACCCCCAAGAGTCCCCCAGTCCTTTCAGTTCTTCCAGTGGTGAGCAGGCAAGCAGGCCCCACAGACAGCAGACAGCAGGGCCTGCTTGCCCGTCACTGTGGTGTCGAGCTGGCAGGCCCCATAGAGAGCAGAGAACCATGGGGAGTGGGCCTAAGCTATCAGTAGGATATCCCCTGAGGGCTCCTGGATTGGAGAGGGTGCAGGTTGGCCTGAGAGACCCCCCCGTGCACAAATTTCATGCACCGTGCCTCTAGTATATGTATATATGTGTGTGTGTGTGTGTGTGTGTGTGTGTGTGTGTGTGTGTATTGATTTCAGAGGGAGAGAGGGATAGAAACATGTACACTAATAAAAGAGAAAGATGCAAATTGACCGTACCTTCCCAATGCCCACCAGCCAATCTGGAGTGAGTATGCAAATTAACCCAATAAAGATGGTGGGTTAATTTGCATACATAGGCGTTCTGCACTGCCCCAGCCGCTCCGGGCCTCTGGACAGCATGGGAAGGCAGAAAGGCGGCTCCAGGCCAAGTGAAGGTGGTGCCAGCAGCCAGGGGAAGGAAGACCCATTCTTGCATGAATCTTCATGCATTGGGCCTCTAGTCAATGATAAGAGAGAATCATTGATTGGCTGCCTCATGCACGCCCCCTCCTGGGGACCAAGCCCACAACCCAGGCATGTACTGGGGACTGAGCCCCCACCTGCTCATGTGCCCTGACCAGGAATTGAACTGTGAACTCCTGGTTCATGGGTCAAGGCTCAATCACTTAGCCACACTGGCCAGGCTTCCCTACATTTTATTATTAATTTAGCAGAATACTAGTTGACATTTAATGGCTTAATTTATTAGGTATCCCTTCGTGGAATTTAAAGGTTTATATAATTAGCTCACCATGTTGTATAATGTTTTGAGATGATTTTGACCTGGAGTATTTTGAGAAATCCTGGGCAAATCAAACAATTTTTAGTTTTTTAAAAGAAATGTGCAAAACAGAAAACTTCACCCATTTCTTAAGCTTTTATGTTTGTGGAGTGAGGTTTATGGATGGTCTTTTGGTGAGGGGCAGAAGAGAGCAGGATATCATCACTTGGTAATAAATAAAGGGTTTCAATTTTGACTTTGCCACTTCAAAGTGGCTGCATCTACTGGGTGGGAGTTAATAGTTTGATGTGGTTAACAAAAACCCAGTCTTAGCTGAAGTACTTTTGAGGGGGGAGAACCCTACTCTACTTTTCCTTGGCTAGACCTTAGTTGGAATACTGTATTCAGTTTTGGTGAATGTACATTAAGACAAATATAAAGCAACTAGGACACATTCAGGAGAGAATGGATGGCAATGGGGAAGTGAAACCTGGATGTTTGGAAGAATAAGGCTGGGTAGCTGAAGAAAAGCCTTGAAGGGCCGAGAAAACAGTCTTCCAATATTCGAAGGAGTGTCTTATGGAAGAGGAATGTAAATTTATTCTCTGTTGTCCTAAGGTTCTGAGGAAGTAGATTTGGCCTTACACGGAAGAATTTCCTGTTATACTCACCCAAATATGTAGAGTTTGGTTGTGTGTGTATGTGTTTAAAAAAGTGGTGGGTCCCCAGCCCCTGAAAGTGTTGGAACCTGGGTCTAGTCTAGTAACTACCTGGGAGAGACACTGGAGAGGAAATTCAAGGCTACCACGGGGTTTGGATTTCACAAGCATCAAAGTCTTTCCCAACCATGAGCATCTCAGCAGCTGCTAGACTGTACATTCAGGCTCTACCTCTACCTTGGTCACCAGGGTTGGGATATGCTTTTGGGGGAAGAATTGGTGACAGGGGATGGAAGAATCCACAAAGGCAGAGCAGTAACTTGGACCATTTTAATTTTGTCTGCCATTTTTATTTTGCATTTCCTATATACCCACATGCTTGCCTTATACTGTAGGCACCCAGAGGCCTGCAGCTGTAACTGCATAATTCATTATCCTCAACTTAGCACACCATCTCATTGCAACTGCGTTCTTACAAATGCCATTTGACAATGATTTTATCAAGTCTCAAATCAGGTCTCTGGTATTGTCACGCTGCAACAGTAAGAGTCTAAATTGGCTTGCATGTACAAAGTCTAACTTTAGGTTTGTGAAACTGTGGCTGCCTCTTCTCTCTGAGGGAAGATAGAACTTGAATTCTTTTCCACATTTTAATGAGATGGAAATTTCAGGATACCCGAGAGAGGGAGAACCATTCAAAGGGTTTCACACACAATTAAAAGTAGCCTTAAAAATTACCCATCCACTAGCTGCACTGTTCCAGCTCTGTGTCAGGTAGGAATTATCAACTGTTTTGAGCCTCTTACCTCTTTTTAAGGACTAGAAGTAATTGATGGAAGGTTTTTGCTCATGTCCTATAGCTGAACTCTTGTAGAGTCATCCAGTAAATATTCCAGCAAAAGGAGTGGGGGTTTGACCATTTCATTACTTTCCTTGGGGAAGACACCATGGGCTCATAGTAACTTCTAATCTTCAGTGACCTCAGTTGTCACCCCTGGGAGCAGGTTTCTTCATGATTCTTTAAACAGCAGGGGAGTATGATTCATAGAAAAAGAGGCATTTTTAGCCTGAAATTTCCAGGCACTTCCCTTCCTCATTGAGGATATACTGCTTATCTTTTGGAAGAGACTTTAAGAACTTGGTCAGAGTCTGTTAATCTCTTTTACTTCTATGAACTGATGTCAAAGGTTCATGGAGATTTTCAAGACCCTACCAAATGGGTTTAGGGAAAAATGTGGCTCATTTCAGATTATTCCTAGACACCAGGAAATCAGCTGAGCCTATTTATAAGCTTGCTTCCCTTGCCTACAATTTATATACAGTAGGTCCTCGGGTTACATCAGAGATCTGTTCCTACAGCGCGACATAATGCGATTTTCGCCATAAGTCAGAACCCACCTACATAAGCACCTACGTCACTCACATGAGCACACACACAGCAGTAATGAAGTGAAACAGTAAAAAAAATTTAAAAGAAAGATAACAATTCCTGACCTTTACTTGTGGTAAATAAATAATAAAAAACATAAAGCACATATGTACATATGTCGAAATGATGGAACTTTTTTTTTATATAAATAAATGGGAGATGGCGACGTAGCCACGAAACGAAGTACATTGAGTCCAACGTAACCCAAGGACTGCCTGTATAGCAGCAAAGACCCTGATAAGAAGGTGTCCTGACAATTGGGGTTTTACTCCAATCCCTGGGCTCTTTTATAATTAAAGTTTGATTGCTATGTAGTTATTTGAACTCCATGAGTTTCAACTCAGCTTGTCAACATTATTACTTTGCAATGGATATGCATGTCTTTTGATCTCAATACATTGCTTCACATGGGGACACCATCTCAGGAAGATCTAGTCTCTTCCAAATATATAAGGAAGTGGAATATTTATTTTTGGTACTTTCTCACCACTGCCCCCAACATCTTCCTCTCTACCAAATAAACCATTCTTTCTTTGCCATCTTCACATCTCCTACCCTATTAAAAATAGTGCAATTTTCAGCTTGTTTTCAATCAGTCCTTGCTAACACAGGGGCTGATAATGATTTAAGTTAAGGTATCAGTTCTCATGAGGTTATTTGTATTTTAATAAAAATCCTTGAAGGTTAAACATTCAAGGTACTGAATCTCTAAGGTTAAATTTTAGGCAGTGGGGAAAATATTTCAGATGGAGATGAAGGGGGTTGGGTGATCCCACAGGACTCAGGATGTGCAGGGCTCTCCCTGTGGTTCTGAGAAGGCTAACCCCTATTTTGTAAAACTACTGTTTGGAATTCTCTGCTGTTTTTTTAGATGGCCTCTTATTCTAAAAAAATAACATTGCTTTCTAGCCTGCTTTAGCCTGCTTGAATAATGAGGAAGATAAACTTAGCTGTCTGACCTTGTAGGCCAGAGACTAGATATGCCCATACTCTCAATGCCATGCCAGGTATATTTTTTAATTGGATAGAACTGTGTTGTTTTCAAGGCCAGCAGTGAGATAACCACTAAGTGCACATAGGGCTGGCTCTTTAATAACAAAGGAAGTTGTGCTTGTAGTCTTGCTTAGAATTTGAATTCATTTTCTCTAAGCCCACTGGTGAATAAAGTGTGACTCCAAACTCTCCGAGCATTGCTTGATTTATTCCGGTTCTCTGTAACAGTTCAGGTCATGGGTGTGGTCAGGTCTGGGCTAATGTAGAGCTGGCATTTTTGTACTGGCATGGGGAAAATGAAAGAGGCACCTGGTCAGGACATTGGCCTAGGGAGAAAAAAGATCCACTACTTGGGCAATTTACTTATTTAAGCTTTTTTGGGAGAGGGTTAGAGGAGCAAGTTGGGTAGCTCATGTTAAGTGCAAGGAGCTGTGGAAAATCAGAGATAAGGAACCATGGCCTCTATTTTCAAGGTTTGTACCCTGTGTTGTAGGGAAATCAGACACATTTGTTAATAGACTGGCCGAACACAGAATATGAAGAGTTAGAGGTACAACTAGCATGCTATGAAAATGTGGAGTCCATTTCTCACTGGATATCTAGAAAGGCTTCTCATAGAAAGTGGGATGTTTATTTTTTTTGAGAGAGAGAGACCGAGAGGAACATCAATGTGAGAAACATCAATCAGCTGGCTCCTACATGTGCCCTGACCAAGGATCAAACCCACAACTGAGGTATGTGCCCTGACCAGGAATTGGACCCACAACCTTTTGGTGCATGGGACAATGACCCAATCAAATGAGTGACTCAGCCAGGGTGAAAGTGGGATTTTAGTTGAACATAAAAACAAATTGTAGTTTAAAAAATTGTGCTTTTGAAAGAAATGACTCGAGGAAGGGCCTGTGTTTTGTTTGAGGTAGGGCGGTTTGTCCTGCTTGAGCAGAGGCTAGAAGGTGAGTGTCATGCTGTAGCCTGGAAAACTCAGCAGGGGCTTTCAACCCTGCAGGGGTTTGTATGTTTGGTTGAATATTTTACATTTTTCTCTGTTCATATTGGGAAGCCATTTAAGATGTAAGTGGGGAATAATATTCTTTTTTTTTACTCTTTTTTTTATTGTTTAAAGTATTACAAATAGTACATATGTCTCCTTTTTTTTTCCCCATTGACCTCCCCCTGGCCTCCCCTACCCCGAAGTACATGCCTTTACCTGCTCCCCGCACCCCCAGTGTCTTTATCCATTGGTTATGCTTATATGCATGCATACAAGTCCTTCGGTTGATCTCTTACAGCGCCCCCCACCCCAACCTCCCCTGCCTTCCCGCTGTAGTTTGACAGTCTGTTCAATGCTTCTTTGCCTCTGTATCTATTTTTTCCCCATTTCTTTCCTTTAAAAAATCTTGCCTCTGCAGACTAGAAATAAACATATAATAACAAAAAATGTTTGAGTCCCAATTTCAATGTCCAACAGTTCTGAGTCCCCGTTTCAATGTCAAACAGTTCCTTATGTGTACATGTCAGCAATGATATCTGGATGGTGGGCACATGGTGGCAATGCAGGTCCGACCCTCTCTGGTTTGGTCCTAGGCAACCTGCTGCAACGCACAGCTGCTGACTGCTAGCGTGGCAAGGCATCGTCAGCATCTTCCATCTCTGGACTGTTTCTCCTCTTGTCTTCGTGGTTGGAGGGAATAATATTCTTTAAGAAAATAACTTACCAAGATGTACTAAAGGTGGGGAAAGACATACTCATTTATCAACAATTAGGGGAAGAGTGGAAGATTGCCTCTAATTCATTAGATATGCATTGTATC
The DNA here is from genome assembly GCF_963455305.1 of Plecotus auritus. Lineage (NCBI taxonomy): Eukaryota > Metazoa > Chordata > Mammalia > Chiroptera > Vespertilionidae > Plecotus > Plecotus auritus. The sequence goes on along the minus strand of NC_137774.1, from coordinate 103,179,910 downwards.
TGCAGAAGCAAAATAAGCAAGCATATCTTAATGCATAAATCCTCTTCCCATATATGAATTCTTTTTCATCATGGAGCAAATATTTCACAGCCAAGTTATCTTTAAAGTAACAGGAGCAAAAGCGATTTGGAATAAATGTTTCAGAACCATTTATTACTTTGCACAGACCCATGAGCAAATAGGATCGAGCTAAAGCATTGACTGTAGTGCAGCACTTGGTTCTGCAGGGGCTGCCACACTATTATATATGCTTTTATCTTGGTTCAACGCTGGCTGTTGCCACTACTATTACTCAAAGACCTGGAGTGTCAACAAGATAATCGAAACAACAAAATGGGAGTCAAAAGTTTTTCTGCCTGTTTCTTGAAGTCTTAAGAAGATTGTTTCCTTTGTATTCCCTATATTCAGAATATAAAAGCCTCCCAGACATATAATCTTTAGTAGGTCAAACATTTCCAAAGGCAACGAAATTATTTTGCAGTTGCTTTTCGGTTTAAGGCAAGTGTTTTATGGGCTTCCAAACCTTCTTTCCTGACCCTATTTATAAAAAAATAAATAAAACAAAGTAAATGTCTTATAACTACATTGTCCTGGTGTAAAAATCCCAGCACAGCATGGTGGAAAGGTTCTGAATTATGATCCAAGAAATCTGCGTTCTAGCCCTAGTTTCATGAATGCATAGCTTGATGGTTTGTCACATCTTATATTTAAATGGAGCATTAGGATTTTTCTATATGGTCTCTGTGCTGTTCCTTAGTACTGTCCATGTTATTTTTGCTTATGGAGTCTAGAAAATGAGGAGACACATGATGAGACTGTGGTCAACAATTTTGGGTGGAAGCGATGTCTGTTACTTTGAGCCAGAACATTTGATGCCAGTGAGAGACTCCCCAGAATTCTTTCTACAGTGATGACTGACAAATTTTCAGGTAATGGCAGCTTTGTCAACGTGGACCCAAAATGTGCACAATGAGAAGCAGAACTCCTAGCCATGGGGTACATTATGGTGGAGGGATCAAGCTGACAGCACCTGAAACTACTGATCAATCTTAATATCATTAAAAATGGGACTTTATGTGCTTCTTGTTATGGTGTAATAGGAAGGTAATAGTACCCCTTATAAAGTAATATTGAAATAATAAGAAATTGAATCTAAATATAATAGTTTTTCTAGATTTAATTACATGTTTATAAGAAAGTACAGGTAATAGGGGAATATCTTAAATGACATCACAGAAATATAATCAATCAACTCCAAACTGGAATATTCTACAGGATAAACAACTTTATTTCTCCAACAAATAAATGGCAAAAAAGCGGGGGGAGGGCTGTTCTAGACTAAAAGATACATCAACCAATTGCAACATGTGGACCTTGCTTGGATTTTGAAATCAATGAACCAGGTATAAAAAAGACATATTAACACAGTTGGAGGAAATTGAATATGGCTTGGTTATTAAGTGCTATGGAGGAATTATGACAAAATTTGTTGGGTAAGATAATAATAATATTGCTGTATGTTAAAAAAAACCCCTCCTTTTAGTCTGTTGAAAATAAATACTGCTACATTTAAAGAGAAATGATGTGATGTCTGAGACTTGCTTCAACCCCCTTCACTTCCCGCCCCCCCCCCCCAAAAAAAAACAACAACAAAAAACAACAACAACCACACACCTAAAATGAAAGTAGTGGACAAAAAGCTAAAAGTATGCCTGTGTGTGTGCATGTGTTTGCGTGTGTACAGAATAAGAATGACAGACTATTGACAATGTTGAAAATGGGCGATGGGTTTATGAAGCCGTGTTCCCACTATATAATTCTCTTTACTTTGAGTGTGAAAATTTCTGTTACAAAAGGTTTTTAAAAATCTTCCTTGCCCCTTCTTTTCTAGCGATTCTGCAAGAAACTGGAAGGCTAACCTCACCCAAGAATCCTCCTGAGGCTGCATTTGCCCTGCCTTCACCTACCTCTGCTGAGACTTTAAGACATTCTGCGGGGCTCTTTGGGATTTGGACCCACCTTAGTCCACTGGGCATTTCTAATGTTAGCAGTGACTTCCGGGAGTTCACCTCCTCCCTGTACACCAGTCCTCCTTTTGGATCCTGGCCACTGCCTCGCAATGAGGTGTCTCTAATTTTAGATTGGAATCAGGAGGATCCAGATGGGTTGCCACTTATAACTGGTATGAACTTCAGCCCACAAGCTGAGGTGTGCAAGAAACAATGTGAAATTTTTTTTATAACTCCACTTAGTTTGTATTTTAAGCCTTGATCCTGCAGGTGTCCTGTTTGGATTTCCACCCATTCCTGTTTGGAAAGCATATAAGGCCCTGGTCTTGAGAGTTGGGGGCGAGAGCATGGTCACTGTTCATTAGAGCCCACAGTTGTAGTTTCAATGCCCATCAGCTTGGTGGCCATGCCTCCTTTAGGTTTGGTGACCCCGTGCCATGGGTGGGACAGGTTGCCAAGATTCTGCTTGTGTGCACAATACAGCCGCCCTCTCCTCTTGGAGTTTTTGGCACATCTACCCACCCACGCCCCCAGCCACACTTGAGAAGCCTCTCCTTCATGATCCCTACACATTTCTCTCTGACTTAATTAGCACTTCTCAACACTAGCAGGGTAAGAAGGGAACAGCTAGTTTCAAAAGTCCTGCTTCTGTTCTGTTTCTGCCCAAGCAGCCTCTCTTTCTATGGAGTCTGGGACTTTAGGGACAAAGCAAAGATGGCTGTTCCTGCTTCTAGCCTTGCCGTGCCCCGCCTCTGCTACCCACTTGAATGCAGAAGGGGAAGGGTGAAATAAGGAAAAAAAAAAGAAACAGGAACAGATTAACATCTCAGTATATCCTACCACAATTGGAAATGCAAGAGTTGAATTCATGGGAGAGGTTCCATTGGGAAAAAGAATTGTTCTCGACAATGGGGTCTGTGCAGTGACAGGGACTGTTGGGCCTCGGTCCATGGAATGCTCCAAAGTCATCATTGAGGTCAGAGAATTCTGCTGTGGGCTTGGCAACCTTTGAACCTGCGCTGTAGAGAGCACTGGGCAGTGCTGCGGGTTCTCTGAGGGGTCTGAGTTCTTCAGCCATTTAAGAGACTCACCTCTTTTCATTTGTACTAAATCATTTCAATGGACTTCCTGAGAGCCAAGGAGGGCCAACCTGTAGGGAGAAGGAGGAGCTGGATGTTAGGCATCTTCTAGGGGGCTCTTCTTGCTAGTAGTATGAAACAACGACAAAAGAGGAAACATTTGGAAAATGACGAGTCCCAGGAAACTGACGAGAAGGGAGGAGGTATGCGCTGAGCAACTTGTTGGAGGCACAAGGGTGGCGGCCAGCCTGAGCCCTCTCTAAGAAGCTAGGCCTGAGGACAACGTGCACCTATGAAGTAGGGAGGGAGAGACCTGGTATCACCTGGTGCTGCCATGTCCATCTTTAGGGTCCCCATGGTGTGAGATGGCATGGAGAGGCCAGATGCCCTGGCATATGGAAAGTTCACCCTGCCGGTGTGAGGGCCTGAGCACTCTCCTGGGGCTGTTCGGCCTGGAGCTACGTTGGACTCGGAGCCCACTGGGGTTCTGCTTGTACAGGCTCAGAGGTGCTTTTCTCGGTCCCCCCATTCTCTCTGTTCTCTTTGCTTAATATGACCCTGGGGTTACACTGGGCCAGGGGGTGTGGTGTGTAAAGGCTGATGCTGGAGATCCATGGGTTGCCCTGTGCATTTTACCAAAGAGCAAAGTGAAGCTCAATGAGTTAAAGGCCTTGTTGAAAATATCTGGATAAGTGAAATGCCTGTTTGAAAGGAGATTGTTGTCTAGGGATGGCATCCTGTTGAAAGCAGGAGATTTTATTTCTCAGCAGGAAGAATTTACCAGTTGATCCATGGGAGTGAATCCACAAGGGTGAACTTCCCAGAGATCAAGGGAAGCAAAAGGCCTTCCAGAGATTAAGACCAAATGGATGAGGGTGAGAAATGTCAGGGCCCTGCAGGGAGCACTGAGAGCCATGAATGTACTTCCCAAGCCACGTGGTGACTGTGTGCATTAAATGTAAACTAGTAGCTTGTCCTGAGAAAGGTGTGTGTGTGTGTGGGGGGGGTGGGTGTCACATGTAGAAGGTGGGGCAAAATGGAGCCCACACCAGAGATCCAGCTCCAGGTTTCTGTCCCAAATTGGAGCCCAGCAGTCTCCATGAGGCCCAGGGTCCTGAAGACCATTGAATGAGCCCTAGGAGTGGAGGCCTGGCCAGTAGGCAGATGTTTAGATAGCAGGTGAGACAGGAGGGGGAAGGCAATGGTTCTCCCTGTTCTGTACACTTCAGGATATTTTTGTCTTTGTGCATGTGTGGTGCACACACACAAATACATAGTAATTGCTCATGGATAAAATGGGATAGAGAGCTCATTGGATATATAGTCTGTGTGGTAAGGTTCCTATAATCATGCCTGGTGACACTCAATACATGTGAAAGTGTACTCAGAATCAGAATTCTTGTGAAGGGTGTTCCATGGACAGTTACTCATACACATACATGTACACTTGGATGGAGAAAAAAATTACACATCTCCACACACAACTTTTTATTAAAGAACACACAGAATATATAAGTGTATACACACATCACTCCTATACTATATTCACATACAACTCCTGTGTATATCATCCTCTCTTACCATACCAAACTCTAGGGGTTGTATATATAGATTTAGATCCAGCTATCATGCAAACACAGGTAGCTTCAACTATCTCTAAATACCTCTGTAAGAACCAGTCACATATCATACACACCACCCACATAACAAATTGTACAGTCATACCAGACTCACTTTGCATAATCCACCAAAAAACATATTCATTAACCCTTACCAGGTTTGCCAGATAAAATATAGAATGTCCAGTTAAATTTGAATTTCGGATATTCCACAAATAATTTTTTAGCATGAGTATGTTCCAAATATTAGAACCCAAATATTGCATGGGAGTATTTACACTAAAGAATTATTCATGGTTTATCTGAAATTCAAATTTAACTGGTGTCCTGTATTTTTGTTTTCTAAACCCTTATATGCTTACTACCAGCTGACATATCATATACTTCTTGCATTTCTGTTTAGTGTCTGTGTTTCCTTGCTCTAATGTTCAGCGTTATTAAAGCCTAGAATAGTGGAATAGTGCCTGATACATAGTAATTGCTCATTGAACATTGCAAATGAATGAATTAATGAGTGAATATATACCATAAATACAAACCATACTATATGATCAGGTTACATGTCACACACTCCTGAGTTGTGAACACAAACCATACACACAAACTCTCCATAAACATAGATACAGACATTTCTACCCTATTCACCACACCAATACAACACTTACCAAAAGCTTAGCTGAGCCCTGGTTAGTGGTTCACAGTGGTTAGAGCATTAGCCCTTGGGTTTTATTCCAGTCAAGGGCATATACCTGGGTTGCAGGTTCATCCCCAGCCCAGTTGCAGCAGGTGTGGGAGGCAACCAATCAATGTGTCTCTCTCTCTCTCCCTCCTTCCCTTCCACTCTCTGTTAAAAAAAAAAAAAGAAAAAAGAAAAAAGAAAAACAATGGAAAAAATATCCTTGGGTGAGGATTAACAACAAAAAAGGCTTAGGTGATACACATCACTCTCACCCTTCTGACATTCATAGTCACCACTCAGGCCTACATCCTAACAAGATACCAACAAAGTAATTGCTGATTATAACTAAATACTGAAATAACCAGTGAGAATCAGAGTCTAAGCCATGTATATTCACTGCACCTGACAAAAGCCAGCCACTCAGTAAATATTTGTTGGACAGATTAATGATTCACAAACATATCTCTGAGACTTTTGTACCTTCCTCAGGAATCTCGAAGTCACAAAAGGATGTCCTTCAGCTTGGATCGACCGAGGTGGCCAAAGACTGTGACCCAGGGGTAGGGGAGATTTCCTCTGCCTCTGAATACTTCACCTGTGTTTCTTCTCCACTCAAGCTCATCCATAGTGGTAAGAGTGTGGGCCTCCTTGGGTGCATGGCAGGAGGCACATAGAGCCAAGCATGAATCTCAGAGGAGACCCAGGACAATCGGAGATGATCAGGGCTCTGTGAAGGAGCCCGGGGAGGATGGTAGAATGGTTAGGAGATTTTGGATATGAGCTCACTATAGGAGAGTATGAGCCCTGGTACAACCACAGTGGGGAAGTTTCAGAGTATGGGCCAGAAAGGTCTGGGCTTGAGGTATAGGCAGAGGGACCAGATTAAGCACCTTCAGAGGAACATGTAAGCTTTGCCTTTGCTTCCAGAGAAGGACAGAGTTCCTCAGCCCAGGCCCTCACACCTCACACATACAACAACACTCCATGATATCCATTCTTAGCACACACACAAAACCCAATCACATGACCCACATGCTATTCTCCTACATCACAGCCCACATTCCACAAATACCAAAGCAAAGATAACACAAACTCACATCGGTGTCATAGCACACACCCCACCAACATCCCCCATACCACAGCCTTCACCACCATACTCCACACCTCTATATACAGGCACCCCTCCAATATCCCTACACACACAAATCAGAAGCCCACAGATGACACCAGATACACTACCCCATAATATGAACAACAAACACCAAGCTCATCACACAACTACATCACATCATAGTCCCACTCTCCTATATCCTGCATATTCATACTTGATTCCTCAGTTTCCGCATGCCCCATACATGTTCTTATGTTTCTAATTTTCTTTCCCAGGAATCCGGAGATTACATCAAGACAGTGCCCAGCTTAGATCAACCCTAACCCAGATTAAGGAACAAGAGGAGACTGTTCCCCTCTTACCACATGTCTCCTTATCGTCCCCTTCATCCTATAAGACCTGTGTGATCTCGCAGTATATAAACAAAGAGGAAAGGGGCATGAAAATATACTACATGCAAGTACAAGTGAAAAAGGGTGTGGCTATCTCCTGGGAGACAGAGGAAACCTCAGAGTCACTAAAAAAGAAGCCGAGGATGGAAGAAGTGAAACTTCCTGAGGACGTGCGGGTAGGTACCCCACCCTCTGACGTGTCCACCAGAAAACTCCTATCTGAGTCCAGCAGGGAGGTGAAAGAGCATGAAGAACGAGCAGAGTCAGATGGCCCACAAGGGTTGCCCACAATTGAGGAGAGACCCAGGGCCAAGACACCTGACTGGTTGGTTACTATGGAGACTGGCTTCAGGTGCATGGCCTGCTGCCGGGTCTTCCCCACCTTGGAGATCCTTAAGGAGCATGTGCAGTTCGGGATCAGGGAGGGCTTCAGCTGTCACGTCTTTCATCTCACCATGGCTCAGCTGAGAAGCAATGTGGAATCAGAGAGCATCCGGGAGAAGAAGGAGGAGGAGGTGAAGAAGGATGGAAAGGAAGAGAAGCAAGAAGAAAAACAGAATGAGGAGGAGCAGCCCACAGGGTAAGACCTTGGCTTGAGGAGGTCCTGAACCCATGTCCAGGTTGTATGTTTCGTTCTCCAAAGGACAGGAAGTGAGCAGGGGCTGGGTCTGCTGAGGGAGCTGTGCCTTCTCCAAGCCAGTACTCTCTTCAATCCAGGCCTCTGCCTCAATGAGAGAGAGTTGGAGGCTATATCACAACAGGGAACAACTGAAGGGTGGGGTTGGGGTGGTAATGGTGGGAAACTGGGCCCCTTGCATCTACCCAGGCATTTAATTAAGTCCTGACTGTAAATGAGAATTTATCCTGAGTGTTTCAGCTGCTGCAGGAAGTTCCGAGGATTCCCAAGGGCTAACAGAGCACCTTTCTTCTTTAACTAAGAAGTATCTTCCTCTGTGTTGGTTTCCTCACAGCAACTGAGACTCCTGGGCCAGAAGATCCTGGAAGATGGTGTGGCCTCCTCTTGAGAGAGGTAAGGCCTGAGGCTGGCAAAGTCTTCTGAGCCTACATCATGAAGGCCCAGAGGAACCTAAGGGAAGGGCCTGCAAGGCTGCACTAGGTTACCTGGTGCCTCTGGAGCTGCACCAACTTGTGGCATACCCAACGCTTCCAGGGAATTGATTTCCATTTACTTATTGAGAAAGTAGAGAATTTTGACAGGAGTTCTCCCAGAGTCTCCATGTTTGACCTCACTTTAAGAGGAAATACCACCAACAGCCCCTCCAGGGCCAGGAGTGGCCTGAAGAAAGGACAGGGGGCTCAGCAGGACCAGAGGTTTCAGGGCTGAGAGTCTTTGGCCTGAGCTGGGATCTCACTATGGCCTATGGACAGAGTCCCTTGGGAGAAAGTGGAATGTGTAGACAGAAATACATGAAAATGAGGTCAGTAATAACTGATCTGGAAATGTTCTAGAATAGTGGTCGGCAAACTCATTAGTCAACAGAGCCAAATATCAACACTACAAGGATTGAAATTTCTTTTGAGAGCCAAATTTTTTAAACTTCTTCTAAAGCCACTTCTTCAAAATAGACTTGCCCAGGCTGTGGTATTCTGTGGAAGAGCCACACTCAAGGGGCCAAAGAGCTACATGTGGCTTGCGAGCCGCGGTTTGCCGACCACTGTTCTAGAACCTTTATTTCGCTGTAGTTTATCTGGAAACAAATTCATTGTGGTATGTGTGGCCTCTGAGCTTTAAGACAAAGTGAAGGGTAACTGACTAATAGAGTCCATATTGCTTCTTGTCTTTTCCTCTTCTGCCTCTTTTGTTTTCTCACTTCCAGGGAGAAGATAGGACCCTGGAGATAGTAGCAGACAGAATGCCAGTGGTATGAAGGAAGATGAAGGGACCAGTACTCAATCTAATACATAAACATCATATGTAATAAAGGCTGTTTTGCAAAACTTTCCTGGATAAATTTTTTAAATTAAAAAAATTTTGTTTTAATATTTAAAATGTTTATTTTTTAATTACAGTTTAAATTCAATATTATTTTGTATTAGTTTTAGGTGTACAGCATAGTGATTAGACAATCATATACTTTACAAAGTGTTCCCCAGATATTTCTAGTACCCACTTGGCACTATACCTAGTGGATATATTCTTTATTTAGATTAATCTAGCTATTTTATCTATCCATCATCTATCTATCATCTATCATCCATCATCTACATCTGTCTCTCTAGTGGTTTGTGAATGAGGTTTTCCATAAACACCAAAGATATCCACCATCCTTTTCCAGAAGGAACAGTATCCAGTCTCCTGAGATTGATGAGGCTTCTGTGTGACTATTTTCCAAGGCTGGCAACCACATTTCACATGGACCATGACAGCTACACTGGGTTAAGATGATGCATTTGGAAAGTGGCAGGAGCTGTGGAAGCCAGGTCTAATGGGTCTTGATTTAAAACACTGGGAAGGGGACCTTCAGAGGACTGGAAGGTGGTTTGCATGCCTCCCTAGGCCTGGCCTGGACAAAGAACTAACTATTAGTTATGGCTTCACAAGGAAACCCCAAGACAAAGGAGAAATTTCTCAGTCTTGAAGCTGTCCATGGAACAGGGTCCTCCTGAGATGGTGACACTTTGTTAAAAAAAAGCCATCTGACCACAATCTGGAATTTGGAGAGGAGTTCGCTGCATTAGGAGTTTGAGCCAATGAGCTCTAATATTTCCAATTCTGACGTTAATATTATAACTTCTAAATAAATTCTCATTCTAGCCTCTCAAGCTTTTGATCCTGTCACCTCTGAACTTCATCTTCACACCACTTCTACCACCCACTGGAGCTCAAGGCATCTAGGAGGCACTGAAGACATTTTGATGCATGAGGCTGTCCACAGTCCAAAAGGTGAGGGGGGAATAATGTGTATTCCTAATCTGAATAGGGATCCAAAGCCAGGCCTTGGAAAGATTGATGGAATTAGAAGGAAATAATTGGAAGTTCGAAGATTTTTGCCAGTTTAAGCAGAATAAAGTCTAATTCCAAAGTCCCATGGATTTTTTTTCAGGATGTGTAGGGAATCTTCCATGGGACTTTATTTTTTTAATTTATTTTAAAAAATTCTTTATTGTTGAAAGTATTACATAAGTCTCCTTTTTCCCCCATTGACCTCTCTCAGCCTGCCTCCACCCCCAGAACAGGCCCTCACTCCCCTATTGTCTGTGACCATTGGTTATGCTAATATGCATGCATATAAGTTCTTTGGTTGATCTCTTATTCCACTCCCCCCCAACTATACCCCCCCCCCCCCCGCCTTCCCTCTGAGGTTTAATGATCTGTTCAATGCTTCTATGTCTCTGGATCTATTTTTGTTCATCAGTTTATGTTGTTCATTATATTCCATAAATGAGTGAGATCATGTGATACTTATCTTTCTCCGACTGGCTTATTTTGCCTAGCATAATGCTCTCCAGGTCCATCCATGCTTTTGCAAATGGTAAGAGTTCTTTCTTTTTTATAGCAGCATAGTATTTCATTGTGTAGATGTACCACAGTTTTTTAATCCACTCATCTGCTGATGGGTACTTAGGCTGTTTTCAAATCTTAGCTATGGTAAATTGTGCTGCTATGAACATAGGGGTACATATGTCCTTTCTGATTGGTGTTTCTGATTTCTTGGGATATATTCCTAGAAGTGGGATTATTGAGTCAAATGGGAGTTCCATTTTTAATTTTTTGAGAAAACTCCATACTGTTTTCGGGGCTTTATTGAATGAACAATGGTTCCAGTGATTCGGTGTTGCCATTATTATTTTGGCAATAATAATAAACCAGCTTCCTAACTGGTTTCATGCTTCCCAGCCTCTCCCTCAGGGATATCATCCATATACACAAATCTCTTGCCTCAAGATGCCTAGTCCCGCCTTTAACTGTCATTCCAGGAGTTCAGAATTTGAGGCCTGTGCTAGCTACCCTTTCATACTCACTCTTTGACCACCTCTGTATACTCTGCAATCTTCACCTTTGTTCCTTTTCACCCACTGTTGAGTCTACCAAGAATATCTCTTGCCCCTTCTTTTCCTAAGTCTTCATCATTTCCTCTCCTTTCCTTGGAATGTTATTTGACTTTTCCACTGACTGCTTCAAACACCTAGGGTTTATTCCCCATAAATTGGTAGGATATTGGTTATACAATGAGGATTCTCACTGTGGATCCTTCTGGGATAGAGACTTCCCTGTAAACCAGTGGTTCTCAACCTTTCTAATGCCGCGACCCTTTAATACAGTTCCTCATGTTGTGGTGACCCCCAACCATAAAATTATTTTTGTTGCTACTTCATAACTGTAATTTTGCTACTGTTATGAATCGTAATGTAAATATCTGTGTTTTCCGATGGTCTTAGGCTCTACAGTAGCGGTCCTCAACCTGTGGGTCGCGACCAACAGGTTGAGAACCGCTAGCAGGGTCGCCTAAGACCATCAGAAAACACAGATATTTACATTACGATTCATAACAGTAGCAAAATTACAGTTATGAAGTAGCAACAAAAATAATTTTATGGTTGGGGGTCACCACAACATGAGGAACTGTATTAAAGGGTCGCGGCATTAGAAAGGTTGAGAACCACTGCTGTAAAGCATGGAGGATGTTACCTGAGGGCCTGTAGGTAGGATTCATAGTGTTGCAGGAAGAACTGCATTGACCATGAAGTGGAAATCAAGGCCTTTGGTTCCAAAGCTTTTCTAAGATGACTTACACGTCTGTCACATCAGATCATCTCAGTGGGGCCACTGACAAGACAAATTTTCAATAAGACTTTGAATCTCTGCTTAGAATAAGGCATTTCAGAGCAGTTTGAAGCCATACTTATGCTATCTTTAAACTGTTGGTTGGGATTCTAATAAAGTAGATGTAACTCTACTCCCCACCCTGAAATCAGCTTAAATGAACTAGAACAGAAAATGAAGATAGATGGGGACTTCTCACAAATGGGGACTGGCCACAACCCTTGCAGCCAGGTGTGACCCTCCTGACTAACACTCACTCACTCTTGGAGTCTGCAAGTGTCTGAGTTTGGGAGTGGAAACTGGAGTCAGTAGTCAAATGCAGGCTGGGTAGTCTCTAGACTGACTGATCCTGGGTATAATGTCGCTAAAGCACGCTGGCCACAGTGATATAACTTATCTCTGGCCACACTGATCTCTCTCCCTCAATACATGTCTCCCCGAATCCACCTCTTTCTTACCTCCCAGTTCAAGGAATACTTTTTACAATCGAGGTGAGATTTATTATTTGTTCACATAAATCTCTCTTTTTCTGCTGTGGACTTCTGCTTTTAACATTTCAAAGCCAAAAAAATTGTTTTTTCTCCCTTATTTGAGCTGGGTCTTTACCTTCCTAATGCAATGAACTCAGAGTACCAAGCTAGCAAGGTGGGGGAAAAATCTAGGAGCAAAGAGAAATAATAAAAAATATGCCAGTTCATTTTTCATAGTATTACCCAGTTACACATTTTTGAAATTTAGGAGTAATACAGAAATGTTCTCTTCATTAAAAACTCGATATTGAAGTAAAATAAAAGTCCCTTTTCATAATACTCCAACCCCACTCCCAAGCCTGTTTCCTTCTGCAGAGAGATTTATTATTAGCTGTTTGATTTCAAGACCTTTGGTCCATGCATTTCCATACATAGTGTTTCATTTATGATAGATATCTAGTTTTGTAGAGATTTTTGGTTCATAAATTATACCATATCATATCTATTCTAAAATTAACATTTTATTGGAGCTCTTTTAATGTCTGTACTATAGATAGTCAATGCAAATCTTTAATATAGATCCATCCCATTTTTTTTAGGTAAGTATAATTTATCTATTCCTTTATTGATGGACACTTTGAGAAAGATTCCCCCTTTCTCCTGCAATTGTCTTGTGACTTTCCCTGTTAACCAGGTTGCATTTCTTCTATATTCTCAGTGGGTATCATTAATGTTCAAGAAAATATTTTAAACTAGAGGCTTGGTGCACGAATTTGTGCAAGGGTGGGGTCCCTCTGGGTGGCCTGCAGGGACTGGGCCAAAACCGCAGTCCAACACTGCCTGCAGCTCCTACCTGCCACCCCCGCTCATCCTGGCCCCACTGTGCCTGCTGGGGGCTCGCACCCAATCAGTCCCATTTGGGAGAGGCTCACACTGCTTCAGCAGTGCTCGCCAGCCATGAGCCCTGCGTCTGGTGTCCTCCCAAGGGGTGTGGCCTGGGGGATCGGGCTGAAACCAGCTCTCTAACATCCCCTGAGGGGGTCCCAGATTGCAAGAGGGTGCAGGCCAGGCTGAGGGACCTCACCAGTGCATGATTGGGCCAGGGAGGGACAATGGGAGGGCTCCAGGGCATGTCTGTCCCATCTCGCTCATGTACGTCATAGTGACTTGTCGACCGGTCAACTGTCTGTCCCCTGGTGGTCAGTGCACGTCATAGGGAGCAGTTGAGCAGCCTTAGCATATCATTAGCATATTACGCTTTGATTGGTTGTTCGGTTTTCTGCCGTTTGGTCTATTTGCATATTACCCTTTTATTATATAGGATGGTTTCCAGTTTCCCTCTGGGTTATGGACATCTTAAACTCTGCACTTCAATTTTCTCTCAATATCCAGAGTTTGTCATGGCTATTTCTCCACTTAAGGTTGAGTAACTACATGATTGATTTCTCTTTAGGGATTTTTTTTTTTTACTTTTATTTCAAGGCACTGAATTTGATTGTGGCTTATGAATTAGTGCAAAATGCTTGTCTTCAAGTAAGAACAGGCCCTTGACTAAATTACTTAATCTGAGCTTCAACTTCCTTTTGTGTAACCCAGCAGCTTGGACTTAAAAGCCTGTTTCTTAAGAGTCACTCTCCTTTCTTGATCTTTTATTTGAGAACAGGGTCTTTTCTCATAAAGTAAGAGCTCCATAAAGTTAACATGTTGAGTGGTGTATTTTTTCAACCTTGAGTTGGGCACAATTTAATTAGTCATACTGCTAGGTATATTTACTTTTACATATGCTTACCTCTAAAAGTTTATATAGCTCTTGTTACTATTTTAAGCAATATAATATTTTCTTATTTTCTCTTACATTTTTAAATTTATTATTGTTAATGTAGAGGAACTTGATTGATTTAAAACATTTGTTGATCTTGTATCCGTCGGCCTTGTTGACTATGTTATTAGTTCCTACTAGTTTATGTGTGGATTCCTTAGAGCCGTGGTCGGCAAACTGCGGCTCGTGGGCCACATGCGGTTCTTTGGCCCCTTGAGTGTGGCTCTTCCACAAAATACCACGGCCTGGGCAAGTCTATTTTGAAGAAGTGGTGCTATAAGAAGTTTAAGTTTAAAAAATTTGGCTCTCAAAAGAAATTTTAATCGTTGTACTGTTGATATTTGGCTCTGTTGACTAATGAGTTTGCCAACCACTGCCTTAGAGTTTCCTAGATAAGTGTTGATATTAAATGTAAATAATATATTCTGTCGATAAATTTAGTTCATTATAATGCATTTTATAGATACATTTAAATCACATAATAACCTTTCTACACCTTTTTTTAAGATTTCTCCCCGAGCCGAAACTGGTTTGGCTCAGTGGATAGAGCGTCAGCCTGCGGACTGAAGGGTCCCAGGTTCGATTCCAGTCAAGGGCATGTATCTTGGTTGTGGGCACATCCCCAGTGGGGGGTGTGCAGGAGGCAGCTGATTAATGTTTCTCTCTCATCGATGTTTCTAACTCTCTATCTCTCTCCCTTCCTCTCTGTAAAAAAAAATCAATAAAATATATTAAAAAAAAAAAAAGATTTCTCCCCTCCCCAGAGATAACCAACATCAAAGATTTGCAAGTATTCAGGCCATATTTTAATTATTTTTTTGCATATATATATTTACATACATGCACCCATAAGCAATATGTAGAATTGTTTTTAAAAATTTACGTAACTGTTATCATAATCTAACATCTCAAATCTTCTTTTTTTTTTTTACAGTTCCTTTGCTGTGCAAAAAGTTTTTAGTTTGTAGTTCCATTTATTCTTTCCCCTTGCCTGAAGCAATATATCAGAAAAAATAACACTGTGAGAAATGTCACATCTTATTTTCTTTCAATCAGTATTGTGTTTTCAAGATTTATCCATGCCAATTCATGTAGATCTAGGTCTTTCATTTTTAACTCTTGGCTATTATACCATCATATGCATAGGGCACCATTCATTTTTCATTCAAGCTTTATTGGACATTTGGATTGTTTCCATATTTTTTCTAGAATAAAGCATTCCCTAGAACACCCCTGAAGACTTCTCCTGATAGTCAAGAAGGGCCAGGTTGTCTGAAAGGATTGCTGTTTACCTTTAGCCACATGCCAACAGGCCACCTCCAGCTAGCAATTTGAAGCACAGATGAAAAGAAAAGCCCCCCAAATGGGAAGATCTAAGAAGCTTCCCAGAAGGTAGGAGGTTAGTGCTGGGATCCTGTTGGGAGCCCAGGGGAGATTGGGCTGGCCCGAGCTGCCCTGCTGCTGCCTTGGCCACCTCAAGAGAAATGTGGAGGAAAGGAGAATCCAAAACCTATGAGTAGACACAGAAAGATGTTGGGGACCAAAGCTGTTATTGAGGTCACTGAGTGGGACTGTGAGGGTACAGAGAATTTAGATAGCCAAGCTCTGCCTTCTGAGAACTTCTCCCTAAAAGATGTTCATAATTAAGGTGATGCCAGGAACACACAGCTGACTTGGGCCACACTGTCACAGATGCTGCTGCTTTTTCAGTATCTCTTCTTGTTCATACACTTTTGTTTCCCATTGTTTGGCCACTGCCCTCAGTACTCCAATGATGTGAAGCATGGTAGCTAGGGGGCCAGGGACACTAATGACCGATCTTGCTATGTGATAATAGTCCACAGCTTGAGGGTCATGAAGGCAGCCAAACTAAGCTCTGGAAGGAGAGGTGAGTTTGAAGAGATGATTTGAGCTGCGGATGCTCTTTCAAGTCTTGATGAAGGAAATCTAGCTCTAGTGCCTCAAGCATTTCCTGAAGTCCTGCTTGTTTATAGGCTGGCCAATGGGACTAAGTTCGCTCAGTGAAGGAACCATGGATCCCTCATTATCTCATTGCTGCTCACACTGGTCCATCTCTGACATACAATCTGCAAGACTGATCTTCCCCTGTAACAACTTTTCACCTGCTACTATCATCTCACCAGCATTTACTGCCACTCCCCAATGTCCCCCTAATATGCCATTGCAGTGAATTTATAATTTGATAAACACGCTTCTCACCAGATTCTCAGTAACTCCTTATAAAGTCTATCTACTTTATGCCATAATATTCACACATCAATAATCCTTCTAATTTTTTAGCTTCAGAATAACCCATTAGAAAACTTTTCTTTTTCTTTCTATTTTTTTTTGCAAATCCTTCCTATCTTTTAAGGTCCTTTTCTTGTTTCTCTACCATCCTGACCCCCTCCTTTTATTTTCTTATATCAGTAATTTTTTAACCTCCCTCCCTAATTTCCTCACAAACATTTAGAGTTTATTCCTCACAATTTAGAAAATATTTATTGAAAAAGAATAACCTCACAGGTATTCTTACAATTCTGGAAGCTTCCCTGTCTGGCAACCAACAGAAACAGGCCCACAGAGACCTGCAGTTAAGTTTCAAAGCCTTCTAAGAATAAAGCTCATACCAAGAATACCTCCCAGCAAATTAGAGTCCCTGGACCACTGCCTAAACTGAGCTTTGGATTCCCACCCACGAAAGAGGATTTAGGTGAAAGTCATGGGGTAAAGGTGTCTTAAAATCCACATAAATAGAAAACCAACCAACCAAACAATCAAAAAAACAAAACAAAACAAAAAAACACACCAAAAATTAGAAGAAAACTCCACATAAAACACTTTAGGCAATGGTTCCATTTATCAGTTTTTAATCTGTACCAAAGGGTGTGTGTTGTGTGTGTTTAAGGTTGTGGTACATTGGAGGTGGATAAAGTTGAAAGGGCACTATGAGCTCTAGTTACAAATCCATACAAGTTCAGCAGAGTTGCTCATTGTGGTCTGAATAATTGCATTAGGCCTGACAGATTTTAGCTGTTTCTGCCACGTTTTTTGGAGCAACCTATAAGTGTAGAATCTTGGGTTCCCTTTGTAGGTTTCTCAGTTGTCATTCCACTATGTCATTTCCTGGCCTCATCACGGTGCTGCCAAAATCTGACCCAAACACTCTGCTGTTCTGGGCCCTCAGTACTTTCTCTTCTTGTCATTACTGGGAATATTCTTCTGAATCTCTTGGCCAAGTTCTTCCATCTTTGAGGCACTCTACTTTATCCTCACGATTTTAAAGCCCCCTGTTTTTTTCACAGTAGATTTTGATGACTTCTTACACCCGGAGTCAGACAGAATCATTATCAATAGAGAAACTATTTAACCTTTTTTAAGGAGTCATGAGAATTTAATCTTTAATTCTCTCTAAACAAGGAGGAGAAATATAATAAAATTAGCTATTAGTTACTGAGAGAGCATTATGAGCCAAGTACTCTTCCAAGCATTTGTATGGACTATTTAGTTAGTCCACAGAATGACTCTATGAGGCAGATGCCCATAGCATATCACAGGATGAGCTGTCTCTGTTCTAAGTCAATGTGGGCACAACTCCTGGAACCTTGCAGGAACTTTGTTGTTCTGCACCCTTGGGGTCAGCTGGGACCAGATCACACTAGCCCGCAGTATATGAGAGTAGATGAGGAATTTATTCATGCTTGAAGTTACTGTACACTGTACTCATATCAAGTACTAAGAGATTCCAAGTTCAATGAGGTGTATCTGGCCCATATAAATCTCCAAATTGTTCTACCAGTATGTGCAGAAAACCTCTGGCCTAGGGGAGTTCTGAACTGGTTCTGTTTGTTCCCACCAAGTGCAGGTTCAGGGGCTCTCTGTGATCCCCCATCATCACCCTCTAAATATCTGAACCATCTCACAACTCAGAGGTTTATGAATGTCCTGCCATAGTGGAGATAGAATAAGTCAGATGGGCCCCCTGGTACTCTCTTTCTGGGAGTCATGGGTGAAATGCTGGCCACTGGAGACACATGCTTGCATAGAGGCAAGCAGAATGATCTCAGGGAGCTTGCTCTGCATTTGTGTGTGTGTTCCCTGCTAGTAGATACTCTTGTTCAGCCACCTCTAATCTCCCTCCACCCTCCGCTGAAAGATTTCTTTTCATCCCAAGGGTAGGATATTTGCCCCATCATATCTTTCCCTAATATAGGGTTATTGTGAGTTGTTCCAATTCTCTCTCACTTCATCTCTGCTCTAGTCTCCTCCCTCCAGAATGGTCTGCTGATTCAATGGGTGTAGATCCAAAGATAGCAAGAAATACCAACAATTCCAAAATAACAACACAGACATAGCAGGAAAACTTCAAAACATTTATCCTGCCATATTTTAAAAATTGCACAAACATTATATGAGATATCTCAGTGTCAAAACTCAAATGATTTAGAAATGGAATAAAACAAGTTTTCTTTATTCCTTCCCCAGTTTATTCCAGTCCTCTGTTAATGTGATTAACCATCTGGTATATAAGCTTTCAGACATTTTTCTATGCATATACACACTCCCCCCCCCCACATTGAGTGGGTGACTCAATGAGGAGGGTGAATCATAGAACAACAGGATATTGGAGGTGGCCTATGTGGGAAAAAAGGTGTGTATGTGCCATCCGCCTCATAGAGAAATATTTCCAGTAGCTGGTAGTGAATATCTGCTGAATGTTTACTCTGTGTCAGGTACTCTTGTAATGGCTGTATATATAATTATCATTTATTATATATACAGCATACTAATGGGTCAGGTACAATTATAAACCCCATGTGCCAGGTAAATTCAGATAAAGTACAGATAAATACCCAGAGGCCAAGTGACTTGCCCGAGACACTAAAGCAAGTCAAAATCCATAACGTTTAATCACTTTGCTCTGTTACCTCCATCTGGGAAACTTGATGATTTTGCCACTAAAACCTTTAAATACCATGATGCATTTTTACATTTCTAAAACTATCATGGGATGGCTTGTATGGGCTAACTACACTGTTATTTTTAAAACCCTTATGCAGCTGGATGAAGGTAAGCCAGGGACTTCAGGATTCAAGACTTCCTACCAACTTTTAAAAATAACTTCTTGAATTCAATTTATGTAACATCAAGTCTAGGATATAGTCCACATAGTAACAGAAAAAAGAAAATATGTAGAAAGTACTTAAAGTTGACTACTACTGGGAGTGTAGCAAATCTTATTGGGGCCAACGTGGATACCCAGAGAACACTTGCTCTTTCTAGCCTAGGCATTTGGAAGAACTCCACCAACTGCCAAGGTCCCCAGAGCAGTTACTCAGCTCGCTTATGAGCACTGGAGCATTCCCAGTTTAACAGAATCATAAACAAGTCTTAAATTTGGTTTGCAATTCTACATTCTTGATGCAATAATATTTTCAGAGTGTGGGAGGATATCAAGCTATGAAAATATCCTTGGAGAGATTTGCTTATTAAGTTTGGCTTTTTCAAGCTTCCTAATATGTTTTCACTAAACACCAGGAAGTTCTCTTTATTTTTCAGATACATGTTGTTCTTCCTTTGTCTAACAAACTTTCAAATTCTTTTTGATGACTGATCAAGATTGGAACAAATAAATATCTATTTAAAATAAAGAAAATAATGACAATGACAAATAGAAAAAAACCTAAACTTGAGGATACGTTTCATTATAGCTAATTCATTGGAGAGGAAAGTTCCTGCTCATTATTCAGGGTGTGTGAATAGAAGTCAAAGATTCTCAGGCATCTCTGGGATCCTTATGAGTCTCCATCATTCTGATAAGTTGGGTTGGCCAATAAAATATTGAAGGTTTAAATTTGAATATCTGAAAAATCACAAATACATATTTAATATAAGTATACCCCAAATATTGCATAGGAGTCACATTTTAAAAAAAAGGTACTTTTTTATTTACATGAACTGCAAATTTAATTGGGTATCTTGTTTTTATATTATTGACTAAATCTGAAAACCCTGCTGTTGAGCCATGGTGGAAGTAGTTAAGGGGTGGTACACACTGGCTCTGGGTAGAGTGTGAAATCCTTTATAGATGTAGGTTAGAAGCCATGGCCAATTCTCAACTGCAATTATTTCCTTGGCTGAGGTCCTTTTAGTAGGTCTGGAAGCCCATATTCAAGGGGGAGTCCCTAAGTCAGTGTCATCCTGTCAACCATGTTTCCAATGCCAAATGAAGTCTTCTTAGAATTAACTGCAGGTGACTGACAGGAGCTGAGGAGGATTGTGAAACTTGGGGCTAACGTAGCTTTTACCCTTTACGGGTAAAGTTTTGTTGTCCTGGGAGATTTAACAGGAGCAATGTGAAAGATTCAGGTCACCATTCACACAGAAATAGTTTTGTTATCCTCCTGGATGCATGATCAGGCTCTAGTGGTCCACAGAATTATGATCTGGTCTTAAAAAGACAGACCCAAGCTTAGATGTTTCTGGGGACCAGGTAAGGGCCTGAGTTTAAAGTTTAGCTTTTATGGCTTGTGGAGACAACAGTAAACTGGGCATAGTTCCCAGAAGGGAAATCATGGAGGAGACCTTGGCTTCATTTACTATTCAGGCTTTTATAGTATTTGGTTTTATACAGATTGTGTTTCAAGGGTGGAGCTTGTTTACAACTATGGAGGTCCAGAAAATTCTCTGATGTGCTCTTTGGACCTTCACTCCAAAAGAGAGAACAGGGCTGAGGCTATAGAAATGCCATGAACTACTGACAATTGTGTTTCAAGGGTGGAGCTTGTTTACAACTATGGAGGTCCAGAAAATTCTCTGATGTGCTCTTTGGACCTTCACTCCAAAAGAGAGAACAGGGCTGAGGCTATAGAAATGCCATGAATACTTCCCAGGCCTCAAAGACTTGATGCTGCTCCCTGACATGGGCAAAGGGACTTTCATCCATTCTGTGGCCTGTGAGAGCAGTGTGAAAGGAAGCTGCTGTACCTGACTCAGAGGTTTTATATGTGGTAGGAGAAGATTGTCATACTTAGCCAACACTGCTACTACTAGAGTCAAAGAGAACAAATGGTCTGAAATGGTGGTGTCTGGGATGGGAAGGATGTTGCTGAATTTCACAGATGCTATAGAACCAGGGAGTACCACCAGAAGAACTGGGTTGTAATTTGGGTTGCAGATAAGAGAGTGAGGGATGGAATAGGGATTGACCTCATACAACTGGCCATTTTCCCATCCATCCATCCATCCATCCATCCATCCATCCATCCATCCATCCATCCAGTAGATATTTATTGAGTTACTGTCATGTGTCAGGCACCATGTTAGCTTTTGAGATACAATAGTGAAGAAAAAAATTCTCAGTCTTTTAAACATTTTTAAGTGTTATTTATTTATTTATTTATTTATTTATTTATTTTAGAGAGGAAGGGAGAGGAATAGAGATACAGAAACATATGTTGGACCAGTGACCTCTTGGTTCAGGGGTCAATGCTCGAAGACTGAGCCACACCAGCCAGGCAAATTCTCAGACTTTAAGGATTTTATAGTTCAGTCAGAGAGCCTGATAAATAAGTAGGCAATTATAAGATAGCAAATAAGTCATTTGATAGAGTAAGTAGGGTCTCTGTGGGTGAAAACAGGAGGGTCAATTAATTAAACCCAGCTGGAAATGGGTGACCCAAGGGATCTTCTTAAAAGAAGTAATACTAGAGATCTGTAAGTGAGTAAAACATTTCCAGGTCCTTCCCAGGCAAAGATAGACGGAAGGAGAAAGTTTCAGGCAGAGGGGCTAGACTGCACAACGTGTTCTCTCCATAAGGTGGAGAGAACAGTGCATGTTCTTTGATATGGCTGGGGCATGAAATCCGAGGGAGGGGAGTGACAGGAACTGTGGCAGGAAAGGCAGGCAGGACTCCTTAGGCCACATTAACAAGTTTAAACTTCGTTCTTTTCAGTAGGGATTCATTAGAGGTATTCATTGGAGGACTTCATCAGATGTGTGTCTAGAAAAGTCATGTAGGTACTTATGTGAACAGGGTGAATTTAACTGGGCATCAATATGTACAGTAAGCTCAACATCTGTGTGTGTACCACTGTCACATGAACTATACAGGTCACTGAATCAAGTGGGGCGGTGAGTGGTTTTTTGTTTGTTTGTTTTGTGTGTGTGTGTGTGTGTGTGTGTGTGTGTGTGTGTGTGTGTGTGTGTGTGTTTTAATGGTGGATAGACCAGAGGATGCTATGCCATAGTTCCAATAAGAGCAACATGAAACCAGTGAACTCTCCAAAGTTTCTGCAAGGCAGATCTTTCTTTGCATTATTTTAAATTGCCTCAGGACCTAAAAGGGCCATCATGATAGAAAAGGGGTCTGGCACATGTAACACCTCAATGGAAATAACAGCTGATAGAGAGAAAAAAAAGGAATTTGATGAATCCTGGACAGGTGTTAGAAGCATACAGCAGCTAAAGGCCTTTCCAAAGCACAGCTGCATAACTCCTGGTCCTACTTACCTTCTCCTCTTCTTGAGCCCCAAACTTGTGAGGATGAAAGGGTATTCTAGAGAACTGTGGTCAAATTCCTTTTTATGGGAAATTCCCATACAATTAATAGCTTCTTTCTTTCTCAGGAGAAGATTAAATGAACAGCCATGATGGTTAAATGAGTTGCACCACTTGAGGAGATATATGCCTCAGATTGTGAGAGGTGGGGAACATGCCCTATTTGTAAATTTCTTCAAAGAAATCTCTCTGGTCCAAACCTGCGCTGGCTCAGCAGGCAGTGCTGTTCCTGAGGACAGGGAGGGCCAAGCCACCCATGCTAGCTCCAAATGCTTCAAATGAGGCAACACAGTTACAGTTGATGCCACAGGTAACCATTTGTGCTTCCGAAGCAGTTATTAAAAAGGGAGAACATCTCACTCTCCTTAAAACTTATGGCTGACGACCTTATTTTTCCAAGACTCTTTCTTCCCCCGAAGAGTATGGGTATGTGTGTGTGTGTGGGATCCATATATGCTCAGACATTTGAGAAGTAATCTGAAAATCAGAAAGATGAATTCAGTGTGTCTATATGAATTAAGTTCAATACATGTTGATGTATAGACTGGTCTAAGTCGCTTAGTATCCTAAAAGAGCTACTTTCTTGTTTATTTTACAAGAAGACAATTTAGACCTGGTTCAGGGAAGGGAGCTACTCTTGAAGCCTCTTTAGCTTTACTTTTTCAATTTTTCAATTACAGTTTACATTCAATATTATTCTGTATTAGTTTCAGGTGTACAGCATAGTGGTTAGACAATCATATACTTTACAAAGTGCTCTCCCAGATGTTACAAGTACCCACCATATGTAGTTGTCACAATATTACTTGAGGAAGGTAAAACTCTGCTGTGGATCTAGTTACAGGATGTGAAGGAATATTGATGAAAGACTTGGTTCTTTCAAACATAGATGCTGTGGAAGGTTTCTTTTTCCTCAATATGTGTGTGTGCCTGTGTCAACCTTTCAATGAACTATCATGTGCCACAAAGTGCAAGAAGGAAGCCTAATCATGGCAGACACTCCCCCCTCCCCAACACCTTGTGGTTTGAAAGCAACAAAATCCCCATCAGTGATAATGCTGCTTATCTTTGTTAGTCACTTGGTACCACTTATAAGTTCCCAACCGCTACTGTTTGAGGCTCCCTGTTGCTTTCCATTTCTGGGTGTGTTTCATTCTTATTCTGATCCTGGAAATGTCATTTTTAACAAACTACCAATTACTAGGAAATGTCACTACAACAAAACATCAGTATTCTCCACAGAATTTGTTTTACTGGGATTTGACCTTCGTTGCTAATTCTTGGACTGTCTTCCTAGGTTGTGGCTGATTTGGAATCACATTTCTTCTGCCTGTCGATCACTTTGAAGCTTTTGTTTAGAAATTAAGCTGGAAAAATAACATAGTAGGCTTTCCCCCATGAGAGTCCCTTCCTCTGATGCAAATAATTGAAAACGGACGGTGATAGCATTAAGGGACTTAAAGTTTGAAGGTTTTAAGAATGATTTGGAGAATCAGAATTAAAAAGGAACTGCCGAAACCGGTTTGGCTCAGTGGATAGAGCCTCAGCCTGCACTGAAAGGTCCCAGGTTCGATTCCGGTCAAGGGCATGTACCTTGGCTGCGGGCACATCCCCAGTGGGAGGTGTGCAGGAGGCAGCTGATCGAAGTTTCTCTCTCATCGATGTTTCTGACTCTCTATCCCTCTCCCTTCTTCTCTGTAAAAAATCAATAAAATATATTTAAAAAAAAGAATTAAAAAGGAACTACTACAAGTCAGTGTGAAATATTGTTTTGCCCCAAAATAGATTAAAATAAATTTAAATTTTGGCTCATTATAGGAAATGGTTATACTCTACCTTTCTGAAGTTGTAATACTCAGATGTGCATTGAAAATCTATGTTAACATTCTACCTGGAGATCTGATAATAAAATTGCCACTTGGTGGAATATAGAATGGGAGAAGGGGAAATAATAGACTGGAAGGAGGCCGCGAAAAAGGAACTTCCCCATCCAGGACCAGGCAGTGGGAATGGGAGTCGGACAGGAAAGGAGACAGAGCAGAGCTAGTTTTGAACTCATGGAGCTCTTTGAAAGTGCTGACCACACGAGGGCAGGTACAAAGTGCTACATAAGAGCATCTCCTAAAGTCCCCGGTGCAGGAATGGTAGGGCTCTAGGGTGGGAACTGTCTCCATATTTGGCACACAGGCTGGAATTTCAAAGGTATGATGAAAAGGTCTTTCTCTGAAAGTGGTAGACTGTTCTTTAGATAGAATTTCCAGAGCTGATTATATACTCATGCTAAGGAAAATATATCTGTTAATCTAAGCTCCTTTGAAGGCAATGGGAGGCAGAAAGACCATATACTTTGGCATCTGAGCGACCTGGGTTGGTGTCTTACTCCCACTGAGCTCAACTTCCTCATCTGTAAATTGGTGATGATAATAATAGGATTGTTGTGAACGTTAAATAAGCTCGTGGGTGTTGGGCACTCAGTGCAGTACCTGGCAACAGGAACCATTAGGTAATGGCAAACAGTAATTAATCATTTTTCAAATGATAGAGAATAGTGCATCTCAGGCTTAGAAATTTCTTACTCTTTATACTCTGGCTAAGATCACTTGTGAAACACTTTGAATTTGTTTAAGCCACTTGTCTTCTATCAGAAGCTTGTTCAGTGCCCCTCACATATGTCTAAGACCTTACTTTTTGTGCACTTAGCAGGCTTCTAGCTGCAGGTATCTGCCATTTTCCAGCCCAAGATCTTCTGAAGCTGTAGACGTCTTCCCCGGCTGTGGACAGGGAAGAAGTAGGGGAATGAATGGGTCCTCAGCCAATGAATGATGAGAGTGGGTACATAATGCCCCATCCCTCTTGCTCTTCAGAGAGGATAATTGCATTTCCTAGTTTCTTTGTGGATTAGCTACAGTTGCCCACAATATTCCCCAGCTAATAGCATACTCTTTATTTCTGCCTTCTCTTTCCTCTCCAACTTTCTTACTTTCCTACTGGGGTTTCTTCCATTTCTCAAATTAACTATTTGAACTGGAATGTTTATCACTGGGTTTGATTCTGGGAGAACCTATATGAAATAATTTTCCTGAGGAAAAAAGTTGTCAAGTTGTCTTTTAGCTAAAGATATTAAATGATAGAAAAACTTAGATTTCCTTTATAGTTAATATATTTCTCACAGACATTTGGCTACAGTACTGTTTGAATAATTATGCAATGTACTAGTAGAAGTGATACCAAAAACCATAAGGGCACTACTGTTTTATAATTAAATGTGTTCACTTTAAGCATCTAAGAGTAGGCATCAGTTATATGAAATGCTAATGAAAAAGTAACCTAAGAGAAACAGTTAATTGTTTAAGAATAATTATAACTTCATTTGCAATAATCAAGTCCTGCTGAATTCAGTTGTCTGCACACAATAGTGATTGGTGTCACAGGAAAACTAGATTAAGTTGATAGATAGTAATCAAGTTTAAATGAACTTGATGGGGGACCAGTGGTCATTCCTTCTCCTTTATTTCTTAGTTACTAAAAATGAGTACTAAAAAGTGCTTCTATCCACTCTTCTCACTTTGTTCTCTTACTTGAAATATATAAGAAGAAAAAATGCAACAAAGTGTAAGCTCTTTCTTAAGGAAAAGTACTTTATAGATATTCTTAAAGACAACTTTAACTGGGAAATCATAACTGCACAATAGATAGGAGTAGCTTGATTTTAAATTTGGAGCCCATTTCTAGGGGGCAAATGGATGGAGGCAAAAAGAAGAGATTGCATGGGACAAGAGGGTTAAGAGCATAGATGGAACCCATATGTAATAACAGCTAGTCATTTAAAAACTGCTTTAATTCTTTGTTGTAGATATAAAAGCCAGGCCAGAAGCACCTAAAATTTGTAAAAAATATTGATAATCCATATATATATTTAAAAGCCTAAGTGATTGAACGACTGAACAACTGGTGGACCGGTCGCTGTGATATGCACTGACCACCAGGGAGCAGATGATCAATGCAGAAGCTGCCCCCTGTTGGTCAGTGCACTCCCACAGCCAACCTCCCGCAGTCCCTCTCCCCAGCTGGCTGGTCCCCCGATTGGCCCTGATTGCCAGCCAGGTTGAGGGACCCCACCTGTGCATGAATTTGTGCACTGGGCCTCTAGTATGATGTGATCATCATGAGACCTATTCACATTATTTCTGGTGCAGATGAAGCTCAAATTCTCAGCTTTATTTTATCTCCCTGCCTTTTTATCTATTTTCATGCATTTATCACAGATTTGATTTGGGAGAACTATTCCATCTGTGTGTTGGATTGGCACAAGGTAAGACATTTCCCTCTCTTGCTAGTGATGCCTACTCACAGCTTGGACAAAATATAGCTTGGGCTACACATTCGATGTTTTGGCTCTACCTACCAGGATGGTTTGCAAATAGTATCAGTGGTTGTATCTTCAAAATAGTAGTTTTAAATTTTTCCCCAGCAATTGATTCATTTTTTCAAATAGAATATTTAGTAGAACTCCAAAGTAAAAAATATATTATGAAAATACTAATTCAACAGAGATATTTGAAAAATGGTAACAGGCTGTTGTATGCTGTAAGGACACTCTGCAGTTATTTATCCAGAAACCCAAGGAGGTACAGTAGGAAATTCCATTTCAAAATGGAATAACCAACAATATCTATTGATTGTATTTTTATCCCAAACATCAAAGTCAGACAAGAAGCACACAACACTTCTAAGTACTAAAAGATTTATAATTCAATAATATTAAGACATTACCTGTTGGAAATTTACTTGTTATTGAACATTTGACTGTTAGGTGATAAGACTGTACTTCAGGTAGATAAGTCTGCATCTCATATCGCATGTAAATGGGAGGGGCACACTATTGTAGAACTGGGTTATTGGTAAGGAAAAAATGAGATCTCTTATTTAAATCTTATCGAAGGTACAGTTTACTGTGATAAACTTAAAGGATATGTACTTAGCAAATTATACCAAGGGACATCAGTTTGGGAGATGTTCAATGAACATGGATTCTTCATTCTCCTCAGTTCTACCTGTCTGAGATCCTATCTAGTTGCATGAAATTCAGAGTGGGGTCTCATTTAAACCTTTATAATCCAAATTTGTCACCCTGAAAATTCAGCATGATTCCACAATATCATTGCAAAATCTGCCATTAACTAACTAGCCCTTGTAACCTGGCCTTAACAGTTTCTCCTGTCCCACTAGCACCTTGTCCACAGGTTCCACAATGAGACTAGGTATTGCACATGCCCAATATGGACTGGCTTAGAGTGTAGTCCTTGGAAAATCTTTCACATACATGGGGACTTGATTACATATCTTTAGAAATGAGAGGAAGCCAGAAACTGGTGTTTAGTTAATAAGATTTTTAAAGGAAGGTTATTTCTATGCACAGATTTGGTAAAAGTTTTATACTGAGGTTTGCAGGCAAGAATGAGTTAACCATACAATATTTTGGAAGAGGGTTCACCCAAATGTGTTAAAGATCTGATATATAACACATGTGAGTTAGTGCTTTCGAGTGTATTCCCACAGAGTTAAAACATACATTAGAAATAAAAAATGTGGACCAATTGAACACCTGAAACAACTCTGCAGGATTTTAGAGCTTCTAGGAACATAATTCAAAAATAAATCCTGAAATGAGGTCCCTGATTTGGAAAACTTGTATTATTGCCATTTTATAAATGGAGAAAAAGCAAACAAACTCAAAAAAGAAAAGACAAGGTAAGGAGATTTTGGTTCACATAGGCATGATTGCATAGTAGCCCATGGCAGGCCAGAGAAGTGGAGCTTGGGGTTGTGCTGACATCCAGGAATCTAATGGACTCAACTTCCAGCAAGTACATGCAGCACTGAAGGTTCAGACTAGAGCTGTCTTATTGGATTTTGTGTAAAATAAAATTCATTTTATTCAAGTGGGAACTATTAGTTGCTCAAAAATAATAGTGGGATGTAATTTCCTATTACTATCTCCAATGTCTGATGGCTTAGTAATGATAAAACATTAAAGTGCAGGAATAATCATTAGAACCGGTAATAGGAACGGTAGGCCACTGTTTTAGGTTATGAAGTCATCCATAATAGTCTTCCTAATAGTCTTACCCGACTCAGTTTGTAGGTTGTAAAGTGTCTGTTGGAAACAAAGTGTTCTTTGTTTTTCCCTAAACTGATGCTAAATTACACTCCTAATAGATTATCATTTTAAATGACCATCATTTGAAGAAATCCTTTTCCTCCAAGAGCAAATTCAGAACAGTCTACTCTAGTCTGCTGGTTTAGGCAGCTTTTTTGCATCCAATTTCATTCTTATGGGATTTAAAACACAACAACTTTTCCTTCCCTTTAGCATAGGGAGTTAGGGGGAGTCCAGACGCTGGACTTGGAAATGCAAGGTTTGTGCTGTGGAGGAAGACAGAGATGAGTTAAACCCTTCCATTTGCTCACTGAGAAGATCAATTTAGGTTTTCCTAAAGGATGAGAAAGGATCTAGAAATGGAAGATAAGGCCGAGAGTAGAAGTACATCAATGTGAGATCAGGTAGTCATGTAGCGTGGAGGGGTCCCTTTTTATCTTTATTGATTTTCAAGTATGTGGTTTGTTAGTTTTGGAGAGCAGGTATGAACATATGCTCTATATGCAATCTTATTTCCTTTTACTTCGAATCCCTGGAATAGGGTGGGATTAGGGTCAGGGATTGTTAGTGGGTATGAATAAAAAAGAAGAAATAGTTCAATTAAAGAACTTTAATAACTAAAAATTGCATGAGAAGTTAGGGCATGTTTCAGGCAATACATACAAAGAAAATATTTAATTTGAAAAATATGCTACCTCCATAATATATGCTTATACCCACTGGAATAATTCTGGGAGTAATTTATTAGAACCCAGACTTTCTAGAGTAGATACAATGACCTAGTCCTAGCATATCTATTCTCAGTAGATAACAGAAATGGGTAGCCGAAGCACCTCTCAGTGGGACAGGACTGAACCTCATTGTTAATAACCCAGTGTTCCTTTTTGTAAGGAGGATGTTGGGTAAATGACTCTGGTTCTGGGTCAGACGATGTTTAACAACCTGAGCTAGTGGCAACAGAGACTTGCTGTGTCACTCAGAAAGGATATATTGAGGAACATGGTCACTCTTTCTGATGGCAATCTTCTTATCAGTTGCCACAGCCTAGAGAACAGGCACCTCCCACAAAGTTGTTCAGATGACAGATGGGTCTTGCATGGAAGCTTGGAGTTAACTACCTTTCCAGAGATTCCTTTCCAGCTCAAGCGGGGATTTCAGAAGCCATTCAGCTAATGAACACTGACTGGCCAGCTGTTTCATCTATAACACAATGAGGCCTTCAACTTGTCTATAGCTTGGTACAATTAGTCAGCACAGGTGCTGCTGGTTGGAAAGCTATTAAATTTTCACTTATGCTGGCATTTCACTAGAGGCGTTCAAGCCTTGCAGAGCTAGAAAGGGTTGTACTCTTAAATGATAGAAAGGAAGTTCAAACTTGTGGAGCGAAGAAGGAACTTGTAGGTAATGACCTGGTTTGTCCATGATGTCTCCTTGGTTTCTGAACTCAGTGCTTTGTCCTCCCTCGCCCTTCAGATGCTGCTCTGCCAGATTCATTAACCGATTAGCCCTCCTTTTCATTTTCATGTCAAACATTCCTAATATCCAAGAAATAAATACTGGTTTCATTGGCATATTGCTGACCTTGGACTGGCTTTGGATTTGCTAGTTGGGTGTAGTTTACTCCTCAAGGCTTGCCTGAAGCTTTCATTCTCTTATGTGATGGGAGGAAAACTAATGAGAAATGGACCTAAAGACTGGATCAATGCATGAATAGATGCTTCCCCCCACACCTAAACATACATAGAAGGGAGGCAGATAGGATAAATACTCCCTAGTGAGACATGCCAGTCTAAAGTGAGTGGGAAGGGGAGACAAATATGGAAATCCTTTAGCCCTCATATTAGAGTCTGGGGGTAGGGGACATCTTTAAATTCCTTTTTATTTGTTTAATTATTTCATTCTCTAGTCTGAATGTGTCTAAATACAAGTCCAAGTTAAATACAACGAAACCCTGATGTTAGGGTGGGAGACCTACGCCTACTTTGTGAGATGGGTATTTTACTTTTTTTTTTTTAGATTTTTATTATTTTAACTTTTTCAATTACAGTTTACATTAAATATTATTTTGTATTTTCAGGTGTATAACACAGTGGTTAGACAATTATATACTTCACAAAGTGTTCCCCTTAATATTTCCAGTGCCCACCTGGTACCCTACATAGTTATTAGAATATGATTGACTATATTTCCTATGCTGTACGTTACATCCCTGTGACTATTTTGTAACTGCTAGTCTTTACTTCTCAATCCCTTTACCTTTTTCACCTGGTCCCCCAAACCTCCTCCCTTCTGGCAACCACCAGGTTGTTCTCTGTATGAGATGGGTCTTTTAATCTATTCTGTGTTTCTATTAGAAGGGAGATTAAGATAGCTACATATCTTAGAAAATCTGTGATATGTCAGTGCCTTGTGCTGTTATATTTCTTCTCTTTGTTTCTCTCCCCACCCTCCTCTTTTTCCTGAGAACATGTATAATAAGGCAGAAATTGCCTTGCTCCCTTTTACCTTTAATTTTGAAAACACCATGAGCCTGTCTCTGTATGAAGAATGTAGCCATCATTACCCCACATAATGCCCTCAACAAGCATCGGAAGTAAGCATTATCAGCACCATTTTACAGACAGGAAAATGAGGCTCAGGGAGATAAACTCATGTCAGGTCACATAGCTGGTGGTACAGCTGAGACTCAGGTCCAGATCTCATTACAAAAGCAGCTCTACTCCACATGACTGATATGCATCAACACTATCTGTGTTTTCTTTTAAAAAGTTTGGAGAAAAAGAGAGCAAGTCCTTCATTTGGGTAAAAAAGGAATTTCATAGACCTGCATCTCAATATACTGTCAGACTAATGAAATAATGAAAAGTCCAAGCATTCTCAGGGATTGGAATAGTTGCTGTTCCCATAATTTTGTCTCCATTTCATAAAATTTAAGTTGATTATGTCTCAATAAAAAAAGACACTAAAACATAAGACTGGACAATTTAACATCATCTTTTGAGACTTGGTGGCCAGTGAATGGTTTATTCTCCTCTATTGCTATGTCATAAGGACAAATATAGCTTTGATTACAAAAATATGGTTTTATTCCTCTTTATATTCTACACAGGAAGTGCATTAAGCCGTAGTGACCTCTATTCAAGAGAAACATGATCAGCAAGACACAAACAGTGTGAGCACTTGCTCACCCAAGAAGCACTGCTCCGGTGGACTGATAGACGTGTCTTGGAGAAAATGTAGCAGTTGTCTAGGTGGGGTTAAGAAGGCCAGATGCTGAGAAGCAATGGTCCTGTGGGTCTCGTGGAGGGCTGTTGTGAAGTAGATCATCATTATGCAGGTAAGGATTTGTCTAAACCCCAAACACTTGAAATGGCTATCTCTAGGAAATGGAATGATGTGAATGTTCAGCAACTTGAAGCCAAGAGGAACTTCAATAAAAAGAGGGAAAGCACATAAGTCGGTTATATTTTGCCCACTGGGACAGACTCTTGCTTCTGAGGCTGGGCATATCTCTGGACACAGAATACCCTTCTGGTGTGTGCTTCAGGCTCTGCGGGCAGGTGTTTGGTTACCACTTTGCGGCCAGTGGACCCGGGGGGGGGGGTGGCTGCTTGTTGAAGGAGTTCGTTGGCAGCTCCTGTGTGTCTTTCTGCTGCTCTTACCCCCATGCCTTCATCTTCTTCCCTCACTGCTCTCCTCAGGCAGGGCCGGCTGTACCTCTAGCACCACCATGAACTTGGGAGCTTTGCGCCTATTCTTGAAATGGGTTGTTTCAGTAGTTGAAAATTTATATGCTTAAACCTTGCCAGAAGGTTAAATTGCCATAATATTTTCTTGAAAATTCTTCTTTACATTTATAACTAAAATTTATTTTCGGCTTTTTTCCAGGTTATTTTGTTGGAATTCTCTCTTATTTGTTGTGAATTTGCTATTAATTCTCAATTCATGGGAGCATCAAAGTTGGTATGTCCTTTACTCATTGTTAGTTTTACAGTATTCACTATCCAGTGTATTTCAGTTCCTTTAAGCATTTTGAATGATGGCACTGGCCATGCCAGCAAGTGTGAGGTTCCCAGAGCCCTCTAAAGCAGGGATGATGGAAAAAAATAAGAATCTTCACTTTTTTCAGAGGAAGTGGGCCAGAACTACTAGTATTCCAAAATGTGTAAAATCATTGCTATCCTAAACCATAGTATTGTTTTAGCACCCATGAGGCAGTTTTGTGTGTTTCAGAAGGAGATCTTTAATGTTTCTCTATATTACATTCAGTATCCAATAAACAATCCCTAGTACCTATACATTTGTGCTGTTAGTCATCTAAAGACTTCATTCTCACAAACTGTACCAGTTGACTTTGATCTGCCTTGTTATGATAAGTAGTTTGGTGTCTATTATAAGTTGCATTGCTAATACTGTATGAGGATCATCAGGTTCACTAAAATCCTTTTGGCCTGAAATGTTTCACTTATCCTATTCATCTCAGTTTGCTCAACCAGTCCTTCTAAGCTTGCTTTCTTGTTTCCATTGATTTCCCCCTCTAAGTCAAAGTCGTTATAATCAGTCTTGCCATAGAAGGTGCACTCAGAGTTCACCCTGAACTGATCACAGATCCTCATATCTACCAAACAAAGTGGAATATGTCGTGAAGAGGAAATTTGTTAAGTCCTTAGGGGTAGTGTCTCATGAGACTCACTAAGCATGTGGGCCAACATGCTTTCATGATTCTCATAGTCTTTGCCTTTAAAATATTTTAAATTGTGGTAAAATATACATAACATGTAATTTACCATTTTAACAATTTCATAATGGTTACAGTTCAGTGGCATTCACGTTGTGTAACCATCACTACTATTAATCTCCAGGAAATTTTTTATCTTGAAAAATGAAAACTCTTTACCCGTTAAATAATAACTCCTCTTTCCTCTCTCCTGGCACTACTATTCTACTTTCTGTCTCCGAATCTGAATGTTCTAGGTATTTTATATAAGTGGAATCATAAAATGTTTGTTCTTTTGTGACTGGCTTATTTTACCACAATATCTTCAAGAGTCATCCATGTTGTAGCATGTATTAGACTTCCCTTCCCTTTTAAGGCTGCATAATACTCCATTGTTTGTTGATAACTACATTTTTTTTATTGTCTGTGGTATTTCATTGTTTATTTATCAAGAGAAACTATTCCTTAGCTCAAATATTCATGTTTCATAGTTCAGGAACACAGGTCAGTGACAAACCTCCATGGAATTCAACCCAAAGAAATTCTTTACATTCTAAGATCACTTTGTACTCTGAAAGATACCAGCCTTCCTCATCTCCTCAAAATCTTTCGTGGAATCATGATTTTTGTAGAAATCTGCATATGCCTTCTTTCTTGGTTCAGCTGCACCAAACTCATAGGAAGCTGCAACCTCCAGGGATACAATGATGACTCCAATAATATGAAATGTCAGAGACTTGGCCAGAAGGCCACGCATCTGAGTTTTTGGCAAAGCACCGGAAGACATGGTAGTTATACTCTCCCACCACCAATGTCCTTCCTGAGGGAGAAGCGGATGACCTATACTACATTTTGTTTATCCATTCACCATTGATGAACACTTATTTGGGTTGCTTCCACCTTTTGGCTATTGTGAAGAATGCTGCTATGAAGATGGGTGGACAAATATATTTTCCAGTCCTTGCTTTCAATTCTTTTGGGTCTATATCCAAAAGTAAAATTGTTGGATCATATGGTGATTCTATTTTTAATTTTTTGAGAAATTACTATGTTTTCCATAGTAGCTCTTACTATTTCACATTCCCACTAGCATTTTTTAAAATTTTTTTCTTTATTGATTAAGGTATTGCATATGTGTCTTTATCCCCCTATTACCCCCCCCCCACACACACACCCCCACCCCACTCATGCCCTCAACCCCCTGGTGTCTGTGTCCATTGGTTAGGCTTATATACATGTATACAAGTCCTTTGGTTGATCTCTCCCCCTTAACCCTCCACTCCCCTAGCTTCCCTCTGAGGTTTGATGGTCTGATCAATGCTTCTCTGTCGCTGGATCTGTTTTTGTTCATCAGTTTATGTTGTTCATTATATTCCACAAATGAGTGAGATCATGTGATACTTATCTTTCTCTGACTGGTTTATTTCGCTTAGCATAATGCTCTCCAGTTCCATCCATGTTGTTGCAAATAGTAAGAATTCTTTCTTTTTTACTGCAGCATAGTATTCCATTGTGTAGATGTACCACTGTTTTTAATCCACTCATTTGCTGTTGGGCACTTAAGCTGTTTCCAAATCTTAGCTATGGTAAATTGTGCTGCTATGAACATAGGGGTGCATATATCCTTTCTGATTGATGTTTCTAGTTTCTTGGGATATATTCCTAGAAGTGGGATCACTGGGTCAAATGGGAGCTCCATTTTTATTTTTTTGAGGAAACTCCACACTGTTCTCCACAGTGGCTGCACCAGTCTGCATTCCCACCAGCAGTGCACCATGGTTCCTTTTTCTCCGCATCCTCGCCACCACTTGTCGTTTGTTGATTTGTTGATGATAGCCATTCTGACAGGTGTGAGATGGTAACTCATTGTCATTTTTGATTTTCATCTCTCAGATGATTTTCCCACCAGCATTGCACAACAGTTCCAATTTCTCCACATCTTTACCAACACTCTCTCTCTCTCTCTCTCTCTCTCTCTCTCTGATAGCCATCCTAATGAATGTGAAGTGCTATCTCAGTATGGTTTTGATTCATATTTCCCTAATTATTAGTGTTGTAAAGCATCTTTTCATGTGCTTATTGGCTATTTGTGTATTTTCTTTGGAGAAATTCTTATTTACGTCATTTGCCCATTTTTTAATTGAGTTGTTTGGTTTTTTGGTGTTGAGTTGTAGAAGTTCTTCATAATTTGTATAATTTGCCAAAATGTTCTTCCATTCTATTGGTAGCCTATTCTTGTTGCCAGCAACTTTTGATGCACAAGAGTTTTGCACTTTGATCTAATCTATTTTTTTTCTCCTTTTTCTGCCTCTGCAGCCTTTGCCTTTCAATATGAAATCTCTTCATGGTCTTTTTATTCTGGCAGAATAATCTTGGTTACTTTACTCTTATGTAAAACTTCATATTATATACCTTTCATTAACCTCACTGCTCAAGAAGCTTCTCACTTTTGCAGACACTGAAGCCCAGTGAGTGCTGCTCCATATGGAGGGTCAGCAAGCAAGCTGTGGGGCTAGGGGTCTCACATCCCCATGCTGACTTCTACTTATGCTTTCCTGAACTGGAGTTCTGTTTTAACAATAAAATTTGATTGAGTTTGCTTGCCAGCCTCAGAGTCCCACCTTTTTCCCCATCTATTTTTTCACTATTCATTGATACTTACATTTTCTATTTGTTCAGTTAGTTTTATCTCTGTTGGTATCATCTGAAAAACGAATGAGCATACTAAATACCCTAATCTAGGTCAGGATTTTTAAATTTCCTTTTCTTAAAGCTGTTGAACCCCTTTTGTGAACACAGCTTAAGTGGGCGCTCGGTGTAGCTGATGAGAACCGCGAGAGCAGCCACTGGTCTGTTTGGGCGCAGGGGATGCAGAGGTTCAGCTTGCTGCGGTCCCTCCTCCAGCTCCTGAGGCTTTTCCTCTGAACCTCCATAGAGGCTTTGTGGACAGAAAAACCTCCTGATGGGATGGGAAATGGTTCTCAGCCATTCACTTCCCCTTCCCCAATCCTGCTTACATCTAAGCAATTCAGTCTTTGTATGGTAAATGTATTTAGGAGTCCGGGTAACCTTCAACTTACACAACAGGGTTCTCTGCCTGAACTAGCGGTTCAAAGATCCCCAATCTATTTTACTGACCAAAATGATAACCCACATGGGGCTGAGGATTCATAGCCTTGATAGACCTTTTGTGTCATCTCGATGTGGAGAGTGACCTAGTTTACTGATGAGCACTCCATGGAGGGAAGTTTCAAAGTCAGAGCACTCACCTGGTAAGGAGCCAGCTTCTGAAACACACAAAACTTAATTTTGATCCACAGACATTTTAAATTAGAAGGGAACTTAGACATCACTAGCCTAGAGCTGGCAAATGCTGTTTGGTTTGCATAACATTTTAAAAATTAGTTGATAGCATTGAAAAATCAGAAATGTTTACATAAAAATCATGATTCTAGCTTTTCTTGAAAATATCAGAAGATCTGAGAACACCAGGCCATGGTCCTGTAGAGCAATATGAATCACTGTGGCAAGGGGTGGGGGCTTTAAAAAAATCGCAATGTCCAGTTTGCATGCCAGATAACTTAAATGATATTCTCTGTAGTTAGGACTCAGGCATAATATTTATATTTTAAATTGTGATAAAGCACATGACATTAAATTTACCATCTTAATAATTTTTAAGTGTACAGTTCAGTGGTGTTAAGTATATTCAATTCTGAGCAACGGATTTCTGGAACTTTTTCATCTTGCAAAACTAAAATTCTATACCACCCATGTGATAGGATTTCCTTCTCTTTCTGAGGCTGCACAATATTTCATTGTATGTATATACTGCATTTTGTTTATGCTTTCAACTGTCAATGGATATTCATAGGTTGCTTCTATTCCTAGTCATTGTGAATAATGCTGCTTTGAATATGGGTATACAACTATCTCTTTAACATCCTGCTTTCAATTCTTTTGGATATATACTCAGAAGTGGGATTGCTAGGTATTATGATAATTCTATTTTAAATTTTTTGAGGAACCTCCACACAATTTTCCATAACCATTTTACATTTTCACCCAGAGCATACAAGGGTTCCAATTTCTCTTCATCCTTGTCATTTCTCTGTTTTTGTTTTTTTTGTTTGTTTGTTTTTTAATATTGGCCATTCTTGGGTGTGAGATTACATTTATTGTAGTTGTGATTTGCAAATTCTCTCGTTTAGTGATGTCGAACTTCTTTTTATATGTTTGTTTGCCATTTGCATATTTTCTTTGGAGAATTGTCTTCAAGTCTGTTGCCTATTTTAAAATTATTGTTGTTTCTTTGTTCTTGAGCTATAGACGTTCCTCAGATATTCTAGATAATAACCCCACATCAGATATATGATTTTCAATTACTTTCCTTACTCATAGATTGCCTTTTCACTCTGTTGGTTGTTTCCTTTGCTTCACAGATGTTTTAAAGTTGGATGTAGTCCAATTTGTCTATTTTTGTAGATTGTCTGTGCTTTTGGTGTCATATTCAAGAAATCATTGCCAAATTCTATGTCCTGGAGCTTTTCCCTTATGTTTCTTCTATAAGTTTTAGAGTTCCATATGTTTTTTTAATAAATAGGTAAAATATAAAATTAACTGGGATATGAGATGTAATTTTGATTAAGAAGAATAAGTACCATTTCCAAAATTTATAAAATAATTTTATTTTAGTGTAATTATTTCTTTCTTTTTTCTTTTAGTGTGATTATTTCTTATACAAAAATAATATAACCTTGGGACTTAGTGTCAATTATTCAAATTATGACATTCATAGTGACTTAAAACTTATTAAAAATTCAGCAAAGTATCTAATTTAGTAAGTTGCATCAGCTATTAGGATGATTCTTTAGTCATTTTTGTAAATATTGAAGTTGGGTCTTATAACTGAATGTAGAAATCATTTTTATGTGTCAATTTCATGTATCCTTGTATGATGCTCTGGTTGCAGGAATTCTGACAAAAGGGTTATATTTTGTACACTTTTTAGTGAACTTTTATAGCATAATCTTTACTTGTATAATTTTAAATCAAATTCATTTTTGGGCATGTGGATGTATATCTGTGAAAACCAGTTTTTCATCTTAAGAATTCATAACTATGTTTAGTAAATATACTTTATTTTAATGCTGAAGGCCTTATATTTTGCATATATATTTGTCTTCATATGTCTACTTCACAGTCTTAAGAATCAAGTCTCCTATGTGTTAGGTTTTAATATTTTATGTAATATATGGATTGATTTAAACTAGTTGTGCACTAAAATGAGTATTTTAAATGTTCATTCAGTGCCTTCACATCTTTGCCAGTACCTTTACATACTTTAAAAAATTTCTTCTCTATCTCTTCTGAAAGTGGGCTTCTTTTTGTTATGCCCAGATTTTGTGATCCCCAAAGACCACCAGGGAGCCGAGTCCGATGCAAAAGCAAAGAGCCTTTATTCGAGCTCCCTGTCCACCACACTCCCCAACGCAGGGGCAGGAGGCAGAGAGAGAGAGAGAGCCCCAGGCCCCAAAT
This sequence comes from Plecotus auritus, assembly GCF_963455305.1. Classification (NCBI taxonomy): domain Eukaryota; kingdom Metazoa; phylum Chordata; class Mammalia; order Chiroptera; family Vespertilionidae; genus Plecotus; species Plecotus auritus. The sequence continues at coordinate 103,140,971 of NC_137774.1, read as the reverse complement.
GCGCTGATTGGTTGGGGTCAGGTTGCACATGGGGGCAGGGCGCGGCTTACTTTCCTCTTGCATTTCTATTGGCTAATTCAAAAGTGTGGGTTGGGCTCTTGGAGAGGTTCTAGGGTGGGAACCTGACTCCACGAAGTGGAGGACATGGAACAAAGGGAACATGGAGTCGGTCTCTCCCCGCCCTTTCACTTTTGCCCACTAAACAGTAAGGTAGGAGACTGATAAGGTATGGTTTTTAAAGTATTGTTTTTCTCACATCTGCTTTGGCTGACACTGATCTCTCAACTCTGATTATTGTTCATAAATGTGTTCATGGCTGTGTTTTGACTTTTCTCCAGTCATCTTTGGCTGTTCTCTTTGGTATGTGACATGAGCCTTTGTAAATGCTTATGTTCTTCAGAAACAATGAGCTTGTGTCTTCTGCCTACCTGTTCATAGCTGGCTGCTTCCAAGCAGTCAGGACATGTTTGGTGTGGTGCTATCACACTTCCTCTGTGCGTAGCTCTGTGACATGCTGCGACAGAACTGTCCCTCTAGTGTCTGTTGGATAGGGCATGCTGATCAGGCAGGTGATGCTGTTTAAAAAATGAGTATGTCACCTCCGTGAGGTCATTGGTGGCCTGACAGAGTTTTCCCACTGCATTGTTTTATGCTCTTGGAGCACAGGATTTCCAGGGAGAACTTTATCCCAATGGATAAACATCCACATGATTATGGTGATAGCAACACTAATTATAAAGTAGCAAGACATTAGTCTATTGTCTGCTCTTCCTACGCCTGTCCCCCCAACCCACTGGGGTTTGACTTATTGCAGTGGTAGGCCAAAATGTGCCTTTTCCTTAGACCCATATTCTGGACATCAGGGCAGCTCTGAGCTCTGGGCTCCATAGTCGGTCTTAATCAATGGTTCTTAAACATCTTGGGATTATGAATTTCACTGCGAATCAGTGGTAAACATGGACTCTCTCCAGGTGAAATAAACATAAGCACATAGAATATTTTAGAAATCATTTCAGTGTTCTCATAAATTGCCCTAAAGTTTCATCCTAGGGCCTTCTAAGGACAACTAACCTTTGCTGTTTGATTACCATGCTTAGCACTATGGGAGACATGTTACCTGAGTCATCTCAATCCCTACAATGACCTGATGAGCCAGATTCTATTTTATATAATTCTATAAGATGAGAAAATGGAAGCATAGAGGGAGTCAGTAGCTAGGTTACACAGGAAGGAAGCAGAAGAGCTGGGACTAGCACCGAGGCAGTTGATGCTGGAGCTGGATACCCAGGACCTCAGTCTGAGAACTCTTGTTTGGAGAATTTGATTTGGTTCTAGGCTGGATTCTAATCTGAAGAAGCATCAGGACTATTGAACAATTATAATAGTTCTTAGTTACCAAGGAACTCAATGGTGTGGCCCATAGATCCGCAGCTTTGACATCACCCAAGAATGTGTCAGAAATGCAAAATCTCAGATCTCGCTCAAGAACTACAGAGTTTTAATAAGATCTTCCAAGAGATTTGTATGCATATCATAGTTTGAGAAGGATTCGCTTAGATCACTCAGCATCAGAAACTTTGACAGCCTTTGAAAACATTTTGAGCTTAAAATTAAGTTTTTGGTAACTTTTGACAATATTGATGATGGTTCCTAGTAATGTGACTGGTAATGATGGTGTTGGGGGGAACGTGGTACAGAGAGAGAGGCAGAGTCAGCACTATGAATATATGTGAGAACAACATATTGGCATCTTGTAGGTCCCACTGCTCTGAATTACTAGTAACTGTTAAGTTCTATTTAGAATGTTCCTTTAAAATGACAGCATTCTAGAAATGAGAAATAAATTTATGAAATGCCATTCTCAGTTGTTAACTGCATGCCTTCCAGCAGCGCAGGGCGATTCTGGGTAGTACAAGGCTATGGATAGCCATCAAAGCTTCAGAAAGGAAGACTTTAATCTCTCCTGCCTATTTCCCACCAGGCACTGTTTCCATGGTAGCTCTTTAAGAACCAGTGGGGATGTTCATACCTGGTGAGCAGGTGTCCTCTGAGCTGATTGCTTACTGTGCCCATTCCTGACACCCTTGCTTAATGACTTGGTTTTTTACCTCAAATGTTGGCTACTCACTTAGATTCCCCCTTAACTTTGGTGCCAGTGCCTCCCTTGACTGAATTTCCTCTTGAATTGTTACCATCTTCAACTAGGTTTGTAAGTAGCCCCTTTCTTGTTTTTGAACTATAGTAAATTGAATTTCCCAGGGCCAAAGGATGGTATATCCCTAACTGGGGTTTTTTCTTTTTAAATTTTACCAAGCAATAGTCCCTTACACTCTCCTCCTATAGGACTCTCTTTTATCCCTGAAAGTTGTCATTATGACTAATTCACAGGCTCACAGGAAAGAACCTTTTAAAATCTTTATAGGTAAATTCTGGAATATAAGAACATTCTGTGGAATAGTGGGATCAAATTAGTTAAATGCTCTCACAGACTTGCTTTCTCTGTGAGCACTTGAAACCAGCAAAGATTTTGTAGCTCCTTTAATAGGTTCCGGGCTTGATAGTGGACTTTGGTGGTGATGAGTGGAGGGAGTGTTATTTGAATGTTAAGAAAGCTAAGTGTGCTCTTCTAGCTGAGCAGAAAGTGTGAAATCTATGTTGAGATGTAACTATCAGTTGAAAATGAAGTCTCTTAAAACAAGCAAAAGAGGCACTGCTAATAATTTTGGTTCCTGTACCAAGAGTGCTCTGAAAATGGTGCTAAAAATTCCCCTCTTGAATTTCATTCCGTTATAGTTTAAACTATGGTACAGTTTCTTCAAGTAATAGGCTACAGAGGACACAATGTTTCAGCATTTTTATTTTTTTTTAATTTTACTGTTTTATTATGAAAGTTCTTTTTTTTAATTCAGATTTTTAAAAAAAAATTAATAAATCTTTATTGTTCAGCTTATTACAATTTTTCCACTCCCCCCCCCCCCCCACAGCTCCCCTCCACCCGGTTCCCACCCCACCCTCTGCACTGTCCTCATCCATAGGTGTATGATTTTTGTCCAGTCTCTTCCCCTACCCCCCCACACCCCTTCCCCCCTGAGAATTATCAATCCACTCCCATTCTATGCCCCTGATTCTATTATATTCACCAGTTTATTCTGTTCCTCAGATTTTTAATTCACTTGATTTTTAGATTCACTTGTTGATAGATATGTATTTGTTGTTCATAAATTTTATCTTTACTTTTTTCTTCTTCCTGTTCTTAAAGAATACCTTTCATCATTTCATATAATACTGGTTTGGTGGTGATGAACTCCTTTAGCTTTTTCTTATCTGTGAAGCTCTTTATCTGACCTTCAATTCTGAATGATAACTTTGCTGGGTAGAGTACTCTTGGTTGTAGGTTCTTGCTATTCATCACTTTGAATATTTCTTGCCACTCCCGTATGGCCTGCATAGTTTCTGTTGAGAAATCAGCTGACAATCATATGGGTGCTCCCTTGTAGGTAATTAACTGTTTTTCTCTTGCTGCTTTTAATATTCTCTCTTTGTCTTTTGCCCTTGGCATTTTAATTATGATGTGTCTTTGTGTGGTCCTCTTTGGATTCCTTTTGTTTGGGGTTCTGTGTGCTTCCTGGACTTGTAAGTCCATTTCTTTCACCAGGTGGGGTAAGTTTTCAGTCATTATTTCTTCAAATACATTTTCAGTATCTTGCTCTCTCTCTTCTTCTGGCACCCCCATAATTCTGATGTTGGTACGCTTGAGGTTGTCCCAGAGGCTTCTTACACTATCTTCAAATTTTTGGATTCTTTTTTCTTTTTGCTTTCCCGGTTGAGAGTTTTTTGCTTCTTCGTATTTCAAATCTTTGACTTGATTCTTGCGTTCCTCTAGTCTGCTATTGGGTCTCTGTATAATATTTTTTATTTCAGCCAGTGTATGTTTAATTTCTAGTTGGTCCTTTTTCATATCCTCAAGGGTCTCGTTAAATTTATCGGCCTTTTCTAAGAAATTCTTGAAAAACCTTATAACCGTGGTTTTGAACTCTATATCCAGTTGTTTGTTTTCTTCCATTTCTTTCGTTTGTGATCTGTTTCTTGGTCTCCGCATTTTCGTTACTTCCCTGAGTTGGTAGGGTGGCTTTGTGTGCTAGATGTCCTATATGGCCCAGTAGGTCGGCCTCCCAGTTACCTGAGGTGGACACTCTTGGTGCACCCCTTTGTGGACTGTTGTACAGCCTTGTTGTAGTTAAGTCTTGTTTGTTGTTGGTTTCACTGGGAGGAATAGACCTCCAGGCCAGTTGGCTGTGAGGACCCGCTGTGTCTATAATGGGAGGACTGCTGTGCTGGAGACACGCTTATGGGACAGGACTTGTTTCAGTGGGGCTTTGGTGCTCACTGAGTCTGCCTCTTGAATGTGTCACTTATGGATGTGAGTAGTTGAAATCTGGTGTCGTCTCACACTGACTACTAGATACACTAGCTTCTGGATCTCCAATGGGGTGCAGGTCAGCTACTGTCTGAGGCCATCCAGCAGGAGCTACAGTGAGAACTACAGTTTTCTCCTGTTTGCTTGGGGTTTGGAGGTTTTGGAGCTGTCTGACCAGAGCTGCAGTTTGTTAGGTTAAGCTGCGATAGGGCAGACCATTTGTATGCAAAAGCCACTGGGTGGAGCTTGGGTGGGTTTGTAGATTGTGTGGGGTGGGGTCTCAGGAAGTCACTAGGCTAGGGCGTGGCAAACAGCGATGGCTGCCAGTCAGCCGTCTCTGTGTTTCCGCATTTCCAAGTCCCCGCGTCCCGTGCCCCAGCGCAGAAAACAATGATTGCTGGGCGCACTTCTGCAAGGAAGTCACCCTCACTTTCCGACCCGATGGCAGACAGTCCAGCTTCTCCCTGTAGGAGTTTGGGTTCCCCACGTCTCCCCAGAGACTGGAGTTCAGAGTAATCGAGAGCTTGTCTCCCTTCAGGTTGAAAAAAGCAGTGCACCCAGTGGCCTGCCCGATTCGCGTGCCTCCATACCTCAGCTTTTCAGCGCTTGTGCACGTCTCAGTGCTCTTTTCTCTTTCCTTCTAGGTGTAGAATTTCCACTGAGCCAGCTTTCCTGTGGTTCTGGGTGATAGACATTTTGTCTTTTCGTTGTAGTTTTGAAATTGTTGTGCGAGGCAGCAGTGGTGTTTACCTATGCCACCATCTTGGTTTCTCTGTATCTGTTTCAGCATTTTTAATATGGGAATTAGCTAAAAAACAGTTGAGTTAACTAAACTAAAAAACCCCACACAAGATCAAAATCAAACATTAATATGATTACCACTGAGGTTGGTATTTACTAGTAGCCTGAGAATAGTATTGCCTGAGATGCAAGGAATGCACATCATGGACTTTAGACAAACACATATACATTTAATATGTGGGTCCTACCAACCATGAGAATTTTGCTTTTCCTTCAATTACTTAATAAAACAAGTAATGACTGAAAGAGTAAGCAATGTGTAAACTCTTCAGACGGGGACTATTTCAGTGTGAGGTATGGATACATTAAGGTGTCTTGATGTGTAGATGAATATTCCAATAATTAACCACTGTCCAAAAAATCAGAGCTAACAGCTACTTGCCACAGAAATAGAGGAACTACTGAAAACCTTGGAGATGTTAATGTGCCAACCACTTTGAAAAGTTTACTCAATGGAAGATAGTAAATTGTAAGTTTACTAACAGTACCTGGGAATGTTTCTTAATTGGGAAATAGCTTACATAATTAAACTAAATTCAATTAATTCATACTCTGCTTAGTCCCCAAGAAGAGACAAGTCACTGTAAATATCGCTTTCCTAAAACTTAGGATAATTCAAGGTTGCCTTCGGAAACAAAGTAGGGCCATCTATTTGTTATCTGCTGACGTTTTACTAGTGATCACCACAGTCATTCAGATTTCTATAGGCAATATTCTTCCACCAGGGGAAAAAAGTCCAGACAGTAGTTCAACATTTCTTGGCAGCCTTGAAAAATGTAGTAATCAGAGAAGTTGTCAAGTGCCGTAATTAAAGCTCCCTGTGTGACTCTTTTGCATATGCAAATTACCCTCACTGGTATCATTTATGAGGAAAGGTTAAAGTGAGTTAGCATTTAGACTATTAATTTACAAGAAAGAGAAGATCTTGCCAATGAATCAAATAAAGTGTTTATTTAATTTATTTGCTGTTTGGCTTGTGCTTCAGACTGTAGGCAGCACCCACATTGCCAGGGAGATCCTTGTATTGCTTTCTCTACATCACTGAAGCCTTCATTTACATTGTGAAGGGTCTGAATAATAATGATGGCGATTGTGCAAGTATTTTGGGGTGCTTTGTCGCAAATGCCACATAAATTTATGCTGGTGACATTCTGAAGGGGATGTCATGAAAATAAACTATCTCTGATTTTTCTGATACTGATCTGTCAGTGGCCTTGAAATTGAGAAAAATTTGGTTTGAATGTGGAGAAGCTGGAGAAGGTGACTGGGGACTAGGAACAAGGAAACATAAAACATCGGCAAGTCAGAGAGATGGAAGGGCAGTAACATTTTAATGGAAGAGAATCTGAGAAAAGAAGTTAGAGAAACAAAGATAAATGGACTGAAAAATAATATTTGTTGTCAATTTTTTCATGAGGATTCAAACTTTTAAAAAAGTATTTTTCTTTTTTCAAGCTAATATTTGCAAGTACTTCTTTTGCACTAGGCACTGTACTAAATGCTTAATTTTTTATTTTATTACATTTTATTATTATGAACCCATGAGAAAATAGTAAAGCTAATGAATAGTAGTTAAGTGTGTGAGCCCTAGGGCTTGATTGTCTGGGGCTTGATTATCTGAAGTGCCACTTGCTATGTGATTTTGTGCACAGGAACCTTTCTGTACCCTGGTTACTTCCTCTGTAAAATGGCGATAATAGTAGCATATATCTCATAAGTTATCGTGAGGGTTATATATGTATATGTGGTATATATATATATATATATATATATACACACACACATATATATATGGTATATATAAAGTATTATGGTGAATATATATATATGGTGTGTATATATATATATATATATATATGGTACATATAAAGTATTAAAACAGAATCTACATATGGAAGATCTCAATAAAGGTGGGCCATTGTGATTATTTTTATTAACATTCCCACTTAATAACTGAGGCTCAGAAAAGTCAAGGCACAGTCTTAAGATGTTAGTTTCAAACCCAGGTGAATCCAATGCTTTTAATCCATATCCCATAAGGCAGTGGTCGGCAAACTCATTAGTCAACAGAGCCAAATATCAACAGTACAACGATTGAAATTTCTTTTGAGAGCCAAATTTTTTAAACTTAAACTTCTTCTAATGCCACTTCTTCAAAATAGACTCGCCCAGGCTGTGGTATTTTGCGGAGGAGCCACACTCAAGGGGCCAAAGAGCCGCATGTGGCTCGCGAGCCGCAGTTTGCCGACCACTGCCATAAGGTGACAGAAGACCTACTTTATAACTCTAATAGTAACTGACTCTTTTTATGAGTTACTTAAACTCTCTGATTTCCCTTAGATACCTCTGAAGCAGACCCTATGACAAGGGTTTGATGAATGGTTTCCCTGGTATGTGACTTTTCTTGATGTATATATTAACTACTTATTAATTATCTATTGTAACCAAATCTAATAAAGCAAAGAAGGCATACAATTGGGAGGAGCAAAACAGGGAAGGAAGGAAGCCACTCCAAGGGTGCATTTTAAGGAGATGGCTGGGGCAGCGGGGCTCAGTGCTGCCAAGGCCCCCCTGGAGCAGTACACGATGTGCCTCAGCATTACCTTCAGGGATGGGAAAGGGGAGTGCTTACTTACCAATTCCTATCCCTTGTTGATCAAGGATTGTTCTGGGTTTGCACATGACCAGCTTAGCTCAGAATCTCAGTGGGTAGAGGAGCCTGGGGCAGAAAGCAAGGGAAAGACAGCTGAGGCGTGTCATTTTGTCAGAGGTTATATCCATGCCACAGAGGATCGCTACAGCCACCTGAGCAAAGGGATGGGCCGCAGGATTGCACAAGGTGTTCGATGCACTCCCCTTACTTCAGTATACGCATGGATGACACAAAGTATTAGTTCCACGTTTATGTATGTAAAATTTCTGTAAATAGCACTGTTTTTGAGTAGATTAAATGAAAGGTGTTTGAAAGTGCTCAGAAATATATAAATCATGTAGAGTATAGCATTATTCATATTATATTGAGATATCCAAAGTTGAAGGTCAAACAGTGGTTTAACAATTTTTTAAACCAATCTAAGGCTACTCTTAAAGTCAATGCCATTATCATTTCACTATATAACTTTATCTGGGTTTCAACAGAAGAAAATTGCCAGGAACCCAACAGGGCATACATGACTGATTTCTAAATTGTTTTTTGACTTGACCTTTTAGGTTGGGAATGTCTAAACCATTCATCTGTCCAATGTCTCATCATTTGGCTACTTGCTATCTTGGATGCTATACCCCTACTATTCTGAGGTCAAAATTAAATAGAACAGAATAAAAATTCATCCCAGCTAGGTTAAAAGCTGAGCCTGTTTGGCACGTCTGATACTTAGTGGAAATCAATCTGTGTTCTATGTTCAGAATTAAAATACAGTTTTGAAATATTTAATTTTCAATGTTCTCTTTCTGTTTCATGTTTGAATTCTCACACCTTATATACCTGCAGGGGGATGTTGGTCAAATTATACCTATAACTTGAATGGCCTTCAATTTCCTCATTGCAAAATTGGGGAAATATTAATAATTAACCCAATGAACTATTATGAGGGTGTTTGTGATGTGTTTGGAAGAGTTCCTCAAAGGTGAAGGCATTCAATCTGTGCTAGCTGCTCTTTTATTATTATCATTAATACTTGTCTTGACAAAGATCTGTAGCTTTATTTTTTGTGTATTTAAATATAGTGGTAATTTCTATTAACCTAACATTCCATATGCAATATAAAGCTCTGAGAATCATCTTGGTGTTCTGCTGAGATGTAAGTTTAAGAACTTTGACCCTCTCAGGAACCCTCTGACATCATGAAAGCACATGATCTTTGTAAGGTTGATTTTCTAAACAGAAAATTGATAGCCCTGTCCATAACTGATTTATAAACAATTTGAAAATGTCAAGTACCTTGGAAAAGAGTAATTATTTTGATGATAATGCTGCATATTTATAGAGTAGTTTCTCCCTCAAAGAGCTGAGTCTAGCTGGTGTGACTCAGTAGCTGAGCATTGACCCATGCTCCAAGAGGTCGCTGGTCCCTGGTCGGGGCGCATGCTGGGGTTATGGCTTGATCCCCAGTAGAGGGTGTACAGGAGGCCGCTGATCCATGATTCTCTCTTATTGATGTTTCTCTCTCTCTTTCTCTCCCTTCCTCTCTAAAAATTAATACAAACATATTAAAAGATTTTTTTTTTTTTAAAAAAAAGAGCATGAAGTGACTTGTGTTCTTATTCCATGCACTTCACAAGTACCCTGTGAAGGCAATTTGGGCACACATAGAAAGTGTCTGTGCAACAGATCTCTATCTTATAGACTTCAATAAAAGAATGTAAGTATAGTGCAGTATAACAAAGACTATGACTCCATTTTTTGATGTTTGACTGCTAACATCTCAGGTCTCACTCTTCCTCCTTCCCCTTCAGCCCCACTTGTAGACAAACTGATGAGAAAGTTTGGCTGCTTCCTCATCTGGTGCTGGTGAGAAAGTCAAACCACACATGCACCTGCCTGTGTACAGGAGCCGTCATGCCAACCTCACCCTCCCACCAACATAAACCCCATGCCAGACTTGCAAGCCAGTTTCAGACCAGCTTGAGAGGACTGCCTTGCTCTCTCAGAAAGCCTGCTTATGTAAGTATGTAGTACTTATGCCACAATATTTAACCTTAACCTAATGGTGGAGAAAAATTAAATATAGAGTGTGGGGCATAGTATAAGAAAACTGTTCTGAATTTTTCAATGTCAGGAAAACAAAAACAAAAATTATCCCTATAACTTCTATGGCTATTCAAACTATTAGTTATATGGCTATAACTGCTATTAGAACCAATATAAAAGTTTAGCAAAGTTGTTAGACACATTAACCAATAAAAATACTTGCTCTACAGCCTATATAAATAAAAGCCTAGTGCTAGCCTGGAAGATATTAAAGGGATATGACCAAATGCAATGTGTGAACCTTCATTTGATCCTATATTGAAAGAGTAAAACAATTTTAAAGGACAAATTGGTCAATTGGGGAAATTTGAATGTGAATATATAAAAATGATATTGTAGTTATATAGGACAACACTCTTATTCTTACCAGATTTGTGGTGTTTAGAGATGCACTGTCATGGTGTCTACAACTTATTTTTTAATGTTTCAGTAAATAAGTGTGTGTGTATATATATATGTATATATATATACACACACAGTATATATATATGTATATATATGTACACACACACACACACATATATATAATATATATAATATTCTTATGTAAAAAATGATTAGCTCAGATATAGAAAGAAAGAAAAGAAGGGAGAAAAATGAAAACGTTAATATTTTGATGAATTTAGGTAAATGGTATTTATTGTTCTCTTCTTTCAACTGTTTTGTAGTTTAAAATATTTTTAAATAAAAAATCCAGGTTAAAAGCCCCCAAACAAGCAGCAATAAAACAATAATAAAAACAACAAAAGAACTTCAGAGGAATGCTGATACCACCCAGAATCCTGTGTTACTTCCTCTGAAAGCTTAATAGATTTGAACAGGATGTAATATTTGTACCTGGAAATTATTCTTAATGAATAAAAGGAATAGCAATTACTATGATGTCAAAAGACCTATTGCACAGCAACCCATGTTCATGAATCAATTCTCTTTTCCTCCATCTCTGGCATCTATTTACCCTGAAAGCAGAATAAATATGTGCTCTCAGTTAACAAGGACAAATAGACAACTGACGTGGAAATCAAAAGATTTATGGTTGCCGCAAGTCCCCTTATTGTGGTACCTCATTAATACCAGATTTAATTTGAGAGCGTCATGCTTGAACTGCCAACGAACCCTGACATGTGTGATTGGAGAGCCACTGGCAAGACTCACCTGTGATTAACATCTCTTTGCTCAAATAAGAACAACTGCTTGAGGATGACATATCTGACTTGTTCAGCTTATTGTTACATCTAAAAACAACGGTAATTCCTCGTCCTGCTCCTATGCCCTGAGAAAATAATTGGCATACTCATTATCTTTTAAGAGTCTGAAGCAATTTATCCTATTAATACTGTGGTCAAATTAATACTTGCCCAGCTCTCTCTGACTTTGTAATGCCTTTCCACAACTCGTTACTGTGTTGCCCTTTGCCAAATCTTTTTCTCTTTCTGTGGTACTGTTTTTTAAAGATGAAAACTAATTTTTTTCTTTTCTCCTGCTGAAAGACTCTCTGTATGAAGAGGGATTGCCAGCCAGTATAATATTATGAACTCAGGGTAAAACACAATTGTAAAAGAATTTTCCAGAATTACATATTCATCCTCGGCCCATGTGAGATGCAACTATTACAATTATATTCCCAGTTTGTTCACATTATAATGTAGCATATTTTTTAACTTTCTTGCTTGCTTTTTAGTGTTTCTTGGATTTTAGTCTCTATTTTACCACAAATCATTTCTCCACAGTAGAGAACACAGCTTGCTCTACCTAAAATTGGAAACCCATATTAATGGACTCAGTGAATTTAAACAATGTGAGTTTTGGTACATACTTTTTTATTATAAGCATGTCCCAAGTATTGCATGAGACATGCTTATCTTATATAATAAAAGCCTAGTATGCTAAGTGTGTGGTGGTCCAGTTGGTGGTTCAACCAATCAAAGCATAATATACTAATGATATGCTAAGGCAGCTCAACAGCTCACTATGATGTGCACTGACCACTAGGGGGCAGACAGTTGACCAGTCAACCAGTCACTATGATGTGCACTGACCACCAGGGGGCAGACGCTCTGACTGGTACGTTAGCTTGCTGCTGGGGTCTGGCTGATTGGGACTGAGCGAGACAGGCCAGACACACCCTGGAGCCCTCCTGCGGTCTCTCCCGGGCTGGCCAACCTTCCATGTCCCTCCCCGGCCTCAGTTGTGTGCCGGTGGGGTCCCTCAGCCTGGCCTGCACCCTCTGGCAATCCGGGACCCCTCAGGGGATGTCAGAGATCCGTTTCGGCCTAATCCCGCAGGCCTGGCAGAGGGGCCCCACTGGTGCACAAATTCGTGCACTGGGCCTCTAGTATGAAAATAATATCCATTGTTGATCTGAAGTTCAAATTTACTGGGCATCCTGTATATTTGCTAAATTTGGCAACCCATCCACAAGCAGATCTTCATAGCTGCCAAGTCAGTTTGCAGGAACCTGGCCATGTCCTCCAGAGCTTAAAGGGAAAATAGGACTCCTGAGGAATAGTCATCATCTTGTTTTCCCAGTGATCTTCCTTCTGTATCCCAGGGTGACATAAATAACCCTTGTGTGAATACAGTTACCCTATTAGCTGATGAACTATTCTTTGCTATGATAAGCTTTATTTTTGTGAACTTGCTAGGTAGTAAACTGACCTGGAGGACAGGAGTTTCTGTTGCAAAGATTTCAAGACACAAAAGCTGGGTTTTTGACAAGGATCCACTATAGCTAGTATTATAGGATTTTAGTTGACATGAAATGAGGTCATTTATGTGAAACCACACCATAGGTATGGATTTTTATTGAGTCAGAAGCTAAAACTAAGATCATACTCAGAAGTATTTGTAAAATTTGGGTTAATTTTGGAATTCAATCATTTTCTAGAAATTTATTCTTTTTATCTAGTTTTAAAAATGCGTTAGTATAATGGTATCTCGCTGTTCCTTAATGGATGATATTATGATTGTCGACCTAAAAGAACTAATAGAATCTAGAGTGAAGCTATTAGAAACAATATAAGAGTTTAGCTAAGTTGTTAGACACATCAACCAACAAAAATCAAATTTCTCTATACCAGCAATAATCACTCAAAAGCCTCCAGAAAAATAATATTCAATTCATAATTATAGTACAACTATAAAATATTTAGTAGTTAAAGTAACGTCAACTATGTAAGATCCTCATGGAGAAACTTGACAAATTATACTTTTCAAAAATATAAAATCATGCTTTTCCTGCAAATATAAAATGAACATGTGTCAAGGATTTTAAAATCATTAATTAAGGAGGGAATCAATAAGATGTTATGGTTAGTTCAAAGAGCACTTAGGAAGCCAGGGATTTATAGGCAATTTAACAGAGAAATATTAGGATAAGATTGCTGAATTAGTTATAAAAAGAATTTTCCACAAACCATAAATCTTTAGAGTTATCTGTTTCACCAAACACAAAATTATTTGCATCTACTGGACAAAATTCTAGAAGTTAACATATAACCTCACTATGTCTGAGACCTTTTATTAATAGTCAGCAATGAGAGAAACTGAGCACATTCATAGCAATTCTTGTGTGGCCTCTGCTCACCTTGTGATACTGAAGGATGTGCTACTACCTTTTGGAACTTATTTCCAAGTTTCAAATAATTTTCCTGACACACTTTAAAATTCTAGTAAAGGACATAAAAGATGATCTGAACAAATGGAGTGACATTTCATGGTCTTGGATAGGATGAATTCATATTACAAAGATGTAGATGTTCTGCAGTATATAAGGGCAATGCAATTTCAATCAAAATTCCAGTTATTTTAGAGAAACTACTAAACTTGCTGTAAAATTTATAGAAAGAAATGAAGTCCGTGGCTGTCTGTTGCTTAAAGAGAAGTCATAAAGATGGAGAGCTTGCCCTGTCAGACATAAGACATATTATAAGGCTGGAGTTATAAAAGCAACAAGCTTTTGGTAAAGATCAGATAAAAAGAGTAAATGGAAGAAAATAACACACTCAGAAAGAAACTAATGTTTCCATGGGAATTTCATAAACTCTAAAGGAATTACCACAAATCAATGGAAATTGTTTAGTTGAAGTATTTGGGGGAAATTGGCTCACTATATGTAGAAAATTAAATTGGATCTCTACTTAAGCCCACATAAAGGTGGCCTCTAGATAAATCTAAGTTGGAAAGGAAAGAAATTTACAGCTGATAGAAAAAAAATGTCTAAGGTATTTTTTATAATTTAGGAATGGGAAAACACTTCAAAATCTTCAGAAGAAACAACACAAAGTAGAACATTAAGAAATATAATTATATAAAAATTAAAACTTTCATTCATGGAGAATTCTATGGGCCAAATTAATAGATGACTAAATGGGAGAAGGTATTTTCAATGTTTAAAACTAACAGGGGATTAATAATTACGAAGGAATTTCTGTACATTGACAAGTTAGTTACTGCAGTAGGAAAACAGGTAAAGAATATAAACAAATGATTTACAGACAAGAAATGTATCAAAACCAACAAGCACATGAAGGCATAGTAAATAAAGGTAATAAAGAAATACAGGTTAAATGAACAATATTAAATTGGCAAAAAGTATAAAGCTGGATGATGCTAAGTGTTGTCAGGGAAGCAGGTACACAGTAAGTTTCATAGAGAAGCAGATGGGTACGGCAATGGCATGAGGCAGGCAAATTAAGAATGCATATATGCTATGACCTGGAAACTCTGCTCCTGAGAATTTATCCCAAAGAAAATTTCAAACATGCTTATAGAATTAAATATATAAAGATATTTGTTGCAAGGCTGTTTACAATGGTGGGAGTTGGTGGGAGTTTGGGTAAATAGGCAAGACTTGAAGGAAACGTACTTTGGGTTACTAAGCAGATTTCCAAGGAACACATCTGATGTATACATAGAAATAAGACTGGATCTTAAAAAGAAAGTGCTTAGTCTAAAAAAAGTAGAAACAGAATGAGATCTAAAGGACTTTTATAGTTTAAAATAAATGCCAATAAAACCACACATCACATTTTTTAGCACTTTAAAATAAAAAGGAATAAACACAACAGTATGGTTACTTTGGAGATGGGTATAAAATGGAATAAATGGAGAGGATCCAAGATGGCGGCATAGGTAAACACCTAAACTGCTGCCTCGCACAACAATTTCAAAACTACAACTACAAGACAAAACGTCTATCACCCAGAACCACGGGAAAGCTGGCTGAGTGGAAGTTCTACAACTAGAAGGAAAGAGCAAACAGCATTGAGGGGTGCACAAGTGGGGAAAAGCTGAGGTACGGAGACGCGCCAATCAGGAGCGCAGCTGTTTTCAACCCAAAGGGAGATAAGCTCCCGATTACTCCGAACTCCAGTTTCTGGGGAGACGCGGGGGACCCAAACTCCTACGGGGAGAAGGGGAGAAGCTGGACTGTCTGCCATGGGGTCGGAAAGTGAGGGAGGCTTGCTTGCAGGGCTGCGTGCAGGAATAATTATTTATTGTGCTGGGGCACGGGACCCTGGGACACGGTAGGAGATGCAGAGCCGGTTTCTGGCAGCCATCGCTGTTTGCCACGCCCTAGCCTAGTGAGGCCCTGAAACCCCGCCCTGCACAACCTACAAACCCACCCAAGCTCCAAGCAGCGGCTTTAGCATATGAATGGCCTGCCTATTGCAGCTTAACCTAGCAAACTTGCAGCCCAGGTCAGACAGCTCCAAAACCTCCAAACCCCAAGCAAAGAGGAGAAAACTGTAGTTCTCGCTGTAGCGCCTGCTGGGTGGCCTCAGACAGTAGCTGACCTGCACCCCATTGGAGATCCAGAAGCCAGTGTACCTAGTGGTCAGTGTGAGACACCAGATTTCAGCTCCTCACATCCATAAGTGACACATTCAAGAGGCAGACTCAGTGAGCACCAAAGCCCCACTGAAACAAGTCCTGCACCATAAGCGTGTCTCCAGTGCAGCAGTTCTTCCATTATAGACACAGCGGGTCCTCACAGCCATTTGGCCTGGAGGTCAATTCCTCCCAGTGTACCAACAGCAATCAAGGCTTAACTACACCAAGACTTTGCACTCAGCCCACAAAGGGATGTACCAAAGACATCCACCTCAGGTGATTGGGGAGGCTGAGCTACTGGCCCCTATAGGTCACCTACCACACAAAGCCACTCCATCAACACAAGGAAGCAGCAAAATGCGGAGACAAAGAAACATGTCACGAATGAGAGAAATGGAGGAAAGCAAACTACTGGACGACATAGAGTTCAGAATCACATTTATAAGGTTGCTCAAGAATCTTCTAAAAACCGCTGAGGAACTTAGTGAGACCTTTAAGGATCTAAATGAGAATGCCAAAAAAATGGAAAAGGACCAGTCAGAAATTAAGCATACACTGTCTGAAATAAAGAATATACAGAAACTCAACTGTAGATCAACGTACCCTAAGAATCAAACCAAAGATCTGAAATATGAGGAAACAAAAAACACCCAACAAGAAAAACAAAAAGAAAAAATCCAAAAATATGAAGATAGTGTAAGGAGCCTCTGGGACAACTTTAAGCGTACCAACATCTGAATTTTTGGGGTGCCAGAAGAAGAGAGAGAGCAAAATATTGAAAACATATTAGAAGAAATAGTGACAGAAAACTTTCCCTACCTGGTGAAAGAAATAGACTTACAAGTTCAGGAAGCACACAGAACCCCATACAAGAGGAATCCAAAGAGGACCACACCAAGACACATCATAAATAAAACGCCAAGGGCAAAAGACAAAGAGAGAATCTTGAAAGCAGCAAGAGAAAAACGGTTAGTTACCTACAAGGGAGCACCCATACGACTGTCAGCTGATTTCTCGGCAGAAACTATGCAGGCCAGAAGGGAGTGGCAAGAAATATTCAAAGTGATGAACAACAAGAACCTACAACCAAGATTACTCTACCCAGCAAAGCTATCATTCAGAGTTGAAGGTCAGATAAAGAGCTTCACAGACAAGAAAAAGCTAAAGGAGTTCATCACCACCAAACCAGGATTACATGAAATGCTGAAGGGTGTTCTTTAAGAAGAGGAAGAAGAAGAAGAAAAAGGTAAAGATAAAAATTATGAACAACAAAATGACATCAAATACATACCTACCAACAAGTGAATCTAAAAATCAAGTGAATAAAAAATCTGAAGAACAGAATGGACTGGTGAATATAATAGAATCAGGGACATAGAAAGGGAGTGGACTGACAATTCTCAGGGGGAGGGGGTGTGAGGGGTGCGGGAAGAGATTGGACAAAATCTTACACCTATGGATGAAGACAGTGGCAGGGGGTAAGGGCATGGGGTGGGGTGGGGAATCAGGTGGAGGGGAGCTATGGGGAAAAAAAGAGGAACACCTGTAATAATCTGAACAATAAAGATTTATTTAAAAAATAAAAAATAAAAAAAATAAAATGGAATAAATGAATATTAATACTAGAGAGTCTCACTTGGATCAATGATGATAATGTGCCTTGAACTGAGAAGTATTAATTCAGTCCTGTATATCTGATGAAAAATAAAATAAAATAAACCCATAACCATGCACTGGAGGAACCAAAGTATGCATTGCTGTTGAATAGGTATGCCTTGCTTACTCATTGCCTCTGTTTAAATTTACCACCATGATTGCCGTGTGGGGGTATGGACCATCTGGGATGCTATTGTGGGCTGGCTTAGGGTTTTCACGTACTCTGAGGTCAGAGACCAGAGAGGAAAATCCAGAAAGAAGGAACTCAGGCACAATCAAAACAGTTTTTATCTCTACTTTTGTGCATATTGTTAAAATGCTGCAAACACTTTGGATATTATCTTTTCTAGCAAGTATCCTCCTCTTCCCCAAATGAGGAGGGTATTTAATAAATCATTTTCATGTTTAGTAACCACTTATGCTTCTCTAGTTTTCCAGTATGCAATCACTTTGATAAAATATCCTCTTAAAATTTAACCTTTGCTATAATTCAACTGGAGGCCCTATCATGCTTCTTTGGTCAAAGCTAGGAAAACAGAGGCTGGGAGGGACCAAATAACTCCCAAAATGTCATATCTGGGCCATGATGAAAACAGATTTTATCAGGTCTTCCGGCTCCAAAGTCCACTTGCTTAAATCCAATGCTTTAGGCTGCTTTAATGTAAAGAAATATTCAGTCCTAACTGAATTTCAAATAATTGAAAAGAAATAATGAAATTTTATAGAGATTTCTATTGCTATTTATGCAAAAATTAACTGAGTTTATTGGTAAAGAGTCAGTAGATGTGACAAGCAGGAAAAGGCAATTTTCAGGCAGAAGTCTGAAAAGCAGTGATAAATAATATAATTTCCTGGTTATACACTACTGCTTGGAAACCATAATGCATTTTATAATAATTTACAAATTTCAAGGAATTACAAATTGTTCAAATGCATTAGGCTATAAATTGAAAATATTCTGTAGTGTCAGCTTGGATGCAGTTTCCAAAAAAAAAAAAAAAATATATATATATATATATATATATATATATATATATATATATATAGTGTTAAACTTCTCAAAATCAGAAAATTTTTTAGGCGTGTATGTAATTCAATTTTGCAAAATAATGGGAAAATGATTAAAATAGAACTTAAACACTGAAGAGAATGCAAAAGAATCTATGGTAAGTGGCTTGGAGGCTTTTCCCACGTGTCTTGTACAAGTTGAGCCTCCTATCACCTCTCTCCTGAACCACACAATACCCACAACCTCCAAATGCTCATGTGCCACACAACAATCAAAGCAATGTGAACATTTTAGAGTCCTGCTCACCCATCCACATTTGCTTTCAGAATGAAGACATAAATATTGTCTGATCTACCCCCATTTTCCTTTCAAATCTTATTTTCAAGACTCCTTTCCAACCCCAACCTTATTGTAGAGTAGATGCACATTCCTTCCACTTCCTCAACCTTTCTCTGTTCCCTCTTATCACAGACCCACTGCTTATGTTTTCCCCTTATCTAGAATGTTCTGGAATGCTCTTCGACTTCTTTCATTGATCTCTTATTTTTTCCTCAGATTTCTGGTCAGAAATCATTTGTTTCAAGAAGTTTTCTGGATCCCCAATTCAGGTTGGGTCCTGTTGATATTGGCTCTCAGAGAAACAGATTTCATTTGGATCACTTACACAATTTGTAATTATAATAATAATAACGTAATATGCTAATTAGACCAAAAAGCCAAATGACCTTCTGGACGTCATTCTGGATGTCCTTCTGATGAAGCTGCAGTTGGGGTGGGGACCAAGGAAGAGGCAGTTAGGTGCAATCAGGCAGGCAGGCGAGTGGTTAGGGGCAATGATGCAGGCTGGCCGAGGGTTTAGGGGTGATCAGGCAGGCAGGTGAGCAGTTAGGGGCCATCAGGCAGGTAGAGGGGTTAGAGGTGGTGAGGCAGGAAGGCAGGCTAGCAGTTAGGAGCCAGCGGTCCCAGATCCTGTGGGATCGGGCCTAAACTGGCAGTCGGACATTCCCCAAGGGGTCCTGGATTGCGAGAGAGTGCAGGCCGGGCTGAGGGACAACCTCCCTTTCCCCTCCTACCTCCCCCCACTCCCCCCCCCCCCCCCCCCCCCCCGTGCACAAATTTCGTGCACTGGGCTCTAGTACATCTATAAATGTGATTATTTGCTTAATTTTTGTCTTGTTTTTCCCAACAAACTATAAAGTTCACAAGAAGTTGTTCCTTAATACATTATTTTCCTCCTCCCCCTGCACCTGTGCCCTGTTGCTTGTTGGGTACATTGGTCATTTATTGGGATTCTTCAGCCCTTTTGTACCCCTTTCCTGTGTTTGGGGAATTCTTCACCTTATGACCCCACTCCTCACAATGCCAGAGCCCAGAAATTTGCTTTCCTAGCCCTCATATTTTGCAGCCAGGTGCAAACATATGACCCACACAGTGACATCCGGCCTTTCAGAGGCATAGGCTGAAAGAGTCCAGCAGTGGTCTCCAGTGCCTGGAATCACCAGCACAAGCCCTGGTGTTGTGCCTGGTGGTAGCCCTGGTGCTGGCAAAGTATTATGTTTTATTTTGGAGGTTGTTCCTAGAAGAATGGTCATCAAGCCTGCTTTGGTGGCTTTCCCAGGGCTTCTGGGACTTATATCCTTTAATAAAGTATATTTTTTTGCTTTAATGAGCTAGAATAGTTCTTTGGTTTGCAACTAAGAACCTTGAAACGAATAAATGAATAATGAAATCTCATTGCTACCAGTACAAATTGGATAGTTTGATGTCTGTGCTTCCTATGCGGTTATTGCAAACAGGACTTAAATTATAGAAATAATCTGAGTATTGTCTAGAGGCTTGTTATGGCCCAGTATATTTTAATCATAGGAGGCTATGAAAATGTCCTTGGATTCATGTAAATATATGCCTTGCCTCTCTAATAATCTATTGCTTAAAATACTCTGACAAGTCGTTTGAGTACTGTGTGACCAATTTCAGGATAATTCTTTCTGTTTGTTGTCTTATTGTACATTGCTAAGCTAAAAGGAAAATGTTTGATGCTTTTGTGTCAGGAGTTATAGTACTTCATCTGTTGTTCTATGCCAAAAGAAGATATTTCAAATTAAGCAGATACACTGAAAAAAAGATGCATGTGTGGTGTGATTCTTTGAAAGTAAGTATCTTATAAGAAGAGAGTAATCATGACCAACTATTTTTTTGGTAATGAACTTTGGAGTCTTAGGTCAAAGGCCTAGAAGAGCATGAAATACAATAGAGCTTGCTTTTTATTGAAAGTGTTAATAGCAGTCATAACAATTTAATAGGCCTTTCTTTAAACCACCTACCACTGGACCCAGCCAGCACTCACATAGCAGAGGCTTAAATGGGAAACACAATAAATAGCTAAAACGTGGTGGGTACTGTGAAGGACTGAAGCATGCATGCTCTTAAAAGACACACTGAGGTATATTAAAGTTCTTAAGAGTGTATTTGAGCACAAATTTATTTGAATTGGGCAGTGTCAAACCAGAAGTGGTCAGGAATGTTTGACAGACAGGATCTTGGGAAAAGGCTTTTATAGAGAAAAGGCAGAATCAAAGTAAGGAAATTATTGATTGGCTATAGATCCACATTTCTGTTCTTGCAAACTGAGTCTTTACAAGAAGTGAAATGTCATTTTTAATTCCTCAAAAAATTGGGCTGCAACCTGAATGATACTGAGGCTGATTTACCCATCCAACTAATAATTTGCTTCTTTATAGCAGGAAAACCTTCAACTAAGATGGACATCAAAAGATTCCTATGTTGTACATTTAAAGGCTTGTTTTTGGAAATCTCCCTCCTCCCCCTCTGGATACGTGGTTTCAATTAGTTTAGGGGAGAGGGTCTAAAAGAAAATGTTCATAGCAGGCTCTATCTACTCTAATATGGCCAACTTCTGACCAGAGAGCTACTTAAAAAAAAATCATTTCAAATATGTTGTCAAGTTTTAGGTGGGACAAATAGTAAATATTCCTCACAGTACTGAACAGCCCCATGGATGCAAGAGGCATCTCCAAAGAAGGTGCAAAAGATACTTCTCTACCAAGATTCAGAGCCACTTCCAACAATAACTGAAAGATAAAAGACTTGGACCATTCCTCCAAGAGTTGGCAATAGTCAGTAGGACCCTAGTCACAAATGAAGTGCAACCCACATTTCTGTCTGGCCATATTTTGGGGGCCACCAAACTGATGTGCCAAGTTAAGCTCTCAGGACACAAAGTTAGAGAAACAAGAAGGTAATCACTGTGTCTGGGAGAAAAAGGATCAACAACCAATGGGCACCTGAAGGCAAATTCACAAGTCACAATTCAAAGGTCTAATTCATACAATTGTTTTACCCGCCAATCTGAATTTGGAAAGGAAGATTTAACATGAAATGTTACCTTCCTGTCTTGACCAGGCTCCACAGGTAGAGATCTGGGACAGCTGACGTTGGTAAGATTTCTCACATTTGCTTGCTTCTGCCAGTGCTCCCAGGATTCCATCTGCAGGCTCTGGGGCAAGTGGGTGTCCCCGAGGAGCTCATCTCAGTCACCAGAAACTGTAGTGGAGGGAAAAAAATTTCCCTTTCTCCTTTATGTTGAGTGCTTGGCTGAGACTCCTTTTTCTCTAGGGCATCTTGTAAATGGGTAAGCCTGTCTAGATTAAAAATTATCCACTGTGGCCACTGTAATCCAAGATTATCTTTGGGAAGGTTAACCAGCGCATACGGGACTCAGTTCAGCTCCTAGGTCAGACCCTGTGCGGTTCCTAAGTCAGATCCCGTTTGGCCGGGACCCAGTCCGGTTTTTAAGTCAGACCCAGTTCAACTCAGCGGATTTCCGGACCCAGTACGGAAAAAGGTGTGCTCAAGTAAAGTCCGAAAACTCACAATGCAAAACTATAGCCCTAGGATCTGCTAGCAATTTACCCACCACCGCCAGCCTCAGCGAGAAAGCAGGGAGCTCAAGAAGCTCAGCAGGTACTGACACCCGGACCTTAGCCTTCTCCTTTCCAGTTTTTCCAGGAGAACCCACTGCAAAGATAATGCAATCTTTTACATAAGATCAGTGCCACGGGTTATGCCTCTGCTTCTGTGTGATGGATCCTGGCTCCTATCCTCTCTCCAGGACATTGTATAAAAACGCGTTCGCTAGCCCTGACCGGTTTGGCTCAGTGGATAGAGCATCGGCCTGCGGACTGAAGGGTCCCAGGTTCGATTCCGGTCATGGGCATGTACCTTGGTTGCGAGCACATCCCCAGTAGAGGGTGTGCAGGAGGCAGCTGATCGATGTCTCTCTCTCATGATGTTTCTAACTCTCTATCCCTCTCTCTTCCTTTCTGTAAAAAATCAATAAAATATATTAAAAAAAACAAACCGACAAACCGCGGGGCTGCACGAGTCTGGGCCCAAACTGCTGGGCCCTGAGTCTGCTGTCCCAGGTGAGTTATCTAGTGACCAGGTGAGTTATCTAGTGACCTTGACTCAGCTCTTTGTGGCCCGTTTTCTCTACAAAGCCAGGCCAGGAGTTCTTCATCCTCTTCTCTATGAATCTCACATGCTGACTCCTTTATCTGGCCAGTAGGAAGTACTTATTTCTTATTGTGACTGCTCTGGATTTTGAGTGGTGGTAGTGGGGGAATATAGGGGAATCTGTAAGAGTAATTCCTTTGCTTTTACTCGCCCTCCCCCATCAGAGGGCTGAAGTTCAGCCCTGACTCTAGGAGAGTCTTTCTTGCCTTCTGATGCACAGGCCCTGAAGTGGACCTTTTAGTGAGTGAACCAATTGATTACCCAATATTGTGCTCATCTCAGCAGGATCTTCCTGTCCCCTGTTTGTTTAGAGTGCCCCTAATACTTAGGATTACTGAGTACACTGTGTACAGGGGCATCCCAATCTGGCAGCATATTACTAACACTTCAAGGGTCTTATTAAGCAACATCAATGGGAAAAAAATTGCTAGAAGCCAACTTGAGTTTTCTCTCTGCATGATAAATTTTTAAGTAATTTATTTACTTTCCCAATCAGAACATTCATCCAGTTCCTAAACATTATCTGAAAGGACTGCTGATGCATGCTCTTGCTTCTTTTGTTCTGATAATAGGACTCACACAAGCTGCTATGAAACTTTCTTTTCCAATGTGAAGTGTTAAAAACAAATGAAGATGAACTGTGGTTTGTAAAGAATGGTCGCTGTAGTGAAGGCTACCTGGGAGCCACTGCAGCCTCCGGGTAACGGAGGAACAGAGTCGTGGTCCTGGTAAAGCACGGTCTTCAACTACATCAGTGGACAGTCGAGTGCCACCATACAACTAGGATCAGTCTCTCACACCATGGTAAATGCTCTGTTCCTGGAAAAGGGGGGCTTTGCTTATCCTCAGGGGCCTCTCTTTCTAAAGCTGGAAAGGCCATGAGACAAATGCTAATGTTTTTCTAACCTCTGTCCCCTTCAAAGTTAGGGCTGAGAGCAGTTTTGTTTCAGATCATGATAAAGTATGTCAACTTCTAGTTTCTCAGCCACTGTGTCATTTAATGATGCTCAACATTTTCCAAGTTCTGGTTCTTTATCATGGTGAACCTGACATATGAGGTAAAGCATCCCTTCTGAAGGTACCAACAATATATTGTAAATGGCTATGTTTGACTATTTTTTTTGATAACTTCTTACTTTTGTCTAAAAACTGACATTATACATGTTTGTCTTGTGTCTGTTGCAACATCTTTATTCTTTTACAAGAAAAAAATCTGATGTTTGATTGGCTTTTATCATACTTTTATTGTTATGATAGCAGAAGTATAGAATGAATGGTTTTTAAATTTAAAAATTTTAACCTCATTATATATGTGGCTTTTCATAATAAGATGGTTTCTTTCTTTTTGATATGTCTGCACTCTGTTTCTTTGAGTTCAGTTCTGACTTATTTCACTTAGCACTGGATAATATTCCCTTGTGTGTATAAAGTCAAGAGATAACAATTGCTGGCAAGGATGTGGAAAAAAGAGGAGTGCTTGTGCATTGTTGGTGGGAATGCAACTATATACATGAATATATGTATACTAGATGCCCAGTGCACAGAATTCGTGCACAGGTTGGGGGAGGAGTTCTCAGCCCGGCCTGCACCCTCTCCAATCCGGGACCTCTTGGGGGATATCCAACTGCCTCTCGCAATCAGGGACCATTGGCTCCTAACCACTCACCTGCCTGCCTGCCTGATCACCCCTAACCCCTCTGCCTGCCTACCTGATAACCAACCACCTCTGCCTGCCTGATCGCCTCTAACCGCCTCTGCCTGCCTGCCTGATCACCCCTAACCATCTCTGCCTTGCCCCAGGATTCCCTCCTCTGGCTGGTTGTAGGCACCCAGGACCCAGGCTTCCTTCCCTCTGGCCGGCCGCAGGCACCCAGGACCCGGGCCGGCTTTGCCTGGGTCGGCCGCAGCCGCAGGGGACTGTGGGTGGGCGGCTTGTCCCTCTCTCAGGCTGCAGGGGCAGGTGCAGCTGCTGGCACCCAGGACTGCAGGGTGGATGGCTTGTCCCTTTCCTGGGCTGCAGGCACAGGCGCAGCTTCTGGCACCTGGGACCGCAGGGCAGGTGGCTTGTCCCTCTCCTGGGCTGCAGTCTGGCTGGTCCCCATTCTGCTCTTGTGAGCTCATTTGTGCCTGGCTGGTCCCCATTCCTCTCTCAAGAGCTCATTTGTGCCTGGCTGGTCCCCATTCCTCACTCCCCAGTGTTGAGTGTCTGAGCAGTTCTGTCTGGAGGGCGCAATGGCATGACAACCATTTGCATATGAGCTCTTTATTATATAAGATATAAAATCAGTTACATTTTCTTTAGCCAATTATCTGTCTATGAACACTAGGTTGTTTCCATGTTTTGGCTATAGTGAATAATGCTGCAGTGAACATGGGAGTAGGGATATATCTTTGAGAGAATAACTTAGTTTCCTTCAGATATATAACCAAAAGTGGGATTGTTGGATCATATGGTAGTTCTATTTTTAATTTTTTGAGGAATTCCATACTGTTTTCCATAGTGGCTGTACCAATTTACATTCTTACTAGCAATGCATAAGATTTCCCCTTTCTCCACATCCTTGCCTATAATTGATATCTCTTATTTACTTGATAACTAGAGGCCCAGTGCACAAAATTCGTGCATAGAGGGCGGTACCCTCAGCCCAGCCTGTTACCCTCTCCAATCCAGGACCCCTTAGGGAATGTCCGACTGCTGGTTTAAGCCCGATCCCCGGGATCAGGTCTAAACCGGCAGTCAGACGTCCCTCTCACAATCTGGGACTGCTGGCTCCTAAGTGCTCACCTGCCTGCCTGATCTCCCCTAACTGCCCCCCCCCCCCGCCAGCCTGATTACCCTGAACTGCCTCTGCCTGCCAGCCTGATAGCCCCTAACTGCCCGCCCCCCCTACCCCCACTGGCCTGGTTGCTCCCAAGTGCCCCTCCACCCCCCCCACCGGCCTGGTCGCCCCATGCAGCCTGCTGTTTAGTCATTTGGTCGTCCCTCACTAACCTCCCTGCTGGCCTGGTCGCCCCATGCAGCCTGCTGTTTAGTCATTTGGTCATCCCTCACTAACCCCCCTGCTGGCCTTGTCACCCCATGCAGCCTGCTGTTGGGTCATTACTGTGATGGTGTCCCAGACAATTTGCATATTCCTCTATTATTAGTATAGATAGGCATCTAACAGGTGTGAGGTGATATCTCTGTGCAGTTTTGATTTGCATTTCCTTGTTGATTAGTGGTGTTGAGCATATTTTCATGTGCCTATTGTACATTTGTATATCTTCTCTGGAAAACATGTCTATTTAAGTCCTCTGCCCATTTTTAAATATGATGATGATGATGATTTTGCCATTGAGTTGTATGAGTTCCTTATATATTTTGGATCTTGACTTCTTATCAGATATGTAATTTGCAAATATTTTTTCCTATTCCTTAGGTTGTCTTTAATTTTATTCATGGTTTATTATGATGTGCAGAAACTTTTTTAGTTTGATGTAGTCCTTTCTCTTTATTTTTGCTTTTGTTTCTTGTGCTTTTGGTGTTATAGCCAAAAAATTATTTCTAAGACTACTATCAAGGAGCTTACCCTCTATGTTTTTTCTAGGAGTTTTACAATTTTACATATTACATTTAAGTCTTTAATCCATTTCAAGTTAATTTTTGTGAGTGGTATAAGATAGTGGTCCATTTTCATTCTTTTGTATGTGAATATTATTTTCTAAGCATCATTTATTGAAGAGATCATCTTTTTCCCAATGGGTATTCTTGGCTCCCTTGTCATATATTAGTTTACCATATGTGGAAATTTACTTCTGGGCTCTAAATTCTGTACCATTGGTCTATGTGTCAGAGTGTAGGCCAGTACCATACTGTTTTGACTGCTGTAGCTTTGTAATATAGTTTGAAATGAGGAAGTGTGATGTGTCCACCTTTGTTCTTTCTCAACATTGCTTTTGCTATTTTGGTGTTTTTGTGGTTCTATATGAATTTTAGAATTGTTTTTTCTATTTCTATAAAAAATGTCATTGGAATCTTGATACGGATTACATTGAATCTATACATGCCTTTTTTAACAATACTAATTCTTCCGATCTATAAACATGAAATATTTTTCCATTTATTTGTGTCTACCTCATTTTCTTTCATCAGGGTCTTATTGTTATCAGTATCCACAAATATTTCATGTCCTTGGATTAATTTGGGCAAGACCACTGTCCATGCTCTGAGGTCAGGGGAATTACTGTTGGCTGCTGGTTGCGCTCCACTGACTGTGGACCTGCTGGCTGGGCTCCAAGTTCAAGTGGGGTTGTGAGGTGGATGCCATAGTCCGGCAGAGCTGTTGGCTATGTTCTGCTGTCAAATAGGGCTACTAGCTGGGCTCTGGAATCACCTCTGGTTGGGCAGGATTACAGGCTGTGTTTCTTGGCACTTTGGTGTTACTGGCTGGACTCTGCATTCAGATGGAGCCATAGGTAGAGCATTGAATTGATACAGAGTCTCGGGCTATGTTGTGTGACCAGGTGGGACCACAGGCTGTGCCCTGAAGTTGGGCAGGGCCATAGCCTAGGCTTACGATTGGGTAGGCATTGGCTGTGTTCCCCTGTTGGGGTGATAGTTATAATTTGTGGGGTGGAACTATAAAAATACTCTATTTCTTACTTACCCCCCACTTCCAATACCCTAGACCAGTGTGATCTGCAAACTGGCTCGCGAGCCACATGCAGCTCTTTGGCCCCTTGAGTGTGGCTCTTCCACAAAATACCATGGCCTGGGCAAGTCTATTTTGAAGAAGTGGCATTAGAAGAAGTTTAAGTTTAAAAAATTTGGCTCTCAAAAGAAATTTCAATCATTGTACTGTTGATATTTGGCTCTGTTGACTAATGAGTTTGCCGACCACTGCCCTAGCCTAGACAATTCATTGATTGGTCTTGCCTACTTAAATTATCATGATAGTTGCATATAATTTTCTAATTGTATTGTTCCAGATATATTAGTCAGCATTATATAGTTAGAAAGATCTATCTGTATATTCTGTTTATGTATCAATCATTTCTTTATTACCAAAATGGATTCATGGATTATTATTTTATTCAATGTGTTACAATGTGTTACAGTCCTTATTTATTTTGATGCTTAAATGGTCTCTGACCTGCCAGTGGGAACTCCTTTGAGCTTGTTCCATGTGTCCTATTGACATGTCCTTAATTTTATTTTCTAAGTTTTGGTTTGTTTTTAGCAGTCCCCACTTTCTGGTACAAAATGTTCAGGTTCATATTGTACCTTCCCTTTCTTGGCCTTAGACTCTGCCATGTCTTCAAGGACACCTGATTACTTTTAATAGAGAATGGTATTTAGAAATAAAGATATGAGTGTCAGATGTGCTAATTGCTCCAGCGGTGTAATTGCTTCTGGGCTTCTGAGCCCTTTCAATGGGCGGAGCTGGGGAAAATAAATTTAAATGGATATGGGCATACCTTGTTTTATATTGCTTTGCTTTATTGTGCTTGGCGGATGTGTTTTTTACAAATTGAAGCTAAGAACCTTCACCAACAAAAACATGGACTTGCTTCATTGCGACACTTGCTTTAATATGGTGGTCTGGAACCTGCAATATCTCCGAGGTATCCCTGTGTTTCTTAAACCTGAATACTCAGTCTCATTTTAAAATCCAGGTACATTGCCCTGCCTAGCCAGTTTGGCTCAGTTGATAGAGCGTCAGCCTGTGGATCAAAGGGTTCCAAGTTTTATTCTGGTCAAGGACATGTACCTTGGTTGCTGGCTTCTCCCTCGCCCCGACCCTGATCAGGGCTTGTGCAAGAGGCAACCAATCGATGTGTTTCTCTCACATCGTTTCTCTCATATTGTTTCTCTCTGTCTTTCCTTCTCTCTTTCACTCTCCTTAAAAAACAATGCAAAAATATCCTCTTGTGAGGATTAACAAAATAAAAAATAAATCCTACATTGAAACTTTTAAAGCATATCTTGAGCTTGATGACATGTGTTTCCTTATTCTGTCACACAGACTTTCAAAGTACTTGTATTTCAATGCATAGTTCTACTTCCTCATTTATTAGCATTTTATTTCCTGGGTCTTTCTTAGCCTTCCAGGATCCAGTGAACCTTTTAAATCCTATCTTCAGGGTAGATTCTCAAAGACTTTCGTGGATCCCCTGATTTGTGAGCTTATACTGTTTCTTCCCTATTCATTGGTTTTCCTTTCAGAGCACACTCCAGTTGATAAATATATAATGGATAAATAGTATACAGATGATCCTAATATTTGGG
This sequence comes from Plecotus auritus, assembly GCF_963455305.1. Lineage (NCBI taxonomy): Eukaryota > Metazoa > Chordata > Mammalia > Chiroptera > Vespertilionidae > Plecotus > Plecotus auritus. The sequence continues at coordinate 103,111,699 of NC_137774.1, read as the reverse complement.
TGAAGAATTTCTGGATTGGTGGAACTAATGATAGTGGACAATATTTCATCATTTGAATTCTTTTTTGAAAGTCTAGTGCCAGTAGACTTGTCTAATGAGTATATCTTGTAATTTAATTTACTTCAACACCAGCCTTCTCCAGACAAATCATTATGTGGTAAACAACCAGAAGTGGATATGTAGTTACTATTGTAGCCTCAGCAGTCTAATGTGTTGCTTCCTTGGTTGGTTAAACTACATTTGAAAATATTTAAAAAACCTTGCAAAGAATTACAGACATGTCACAGGCAGTTATTTTGACTACAGGGTTAAAATGCTTTTGCAAGAAGAATAAAAGCCATTAGGGCCAAGACATTGGAGAAGCTTATAGTTTTGGTTTAGCTTGTATTTTTTTCCTTGCTTTGCACATGATGGGAGAACTCTGATGCTGTGCACAAGAACAAATTGCACGTGGGAAATTCTTCTTGGTACTTTTAAACCCTGGGAAAATATCTCTATTTTTATTTATTACTAGAGGCCCAATGCACGAAGATCCGTGCAAGAATGGGCCTTCCTTCCCCTGGCTGCCAGCACCACCTTCCCTCCAGCCGGAGCTGCCTTTCCGCCTTCCCACGCTGCCAGAGGCCTGGAGTGGCTAGGGTGGTGCAGAACGCTTGTGTCATCACCATGGCGATGATGCAAGCGTCCCATCCTGCCCCTGGCTGCTCGGCACCTGCATATGCAAATTAACCCGCCATCGTTGTTGGGTTAATTTGCATACTCACTCCTGATTGGCAGGTGGGCATCACGAAGGTATGGTCAATTTGCATCCTACTCTTTTATTAGTATAGATACTTGGATCTATAGTAAGGGGGAAACCCTATCCTATTTAATAAAAGAGTAATATGCAAATTAACCATCACTCTGCTACACCTACAAGCCACGCCCACCCACCAATCAGGAGCAAGTATGCAAATTAACCCAACCAAGATGGCTGCGGCCACGGAGCTAGCAGGAGGCTTGGGTTTCCCGGTAGTGGAGGAAGCCAAGCTTTCTGCACACCCTGGCCAGCCTAGGCCTCTACTCAAGGCTACAAAGTTTCAATTATAGAAGATAAATAAATCCCAGAAACCAGGGCCTCCACTTGGGTTGCCGGGAGCGTGGCCGGCCGCAAACCACCACAGGCCCCTCGCCCAGGCCGCCCCACACCCCAAGGAAATCCCCACCCTGATCTGGGACACCCTTCAGGGCAAACCAGCTGGTCCCCACCCGTGCACCAGGCCCCTATCCTATCTAATAAAAGAGTAATATGAAAATTGACCATCACTCCAACACACAGGATGGCTGCCCCCATGTGGTCAAAGATGGTTGCCCCCATGTGGACACAAGATGGCCACCACAAGATGGCCAGTAGGGGAGGGAAGTTAGGAGGGACCAGGCCTGCAAGGGAGGGCAGTTGGGGGCGATCAAGCCTGCAGGGGAGGGCAGTTAGGAGTGACCAGGCTGGCAGAGGAGGGCAGTTGGGGGCAACCAGGCCTGCAGGGAAGGGCAGTTGGGGGGGACCCAGGCCTGCAGTGGAGAGCAGTTGGGGGGGACCAGGCCTGCAGGGGAGGGCAGTTAGGGGTGACCAGGCCTGCAGGGGAGGGCAGTTAGGGGCAAACAGGCTGGCAGGGGAGCAGTTAGGCATCAATCAGGCTGTCGAGGGATTCCAGATTGGAGAGGGTGCAGACTAGGCTGAGGGACACCCCCCCCCCACCCCCGTGCACGAATTTCGTTCACCGGCCCTCTAGTAATTTTTAATTGTAAATGTTTCTTATTATTATTTGTCTTATATAATAAATTAATTAGCTCTTAAATATCTACTTTCACTAGTTACTTCTCTTTAGCTGCTAGATCCAAACCATACATGGGAAATCCCATTCAAGAAATGACCAGAAAACAAAGCCAAAAGAAGTCTTGCTTCTCTTTTTGTATTGTCCTTTCTGTTCATCTCCAATCTACTTTTATCAGGAAAGAATCATGAGAGCTTGATAATACTAACTAAAGATATAGAAAGAGTTATGAAACTGCTTATGCCTAAAGGAAGTGTAAATTGATTTTATTTATTAGGTTTGTAAATTATTATAATTATTATGATTTGATGAAACCAAAGAACAGGAATTTGTTCAACAGGATAAAAAATATGTTGAGTAAGTAAATGTATCAAAAACTTGCCTTTGATATATTAAATATAAATATATAAATGTATGTGTACATATACATATATCTCTCCTACAATTCATTGTCACAGTATAGCAGAATGAGTACATAAGAGGGTTTTTTTTTGTGGCAGTTTAATATAAAAAACAACTTTTTATGTAGGAGATTAGCTACCAGAGATAGTTTCTAAGATTCCATAGTTTATTTCTAAATTATTGTATTATATATAACATATCAGAATTTCTACCAGACTATGATCTCCTTAAGGACAGGGATCTTTTAATTCTAGTAGGTTCTCAATAAACAAATGTGATGAGTTTTCATTTGGAAAAGAAAATGGAAGGATTAAAAATAAAAGAGCTTTGCTGGTTTCTCTGACATTGAGATGTAATGGCAGAGAATGGATTGTTTCTGTAGAAATAAGCCCTGGAGCCCTAATCAGGCCTTCCTGGTGGCAACACGGGACTTAGCCCAGTGCTCCAGAGACAGAGGTGTAGCTGAACGCAATGAAAGTGGTTTATCTCAGAAAAATTCAGGAATAACAGAGCCTCATGCCAATTTTTGAAAATGAATTTCTTCCTTTGTAAAGAAGGGAATTAAATCACATCACTTGAGCCATTTACTGACATAGGCAGGAGGCCTACATGGAGCTGCACTCCTCTGTGATCCCAGAGACGCACACCAGGGCTCTCCCAGAAACCCAGATTCCTGCCGAGGCGGATTATGACCTGCAGCCCAAGGGGTGTTGATGCGAAGGAAAACTGTCACTTTTCATCTTCAAAGATGAGGGTGGAAAGTGAAGATATTCAAGGGAAAGCTGCAGGTGGAAATGCAGACCCTCGGGGGAAAGAAAATCACAAGTTATCAGCCCAATTACAATTAGTTTCTAACATAACTACAAGTACCACAAACATTGAGCAAGGACTCTGTAAAGACTCTGAATGATTATTTAGAAATTGAAAAATCTACATCTATGTGATTTGATCATAAGTCTAAAAGGAAATTATGTGTTACTTATTATTATTATTATTATTATTATTTACCAAGGGAAACATTAAATTGGCTTGAGGGTAAGACAAGGAAATTCTGCTTCTTGGAGACAGTAGAACAATGAATTTTTGAATGTGTTAAAAGCTATTGTGGATATATGCTCTTTTTATTGCTTACCATTCATTCCCTATCTACTGGAAAAAGTACCCCCATTTTCCTGTGGGGAACTAGATTCCCTATCTCTGGCCAAGTGTCCAGATGGGGCTCTGTAGCATAAAGAATGTGACCCTAATTTCCCAGGATATACAATAATGTTTGTTTTAGGAAAAGGTACCTGACCTACTTGGGCCAAAGTGAATTCTTTGGGTCCTCAGTTGAGATTTCTAAAAGAGATGCTCTTTATTTTCTGCTAGACTTGAACCTGAGAATAAGGCATCACATTAGGGGACAGGCAGAGAAGGAGAGAGAGCCTGGTTATGCTGACAGAGTTTGAGCCTTGGGCTCAAGTCAGATATGAATTTTTAACTTATGTGATCCAGTAAGTACCTTTATTTATCAAAGTAGCATGAGTAAGGTGTCTATTATTCAACAAAAGGTGATTTAGCTAACATGGCAACTGAATAAAAAGCAGGCTCCTATTCTCATGCTCCATTGAACACAATGAAGTATCTACTAGTATATGGAAAAACTAAAAGAAAAATGATCAGGTTACTATGCCTCAGAAACTGAAAAGTTTACACAAGCATATGATTGTATTAAATGTTGGTGCCAGCAAAAATGAAACTAAAGGATCTGAAGAGTTATTGACACAAGCATTTGTGGGATATTGCTCTTGCAAACCAAGTTTAATAAAAGATAATGTTAGTTGTTTTTTTTTAAATTTGAACATGAGGAAAATATTATTTCTCACCTCTTTTCATTTATAATTCTTATGCCAAGATCCTTTGTAAAATAATTGGACATGGTTTAATTTCCCTAAACTGTGGAAGGTTAAATAATTGTCTGTAGGCAGCAAGCTCTCATGGTATAGTTTTTGGGCTCACAGCTTTACTCAGAGCACATCCTATATATGTTCCTAAGAAAGCAAAGAATGTGAAAAATATTTTTTGAGAATAATCTAAGAATGTTTTGAGTATATTCTCACACCTGAATCAAATTAACCAGATATAGAATTCTAGATTGAAAAGAAGTTCCTCTCAGAATTTTGGAGACATTCCATTATCTTCCAGCTTTTACTAGTAGTCATGTGGTTGAGAAGTGTAATGCCATTCTTATACCCAATCCTTGATGTTTGACCAGTACACCAGCACCCATCCCTCATCATTCATAGTGACAAAGACCAAGCTTTCGTCAGGTTCCTGCGAGTCTTCTTTTTGGCTAGGCCCCATCCTTTGGGCTCTGCCATTACCTCTTTTGGTCCAATTCTAGTAAAACTCCTGTTGAGTGAGCAGTTTAGTGAAAATCACCCAACCTTAATATCTGATTAAGTTCCTTATCTTTCAACTTTGGTATTTGATCACCCTTGATATCCAATTAAATTCCTTATTCCACACCCTTGATACCTTACGACCTTGGCCTGCTTTCAGCAATAATCTTATAAAGTAGGTTTAGTCAGAGTCCTTCTTTACTCCTGCTGTTTCCTCTTAGTAATTTTCCATCCACTGACCCCCCATCCTGTTCCTGGGCCCTAAATTCCTACTTTTTCTTGTTGTATTCAGATTTGAGCTCAATTCTCTGTCCCCTCCTACAAAATCCCATTGTAATAGTCTTCCTGAATAAAGTCTGCCTTACCATCTTCAACTGGTGTCAGAATAATTTTTCCTTTAACAATAGGCATTCTCTTAATTCCTCATTTTCAAGACAGCAGCTTACTCTCCCTGCTGAGTTCAGTGTCTCAGTCCCAAGTCTTCCTGGACTCAATTTCTCTAGAGAGTACATGTCTCTTCTTTTGAAGGGATGGGGAGGAGAACTCACGTCGCCCAGGATAGAGGCGGCATGTAGTGTGTCTACTGAATCCTTATACAGTCTCATCCTTGCCTCTGTCTCCCAAAATACCAGGTGCCTCTAATTCCTGAGAGCTTTCCAGGGTTCTAAAGACTCTGTCAGTCTACTTCTCAATAGTTTCCTTCATTGCAGGTTTTAGCTTTTTTTATACAAGTCATTCACCAGTTCCCAGTCCATTGTCCATCTTAAGTGTTCGTTTGTTTTATAATCCTTACCTGAGGATATTTTTCCATTGATTTTTTAGGGAGAGTGGAAGAGAGAGTGAAAAACAGAGAGAAATATCCATGTGAGACAAACACATTGATTGGTTGCCTCCTGCAGGAACCCTGACCAGGGCTGGAGCTGGGGAGGAGCCTGCAACCAAGGTACATGCCCTTGATCAGAATCAAACCTAGGATCCTTTGGTTCCGCTCTAACCACTGAGCCAAACTGGGTAGGGCTTAAGTTTTAATGAAAAGAGCTGGCTTGCCATTGTCTCTTTTTCCATTTTCTTTGTTCTTTGGGTTTATAATGTTTTTTATTCCTTGATGTTATGCTAAAACTATTTCAGGAAATAAATTCTTGCAGTCAAACCAAAGTTTTATGTGGAAACTCCTATTTGCTATTAAAAAATAACTTTATGCTCATATCTATCTTCACCCAGTCCACTGAGCATATTGTGGTTGACATCTTTTAGATCTCTAGTATCCCAAACTCTGACCTTTGCATAGTAAGCCCAGCAATATTTATTATTGATAGGTTAATTTTACATATCTGAGCCTCATGCTCTCACTCACCATATTCCTGTAAAATACCTAATAGGAGGAAGGGCCAGAGGAGGTCTGTGTGTACAAGCATGTATGTATGTGTGTTTATATGTGTCTGAACCAGAAATACAACATACTCCCTACTTATAAGTGGCTCCTTATCTACTTGGAGAAACAAAACTTACATTCTTAAATGTTAAAAACAACATGATAATTTGATAGTGATAGGATAACAATAAAGAAAAAGCACAAGGTAGAGTTATTTGCCAAATGGGAGATTAGTGTTTGTGCTCAGAAGCTGGGCAAATCTTCCTCTGACTGTGGTGAAATTGAAAACTTTCATAAGAGGGTTGGAATTAAATTCTAGATTGATGTGTCAGAGACTGTCATATGTTCATGAAATCCAATTTCCTAATCCTCTTATTTCCTATCCTGGGCACAAGGCTAGACTGTATTTCTGGGTTAGGTGCAGCCATGAGAGGTTGGTAGAAGTGATGTACCCCATACCATCCTGTCCCTTAAAACTGCCCTCATGTGATTCTGTGTGTTCCCTACCTTGCCTAGGCTGTGGTCAGTCTTCACACTCCCATTCCTGTCCACCTTGACAAATGGCTCTTAATCTCACAATTTACTCTCTCCTTCCCTAAGAAGACTTGTGATTTCCTGCCATCTCCCAGCTTCCTCACCTCATTGCCCCTAGGACATGGCCTGACACAAATTGAATTGGAATTTCAGTCATCCAGTAGAAATTTAGCATGTGGGCACTCCAGTATGAAACTGGAGATGAGAATTGATTTCTACTTTGACTACTTTTCTGGATTTTGAATTCCTGAACTCCTCCACATGGTTCTAGAAAGTGTGGTTTACACTGGCTTTGAAGTGCATCATTTGAATGAATCAAAGGTTTGTTTGCTAAACCAACATTGAGCTGTTCTCTGGAAGGAAATTTCACTCTTACAAATCCTGTTTTTTAGCACTCACCAAGTGCATGGACTAATGCACATTTGAACCTGTAGAAACACCGTGGGTTCAGGGGGTTGTTCCCTTGGTAAGACTGAACACAGGTTGTGAACATATGAGTGGCAGCTGTAAAGTAAATCTGACCTGTGTGATGGGCATGAACTACTTGATGAAAGAAATGTTAAAGCACAGGCAATGCGAGGCCATGCCCAACACTCAGGCTCTACCTTCTCACTGTGTTTGGTAATGAGGACATGAGGAGAATAAATTGGTTTGGTCCTTCTATATAGCCTACTCTATTTTAGCAAGTCAGCTAACTCTTAATTCAATTAGTTACTTTCATATTAATTAGCTCCTGCATATTAAGTTTTCTTTCTCCCTAATCATGATAAAAATTTAATCTGTCTTCCCAATTTATACAGTTGAGAAGAATAACATCATGGATATCGTTTTCTATCCACTGTGCACAGACTGCCTTCAATGACAGGGAAACCCAAGGGCTGCAGAGTTGCAGGAAAAATAGCCAAGGATCTTTTTAATATTGCATGAGCGCATATGGGATTTTCTGCTTTAACATTTTCTGAGAATGAGAGTGATCATATTGATTAGAAGGCGACATCATATAGGAATGATTTTGCCAGAATCCATTGAACTCATCTTCTGTTACGCAGGGGCTGTTTTTTATTCCAGATGCTTGGAATTAATTCCACATTCAAACCTGTTTTCTAGAGAAAGAAAGATAGGTTTCTTTTTAAATTTTTAAAGGTTGAAGGTGGGGAAGTTTCTTAATTTGTTTTCTCAGAGAAAACAAAATGTAGCAAGGCAGCATTATAATCCCTTTAAAGGATTTATTGAAATGTCAAACTCTGGGGAACTGAAGCTATATGAGAAAAATGAATACACAGCAGATTAGCATTTAGACAAGGTTCTTTTATTGTTGGACTATAGAAAATAATGATGAATAGAATTAATTTGGAATTTGGCAGGGATTTGAAAAGTGGAGGTAAAGCATGCAAATAATTGGGTAAATTTGAATCTTGTAGGAACATTTATTGGAATAAATTAAGGAACAGGATGATAAGAAAGATTCTTTTGGAGACTCTAAGTACAAAAAACAAGAATGTAAGAATTTTAGCTCTGGCTGATGTGGTTCAGTTGGTTGGGCATCATCCTGAGCACTGAAGCGTTGCTGGTTCCATTCCTGGTCAGGGCACTGTCCTGGTGAGAGGCCTGTAGGATACAGCCAAGTGATGTTATGCTCTCATACCAATCTCTCTCTCGTCTCCCCCCTCTCTAAAAATCATGTGTGTGTGTGTGTGTGTGTGTGTGTGTGTGTGTGTGTGTGTATATATATATATATATATATATATATATGTAAATTTATACTTATATAATGATTTTCTGGAATTAAAAAAAGGGTAGGTTTCTTTTTCTTTTAAAATCAGGACTTTTTAATACACCAGCTCAATTGAGTACTAAAATTTATTATTAGTAATGCATTGAAAACCACAATTGGTTGGAGAGTTGTCCAGACTAGAAGTAAAATTATTTTAAACCCTCTCTGAACAATTTCAGTCAAGAATAGAAAAGGAATGACTCTGCAATTAATTATTTGGAATCTTTGGATTGCTTTAGATAAAGGAAGGGCACATTATTTTTAATAGAAAGTTTTCTTCTAGATAAGGACCTATTCAGATAATTTAATTACTATAGTTTATTGAGCATACATTGTGGACACTTCAGCTATTTTCTCTATTCTCATTTAGATCTAATTAGAACTGGATGACCTATTTAAATGTATATATGCAAAAGTAATTATATTTAATGGAGAAAGTTTAAAATAGCCCAAGTTAGGAAGCTCTTTATTTTACTGTTGAAGACTCCAAATTGTGCCATGACTCAATCAGAACACACAACTGAATGGAATTAATTTCATTCATTTTTCCTTCCTATGGTATGACCTTTTGGGGCATTTGGTCAAGTTCTTTCATTATGTGTCTTGAGATTCCTGAGTCTATTATTACTTTCAGCATAGTAAATAGTGGTTCATTTTTCTTTCCTGGTCATTCTATCTAGTAGAAAGAAAGTGGGGCTTTGCTGAGTATTGTCAAGCGTAAAAAGCGAAAGAACTTATGTGGGGACAGTGTAGCTCCAAGAGAGCAGGAATAACCCTGGCCAGGTGGCTAGGTTGGTGGTTCCATTCCCAGTCAGGGCACAGTCCCAGGTTGAGGGTTTGATCCCCAGTCAGGGTGCATGCAGGAGGCAACCGGTCCATGTTTCTCTCTCACTTCAATGTTTTTCTCTGTCTTTTTCTTCCTCTTTCTAAAAATCAATAAAAGTTAAAAAAGAAAGAAAGAAAGAGAAAGAGAAGTAGAGCAGTCATAGAAATAAAACTGCAGTTGCCCAGAATGTTGTTTACAGGAGAAATCAGGGTCTTAAGAATACTGCCCTATTTTTGCATTCCTTACTCTCCTCTCTTTTTTTGTGTATTTGAGTGGTTACCTCTGATGAGAATATCCTTGCTCTATTTTCAGAAAAAAGAAAAAAAGAGTAGTCTGGGATCACTGGAGCCTGGACTACAGATTTGGGTGTAGTTATTGAGAGCTATCATGTTTCATCTGACCCACTGGCCCCAATTCCTTAATTGAACACACTTGACCTTCTGCATGCAGATCCCTAAACAACCCTAAACAAGACATGAATGATTCAGAGAACTACTGTGTGCCTTAAGCCCTGAGAGGTGATGGCAAGTGCCTCTTTCTCCTTTCCTTTTCCTCTCCCCCGCCTCCTGGTTTCCCTGACTCTCCCTCCTCCCCTCCCTTCCCTTTTCTGATTTTCCTTTCTGCCCCTTATGCACTTCTCTTCACCAACCAAATGGCTGTTTTGTGATATAGATTTGATTTACTATAAATATTTAATGAAACCAGTCATTTATTAAGCCAGCTCTATTCAGTGTATTTGTCATTGTGGTAATATCCAAAAGTGAATTAGGGAGAAAAAATGAAATCCTCCAAATCCATTCATCTCATCACCTAATCTGACACTGCAGTCTATGTCTCTTGAGTGGAATTACATTATTTAAGCATAATAATAGTTATTTGAATTTATAGATTCCCCTAAAGCCATGAGTAGAAATGAACACCTATCACATCAGAGTGGATCTCTCAGCACAAAAAAGCCTTGTGAGTTCGGACATTTCAAGGCTTAATGATTTTTCCTGAGCATGTTTGAGCACAAGGTAACTATCCTTTGCATGTATATTCGATTATTTAAGTGTTGAGTGTAAAATTGGGAACATACTTAATTTCCTTGAGTATATTCAGCAGCACAAAATAATTAAAAAGGCTTGCAAGGCTAACAGATTTCTTTCTTCCATGATTCAAAAGAAATTGTTGTTTGAAATTATTGTTTAAGTGCTGGCTAAACCTCAGATGGCTTATCATGAATGATCTAATGACTCACCCTCCTGTTGTTGAGCATGAAGTACTTCCCTTTGTAACGGATGTTTTGATGTTATAATGGGATGTCTTTTACCCATTCACACAATCCCTATCATATTAGTGCAGCCTCTTAACATTGTGTCTTTTTCTATCTTCTATCTACTGTATATTTCCTCATATTGTGAGAGAATCTCTATGAGTAGTCTTGGTGGAGGCAGTGTCCACCGCTCGATATAGAAATGTAAAGTTAGGTCCTTTCTTCCCTGACCCTGATAATACTGTGTGGGAATGACTTACACTGGGCTAATTAGAGCTTCTTCAAGGGTTTTCAATTTTGAATGAGTAAAGAAAAGACATCTGGGAAGTTCCTTCACAGAAGTGGCAGCGGCAGAGTGTCTGGAAGTGGTGGCCTCCTGGCAGATTATTACTGCTAAACATGATCATAGGGCTCTCAGCTTCTTGTTGTTTTTTTTGTTTTTTTTTGTTTTGTGTGGTTTTTTTTTTTTTCGGAAATACTGATTTTTTTTTTTAAAGCCTGACTATTAAATTTCCATCAATTGTGTGAGTCGTCAATCTTTTCTAATAATTTTGTTTTTGGTAAACAAAGTCAGATTTAGTATCTGTGGTAGATAGACATACTGGCTTCAATTCTTAACCTCTCCTTATATTCAAACTTCTTACCATGTGGCTTTGCAGTTCTTCCCATTGGCATGCACTTCCTTATGTCTTGGTTTGGCCTTGGCCATGAACTTGCTTTATCCAATGGGAGAGGGTAAAAGGGATAATGTGTCTATCAGTTCTGCGTCTAGACCTTAGGAGGCATACATTTCTACCTGCCTTCTTGTGCTTCTGTTGTTGTCATGAGAAAGCTTCCCTGGGTACCTTCTTCTCCTCTGCCCGTGCCTCAGAATGAATACATATGGGATAGATAGACCTCAGCCCAACCTGCAGTGAGGAGCAAAGTCTAGCTTGGCCCACGACTTCCAACAGCATCACCTAGACAAACCCAGCCTAGATTAGCTGACCATCAAAAGAACCACAGATATGTGAATAGGTCCAGCTGAGATGAACAGAACCAAATGTCTAATGCTCACCTGCCAACTACTAAGAAATACATGATTTTTGTTTTATGCCACTGAGATTTCATATGTGTGTTTTGCACCTCAAAATAGCTAACTGATACATATCTGTTATATGCAATTGAAAGCATTCCAATTGATGGAATATATCAGTGTCCATAATGTGAAGGAAGCATGTGTGTGTATGAGAGAGACTATGTGATTGATCCTGACTTTAGTTCTGTGGGGTAAATCATGTCCAGTCTTGGCAATCATATTTTTCTATTCTCTTTCCTGATTGCTTGAAATGAGCACATAACTTAGTCTTCACACCAGTGTGATTTCTGGGAAGTCTGTGTGTGTGTGTGTGTATGTGTGTGTATAAATGTTTTTGTTTTTTCCTTTCCTGATAAAAGGGGATATATTGGAAGAGATGTTCTCTTCTCCTTTTCTCTTCATGCCTGGAGTTGAGGCTGTTGTCTGTGTCCGCCGGGGAACACCTGAGTACAGACAGAGGGAGTGAACCTGTGTGCATGATGTCAATGTGCCACTTAATTAACCAACTTTCAGCTGTCCTACTTCTGAGCTTTTGTGTCATTAGAGAGAATGCATTTTATTTTATTGTTGTATTAGTACTGTGCGCTAACCAATTGTGCCACTGGAGCTCTGTATATTTTTATTTTAAGCTGATTAGATTGGGTTTCCTTGTACTTACCACTGAAAGTATCTTGACTGATATGGGTGTGGTATGCATGTGAGTAAGAACATGAGGAGGATGTAATGCAGGAGAAATTTGGATGAAAAGAAGAAAATAGTTCAGGTTATCTCTAATGAAACTGTAGGCACATAGCAGCATGTGTTAAGTTGTACATAAGCTAAGGTCAGGTGGAAAATAGCCCATAGCTACCTGGATTTCCCTCTGTACATCCAGCCACAGATATATTTGCTCTGAATGGATCACTAGCAAATGATGACAGATATACCTTCATTGTTGATGCTTTTGTCAGTGTCCATAACTAGAACATTCTGACCCATAAAACAACATTGCCTTTTACTTTTAGAAAGAAGTGAATATTTGGCTCCATATCTCATCTGTAATCAGATAGCATATGTTTGAACATAACATTGACTCAATTCTGATGTCCACACTGTATCCCAGACCAATGAACTCAGAACTCCTGGGGTTGGGAAACAAGTGGGCATATTTTTAAAGCTTCCTAAATAAATTCCATTATGCAGTCAATGTTGAGAATTATTATTTTAACCTCTGTTCTCCTGTGAGTGAATCAAACCCCAAATAAAATGTGTAGACAAGGAGAAAAAAGGTATAGGAAAGTAAAGACTATGGAGGTTTTCATTATCTACTAGAGGCCCGGTGCATGAATTTGTGCACCAGTGGGGTCCCTTGGCCTGGCCTGCGGGATCAGCCAAATCTGGCTCTCTGACATCCCCAGCAACAAGCTAACCTACCAGTCGGAGCATCTGTCCCCTGGTGATCAGTGCACATCATAGGGAGCAGTTGAGCAGCCTTAGCATATCATTAGCATATTAGGCTTTGATTGGTTGAACGGACGACTGGACACTTAGCATATTAGGCTTTTATTATATAGGATTGCTATATAAAAAATAACCCCATAGTTTAGCAGCTTAGAACAACAATAACCCTTGTTATTACAGTTTCTACGGATCCAGAATCTGGGACAAGCTTAGTTGAATGGTAATGGCTAAGGGTTTTTATACAGTTGCAGTCAAGTTGTTGGCCAAGGCTGTAGTCATCTGAAGGCTCTGGAGAATCTGTTTGCAAGATGGCTCACTCACATGGCCATTGATAGGGGGGTCTCAGTTCCTTGCTGGCTGTTGGTAGGAGGCATCAGTCCCTTTTCAAGTGGTTTTCTCTTTATAGCTGCATGAGTGTCCTCAAAACATGTCAGCTGGCTTTCTCCAAAGTGACTAATGCAGGAAAGAGCAAGTGGAAGCTCTGATGTCTTTCATGGCCTAGCCTCTGAAGTCACACATCATCATTTCCACAGTATCCTATTGGTTATACAGGCCAGCCCTATCAATGCGAGAGGGGACTACAAAGGTCTTAACACCAGGAGTTTGGAATCGCTGGGGCTATCTTTATTACTACATTGGGATTAAAATGAATACATAATCTGTCCTCATTTCAAAGGTGAATGCCTGGTAGGCTGATGATAGAAACCCAGTATTGAGGAGCCTTCACCAGAATAAAATATTCTATAGAGCATCCCTATTGATTTCTTGTTCACCAGATGGCTGCATAGAGCCTTTGGGTTTTCTTAAAAGACATTATTCAAAGGCACAATTCCCTTTAGGGAAGTCCAATTCTCACAATGCTTGAACTAATTTTGTTCAGGTTCATATCAGCTGGTACTAGCAGCTGATGCTTAGCAAGCAAATAAATAAGATGTTAACTTCATTAATACTGATTACTTTGAAAATGAGAGAACTTATGATAACTGCCAATTGTATATAACCATAAAAGAGCCCTCTAACATTAAGAAATAAGATGGTCTGAATTACTTTGAAATTGGGTATTCTCCCTTACCTTTTGCCTTTTTTTGGCAAAAACAAGGTTCTTCAATGCAATCTTTAGCTCTCTGTCTTTTCTATATTCCTTCACCTCCAGAGTAATTTTCTCTGTCACAACCAGTTACCATGTATACACCAATGTTACCAAATTTCTATTTCTAGTCCAGACTTCTCCTACCAAATACCAGAGTTGCATAGTCACCTGCCTATTTGACATCTACTTTTGAATGACTAATGAGAATCCCAATTTTATTTGTGCAAAATCAAATTTTTTAACATTTTTATTGGCGCATATGGGGATCGAACCCACAACCTTGGTGCTATTAGCACCATGCTCTAACCAACTGAGCTAACAGGCCAGTTGTCAATTTAAAAAAATTAAAACATTAATTGAATTTTCAGGTTTATTGAAATAATTGACATATAACATTGTGTAAATTTAATGTGTACAGTGTGATGATTTGATACACATATACATGGTGTCCCAAAAAATGTACATATACTTAATAGCTGATAGCTCAATTGATGTTTCTGTCTTTTCAGATTTAACCTATTGGAATTAATAATTATTCAAAGTACATATACATTTTTCAGGACATCTTGTATATTACATGTTTACCACAATAAGGTTAGTTAATATACCCTTTACCTGACATAGTTATTGTTGTTGTTTTTTGTTTTGGTTGTGTTGGGAACATTAAAGCTCTATTCTGATAGCAACTTTCAAGTACATAATACAGTATTTTTAACTATAGTTACTATATTATTAGATTCACATTAGATCCCTGGAACTTACTCATCTTATAATAGAAAGTTTGTGCCAATATGTTTGGCCAACATATCCCCATTTTCACCACCTCTCAACCCCTGGCAACTAACAGTACTCTCTGTTTTTTAGTTTAATGTTTTTAGATTCCACTATAAGTAATATTATACACTATTTGTCTTTCGCTGACTTATTTCACTTAGCATAATGCCCTCAAGGTCTATCCATGTTGTTGCAAATGGCAGCATTTTTAAATGGTTTTATAATATTCCATTGCATATATATATATATATATATATATATATATATATATATGTATCGGCATCTGTTGACAGATACTTAGGTTGTTTCCATGTCTTGCCTACTGTGAATAACTCTGCAATGAATTTGAGAGAGCAGATATTTCTTTAAGATAGTGATTTCATCTCCTTTGGATATATACCAAACAGTGTGATTGCTGGATCATATGGTAGTTCTATTTTTAATCTTTTAAAAATAGGAATTTACATACTGTAAAATCAAATTAATAATTTTTTCCCCGTGCTTGTCCTCTGCTTTCTTATTTATTTATTTATTTATTTATTTATTTATTTATATCTGGCAATTCCATTCTTCCAGTTGATCAGGTGAAAATTTGGAGTCATCCTTGATTCTCCCTCTTATACCTCCATTTCAGCAATCTATCTATACCCATCTTGGTTCTTCCTTCAAAGTGTCTCTAGAATCAAATTATTTCTCACTACCTCCACCACTGCTATGCTGGTCTGAGGTTCCTCACATATTGTCTAGAACTTCAGTAGCATCTGAACTCATTTCTTTGCTCTAACCCTACCCTTTTAACCAATTTTCCATAGAGCATTAAAAAATGGAAGACAGATATTCTCTTTCAAAATCTTCAGATGGTTTTACATTTCTAAAACTTGTACTCTGGCCTATAATGCCCAACATGATCTGCTCCCCATTCCTCTTCCACTCCTACAACCTTCTGTCCTCAACTCTACCATCTCCCCTTACATGATTCCACTCCACTCTACTCCACCACAATGGCTCCTTTGATATTCTTTGCACACCAAGCATAGTCATACACCCTTAAGGGCTTTTACTCTGCTTTTCCCCACATCTGTAATTTTCTTCCCTATGTATCTTTTTAGTTTACTTTCTTCCCTCTTTTATTTTTATTTTTTTAAATATATATTTTATTGATTTTTTACAGAGTAGAAGGGAGAGGGATGGAGAGCTAGAAATATCGATGAGAGAGAAACATCGATCAGCTGCCTCCTGCACACCCCCTACTGGGGACATGCCCACAACCAAGGTACATGCCCTTGACTGGAATCGAACCCGGGACCCTTCAGTCTGCAGGCCGATGCTCTATCCACTGAGCCAAACCGGTCAGGGTTCTTCTCTCTTTTAGATCGTAGCTTAAGCATCTTTCTAACTAGGAGATTTTTTTAACCTCTATATGTAGAGTGTTTTCTTCAGCCTCATTTATCTCCTTTACCCTACTGTTATTCTTAAAACACTTTTAATGACTTAACATATATTTACTCATTTTACTGTGACAGCCCTACTGGGATGTAAAGCTTCATCAGGACAGGACCATTATCAATTGTATTTTCTGCCATATCTGCACATAGTAGGTGCGCAATAAACATGTTTTGAATTGAATTAGGTGACATTTATCTATGATGTCTCCTAAAATTTTACATTAGTATTTTAAGACTGTCTTTTGGATAGCAGAAACAAAAGTAAAATTCCACTTATGCCAAATATTAAAGAAGCAATGTTATAGAAAATAAGGAGATCTTTAATGTCTTCATCATTTAAAAAATTATCAGATTAAATCCAATTCACCTAGGGTTGATGAACAAAATTATGAATTTAAATGACAAAATATAATAGTATGTTTAATTTGAAGAATATTATACAAATAAATTAACTTTTAACAATCTAATTAAAAATAGACTTGTCCTAAGAAACAATCACAAAATTAGAAGCATAGTATAAATCTGTAAGGTTTATTTAACAATTTGTGTCAGGAAGTACTATTAATTTTGTGCTTTAAAAAGAGGTAGAAATGAGTTAACCTATAAGAATATAAAGAAGGTTGAACATTTAAATGGGAAAATATATAAAAGTTCAACTTTAATTGTATTTGAACCCAATATTGCTAAAATATACTAATCTATTCTTAAGCCTGAAAGATTAGCAAAATGACAGAATTTTAATTAATGATTTTAATTTTAGAATTATTATTTTAGCATTAGATTTCTGTCTTTTAAAAAAAATCAAGGATGAAGACAGCAAAATAAAGAAAAATTGTGAGTGATATTGGCTTCAGATAAAATATGCTCATATTCAGACTAGAAGTGATATGAAATGCAAATTTCATGGCAATTAAGATTAGCATATTTCGAAAACAACATATCCTGAGATTATATCCTTCATATTTTAGTACTTGGACATGTAATACCTTTCAAGTATATAATCATGACATTGTCAGGTTTTTATGCATTCAAAAGAGCCTTCATCTATTATTTAAAACTACGACTATGCAATAGTCATTTCTCTCTTCCCCTAGGAAAAGCAATATCTATTTCTTTGACTTGGTGATCAGCATTTGATGATTTACCATTTCTTTGTGCTTTCTGAAGCCCACAGCAAATTGCAAATACCATACTTTCAGGAGAAACAGCTGGAATAAATTATAAGGAGCAGGCTGACATGCCCAGCAGCAAATAAGAAAATTAGATTAGGATTCTAAGGGCCTATCTTCAGTTAGGAGTGGATTTTACTCCAGTCCCCATGAGAACCCCATTCTAATCTTCAAGGTGGAATTGTTTGGCCTGTTTTCTCTTGGTATTTGCATGGGAAAGTAGAACAAGCCAGACTTTAAATTAAATAGCAGAGTTCTTGTGGGATGGGTCTAATGCTCTGTGTGGGGAGTTGTTTTTTATTCTCTGCTTTGGCCCTTTTTGGATGAGTTAGGATGGTGTGTGTCCTTTAGTTCTCATTCCAGAAACAGAACGCAATCTCTCATTTACAGAGTGCTGTTAATGCTATAAACACTTTCAGGAACTTATTGAAATAATTACACGAAACTTTGAAGTATTATCCTTCACTTTCAGATCTGTATTGACTTCCTGAATGGTCTGGCTCGTTACCAGTACCCATGTAGTTTGAAAAGAACAATGTTTTCAAGAATAGTACCATGGAAAAAATTGGCTCCAAAAATCAAGTTTCAGTTTTCTTGCTCCAAAAATGTTGGGAATTCTTGGCAAATTGGGTCCATGAATGAAAGCTGATTCTAGGAAAGGCAGTTTGAAACTGGCCGGAATGACATTTATATAGCCCATCTAATAGGTTAGAAATTAAACCTGGCTCAACAATTTAAAAATTAAGTGATTTTCCCCCCTAAATTAGGAGTGCATAGACTCAAAAGTCACTTACGACAATTCATATATCCACTCCCATCCCCCTCTCCAACTATAGCGTGGGGCTGTAGGCTGAGCTCTTGGATGATGGTGGGTTATAACTAAATCAAATTGCTTTTGAGACACTTTTGGAATCAGTAAATCTGTTTGAAATATAATTCAGTCACTAGTCAGGTTACATCAGGCAAAATGACATAGTCATCAGGAGCCTTATTTTTTCATCTCTAAAATGGGGTATTCTCTCGCATAGATTGTTGTAAGATTGAGTTTAATATGTAAAGCAACTTAGTAAGAAAGAAAAACTGGTAGATGTTATTGTTGTCATTGTGGTTAATATATATCATCCTAAATATTAACGGAGTGAGTTAATATTGGCTATACTTGTAAATTTCAGAAACTTTTATTTCTAAAATTACTTTTACTTGTTTTTGTCCCCATTGTTTTCTTTCACTAATTTCCTTAAGCGCTGTGCCTACTTTGTTGATTTTTTTTCTCTGATTTTCTACTAATTGCTTAGTGAATTATGCCACATATTGATAGCTAAGACAAAAGCGTACATAAGGTTAAAGGTTTGTATATGTTGTGCTGTGAATGATTTGGGGCATTCACAAGATGATAGTCAACAGGCTTATGGCTGAGCCCTCCCTAACCTGGTAAGACCATTGATGATTGTATGAGGGGAGAGGCGTCAGTAGTTCTCAACCCTGCTGCCTGTGAAAATCACCTGCCTGATCTCCACCCACAAAGATTCTTATTTAGTGGATCAAGTTGGGGCCCGGTCTTCAGAGGGTTTTAAAAGCTCTCCAGGTGCCTTTATTTTATTTTATTTTTTTAAAATATATTTTATTGCTTTTTTACAGAGAGGAAGGAAGAGGGATAGAGAGTTAGAAACATCAATGAGAGAGAAACATCGATCAGCTGCCTCCTGCACACCTCCTACTGGGGATGTGCCCGCAACCAAGGTACATGCCCTTGACCGGAATCAAACCTGGGACCTTTCAGTCTGCAGGCAGACGCTCTATCCACTGAGCCAAACCGGTTAGGGCTCTCCAGGTGCCTTTAATATGTAAGGAAGATTGAGACTCCCTGGGCTCTTGAAGGGAAACTTGGGTTTCTTCAGAGTAACTCTTAGCAAGACATAAATCTCTGCATGTTTTTCATAGAGGTTAAAGGGCAGTCCCTAGCTTTTGGGAGTAAACTCATTCATTTTTTCATGTTGCTTTAGTTTAGTTCAACCCACACACTGGGGATTTCAAATTCAATTGTGACTTTTAAGGAACTTTTATTCCCTCTTTTACTTAAGTCTATATTATGCTTCGTAAGTGAAAGGCTCCTACCTGAAATATGAGTTAACTGGACTCGCTCACAATTAATTATTATGCTGTGGTCCAAATTGAGGCAACCAGTACGTATAAATGAACCCCAATCAGAGTGGACACTAGTTTGGCATCCTTTGTCTGTCTTTCTAATGCTATCTAAATTAAATTATTTTAGAAGTACATGCTATTGCATTGCTTTTGCTCTGATTAGTGAGATTTACTCCACCCACAGGAGACACCACATTTAGTGATGGGTAAATCTACAGATGAAGAGAACGTGTGAACTTCCTAACAGGGAAGCTCCTAGTTGCAGCCCAAGTCTTCCTGACTGTCTTGTATTGGTCCATCTTTGCCTCTACACCTTATTCATGTTTCCCAGCCTCTCTCCTGCTTCCTGGCTATGTGAGAAGAGCCCTTCTTCAAGGACAAACTTGAACTCCACCTCATCCATAAACCTGTCCAATCTCTGACCAGCCCAGCTTGGATGAGGACTTCTTCTCCTCGTTCCTGTGTTCTACGTGATCCACAGTTATTGTGAGCTGCTGTTTATACCTTTTTGGGCCTGCATCTTGTCTTCACAACTAGCTTTAAACTTTCAGGTTTAGGAGCAGCCTGTTACTTCAGAAGTAAGGTCCTACACTTTAAGTACCTACGTGTGTGATGATGGTGGTGAAGTAGAAATCTTGTTTGAGAAAGGAGGGGGGACGTGGGCTGGATTTCCTAGAGAAGACCCCGGAGAAGGTAGGACTAAAACAGGGATTCAGGACTGGGTAGACTTTGGATTGTTGGAGGAGAAAGCCTTCTACAAAGTGCTATTTTTGATTCAGGTTTGATTATTCTGTATGTGTGTGTATAAAAATATATATGCACACACATACGTATTTGTGAAGCCATCTGAGTTCTTAGACCTTAATACCTCCAGAATCTGTCTTTATATATATTGTTATAAATAAAAAATATATCTTATACCTGCCACTTTTTCAATTTCTAGTCTCCAGGATGAGGGCTAAACATAGGTCTCTGAGCCTTACTTACAGGTTACGTTTGCTGTTTTAAAATTTGAAGCTTAACTCCCTCCTTCATGTGCATTTGAGCTAGCTGTCAGGAATTTTGTACTGGAATTGAGAGTGCCACTGATCTTACTCACTTACAAAGTCTGTTCAGTATTGCACATGAAATTAAAAGCTTTTCAAATTAATTGCATATCCGAGATGCTGACTCCTGTCAGCACTCCCTGGCTCTGACTGTTACCTTGGATGAATGACTGGAATCTGATGCTACAAGGGGAGCACCAGTAAAATCAGCTGGTAACCAGTGTGAGTGTTATGACATTGATGTCAGACAGTGACAAGGTTGCAAAACCATCTCCTTATACCCACTGGATTTGGGGGCACTAGATTTTCCTGTCCAGCAAGACATTTATTTATTCAAAATTTAAAGCTTAATTTCATGTTGAGTGGTTTTTAAGTAGACCCAAACATTTTTTTTTCCTGTGAGGACCACTCAGCTTTCTTTACAACGTGTATAACCTTGCATCAGGCCTTCCTCCTAAATCTCCCTGTGCTTTTGTATTCAGCTGTATTCAGCATTAGCTGACTCCCACAGTAAATTCTATGTGGTCAATTACTTTTCACAAGAAGTTCATGTAAATTGGAGTACAGCAGAGGTTTTATTGATGAGACTGATGTATTATTGAGATTGCTTCGGTATTCCTTTCTGAATAGTGAGATAAAAGTCAGAGGTAATAATGTCCCTTGGCAATAGCCTTGATGGAAAAAATGAAGCTTGGAAAATTTACACATCTCAATTTTTGGGGGGAGGCGTGGCACAATAATTTATTTCAAGTCCTATTCCAGTTTTTAAATAACTTTTACTAGGAAATTCAGGATCTTCTGAAAGTATACCAATCATACATAATGAAACTTTTATTCATGTGCAACATGGAGCTGAATGGTGTGTCTTTCAAAGTCCATGTGCAGTGGGCTTTCTAGGATACTTATACTTTTTTGTTTTCTGTTTTTGACATGAATATATTCATGGATGTCATGCCAAGTATCTGGATTTTTAATATGCCAAACATGGTCAGTGTGTTTACTACCCAGGTCACTTTTTAAAACTTAAATGGTAAAATTATTTATGGTGGTTTCATTGGAAGTAGGATTGGCAATAAGGGGCTACAGTTTGGGGGTGAGATGGGGCTCCTATAAATAGTCCTCAACCAGTATTAACTGCTTGTTCTGCCTACTTCTAGAATCACCAATATTTCAGGTATGTACCTCAAAGCCTTATTAGGTGACTTTATTAATTTATATGTTTGTTGTTAATTATTTCTCTGTTTTATTGTTTCTCTGGTGATTTTAAATGATTTAAAAACTTAAAGCACATTTTGGGAAATATAAAAGAAGCAGAAGGAATTGAAACATCTTTAGGGATACATCAGTAAATGGACATTTAAAAAATGACATTGTGCTTTGGTTGGAGTATTTCCTGTGCACCAAAGGGTCAGGGGTTCTATTCTCGGCCAGGGAACATACTCAGGTTGCAGTTCAATCCCTAGTTGGGGCATGATCAGGAGGCAACTGATGGATGACTTCACAGGCTGATGTTGTGTGTCTACTTTTACTGCTTAGGATGGAGTCAGTCCTACCAGTTCAGACCACAGAGACTGAGGGTGTGGGGAAGGAAGTTTTCCCAAAATACAACTGGGAGCTAATAACAGAAGAAAGGGCTGTGAATTAAATAGGACAGGCAAACAAACAAAACTAAAAGGCAAACAAACAGAAAGTCTATTGCATATAGTTACAGATAATAGGATGGAGAATGGCGCTAAGTGGGTGAGGGCTTCAGGAGAAATATAAAACAGACATTGATGTCATTATAGAAGAATCTAAAACATGTTCTTCAGGAAATTATAATGATAATACCCAGTTATGGTTTTTAAGAGAATGAATAGCTAAATCAAAGAACATGTTTTCATGCAGATGTTCCAAATAATTACAAAAATATGTAGAAATATTGATAAACTAAAGGATTTTTCAAAGTTTTCTAGGAGAAATTTTTCATTCTTAGCAAGAGTGGGTGTTTTTGTGAAAATAGAAAACATCCTGCAAAACATTTGTTTTTGAGTTTCCACTTCATATATGCACCAATCAGTAAAAGTGCAGTGCAGGCACAAGTGGCTTCACTTTCCTAACAAAACACTGAATGCTCATCCAGAATAACTTAATTGGTCTAGGATAGTGGTCGGCAAACTCATTAGTCAACAGAGCCAAATATCAACAGTACAACGATTGAAATTTCTTTTGAGAGCCAAATTTTTTAAACTTAAACTTCTTCTAACGCCACTTCTTCAAAATAGACTTGCCCAGGACGTGGTATTTTGTGGAAGAGCCACACTCAAGGGGCCAAAGAGCCGCATGTGGCTCGCGAGCCGCAGTTTGCCGATCACTGGTCTAGGAGAGAAAAATGTATTACCAAATCCTTTATTGTGAACTATAGGCACAAACATCACTTTTAAAAGACTGGCTTAGTTAGTACTTCAAAAATAAATATTATTAATAGATTTACTCTAATTTATTTTCTAAATAATAAAAATGAAGTTTTATACCAATATACCAGTAGAGGATATGTAATGCAAAGATTTTTGATTTTTGACAGTCTTTGTTTAACTTTATAGGTAGCTTAGCCTGAAATTTTGATATGCATGTCAGAAAATTCAATGAAATTGAATGCAATTCAGATATTATTTGTTGCAAAACTGCTGCAGAGAATCAAATAGATAGTACCCTTTGTACATTCTAGTGATTTAAAATTTACCAAAGGAAAAACATTTGTATTTTATAATAATGATTTTAATACATAATTCATGATTATAGTACATAATAGTGTTATACACATTTCTATCCTATATAATAAAGAGGTAATATGCAAATTGACCGTCATTCCAACACACAAGATGGACACCCCCATGTGGACACAAGATGGCTGCCACAAGATGGCCAGAAGGGGAGGGCAGTTGTGGGCGATCAGGCCAGCAGGGGAGGGCAGTTGGGAGGGACAAGGCCTGCAGGGGAGGGCAGTTATGGGTGACCGGGCTGGCAGAGGAGGGCAGTTGGGGGGAACCAGGCCTGCAGGGGAGGGCAGTAGGGGGCGACCAGCCCTGTAGTGGAGGGCAGTTGGGGGTGACCAGGCCTGCAGGGGAGGACAGTTAGGGGCAATCGGGCTAGCAGGGGAGGACAGTTGGGGGTGACCAGGCTGGCAAGGAAGGGAAGTTAGGGGTGACCAGGCCAGTAGGGGAGGGCAGTTGGGGGTGACCAGCCCAGCAAGGGAGGGCAGTTAGGGGAGACCAGGCCAGCAGGGGAGGGGAGTTAGGGGCAATTGGGCTGGCAAGGGAGCAGTTAGGCGTCGATCAGGCTGGCAAGGGAGTGGTTAGGGGGTGATCAGGCTGGCAGGAAGAAGCAGTTAAGGGCAATGAGGCAGGCAGGCAGGCAAGAGGTTGGGAGCCAGCAGTACTGGATTGTGAGAGGGATGTCCCAGATTGGAGAGGGTGCAGGCTGGGCTGAGGGACACCCGCCCTCCCGTGCACGAATTTCATGCACCAGGCCTCTAGTAATACATAATAGTAATACATAATTATAATATGTAACATATGATTAAAGTACATAATAAAAACAAATTATAAGTGTGATATAAATAGAATATTCAGAAGGAGAAGAGAATAGTTTGTTGGGGGAAAGGAAAGAGGAAATGCTTTGTGAAGGAAGTGGTACTTGATCTATCTATCTATCTATCTATCTATCTATCTATCTATCTATCCTAGTGGCCCAGTGCACAAAATTCGTGCATGGGGGGGCTGTCTCTCAGCCCAGTCTGCATCCTCTCCAATCTGAGACCCCTGTGGGATTGGGCCTAAACTGGCAGTCAGACAACCCCCTCGCAATCCGGGATTGCTGGCTCCTAACCGCTCACCTGCCTGCCTGCTTGATCACCCCTAACCACTCTGCCTGCTGGTCTGATTGCCCCCAACTGCACCCCCCTGCCAGCCTGCTCACCCCCAACTGGTCCCCTCTGCCGGCCTGCTTGCCCCCAACTGCCCCCCTCCCGCCAGCCTGATCACCCTCAACTGCCCTCCCCTCCTGGTCTGATCACTCCCAACTGCCTTCCCCTCCTGGCCTGATCACTCCTAACCGCCTCTGCCTCGGCCCCACCACCATGGCTTTGTCTGGAAGGACTTCTGGAAGGTCTCATGCTCTAATTAGCATATTACCCTTTTATTAATATAGATAGGATATGACATACTGCCATAACTATAACATATGTACCAGTATCACTCTATGAGAATACATACTTCATGTGATAGGAAGGCATCTAATACATTACATTGTATATGTTGTAAGTAGAAGGAAATACTGTATTCATAGCAATAATATACACCCTGTGACTTCCCTTCCTGATTTGGGAATGGTTCCCCAGTTCTTTGAACTTTTCCTGGCCCCTAATGTATTTTTTTTTTTTTGTTATTCAGTGTAACTTTATTTACTGTTTATTGTACATGATTTGAGGTCTTTAAATTCTAACCACCAAAGATTCAAAGGACTATTTTTTTCCATGAAGTTTAACATTAACATCAGTGAATTCATGCATTCATGTGTTTTTATTGTAAACATCTGAATTATTCACATTGTCATAGATCCTGAACTCATAAGCATGGGCCATGCACAGGCTGGCAGCAAGCCAGGAAGCCACTCTGCAAGCAAACAGATACTCTGCATAAGGAGAAAAGTCATCGCACAACATTTAATGTCCAACCTGAGTCACCTCAGAATGTTACATATATTGACTTCTTAATTCATATAGTATCAGGAACTGAACTGCTTGGTTGGTGACAGGGTTGACCTGGTTTCAGGAGGATTATTCCTGAAATAATTAAGGAAAGGGGGCTCAATCTTTTCTTGGTTGCTTGCTCCTCCCCAGCACCTTCATCTTTCTTCTCATCCTCAGCTTCTTGGGCATCTTCTCCTTCACCTTTACCTCCTTCTTCTTCCTCCTTTGCATCCTCAAATTCTTCCTTGGCACCTTCTTCCTCTTCCTCTCCTTCCTCTTCGTCAGCCACTTCCTTCTCCTTCTCCTCCTCTTCAGCTTCTCCTTCAGAGGGGGGTTCATCCTTAGCTTCCTCGGCTTTTGCAGCCTCAATGGTCTCCTCCACCTTGATCTGCTCCTCCTGGACGTGGCTGGTGTATTAAGAAGGGAAGGAGCGAGTGGACATCAAGTAGGAGCTAGTCTGTAAACCACCTTAGGCAGATCGACCAAAGATCAGGGAACTCTGGGAGTAGTCGCTGGCTATGCTTCCCATGCTGGTGAAACTGAGCTGGGTCTCCTCACCTTCCAAGAGTTTCCTGTAAGCTGCAATGACAATGTCCAAAGCCACATTGAGGAGGTCCTGGTATTCTTTTAAATATCATGCCATTTCACTCTTTGTAGTTCTCAACTCATTTTCTAATTTGTTGATTGTGACCTGCATAGCACTAACATGGGAGTTCTGCTTATCCTCCAGCTCTCGCAGCTGCTTTCCCAGAGCTTAGTTCATGCCCCAGATTGCTTTAATCTCCAGGGTCTTGGCCTTGAGCAGGCGGCAGCTTTCAGACACCTCCTCCTTGGCATTCTTGGCAGTGCTCTCGGTCAGCATGGTGAATCAGCTCTTGTACCATTCTTCTGCAATCTGCATGTTCTTGGCAGCCAGCTTCTCGTACCGGGCACGGATGTCCTTGAGCGCGGCAGAGAGGTCAGACTTGGAGAACATGTCCATCTCCATGGAGATCTGAGCATACTGGATCTGCGCCTGCAGCTCGGGGATCTCCTCTTCATGTACCTTCTTCAGAAAGGCGATTTAGTTCATCAGGCTGTTGATGCACTTTTCCAGCTCAGCACTGGCAAGAGCTGCCTCATCTGCACCTTTGCGCGCCTCCATCAGCCAGCCCTCTGCATCATCATGGTTCAGCACCTCTTCCTGGTAGCATGCCTGCAGGTTGCTCCCAGTCCCTTCCAAACCCTGGTGCCTGCTAACTGCCCACTGCCCTCTCCTCGCCAGGGATGGGGCGTGGTGGGCCGGGGCACAGGCATCCCATTTTCATTAAAATGTTCAACCCCAGCCTGCCCCACCAGTGTCCACAGGTGGCCCGGGGGCAGACAGTGATCCCAGAGACCCTGGCCACCCCCGCCTACCCAGGTCCCCGATGGCCCAACATGATGGCTGCCTGGACCCCGCGGGCAGTGTCATGCGCTGCCTGCCCCCCCCCCCCCGCCCGGTTACCTATCGCGGCCTTGACCCAGCAGGCGGTGTCAGGCACTGCCCGCCTGGCCTGCCTGGTCCCCCATAGTGGACTGGACCCCGCAGGTGGCATCAGGCGCTGCCCGCCTGGCCTGCCTGTTCCCCGATGGCAGCCTGGACCCCACGGGGGGCGTCAGGTGCAGCCTGCCCCTCCTGCATATGCAAATTTACCCTCCATTTTGGTTGGCTTAATTTGCATATCACTCCTGATTGGCTGTGGGAGTAATGGAGGTACGGTCAATTAGCATTGTTTCTTTTATTAGTGTAGATATATACACAGACATACCAAAATTTGAAATTTTTTCCCATAGGTGGGATTGTTTGGCAAAAGCTTTTTCTATTACAGTGAATAATAAAGAAGCAAGATATGCATTATATTCTAAGCTAGGATGGAGACCACAAAGAGAAGAGGTGAGAGATGAGAATAGCAAGGAAGACTGAAGCCCACATGAGAAGATACACAATGATTTACAATCTAGAGTCTCTATTGGGCAACAGATTTAGATATGGGGGTTGTGGGAAAAGCTAGTAAAAAATACCTGAGGTATTGAGCAGGGTGAAATGAGGGGAAGCTGATGCCATGAGTAGAAATAGGCAAGTCAAGAGGAGTTGCCAAGTAACTGTGAGAGGATGAAGATGTGATAAGTTTGGGATGGAATACATTTGGAGTGGCTGGGGACTACCCAAGCAGTTAGGTCTGTAACTGAAGAGTAATCTTTTTCTACATGAGAATGACTGATGAAGGCTCAAGGAGAATGGGTGAAATTATACAATGGGGGAAAGTTTGAGGATGGAGACTTGGAGACTTGGAAGAAAGAAGAGTGAGCGGTAGTCTATAGATCAATGGAGTTCAATTTTCCTGTACTGTATCTCTGACCTTATGACCAATCCCTCCTTACATATGTTAGCTCTCAGAATTTACTACCTTTATCACCATCCCTTTGTGGTTTCAACTTGTCTTAGAAGTGTCCAAGAGGTTCCTCATTTGATCAGATCTCATATCAGAATCAGGCTCTTATCTTGACACCCAGATTGCTGTAACTTGATTCATGTTTTCCCTTTGTATTTCAGGATTCTCGCCTGCTCTGACTTAGATACATACTTCTTCTTAACTACTAACTTAAACTATTAGCCAGAGTCAGGGCAGCACACAGATAGCAAATTCAAAGGGGTAAGTTAAAAACAACAAGTTTAATAAAGGAGCAATTTACAATGGTGTCAGTAAGTTTAAGGGAACCAACAAAAATGGTGAAGCATTCTTGGGTGAAACATGCTAATTCTGGACCTGAAGGGGGTGGTAGTTATGAGAAGATGAGGACAGTTGCAGCAATGGGAGAGGGTTCATGTGATGGAGGTGTCACCTTGGGGTGAAGAATATAGCCACTGCCACACTTCTGCTCACTAGGAAGAGGTGTGGAGGGGATGGGGGCAGGTAAATTCCCTGACCTCTCCCTTCTCCCACCTTCGTCTCCTGCCAGCATTAGCCATTGGCAAACCAGTGTAGAAGGCAAAGGTCAGGGGAGTCCATATGGTACCACCAGCAGGGCTCAGCTTCCTAAGGAAAAAAGCAAGTTAGAGAAGAGTGAGAGTATGTCTGGAGGGGCAGAAGGGAATACCCACCATACTTGACTTCCTGTTCTCTCTTCTACTCCTGACTTCGGAGAAGAATGTGTTACTTAACTCTTGCGTGTGCTGCTCAGACCCTGGCTTCTTGCTTTTTATGATCTCTAATAGGTAAGAACGAGTGCTTCAAGGGCACTGCTTTTCCTCTCCCATCTTAAAGCTGTTAAGTGTTAAAAGAATTTGAAGGTGGGGAAAATGCAGAACAGGGCAGAAAAAGATAAGAAGAGATGCATAGAATAGGAGGCTTCTTTTTATGTCTGTGCACAAAAAGCTGATGCTATATATGACTCAAATTTGGCTGTTTAAATGTGATTAAGAATTTCATTCCTAAAAATTACTCAAGAGAAACAAGATTATATGTCCACAAAAAGACTTAGACAAAAATATTCTTGGAAGCTTTATTCATAATAACCACAAACTGGCAGCAAAGCAAATGTTCATCAACAGGAAAACGGATAAACAATTTGTGATAATGTATCTATAAAATAGAATGTTATTCAGCAGTAAAAGGAAATTAACTACTGACAAAAGCAACAAACTGGATGGATCTCAAAAATATTAAGTTAAACAAAAGAAGTCAGACATAAAGAAGACATAAGTATGATTCCATATATGTGAAGTTCAAGGACTGGCAAAACAAATCTACAGTGATAAAAATCACAATAATTGTTGCCTGTATGTGGACAAGGCAATAGCCTGGAAAAGGGCATGTGGAAACTTATAGGAATGATGGAATTGTTCTCTTGATTGAAGTGGAGATTAAATTGGCTTATAAAATTGTTCTTGTTGTAGAGAGAGGGTGCTGATCAGTAGAGATTACAAGGCTGGTTTCTAGCTACATACAAATCAGTATTCTGCTTAATACCTTGGTCAGCATCAATGACCTTAGGAAGATCACCTTTAGGTGGCCTGTCATCTGGATCCTGAAGGGTCTCTGGTACAGGTGGCCACTTATGGAGGCCCTACCTGGAGGTCCACAGCCCTTTTAAAAATGTCAATTCTCTCCCTGCTCAACAGCTTTTTGAAACAGAAGGTTGTTTCTGGTGTATATACACTGAGTGGCCATATTACTATGATTTCTGAATGCATAATAATCTGGCCACTCAGTGTACTTCTCTTGAGTACCTCATTTATTTGATATCAAAAATACTATAAATTGTGCACCTGATCAGTTTTCCCCTGTGCACTGGCTGATAGAAAGCTCAGGGCAAATAGGTGGTTGGTCTCCAGCAAAAGCCTAGAATACTTTTGGGACCCATTTGAGATACAAATACACTGAGTGGCCAGATTATTATGCGTTCAGAGATCATAATAATCTGGCCACTCAGTGTACACCTTCTGATCTTTAATCCCTCTGAGAGGGCTTGGCTTGTTACATTTCAGAATCTGGCCCATCCATTTGTGATGCTGATTTTAAATTCAAGCAGGATCCAGAGCAGATAAGGGTCTGTAGAGATGGAGAAGAATGCCTTTCAATTAGAAATTTATCACATTTTGACATTTACTGTCCCGTTCAATGGTAGTAGGTTAATGGCATCGTGTTTCTGCTGTTTGCTGACATTTCACCATAATTGGTGCCCACTCCATTCACGGAAAGAAAGGAGATGCTGTGAAAGTGATGATGGTTAATGGGAAGATAGGGACATTGTTTTGATTGGGGAAATGAGAATAGAGGAAGTAATTACATAAAAACTATGTCAGAGAGGCAGAGGGACACTCTTTTCCATTTATTTTCCAAACTGTAATTTAAAGAATTCCCTTAGAAGATCTAAAGAGAAATTAGTTTATTATTGCTTTCAGATAACCTGGTAATTTACTGTTAAATGAACAGAAAATAAGAACAGTGTGAGCATCAATAGAAGCTAGATTTAGGGAAAATTGCTTTGTGCAGAAAGAAAATTCTATAATTTATCACCGACTCAACTCACCAGGTTCATAGCATGCTGTAATCCTTATCCATTACATACCATTCTGTGCAACTGAATTTATGAGATCTTTTCCTTTGTCTTTTAGGATGAATCATGCAACTCAGACAATATTTTTTTTTCTTACAGCTAACAGATTATGTATAAAAAAGCATAACATATTTACAAATATACAGTATGTAATTCTATCTTTAGTAATTGGGGGAAAGAGCATTTATATTATTTTAAAGACTAGAGGCCGGATGCACGAAATTAGTGCAAGGGCCTTGGCCCCGACCCCTGCCGGCCACCGCCACAGCGGGGGGCCTCTGCCATGGCCCTGCCCACTGACTGTGGCTTTGTCTGGAAGGAAGGATGTCCAGTCTAATTAGCATATTATGCTTTTATTATTATAGATTATTATAGATGTTTTTTTGAGTACAAGAGACACAGACAGAAGCTGCTCTGAGTTTAAAGGGTATTTTATGATTATACACATTATATATATATCTATATCTATATATATGAATTATAAAGATGTTCTTTTCAATTTTCTTGGAAAATTTGGAAAACATTGAATGACTATGAGATAAAACACACACCCAAAGCTAATATCCAGACGTAAGTGCAGCTAACATTTTAGTGAATTATTTGTGCATCTTTTTATGTTTAAAAATCTGTTTCCATTTAACAAAATATGGTGGCATTGTCAAGTATCATAAATGTAATTAAAAAACATTATTTTAAATGACCACCTAGAATCTGGAGATGATGTCATCGAGCCCCCCACACAAGAAGACCAACTAGCAACTATCCACAAACAAACATGCTTGTGAAAATCCTGGAACCCCAGGGTGAGGAAAAAGCAGCCCCAGACCTCAGAGACTGAGAAGGACAGACCACATCAGAAGGATAAGAGTTGCCCCTCCTCCGGACCCACACCGCGTCACCCTGCTTCGCGGGCCCTCAGGGTCTGCAGTTTCTGCAGTGGGAAAAGAGCCCAAGGTGGATGGATATCCAGCCTCCCCATGTTGAGGGATGCTTCATGAGCATCACTGGGGATCAGATAGAGACCGAGAAAGGGGCGGGCTTACAACAACCAGCCCTCAGATCTTAGTGACTTGGCCCACTTGGGTCCCCAATTTATGGGTTGTGCAGGCAGTGGAGCTGTTACACCATCCCACCCATGCAGGGAAGCAAATTTTCAGCCACACCCAACTGCTGAGTGTGGGCTAGGGTCCCACGCATCCAGGAGCCTGTTCAGAGAACCTGGGCATCCATGAGGCCATCCTACGGCCCCACTTGGGCTGGGAGCCAAGCCAGCAGCCCTGCCTAACTGTTATCATATCCTCTGTCCCCTGCCTTCCATCCACCCCCCAACTAAGGAGCCCAGCCTATGGCCCTGCAGGATCTCTGAAGACAGCCTGGTGAGAATTCCTCACCTAGGCAGGAATTCCAGCCAGTAACCTTGCCCTGTCATGGAGCTTAGCCAGTGCCACATCCAACAAGGAAGCCTGGGCAGTGACCCCAATAGACCAAACAGCACAGTCTCCACCTCCATCCAACTGCAGGATACAACTGGAGGCTCTTCCCCAGCTGTGAGCCCAGCCAGGCTTGCCCAATGTGGAGAATAGCCAGTGTCCTATAGGACCTTGAAGCCCAGTCTATGGCCCTGTCCAACTTAAAGGCACAACTTGTAGCCCCAACTGATTGCCTAGCTCAGTGGTCGGCAAACTCATTAGTCAACAGAGCCCAATATCAACAGTACAATGATTGAAATTTCTTTTGAGAGCCAAATTTTTTAAACTTAAACTATATAGGTAGGTACATTGTTATTAACTTAATTAGGGTACTCCTTCAATCGTACTGTACGTGCGTGCCCACACGTGGTATTTTGTGGAAGAGCCACACTCAAGGGGCCAAAGAGCCGCGTGTGGCTCGCGAGCTGCATTTTGCCGACCAATGGCCTAGCACAGCCTGTTCAACTATAGTACCTTGCCTGTGGCCCTGACTGACCCTAAAGTCCAGCCACAGCACCATCTGGTCAGGAAACACAGCTGAGAACCTACCCAACTAGGAGAGATCATGCAGCCTAGCTCATAGTTCCTCCCAATTAGAGTCCAATCAGTGGCACCTCTTTGCTAGGGAGCATAGCCTGTGACCCTGTCCAACCAGAAGTGATTACAGTGGCCCCACCTAACTGCAAAACACAGCAGCTGCCTCGCCAGGTCAGGGAGTCCAACCAGGGGCCCCTCAACTGCAGAGCCTAGCCAGGGGCACCCTCAGACCTCAGAGCATGGGTAGTGTTTTGCCCAACTAGAGATCTTTATATATATTCACAAAGGATTAAGCATAAAAGTTAGAATATTTATAGAAAACAATTTTATTAATGAGTATCAAGAGCTACAAAAACATCTGTTTCTTCTTAGTCAGGAACTTACTTTTACAAAATAATCATAAATACATACAGAGATTTATGTACAAAACTACTTATTACAGAGTTGTTTGCAATAGCGAGAGGCTGAAAAAATGTAAAATCTCCTGAAAAAGAGGAAGAAAGTAAAATAAAATATAGTTAAACAGTCATTTGTTATTTTTTTCCAGCTTTATTGAGATTTAATTGACATATAACATCGTGTAAGTTTTAGGTATAAACATGATGATTTGCAACACCAAATTCACATTATATTGTGAAATGATCACCACAATAAGGTTAGCTAAAGCATCCACAACCTCACATGGTTATAATTTGTGTATGTGTGTGCTGAGACCTTTTAAGATTTCTCTCTTAGCAACTTTATTCCCTATAAGTCTTATCTTTTCTTTCATTATTCTATTCCTTTCTCTTTTTAAAAATACTTAAAAATTTCTTTTGAACTTGTCTCCTATCTAATTTGCTGTTTTTATGGTTTCCAATTTTAAATATATGTATTTTTATTTCATGCCATTTTAAATTTCCTATTAAAATTTTCCATTTATGTGCAGTTTTACATATCAGATATCTATAATAATAAAAGCATAATATGCTAATTAAACAGGATAGCCGAATGACCTTCCGAACGTCATTCCAGATGTCTTTCCTGATGAAGCTGTGGCAGCAGGGGCCGAGGCAGAGGTGGTTAGGGGTGATCAGGCAGGCAGGCATAGTAGTTAAGAGCTATTAGGCAGGTAGGGGAGTGGTTAGGGGCGATCAGGCAGGCAGGCAGAGTGGTTAGGGGTGATCAGGCAGGCAGTAGTTGAGCAGTTAGGAGTCAGCAGTCCCAGATTGTGAGAGGGATGTCTGAGGGGTCCCAGATTGTGAGAGGGTGCAGGCTGGGTTGAGTGGAACCCCCCTGCCCCCGCCTGAATTTTGTGCACTGGGCCTCTAGTATATGTATATTTTTGTAATGACTATCTGATCTAGATTAATGGGCACAATGTTCTCTTGAAACTTGTTGAAAACTCAAGTGAAAATATTTTAATAAGACATTATCTATACTAAGTTAGTTCCTTGAATTTATTAGCCAGGACATTATTAGTTCTGATTTTGCAAATTGATTTGTCACTTGAACTGCATCATATACTTAGGATTTTAAAAAAATTTCTTTATCCTTACAGAAGGAAGTCTGCATTTGTCTACACTAGCAGATGAAGTGAGTTTGGCAAGAAATTCATGTCCATTTTTAAGCACTTCATGCCTAGATGAAAATGAAGGTGAAATCTCACATTGTCACTTACTTTTCTAGATCAGAAATCCAGAAGCTGAGGTTTGTGGGTAGTGGTGGATGTGGGGAGATAAGACTGAGTAGTCAGGTGTAGTTTTAGTAAAGCCTTTTCTCTGTTTAGAAGAGTTTCTCTGTGTTTTGTTTGGCAGCAGCGGTTAGGAACATAGAGTTAGCTATATGCTTGGAGACCAGGTGGCTTAGGTTTTCTTTAGGGTTCCAGATTTAGAGACAAGAATTTGACTATCTCATCTCTAAGGGGGTCTGTGCAGAAAAGAGTTACCGGGACTGCTATCCTTAGAAAGGCTTGTTCGCAGAGCTGGTTGTTGCTTTGTGTTTGGGAACTGGACTTCTGGAGTGCTCCCACCATTCCCTAACTCATAAAAGAGTGGCTCATTTTGCCTAATCGGTTTGTGCAAATATATGGTTTATGTGGAACACCTGTTTTACTTCTGGGAGTCTGAAGTTTTGGCAGAAGCAGAGGGTGCCCTTTTGACCAGCCCCCAATAAAATTCTTGGCCACTGAGTCTCTCATGAGCTTCCCTGGTAGACCACCAGCACATGCGTGGTCACAATTCGATGCTGGAGGAATTAAGCTCTGTGTAACTTCACTCAGAAATAACTCTTAGAAGCCTGTACCTGGTTTACTTTGGACTTGACCACACATGCTTTTTCCCTTTGCTGATTTTGTTTGTATCCTTTTGCTTTAATAAATATTAGGTATGAATATAATTGTATGCTTACTCCTGTGAAACTCCCAAGTAAATCAGTGAAGCTGGGTGTGGTCTTGGGGACCACAAAGGAGGCATAGGATAAATAACCTTTTAATATTTCATAGAATTTGTAAACCTGCAAAAACAGTAAAACCAAGACAAAAATTAGTATCTTAATGAGTTTTATGATTATAAATCAAATACCAAGGATCATTAAAGGAAGGCTTTCCAAAGGAAGTGACCTTTGGTAGCTTCCTAAGCCCACATGGTTGGTGGTTATGGTGTGGTTAGGAAAGGTTTCCAAGACAAGGAAATCTTGGAGTACAAGTTTACATCTTTTCAGAGATGACCTCTCTTTCTGTGCAATAATAGAACCCTAAGCCATGTCCATGGGATTCCAGTTGAATCCAAAAGCCTGCTTTTTCTGTAGAGCCTATCCAGATGGAAAGATAATGCATAAATGATTAAAAAAAACTTGTTTTTTCTCTTTGATATTATCACACTTATTTGATGTTTTAAATATTATGCTGAGAACTCTGTGCACGTGCACGTGTGTGTGTGTGTGTGTGTGTGTGTGTGTGTGTGTGTGTGTATCTCAAAGCGTCAGGAATAGGCAGTTATAGAAATCCAATGAATAAATAAATAACAATCAAAAGTCATAAAGACTGTCTGGGACATTGTTGAATCTGTGCTGGGCCTTGCTAACAAGCATATCAGACTTTTGAAAAATATTTCTAAACAGAACCAAAAACAGGTGATTGAGTGTATGGGAAAATCAAATTACATTTTATCTCTTAGTCTCAGTGGATGAATTGTTGCTGCATTTTGATTTTCCCCTGCACATGTTGATATAAACTATTCAGCTTCAAGCTGGTAGAATATGGACAAAATAAATGAGTCTGCCTTTAGGGCACAGGCCGGTTTTGTGTTATCATTTTTAGGAAGCATTTGTTTGTTTTCAAATGACTGTTTCTTGAAAAAAAACCTGTATTTGTATTTCAAAACAACTATTAAAAACCAAAACAAATCAAACAAATAAACATACAGACCCTTGCACAAAACATTATTGCCTAGATATCAGTCACAGATAGAGCTTTTCCAAGCTAGTAAAAGACTTAATATTCACAGCCACTGACAGAAATGACTCAGTGTGCAGGGAAAATTAGTCTGAGTTAAAATTTTTCTTCAAAAGGAATAAAGGTTTGACATAATTTGGTTTTTAAAATGTACAATATACTCATATTTACAAACAATTATCCTCATATTTGTCCTACAAAAATCATTTTAGTTATTGATGTCCCTTTGCTTATTGTACAAATTCTTGATACTGAATCCTTAGTGCTAACAGACCCTCAAGCTTCACTTTCATTTAGGGTCATGTGCAAAGTGCCTCTCTCGTGCCTCATGTCATTCTTGCAGATTTAATGTTATTGCTCTCATGTTCCCTCTTCTTTACCTTTTCATTCTGTAGAAACGTCCTAACTCAGGGTCTTTCTTAATGTGCAAAAGAAAAAGGGAAGCTGCTGATGATAACACTTCTCAAAGAATTTGCAAAAGGAAGTAGCATATACTGACGTGTTCTATAATTGTTTTTTTTTTTTTTTTTAGGAATTTTTGTTGTTTGCTTATTTGTTTGTGTGGGTGGGAGTGGCTCCAGCTAACTTTTCTCTGTCTTACTTAGCCTTTCTTGCTTTGTAAATAATGAGAGGGTCTCATTTTCAGTGGCTAAAGCTAATTTTAGGACAGCAAGCTTGCTAGCCATAGAATGGATCTGAATCTGACTCCAACTGGCGTTTTATTTTTAATTTTAATTTTGTTTACTTGTTCTTAAACATGCCGAGGGCAGTCAGAAGCCACCAGAGGTAAATAGCTGTGGGCCACCACACAAGTTGCTGTTGCCCTTCAGTGGGACCTTGGAGACTCCCTGTGGCACTCCCAGGGTCTCCTCCATCCCTGCAGAGGATCAGGAACTGGGACAACTGAGCCCTTCTCATAGAAGCTTCTGTGTCCTCCTTGTGTGATGTCTTAACTTTTGTGAGAACTGTTCCCAGTGAAGAGCTGTCTCTTCCTCCCAGTGCTAACCCTCTACCTCCATCTTTGATTCTAATGACTTGTAAAAGGGGGTTACCGCCCACACCTCCTCCTGTCATCAATTTTACTCCATTCTTTCAAAAACACCGCTTGTCCTTTCTAAGTCACCTTCTTGGGACCTGTTGCTCTCCCCACAGCTGCCATCATCTTTATTCAGGGCTCAATTGATTTAATGAATGCTTTCTATAATTTATTTCATTTCCTTACCATCCCTTTATTTTTCTTGTTTGTAAATGTCTTCATTTCTGTTGTTTAATGAGTGTCTCCCATTATTCTACAATCACCTGGCCTTCCGTTGTTTTAACACTGTATTTTGGGGTTTTTTGACACTCTCAATAACCTATGCTCATTTTTTTCTATGAAATATGACTCTTCTTTGGTTATATTTTTCCTACTGCCTCTGAACTTTAGTCACTCGCTTATGCCTCGGACTCTGCTTTTCTCTGTATATACTCACCCGTCTGAGAACTTCCTGATAGGACTGACTGTGAATGTTATTTTCATGCAGAGTTTAACTCTTAATAACTACCTTCAGTCGTTCCCTGTAACCTGAGCAGCAAGACACTGCATCTAGCACAGAGACAATACAGCAAACATGCACTAATATTTACTGGTCATTGTGAAGATAAACAGCAGGAACTTTTATATAAATGTTTTGCAGTTTTTTGGTTCCTAAGCTAAGAAGACTGTAGCAGAAGAATTATTAATTTAAAGAAATTTCTGGGAGAAACCAAGATGGTGGCATAGGTAAGCACCTAAACTGCTGCCTCGCACAACCATTTCAAAACTACAACTAAAAGACAGAATAGACATCATCCAAAACCACAGGAAGGCTGGCTGAGTGGAAATTCTACAACTAGAAGGAAAAAGGAAAGCTCACGGAGAATCAGAGGAGCGGCAAAGGAAGGCTGAGGTACAGAGACGTGCGCAGAGAGGAAGGGAGGCTGAGTGCCTGGCTGACTTTATCTGGCGGGAGGGGGAAGGAAGCCCCCAACTGCACTGAACCCCAGTTCCGGGTGAAACCCTGTGGACCCAGGCTCATACAGGGGGAGTCTGGACTGTCAGGTAGAGAGAAAGGCACACGGAGACTCAGAGACTCGGAGACCTGGGGGAGCTGCGGCGGGTCTGGAGGCACGCGTGCGCTCGCAGAGAAAGCTGAATGCAGAGGTTGCAGCAGGCATTCTCTAGCAGAAGGGAGTCGGAAGCTCCTGACTGCACTGAATCCTAGTTCCGACTGCACTGAACCCCAGTTCTGGGCGAGCTCCTGGGGACCCATGCTTTTACAGGGGGAATCTGGACTGTCAGGCGGAAACTCAGGGGAGTCGTGGAAGGCAGAGGTCTGGAGGCGCGCATGTAAGGGCAGGGCTGATGGGAAGCCAAGACTGTCTGCTCCACCCTGAGACTCCGCCCCATCCAAGCTGAGCACAGAGGCTATTGCAATTTTGCAAGTCTAATCCTATAAGGCTGTCTCCAGCACCGAACTTCTCCCAGCATAGACACAGCTGATCCTCACAGCCAATTGGCCTGGAGGTCTATTCCTCCCAGTGATACCAACAACAATCAAGACTTAACTACAACAAGGCTGTACACACAGTCCACAAAGGGGTGCACCAAGAGTGTCCACCTCAGGTTAACTGGGGAGGCCGACCCACTGGGCCATATAGGAAACCTAGCACACAAAGCTACCCTACCAACCCAGGGAATCAGTGAAAATGCGGAGGCAAAGAAACAGATCACAAACGAAAGAAATGGAGGAAAACAAACGACTGGATATAGGGTTATAAGGCTTTTCAAGAATATCCTAGAAAAGTCTGATAAATTTAGCGAGACCCTCAAGGATATGAAAAAGGACCAACTAGAAATTAAACATACACTGACTGAAATAAAAAATATTATACAGAGACCCAATAGCAGACTAGAGGAACGCAAGAATCAAGTCAAAGATTTAAAAAACAAAGAAGCAAAAAACACTCAACCGGAAAAGCAAAAAGAAAAAAGAATCTAAAAAGTTGAAGATAGTATAAGAAGCCTCTGGGACAACTTCAAGCGTACCAACATCAGAATATGGGGGTGCCAGAAGAAGACAGAAAGCAAGATACTATTTGAAGTAATAATGACTGAAAACTTCCCCTACCTGGTGAAAGAAATAGACTTACAAGTCCAGGAAGCGCACAGAACCCCAGACAAAAGGATTCCAAAGAGGACCACACCAAGACACATAATTAAAATGCCAAGGGCAAAAGACAAAGAGAGAATATTAAAAGCAGCAAGAGAAAAACAGTTAGTTACCTACAAGGGAGCACCTATACGATTTCCAGCTGATTTCTCAACAGAAACTATGCAGGCCAGACGGGAGTGGCAAGAAATTTTCAATGTGATGAATAGCAAGAACCTACAACCAAGATTACTCTACCCAGCAAAGCTATCATTCAGAATTGAAGGGCAGATAAAGAGCTTCACAGATAAGAGAAAGCTAAAGGAGTTCATCACCACCAAACCAGTATTATATGAAATGCTGAAAGGTATTCTTTAAGAAGAGGAAGAAGAAAAAAGTAAAGATAAAAATTATGAACAACAAATACATATCTATCAACAAGTGAACCTAAAAATCAAGTGAATTAAAAATCCGAGGAACAAAATAAACTGGTGAATATAACAGAATTAGGGGCATAGAAAGGGAGTGGACTGATAATTCTCAGGGGGAAACTGTATGGGGGGTGCAGGAAGAGACTGGACAAAAATCGTACACCTATGGATGAGGACAGTGTGGGGGAGGTAAGGGCAGAGGGTGGGGTGGGAACCGGGTGGAGGGGAGCTTTGGGGGGAAAAAGGAGAAACAATTGTAATAATCTGAACAATAAAGATTTATTAAATTAAAAATAAAATAAAATAAAATAAATTTCTGTGCCAACTTTCTCAGAGAAAAAGACAAAGGGGATGTTCTTGTTATGACATTTATGACTTTTCCTTTCATATTGTATTGACCTAAGTGCCATCTGAGAGTGAATACCCTCCTTTGATTAGAGTCAGACATTTCTAAGTAATAATAAAAAAGCTTCAAGTTCAACTTGAATTAGTTCCAGGATGGGTATGGGTAATACATGAGGGTGTGGCAGGAAGAACTCCAACTTTTTTTCAATAAAGCATTTTTTAAAACTTCCACCAAAGAAATCAGATTACAGAAATTTTTTTTTATAGTGATAATTGTCTGAAGATTTTGAGTCTATTCTGAGGATTCACGAGTCTGAGGGAATTGTTTCCTCATGAGCTTTATAGTTTAAAAATGTGAGATTATTTTTAGTGTGGCTTGTGTTTTTTCCTGTGAAAATTCTTTGTGGCCTGGATTTTGGGAGCTTCTCTCCAGAACTGGCCTATGTTTGCTTCTTCCGAACACCCCAGGGATAGAGCAGGTTTACATGAATTTTCAGCTTGGAATTTTCTGCACCTCTAAGGGACTTTATGTGTGGGTACTAAACCCACATGAGGTATGGTCCTAGACTTTCAGTTTACCACAGGGGTATTGCTTTTTCTTTCCCAGAGAAAAGCTCGTATCTCCTTGGTCTGCTTTGTTTGAGTTTTTCTAGTCCCCCTTGCATGGCAGTGATAGTTCTTGGTGAATTCTGGCTCACAGCCATAGTATCAGTTGCAACATTCCTTTTCATGTCTTCATCTCTTCATCCCTCCCTTCATAGATGTTAACTCTCAGCCTCTAATGACCATTGCGTTTCATCTCTCTCTCTCTTACCTGGAAGTGGAGGATCTCCCTGACCCATGAAATCCTACCATGTGTTGTAGAATTACTTTATTCTAGGAAAGGTTATCAATAAAATGTCTGGTATCTTTAACCAGACTGGACAGGTGATCATTCTGTTTATCTAAACCAATGGTTGCATAAGAATTTTATATCTGGGGGTAAGATATTCAAGCAAGGGACAGTTATTCACGGGTTTCTCTGACTTTGTACTTCCTTCCTTCTGAGACTGTGACTAATAGGGTTCAAAATCTTAATCTATATTAGTAGTTAGTAGTTAGTAGCCATAAACATACTCAAGAAGAACCCTGTGCCAGTTTACAGGGTCAGAACAGAATAAGACTTAGGTAAACCTGAAACAATTAGGGAAAGTGTGCATCCCTTAGGTAGGGTGACTAACTTAGGGTTTTTGTCATGAGCAGCATAATGGTGTTGAAGTTATTGGCTAAAAAGCCAGATGACTGGATTTGAATTTTGGCTGCATATTGTACAAATCCTATGACCTTAGGTAATTAGCTTCTCTGTGCCTTAACAACTCATCTATCTGTAAAATGGGCTGTATAATATGACCAACCCAAGGTGGGTGTAGAAATTAATGCAGAGAAAAAAGGACCAAGTGATCCAGTTCTAAGCTTTGGGATTCTTTTATTTTTTAGAGGAAAATGTTAAATCTGTAGAAAAATTACCTGTATGAAAATAAATGCGGTGATATTCTTACTCAAAAAAGAAAAAAAAGAAATCAATGCATAGAAATACTGAGTGCCTGATACAAAGTGGCCGTATGTGGTATTTACTAATATCTTGATGACAATAAGGATGATGTTCTAAAGAAGAGTTCATAAACCTAGGGGTTCAAGTTCAAATGCTTTTAAAATACAATGGTGGTAAACCATACACTTCTGTGAATTTATATTAGTCAATGGTTATGACCTGCCTACTTTATGACCCCTATTAAGGATCAACATACAAAATTAATGGAGAGCCATTCGTTATAGGGGATGATTGTTCAATTAAAGGCAAATAAAATTAAAGCCAGCAAATTAAGGAATAGTGGTGCCCTTAAATAGCACATTTATCAATCAGTAGATATTTATTTAGTGTTAAATATGTACCTGATATTTAGTTGGATTAATTATTCAATGAGACAGCAAGGCCAAAGTGGTCAACTCAGTTGTTCATGTAAGTTATTTCACTTTTTTGGGAGAGGGTCCCAAAATGGCCATAATCACATGCCACTTGGAGGGTTTGTCCATGACTCCTTGCAGGTGTTGGGGAAATAGAATTAAAAGCAAAATCTTGTCACAACCCAGAATCCTTTCCACAGATGCAACAGAGAAAGGAAGCATTGTTACTGTTGAACAAAAATGTGAAGCACATCACAGGTAACCCACTGACAGCTTTGTCAGATACTCTGGCTGGAAAGCTCAGTTGGTTAGAACATCATCCCAGTATGTCAAGGTTGTGGGTTTGATCCCTAGTCAGGACTCATACCAGAGTCGACCAATGAATGCCTAAGTGGGTGGAACAGCAAATGGATGTTTCTCTCTCTCTCTCTCTCTCTCTCTCTCTCTCTCTCTCAAATCAATATATAAAAATAAACAGCTTACAAAAGACGGAAATAAATTTTACTTGTTTGGCCTCTTGTGTTTATAGTTGTCCTTACACATGCACCATTTGAATAAGATCAATTCCTATTTCACAGAGGAGTTGCTGAGGTACAGATAAGTTAACTACCTAATCAACAGTTGATGGTTAAAACTAAGGTTTTATATATTTTTTAAATTGGCAGTGGTAGGGAAGATCAGGTTTAAATTTTTTTTCTTGCATTGTTAAAATATGGTACTTCTTTAATGGTATGTCCTGGAAAAGAAATGAGAAAACTCCCGAAAATCCTTAATGTTAGTTAATATTCTATTATAAAAACCTTGGGGATAAACTCTTGCCTATTTTAATTAAAGAGAATTGCTCATTAATTCTTTCAATACGCAGACCATTTACTGTGCTAAATCAGCCTGATGTTAGACATGTTTAATTGTTAACCAGGATTAGGTTGGTAGTATTTTACTCTATTAGGAGGTTTTCAAATGTTCTCACCCACTGTGAAATTTAGATCAACTAAATGATCTGAAAGAAAGAGAAAGCAGAGGGGATATAAATCTTATGAAGAATTCCCTTTATGTGCTTATAGGAGCCTAAGGCTAAAGATAAAGAATAGAAGGTCCCAGTGTGATGGTGGGGGTGGTGGGAGAGTGGGGTGATGGGGAGGATGTTAGGGGCCTTAAGACTTGACATTCTTTTTGCCCTCATTTCTCATTTTTGGTTTTAGGAGACTATCTGCTTTCAGTTTTTGATAAGGTACAAAGAGGTTGTTGAGCTCAGTGACTGATTTATGGAATGAAAGTTCAAATGAAGCTCCCTGATGACTCTCTTTTTTTAGGCTGACATTTTATTACATGGGCTGTAGCCTTCATCTATGTGCTCTTTTAATTCAGGCTCTTATCTCACAGAAACCTTCCCTGGGAACAAAGTGAAAGCATTTGTTTGGAATAAACAGTTTTCTGCTTCAGTTTTCTTTATATAAATTTGTTATGATATTTTAAAGGCATTATTCTTTACAGGCAGCAGGCAGTTGAACTTGAAGGTGGCTTTAGTGACCCACAGATTTGTTTTGCATTGTTGCTGAGCATAAGGTAGGCAGTCTCCTAGCATAGCAGATATTCTTGCATCTTGAATAAGTTTGGTCAGAGCATTGGGAACCAATTTTTATAGCTCAAAACATTTGATGACCTTTTGAAGAGTGTCTTTCAAAAAAATATGACTCATGGATCTAAAGTGTAAACGGAAAGCTAAAGTGAGTTGGAGGACATATTTATTCAACTCCTGGCCAAGGGAGAGTGAAAGAACAGCAACAGCACTTACAGTGTTCACCTTGGAACGGGACATGCAGCTTGGATCTGAAGACAAAATGTGACTCCTCCTTTGCCCCTCCCTTCCGAGTCTAGGTGTTGTGACCTCCTGTATGAACACCTGGGTCTATTCCATGTGGAGAAATAAATAAGGGGTTGGAGTAAAAACAATTTACTCTGACTCTGTTTCTTCTCAGGGCATAGGGTAAGGTGTAAGGCTCAGCCACTTAGTGGAAGCTCCAGAAATGGCAAGTGAAGTGTCTCCCTCAATACAAAGACTATTGCAGGCAGATCACTAGTAGGGATATTGAACTCATGATCCTAAACATTAGGTATTTGCAAGATTTGTATATTACCTTTCTTTTTGAAAAATATCCCATCAAGTTTAGGTTGAAGAAGAATCGGGTTAGAATTTGAGTTAATAAGTTCAGCTATTCCCTCTTCTTTTCTGGTTTCTGTCCTTCTTAACAATTGCCCTTCAATATCCATGAGTAAAAACCACATCTCTGTTTTTTTGTTGACCTCTGTGCCAAGGATAGAAACTTTACATATCTCACTCCTTTACGCATGGAATCTCTTTCAAGAGTGGCATATTTCAGAAAGAAAGTGGCACTAAGTATGTGTCTTCATTTTCATGATTGTCTAACGTGAAAAACCAAGTGTTCATAATCCTTTGTTTAGGACACAGTGGAGATCAAGCTGTAAAGCAAGGAAGTATATATTTATATTTCAGCTCTGTTAGAGACATGATGACCAGTGCTTCTAATTACTCTTTTATTCCTGTGTTAAAAAGGGCCCAATGCCCAATTCTGGGTCATATTGTTAACTTCAAGATTGAGTCTTTGGCACAAAAGGAAAAGTAGCCAGACCAAGAAAGATAGGAGGCTATCCAATTCATGGTGAACACAGTTAGTTATGCAAAAATTTGTTTTCCTTTTGAAGAAAATAGTTCATTCTTCTAGTTGTGTTTTTATTTTCCAAGTCTTAGACTACACATAGAAAATT
This sequence comes from Plecotus auritus, assembly GCF_963455305.1. Lineage (NCBI taxonomy): Eukaryota > Metazoa > Chordata > Mammalia > Chiroptera > Vespertilionidae > Plecotus > Plecotus auritus. The sequence continues at coordinate 103,067,230 of NC_137774.1, read as the reverse complement.
GTAGAAATAATGGACAAGTCAGCTAGCCACCTAACTGTTCTAAACTCAAGGATTTGAAAAAGTTTCCTGTGCCTAGAATACTTGAACAGCTTGAGGCTAAGATCTGATAATTTTTCTAAGGTTTTCCTCTCATAACAATGAAAATACACTTTGGGAAGATAATTTACTGGGATTATCACAGGTTTACACCTTGGTTTAAATGAGTTTATCAGGTAATATCCTCAGAACTTATTTTGATGTAATGGAGGTACACAGACTTTGAGGTCACTGGGTATCCAGAAAGGAGGTGGTGGTGGTGGCTTAGTTTATAGGACAAGAAGGATTAAAAACATGCTTGACTCTTTTCACTGCTTACAAAAGACTATTTTCGCCCTCACAACTTTAACATATGCCAAGCGTTTATCCATGTCAACATGAGTTTTGATGCTGATATGTATTTCTTTGACACAACAAAGCAATGGGGTAATGTTATGTAGATGGGAAAGGAAAAGTTAATTTTAGTTTAACCTTTAATAAAGTGTGGCAAAGGAAAGATCAGCAAGGGGGAACTTTTGTATACCATCAGTCCTATGAGGTACTATATTGGAAAAATATTTATATTTTCTTCTACAAAATAATAGATTTAAGATGCTAGGTATGGAGTGAGATATATACCTCATGTTCTATTAGGTATTTAAATAGCATTTTTGATATGCTATCCGACCAAAGTAATGGGAAAAATATATTGAGCTATTCATAACACAATAAACAATTTAATGAATGAATTAACTTATTTATAATGAGTATTTTAATCCAGTGAGTCTCAGCCTTTTTGCTTCATGGCTCACATAGAAAATGATGATATGTGGGGTGATTGAAGTAAAGGGAATCGTTGTTTGGGATCAAACTGAGTGACTAAGTATCTCAGCTCCTAAAACCCATTTCTAGTCTAGCTTGTTTCAGCAATTGAGGATAACGTTGCTATATTTAAAACATATAAGATACATTGGTTTCAGACACTCATGCTTAAGAATTGAATAATAAACCTATTCCATAAACTCAGAATTATAAAACTAGAACAGTTTTTTAGTTTTACAAACGTTATCTAAAAATGTTGTGATATAATTAATTTTGCTTATTAAAAATTCATATTTTGATGATGAAATTCAAACAGGCTATCAGAATGAATGCCTTGCTTCTTTTTATACAATTAAATTCCCTAGGCCCTTCTTTCATATGGCTAGTAGGAAGAATGGCCTTCAGACTATTCCATTACTACCTGGATGTAGGTGCCTCAAACTAATTTTGTCTAAAATTGAACTTCATCCTCTTCACCAACACTGCTACTCCTGTGTTTTCAGTCTTTAGAAATAAGTCTGACCCTAATACCAAAACCAGATAAAGACAACACAATGAAGGAGAATTACAGGCCAATATCCCTCATGAATGTAGATGCCAAAATCCTCAACAAAATTCTAGCAAATCGGATCCAGCAGTACATCAGAAAGATCATACACCATAACCAAGTAGGGTTTATCCCAGGAATGCAAGGATGGTACAATATCCGCAAATCAATAAATGTGATACATCACATAAACAAATTGAGAGATAAAAATCACAGTCATATCAATTGATGCAGAAAAAGCATTTGACAAAATCCAACACCCTTTCTTGATAAAAACTCTCAACAAGGTGGGAATAGAAGGATCATACCTCAACATAATAAAAGCTATATATGATAAACCCACAGCCAACATCATACTCAATGGGCAAAAACTAAAACCATTTCCCCTAAGAACAGGAACAAGGCAGGGATGCCCTCTCTCACCACTCCTGTTCGACATAGTACTGGAAGTACTAGCCATTGCAATTAGACAAGAAGAAGAAATAAAATGCATCCAAATTGGAAAAGAAGAAGTAAAGCTGTCCTTATGTGCAGATCACATGATATTGTACATAAAAAACCCGAAAGACTCCATCAAAAAACTAACAGACTTAATAAATGAATTCGGCAATGTAGCAGGATACAAAATTAACGCCAAGAAATCTATGGCATTTCTATACACCAACAGTGAACTTACAGAAAGAGAGACTAAAAAAGCAATCCCATTTTCCATCGCACCAAAAAAATTAAGATACTTAGAAATAAACCTAACCAAGGAGGTAAAAGACCTATACGCGGAAAACTACAGGACACTGAAAAAAGAGATAGAGGAAGATGTAAACAGATGGAAGAACATACCATGTTCATGGATTGGTAGAATCAACATCATTAAAATGTCCATACTACCCAAAGCAATCTATAGATTCAATGCACTCCCCACTAAAATACCAACGGCATATTTCACAGACCTAGAAAGAACTCTCCAAAAATTCATCTGGAATAAAAAAAGACCCCGAATAGCCACAGCAATCCTGAGAAAGAAGAATAAAGTAGGAGGGATCTCAATACCAGATTGAGAGCTGTATTACAAAGCCACTGTCCTCAAAACAGCCTGGTACTGGCACAAGAACAGACATATAGATCAATGGAATAGAATAGAGAATCCATATATCGACCCAAACCAATATGCGCAATTAATATTTGACAAAGGAGGCATGAGCATACAATGGAGTCAAGACAGTCTCTTCAATAAATAGTGTTGGGAAAATTGGACAGATACATGCAAAAAAATGAAACTAGATCACCAACTTACACCATACACAAAAATAAACTCAAAATGGATACAGGACTTAAATATAAGATGGGAAACCATAAAAATACTAGAGGAATCCACAGGCAGCAAAATCTCAGACATATGCCAAAAGAACTTTTTCACTGATACTGCCCCTAGGGCAATGGAAGCCAAAGAGAAAATAAACAAATGGGACTACATCAAAATAAAAAGCTTTTGCACAGCAAAAGAAACCATCAACAAAACAATAAGAAAGCCCACTGTATGGGAGAACATATTTGCAAATGTTATCACTAATAAAGGTTTAATCTCCAACATCTACAGGCAGCTTATACAACTTAATAAAAGGAAGATAAATGATCCAATAAAAAAATGGGCAATGGACCTAAATAGAATCTTTTCGAAAGAAGACAGAAGGAAGGCCAAGAGACACATGAAAACATGCTCAAAGTCACTAATTATCCGAGAGATCAAATCAAAACGACAATGCGATACCATCTCACACCTGTCAGAATGGCTATCATCAACAAATCAACAAACAACAAGTGCTGGCGAGGATGCGGAGAAAAAGGAACCCTCGTGCACTGCTGGTGGGAATGCAGATTGGTGCAGCCACTGTGGAGAACAGTATGGAGTTTCCTCAAAAAACTGAAAATGGAACTCCCATTTGACCCAGTAATCCCACTCCTAGGAATATATCCTAAGAAACTAGAAACACCAATCAGAAAGGATATATGCACCCCTATGTTCATAGCAGCACAATTTACAATAGCTAAGATTTGGAAACAGCCTAGGTGCCTGTCAGCAGCCAGCTGGATCAGAAAACTATGGTACATCTACACAATGGAATACTATGCTGCCATAAAAAGAAGGAATTACTACCATTTGTAGGCACCTGGATGGAATTAGAGAACATTATGCTAAGTGAAATAAGCCAGTCAATGAAAGAAAAATACCACATGGTCTCACTCATTTGGGGATAATGAAAAACATTATAAACTGATGAACAAAAAGATAGATACAGAGGCAGTAAAGCATCAAACAGACTGTCAAATTACAGTGGTAAGGTTAGGGAGAGGTGGGGGAAATAAGAGATCAACTGAAGGACTTATATGCATGCATATAAGAGTAACCAACGGATGCAAAACATTGGGGGGTGAGGGCATGTATGGGAGTGGGGTGGGGGGGCAATGGTAAGATATGTACCCATATAATACCTTAATAAAAAAAAAAAGAAATAAGTCTGCAATCTTTCTACTCATCCTTGTCCTCCACTTGGGTGGGCTTGTTCCTTTATTATACCCCATTATCGAATTCACAATTTAAACAGGTCCTATTGATTCTCTATGCTTTATACATTTTTATAAATTTCTAAAATGAATACTAAAAAAAAAATAAATTTGAACTACACAATGTATAAAGCAGAAAGTGAAAGTTTCTCCTTTGCCCTTTAGCTTCCTAAGATTCTAAGGAGCCATCTGAAATGTGTCTCCTAACTCTGTACCCCTGAGCAGGAAGCTTAGAAATGCCCAGTGGGGTCCAGTGAGTGAGGCCCTGTTACCTGGCACATGTGCAAGGCTCGTCGAGCCAAAGGGAAGACACTTAGGTCTTAGGAATCAGGAGGGAATGTAGTGGTGTAATCTGTAACCTTTTTTGTATGTCCCCGTAGTGCAAAGTACTACTGACGTCAGTATAAATGACCTTGAGTCAAAAGTCACCAAAAGTTACCAGCACATCAATGCAACGTTTATAAGTATAGCACAGAAAATGTTCCCCCAACCCCAGATTCTCTTTTTTATTAGCCTCATAAACTGAGGCAAACTTCTAGCCATATGTCTAAAAACAGACATAGGCTAAGTGCAGTTACCTAAATTATTGAATTTTCTCCTTTCTTGTGTCATCCAGGAGTCTAGAGGCAATGGGTTGAAAAAAATTCTGTAAACTCTGGTTCATTTTCCTTTCTTTGGTATAGTTTAATCCTTTTTGTCCTCAAACTTTGCTTGTACAAAGTAACATCATCTCCCATTTCAACCTCCCATTTTGTTCTTGTTTACTTTTTCTTCTTATGACTAATCCCCTTGGGCTGGGCTAGATTCTCCTGGTGGGAGTAAGGTGCCCAGTGAGCAGTCAGAGCACAGGCCCCTTGGTTGTCAGCAACTCGTGAACAAGTCCCTGGAAGGTACTGATAAAGAGGAGATGCCACACGCGTGGTTCAGGAACATTTGATTTACCTATATTGATTGCAGTCATGTCAGTGAATTGGCATCATGTCTTCAGTATTCAAGATTCCCTTAATCCATTTGGTTCTCTAATCCAGACTCTTCCCTAGACTCCCCCCTCCCTCCCGTTTAGCTAGTTAGACCTCATATTTTCCCACTTATTTCTGCTAACTTAATTTGCCTTTCAAATAATTACTTAAATTACTTAAAGCTGATTACTTAATTTGTAATTCAAATAATATCATTAATGGGAGAGAGTAGTCTGCAGGCAGAGCAATAGGGAATGGTGCCTGTTTATATAGCCTTACTACTACTGTTCATGGATGTCTGCTTCTTTGTCCTCTCAGACAACTTAGGAAGTGCCCTTCTCAGCTTCCTTTACATCGGGCAGGACCATACGATTAATTATGGCAAAGGAGTTGTGAGTGGAAGTGATTTGAGTCACTGTGGGACCAAGACATTGACTTGTCTAAGCAGGAGTCTCCAGCTGTCTTTTCCCCTGTCCTGTGGATCATGGAGACACAGGATGAAAGCGGCCTGATTGCTGAACTATCACAGGGAAGACAGAGCCCTGGAACTTTACCTGGACTCACAGTGGACTCTGTGTAAGAAATAAACCTTTATTATGTTTACCACTGACTCTGTGGGACGTATTCATTCCTACAGCATCACCTTGTCTATTCTTACTATTCACTGAAACGTCTGCCCTTATTAGTTTAACTTTAAATTGTTTTCTTGGTTCTCCTTTTGCTTAAGGTCACAAGAATATAAATCTGTTCTTTGCACCTATTCTCTGTCTTGTTTGTGTTCCCGATGTCCTGTTGAATGGCACATATTTTTTGAAATAATGAATAACACCCTTTATTTCTGCTAAATAAGTATTGATGCCCAAAAGTTATAGTTATAACTTTTTCTCCACAAAATCTGTTATAAATTACACATTAAAAACTTAGCATTCTCATTATTTCTTCGTTTTATACAATAGTTTTAACTTTTGATCAAAATTACCTACTCATCCCTAAAATTATAAATTCCTCAAGAATACATGAGAAAGTGTTTTGTCAACTAAGTTTTGATGCTATAGTGATGGGTTAGTCATAGCATTTATGTTTCTTTGTACTTCTCATACAACCCTGCAGATATGAGCAGCAAATTATAGGCTTCCAGAAGGGATAGAAGCACTGTAATCAACCAACGCTCAGGGACAGGAACCTGCTTCTGGATAACAATTATTAGGGTTCTAGAGAAACATACCAGTAGAATACAAGGGCATGGTTATAAGGAATTGGCTCACATGACGATGGAGGTGGAGACATCCCAAGATCTGTCGTCTGCAAGCTGGTGTAATTCAGTCGAAAGGCCCGAGAACCAGGGGGGTTGATGATGTACATCCTAGTCCGAGGGCCAGAGAAGATAAGATGAGGTGTCCCAGCCCAATCTAGAAGGCAGGAGAAAGGGGCACATTTCTCTTTCCTCAGCCTTTTGTTCTCTTCAGGCCTTCAAAGGATTGTATAATGGCCACCCTCATAGGGGTGGGCAATCTACTTGAGTCCATCAAGGCAGAAGTCCTTCTCATCTGGAAACACCGTTAAAGACACACCCAGAAATAATATTTAATCTGGATACCCTGTGGCCAGTCAAGTTGATATATATGGAAAATTATCCATCATACCATATTATTTTTAGGATAAACCTAGCAGAAATGTTGCGATAGTTGTTTTTTTTTTGTTGTTACTTCTGCTTTTATTACTGTTATGATGTATTATCTCTAACAGAGCTAGAAATAGAGATACAGACAGAAAAGGAAATGAAGACATTTCAGAAAAGTTACATGAATTGGTCAGTGCCACATACTTTGTAAATTGCAAACAATGCACTAAAGCTGGGTCATTAAACTCTAAATTCCTTTTTCTTTTATTTCTTATTGGCAAACCTGAATGTCCGCTAATTACTTGACCTTAGAACTAGTCTCTTTACCACAACCCAGTGATAACTATAAATTTGTAACAGTCTTCAAGTTGTGAGGAGTTAAGGCATGGTGATGATGTTCCCATTTTGATGCCCAGATAGCTAAGTAAGTTCTAGCACAATCCACAATGTAGTCTTGTGCTGCATGTCTCCAGGCTTCTCTCTTCCTTCTTAGTTTTTGTTCATCTTGATGGGCAAAACCCAGTGTTAATCTTTCCCTCTTAGTGTCCTTTGTGGAGAAGTGTTTTCTCTGTGGGACATCTTCTCTCACTACTTTACAGGCAGGTTCTTCCCCCCCCGCCCCCCTCAGCAGTGAACACACTTTGCTGAGGGACGCGTCAAGTTTGTTTTATCTTCTTTGGGTATTTGAAGTTCTAGTAAAAAGACCAACTACCTAGAGGCATCACCTTCTCTGGGAGGGTTGTGTGCTGCTCGCTTAGATGAATGAGGCCCATGTAAGAGCACTTATACTGGGCTTCTCATGAAAGACTCATACAATATTAAAGGTTTAAAATGTTATTTTAAAATGTTCTTTTAAAAGTCATTAAAGTTTTATTTTTATTCGAGAAATATATGTCTGTGTTAAAAAATAAAAAAAGACAGAATAGTTTTCAATAAATAAGTTTGGTTGTTTTTTTTTTTTTTTTTTTTTTTGCCTTCATTCTATCCCAGTCCTACTCACTGGGGGCAACTAATTTATTTTAATTATATTTTTTAGTTTTTTTTTTGCTTTTGTTTTTGGATAATAGTCTTAATTTTATTAAGGCAGTGAAAGAGACTGAAATGCAAAATCAATACCATGAGGGACAGTGCAGAGCTCATATGAATCTCCCCACAGGGCCCGTGGACAGACCTGAGGATAGTGTATTTGCCAGTGAAAAGACACTTCCACATCGGCGCTGTCTCCACCAACTCCTCCACCCACAGCTGCTCCTGCTCACTCTCAGCTGATGTTGCCTCCTGCATCATTGAGAAAACAGAAGCAATCAGGAACTCCCACACCTTCACATCTTTCTTCTGCTAAATCTAAGGCCCGCTCTCTTACTTTCCCTCTGGCCACAGGGGAAGAGAGATCCCTGCTTCTCCTCTCCACTTGGGCTCTGTCCCATCCTTTCCCAAGCACATTGCTCCTGCTGGTAGTATCTTTTCCCCTCTGTACTGGGTCACTCCAAGAGCAAGTGAATGTACCCTAGTGTAGCCCTTCTCACGCATGAACGTGCGAGTTCTTCTAGTCATGACCTATATCATCCTATCTAATAAAAGAGTAATAAGCAAATTGACCATCACTCCAACACACAAGATGGCCACCCCCATGTGGTCAAAGATGGCTGCCCCCATGTGGACACAAGATGGCCACCACAAGATAGCCTGCAGGGGAGGGCAGTTGTGAGCGATTAGGCCATCAGGGGAGGGCAGTTAGGGGTGAACAGGCCTGCAAAAGAGGGCGGTTGGGGGTGATCAAGCCTGCAGGGGAGGGAAGTTAGGGGTGACCAGGCCTGCAGGGGAGGGCAGTTGGGGGAGACCAGGCCTGCTGGGGAGGGCAGTTGTGGGGAACCAGGCCTGCAGGGGAGGGCAGTTGGGGGGAACCAGGCCTGCAGGGGAGGACAGTTGAGGGGGATGAGACCTATAGGGGAGGGAAGTTGGGGGCAACCAGGACTGCAAGAGAAGGCAGTTGGGGGTGACCAGGTCAGCAGGGGAGGGCAGTTAGGGGTGATCAGGCTGGCAAGGGAGGGCAGTTAGGGGTTACTGGGCCAGCAGGGAAGGGCAGTTGGGGGCAACCAGGCCTGCAGGGGAGGCAGTTAGGGGCATTTGGGCCAGCCAGGAAGCAGTTAGGTGTCGATCAGGCTGGCAGGGGAGTGGTTAGGGGGTGATCAGGCTGGCAGGCAGAAGTGGTTAGGGGCAATCAGACAGGCAGGCAGGCGAGTGGTTGGGAGCCAGCAGTCCTGGATTGTGAGAGGGATTGGACCTAAACAGGCAGTCGGACATCCCTTGAGGGGTCCCAGATTGGAGAGGGTGCAGGCTGGGCTGACGGACACACGGCTTGCCCCCCGGGCATGAATTTCATGCAGCAGGCCTCTAGTTCTAAATAATATGCTTCTTCCTTTAGTTTTTATTTATGTTCATTAGAGAATAGGTTCTAACATTACCTGCATTCCTAAGGATGAGAATTTATCTCCTTTGTACAACCCCTGCCTCTTTGCTTCTTTTTTTTTTCTTTTCATTTCTTCTAAGTTTTGATTTAAAAAAAATTCTATTGGTTCTTCTAACATCTCCTGACCTCCTCATATGTAACAACTGTTAGTAGTTTAGTAAGTTGCCTAGTGGACTTTTAAAAAAATTCATTTTGAATTGAATGTAATTATAAAGGTTTGTTTTATTTTATAACAAGGGGGTTATCCATTGTGTATTATTTATGTAGCTTGCTTTTTGGAAAGACTAATAAATAATGTTTTAAATCTCTAGTCACAATTAAACAAATTTCTCCCCCAAAACTAATTGAAATAAATGTAGATTGAATTATTTTCCTCAAGATAGCTATGTTGGATGTCATGTGTCTGATATCATTTCATAATTATCTGATAATCATTTTGTAATTTAGAATCTACTTACTTTTAATTAGATATCCCTCTTAAGCATTTTTCTCTGCCATAATAAATTAATTGCACAAATATTAGAAATTCTAGGCTACTTTATGTCAACACATTTCAAATTTTTTAAAAATATTTTATTGATTTTTTACAGAGAGGAAGGGAGAGGAGATAGAGAGTTAGAAACATCGATGAGAGAGAAACATTGATCAGCTGCCTTCTGCACACCCCCTACTGGGGATGTGCCCGCAACCAAGGTACATGCCCATGACCGGAATCAAACCTGGGACCTTTCAGTCCTCAGGCCGACGCTCTATCCACTGAGCCAAACTGGTTAGAGCATATTTCAAATTTTATTAGCCTTATTTTATAACAGAAGAAACTGCAGCTCAGAAATACTGTGATTTTTCAAGGTCACCTAGATAATAAGCAGGTCCCAGGCAGAGCTCTGGGGTTTCCTGACACATGTGCAAGGTATTTCAGCCAGGTAAAGCTTCCTTGCTCATTGAGAACCCCACAGCCCCAGGAGAGAAAGTAAACTACTAATAAATGTGAACTATTCTTTCAACTTGACGAAAGTAAACCTCATATAAGTAAAAGTAGAATAAAATGTTTGAGAGATATATTCAGTAGCTCTAGGTATATATATATATATGCACAGTTAAAAATTCTTACTACATTATAAGCAAAGATAGTCTGGAGTATATGTGTAAATGCTTCTAGGAAGACTTTCCTGACATCCCACCCACCTCCTTCCTCCCACACATCCATTTCCTTTTCTATACTTTATTGTTGTGCCTTTGACTCTGAATTGTAATTTGTTTACATGTGCATCTCTCTTCTTGATATTAAATTCCTAGATTGTGGGAGCTTTGTCTTACCTGGTATTCATGCCTGAACCCCAGCACTGTGGGTAGACGTGGCTCACCAAGTGTTTATTGAATGAACTGACACTTTCTATTGCAATGTTTCAGTTCTTTAGATTTGACTGTAAGGATAACTAACTGCAGGCTGTGACAAATATTAATCATATGCATAACCCTAGAGGGAGGAGATTGAAGTAGTTCTCATGACAACTATGAGATTAGACAGTAGAAAACAAGCTAGGAAAGATCACATTTGTTTTTCCATGTCTTTGAATTTGTGGACTGGAAACACCACAGTTTCAGAATTTGTGCAGGGAATAAGCACATCACCTAATGAAAGCATTCAACTGTGTTTTGGGGTGAATCTCTCTTGCTAACTGGCTCTCCTTACCTTTTGTTTATTCTAAAACGTATGTCAGGTTCAGAGTCATATGCTTTAGTAGCTATCTAGAATTTAACATTTAAAAATCTCTCACTATTTTATTTATTTACTTATTTACAGTAACCACCTTTCAATAAATGATGGTTTTCCATCTATGGTATTAGCATAAATTTTCCTTAAATGATAAATTATTCTATGTTGTAAAGTGGGCAGATTTAAATAAATATAATAAGTAAATGATAGCACAGGAGGTACATGTACATGAGACTAATTATGACAGTGGTATAAGTATCACATGATATCACTTATAAGTGTAATTTAATGAACAAAATAAATTGACAAACAAAATAGATCCAGAGACAAGGAAGCATGCAATAGACTGAGGAGCCTCAAAGGGCAGGGGAGCAGAGAGGGAAGAGACCAATCAGAGAACATATATGCATAACCCATCGATATAGAAAATAGTGGGGTTTAGGCTTGGGGAAGATATGGGAGTGGGGAGGAGGGTGGTAAATGGAGAAAAAAAAAAAAGAAGGATATCTGTAATACTTTCATCAACAAAGATAAATTAAAAACAAATAAACAAATACCTGAAATTTGAAGCAAGCTGAGTTACAGCATAAGGTTAGAGCTAGCTTCTGATTCTAGCAGCATATCAACCAAGGTCAAGTTTGTGCATTTGGAGAGTCTGAATCAGTAGGTTTGGTGTGACTCCTAAGCATGCTGCTGTGGAAAAACATTGGCCTAAGGCAGGGGTGGGCAAACTTTTTGACTCGAGGGCCACAATGGATTCTTAAACTGGACCGGAGGGCCGGAACAAAAGCATGGATGGAGTGTTTGTGTGAACTAATATAAATTCAAAGTAAAGGAGCGGAGGGGAGAGCAAGAGAACCCTCCGCTCTTTCGGCTCCGCAGGCTGGATAGAACAGCCGAACGGGCCGTAGTTTGCCCACGGCTGGCTAAGGTGAAGGTGTAGTCTTCTCCGAGCCTCCTGTAGCTTTAGGAAGACTAGGGCTGGGAGGGGCAAGCCCTTGTTTGAGTCTCGAGGATCATTCCCATCAGGCTTGCCAAGAGCCTCACTTTGTTCACTCTCCTGTGGTTTCTACTCATCTTATCAATATAGCTCTTACATACTCCGATTTGGTTTCTACTCATCTTATCAATATAGCTCTTACATATTCAATAATGATCTTCCCCATGAGACATTCGTCAACACTCATCTTATTTGGCCTTTCACTAGCTTTCAGTGTGTATTGTCTCTTAACCATTTCTTACACAGTCTTTCCTTGGCTTCCAGGACGCCCTACTCTCCTGGTTGGCCTTTTGAGTCATGTGGTTTCAAGAAGACTGCCAAAGAGATAGAAGTCACAGATTCTCATCTGTCAAGCCACCAAATCTTGAGTGTTCTCAAAGTCAGCTCCTAGGCTTTCGTGTTTCCCTCTGGACTCTTTCCCTGCACAGTCCAATCCTCATTCAAGGCTCAATTCTCACCCCTCTGCAGAATACTTGCAAATAAGCAGTTCAGCCAGACCTCTTCCCCAGATGCCATACTTACCTCTCCAATTGTCATCTTGACAACCTCAGCTCATCTGGAAGTTTTGTCGAAATCAACTCTTACATTGTCTTTCATACTCCATGAGTTCCACTTAATCTTTCCCTCCTATCTTCTTTTTCAGTAAATGTTGCCATATTCTACACATTACCAAAGCCAGAAACCCAGAGTTAACTGTGTACCGCTATATCCTGTATCAAATCTATCCCAAGTTTTATAAATTTTACCACATAAATATTTCCCATACCTATTTCTGGATCATTGTTCTAATATCCGATCATTATTCAAATATCCTGTTCAAACTACCATCTTCGTTCCTGAACCATTTCAAAGGCTTCTATGTGACCCTCTCCCTATTCTGTTTCTGCCTTTAATCCTCTTAACTCCATTCTGTTGTTTACTCTGTAGTGAACGTGTTCAGTTCAATTGTTACTATCTCATCCTCTTGCTTGAAAAGTCATTTGATGACTTATCATTGCACTTAGAATAAAGATCCAGATCCTTAATGCAAACTCTAAGATCCTGCATGACCACACTGCACCTCCTCCCAATAAGGCCACATCCCACTTCCCACATCTGCCCACTTGCTCACTAAACTGCATCCTGATTGTTCTCCCTCAGTACATGCTGTTCCTTCTGTCTGAAATGCTTTGTCTGTTCTTTCCCCTGATCCTTCCACATTTGCCTACTCCTCACAAGTTCAAATGTCCACACAAGCATCACTGCCTCAGGGAAACCTTACTTTTCCTCTCTAACTACAGCAAGCCCTCCTGTGATGAGCTAACATGACACCATATGCCTTCTCTTCCTAGCACTTAATTATGGTAATCATTTCCCCTCTATTGTGTGATTATTAGTTTAAGTCTGTCTTCTCTGCTAGACCAGTAATTGTACAAGGGGTACCCAGATCATGCTTGCTTTTGTTCACTGGAGTCTTCACTTTTTAGGAAAATCCCTGGTGCATACTTGGTGCTTAATAAGTAGGTCTGGAATAAAGAACAAAGAAAGGCAATGAAGTTGGATATTGGAAGATAGGGAAGATAGTGATATATGAGCAAGCAAATGGCAAATGATCTCTCTCTTCTTCATTATTTAGCTATGGTTGTTACTGGTGGGGATGAGATCCTTCTCTGTCTAATGAATTGGAACTGGAGATATTAAGGAGAGCGAGCTGAGATGAAGAGTACCTGGTAGTATTGCTTCTTTGAACACTCCTGTTCCCTATTTTGCCTTTTGCTTTATGGGTCAGGTTTTGATGTGAGAGTATACTTATAGGAAATGGTTAATTGTGAGAATTGAAATATAGAAGCTTTGCTTGATTAAAAAGACTTTCATTGGTTAGAAATATTTTCCTAAGGTGGAAGACATAAAGGCCATTTCTATATTCAATTGAATCATTTTTCATGATATAAACTGGATCTTTTGTAAAGTACTTGCCAAAAAGTGAAACTCTGTTCATTTAAAACTCTATCCAATTGTGTGCAAGTAAAATTGCCTGTCATGGTTTGAAAGGATTATTTATAGTTTCTAAACATTCATCTCTCCCAACTTGGCTCATGTGTTGCCTGTACAAAATGGAAATTTAATTTTATTAGAATGTGTTCTATTGTTCATGTGTACACTTTGTTTTAACATGATTACATTCAATTGTTTCACTTGCTATATTGAAAAATGACAAAGTATATCAAACAGTTTTTAACTTTTTACTAAAATATTAGGCTGTGACTAATACTATTGATGTTTACCTTAAAAGAAAATCCCTAGGAACAGTAATGTTTTGCATTGACCAAAGAAAATATAGTTTATGGTAATATAGAAGAGTAACGGAAAATGATTACAAAATATACTCTCCAAGGATAAAGCCATTCAAGATGGAAAACAGAAGGGTAGAATTTAAGTAACATTTCTTTGTATTTTAATCTTAGAAATATTTTCTTTGATTTATATAAAATTTTATTAAATTTGGCATTAAACATATTTAAGTGGAACATTGAAAAAATATGATTTTCTGGTAACTAAAGTTCTGGATTGCTTAATTCTTGAAGTATGCTTCTGTATTTATGAGATGATGCTGATTAGAGGTGAGGGACAGACTGAGATCTGACAAAATAGTCTCAGAGATGCCATACACCCAAGAAATTATGATCCAGAGATGCAATCAGATGGAAAGGTACCTGTCAAACTGTAGAAATTGGCTCTGTTGTGCTGTTTGGCCAAATGCTTTTTTATAGGAGGAAGTGCCATCTGCTTTAGGCATTACTCACACTGAGGCATGCGTGAACAGTAATTAAGAACCTCTGATTAGGAAGGACACTAGTATTCAAAAGTTTGAAGGTAAGTGCACACATTAGGTATTCAAAACCGAGTTCATTTTTAAGGACCAATTTGTGTTTTTCAGGCAAGAGCAATCTGTTGGATTTTAAACATCTATGTTGCCCTTTCTCTTTGTCTTCCTCCACAGCTGAGAGAAATGATTCTAACAATGTTGCTGTTTGTTTGTTTTTTTTTACCATGATCTTTCAATTAGAATATGTGTCTCCTATAGCTACTTGGCAGGAGCAACTGACTCTGGCGGGTTCTGTTCTCTCAGCCTCTACACAAACAAAGGGCTTGTAGAAGTTATTGGCTTTACCAGCACTGAAGTTAGGGATTGAAACTGCAAGTTTTGATCTTATCTCTCCATTGTATTCTGAGGGCCACACCATAAACTAAGGCACTGTCATCTTTCCCTCAGTTTCTGCTGTAGCATCAAGTAAAGTAATCTTTTCTGTCAGGAAAGAAAGCTTTATTTCCAGGTAAAAGGCACAGCCATGGCAAAGTTTCAGGTTTTGTCATAAAACTTGTCAAATGACAGCATGCTTTATTAAGATGTCATGATAACTCATCTTAACTTTCAGAGAATTTGGGCAATTATTCTTCAGTTTTAATGACAATGGAGACATATCATGATCAAAAGATAATAAAAAGTTATTACATAGGCTCCAGAACTCAATAGGGTCTATGTATATATTCTTAGCAGATTTATTTTTGCAATAAAATGGCAGTTTTGTAATGTTTGATTATTGGCTTTTCTTCCAAACCATAAAAGCAATTGCTCTTCATGATAGAGTAGTTTTGCTCTTGAAAAGAGCATATGTCATATGGGGAAATAATTTATAATTTTAGCTGTTTGATGGAATGAATTAATTCAAGGAAATCTATCATATGTTTATCTTGGGTCACATTTCTTCCAAAGATCTAGTCTGCAAATTCTGAGGGTAGGGGCTATGACCTTTGCTCATCTATGGCTCAATACATGGGTCATACTCTGTGCTCACTATATACTTGTCTGAGTGGTGGAGTGAATAATACATAATAACAGCCTTCTGACTAGTATTATTTAGTAGGTGCCATATGTAAAGAAGACAACCATGAAATGTACTTGTTGAATGCCCAGCATTATGTAACATGCTATGCAAATATAAAATTTAGGGCCCTCACAACCATATTAGATAGAGGAGGGGGAAAACAAGATGCAGAAATAGGATATAATTTATCTACAATGACTGAACTAAAGAAAAATTCATTCTTTTTGATGTCAAGTACAGATAGATGAAAAGTTTCTCAAGATGCTTTGTGTACAAGTACTTTGATTTGTGAAGTAGATTATATTTATGAGTAATAGATGTTAGTGAATAATATATTTTATTAAACATGGGGAAATTATGGTGTAAAACAATTCCTATTGAATTACTTGCAAAACTGATTACAATGATTTATTTTTTATGTAACTTGAGATTTCATCCTTCAGAAAAGCATAAAATGTAGATTAGTGGCACAAAGATGCAAGCATTACTTAGCTGAAACTAAAGATTCCCTTATGTTGCCATACAGTGCCTTCCATCGTGGAATTCTTACAGAGTGCTATCAGAATCACATTTGCTTTACAAATGAAATTCGAGCCCTGGCTGGGTGGCTTGGTTGGTTGGAACATTGTCCAGTATACCAAAAAGGTTGCAGCTTCGGTTGCTGATCAGGGTACATACTTGGGTGCGGTTTCAATCCTGTTGGGGTGTGTATGGGAGGCAACCTATCGATGTACATCAGTGTTTTAATTTTTCTCACCCCCTTCCTCTCTCTCTAAAAATCAATAAAAACATATATTTAGATGAAGATTAAAAGCAGACAAATGAAATGCAAATTTTAAAACATGAGGCAAAATAGACAAAAGTAAACCTAATTTCATTAGCCTTCTGTAAGGTGGTTTTTCACTTTGTTTTTCCCATGAGCATCTTGACCTAAGGTCAGATTGGGTCCACCCATCTATGTATAAAAATCTATACATCTAAAATCTATATTTTATATACCTATATGCCTGTATATGTCTCTATATCTCTATGTATGTCTCTATATATCTATATAGTTCTAGCTGTCTATTTATCTACATCTATATTTAAAAATTCTTAGGGGGATTCTTAAATACAGAACTCTATTAAGATTTTTTTGAGAATGATTAATCCAATAATGAGAGCTATGAACAATTCATTATTGATGAAAGCATAAGAGTAATTAGAGGGATTTTGTGTAAATTTAGAGCTCTCTTCTCTCTGGTGCAGTGATTGCTCTTCACCTACGTAGGTAAGAGTGTTTGGCACATAGCAGATGCTTAGTACACTGGGGAAACCACCAATTATCCACCTTTCAAATAGCCAGGGTCCTTTTGTGTATCTTACTCCAACTTACTCCCAGGACATAACCTGTGATGCCTACATCTTACTTTAAGCCCCTTATTACTTAAATGAATGCATATTTATACATTTGCAAAAAGAGTACTTGGTACATTTATAAACATTTAATAAGTGCTGTTAACTAAAACAGTAAATAAAAGTACTGCTTAAAAAAAGAGTTCTTAGGATACAATAGGGGTTGGGGCAGATAGAAAAATTCATTGATATTTCAGTTGAAGAGCACTAGAAAGGATGATATTATTGGTAAGTATGAATCAAGATTGTAGAATATAAACTCAGTAAAGAGGTAACTGTTAAGAACAGTAAGAGACTGGGGTTTTACCCTGCCCTCAAGCTGCCAAGTTAGTCCCAGTTTCACGGATGCCAATGAATGGTCTTAGAACTCAGACTTGCTGTTGAGAACAATTATCTTTTTATCTTGAATAATTCTTCTGACTGCATCCCAAACCAAGTTCTCTAGTTGCTGATAGAAAAGCCATGTAAAGAGTTGGTTTCAGCCACACTAAGCCTGGAGCACAGCATAAGCTAGTGCTCCTGGCAACATTCAGTACCATTTTTTTTTTTTTTTTAAATAGCCCTTTCTCACAATCCGGTGGAAGTTTGGGATAGAGATCCAGAACCCTACTTTTTTGTGGAGAATTTTAAAAATTCCTCTTTCAGCCGAAACCGGTTTGGCTCAGTGGATAGAGCATCGGCCTGCGGACTGAAAGGTCCCGGGTTCGATTCCGGTCAAGGGCATGTACCTTGGTTGCGGGCACATCCCCAGTAGGAGTTGTGCAGGAGGCAGCTGATCGATGTTTCTCTCTCATCGATGTTTCTAGCTCTCTATCCCTCTCCCTTCCTCTCTGTAAAATATCAATAAAATATATTTAAAAAAAATAAAAAAAAAATAAAAATTCCTCTTTCAGTATCAAAATTTGGGGCACAATAAATTTGCATTGTGTCAATTTCAAATTGATAGAGAGGTATATAATGTATTTAAACTCATGTTCTTTCTCTTTTTATATTTTACCCACATCGCTCTCTTTGGATTAGAGAGGGTTTGTGAAGTGTGACATCACTGCATCATCTTGACTAGTTTACACTTTGAGGTGATTTTAGAGCTGTGATTTTAGGCCAGTGTCATCTTATCTCATTTTATAATGCAAACAGTAGGTCCACTTCCTAATTTCGGGTGATGGTCTTTGCACATTGTAATTATTGCATCAGCTGATCAGTTCTAGCTGTAGGAAAGTATGCTGAAATGTAATCATTTGGATGCCAACATCCAGCTGTAGTGAATTAAATAAGCCATGCATGTGCTTTAAAAAAATTATCTAAAGAAAAAAATATATTCTTACTACATTTCCTCCCACAATTGGAAAGTTCAGCTGTTTTTTTTTTTTCTATTTTTATGGCTCCAAAATGGAATATCAATGACATATGTTAAATTAAATATTAGACTATAGCATTAGAGCAATTCTTCTTGGGAAGTTATCTAGAAAACAGATGGTTGTTAGTCCCACCCTTGTGGCAGGAGAAGGACTAAGTAATCTTCTGAAGTATCTCCCTGTCTTAATATGTTAAGTGTGAGATGCAGGCAGCATGTTGATTCTCTCTCTTCAGCACTCAGAGAAGATGCTTCTTTCTCTGGTTATTACTTTCCAAAGAATCTTTACCAGTTAAAGTCAGTACCTAGTATAGTTCACAGCTCATTAATGAATGCTAAGTTTGGTTTAAGAAAATTATGTCAATTTAAATGTATCAATTACATTTAAAGTACTTGTGGTGCCTGGCTGGTGTGGCTTAGCAGTGGAGCATCGACCCAGGAACCAGGAGGTCACTGGTTCAATTCTCCGTGAGGGCACATACCCGAGTTGAGTTGCAAGCTCCATTCCCAATGGGGGTGCATGCAGGAGGCAGCCAATTGATGATGTACGTCTCTCTTCAATGTTTCTATCTCTCTATCCCTCTCCCTTCCTCTCTCTCTAAAAATCAATAAAAACATATTTTAAGAAAAGTACCAGTGGCATTAGTACATCTGTTTACTCTGGAATTTACTCTATTATTTTTTCTAATTTTCAAAATTTCATGTTTGTTGAATTTTATTGTTTTAAATATTTAACATAGCTTTAAATAGTATGTTGGCAACTTATACTTGGTTGTATGACTATAGTGACATGTTTAACTACACATGGCATACTCACATTCTATTTTTAAAGTAGACATCAATCATTTACCAGGTTCTTTATTGCCTCAAGAAACATTCTTAGCAATGATGTTGTCAAGGAAACACACTGAAACTGTAACATAAAGGGATGTCTTTTTAAGGAAAATCTTTCAAAATTATATTTCTACTCCCCCCCCCCAGATTGTGTTGAATTATAATTTATAAGCAATTCAATTTTAGTAAATATTTTATAAGCAATCCATGTAATGTTATAGCTCTGGAAATATCTGTCAAATACAGACAATTTTGAATTTCAAGTTTAAATAATTAGATGTCACTAATACAGTGTAAAAACCTATTCAGGAGATTTAAAAAATGATATGATGTCTGATACTCATGTTAAATATATTAGATTTCAGTGAAATCTTCAAGATGCATATAATAGTTTTTAGAATTAATAGATAAAAATGTTTTTCTATTTTCACGTTGACAGAGTATTTGAGAGAGAGAAAAGAGGCAATGATTTTAAAAGTGTAAATTTCAAAGGTCTTAGGAATGTAACAGGAAGTACCATTGAGCAACAAGTATATATTATTTATGTATTCAGGCAATCACATAGAAAATAATAGTTGGAGACTATGTTGGTCACGGACTTCCATCTTTAGCACTTGCTTGATATCAATTTCAAATTTTTATTTTAGAATTGAAGGAAATAACCTTAAATGAAAAGTTTGGAAGGCCCTGGCTGACATGGATCAGTGGGTGGAGCATTGGCTCACCTGTGCACCAGAGGGTCATGGGTTCAATTCCCAGTCCAGGGCACATTCCTGGGTTGCAGGTTTGATCCGTGGCCCTAGATCAGGGTGTGTATGGGGACACAGAAAATCCATGTGTCTTTCTCACATGGATGCTTCTCTCTCTCTGTCTCTCTTTTCTCTCTCCTTCTCCCCCATCTCTTTCCCCTTGCTTCCACTCATTCTAAAAAAAAAAAAAAATCAATGGAAAAAATATCCTCAGGTGAGGATTAAAAAAGAAGTTTGGAGGAAGATATTCTAGAGTATACATCACATACACTGAGTGGCCAGATTATTATGATCTCTGAATGCAGAGGCCTGGTGCATGAATTCGTGCATGGGTGGGGTCCGGCCAGCCTGGCAGTGGAGAGGACGTGGGCGGTTGGCCGGCCTGCCTCCTTGTTGAACTTCTGGTCAAGGGGACAATTTGCATATTAGCCTTTTATTATATAGGATATACACTAAGTGGACAGATTATTATGTGTTCAGAGATCATAATAATCTGGCCATTCAGTGTATGTCTTGCTAAAGAGTATGTATTGATTTGCACTACATCATAGAATAATTTTGACTTTGAGGGGACTGAAGAGATCCTTTAACATATGAGGAAATGTGCCAAGAAAGGCTAAGAACTTGCCTAAAGTTACTTAGGAACAAAGCCAGACATAGAACTTGGTTTCCTGATTCTGGTTCAGTGCTATTTCCATATTGTTGGCTTAAAGAATTTGGGTTACCACTTATCTATTATTAGATGTCCAGTGCATGAAATTCATGCACGGGGGGAGGGGGTGTCCCTCAGCCCAGCCTGCACCCTCTCCAATCTGAGACCCCTTGAGGGTGTCTGACTGCCCTTTTAGGCCTGATCACAGTGGGCATAAACAAATATCTCACAATCCAGGACTGCTGGCTCCCAACCGCTCGCCTGCCTGCCTGCCAGCCTGATCACCCCCTAACCACTCCCCTGCCAGCCTGATTGATGCCTAACTGCTCCCCTGCCAGCCCGATTGCCCCTAACAGCCCTCCCCTGCCATCCTGGTCACCTGCAACTGCCCTCCCCTGAAGGCCTGGTCACCCCCAACTCCCCTTCCCTGCAGGCCTGGTCACCCCCAACTGCCCTCTCCTGCAGGTCTGGTCCCTCCCAACTGCCCTCCCTGCTGGCCTGATCGCCCACAACTGCCCTCTCCTGCCGGCCATCTTGTGGCAGCCATCTTGTGTCCACATGGGGCTGCCATCTTTGACCACATGGGGACAGCTATCTTGTGTGTTGGAGTGATGGTCAATTTGCATATTACCTCTTTATTATATAGGATGATTATTTCCCAACCATTAGCACCAGTGATCTTCAACTGAAATGTCACCTCCCCATAGCATGTTACCCAGAGAGGTAGGCAGAGGGTTCCAATCACATAATCAGTTGAGTACTAATAAGGAAATACATATGACAAAGTTAATCAAGACTAGGGGAAAAAAAATAAGCCCTGAAAGAACTAGAGGGAACAGTGTCTGTAGGTCACACAGGGCTGTGAAAAATGCCTGCACCTAATAGCCAGAGGGGAAAACTCATAAACCAATGGGCATTGATTAGACTAGGTGAATTATCTTTCCTAAAGAGAGGGAAGGGCATAATTTAACCCTAGAACTGTAGAAGAAATGTAGCTTTGATCCCACCAACAAAGTTTAAAGACTAGTTTCAATGGATCAACATGTTTCCAGGTAACCTGGTTATTTTATCATAGAAAAATACTTGGTGTTACATGACAAACTTTTTAAAAATTGAAAAAGGATGAAATAAAATTTCAAAGAACTATTTTTGAACATGTGCTATTGTTATCATCACAGCTTAAAAAAAAAAAAAAAAGAATCAGTTGCCTGCACACCTAAATCTTACATACACCAATTAGAAGATATAATAGAAAAAGTCCATTAACAATACTATCTAAAACTAAGACTGACAAGCAACATATAAACCAACAGGCTATAACTTTAATACAATCTCAAAAGTAGATTTAATAAATGGAAAAATACTATATGCTAATAAATACAGTATCATAAAAAATATCAGTTCTCACATTCATGATACAGATATAAGACAAACCGTATTTGAATACCAAACGCATCTTTTTTATTTAGTTTTCTTTTCCTGGAACTAGACAAGTTGATTCTAAAGTACACATGGAAAAAGTAACAAGCAAGAATAGCCAAGAGACTCCTGGGAGAAAAGAGAAACAGTAGAGGAGTCTTAATCTCTGAGAAATTAAAACATACTACACAACCTTTATATTCAAGATAGCATTATAGCATTTAAAAAGACAGAGAGATCAAGAAAGCAAGATACAGTGAAGTAAGAAAAATCTAGAATTAGAATTAAATGCATATAAAATTTAGTCTATAGTAAAAATAGTAAACAAATGGTGGGAAGTTGACAAATCGCTAAGGAAATGATGGACATTTAAATAAATGTACTTAGGGCAACTGAAGAACTATTTGGAGAATAAAATATAAAATTGGATCAATACCTCAGACCATCACTTGTTTGAAAAAGAAAATGTTTTTTAAAATGATAGCCCTGAAAGAATACAGGTGTATTACTTTGTAAACAAAGTGCACAGAAATCTAATTATGAAAACAAATCCAGAAGCAATAAATGAAAGAGTTATAAAGTCCACTTTGTGAAATCAAAACACTTCTGTTTAAAATCATAATCAAAGTCAACAGGCAAACAACAAATTGTAAGGAAATCACACACACACACACACACACACGTATATACGTATACTTTCAAAAATTGAAACCAAAGCTTTCCCTGCTGGTAGTGCTCTCGCAAACATGGTGAACATGCCTAAAATCCACCAAACTTTCTGTAGGAAGTGTGGCAAGCATCAACCCCACAAAGTAACACAGTACAAGAAGGGCAAGGATTCTTTGTATGCGCAGGAAAAGCAGCATTATGACAGGAAGCAGAGTGGCTATGGTGGGCAGACTAAGCCAATTTTCTGCAAAAAGGCTAAAACTGCAAAGAAGATTGTGCTGAGGCTTGAATGTGTTGAGCCCAACTGCAGATCTAAGAGAATGCTGGCTATTAAGAGCTACAAGCATTTTGAACTGGGAGGAGATAAAAAGAGAAAGGGTCAAGTGATCCAGTTCTAAGCTTCATATTTTGTTTTATTGTGACAATAAAACCTTGAGGATATGTTCACTTAAAAAAAACAACCAGAAACAAAAAAACAAAAATTGAAATCAAAACTGAGAGAAAATTGCCAAAGATATGGACAGTTTACAAAAGAGGAAATTGAAATGACTCTTAGGAAGATGAAAATACATTCAATCTCACTAAGAATAAATTAAAGCAAAAGATACATTATTTCTCACCTATATGATTGGCAAAACTCCAAAGCTTGACAATGTACCCTGTTAATGAGACTGGAAAACACAGAAGATGTCAGATGATCACTTCTGGGATTGTAAAATAGCATGACTTCTGAAGAGGGTAATTTGGCCATTTCAAACAACATTAAAGATACACTTATTAGTTGATCTTCCTGGACTGTAATCTGAAAACATCCCATCTAATAAAGAGAGAATATGTTAATTGACCCTCACACCATCACAAAGATGGTGGCACCCACAGCCAATAAGGAGGGAATATGCTAATTGAGTGCCCCGCCCTCAAAGATGGTGGTGCCCACAGCCAATAAGGAGGGAATATGCTAATTGACTGCCACACCCTCAAAGATGGCAGCTCCCACAGCCACAAGATGGCGGTGCCCAGTCCCCTCAGCCCCGCCGCAGTGGCATGCATGTAGCCACTCCGCACACCTGCCTCTAGAGTCCCCCAGTCCCCTCAGCCCCCCAGCTGCCCAGGGCTGCCCGAGGTTCAGGTAACCAGGGCTGACTGAGGCTTGCGCTGTCAGCAGTGGCAGCAGTAGAGGTGTGATGGGGCGTCACCTTCTCCTGATTGCCAGGTTGCCTCCTGCCCCTGAGGGCTCCCGGACTGTGAGAGGGGGCAGGCCAGGCTGAGGGACTTTCCCTCCAGTGCATGAATTTCCATGCACTGGGCCTCTAATATATTTATAATTATGAGATAATATATGCATGCATTTACTTACAAAAACATTACTTATTACATCAATGGATAAGAGAATCAACTATGACAATTGGCCTAAAAGCCAGGCGGCTAAAATCATGGAAGATCACTCACCTGTCCTGTTGAATGAAGCACAGAACAAATGGAGAACTAGACAGGCTTGCAGTCCCTGATTCTAAGTCCCAAATCCCAGGCCTGTCTGCCCTGATATAAAAGGAATAGCAATTATATTAGTGGATTCTTCCATACAGTTCCAGATGACTCAATTACACAGTTACCTTCTTGCCGGAGCCTGCCGGCATCAGTCGAACAGTACCTGAAAGGGGGGGAGAGGATGAGAAAAGACAGACAGAAAACAGAATGGGGTCGGGAGGACTGTAGCACTTCCCGCTTACAGTTCCGAGTTTATTTTTCACCATACTTTTATACAGGGTCAGTTACATTCCATACAATACATCATTCCTGTTATGTGGTAAACATAATTATACCCCTTTGTTATAGGTTTCCTACTTACCTTTACACAAAGCTCCTTATCTTGGCTAAGATTCCAACGGCTATACCTATACATACACCTCTGATGCCACCTAAGTTCCTTTCCATAAGATAATCTAGCCATGCTTCTTGCTAAAGGATAATTACGCTTATAAATCAACTGTGTATGAAGGTTAACTAAGCTCTAGGGGGCAGAATGTGTGATTAATAAACTATTGTGCTTAAGGGTCTCTAAGCCTAAGGGGGAAGGATGCATGACTAACCTTGGGAACAGGCAGGCCACTTTGTGAAACCTGCCCTCTCAGGACTTTGTCAACTGAGGTCGCTCCTGACACCTTCTTAAAAATGCAGGCAAATTGGTACCTGACTTTTTCCTTCCTTCATGATCCTCCTCTTTTCATTCCTACATTTCACTATGTAGAAGGCTGACACTTTCTGCCTCTTCTAAGTGTGTCTGGACGATCCCTCATATTACATTGTATTTCCTAAAATGGTATTAAGTCTCCCCTGTTCTAGGTGGAATGGCCTCAACTTCTGGGAAGGAGTGAGGTGGAGATGTAGAATTTTCCATATTAATTTAATATTTCCAAAATGTTACTTGCATCGCACTCACTTTGAGAAACACTGTAGCAAGTAGTACAACTTTCCCAGAGAGGAGCAGAGGACTGCCTGTATCCAGAGGAAGAATGGCAAGGCCAAAAGGACAGGTAGGGCCTATTGTTTGCTTTTTCTGTTTCCCAGAAGGAGTAATCAGTCCATGATTGCTAAGGTAATGATCTATTTCTTGTAACTACTATAGAAGTTACCATGGTAACTTTTACCGCAGAATAACTGAGCTGTTATCTGAAAAACTTTGTTTTCTATAAATGTGGAAAAGACCAGGATTTGCAATTTCATCTAAATATTCTTTAATATTTGTGACTTTGAAATGAAGAGGATATCAGAAATTGTGTTTTATTCAATAACTAGAGGCCTGGTGCACGAAATTCTTGCAGGGGGGGAGGGTGTCCCTTCAGCCCAGCCTGCACCCTCTCCAATCCGGGACCCCTTGGGGGATGTCTGAAACCTGCAGTTGGATATCCCTCTCACAATCCAGGACCGCTGATTCCTAACTGCTCACCTGACTGCCTGCCTGATCATCCCTAACTGCCCCCCGCTGCCAACCTGATCACCCCTAACTGCCTCTGCCTGCTAGCCTGATCACCCCTAACTGCCCCCTGCTGGCCTGGTCGCCCCCAACTGCCCCCCTGCTGGTCTGGTCACCCTAACTCCCCCCCACCGGCCTGGTTGCCCCTTAGTGCCCCCTCCTGCCAGCCTGGTTGCTCCCAACTGCCCCCCTCTGCTGGCCTGGTCACCCCCAACTGCCTCCCCTGCCAGCCTGGTCACCCCCAACTGCCACCCACCCCCTGCTAGCCTGGTTGCCCCTCACTGCCCCCCCTGACAGCCTGGTCGCCCCCAACTACCCCCCTGCCAGCCTGGTCACCCCCAACGGCCTCCTGCCAGCCTTGTCACCCCACGCAGACTGCTGTTCAGTTGTTACTGTGAGGGCTTCATGACCAATTTGCATATTACCCTTTTATTAGTATAGATATTAGCAGATATACTTTCATGATCATAATCCTTATCATATGAGAAAAAAACATAGTTCAGTACACTGAAGTTAGTACATTGTACTGTTAGCAGAATAGAGAGCCCAGAAATAAATCTCTATGATAAATTAATATTTGACCAAAGAACAAGTGCATACAATGGGGTAAAGACAGCCCCTTTAATAAATGGTGTTGGGAAAATTGGACAGATACATGTACAAAAAGGAAACTAAACCACCAATTTACACTATACACAGGATTAAACTCAAAGTGGATTATAGACTTACATGGAAGTCGTGAAATCATAAATATCCCGGATGAAAATATAAGCAGTAAAATCTCAGACATTTCTTATAGCAAAATTTTTGCAGATATATATCCTAGGGCTAGGCACAGGAGGTAACCTACTGATGATTCTCATCATTGATGTTTCTATCTCTCTCTCCCACCCTTCTTCTCTGAAATAAATAAAAATACATTTAAAAAAATTCAAAAGTGCTTCAACCTCTCTTCATTATATATATATATATATATATATATATATATATATATATATATATATATATATATATATATTAGTTCTCTTTTTTTAAAAAGCCTATCAAATATAAAGCAAATATAATAGTCCAAATGGATTTTGACTGTCAAAATTATGAAAAGGGATAAGCTATGGCGAGACAAAATGACAATAAGATATAAGGAGGAAGCCAAAGATTATGCTTTCTCTTGTGCGTTCATATTATAAAATGTTGCACAGACAAACCCAGCTAAGATGGTATTCTTACCTGGCTTGTCTCTGGGAATGCCAGCATCTTGACTGGCATTGTCAAGTAGACTCGATAGTGAATATCTACAACTGATAGAAAGGTAAATTTACACTCTGGAGTTTTTTCAAGGCAGCACAAACAATTGAGCAAGTGCTACTTACCAATGGTCAGTTTGGGTTAATAATCTTATCCACTGAAAAGACTATACTCTTTTTCTCTGGCAATTTTTAAGGTTTTCTTACCACTTTAAGTTTTCATCAGATTGACTAATAAGTGCCTATATGTATGTGTGTGTGTGTGTGTGTATTTGTAATTACCCTGCTTAGTGTTCATAGTGCCTAATCTGTGACTAATATGTTTTTATCAGTTTTATACACACCTCAGCCATTACCTCTTTAAATCTTCAAAACATTGTTTTTACTTCACTTTCTCTTTCTCCTTCTGGGCCTCCAAATACATGTATGTAATAACTTTTCATCATATGCTATTTATTACTTACACATTTCTTTCTTTCTGCATCTTTCATCTTTTTCTTTTTTTTCCAGACTGTAGCTAGTGGGATATTTTGTTCTGACCTTCCTTCCAGGTCACTAGTTCTCTCTCTAGCCATATTTAGTCTTGTTGAAACCTGTATACCAATCTACAATTTCCATTTGATTTATTTTTGTTATGGCTTTAGCTATTTGCTCTCTCTTAACCACTTCCTTATATTAGGCATATTTATCTTAATGCTCGTATCTCAGGGACCTTGAGTGACTAGTTATATATTATTTTTCTTGGATCTTAGAAACACTGTGTTGCCTAAAGTTAACTGAGACACACACTATCTCCTATGCTGGCTATAACATATCAAAAATTATGGATCTAGTTTAAAGATTATGATAATGTCATCTTCTGTGAGAGAATTTATATTTGTTTCTGGAAGGTAGTAATTCCAAGTCATTTTATTACAATCAGGGGTTAAAACAATTAAAAATTGGGCTTTAGCGCAGCTGGTATGGCTCAATGGTTGAGCATCAACCCATGAACCAGGGGGTCACGGTTCAATTCCCACTCAATCCTCAGTAGGGGCTGTGCAGGAGGCAGCTGGTCAAGATGATTTTCTTATTATTGATGTTTCTATCTCTTTCCCTTTCCCTTCTGAAATTCATAAAAAAATAAATGAACAAAGAAAAAACTGGGCTTCAGTCAGTATGAAAATTGTCTTTTTTCCAACTGCTAATTATTCCCAGTATGTTTACTTTGCAGTTTCCAGCCCAACGTCTAGATGGTTTAACAGATCCCTCTTCCTCTCTTTGCCCTTAGTTGATTCCTGATTTCCAGTTTTTGTCCTCTTAGCCTCATGAATGTACTGCACAGTCTGCTCACAATCTCAGGCTTTTCTATTAAAATGGACAAAAACCCTTAGGACACAAGCAGCCCTCAAGCTCTAAGTCATTAATCTGGATCTTGTCCCCATAAGTCTTTACTGCCTTAGGAGTTCTTTGATGCCATTACACAAGTTTTGTTTTATTTTGTCCAAAGTTTCTCTTTCTTTTAGCAAGAAAACTGGTCCAAATTATCTGGTCTTCCATTATTAGAAGTGAACCTTCCAAATTTTATCTTTGAAATTTCTCTTATTTTTATGTACTTGGAAGTTTTTTTTTCTAACATCAAGACATTTGGAGAGCAAAGCTACTGTGTGTATATATATATATATATATATATATATATATATATATATATATATTCCTTTTTACTAGTGATAAAGAGCTACAAAATAGCAAAAACAAATTAACAGTATTTTCTTATATGCTCCTTTCAAGGTTTGCAGGTAGAAATTCAGTAAAATATTTTGGTAATAAAGCAAAGTAGTATATACTAAATCTTTTCAATAAGTCATTCAATTCAGTATCAGGATTGGTTCAGCTGATATCACATGTGTTTCTTCTGGCAGTTCAAGTGATATCATTTTTATTTCCTGATTAAATATATGTAGTGTGGAACATGATTATAAATTATAAATTTTTTCTGTTGTTAACAGTGTTAAACATTGTATAATGCTAACTTTTCAGGAAATTACAAATGAAAGCAAAAGTGATTGGCTATTGTAAATAATTTATTATTGTGTGTGAACATTACACATGTGTAAATATAATGTACTTTAGATACACAAGATTGAATTAGAATCCTTGATATGGTTGAATTACTTAGAGTCCTTGATCCATGGCATACTTTTATTATCATGATCCTTTTTTGACTGGTTTTATAATTAAGGTAGTTATTTATAGTAAGTTAACATCCATAAAACAACCATCTGATCTAAAAATTAAAACATTGACTACATCTTCTGTCTCTTTGTTACTCCCCTAACCTGTCTTTCTCTTCTCTTGATAAAAGCACTTTCTCAAACTTGTGTTTACTGTATAGTCCTAAACTATATATTACTTAATTTTAGTTTTTTAAAAATTTTATTCCATAGCCCTGACCACTTGAAAGTATTCTGTCCAAAGTCCTATGGGGTTTATTTCACTGAATATTATTCTACTAATATTTTCATTTTTGCATGAGCTAGAGTTCACTTCTTTTCACTATTGTATATCCCACTGCAAATTTACCACAATTCATATACTCACCTGTTGTGAGCATTTTACATGTTTTGTGTTTAATATAGTGAACAATCCGCTATGAAAAATCTTGACATCCTACTCAGTACATATTTATAAGATATTTATTGGTTAAATCCATAAAGTAGAATTTCTGAATTTATAGTACGTATATGTTCACATTAAAAAATATGACTCTGGCCCTAGCTGGTTTTCTCAGTGGTTAGAGCATCAGCCCCTGGACAGAAGGGTCCCAAGTTCGATTCTGGTCAAGGGTACATACCTAGGTTGCATGTTCCATTGCCAGCTCGTTTGGTGCACTTGCTCTAGGCAACCAATTGATGTGTCTCTGTCACATTGATGTTTCTCTCTCTCTCTCTCTCCCCCCCCCCCCCACCTTTCCACTCTCTAAAAATCAATGGAAAAAATATCCTCAGGTGAGGATTAACAACAACAACAAAAATGACTCTGGGACCTGGAGAGTATTATGCTAAGCGAAATAAGCCAGTCAAAGACAAGTATCACATGACTTCACCCATATGTGGAATCTAATGAACAAAATAAACTGATGAACAAAATAGATCCAGAGACATAGAAGCATGGAACAGACTTTGAATCTTAGAGGGAAGGGGGGAGGTGAGTGTGTGGGTGGGAAAAGATTAACCATAGAACTTGTATGCATATATGCATAACCCATGGACACAGATATTAGTGTGGGGAAGGCCTGGGGACCAGGGAGGAGGGATGGCTGCAGGCTAGAAAGGGTCAATGGGGAACAAAGGGGACATCTGTAATACTTTCAACAATAAAGATAAAAAAAAATATGACTCTGTTTGGCAGCCCTGTTTCCATGGGCCAGGTAGGTGTGGCTTCCATTGGGTCACTGAGCACACACTTACTGGGTCACTGGGCTGGTTCCTGGGCAGGCAGGACTGACTCTGGACCATGGCAAAGCAGGGCTGGACCTGGGTCACAGAGCTGCTCAGGGATGGCAGTCAGGTCCCAGGCAGGTAGCCTGTTACTGGTGGTACTGCCAGGTGTGACTCCTCCCAGGTGCCTTGGCAGAAGGGGCAAGACTGTGGACAAGAGGGGCCACAGATTGTTCCACAGGGAGATGGTACTGTTTCTAGTCTGCAGCAGGGCCTCAGTCAATGCATCTGCCACCAGAGTTGGGCCTGCCTTCCCAAAGCAACCCTCTTCAGTCTTGGGCTGCATCAGGGTTTCAAAACCTCTTATGTGGCTCCCAAAGATCCCATAAAGGCACTTTGTCCATGGGCTGGGGACCTTCTATTCTTCCATGTTGCTGACACCACTTCATAAAAAATCTTATTGATTCCCATACTCTCTTATACTTGTTTGGTTAGATTTCTTTATTTTTGCTCATTGAATGGATATAAAATGATAACTTACTGTGATTATTAATGAGATCAGGCAACTCCTCAATTTAGTGACCATATGTGTTTGCTCTTCAGAGAGATCCCTATTCATGTCCTTTTTCTGATTTTCCCTGTGATTTGCAACCTGTGATTAGCTTTGCAACCTGTGATTGCAAAGCAACCTGTGATTATTAATGAGATCAGGCAACTCCTCAATTTAGTGACCATATGTGTTTGCTCTTCAGAGAGATCCCTATTCATGTCCTTTTTCTGATTTTCCCACTGGGTTATTTGTTCTTTTCTTATTGTTTTGTTGGAGTTCTAATATGTATCCTTGACACTAATCATTGAGTTTTATGTTTGCAAATGCTTCCCCCCGCCCCCCGCCAGTGTATAGCTAGTATTTTCACTTTCTTAAGGTGTCATTTTGATGACAAAAAAATTCTTATTTTAAGATGAGCCTTGTAGGATATGGAATTTATTTTCATGAAGGAATAATTTGCCTAGCTCACTGGTGAAAATCACATCACTTGGATATTAGAGGGTTATGAAGAACCAGTGTATATTTCTCTGCAACATTCACTTTTAGTCTGATCTCTCCAGAAATGGGTACAACTAACCCATAAATCTCAAGTGTTTGTTTCTTGCTAAGCTAGTTGAATAGAAGGGTAAAACTCTAGGCATCTCAGGTCTATTGCTTATTCCTATCCCAGAAAACGAGAACTTTTACTCTTCATTAAGGTTCACATCCAAACAGGCAGAGCTTCAGCATACATGCTTAGTAAGCATTGGTGGGTGGAATAATTGTGCTGCTTTTATTGTATTTCTCAGCCAGGTCTATGGTTTGCAAAGGCAGCTAAGTCCATGTGGGCTACAAATAACTAGTATAAATTTTATGCCTGGCATACAAATGCAGTACTTGATTAGCTGCCCCAAATTCCATTCCTATTTATGTGAGCTGCATTCAGCACCAAGGGAAGGGACTGTGGGGGAGCTAACCGCTTAGAATCATGTGGATTGTGCACTGAGAGTTTTCTACTCCCACCCCACTTCATGGACTCATAAGGGTTCTGAAAATGCTAATTATATCAACTCTGACAATGGTTTTTTATTTTAGAGACCTAGATTCTGGTTTTATCCTTAGAAGTTGGAAAATTTACTAAAGAACAAAAAGATACTCTGAGTATATAATGAATAGTGCAAAAAGTCTAAAAAGGAAATTAACATGCACTGTCTTGGCAATGGCTTTATTTGCGATTCAAGAATATCTTGGTTTTAAAAATATGCTTTGGTTTTATTATTAGAACATAAATTTTGGGAAAAATGGAGAGAGAAATAAAGTAGAACCGGCAAATTAAATTGGAGGGAGAGAGAAATGATCTCAAGAAAATGATTGATATCTTAGGGGTCTGACAAATTAAAGAAAATAAGCCCCAATCTAATTGCTCTTGAAAGAGGAACTATAAAAGAGGGATGTTTTTTATTGGATCTCTAGGATTAGAGAGGGTGATTGGGGCCTAATGAATATAGCTATAGTGTAGTAGCAGGACCACAGAGAGTATAAGGGAATTGCACTGAGGGATCACAGATCTAACAAACTCATGATAAGGGGTCTTCTTGAAGTTATAAATAGGGAGTCTTCAATGAGAACTAGCCACATGGGTTCAGAATACTTAGATAGATTTGAGTGGGGATGATTAAAAAATCAGTCTAAAGAGAGTACTGGCTTTCTGGTGACAATTATTGTACATGGGGATAAAGATATTACCTCTCTCCCAAGGGAATGCAACTTATGAAATAAAGACGTAAAGGGAAGTGCATTGGAGATAATATACATTGAAAGAGAAAGGCGATAATAGATCTAATCCAGCCTAGGTTGTATTATGGGACACTTTTATTATGAGACAGTGATTGGGATGATTTAACTCGGGAGGCAAAGGTCAAAGTTTGTTTGAACAGTGGGTGTTTTGGGCAGTTCCAGAACGCATTGACTATATTTCTTATAATAGAGCAAGACAAAGCCTGTAGAAAATTGTGCCGGGAAAGCAAACACTTGGGCTTAAAAATGAAGAGAACAAAGCAGATACTCAAATCTTGTGACTAGCCATACACATGTGGTAGAGAATGGATGGAGTCAATTTAAGAAGCAAGTTAAACTATTTGGAGCCTTCTTGGAGTAGCAGACAGCCTATAGAAATAAAACGGAAAAATATGTAGCAGAAAGAGGTATTGCTCAAAGTCTAGAACACTCCAAAGCTGAGGCAAGGCAGGGCCTGTGAGGGTGATGTTCCAGCAGAAACAGAGTCGGGATGATGTGGAAAGCTTCCCATAGACACATCACCCAGGCCTAGGGCACTCCAGGGCAAGTGGCAATAGTCCCTATGGAAGGGGTCTGTTGCCTGAACAGATCTCATCCTTAAATGCAACACTAGGGGTGGGGGTGGGAACACTAACTAAAATTAAGAAGTTTTTAATGTGCTGAAAGGGATTGAAAGAACTTCAACAAGGCCTGGTGACTTAGTCTGAGACCACTGCAATTTTCAAAATGTTGCCAGGAGTTTCTCCCACTTTCTGATTGAGAATAGAGAATGCAAAAGTGGACTCCCCTCCCTTTCAAACTTGTTAAAAATAATCTCCTTATGGCAGACTTTACAATTCACTGGTGTGGACCATGGACACATGATGCTGATGAGCTGCCAGTTCCCAGCTGCGTGTCTGCTGTGCTGTAGCCCTGTTCGGCTTCCTTCCCTTCTCATCTCCCTGCTTATTTCAAGGAGCCCACCTTAGTTGATCCAGTGTGCAGGTCTCTCAGGTGTGCATTCGTGTTGAGCAGGGACTTCTTTGTTGAATTATAGGTGGTTATTTTGTTAATATATTAGGAGGCGAGGATAGACGCGCCCTTAGCCACCATCTCTCTGACGTCACTCCCCTGATGCATTTAGAGTTGAGTTTCTTTATCAGGAATCTACTCTATCTCAATTGGCTAAGGCAGTTCAGTTTCGTGTCTGTTTGCTGTATTTAAACTTCTGCTCTACCTCTTTATTACCAGTGATTTAAGAATTTATCATATACTGCCCTAGACCAAATGTAGAGTTTATGACTCCAGTGTACATGGGACTTGATTAGATCCAAGGAAGCACATATGGTGAAATGTGCCATCTCAACATTTTGTCAATTATGCAGTGTACTTGTGCCAAGGAAAGTGATTTCTCCCTCCTAAAGACACATGAGCCAGAAAGAAGTTCTTTGATTTCTTGTTTTATGTGACATTCTGTCTGCAATTAGCAGGCTTCCAGATGTTCATGAATTTTATATTCAACTTATATAGTCATTTATGTTTCCCACCAGAAAGCAGAGTGGTTTATGTTCCAGAAACTCAATTGAAAAACATTTCTTCCAACTTGAACTTGAAATGACTAAATATTTCCTGATGTAACTTCTAATTATAAATGTTCTATGAGATTAGAGGACTTTTATTTTTATCTGGGTAAATTTGAATTATATCTACATTCATTGAATAAACATTTGAAAATATTGCTTTCAGTTTGGAGCTGCTTGTATCTTTTTTTCATTGCTAGGATTCTTCTGCTAAATTTCTCATATCTTATTTGTAACTTTTAATCTCCTTTAAAAAATCACATTTGTTCTGTGTTATAATTGCATATTCTATTTTTCACTAGGCTGTGAGATTCTTGAGAGGCCTTGCAACACTTAACAGGACTTTCTTGTATTAGGTGCTTGAGAAATTTACTTCATTAGTACTGATTTATCCTCCCTTGAAATTCAAAGAAAAGATATGTATGGATCAATTATTTAACTGAGTTTTCTGTTTAAAATCCATGCACTACCATCATCACCAATGATTTAATAATTGAAGGGTTTCTTACATTACCTGTAAAACTGAAATCTGAATTGCCAATCTTGATCTAAACAGGGATCCATTTAGCCTGGAGTCAGGTTGGATTAAGGCAGGGAAGCAGCCAGATTTATGTCCATTGAAGCATAGGACATTTCCTCTAAAATCACTTTTCACTTTAATAATAGCCATCTGAGGATACCAAAATCAGAAATTGTGTATACATAAGTTTGTTAAGGTTCAGATGCATACAATCAAAACTTTGGAAGGTGTCACACTGACATTTCACTTAAATTTTCTTCCTAATATGATTTTATAATATTCTTCGCAGAGTACTAACCTTCCAGAAATGAGGTAAAATCTTATAATGCAGGCTGCTTCTTTTGAAGAGGGTGATGCACAGTTTTTCTCATATCAAATAAAATGTTCCTTGTTCCACTTTTGTTCAGTACTTCTAGTTCTTCTCACTGGGACAGCACAAAATAAATTTAATTCTTTCTCCACACAGATTTTCAACGTGTCTCCCCCTTGGTCTTTTCTCTCTTCCTCCTCCTTTTCCTCTTCTCTCTTTTTCTTCTTCTAAAATGGCTTTCTTGAGATATAGTTTGCATACCATAAAATTCATGCATTGTAAGTACATAGTATAATAATTTTTGGTATTTTCATTAGTCGTATAATCAATATCACAATCTGGTTTTAGAATATTTTCATCACTCCAAAGTTTCCTGTGCTTGTTTGTAGTCAGTCCCTAGGCAATCACTGATATGCTTTCTCTATATACAAATTTGCCTTTCAAGAAATTTTGTATAGCCGAAACCGGTTTGGATCAGTAGATAGAGCGTTGGCCTGCGGACTGAAGGGTCCCGGGTTCGATTCCGGTCAAGGCATGTACATTGGTTGCGGGCACATCCCCAGTAGGAGGTGTGCAGGAGGCAGCTGATCGATGTTTCTCTCTCATCGATGTTTCTAGCTCTCTATCCCTCTCCCTTCCTCTCTGTAAAAATATCAATAAAATATATTAAAAAAAAAGAAATTTTGTATAACTGGCACCATACAATATGAACTCTGTGCAGGAGGCAATCAATTGATGTGTCTCTCTCACATCAATGTGTCTCTCACTGTGTCTCTACCCCCCATTGCATTCTCTTAAAAAAAATCAGTGGAAAAACGCCCTTGCGTGAGGATTAACAAAAAATAAAAATAATATAAAAAATAAAATGTATCATATATCAATAGATATATAATTATCTAAATGGATGTAAAGTATTTGTAGAAATTCAGCATCCAATTACACTTACAACAAAACAACAAACAAACACCTCCTAATGCACTAGGACCTTCTTCAAACCAACAAAGAGACTTTATAAAAATCCCCACTTTCAATATAATACTTAATGGTAAAAGTGTAACCATTCCTATTCACTTTATAATACAGATCTTAGTGCACTAAAGCAGGAAAAAATAATAATAAAAGGCATACATATTGGAAAGAAAAAATAAAAGCACCGTTATTTGGAGAAGAACATGATTAACTCCTTAGAAAATACCAAAGAATGTACAAAAAAGGCTATTAAGACTAATAAATGAGTTATCCTAGTCACATCAGACAAAGTTAATATTAAAAAAATCAATTCTGTCTTTTTGCCACAATGACTGTGGGATGAAGACCATTCCCAGCAACCAGACTGCCGACATTCCAGAAAATGTCAGCATCACTCTCATTCGACAGGACACACAGTACTGTGAAGGGTCCCAGAAGCACCTTGTGGAGAGACTTCAATCACATCAATGTAGAACTCAGTCTCCCTGGAAAGAAAAAGAGGTTCCGGATTGACAAGTGGTGGGGAAATAGAAAGGAGCTGGCTGTCATTGGCACCATCTGCAGTCATGTACAGAACATGATCAAGGGTGTTACACTACAAAGCTTTCATTACAAGATAAGGTCTGTGTATGCTCAGTTCCCCATCAATGTCATATTCAGGAGAATGGTACTCTTGAAATCAGAGATTTCTCATGGGAAAAATACATCCGCAGGGTTCAGATAAGGTCAGGTGTTGCTTGTTCAGTATCTCAAGCCTAGAAAGATGAGTTACTTCTTGAAGGAAATGACATTGAACTTGTGTCATATTCAGCTGCTTTGATTCAGCAAGTTAAACAGTAAAAAAAAAGAATATCAGAAAGTTTTTGGATGGTATTTGTGTCTCTGAAAAAAGAGCAATTCAGCAGTCTGATGAGGAAGATCTAAGTTGTCCAGTTACAGAAACAGTAAGATGCTGATTCCTCAGACTTATTTGTGACATTTTAAAGATACAGTAAAAGCCATGTATTGTAAATTCTAGTTCTATATACTAGGAATGAACATTTGGAAATTAAACTTAAATATGTTATAATTTTCACTAGCATTAAAAACATGAAAAATAGGAATTATTTTAACAAAATATGTAAAATATTTGTAGTCTGAAAACTAAATTATTGATTACAACTATGTAAGTCAAAAGAGACATATAAATGGAAAGATAAACCATGTTTATTGATTGGAGGACGATGTTGTTAAAATGTCAATATTCCCCCCAAACTATCTTGTGATTCAATTAAATCTTAATTAGAATCCCAGCATGCTTTCTTTGGGTAGAGATCGATCAGCTGACTATAGTATTTATATGGAAAATAAAAAACTTAGAATAGCCAACATATTTTTGAACAACAGCAAAGCTGGAGGACTCATATAACTTGAGTTTCATTCTTATTATAAAGTGACAATAATGAAGTTAATGGGTATTGTTTTAAGGATAGACACATAGACAAATGAACAGAATAGAGAATATACATAGATCTGCACAGTTATGGGTGATCTATTTTTTTTTATAAAGAAGCCAAGGCAAATAAGTGGAGTCATGATAGTCTTTTAACATATAATGCTCATCTAATTGGATATCCATATGCAAAGCAATGAAAATGACTAGTGATTCATTTCAAATACAAAAATTATCTCAAAATGGATAATAGATCTGTTTCTAAGGGCTAAAGTTATAAAATTTCCAGAAAAAAAAAAACTAGAATAAAGTTTATGTGGCATTGGATGAGAAAAAGTTTTTAGAGCAGGGTAGAAGGTTTGCCATAGCCAGGTGGTGCAGTTGGTCGAAGCATTGTCCCTATACCAAAATGGGTAGAAGGTTTGCCATAGCCAGGTGGTGCATTTGGTTGAAGCATTGTCCCTATACCAAAAGGTTGCCTATTCAATTCCTGGTCAGGGCACATACCTAGGTTGTGGGTTTGATCCCGGGTAGGGGGGTAGTGGGTGTGTAAGGAAGGCAACCGGTTGATGTTTCTTACATTGATGTTTCTCTCTCTCTCTTCCCCTCTCTTAAAATAAAATAAAATAAAATAATTAAATATTTAAAAATAAAAAGAAATGTGTAAAAGGTTTGAATAAATACTTAACCAAAGAAGAGATTTAGATGGCAAATGAGTTAAAAGATTTTAACATCAACATCATTTCGACATATGCAAAATCATTTTGCCTTAGGGAAATGCAAATTAGAGCCACAATGAGAAACCACTACACACCTATTAGAATAACTAAAACAAAAGATTTTGATTAGTATGCAGAACAACTAGAACTATCATGCATTAATGTTATGAACTTAAAATAGTCAACTACTTTGGAAGACAATTTGACAATTTCTTATAAAGTTAATCGTACACATCAATTCCATTCCTAGTACTCAAAAGAAATGAAGGTCTACATAGAGTCTGCACAAAAATCTCTTTATAAATGTATATAGCAGCTACTTTCATAATTGCACAAACTGGAAATGACCCAAATGTCCTTCAGCTGATGAATATATATTCAAAATTTAGGTATATCTGCAATTGAATATAACTCCTCAATAAAAGGAATGAACTACTGATGCATGTGACAATATTGATGAATCTTGAATGTGTTATGCTAAGTAAATAAAGTGAGACTCAAAGGCTATGTAGTGTATGACATTTTGGAAAAGACAAAACTATCGATAGTACATAGATTTGTGATTGCCAGGGCTGACATTCCATTCTTTGTATGTTTAATCTCAGACATTGTAGGTTTTATTTCTTTCAGTTTGATTTGGGCTTTTTGTTGTTGTTGTTGTTAATCATAACCCACTGATTTTGACAGATAGTAGAAGGGAGAAAAGGAGGGAGGAAGAAGGGAGGGAGGGAGAGAGAGAAGAGAGAGAGACATCATGGATGTGAGAGAGACACATTGATTGGTTGCTTTTTGCACACACCCCAGCCAGGGCTGGGGATTGAACCTACAACCCAGGTATATACCTTTTTTTTTTTATTATTGATTTTTTACAGGGAGGAAAGGAGAAGGATAGAGAGTTAGAAACATCAATGAGAGAGAAACATTGATCAGCTGCCTCCCGCACACCCCCCATCGGGGATGTGCCCGCAACCAAGACACATGCCCGTGACCAGAATCGAACCTGGGACCCCTCAGTTTGCAGGCTGATGCTCTATCCACTGAGCCAAACCAGTTAGAGCCCAGATATATACCTTTGATCAGGAATTGAACCTGAGATCCTCTGGTGCACAGGCCAAAACTCTAACCACTGAGCCATGCCAGCCAGGGCTGATTTGGGCTTTTTTATATCTTACATTTTTACTTTTTGAACATATAGAATGCAGTTATAATAAGTATTTTAAAGTCTTTGTCTGCCAATTCTAATATATGCATCAATTCTGGGTTGGTTATTACAGATTACATTTCCCTCCTTTTCATGCCTGGAAATTATTGAAATTTTGAATTTCATTCTTTCTAGTCTTAATTTTAAGCTTTGTTGGGTGGGAAGTTTTGTTAGATGGCAGAGCAGTGTTCTAGGGTAATCATTTGCCATTATTGAGGCAAGACTCTTTTGTATGTGCTATGCAGTACCTCCCGAATCTTTAGACTTTCCATTGGGTTTGGTGTGAATAGGCACTGTCTCTAGATTCTGTGAACCCTCAGCAAGGTTACCTCTAAACTTCCAGATGACTCTTTCCTCAGCCTTGGTAGTTTTCTTTTTTTAAAAAAAATATATTTTAATTCATTTCAGAGAAGAAGGGAGAGGGAGAGAGAGAGAGAACCATCAGCGATGAAAGAGAATCATTGATTGGCTGCCTCCTGCATGCCCCACACTGAGGATTGAGCCCACAACCTGGGCATGTGCCCTTAACCGGAATCGAACCCACGACACTTCAGTCTGTAGGCCTACGCTCTATCCGCTGAGCCAAACCGGCTAGGGCTTTGGTAGTTTTCTTATAGATTTACACTGATAAGAACTCAGCTGATGACACAGGGGGATTCTCTGCAGATCTCTGGAGTTCTTTCACTGTGTAACTATTTCCTCTTCCTCTCCAGTAACCTATGCTCTGGGTTTCTTCGCTCTGTGATGTGTGGCCTAGAACCTCTCTCAGCACAGTAAGCTGGGCAGTGAACCACCGGGCTCACCTAATTTGTTCCCTGTCTCTCAGCCATCACTGACCTTCGTTGCTTGATGTCCAGTGTCTTAAAAACCATATTTTGAATGTATTTTATCCAGTTTTCTGGTTGATTAAGGTGAGAAAATAAATATGGTTCAAGGTACTGCATCTTGGCCAGAAATAGAACTCTTTGTTTTTGATTCTTTAATAATTCTTTCTTGTATTTTATTACTAGATCAATTGGGCTTTTTCTACATCAATTCTTTTCAAGAAATTTCTTGAACAGGCCAGATGGAGGTCCAAAGAGTGTTCCAGTTTTACTGCTGTTCACAATTCAAAAGTTCTCTTCCTTGCTGTGGTCAAAAGCAGACTGCTTCATTTAACTGTATATATATATATATATTTGGTAGCTTGCCTGTTCTACTTTACTGAACCAGAACAGTCAAAGATAATTTCAGTTGCTTAGCACACTTTAAGCAAGTTCTTGCACTCTCTGTCAAGGGGTACACTTTTTGAACATCATTCTGAACCTCACACTTTTACAAATGTATTTTGATAGCACTTTTAGGTATGTTCTCTATTAGAGAAATTTCACTCTGAATTTTTATTCCAAGGTTCTTCCCCATCTACTCCCTTAACTTCAACTGCTTTTGACAACCATAGCATGTAGATTAGAAACAGGATTATCTTGTCTTCATCAGAAGTAGTGTTTGCATTAAAAATTTAAAAATTTACCTGTTGCTTTCAGATGATTTCTATAAGGAGAAGGTAGGATGCTGATTTATGAAGCTTGCTCATTTTGGAAGTTATCCTTTTTTTTAAAGTTGCAAACAAAATTTCTTAATGTGAAGGGAATGCATATCCTATCTAATAAAAGAGTAATATGCAAATTGACCATCACTCCAACACACAAGATGGCTGCCCCCATGTGGTCAAAGATGGCTGCCCTCATGTGGACACAAGATGGCCACCACAAGATGGCCAGCAGAAGAGGGCAGTTGGGAGGGACCAGGCCTGCAAGGGAGGGCAGTTGGGGGTGATCAAGCCTGCAGGGGAGGTCAGTTAGGGGTGACCAGGCCAGCAGGGGAGGGCAGTTAGGGGCAAACAGGTTGGCAGGGCAGCAGTTAGGCATCAATAAGGCTGGCAGGGGAGTGGTTAGGGGGTGATCAGGCTGGCAGGCAGAAGCGGTTAGGGGCAATGAGGAAGGCAGGCAGGAGAGCAGTTGTGAGCCAGCAGTCCTGGATTGTGAGAGGGATGTCCCACTGCCCGTTTCGGCCCAATCCTACCGCGATCAGGACTAAACGGGCAGTGGGACATCCCTCAAGGGGTCCCAGATTGGAGAGGGTGCAGGCTGGGCTGAGGGACACACACCCCCGTGCACGAATTTCGTGCACTGGGCCTCTAGTCTATATATATAAAAGCTAAGCGACCGAACGACAGAATGACTGGATCGATGGGAACAACCAGTTGCTATGATGCGCACTGTGGTGGTTGCCCAATCAGGACCCTGATCAGCCCCCCACAACCTCCTGCGGCCGCTCCCCCCCGCCAGCCCAGTGGCCCCCATTGGGGCATGCTGGCCGGACCCCACCCATGCATGAATTTGTGCACTGGGCCTCTAGTGTTAAAATTATGATGGTGTAGGAATGCCTTTATT
Source organism: Plecotus auritus (assembly GCF_963455305.1). Classification (NCBI taxonomy): domain Eukaryota; kingdom Metazoa; phylum Chordata; class Mammalia; order Chiroptera; family Vespertilionidae; genus Plecotus; species Plecotus auritus. The sequence goes on along the minus strand of NC_137774.1, from coordinate 103,025,477 downwards.
GAATTAAAAATATTTATATGATATTATTAAGGAAAATTAAAGGTTATAAATGGTATTTATAGCAGATACTATTTTGGGAAATATAGTGGTTATATGCAAAGAAAAATGAGGAGGACTATGCATCAAACAATCCTAGATCAGGCCTAAACGGGCAGTCGGACATCCCTCGAGGGGTTCCAGATTGGAGAGGGTGCAGGTTGGGCTGAGGGACACCCCGCCCCCTAGTTTTCTATAAGCTGAAATGGCTGCCTGCTCAAGTTACTACTGAGCAAATAACATGAAGTTCCCAGTCATTGTGTTAATTTTCTCTCTTCTAGGTACAATTGTAGACCAAAAACATGGAATTGTACCAAGGTGGCAATAGTCCAGACATGATTTTCAAGAATACTGTGACAGCCTGGGAATACCCATTTAGATAGTTCTCTTGATACAAGATACAAAGCACACAACAGAATGATGGGTCTTTGATTTGTAACAGCATCTGTTGTTGTAGAATCTATACTATTCACAAGTTTGTCATTTTAGAGTTTTATATGAGTCTTTGACTTACGGTTCTTCGTTATTGCTATTGATGGCCGGATGCCCAGAACTATGATTTTTAAATGTGTATCTCAATTTTGCCTAACACGGTTGTTCTATACTCAGTAGGTAGCTGTGTGTTCTCAATTATTGTACAGACTCTTAAATGTGAAAAGCACCAATGTCAGACATTACATACAATCAGGATTTGGAACCAACTCAAAATCTCATATGAAATGCCTACTACATTTTAGGCACTGAGAGTACAAGGATGAATAATCTCTCTGACAAAGCCTGCTATCCAAAGACATCAGAAATATATTTGTAGTCAAATGAAGTTTCATTTATCAGTTTATTGCAATGAGAGAGAGAATACATAATGGATAAACATGGGGCTTAACACATGTAAAGAGGATATTAAGAAGAATTTATAGGATTTGCGCATGTGTCAGGTGATTTTTGAGGAAGGTTCAGGGAAGTGAGATTTACTCTGGATTGGGTACTTTCAGAGAGCAGAATAATTATAAAATTGGATATCTTAATGAATCTTATCTGGAAGGCGGGAAGAATAATGTGAGGCTAAGCCTTTAACTGACAAAGAAGCAGTGATAGTCCTGTTAGCTGAGAGAGAAGGATGTTTGGTAATTGTTGCACTGTACTCTTTTGTTTGTGTTCTGACAGGGACATGGAGTGGTTTTTTTCATCTCACTTTATTACAGTCACAGAGCTATCTTGTCTGATGTTGATGTTCTGTGAGGTTAATTTCTGGAAAAGAATGTGCCACAGCTTAGCTGTGAATGCCAGACCATCTCCTAACAACCCCAGGCCCTAGCTGTTAGTGTTAGGTGAGTTCTTGTCTGTCAGTTTGCTTTCTTTTTCTTATCTGCTTCATTGCCTCCTGAGGAAGACAGGCCCTTAATCTGATTATTAAAATAATCATAATAACAACAATAGCAGTAGTAACAATAACAGCTAGTATATGTTAAGTTCTTATGTTCCAGGCACTCGTCTGAGCACTTTATATAGATTATTTCATTTAATTTTTATGACAACCCTATGAGGTAGATATTGAGGTTACTACCCTGCTTATACTAGTAGACATGGGAACTGAGGTATAGAGAAGTTAAGTGATTTGCCCTAAGATGCTTAGCTATGTGTAAAATCCAAATCCATAGGCAATTTGATCCAAGATCTCATGTTCTTACATACTATTTTAAATTTAAATATATGCTACAGTGTGGTAAGTGTTAAGTGGTTTAGTGGATACTGTTGGTACTGGGCCCAGATTCCTTTTTCTGGCCCAGCACACTCTCCCCCAGTTGCTATGAGAATGGCTGCTAAAGGCTCCCAGCTGCCTCTTTCTTTTAAGTATTGCCACCTCACCAGTGAGATTATGCTGCCTACCCAGGACAGCCCAGGGGTAATGATTTTGAATGATGGGTGGGATCAACCCTGTTGAAACATAGACTTACAAGTTGTAATTGCTATTTCCTGACCTCAGGGCTGGAGATGATAGTTAGCACTGGCTATATCCGTGGCATTATACCAAATGTAATATTTAATTAATTTTAATTTCCATGAATGTTTTGTGTATGTTCATTCCAACTTGCCAGTGAAAGAGGAAAGTTGTATGATAGAGTCATCACATCACTCTCATGAAAATTGGAACTTTCAAGGAAAACCTCAGGGAGGAGGAAATTCTTAAGCAGAGAATGGATCTCTATTAATGAACTTCAGGTATCAGGCTGAACAATATTTTTAGGGGGAGAGGCTTCACATCCAATCTCAGTGCCATTATTTGTTCACTGTCTCCTTTTCTTTTCCTCATTCAATCCATGGTCAACTCTGATGTGTCTTTCCTAAATTTCATATTTGATTTAGCCCGTGTCTTTGTGTTAGTGTTACTGACCCAAAGTTTGGGTGCCTGATGCTTTAAAAGGCCAAAAGTCAAAACATCAGAGTTTGTAGTATGGAAAGGTTATTGATTGAGAAGGCACTAACTGAGAAGATGGGAGACCTAATGTTGCCTCAAATCCATCTTCCTTGCTGCACCAAGCTAAGGGTTTAAAGGTTTGGAGGGAACAGGAATGCATTAAGTGCTTGTGGACAAGTTTTACTGGAGGAACTCAGATGTTGGCCATTTATGGTAAAGGGATGTTAATAGCAGATCTTCCTGATTGACAGACCCTTGGTTCTGAAAGGGTTCCAGTGTTTAAGCTGTGGTTATATCTAGTCCTTTGGTTCTTTCTGTGTGTGGGGGTGGGACTGGTGCTGGTGTAGCTGGAAGCAAAAGTTATCTCCTCTGCACATGCTGCAGCTGCCTGACTTACAGTTTTATCTGTCATCTCTGAAAAACAATTCAGTATCTTGTAAGGTGCTAATGCAATTATTTCAGCACAAAAATCTAGAATACATGGGGGTAAAAAACAAAACAAAGCAAAATTCCTCTGAGCACTTTTTAGCCCTTGCTAAAGCGTTTGCAAGTTCTGCATAGATAGGGATCAATTTTTTTCCCCCCAACTAAGGCAGGGACACAGCAAAATGGAATCTTTCATTGAAAAAGGACATTTTTACTTTTATTCACATTTATAGCTTAGCAGGTAACATGACCTAGAAAGGAGAAGTGTCTGTCCTGGTAAAAAGCATTAATGTTCAAATGATCACTCAAGTTGAAATATTGGAGTTATTTCAGAATTTTACCCTATCCTGTTCTTAACTGGTCACTAAGTGCTATTTGAAAACTCGCTTAAATTTATTTTATTTCACTCTTCCCATCTTTTTGCCTCAATCAGTCCTGACCTTCATTGTCTCTTATCTGAATTAAAACAACAGCTTTCTGTTTCACTTGGAAAATAGACCATTTACTCCCCCCGCCCCCCAATAATATCTATAAAGCCTGTGAATTGTAAGAATTAAAGGTCATACATGTATTTAAGGGCAAATCTTCTGACTAAGTAAAAAGGGAATTTTATACAATTTGTTTTTATTTTTTTAAAACTAGTTCTTCACCAGAAAGTAAGGAATCACTAACTCAATTCAATAAAAAGTTACTAATTGTCTGCTCTCTGCTGGGAATTGTGTTGGAGTACACAAATAATAGGAAAAGGTAACTGATTAGTAGAGCTGACCAAAGACTAAACTCACAGTTCTCCAACTGTGATTCTCAAACCAGCACTATCAGCCTCACTCGGGAGCTTGTTGGAAATGTAAAATCTTCAGTCCCACTCCAGATTTACTGAGTCAGAAACTCTGCGGTTGGGGCCCAGCCACCTGTGTTTTAACAAATCCTTCATGGGATTTGGGCCACCTTAACTTTGGAGAACCACTGATCTCAGAGGATTTGTTTGACCTTTGGATGGGGAGGATCTAAATGCCTGCTAACAAGTCTTCTAATGCTAAAATCCCATGATCACTTGAAAATTCCTACCACTTTCATTTCGAAAATAACTTTATTCTTTTTATATTTAATTTTGAATCAAATTTAAGAGGGAAAAGCTCCTCTTAAACTTGGTTTTGATTAGTTCTTGGTTTTGTTTTCTTGGTTTTGATTAGTTCAGTGGTTTGATAGAATTACTAAGAAGCAGACATTGGGGCACTTTACTGTAAATATAGGGGTTAGACGTTAAATGAGTGTTTCAGAGCCAGATTCAGGGGTCTCTCGGGGCCTGTATCTCACCTAGAGCTCATGCCTCTCCTACGCAGCTCTAATGCCAAATAGCAGCAGCACAGTTTCCAAGCATGAGACTTAGGCTGATACAGCCACTTTCTAATCCCCCCACATACACTTGACAGTGCACTAGATTTTCAATATTTTACTTTATGCTGATTCCTTGAAAAAGCACTAGCTTGTGAATATTAATGTGGCGGCTTGTCTGCCTTATGATTGTTTTCCTGCATGTGGGGGGAAAAGTCCAATTTTGTGTCAAGTATTAATCATATCTTAGGCTATTTGTATTTGAATTTGAAAGGTGTACATCTTAAGAAAATCCATCATGATTACAGTGCAATACAGACAAAAAGCAATGATGTTAATATGATTAAGGACTTTTTAGCCATCAATTTTGAGATTAAAGGTTTTGTATATGATCCTTCAGGAAGCTACATGGTCTCCAAGCTCTCTTGCTAATGAACAGTTCTACTGTCTCCAATAGCATCTAACCTCTTGTTACTTTGGCTTGTTATCCAGGGTGCCTAGAAGCATGCCAACAATGAAGATACCAATTTATCATTCTGTCCTTTTTCTCTTTACCATGAAAAGGAATGAAGAAATATACATCTAGCCTTTAAGGTTAAGAGAGCCAACTCATTGTTTAAATTTCTTTTATTGTAATTTACAATATCAAAAGCTTCTGTGGCCTATACTTGATGCCAAGAGGAACTGAGATAATAAACTTTATCAATATAAACACTTTAGCATATATTACTGCATGTATTATTTCTGGGGTCATATATTAATACTAGAGGACCGGTGCACAAAAATACGTGTGGGGAGCAGGGTTAAGCCGCAGTCTGGCCTCCCTCTGCAGGAGGCGACCGGCTGATCAGGGGAAGGCACCACCCCTATCACCCTTTCGCTGCTGCTGCCTCTGGTCTCCCTCTGTAGGAGGTGACCGGGCGATCAGGGGAAGGGGACGCCCCCATCACGCCTCATTGCCAGAGCCTCGGGCCCTCGCAGTGGCAGCCGCCATTGGTAGCTTGCCTGAGCCTCAGGCTGGCCCTGGGCAGTGGCTTGCCTGAGCTTCGGGCCGGCCCACCATCAGCAGTTTGCCTGAGCCTCGGGCTGGCCCTGGGCAGTGGCAGCTGGCATCTGTGGCTTGCCTGATCCTCAGGCTAGCCTTGGGCAGCGGCAGCCGCCATCCTCTCCCCCGATGCACCTCCTGGTCAAGTCCCTGCCAGGGACACAGCATCAAGTCCCCACCCACTCGCACACATCCGCTGTGCACGCAGCCTCCTGGTGATGGGTTGTTACGGTGTGAGGGTGTCACGACCACATAGGCTTTTATTAGTATAGATACAGAACACTTTTAAATTCCAAGGAATATATATCTTTTAGTTTACCTTAACTAACATTTGCAAAATACTTTCTGCACAGTCACTATGAAGACACCAAAAATACTGATAGTAACACCTAGCTCTCAAGGAGCTTGCAACAATGTAACCGAGATGAAAATATAAACAACAGAAAAACAGCATGCAAGCCCCAACTTGCATTCATACATTTAATTTGCATACATTTAGCCTAAAATATGTTTTTACTATATTTGATCAATGAGTAGAGTATCAAGCTGATACACCCTTGTTATGGCATCTCTGCTTTTATGAATGCTCTCACCATGCTCATGGTGGCAGGGGAGATGGATCTCCTAATCAGTGCAGGAAATCTTATTGCTCATTATGATAGTCTGATAGAGCTGCCTGAACAAAATACCAGGCTTAAACAATAGAAAGTTATTTTCTTACAGTCTGGAGGCTGGAAGTCTGAGATCAAGATGTTGGCAGAGCTAACTTTTTCTGAGTCCTCTCTCCTTGCCCTGTGTTTGCACATGGTCTTCCTCAGTGCATATCTGTGTCCTAATCTCCTTTTCTTACAATGATGGCAGTCATATTACTATAACCCAGCCCCACCTCATTTTAACTTAGTTATCTCTTTGAAGACATTATTTCCAAATATAGTCACATTTTGAGGTACTAGGTGTTATGACTAACATATGAACACAACTCAGCCCATAACACTTGTGGTCTATTACCTCTGAGGTCTTATATTCCAACACACCAAACTTTCACCATAAACTTCAAGCTCTTCAGCTCTAGCACTACATCTCACCCATATCTTCAGTGCTAGACTGTTCTCCAGAGCTGTCATTTCTTCATGACTCATTTTTCACCCACTCATGTTTCCATGGTGACTCCAACCATTATATTACCAAGAACTTTAATATTAAGCCCCCTTTTTTTCAAAGAATCCACCATCTGCTAAGCTATAAATTGGCTTAAAGAAATCACCCAAATATGAAAGTTAGAGTCCTTGTGAATTGTTTACATTCTCAGTTGACTTGGGTCCCTAGTAGTAGTCAATAGTCTTTTATCCTCCAGAACTCTCGTATATTTCCTGCCATAACATTCTTAAATATCCAAATGACCTTTCATCTCAGGAGACAACTTTGCCAATTTTTAAAATAAAAATGTGCTGTTGAGTTTCTTAACTTTCTTTCTTTATGTGCATAAGTTCATTAATTTACAGTTACTTCTATTTACCCCCTTTAAATGCAAAATAAGACCATTCCTTTTCTTTTAAATCAAATTATTCAATCCCCTTCTATTCTTCTCTTTGGAAACTTTATTAACAACTTCTTAAACCTTTGTTTCTCAATTGGTTCCTTCATCTCAGCATAAAAAATATTCATTTTCAAAAAACAAACACAAAACGTCTCATTCTTTTGCCTTCACTATCTTTTTATAGCCAAGTTTCTTATAGAAGTAGTCTTTATTTGTTTTCCCCTTTCCCTAACTTTCTAAACACATTTTCACACCTATATTTCTGATTTCTGTCTCTACCATCCCACTGAATTTGATTTTGCCAAATTACCATTGAAAACTTTGAGGTTTAAAGCAATAGACACTGTTATAGTTCCTTGCTTTAAATGTCTTTCCCAAACTTTTTGATCCAGCTCCTATTTAAACTTTAAGTCCCAGTTTAAGGGCCATGGACACTGCTCTTAATCCTTTGGCTAAATAAATTTTCAATTTGTTTTCCCAAATATCCTGTATGTATCTTTTTTGTTATACTGTGTCTTTTTCAATTTTGTAATCCCTGTGCTTGGAGCTTGGAACAACAATGCTTTGCAAATTGTAAGAGTTAGGCAAATACTGGTTAAATGAATAAAAGTTCACCCATCTTTTTACTTCAGGGAATCTTGACTTAAGCATATAAAAGCATATGTGTAAATAAATAAATAAATTCATAAAGATATATATGCATGCACACAATGTAGTATGCATTATATGTAATATTATATGACATATATATTATATACACTTTTTTGCCATTTCTACCATTGAAAAAATATACAAGAAGTATCATGTGTCTAAAATACTCCAAAAATATACTCAATTAGTCATTTTAAATTTCTTTTTAAATTCTATGATGTAAACAAGAAAACAATAGTATTTTTCAATAGTTACATCGAGTAACATCATTATAGCTTCAAGTGAGATTTCACTTGGGAAATAACAGCAGTAAATGTAGCAAAAGAAGTAGGAGATTGGCAATCTGGATAAGCAGCAGTTTTCCTCTTCTCCAACAGGTAACTTTATAAAAATGAGCATGACTAAGCAAGCATAAAGGAGGGACTGTGAATATTAGGTTATTTATCATAAGAGCCAATTTTACAGTTGATTTTCTTAATAAAATGTTCTATAACACAATGAAATATGCATAAATGCCAAATGAATGCTCTATTTCAAAGAATGTCTATAGGACTTGTGGGAATAATTTAACTGATAGACATAATTAATGTGACAGCTGTTGAATAACTTAAACTTGGATATAGCAGGTCATTGTCGGGAGGTGTACTAGTCCAATTGTGGTTTATGTTTCAAATGGGGCTTGGAAAAATGATCACTCATCAGTGGAGAGTGAAAGTGAGACTCTGACCATGATTAAAGAGATATAAAAGTGAATAAATTCAACTGACTATCTTCTCCATAAAAGTATCTCTTTTGATATTATAAATAGTCAAGGCATTTTAAGTTCAATCCCTTTTTATTATGTACTTCCTTAAGTAAACTGTGTCCAGCATGGCCAGTGGTGAACTTGAGGAGGGGCGGTGAAGGATTAAAGAAGACAGGCAAAAGAATACAGTTGGGGCCAGGTGGATTACTGTGTCTGGATGAGGAAACAGTGACACAGCCTGTAAGCGAAGCTTTATTTTATAGTCAGATCACACAAAGCAAAACAAGGGCAAGATGTTAACAAAGTTCTTGTGAGTTTCAAATCTGCTTCTTTCCTGATGTTGCCATTCTCTGAACTCTATCAAGCCTTGTTTTGGCAGCACTTGCTGCACCCCCTGCAGCCCACATCCCTTAGCTACCTAGGACTGCAGGGTCGGACTATAAGGTTAAGCTTACAACCATAGCCTTTTGGCTATAATTGTGCTGGGAGGACTTTGCCCTCCAAGCTGGGACTTGTATGTGGCTTTGCCACAAGTCAGTCTGAGGCTTGATCCTGTCTGAACACTATAGCCGCTCTCTACATCTCCCCCTTTTTTGTTTTTAATTACTTCCATTTACATTATTCATTATAATCACTTGGACTTTTAAGGATTATTCCAAAGTTAGGAAGCTACTACAATAACCATAAAAATAAGAACTTGCTTCTGTTTACTTGGCATCAAAAGCTCTAGGCAAATTATATAGCATAACCAAAACAACAAGAACAAACTCTGACTATTAATAAAACAATCAACAAAATAATGTTAATGTAATACAGCAGAAACCAAACCACAGATATGTGACCATTTTCAGGACTAGTTCCACAAAAATGAAAGTTTCTTTTGCTACTGGTATATATCTACTCGGAGTCCTCAGATTTGGCTGTGCAATACTTTACAGAAGACTGGCAGCTAACCAATGCGAGCATAGCCAGAAACATGGCTGAGGGAGTAGCTTCCACTCCTTGCTTTTCTACCATCTGCTGGACCTCAGTCGTTAACTTCTTCAGCTGACCCCATGTTGGCACCTTGGCACCTTGCGTAGCATCAGGGCAACTCTCAGTCTTTTGAACGGAGGTACAAGGCGCTTCTCTGTGTTCTAGTGTTGACACATGTAATGCTATGGCACCCAAATCGGCTGCATTGCTCCCTCTGGATTCTGAGGATCAGGCTGCTCGGATGGTTGGCTTTGGGACTGAGCTGGCTGGAAAGGCTGCAGTGGGGTCAAAAATAAGGCTCCTACTATTTGGTGGGCTGAGGCTAGCCCCCCTTGAAGTTCCCCTGCCTATGGACAATGGATTACCATCAACATCAGTCTTGGAGTGGCATTCATTTGCCCAATGCTTTCCTCTCCTGTATCTTGGACATAGTCCAGGCTGCTTGTTTCCACTCCCCGTGGCCTTTCGACTTCCAGTTTTTGCTTCATAGTCCTTAACAAAATGCCCTGGCTTAGTTTTAAGCATCCTGCTGATCAGGACTTCCATTTTTTGCTTTATAGTCCTTAGCAAAACTTAAGAAAATAAGAATTTGACTATGCTTTTTTGAGCATTGTTTTAGAGATTCCTTTCCTGAGATCCTGAATTTCCCAAGCCAAAGCATTTTAAGTTCAATCCTTTTTTATTATATACTTCCTTAAGTGAACTGTTTCCAGCATGGCCAGTGGTGAACCTGAGGAGGGGCGGTGAAGGATTAAATAAGACAGACAAGAGGTTTTATGCCCAGCTGCTACCAAACCTCACTCCCTACCTTACTTTTGCTTTTTGCACGTGCTTCACTGAAGTGTCCATTTACCTTACAATTATAATTCCCCTGTACTCAGGCCCCATGTTGGGTGCCATCTGAACCACATCCAGCATGGCCAGTGCTGAACTTGAGGAGGGGCGGTGAAGGATTAAAGAAGACAGACAAGAGAATACAGTTGGGGCCAGGTGGATTACTGTGCCTGGAAGAGAAAACAGTGACACAGCCTGTAAGCCGAAGCTTTATTTTATAGTCAGATACACAAAGCAAAACAAGGGCAAGATGTTGACAATGTTCTTGCGAGTTTCAAATCTGCTTCTTTCCTGTTGTTGCCATTCTCTGAACTCTATCAAGCCTTGTTTTGGCAGCACTTGCTGCACCTCCTACAGCCCATATCCCTTAGCTACCTAGGACTGCAGGATCAGACCATAAGATTAAGCTTACAACCTTAGCCTTTTGGCTATAATTGTGCAAGCTGGGACTTGTATGTGGCTTTGCCACAAGTCAGTCTGAGGCTTGATCCTGTCCGAACACTGTAGCCACTCTCCACACTTAAGCATGGCACTTTTCCCTCCTGTTTCTTGAAAGTACTGTTTTTAATTTATCGTGATGCCTATAATTTTTTGTTTTTGTTAAAATTAATTAGCGTCTCATCTAATATAACCAGAAAACACAAACATTTTAAATCATGCTAAAGTAATTAAACAAGGATGTCATTAGACTGAGTTTGCACCAATATCATGGCTCCTACTTAAGCAAACAAAAACCTGTGAATACCTTAAGGTCACAAAATTGAAACCTGAGGACAACCAATCACAAATAGCCAACTGGGTTTTAAGATATAGGCAATCAATAATTTCCTTCCTTCGCTTCCATCTTTTCTATACAAGTTTTTCCTTTGCTCCCATTGGCAGAGTGCCTCTACTAGTTTGGCATTGCTCAATTGGCATCGATTGCTTCTCAAATAAATTCTTAAAATGTTAATATGTCTCAGTTTATCTTGTAATACCAGTAATGTGGTTTTATGGCCTTTCAAAGCAAACCAAAGATTTAACCCAGGCAGTTTCATTGTTACCCAAAATATCTGAGTGAAATAGGAACTGGGGAGCAGAACATGATTTTTTTGACATTAGGGAGGGTCAGAGTGATGAGTTGGTGAAAGGGCATCATTCAGGAGCTCCCAGGAACAAGCAGGCTTCACAATGAATGGTTATGGTTTAGCATTGGCAGTCTGAGCACATGTCAATCCCTTCAATTAAATTTGTATTTTTCTTGGTGGTACATTCATCCTGGGCCAGGGAGGCACCTCTGATGTGTCCTCTTTTTTACTCTCCTAGGAGTTGGAGACCTTTGTGAGGTAACTATATTTGGAGCCCAGCCTCTGTTTTCCTGGGCTGCTTTCTGGTCTATAGTAAATGCAGTTCTGAAAGTGTGAACCTCTGGATTAGTGAGGGATCATCCCAATTATTATAAGGAAAGGACTAAATTCTACCTTATATTAAAGCTTAAGAAAAACACTGTAAAATCTGTTTACATAATTCATAGGGATGCACATGACTTATTTTTCACCCTGCTCTCACCAATCTTTTTAATCCCAAAAGAAGTTTTTACATTCAGTTTAAGAAGTGGGAAGGAGGTGATAGGGCCAGAATTAGTAAGAAAGAAGGCCTGTCTTGTATAACTGTATAGACTATATTCCTTTAAAATCCCTCACATTTAAATAATGAGTCACTCTTTAGGACAGCAAGCCTTTGGAGTTTTACAAAAAGGAAACAGTATAACTCCACAAGGACTTGACATTATATTACTTATGTTGTGCCAATAATCTCACCAGAATTTGATACCCTGAACTAAATCTCTGAGAAGGCAGTACCACTATTGTACTCATTGTGCAGTCAGAGCATTTGAGGCTGAGTGGGATTTGTCTAAGGTTTGTTGGCTTATAGTATCAAAATTAGGACTCAAACCTAGGTTGTTTGCTTTCAAAGTCACATGTGCTTTTAATTGCTCTGCCATACTGCATTTCAGCCTTCACTAAAGTGATTTGCATTTTAACTCACTTAATAAGCAACTCATATTCACCGCTGGGATAAGCTAAGCAAGTAACTCTCTGAGTTTCAATTATCTACTGAGGAAAATGTGTATAATGGTATCGAATACATAGGGTTATTTTTAGAGTTAACGTTGTTAATAGACATAAAATAGTTAGCTCCTTCATATTCTGGCATGAAGTTCATGCTCAAGAAATGTTAGTTTTCTATTCTTCCTATGCCACTTACCTGTCTGATCTGCAACTCACCTTGGCTCAGGTTTTGTGGAACTCAAAGCGGATAAACTGGTGACTACGTTATGACCAGTCTTTATTCCCACCGTTTCGAAAAGATCAAAAAAGATCTTATTGAAGGTGCAAAGAAATCCTTGATGTGCCTGCAGACCATCGTGAGCAGAGTACTGTGGATTCACAGAGAGGGGAATGAATGAGCTTTTATGCTCAGGGCAGGAGGCACAGAAAGAAATTTCAGAGGTCTTATGGAGGATAGGGCACTTGGAGCTGAGCCTTAAAGAACAAGCACAGTAAGAAAAAGTAGAGAAAGAAGCAACTGCATTTTATGTCATGGAAACAGCACAACAAAGGCAGACAGTACACAGTGGATCAGTGAATCAGAGGAATAGCTGCTGGCATCTGAGGGCAATTCCAGGGCAAGAGACCAGGAGGGAAGCCCCAGGAAATGGGCTTCTTGGAGCAGGAGAGCACCTGATGTCTCAGCAAATGTATTGCTTTGAAAATTAGTGTTTCTTGTTTTACTTAGATTACCCTGAATAACTAATAGACATTTTTATTTTGGCTGCTTTTGAATTGCAAAATTTTATGAAATATTTTGGCCTTGATCTTATCAATTACTCAGAAATCATTGATTTAGTTAAATGTAACAATACTTAAATTTATTATATAATAACAACAGGCTAAAAAACAAAGCATGTTGAAGCATAATCAATTTACTTTTTTAAAAAAACCTGACTGCATAAGGGCTTGTGGGGATTACTTGCTTTTTCGGAACTAAAACATTTAATACTCGTTGTGTTCATGTCACTGACTTTCAAAGTTCGGGCATGTCAGTCTTATAAGCAGCATGAAGAGAACTCATAGAAGGGATTTGGTAAAATTCCCCATTTGGCTAAGATGGTTGAACTAAAACTGCTTAGTTCAACTATCTTATAAAAAAAAAAAAACCCTAGAAAAGACTTGCTGACATTGAGAAATGCTTTTTAATTATTGTTTTAACTGTCATAATTCATGGAACTATTGTGAATCCAATTTTTAAAGGTAAATTTTAACTTTAAGAAAAGCTGGTGTACCTTCTCAAGATTTCTCTTCCTGAGTTAAATTAGAACCATTGGGTCCTGGGGTTTATAAAGACACATATTTGAGCAAAACCTTAAAGCGAGAGAATGAAAAGTAGATGCTCAAAGTGATTTATTTCATTGCTTTAGAATAAATACTATGTTTTATAACTAATTAAAGTAGTTCATAGATATTATGTGTCACTAGAGCAAACATGTATATAGTTAATGTATTTTTTGGGGGTATTTATTTTAAATGAGGACTACTTTGAGGTTCAATTGTGCCCTGCCCCCTTTGCTAAAATAAGGACAAACTCTGAAGCTGCTCTCTGGTCTGTGAGCACTTGTAGCTTGGGATATTTAAAGAGTGTTCTCAGAATCCTGTCTCTTTTGCTAAAGAAATTTGAAGTCAGTCAAGTGACTGTCACTTCAAGTTCACAATTTCCAGCTTGCTTTCTTACAATGAATTTTCCAGAACACACAATAATCTATTTTATGCAGCTGTGTGCTGCAGTATTTAAGTTTTAATCTTCGAGTTTATGCTGGCAATTTCATTTTGTGGGAATGGGTACTCTTTGATGCTCTGTTTTCATCCTGTTCATTGCCATGGTACTAACACAGAACTTGTGTGTTTATTAAATGTCTGATGAAGTGCGTTGGAGTGATAATGAGCTTATGTTCCTTTCACAAGCATATCATCTATTTACAAAATATCTGGTTTTAATTTTATTTTATACATATACAGAGGCCCAGTGCATGAGGGGAGGGTCCCTCAGCCTGACCTGCACCCTCTCGCAATCCACGACACCTTGGGGGATGTCTGATTGCCGGTTTAGGCCTGATTCCTATAGTTGGACATCCGGCAGTCAGACATCCCTCTTGCAATCCAGGACCACTCGCTCCTAACTGCTCGCCTGCCTGCCTGCTCACTCCTTACTGCTCAGCTCGCCACTCCTTAGCACTGCTGTGGAGGTGAGAGAGGCTCTTACCACCGCTGCTGCACTCGCCAGCAGTGAACCCCACTTCTGGCTGAGCAGCGCTTGTGCTGTGAGAGCGCACTGACCACTGGGGGCAGCTCCTGCATTGAGTGTCTGCCCCCTGGTGGTCAGTGCGCATCATAGAAACCGGTCATTCTGGTTGTTCCATCATAATGATCACTTAGGCTTTTATATATATAGACTGGAGGCCAGCCTGGTGCATGAAATTCATGCATGGGGGGGGAGTGTCCCTCAGCCCAGCCTGCACCCTCTCCAATCTGGGACCCCCTAGAAGGATGTCCTACTGCCAGTTTACAGGGAACGGGCCTAAACCGGCAGTCAGACATCACTCTCGCAATCCGGGACTGCTGGCTCCTAACCACTCACCTGCCTGCCTGCCTACCTGATTGCCCCTAACTACTCTGCCTGCCAGCCTGCTTGCCCCCAACTTCCCCCCACTGCCGGCCTGTTTGCCCCTAAATGCCGCCCCTGCCAGCCTGATCACCCCCAACTGCCCTCCGTGCCAGTGTGCTCACCCCCAACTGCCCTCCCCACTGGCCTGCTCTCCCCTAACTGCCCCCCTGCTGGCCTGCTCACTCCAAACTGCCCCCCCCTACTGTCCTGATCACCTCCAACTGACCCCCACTGACAGGGTGAGGGGCTGAGGGCTGTTTTCAGGCTGGCCACGCCCCCTGGTGATCCAGGCTCCCAGCCCCTCCTTTTTTTCTTTTCTTTCTTTTTTTCAGCGCCTCCTTGAGCGGAGGCCAGGGTTGGCTGGAAGCAGGTATCTGGGATTTATTTATCTTCTATAATTGAAACTTTGTAGCCTTGAGCTGAGACCAGGGCCAGCCAGGGCGGGTGGGAAGCTTGGCTTTCTCCATCGCCGGAAGCAACCCAAGCCTCCTGCTCGCTCCAGCTCCATGGCCATCGCTATCTTTGTTGGGCTAATTTGCATACTCACTCCTGATTGGCTGTGGGTGTAGTGGAGTGATGGTCAATTTGCATGTTTCTCTTTTATTAGTGTAGATTATAAAAAGCAATGCAGTCTTACTTTTTCCTGGCCTTTCCCCATATACCCATCCTGGCCAACCTCTTCTCATAATCAGTTAGACCAGTGATCGGCAAACTCATTAGTCAACAGAGCCAAATATCAACAGTACAACTATTGAAATTTATTTTAAGAGCTAAATTTTTTAAACTTAAACTTCTTCTAACACCACTTCTTCAAAATAGACTCGCCCAGGCCATGGTATTTTGTGGAAGAGCCACACTCAAGGGGCCAAAGAGCCGCATGTGGCTTGTGAGCCGCAGTTTGCTGACCACAGAGTTAGACTATTTTAAGTATGTTATTGTGAAGGGATTTAAAAAATGACTAAAGGAGAAGTCAAGACATGTCCATGGCTGAGTAGCTCAGTTGGTTAGAGCATTGTCCTGATGTGCCAGGATTGCATCTTTCATCCCTGGTCAGGGCACATACAAGAATCAACCAATGAAGGTATACATAAGTGGAACAACAAGTCGATTTATCTCTTTCTCTCCCTTCTTCTCTCTTTCTAAAAATCAATAAATTAAAAAGATAAATTATAAAACATCTTTAAAAAAGAAAAAGACAAGCCATGATAATATAAACTATGTCCAGCACATGTAATTTAACATTCCCCTTAGTTGCATCTTATTTGTAGAGCAAACCATGATCTAGAAAAGGCATTTAAGGATAATGAAGAGCACAGAAAAATATTTGGAAGGCTGCACCCCAAATTCTTATTGTTTTGTTTACATCTGAGAAATAGAGGTGGAGACAGAGGATGGGAAAATTCTTTATTTCTTTTTATTTCTGACATTCACCCTTTTGAAATGTAAAAAGGCATAATGTATTATGGGTTAATATTTCCAGAAGTATGAATTCTGATAATTGTGTATAGACCAGCAATGGACCCAAGTAGTCACAATACATCGAATGAATTGTTTTATGTAAAAGAAAATTATATAAGAATTGTTATAAATATCTAGCATTTATTTTGAAATTTTATTATGTGCTAGGAACTATTTTAGGAGCTAGCTGCACACTTATTATCCCATTTAATCTTCACACTAATCCCATGAAATAGAGATAATTATTATCCTCTTTCAGAGATGAAATTGCTGCAGGGGGAAATTTATTATCTTACTAAGCTTCAACAGCTGGCAAGTGGTGGTTCACACTTTGAACTCAGGTATTCAGACTCCAGAACACACACGTGTATTTACTACTCTCCTCCCTGGTTGTGATTGGTTAGCCAGAGAGATACTCCTTGTCTTCAGTCCTGATGGTTGAAAGTTTCTGTAAGATGATTTCACATTCCAGAGCCAGATCCAGAGCAAAAAGAAGATCCTGGCGACTTCCCCGCAGGAGGACGCCCCCTCGGTGTCCACATCCTACTTCACCCAGCTACAAAGTTGGGGACAAGATAGCTACCCGCAAGGCCTGCAGGCATGCCCTGGCCAAGCTGGGCCGCGCCAGCGACCGCATCATCGCTCTGGATGGGGACACCAAGAACTCCACCTTCTCGGACCTCTTCAAAAAGGAGCACCCAGTTCGCTTCATCGAGTGCTACATTGCCGAGCAGAAGATGGTGAGCATCGCCGTGGGCTGTGCCACACGCAACAGGACCGCCCCCTTCTGCAGCACCTTCGCAGCCTTCTACACGCGGGCCTTTTACCAGATTCGCATGGCGGCCATCTCCGAGAGCAACATCAGCCTCTGTGGCTCCCACTGCGGCGTGTCCATTGGGGAAGACTGGCCCTCTCAGATGGCCCTGGAAGATCTGGCCATGTTTCGATCAGTCCCCATGTCAACTGTCTTCTACCCAAGTGATGGGTTGTCTACAGAGAAGGCGGTGGAACTAGCAGCCAATACGAAGGGTATCTGCTTCATCCGGACCAGCCGCCCAGAAAACGCCATCATCTATAGCAACAACGAGGATTTCCAAATCGGACAAGCCAAGGTGGTCCTGAAGAGCCAGGATGACTAGGTGACTGTGATCGGAGCCGGGGTGACCCTGCACGAGGCCTTGGCTGCTGCTGACCTGCTGAAGAAAGAGAAGATCAACATTCGCGTGTTGGACCCTTTCACCATCAAACCTCTGGACCGTAAACTCATTCTTGACAGTGCCCGGGCGACCAAGGGCAGAATCCTCACCGTGGAGGACCACTACTACGAAGGTGGCATAGGCGAGGCAGTGTCCTCTGCAGTAGCGGGCGAGCCTGGCGTCACTGTGACCCACCTGGCTATCAGCCAGGTTCCAAGAAGCGGGAAGCCGGCTGAACTGCTGAAGATGTTTGACAGTGACAAGGATGCCATTGTGCAAGCTGTGAAGGGCCTTGTCACCAAGGCCTAGGAAGGGGGCTTCTACACATTCCTGAGAGATTCTGGCAGGTGCTCAAAGAGGTACTGAGAGGAGTAGCAAATATATCTTTTGTGAAAAATAAAAAAATAATAATAAAATAAAAATGGACAGATATAGTCCTGGCCAGTGTGGCTCAGTTGGTTGGAGCATTGTCCCGTGCACTAAAGGGTTGTGGGCTGGATCCCTGGTTGGGGTGCAACCGGTCAATGTTTCTAACATTGATGTTTCTCTCTCTCCCTCTCCCTTCCTCTCTTTCTAAAATCAATTAAAACAGATTAATAGAAAAAAAAATGGACAGACATATACATTTAAGTGTTTGTAAATTAAATTTAAATTAAAGCTCTGAAAAATGAGTGGAGAAAATGGGAATCCAGAAATTAGATAAATGCATGGACTTCAGTGTGGATTAATTCCTTACTCAGATTAGTGAGCATCGGAATGTTCCAGCCTGTGTAGTAAAATTTTTAAAAAGAATCTACTGAATCTATGAGCTCTTGAAAACAAAAAGAAATAAAATGTAATTACCAAGACTTATGCATGAAATGGTTCAGAGAAGGTTTAAGCCCATGTCTTCCTTTAGAGTACTTCACATTTTGGGGAAGACTGTGAGTTACAATTGCTACAGTGGCCATTATTATAGTATGTTTTTAGTGCTGTGTTTATCCAGCTGTGTAAAAGTGGTGTAGGAATAATCAAAGACTCATATTAAAGGGAAATCTTAAGTACCACTTTACTTAAATAATAAATGCGACAGAAAGGAGTAATGATAAAATGGACATCAGAATCAAGAATGTTTATTGTTAATTTTTAAATTAGCCATATTCTCCGTCCTGACCATTCATGATTTAAAGGTCAGTTTATGGTTCTCCAGAGCAGTGGCTGAGGCAGTGAATCTAATCTGGGTCTTGTTGTTTTCACTGGGCATTTGCTTTTCAGTATCATAGCATTACAGTAGAGAGTGCTTGCTGGTGTAATATATGGGGAAAGTAATAGATAATTGCAGGATTAATGGCTAGAAATAATTAAAATGACACTACTAAGCTCTGTCTTTTCAGGAAGAGAACTCCAATTAAGCCACATCTCCTTTCCATTATCATTCCACTGCCAATTAAAGTCTGATATATTTTGTCAGTTTTATACAGAAGAAGCTTTTAGTCTTTCATATATTCAAATTTACATTTTGGCAAGGTTATAAAGAGCTCTGTCATTTAAATTTCATATGCCTGTAAAAGACTCCACTCAGACCATCCTTTACCCACTTTGCAACTTCTCTCATTGTCACCGATCAAAAAATGCCTGTTATTGTCACAGCTGTGTGATGCTTGTTAGCTTTTAACATTTATAATTTCTCAGAATGCAATTATGTAAGAAATAAAAATTCAGAATAGTTAAGCAAAGGGCACATGACACAGTAATAAGAATTCTAATTTATATACCCTTTATAGGCATCACAGTTTTGTTTGGGTCAAGTGTGAGACAGAGTTGCCTTTATTTTATGCTCTTCAAGGCAATGGAGACTT
Source organism: Plecotus auritus (assembly GCF_963455305.1). NCBI lineage: Eukaryota > Metazoa > Chordata > Mammalia > Chiroptera > Vespertilionidae > Plecotus > Plecotus auritus. Next base: position 103,006,284 of record NC_137774.1, on the reverse strand, counting down.
AGAAGGACAGAAACTTATTATTAGGCGCTGGTATATTATTTGTTTATGCTTTTAATATTCACCCATATTAATGCTTATTGATTTTAGAGAAAGGGGAGGAGAGAGAGAGAAAAAGATCTATGTGAGAGAGAACATCAATCGGTTGCCTTCCTTACATGTCCTGACAAAGAATCGAACCCTCAACCTTTCGGTATACTGGACAACACTCCAACCAACTGGCAAGGGCTAGTATATTTGTTTTTTATCTGCAATAATGGTAGAATGATTTTTAGGGGAACATGGGTAGTAGAAAAAATATGAAAATTGCTCTTTTAAAGTTACACATAGGTTTAACCTACTTAATGGTAGAAAATTGGTAGTAGAGAAGCAGCATGGCTTGTTAGAAAGTGGTAGTTTCTGGAATCGAGCAGTCCTGAGTTTGAATCTCCAGCTCTATATCTTACTAATTTGGAGGCATTGGTGAAGTTATATATTTTCCCCAAATATCAGTTTCCTCCTCATTGATATGAGGGTAATAATATGCAGTCAGAAGTTTTTATGAAAAGCAGAGAGACAATGCTTGGAAAGCACCAACTGGCAAAGAACAGATAGCACATATTTGGTATCTGGTGATTGTTATTGTTGGGGCTTTGGCTTTCATTCTATTGTTATATGAGCTCTGTTATTGCTAGTCCCAGATGTCCCATATTGCTTCTCTCCATTATTCTTAGAAGACACAGCATGTGGATTCTCAGAAACACATTTCTTCTGATCTTATCAAAATTTTGAGCTAATCACTAAGAAATCTCTTGCAAGAATAAAGCATTATAAATCCAAAGATAAATGACTATTCATATCTCTGTTCTCCTTATCCATTGATTTCTTTATCTCTTTGTCTTTGATGTAGACAATAAAAAATTCACTGTGGAAGACGAAAGCAAGTACACAGATTTTATTCTTCATTCAATGTTAAAGAGAATTGTAATAGAGGTGGAATCTATGAATAGGCTGCCTTAATATTTGAAAATGGCCCATTTGATCCTTGTGTTAATAAAACAGATACAAATTTTTGAAACTAATAAGTCTGTAATCTATCTTTGTTGTTTGTTTTACTATTGTTGTTTTGCAAATAGTAAAACCTTTCGTACTTGAAAGTTGATCTCAGAATATTCTTATATTTTTGGCATACCACAAACGTTTAATATTAGTAATCCCTTTGGTAAATAATGATGTAAATGATTCTAATTCTACAAACATGTTTTAACTTCCTTATTTAAAAAACACACACACCTTTCTTGGACCCACATTTTCTTCCAGCCATGCTTCTTATCACTATATATCTTTATAGCAAATTCCTTGGAAAAGTCAATATTCAGTGACTCCACTTCTTCTCTTTATTTTCTTTTCCAAACCCACATCTTCATCAAATTACCTCTTATGAAGTATTGCCAATGACCTCCATGCTGCTAGATTAAATGCTTATTTCTTAGTCTTATCATACCTGACCTGTCAGCTTCATTTGACAAAGTGATCGCTTTCTCCTATCTAAATCCTATCTTCATTTAGCTTTCAGGATATTACTCTCTCTTTATAGTTATTTCATCAATTATGTCTTTTCAGCCCATTTTGCTAGTTTTTCCACATTGTCCCAAATGAGTACTCAACTTCTGTGCTTCATCTCTTTCCTATCTCCACTCATCCTGTAGGTGGTCTCATCTAGGATTACCAGTGACCACTAACAAATATCTATATCCCGAATTTCCCACCAGATTGCAGATTTGTTGGTACAACTGCTTGATGCCATCACTTGAATGACTATTAGGTACCCCAATTTACCTTCTTTGCCTTTCCCATGCTTCCTCTTTCTTTGGCAGCATTTCTCATTTCAGTAATGGGAATTCTATCTGTCTAGTTACTCGGATCTAAAAAACTTGGAGACACCTTTGGTTTTCATCTCTCAGATCCCATCTATTAGTAAATTCTGTTTGTCCTACCTTCAAAATATATCCTTAAATCTGACTACTCCTTGCTTCTTGGGAGTCAAGTCTAAACCATCATCAGCTCTCATCATATGTAACACAGCCCAGCAAGTCTCCTTGCTTCTACATCTGCCTCTGTGCTTTACTCTTTCCATATAAGCCAGGTTAGGTGTCCCTCTTCTGTGCTTCTCATCTCATGAAGTGAAGTATCTAAAGGCCTTATAGTGCATCCAAGGCCTGGGTTGCTCTGCTTTCACTCCACTGTCTCTCTCATCCCATTTATTCTCCCTTCTTTACTCTACTCCAGCCTCACTAGATTCCAAAGACAAGCAGCCAAGCACTTGCTTACCAGAGGGTCATAACTGCACTCTTTCCATTGCCTTCAACTCCCTTTCCTCAAAATGCACCTTGCTCACTCCCTCATTTCTTTCAAGTCTCTGTTCAAATGCATCTTCTCTCTGAAGCTTTCCTGGACATCCTTTCAGAAAACATCACATATCACCTTGACAAATCCTTTCCCCCTAATCTAATTTCTTTGATCTCCAAGGCACTTAGCACTATATGCTATTTGTTAAATGTTTATTTTTATTTCCTGCCTACTCTTTTATGCTAAAAGTTCTTGGAGAGCTTGAGCTTTATCTAGATTACTAAATCTCAGTGCCCAGAACAGAGCCTATAACTAGTAGGCACTCAAAAAACATTTCTTGAGTAAATAAATGATTGAATAAATGAAATACAGATAGCTATAATTGCTTATAATACAGGACTTAATCCAAATTTAGGAGATCTGGAGAGATTTTTTTTAAAAAATATATTTTTATTGATTTCAGAGAGGAAGGGAGAAGGAGAGAGATAGAAACATCAGTGATGAGAGAGAATCATTGATCGGCTGCCTCCTGCATGCCCCCTACTGGGGATCGAGCCCACAACCCAGGCATGTGCCCTTGACTGGAATTGAACCCAGGACCCTTCAGTCCACAGGCCGATGCTCTATTTACTGAGCCAAACCAGCTAGGGCTGGAGAATTTTTTTTTTTTAAAGAAGTGACTTCTAAGCCTAGACTTAGAGAATGAGTAGGAGTTAATTAGCTAGAGATGAAGAAAAAGAGCTTCTGATAAAGGAAAATGAGTGTGCTACATGAATTAAAGTATTTTATGCTAAGTGGAGTGTAATTTGTATTTGGAACAGAGAGTGGGGTAGGGCAGTGGCAATGGATATGGTTGAAGATATAAGTACAGAGCTGCTCACCATGAAGGCTTTATATACCACTGGTGGCCTGGTGCATGAATTTGTGCACATTGAAAGGAAATTAATTAGAAGAAATATTTTAATATCGCTATTTGCCCCTTCTTTATAATAGAAGTGTCAACCAAATTCATGATTGACAATAACAGATGGAAACACACACACGTGCGATTGGCACCAGTGAGAGCTTTATATGTATTGCACATGCATGAGTCAACTTAGCCTTTTATAGATATAGAATAAACTTGCTTAATTAGACCTGTTTTCTGATGTAGCTAAACTTCTTCCAGCCCAGTGAAGCCACCCAACTTCTCTTTCAGGTAATTGTCAGCAACACAGCAGTAAATATCAACACGAAGCAGATTATTATTGTAGATCACACAAGGAGAACAAAGGGCAAAATATTTAACTGCAGCAGTGTTTGACTCTATTCTGCACAGTGAGAAAACCTTAAGTCATTTTTAAGGTCCACCATTTCTTACTTCCTTTTGGTCGGGTCAAGTTTCTAAGCTTTCTAAATCTCCGTTTTCCAGCTAATGAAAAGAAAATAGGATTCCCCCGAGTCTCCTATCTACCTACTCAAGGACTTCTGTGAGGATCAAATGAGATGAGGCTTGGGAAAATGCTTCACAGATATTTGGTTACAGTGTAAAATATTTCCATCTGGCTATAAAGCAAGTCATGTTCCTGAGCTGAAGAAACTCCAAGGAGGATGGTTGCTAGGGACAGGAAGCCAGGCATTGCTACATGACATCATTACCCAGACGGACACTTAGCATATTAGCCTTTTATATATATAGATGTTAATTATCTTTGGAGTGTACCTGAAAGAAAATGGCTGTCCCTTAGCGCTTTAAAGAGAAAAGTGTCATGCATTTTAGAAAGTTCACACCAGCTCCCACATTTAAATTGATTGAGAGAGAAGTGGGGAGGGAAGATCAGCTTGGAGTCTACGGAAGAGATCTGGGTGAAAACCCAGGCTCCTGACGGGAAAGTGGCAGTGCAGTTGGAGAGCAGCAGAGTCTGAGATATTTCTGAGCCTGAATTGAAGGACTCTAAAGATGAAGAAAAGAAAGGACTAGACTGTGTCCTTATATTTAAAGAGATATAATTATAGAGTCCCCAACCTATCTTTGCATGTCTGAATTGCCAGTGAATTCCTAAGATAATTGTAAATATGTTCTTGTAATACTCTATGCATATTTTCCTCATGAAATTTATAAAATTATGGAGAATTGATGAATTATGATTTGTGTGGAATTTAACCTACAAAAATTTGCTAAGTACTTAATTTGTGCAAAGTGTCCTGTTTTTGGACTACAAAAAAGTGTAAGAAATTATATTTTTTCTTACTGAGTTTAAATGATAAAAAGTTACTTGTCTATTTGATTACTTGTATCTTAAATATTTCAGTATTGAAGAATATACTATGGACCTAGAAAGTTCAGTCATCTTCCTGATTTGGCTCAACAATGTGTTTCTGCAGTTTGGAAAAAACAACAACAAAAATCTTCCTAATGGCAGGTACCATTTTTGAACTCTATGTGTCAAGCTCTATGAACTCTATGTAGTAGCTCACATGTGTATTATTTCATTTAATCTTTATTACGATCATATGGGGAAAGGTATAATTCCTGTTTTGTATGGGTGAAAAAACTAAGGTTCTGAGAAGCTAGTTAACTTGCCTAATGTCACACAATAAGTAAACGGTAGGACCAGGAGAGAATTAATTATCAGTACTCTGTGCCTCCAAATTCTGTGCTCTTCCATTGAGCCTACTGCCTATCTATGTAATTTCTGGCCTTATTATAAGCTTGGAAATGATATGGATTTGCCAATAGCCCTTAAGAAAAATCTAGAACTTTGTACTCATCCATCAGTTTTTGTAATAAGTACCCTCTTAATGTTTCTAGTTATAACTCATCTCACAATAATACTCAATAATACTCTTTATTGAGTTTTGTGCCCTTCACAGATTTATGTGTTCACATCAAGTTCTCAGTTTCTGCATATTTAAAGCAATACTTATTTTATTGCTGCAATCTGACAAATGCATAATGTGGAAATCAGCAATAGTGTGGGAACCCTTAACTTGCAATGTTCCCTGTGTTAACTTTTTTTTTAAGTTTCTAACTCTCACATTTTCATTGCATTTAATATGCATCATAAAAGTTTCTCCTTGGCAAGTTCATTACATATGCTTTTTGATTGCAGTTAGAGCTTTTGAAATTGCTATTAGGCATGGAGGAAATAATTAACAACTTAGGTCTCTGCAGATTTTAGGACAAATAGCTGCAGTCAGTTAGTTTCTCAAATAATTTAATTACTGTTAATGAATAGTAATATGATACTCTGTAGCAATGTAGTTGGTGAGTAGCAACTGCTCACTCAGCATATATTTCCCCCTTTCCGGGAAAGAATGCATTAATGTTTTTTGCAGCTTAAAGCTGATAAAGATACGTTTTTGATGTGTCTATAATTTTAAAAAGTAGTATATCATGATATCAGACTGATAGTTACCAGAGGGAAGGGTTATGGAGGGGCTGGGTGAAAAAGGTGAAGTGATTAAGAAGTACAAATGGGTAGTCACAGAGTAGTCTTAGGGATGTAAAGTACAGCATAGGGAATATAGTCAATTATATTCTATTAACTAGTTATGATGCCAGGTGAAATATTGGAAGAACCACTTTGTCAAATATGGGATTATCTAACCATACTGAACACCTGAGACAAATACAAGATAATATTGAATGTAAAATGTAATTTTAAAAAATAAATTAACTACTTTTAAATACCATACATAAAAAAGTATATCATAATTTTACTAGAAAACATGAAAGGAAATTGTTGAAATTTATTTGTGACCATTCAGGATTGCTGGATAATACAGGGGAACTCGTGACAAAAAGTAACTTGAGTTCTTTTATATCCATTTGTGTAAAATATTTCTTTTGAAAAATGAAGCAGTTAATAAATTTAAACAATGAGAACCTGGAAGCATCTCTCCCAAATAAACACACAATCAAATTAACAAGAAAAAGTACAAAAATGAGTCATGCTGTTGAGTTTGGAGTAAAGAAAGGTAAATGATTATTTGTATAGCAATACTTGGTTATGGGTGGTGTGGAGAGTCTCCATAATGAAACATGAGAGGCATATGGAGACATGCAGCTGAGCACTGGTTTATGGATTCATTTCCTACCTTCACTACCAGAAGTGTGATTTCACATTTTGGGATAAAGGTATATAAACAAATCTTTCTTTTTACCTGATAAAAATGATGTCTGCTAAAAGTAATACAGCTAAACTGCATACATGTTTTGCATAGTATTTTTTTATATTTTTAAAATCTCCCCAGAAGTAAGATATCTGTCAGTAACATTAGTAGCAAATGTGATACATACATACATAATGAACCAATATTATTACTGTCTTGGAAAACTTCCTTAACATTTACTATTTTTATACATTTAAACTTTCCTGAATATTTGACTTGACACAGAAATCTAGCCTGAAACTCATTCTCCTTTTAATTTTTGTTTTTATTTTTACCTTTCTACTCTTTTACTTTTTTTACAACTTTATCAAGGTATAATTGATATTTAATAACTGCACACTTGAAATTATATAATTTGACAAGTTTTGATATATGTATACACCCATGAAACCACCATGACAATCAAGATAACAAACATATTACCTCAAAATTTTTCTTGTGGCTATTTCTTGTGTCATTCTTTACTCCATACCTGCCTGCAGGTAACCACATATTTCCTTTATGTCATTTTTAAACTAGTTTTCATTTTCTAGAATTTTATGTACATGAAATCGTGTAATACTTTTTCTTTGGTTATTTACACTAAGTGTAATTATTTTGAGATTTATACATCTTGCATCAATAGTTAATTTTTTTCTTCAAATGTTCCTGCTGTTGATCATTTGATTTGTTACCAACTTTCGGCTATTTCAATAACACTGGTATAAACAGTCACATACAGGATCGGGCAAAAATGGCTTTACAGGTGTTTGTAGCAAAATAATACAGTAATTAATATATATATATATACATATACATATATATATAAACATATATATACATATATACATACACATATATATATACACACATATATATAAACATATATATATATATATATATATATATATATAAACCAAGTGACCAGAACGACTGGAACAACTGGAATGACTGGTCGCTATGATGCATACTGCAGCTGGCCAACCGACCTGATTGGGGGTGGGTTCTGGCTGGCCAACCTCCCGCAACCCCTCCCCCCAACTGGCCCCGCCCCTGATTGGCCCTCCCACCCCAATAGGGGGTGGGGCCAGCCGACCTTCCATGGGGCCCCTCCTCTCAGCATACTCAAAATTAAAATACTCAAAATAAAACACTATTGCAGCCAGACCCCACCCATGCACGAATTTGTGCACTGGGCCTCTAGTAAATAATAATACAAGAGAACTCTTATGTGTACTCACAACCGTAAACCTACTTTTGTCCCATGCTGTGTGCAGTAAGTCTTTGGTAGACTTCTTTCATGTCTCTTCAGTGAACATGAGATGTGGAATATATAACTTTTTAAGAAACTTAAAAAGGCTTTCAAAGAAGTTGTTTTATTCAGTTTGGACTGTTATAACAAAGTACCATAGACTGGGTGACTTATAAACAACAGACATTTATTTCTCAAAGTTCTGGAGGCTTGAAAGTCCACAATCACGGTGTCAGCCTGGTTGGGTTCTAGTGAAAGCCCTCTTCTGGGTTGCAGACTGCTTCTTTCTCCCTCTGTCCTTACATGGTGGAAGGAATGAGAGAGAGCTCTGGGGTTCCTTTTACAGGGGCACTAGTCCCACTAATGAGGGCTCCACTCTTACGACCTAATCATCTCCCAAAGGCCCCACCTTAGAATGCCATCAAATTGGGGGTTAGGGTTTCACCATATGAATTTTTGGGGAAAACAGACATCCAGTCCATAACAATAGTCGTACAATTTGAATTCTCGCAGGTAGTGTATAAAGGTTCTGGTTGTTCCATATCCTCACCAACACTTGTTATAGCTAGTGTTCTAATTTTAGTGTTTCTGGTGTCTGTAATGGTAACTCATTAGATATCTGGTTGAGCCATAGTACTGCTGACAAAACTTTTCTTTCCCCACTGAATGGCATTGACACATCTTTTTTAAACATCACTTGATCAATTGAACATATATTCCTGGTACTGTTTCTGCAACCCTCTGTTCTGCTCCATTAATGTATGTGTCTATTTATTTGCTAATAGTAAAGTAAGTTGATTACTATAATTTTATAGGTAGTCATAGAATCAGGGAGGGGAAGTCCTCAAATTTTGTACCTTTTTTTTCTTAAAATATCTTTGTTTTTTCTAGATCCCTTGCATTTCCATAAAGATTTTACAACTAGCTCATTTTCTAAAAAAATAAAATATTATTGCTGCTAAAATTTTATTAAGATTGTATTCAATCTATAGATCAACTTGGTGACACTTTCTCTTTTAACAGTGTTGACTCTTACAGCATAGGTTGCATGATAAATCACTCAATTTTTAAGGCCATTTTTGTTTTTGCTGAACAATATTTCTGTTTTCCTTGGTGCCTTTAATGGGTTTGCCATTTTGATGGGCTTGTAATTTGTTGTTGTTTTTGTTTATCTTACCCATTAGTTCTCTAGTAACTGATGAAATTGGGTCACACTTTGTTATTCTTTTCACATATTGGTAAGATTTTACCACTTTGCATCTGTACCTGCTGCTTAACCTACAGGTGTCTCTTCCCCCTCATCTTTTTCTTATATAAATTCTTCCTTGCTTTACATGTACTCAACTGCAAAGCTTTCCCTCACCCTGAGGCATTTCCTGATCAAATCTCATGGTGAAGCCACCACCCAGTTTTGACTTTCTGAAGTACTCAAAGTTTATTTCACAGAGTTTCATAAGACATTTGGTTGTGAAAGAATAGTCTGTTTATAATGCTGCTGTGGAAAACACACACAACAATTCCAAGCCTTGATGAAGGGCCCCTGTGCAGACCTATGGATGGGCTACTCACTGGCCTCAGAAACATAGCTTATGACTTATGCAAGTGTTCACCCAAGAATGTTACTCATGTCCCCTAATTTTGTGCCAGAAAGAAGGGAATGATGATATTCTGATTCTGATTACAAACAGCTGTTATCCTAGATCCTTAAGATGCCTCTGTTATCATATTTACTCTTGAACAAGACTGTGCCCTTAGGGACACATCCTGATGACTGCACCAAGTCCCAAAGTCTTAACAGTTCCCTGTTTATTTGAAAATTTTAGGTGTGGAACTGCATATAGAGTTAACTCCCTTCCCTGAAACCCAAGGATATTAAATATAAAATGTAAAAAAAAAAACAGGGAAGGATTGCTATTCTAATAAAACTAGATAACAACCGAAACTTATAGTTTGTGACAACGTTTTACCTAGTAGAGAAGTATGGCTTAAATTGAGAAAGGAGGCTGAAATCTGATTACCAGGCTTCAGTTTTTCAATTACACATACATTTCTCTAAATAAAACTTACAGTGTCCTGAAGGGAAGAGTGGAAAAGCAACTTTAAAAAACAATATGTTAGACAGTTTTGGAGTTATAACTAAAGACAAGTCAACATGTTAGACAGTATTGGAGATATAAGCAAAGACAAATGAGTGAAAAATAAATAATCCTATGTGTCTAAAGTTGTTGACTATGGAGATTTCCTGTGAGTTATGAGATCAATACTAACCTGGTCTTTTCCAGAGAGAATGGAGAACTGATTGGGGCAAATTATATATATAATGTGACTATATCCAAATGCAGCTGCTTGTATCAAAACTGGGCCCAGCATGAAGAAGACCCTCAATAAAGTCCATAAATTCCAGCATATTTGATGGATATTTGATGACATCATCAAAGACTGCTTATCTCCAGATTTATTTCTTAGGTGTGATAATTAAATGTTTTTATTTTTTCCATTATTACCTACCAAATGCACTTCTAATATATAGACTCTAGATAGACTGATGGCTAATGCCCATGTTATTTTTCTTATAGTCTGTCTTCAGCAATATTTTCCTGCTTCTCCCTCAATGAAAAAGGGGTATAGTATAACAGTATATAATTTGAAGATCATTATACATAATATAAATATATATTTGACATATATATTACATATAATATTATATTACTAAACATATAAAATCTATGCTAGCTAACTTATTTAAATCACCTTACCATTTATTCAGCCTCTTGCACTTTATTTTTCTCTTTAATTCTCTTCCTGCCCCTTTCCCAGTCTTCTCTTTCCACTCTTAATATAGAAGTATGCAAGCAGGCACAAGAATCACTGGTATAGATATTTTAAGATAGTGCTACTTCTCTGTTGGTTAGTTTGGAGAAGAGTATAATAATAAGATTGTTTTGTGCCAGTATGGTATTTACATATAACATCTTTTAATAAGATCCAAGCAGATGTATGAAGTGAAGGTTTAACTATGTATTTATTTTCAAGATAGTACCTAAAGTCTGTGATTTCCAAGCTCTTTCTCATTACACTCAGTTCAGACTTTCAAAGAAACAGTTCCACTTATTCTTCAAACAACTGAAAGCTTTCAGCAGTAAGTAAATAAAGCACAACAGATTTTTACTCAGGATTGCAGATGCCTCGTGTACTTTTTTAGATGTACTTTTTATTTCACTTTTTTTTATTGATGGGAGAGAGAGAGAGAGAGAGAGAGAGAGAGAGAGAGAGAGAGAGAGATTTCATTGATTTGTTGTTCCAATTATTTATGCATTAATGGCTGAGTATTGTATGTGCCCTGATCTGGGATCAAACTCCCAACCTTGGCATATCAATTGGGAGGAACCTCTAACCATCTGAGCTACCCAGCCAGGGCCTATTTCAAATTTTTAAAAAGCTCAACAGTAACTTAGAATAATTTCTTTTGAAAATATCTATTATATGGTGGTTGGAAGAATATAAATTTTGTCATGTTTTAATTCCCTTATTAATTCATTCCATGACACATTTTAAGCACCACAATCATCTAGATTTAGCAATAGATGCTAGAAATAGAATGATGAACATGACAGGTATATGGCCTTTGGGGGAATGGAGCTAATGAATAAAAAATTCTGAATGCAATGAGGATGTGAAAGGTCTAAAGGGAATATAGACGAGAAGATTCCATCCTGATCTGGATTGTCAGGAAGAGCTCCTCTGAGGAATGTTTTTTATAGTTGCATTGGTTTCCCATTGCTGCTGCAACAAATTATGACAAACTCTCTGTGTCTTAAAATAAATGTATATCTTATAGTTCTGGAGGTCAGAAGTCCAAAATAGGTATTAATGGGCTGAAATGAAAGTGTCGGCAGGGCTGTGTTCCTTTCTGGAAGTTCTAGGGGGGAATGCATTTTCTTGCCTTTTCGCACTTTCTAGAGACCTCCTGAATCCTTGGCTCAGGATCTCCTTCCATCTTCGAAGCCAGCAATGGCTGGTTGCATCCATTTCACGTTGTGTTGCTGACTCTGGCTTTTCTGCCTCTTTTTTTCCCTTCACATTGCAAAGGCCCCTTGTGATGACATTGGACCCACCTGTGTAGTGCAGGATGAAATCTTAAAGTCAGCTTCAATCTTAATTCCATCTGTAGCCTTAATCTCCCTTGCCATCCTACATAATAAAGAGGTAATATGCTAATTGACCATCACTCCGTCACAAAGATGGCTGCACCCACAGATGAGGCCAAGTTCCCATAAGGAGCCTTAACGAGCAATTGGCAGGGACCTGAGGCTACACCCTCCCCTGCCCCTGTGGGGCTTGGCAGGGGACCTCAGGCCTCGCCCCCTGCCCTGGTGCCAGGCCTGGGGACCTGAGGCCATGCTCCCCACCCAGCAGGGCTTGACGGGGGAACCTCAAGGTGTGCTTCCTGTCCTGGTGCTGGGCTAGGGGACCTCAGGCTGCTCCCCCTGCCCCAGCGCCAGGCCAGGGGACCTCAGACTGTGCCCCCAACCAGGTGGGGCTTGACAGGGGACTTCAGGCTGCACTCCCCACCCCAGGACCAGGCCAGGGGACCTCAGACCGTGCCTCCCGCCCCAGCACTGGGCCAGGGGACCTGAGGCTGCGCCTCTGCCCCCCCGCCCCCGCCTGGATGGGCTTGACAGGGGACCTCAGGCCATGCCCCCCATCCAGCGGGGCTTGACAGGGGACCTCAGGCCATGCCCCCCACCTAGTGGGGCTTGATAGAGGACCTCAGACTGTGCCCCCCACCCAGCGGGGCTTGATAGGGGACCTTAAGGTGCACCCCCAGTGCTGGGTTGGGAAAACTCAGACTGTGCCCCCCGCCCAGCGGGGCTTAATGGGGGACCTGAGGTTGTGCCCCCCTGCCGGTGAGGCTTGATGAGGGACCTGAGACTGCACCCCCCTCTCTGTGCTGGGCCGGGGCACCTGAGGCTGTGCTCCCCCGCCTGGCAGGGCTTGATGGAAGACCTCAGGCCATGCCCCCCAACCAGCAGGGCTTGATGGGGGACCTCAAGGCATGCCCCCCACCCTTGGTCTGGGCTGGGGGACCTCAGGCCACGCCCCCCATCCTGGCACCAGGCCAGGGGACCTGAGGCTATGCCCCCTGCAAAGAGGGGCTTGACAAGTGTGGGACTGGCCCAGTGGGGGGGCGGCAGCCAGGTCTGGGTCTCACACGATTTTGAGGTGCATGTGGGTAGGCGGGGTCTTGACTCTGGGTCCCATGGTGAGCCCCAGACTCTGACAGGAGGAAGATTTTCATATACATTTTACTAATTTTCTTTCATCTCTGACACTTCTATTATAGAGAAAGGGCAAATAGCAATATTAAATTATTTCCTCTAATTAATCCCCTTTTAATGTGCACGAATTTCATGCACCGGGCCACTAGTGTAATATAACACATTCACAGGTTCTGGGGATTAGAACATAAACATCTTTGGTGGGTAGGGGGTGGTCATTATTCTTTTTTATCTTAATACTTGCACAATGAATAGTAATTAGATAATAGGAAATATCTAGAAGGGGATAAAGAGGATTTCAGCTCTGTATGCATGAAGGACTTGAATGGTATGTATGAATAATGACGGTGGCATATGTAATAAGCCCCATATGGAAAGTCTGATAGAGGAAGGAGGTGAGTTTTCAGTGAGTTCTGCTCACATTTTGCAACCTCTGTAATCTGCATTCAGCTCACAGTTCCCTCAGTGATATTCTTGGCCATACTTTGCTTTTTTTTTTTTTCTAAACACAAGCTGCTAACTATTTGGTCAACAACTCAAGGAGAAAACTATATAGTTTTTTATTTTTATTTTTTCAGAATAATCTCCTAGAGAAGTCCATGGGAAACCAATGTCCTAATACCTGGAAACTGTGACTATGTGAAGTTAAATGGCAAAAGGTATTTTGCATCTGTAATGAAGGTAGCAGATTTAAAATAGGGAGAGTACTCTGGATTATACCAGTATACACAATCTAATCACACGAGCCCTTAAAAACAGCATTTTCTTTAGTTAGAGTCAGATAGATGTGACAGAAAAAAAGTCAGAGCACATGACACACCCTTGCAGGCTTTTAAGATGGAAGGGGACAATGTGACCAGAATGCAGATGACTTTAAGGAGCTTCGAGAAGCTCCTGGTTGACAGCCAGCAAAGAAATAGGGCCTGACCCCTCTAAACTTAAGGAACTGCAATTGCCAACAAATTGCTTGGAAGCGCTTTCTTTCCAGAGCCGACAGAAAGAAGCCCCGCTCTGCCAACACCTTGATTTTGGCCTGTGAGATTCTAAAGAGAGAATAAGTTGATCCACACTGTATCCAGATTAAGAACCATAGGGTTTCACTTCTATGTGGGATATAAAACAAACTCACAGACATAGATAACAGTATAGTGGTGACCAGAGGGAATGGGGGTGGGGGTAGGAAAGGGAGCCAAATATATGGTGATGGAAGATGATTTGATTTAGAGTGGTCAAAGTCAAATGCAATATACACAATGCAATATACAGATCAGGCATCATAGAAATTTACACTTGAAACCTGTATGATCCTATTAACCAATGTCACTCCAATAAATTTAATAAAAAATACTGAACTGTAACCTTGCAAAGAATTCTAGGGCTTCAGGGGGAAACTGTAATTTAAATAATGAAAATGAAAAAAGACATACCATTTAAATGGACTATTTCATACCAAAGTTTGCTGTTAGTAAAAAGTTCCCCTCTTATTATTAAAGTTAATAATGGTATCCTATTTGTTGCTCTTGAATTAGTGAATAAGTGGGAAACTAAATATTTCAAAATAAAAAAAGCATCCACCATGAAAGGTTTGTATCTTTACTTTGAGAAGCAGTACACACACTGTCTTAAGTGCAAATTTGGTAGACTTTATGTTTCATGGAAGTAATAAATGTAATTGAGGATAAGTTTCTTATAATCTCTCTTACAGCTCTTGAGTTCATTGGTATTGCTCTTTATGTTTTAATGCTAACATTCTTTTGCTTTTCATACCCACAATTCTTTATTTGTGACACATGATGCACACAGAGATATTAGTCTGTGTTATAAAATGAGGTTAGTTGTCTATTTACCCAAATGGTAAAAAGTTGACAGTTTCATTATAAAACTCTGTGTAACATAAAGGTACAATGCATGAGCACTCAGTTTCCTCAATAAAAACATGGAGTTTTTATATTGAAAACTAGGAATATGGTACCATAAAGCATTTTACAAGTAATTTATTTGACTAACATGCAAATTGATAACATAAATAAATTGATGTTTATAATAGAAGTATCTGGTTCTTTGTACCATTTATTTATACCACTAAATAAATGTTTCATGAAGTAGGTTTACATTAGGTGGTTCATTTGTTTAGCGCTGATTTATTGAGCAACTACTATAGGGAAGGTGCAGCTTTGAAAGAGATATATAAATGAAAAGACATGCTTTTTGGAACAAAGTAAAATCATGGCTTCCTAAACACAAATAACATGAATGTATGCTGTGAAGTTTACTTTTTCTTATTTTTTCCCAATATTTGTGTATCTTTAAACTTAATATCCAGATTCTTACCAGCTACTAAGGCCATATGCAAACCAATTTCTGTTTAAGTATCTACTGATTTTCCCTTCTTCGCCCCTTATTCAGAAACCATCCTTTTTCTTTTTCCTTTAAACTTCTATGGCATGTACCCATTGTTTCATGGGCCATAGTTCTTATTTTGCTTTAGATTTTATTTATCTGTGTAGCTCTTTAATTTTCTTAGTAGTTTTTGAAGATCTTAAAGTCAGATTTCATTCTTGGCCTTCACATTTCTCAATAATGGGTATTCCAACACTGAGAATATGAAAAAGCACAAGAAGCATATGTTTAAATTAAATTTATTGAGGTAACATTGGTTAATAAGATCATATCAGTTTCAAGTATATTTCTATGATACCTGATCTGTATATTGCAATCTGTGCCCACCACCAAAAGACAATCATCTTCTGTCACCATATATTTGGCCCTCTTTATCCTTTACTGCTCTCCCACCCCCCTTCCCTCTGGTAATCACCATACTGTTGTCTATATCTATGAATTTCAGTTATTTATCCCAGATATGAGAGAAAGCATCCACCATGAAAGGTTTATTTATTCACTTAGCTTTTTCTGACTGACTTATATCACTTAGCATTTTATTCTCAAGGTTCATCCATGTTGTTGCAAATAGCAGTATTTCATGTTTTCTAATGACTAAGTAGTATTTGTGTATGTATACCACATCTTCGTTATCCAATCATCTATCCAAGGACACTTCGGTTGTTTCCATTCACTACTAGTGGGAATGTAAACTGGTATAGCTACTGTGGAAAACAGTATGGAGCTTCCTCAAAAAATTAAGAATAGGGTTGCCGCCCTGACTTGGTGGCACAGTTGGATGGAGAATCATCCTGTGCACCAAAAGGTGGCAGGTTCAATTCCAGGTTAGGACACATACTTAGGTTACAGAGCCCTGGAAGCAACCAATCAATGATTCTCTCTCTCTCTCTCTCTCTCTCTCAAAAAAAAAAAAAAAAAAAAAAAGAATAAACCATATGACCCAGCAGTCCCTTTTCTAGGTATCTACCCACAAAATGTGAAAACATTTATTCGCAAAGCTATATGCACCTCTATGTTCACTGCAGCATTATTCACAAGACACATTTTTTTTGTATTTTCCCTTACATGAAGGCTCTTTAACTTGAATAGTAAAAGTTAGCTTATCTAGCATTTTTATCAGCAGAAAAATGATAGACATTGGCGATTGTGGTATCATTCAGTATCAACTTTTAATTCAGTGAAAAGGAGGATTGTGGAATCTAGAAGTAAATATGTAAGTAATTTTCAACAGATAACTATTATTTATTATTCCAGTAGTTCTTCAGTAACATGGTTAGGACAATCCCCCATAGAAATTTTAAAAATAATCATCATATATATATTTATATCTCTGTCCTTTTATTCACTGAATGATTTCTAAGAGGTAGGAAAAAGAGAATTGCTTAGAAAAGGAAAGCCATTTGAGACAACACAAATTAAATCTTGTTAACAAGCTAATAGTAATATTTTATTTCAGTGATGTATCTTTTAAGAAATCTAACTTTTTAGTGATAATTGATGCTTAATTAAAAATGCTACTTTTGTTAGGATTTTATAAGACTAAAAATAAATACTAATACAATAATTTGTAAGATCTGTGGATAGATTACAAATAAAATACATTTAAAATACTTTTGGAGTTTGAAGGATCATCAAAATAAACAGTTATGAATTAATTTAATATACATAACATATTTATATGCCACATCCATTTATAGCTAGAGTTCAGGATCTGAAGAAGGGGCCATGCACAAATGAAAACACTAGACAAGAAATATGAATTTAGAAGGCATGGGGGGCCAGGCGGAAACCTCTCTCTAGTGGAGAAGCTCCCCAAAACCCTGGACCTGTCAGCTTTTATTCAGTTTTAGATACACATCTTTGCCCTCAATTAAGCACGGCAAACCAGTAGCAGACAGACTATCTCAAAGGTCAGTAAAAGATCAGTAAAGATTTACTTTGAGGCTATTAGGTCAGGAAATTGCTTCGAGCCATCACTATCTCAACAGAACAATTGGTACAAGGTATTAGTCCTGCTAATCATCCAAGGTCCATCGGCCTTCCGAGTTCCTTGTTGCACTTTCATGATAGTATTGACAATGGATGGCTTTCTGCATCTCCCCCTTTTTGTTTTCTTAATAAATCTTGAAAAATGTATGCCATCTGTAGAGCTTGAGTCCTTTTAAGATTCTTCAGTCCACATCTGCAGACTAGAAATAAACATATAAGAACAAGGATGAGACAGACAATAGTGGTTATGCTAAGAGGCAAATGTAAGGAGTCCAGTGAAAAGGATTAAATTCTTTCATGTCCTTCTTAAATTGCTGCCAGGCATTTAAGGAATTAGTTTGTAAGTTTGCCTGGGATAATTGTACAATATGCTGTTTTAATTCTAAAATATCAAGGGTTGTGTTACCTTTACCCCAAGCACCAAGAAGGTGATTTTTTATTGATTCCCAAAGGTGTAAGGTACTATTATAGGGAATGGGGGTAACACAAGTCTGTGAAAAATTATAATGACACTATAAGGATATTCTTTGCTCTAAGCTGTGGATTTTATCACCCATCCACAAAACTGTAGATTTTAGTGCCAATAATTCTATCTCAAACTGGCTGTCAATTCTTTTTTGTATAGACAAAGTCTAAGTTACGTTTTCCTTAACTTGTTGTACAAACAGAGAAGTTTGAACAGTTTGTACCATGGATGAAGCTAAAATTTCCACAGAAGTAAGTAACAATATGAGAACAGAGTCCTGCTATTAACATTCCAAGAAATCTTTTTTGTCATTTTAAGATTTTTACCAGGTCATGTAATAGTTGGTAGGTTTGATGAGATTCCCAAGGCTCAATTAGGTTAGTAGGAACCCAAGCAAAAGCAGGTTGTTTTATTTTTATTTTATTTATTTATTTTTTAAAATATATTTTATTGATTTTTACAGAGAGGAAGGGAGAGAAATAGAGAGTTAGAAACATCAATGAGAGAGAAACATTGATCAGCTGCCTCCTGCACACTCCCTACTGGGTATGTGCCCGCAACCAAGGTACATGCTCTTGACCGAATCGAACCTGGGACCCTTGAGTCCACAGGCTGACTCTCTATCCACTGAGTTAAACCAGTTAGGGCGAAAGCAGGTTGTTTTAAAATCATGAGGAAATCTTTTTGGAATATAGAATTAATACAATGGGATAGTGTGCAGCCTGTGCATGACACCTCATACAAATGGCTTGTTGCACTAAGGCGCATCTGGTTGGGGCCTGAGAGGAGTACAAAAAGGATCAAATACACAAGCGGTGGCAAATACTGTCTTATTGGGAGTTCCCCATAAGGTACGAATGGAATTATCTAAGCTATAGTTAAAACTATACTATTTTATAGGTGCAAGTGCAACAGCTAATTTCCATTGCGTGTTTTGTAGGGGCCAATTACCATGTTGTAATTGAGATCCAACAAATCCTTCTCCATGCCGTGAGATGGAGTGGTTAGCTTCAACATATAGATAGGATGTGGTCCCCTTCCATTTTAGGGTGCAATTGTTGCTATACACAGACCCATAGGGGCTCCAATCCACAAAGGAAAAACTGTTATTAAGTTTGCTGCTGGTGGGGTGGTCACTATAACAGTCTTGCCAATTAACTTCTTCCTCGGTGGGATGCCATTCATAAAAATTTTTACATAATGGGTTAGTGGGGGCATGTCTTAGTAAAGTTACATTTTCTGTATCTCTCTCAGGAGCAAGTAGTGATATTAGATGTATTTGGGCTTTTGCTTCCCCCTCCTTTGGTGTCCAAGCTAGCCATAAACTTCACTTTAATTCTACACACAAAGGAGCAGTAGTTGGATTCTGTGTCATACAAAAGGGAAGCTGGGTGGCAACACCTGTGTAATTATACTTCTCCCAAATACTTCCTTGTCCCACCTGTGGTCCCCCTGTTTGACCAAGGTGCTTGGTATTACTGGTGACTACGCTAGGTGGGAGATCAGCCCAAGTAAGGGGTCTTACCCATGGAGGGTCAGGGACATAAGCTCAATATGTTTCCCCATTTATATTTTCAAAACTGGCATTTATAAAAAGCTTAAACTTAGACCCTGGCTAAATTGTATTTTTTATCAAATTGGTAGTCTCATTCTTACAGTGCCATTATTTCATCTAAAACTTACCCCTCTGGCCATAAAATATAATTTATAATAAGATATACTTTGTATTGGCATATTTAAATTTCCTAATATTTGTCAGGTTTAAGAAATATAGTACAAACACTTTAGTTTTGCTTTAAGCAATTTGTCATTGTAAGAACCATTTTTCTCTGGTTATTGGAAAGTATTTTCTATTAGTGTAATGACTAAGCTTTTCAAAATATTCACTGGGAGGAGGAGGAAAACGTACATGTTGCTGATAATAGACCTATTATTCAAAATGCCAAAGGAGGTTGTGCTATCTGATGAACATTTTATTAAAAAGCGGAGTGGAATAGTAATATAAGTGAGTTTTTCTCTCCATTCTAGACTCAAGCTTTTGGTTTTCCCACTTAAAATATCAAGGGGGAAGTACTTCTCTTGGATAACGTCATGCTTCCACGAATCCTAATAGTTTAACTTTGCATAGTGAGGCAAATATGTTTTGCCCAAGAGCGTTTCAATGTTTGGGTAACACAACTTTGTATTACTAGTATATCAAAGAGCTTAGGCTGAATTTAGACATTTTGGAATATATTAACACAGTTCTGGGAAAGGTTCATCAAAATATGTCATTGACTGCTACTTTTCAGTAACATAAAACATAAAAAAAGAGTTTTATAATGTACTGCTCTTTGTAGCATTTTAAGCAATTATTACATAAGAACTTAATGCAATACTTATTCATTACTTGTTATTTTAAAATATAAATATTGCTTGTTGAAATATTGAGTGCACACATTGAATATAGAAAACAGTTTTTAAAAATTTGAAAGACTAAGTGAATATAAGATTAAAAATAATTTCTTCATTTTTGTGTATTAATGGCCTATCATCATTATTGAAAAAAAAGTCTTATTTCTTTATTAGTAAAGACATCTTTAATTTTGCAAATTGAATAAAATTTGTTTTCTAGTGATACATTTTAGCATTGAAACAATTTTGGAAATCTTATTTCCAAACCCCCTATTTTTGACCTTGCCCTAACAAAAGATTCCACAAGACAGTAGTATGGAAATTGTCTTTATTGCATATGTAGGGCTCACTAAAATAACAGAAGATCTCTATTTGACTCTTCTTTAATATTAATTTTTAAAGTTAACATTTATTCATTAAAAATGGTGAGGGACAGTAAATTAATTTGCTAGCTATAAAAGCTTGGTTTCACCATTATTCATCCTAATAATATTCTCCTCTATTCCATAGATTAATATATAATTTAATTTTGGAAATATTATCTCTGTCTCTAATTTAATTATGTGTTTCTGAATACAGCTTATTATAAAATGACTTTTTAGTGTTATAATAATCATAATTAAATATTCTGCTTAAGGTTTAAGTAATTCTATACCCCTATATGATCTATGTTAACATTACATATGGGGAAACCATCAGAATTCTTTTCTTTTTCTTTTGACATGTGATAAATGAATTATAAACAGGACAGCATATTTTACTCCTTCCTTAATCCACACCCTTTGCAATGTGACCTTGCAGTTCCTCTCATCAAGAGATGGGTGTTTATAATTTGGGCTAATTTTGTGACTTGATTTGGCCAAAAGACATTGAAAGTGATACTGTGTCAGTTCTGAGGTCTGGCCTTAGGAGGCCTAACACTGTTGGTTCTTTTTCTTGGATCTCTGTCTGCGCTGTGTGAAAAAGCCCAAGCTATCCTGCTGTATGCTAAAAGACACATTACCCCAGCGACTCCGTTGTTCAGCCTAAGTCAATAACTGCAGTTGGGATGGAGGCCTTCCTGAAGCATCAGTTCCCAGCCAGCACCCTAACTGCTTGCAGATGTATGAATGAGCTCAGCCAACATCAGCTGAGTCTGGCTCAATTCAGTAGAACCACATCATGGGTCCATAAACTCATGAGCAAGAATAAGTGCTCATTGTTTTAAATCACTGAGTTTTGGGGTTGTGTCTTTTTTAACAATAGCTAATGGGCAAACCTCACTCAACAAATAGTTATTTCTTCCCCATTTTTAGTTATTTATTTAATTCGTTTTTATGTATAGTATTAGTAATAGTTTTCCTGTTTGGTGTTAGGAAGAATCCTTGGTTAATTATAAGAATGTATAAACATTCCTACATTTTCAAATGTTAGTATTGATTGTATCTTGGTAATAGAAACTCAAGTGATTTTTGCTTTTCCAGAATTGTTTGATCTTTACAAGGGGAATGTATATCTTTTATACTAACAATAAAATTCTATTTATCAATGACTATACCTATAATACTGCTGGATTCAATTGATAATAATATTTTATTTGGAAATACTTAATATCTATTCACAAATAAGTTTGTTCTGTAGTTTTGTTTTAGGTTGTTTTGTTGGTTTTGGTAACAAGTTTAGCTAGTAACATGAAAAAAAAACTAGAATGACAAAAAAATTTATAAGAATGCAGAATACCTCTATTTCCCCAAGATTATCTTATTTTAAAATATATTTTTATTAATTTCAGAGATGAAGGGAGAGAGAGAAAGAGATAGAAACATCAATGATGAGAATCATTGATCAGCTGCCTCCTGCACACCTTCTACTGGGGATCAAGCCTGCAACTGGGGCATATGCCCTGACTAGGAATCAAACCATGACCTCCTTGTTCCTAGGTTGACACTCAACCACTGAGCCACACCAGCTGGGCCCCAAGATTATTTTATATACTGTTTGGAGATAAGCAATGGAAATGTCTACTAGTATTTTGAAAACTTTTATGACAACTTTAAGTGTTTTGAAACCTTTCTCTTTGAAATTTATTATGAGGTATAGTTTATTATCATTTATCATCATGCAAAGTAAACTTCTCCTATTTGAACATTTGCAATTGTTTGAGCTTTGTTTTTATTAGTGAATTTATATAATATGTTAACTTATGTAGAACTGGATTATTTTCTGGCATTTATATTTTTGGTTCTTTTCAAATTGCTCATTATATAATGATAGTTGAAAAGAGTGGAATTTAGAACATAATTATCTAGTTTGCTCTGATAGATGTATAGATTAGAGTAGCTTAGATTAGGCTATTTAAATAGATAAACAGGGAAATGATAAATACATATAAAATGCTTGGCATGTTGTTTACCCTCAATAAATATTAATTGGGTATTGTTTTATAGAAGTTTGTTATTAATAATTATTTTATTTACCAAGGGGAGGTATTAATCTTAAAAATAAAATAATTATTGGGCAGTTGTATCATTAAACAGAATATTTTGAAAATGCTATATGGTATTCCTTACTATGATTTGTTTTGTTTGCCTGAGCAATCAACATTGTTCATAAAAGAGAACTCAGACTCAAGGGTTTTTTAGCAGCTGCAATATAGTATATTTTAGTTATAATATAGTTGCTACAAGATACTTTTCATTTTACAATTTGGAAAGGTAGTGACAAAATTATAGTTGTCAAAATGGTTATTTTCAATAACGACTTAATTAGCATGCATTGCTTCCAGAAATTGTGCTTTTCCGCAGTGGGCCATGACTCACATGTATTTGCATCTAACCAGTACATGTTAGAAATAAATGTTCACTTATTCTCAAAATAAAAAGAAAGAAAATGTGGCCTAACTAGCTCTAGTAATTAAAAGACCACATCAGACTATATATCCTATATGTTGGTTTTGTGTTCTGCAGAGAACACCATTCTCTGTTAATGTTTATGTTATGTGCCATTTCAAACCTAGCCTGTGCCAGGTTGTGAAAACAATTGGAGAGCTTCCTCTTCATCCTGATTCCTGGGAAAACAGACCAAGAATCCTCTCTAAGCATTTGGTAAATGTGTGTAACTCCTCTTGAAAACACCTCTCACACCCACACCTGCTGTAAAGCAAGCAGCACTCTTCATCACACACTAGTAGAGGTCCAAAATGAGCCCAACTGACCTAACAATCCTACAAATTACTCAGGATCTCCACCCCATATCATTTGGGCCAAAGTGCTTTGTATCTGCTCAGCAGCGTGGGCTCTGATGCTTATTATTGTGCCGGAGTGTTCATATCTGCCTTAGGAGGCCTCTGATTTGGGGAGCTTTCTAGGTTCCCTTTCTGCCTTTTTGAGTCCCGTCTCACTTGCAAGATTTGAGCTCTGCACCTTCTTTTAATTCTAGCACTTCAGATCACTGCACCCAGAGAGTTCCTTTGTCTCTAGAATCAGGAAACTGCTCTCTGGGAGGCCAGCCTCCAGTCTTCCCAGGATAAGAGATAGGGTAACTTCCAAATGAATACTGGGAATTCAGTGATCAGGAATCTAATTTTAGTTTCCCATACAAGTAGCACCCGTCAATTTATCAATTCCACACAATGTGCTTATTTTTCTAACGTTTGACAAAAGTTCAATGCAGTGTTTTTTCTTTTCTGTTAATACGTGTTATTGAAATATTAGGGTCATGATTAGTCTTTTATGTCCTTAAATACCCACTTTACGGAATTAATTCTCAAATCCCCCAAGGCGGGAACTCCTCTTTGTTTTTTATCTCCATGTATTACAAGTTAAAACCTGATTGGGGAAGACATTATAAATACAGTTGGCATTGATGTAAATAAGAATTCAAAAATTCTACTATTAGTGAAGCACTACTATTTAAGTCAGACTGTCAATAGATGTGCTTAATGTGCAAGAAAACTATTTTGCTTTATCAATGTATATTATATGAATTATCTAGAGGTGATGAGATTTCATGCAACTAGACAAGATAATTAATTGTTCTCAGGGTGGATCCTCCTGAAGTTGGCTCTCAGTGAGTAATTTTTCTTGGTATATTACATCCAGTGCCTCTGTGTGAATCTGGCTACCAAAAGTAAGTGCTGCTGCATTAATTTCTAGTTTAATCCAGGAAGCCACATTGAATAGGAGTATATTGTGTAGCGGATGGCTCGTTAGAGTAATATTTACAGTAGCCCACTGGCTAAATGGATTCCCATAAACATTTACCTAAGAACCTCTACTCTTTCTCAGAGAGAAGTTGCTTCTGACTGCTGCAGCCAAAATGGGAGTTTTGTTCCAAAGACACTGCTTTGCCCTCTCTTTGTTCCATGCTGTGATCATCCTCCGCTTCCTGCATGACTGCTTCCCAACTGGTAATGGCATTCTAGTCCTCCGCTGCCTCATGCCCAGAACCCGATGTTTCTCTGAAGGGCTATCCCAGAAAAGCTGATTTTTGCTCTCCTGGAACCAGGCTTCATTTCTTTGCTGTAGAACGGAGATACATGCTGCATACAGTTTAGCTCCTTGAATATGGCTGAGCAGGTGTGTCCCCCGTCTACTTAAGGGCCCTTCAATATGAGATTATGATGCTTGAAGAAAGTGATATTTGGAGGGTCTTGTTTAACTCCTGAATTTATTCTGGGCCTCTAATATTTTTTCTATTTTTTATTTTATTTCATTGTATTCAATATATAATGATTTATTTCAAAATTAGCAATGTTAAATAAATACTTTTGTAAAAAAAATAAATACAAGTCAAACTTTGCTGAAACCTGTAAGGTAAAATAATAAAATTTTAACTCCCCAGGAGAATTCCCTTGAGCAGATATTTTTTTTCTATGCATACATATTGTGTACTAAGTGGCATGTTGATATCAAGACTTAGGTATCCAAGTAGGAAACAAACTGCTTTATTTTTCCTCCGTATAGCTTTTTAATTTGCTCAGTGCGGTTAGTTTTTTCCTGGATGGAAATTCCATGAATTTCGGTGTTATTTTAAGATGCAAAGGTCAGTCTGGATTTAGAATACCCTACTCCATATACTAGTCAGTACTTCACTATCCATTCAGAGCTCGATGTCGCGCTGCCTCCCTCCAGTGCAGGCTGCAGTGGGATAACCTAGAGAGATCTGGAGAATGTGTGGGAGGCTGCCGCTTATTCTCTCCTTCTCATGCACACCCTCCACCATCCTTTCTCTCTGGCTTCAGTTACTGGTATCTTATGGGTCTGGTGCTCCTGGTGGGGGAGATAAGGAGTTAAGGAGAATGGAAACAATCACATTTGACAAGCACAATTGTAAGTTGGCTTCATTAATAAAGAAATAGTGTTCCCTTAAGAGGCACGTTGTGAATTCATCAGAATCTTTCCATTCCCATAGCCATGTGCTGGGAGGTAATTCTTCATGGGTCTCGTATTTCTGCACATCGTATGAGCAGAAGCACTGATTGCCTTAGACTGGACATATTTTTGGTTTTGGATATCATATTTGTAAACCAAACAACCTTGGAAGATATAGTGTCTCCCTAAGAGCAAAAAAACATTATTAAAAATTGGGGTTCCTGCCAAAACCGGTTTGGCTCAGTGGATAGAGCATCGGCCTGCGGACTGAAGGGTCCCAGGTTCGATTCCGGTCAAGGGCACGTAACTTGGTTGCGGGCACATCCCCAGTAGGAGGTGTGCAGGAGGCAGCTGATCGATGTTTCTCTCTCATCGATGTTTCTAACTCTCTATCCCTCTCCCTTCCTCTCTGTAAAAAATCAATAAAATATATTTAAAAAAAAATTGGGGTTCCTTAAACTCAATGACCTGTTCAAGGCTGGATAGGAATGTATCCCTTCTATAATGAAGTGGATTGCTTTTTCAATCCCTGATGTTAAGATTCAGGAGAACTGTCATGATAAAGACTTCAGATGATATAACCACTTCATGCAGTGTGATTGTACTCAGTCTCTCCCAAAACACCCAGGGGTGGTCTCTAATCAGCAGGGCACTTCTTGATCTGAAAACCTGGAATAGAGTTTGCATTTCACATAAGGTTATTCAATTATGCCAGCACCATTTAAATTTACTCTTTCTCTGATGGATTTCCTTTGTAACTTTGTCAAAAATCAATTGACTATGAATGTGCGAGGGGATATTTCTCAATGTTGTTATCTTTTATTGATCTATTTATTTTTACACCAATATCACACTCTATTGATTACTGTCACTATTACTGTATAAGTTGTGAAATTAGATAGTATAAGCAATCCAGTTTTGTTCTCCTTTTTTTGAAAGCTGTGAAGACTATTTTTGGTCTTTCATTTCCATATGAATTTTAGGATCAGCTTGTTCATGTAAAAAACTTGGTGATATTTTTAATTGGAGTTGTGTTGAAAATCCAAATCAGTATTAACAATATTTAATGTTTTGATCCATAGACACACCATATCTCTCCATATATTTGAATCGTCTTTAATTCCTCCTACCAAAACGTTTGTAAAGGTTTTCCCAAGCATTTTTGCTGTCAGCCTTTTCAGTCTATCCATATTAATAACAATTTAGTTTTCATAAAGCAGTTTATTTATACACCTCAAACATTTATTGACCCTTTATTCCCAACAGAGTAACATTCAAGAACCTCACAGAACATCCTAGTGCCTCCTATCTTCCATTCGCTTCTCCAGATCCATCCTCCACCTTCATTCAACTGCTGTGTGGCCCTGGGGGGCTGATCTATATGAATTATATCAATGGAAACCCTGGTGGGAAATAGGAAGGAGGAGAATGAAGTCAGGGAATTTATTTCCCCAGGTTCCTCTTTTCTATTAAAAGTCATGCATCTTGTCCAGCATTTCTGTGTCCTTCTGGGGTTTGATAACTCTCACTCTCCACCCCACCTTTCAGGCTGAGGGGTGGAAATGATTTTAGTGTTGCTGGGATACTGCCTTATTCTTGTGGTTTCCCTTTACCTTGCACATACCTTTGTAAATATTCTCTGTATCAAACTCAGCTTGAATAATCTAATTTGAATGTGCCATCTGTTGCCCGGCTGTTACACTTCCTAAATATACCTCATGCCATATACTGCATCCTTTGAAGACAGATGGTTTATTTATTGTTGGCATAGTGGTTCAGGACACCCACCTTGGAATAATAAAGTTGTGGGTTTGAATCCTGATTTTAATACTTATCAGTTCAATGACTTTGCTCAAATTACTTATCCTCTTCAGCTTCAATATCCTCATTTATAAAATAGGAATAATAATAGTATCCACTTCAGAGTTTTTGGGAGACCTAAAGAAGTATGTAGAGTTCTGTCACAGAGCAGATGTTGGGGAATGTGGTTTGGCCATTGTATATTTTTTGAGCACATATACCTCCTGCTGACATACTTTTTTCCATTTCCCCCTATTATTCTCCACTTTAATCTATCAATTCTAGCCTCAGTTAAAATCCTGTTTCTTCTGTAATTTCTTGTATTTATCAATAGTTATAACACTTACTCCCTTTATGTATTAACTAGAGGCCTGGTGCACGAAATTTGTGCACTCGGAGGGTCCCTCAGCCCGGCCTGCACCCTCTCGCAGTCCAGGAGCCCTCAGGATGCCCAACTCATGGCTTAGGACCGCTTAGGGGGAGTGGGCCTAAGCCATCAGTCACTCATCCTTAGCGCTGCTGCAGAGGCGGGAGAGGCTCCTACCACCACCTCAGCGCTCACCAGCCTTGAGCCCAGCATCTGGCTGAGCTGCGCTCCCCCTATAGGAGCGCTCCTGCGTTGAGCGTCTGCCCCCTGGTGGTCAGTGCATGTCATAGCGACTGGTCATTCTGCCATTCAGTCGATTTGCATATTAGCCTTTTAATATATAGTATTTGTAAACATCTTCTTTCCCCAATATATTGTTAACAATCTGATGATAGTTCTAAGGACTTTTCCTCATATTGCCCCTAACTAACTCAGTGTTGGGGACATAGAAAAAGCCCAACAAATATTTCCTTAGTTTTTATATTTTAATCATTTAATTTCAATTAAATCATTTAATTTCAAATTTTATAATGCATTAAGTTAAATAAACAAACTGCATAATGCAAATTTCTAGAATAGGTTTTTTTGTATTATTACATCACATTATTATCATGCCTATTTCACAGTATGACTTATTGAATATTTGATGATTTGGGGTAATTATGATACAAATTATCTATAATAACATCTAAGCACTGCAGTGACTACTGTGTAAATATAGTGTATACATGTAATGAGATACTTAAACAAAGGTTATAAACAAGTGAAAACTACAAGAAGAGAGTAATAGTAATATTAATGCCAGTATACTAGTA
This sequence comes from Plecotus auritus, assembly GCF_963455305.1. Classification (NCBI taxonomy): domain Eukaryota; kingdom Metazoa; phylum Chordata; class Mammalia; order Chiroptera; family Vespertilionidae; genus Plecotus; species Plecotus auritus. The sequence goes on along the minus strand of NC_137774.1, from coordinate 102,977,712 downwards.
ACCTTTTAAACATACCAGCTTGTAGTCTCACCATAATACTATAGAATAGATAATTTACTTCCTCTGATGATAATATAAAAACTTTGGTCTCTGTTTGATTTTTAAATTATGCCCACTGAGGAATAATATGGACCACTACAATAAGTTAAACTACAGAAGGGCCCAAGTATAAGAATCAGCATTAGTTTCTCCTGACCAGGGTAATTCATCTCCCTGCTGGTACATTGCCTTTAGTTTTGTCCTACAAAAAGAATATAACAGAGATACAGCCTGTAGGTGGCACTTGAATCCACTGATCACTATCCTGTGCTCAATCCTGAATCTTTATATTGCGGTTCTAAGTATAGCAGCATGGCTGTAATTGGTGTTGGCTTCTGAGCATGATGAGGCAGTCCATGGTATTTCAGACTTTGGGCTACTGTGAAAAATCCCCATTAAACCTGGCCAGGTTCCTGTTGGAGTGCAGCAATTCCCCAAACTTCTGTTTTGTTAGTAGAAATGAAGTACATGTAGAGAGTAAGGTGCAGTGAGGATTGCCTGACCGTGATGTGTGTGTTCTGAATGTGATATACTGAAAGTGTCTCATGGGAATTAAACAGTAATTGATTGTAAACAGTGAGCTCGTTGATGATTAGAATGAAATGGGGATAGTTTCTTTTGAAACATACAGCACAGTAAGATGAGTCCTGTTTGTTTTTGATGTACTAGTAACACATTAAGAGAGTTTGGACTTTAAGAAATAGGATATTAATTGTGCAAATCATCCAATATAATATTTTAAAGCAAAAATAAATGTGAAAGTGGGAATTAAAATATGTATTTGAATAATTATGTGCATAGCAGTTTAATGAAGATAGTTTTATTTTTCTCTTTTTATCAGCATCTGTTAATACATAGCATATGTGTGAGAGATGGCTTGGACCTTGAACCTACAAATCCTCAGTCAGTCTTCTACCACCTTTTCAGGTTCATGTGGGATGTAAAAAGGAGGCTTTGGACAAAATTACTATTTATTTGCTTTTTTTCTGTCACCTTCACTTACATGTGTACACCAAAATTCTTCACATGGTTAGAATCTCTGTAATTGGAGGTGAGTGGATGCATGTAGAGTGCCCTTCTCCCTTTTGTTTTCCTACTCCCCCAATAGAGAAAAATTGCTACAGGGCTTTGCCTCCAAAACCTGTAAGACTTCCCTGACCTTGGTGAATTAGGCAATTGCACATAAGAATCAAGAGTGTTTCTTCCTTCCAGACATAGAAGCAGACCTCTTTGGTACATTTCCCATAGGCTTACATTCTAATCTTGAACTTAGTGGTCTTTAGTATTCAGAAGGCCTGCAGAATGTAGGCCAAAGGGATAGAATGTCTTTTTAGTGTTCCTCCTGAGGTCTAAAGTTGCTTATTTGTAGGCCTTTATTAGAGGGGTGATCACACCCAAGTGGGAGAGGAACCTGCCCATTGCACAATACCAACCCCATTAAAATATCAAGAGACAGAACATTCCAAAGAGAAATAACACCAAAAAGATAATCTGCAAAAGAGACTTCAGATGCCAGATACATATGAATAGTAATGATGAGAAAGACAATATATTAATTAGAGGAAGAGAAATAAAATAGATCAAGCATTAAGTATAAGCAAAATGTATTTGCATAGAGGTTTTGTTAAAGAAAAGGTAAATGTGGCTATGTTTATATTTCTGTTTTATGCTCATTTAGTTGAAATAGAATGTGTTCAGTCACTGAATTCTGAAAAGCATGTGCTATCCAGCAGGATTTAGAAAAATGGAAGATAAAGTGAAGTCTATAGGCAGTGTCGATATTATTACTACTATATGAACACTAGTAAAAATGTGATAACACGTCTTAAAATAATTTAATGGACTGATTTGAAATGTTTAAACTATTTGATTGTCAATGGATTTTTTCAGTAAGATATTCAGAAACATTAGCTCTACCAAAGCCCTTCCTTCGAGACATCTCTGCCACCAATCTATAATCCTAAACTGACCAAGTTTTTGCTTAGCTCCATTTCTTTTCTGATAATGGGCATTAAGTCAGCAAATGTAGTGATCTTATAGCATATTCTTACATTCAGGTCGGTAAGAGTTGTGGGTGATCAGGCCAGCAAAGGAGGGCAGCTGGGAGGGACCAGGCATGCAATGGAGGTCAGTTGGGGATGATTAGGCCTGCAGGTGAGGGCAGTTAGGGGTGACTGGGCCAGCAGAGGAGGGCAGTTGGGGGCAACCAGGCCAGCAGAGGAGGGCAGTTGGGGGCAACCAGGCCTGCAGAGGAGGACATTTGGGGGGAACCAGGCCTGCAGGGGAGGGCAGTTATTGGCGACCGGACTGGCAGATGAGGGCAGTTAGGGGTGACCGGGCCTGCAGGGGAGGGCAGTTAGGGGACACCAGGCTGGCAGGGGAGGGCAGTTAGGGGCAACAGGACTGGCAGGGGGGAGCAGTTAGGGGAGACCAGGCCGGCAGGAGAGAGCAGTTAGGGGCAATTGGGCCAGCAGTGGAGCAGTTAGGTGTTGATCAGGCTGGCAGAGGAGTGGTTAGGGGGTGATCAGGCTGGCAGGCAGAAGCGGTTAGGGGTGATCAGGCAGGCATGTGTTTAGGAGCCAGCAGTCCCGGATTGTGAGAGAGATGTCCGACTGCCCATTTAGGCCCACTGGGATCAGGCCTAAATGGGCAGTCGGACATCCCTCAAGGGGTCCCAGATTGGAGAGAATGCAGGCTGGGCTGAGGGACACACACCCCCCATGCACAAATTTTGTGCACCAGGCTTCTAGTAAGAATATAAATTTATATGATGGGTTAAGCATTAAGTGTAATGTTAATATTTTAATAAACAGATATCTCTGGTCACTCTTGGTCCACAATGATATTTCATGCACATTGGCTGTCATTCAGCAAGTCTACACCAATATGACTAATGTCTGTTTTTTTAAATTTTTATTTTGTTTTTCTCCTGCTTAATCAGCTGATATACACTGAGTGGCCAGATTATTATGATCTCTGAATGCATAATAATCTGGCTACTGAGTGTGTGTGTAATTAGAGGCCCAGTGCATGAATTTGTGCATTGGTGGGGTCCGGCCAGCCTGGCCAGGGGGAGGAGATATGGGTGTTTGGCCGGCCTGCCTGCTGGTTAAACTCCTGGTCGAGGGGACAATTTGCACATTAGCCTTTTATTATATAGGATATAAACTGAGTGGCCAGATTATTATGCGTTCAGAGATCATAATAATCTGGTCACTCAGTGTAGATACAATAAAGAATAAAGAGATGAAAAGACAATGTTTTAAAGAAGTTTATAACAAATTAAGTGGAATTTTAAAAAATATATAACTTTTTAAAATGTAATTTTTAATATGTCCATTGAAATTTTATTTGATTATTATATTTTATTTCAAAAATTTTAGTTGGATTATTTTTAATCTGATTGAGTTTCTTAATATCTGAATTAATATTTTTATACACTTATCTTTTAATATGAACAAAATTATTTTCTATTCTGTGGCTGTTAATTCCAATAACTGCATTATTTGAGAGTCTCATTATTGTCATTTGTTTCTGTAAGCCTTTACTCTTTGACTTTAAGGAATCTTGCATTTTGTAATTTTTTTTTTCTTTTTAAAATTTGAGTAAGACTTTCATTTTGGGACATTCTTTAAAACTGGTGTTCCTTAAGATAAAATCTGTTCATATTTGTCTCACATGGTTAGGAGCACTACTAATCAAATATTATCTAAAATAAAAGCTTAGATAAAAGTTTTGTTCCCAGATGGGTAGTGTGAATTTCGACCTTAAAGACACATGGGCACAAGTTTTTGGTTACAAATCAACTTTTCTCTTTTGTATGGTTGAGATAAGGGAGCATATCATTCCTGTCTCCCTTGGTGGCTAAACTTTTTCTTTCACTGAGGATATAGTTTTTTTGGGTCCAAGATTTGGGCAAGAGTCTCCTTTTAAATTTTTAAATGAGTGCATGCTAGGTTTACATTCTTTCCCCAAAAGTTTGTAAGATTTTTAAAATGGGACTTCAGAATCACCATTCATTGATAATTTCCCCAAGGTAACCAACTATTTTGTACTTGCTTAACTTTCTGGATTCTTGTGTATCTTCTGTTTTTAGCCTCTAAATATTTTCCTTATTTTATTGTTGGCTCAATAATGCATTTAAAATATAGCTAATATTTTTTCAGTGTCTTAATTTATTTTGAAGTGAAAGGTTTGTTGAGAATATCCAGTACACTATTTTATCAGAAATTGAAAATCCATATTTTCATTCAAACTGTTTACAGCCTCATCAGCTAACAATGATGCAATTCATATAGTTGGCAACAACAAACTACAAAACTAGAGCTATAGTGGCAACAACAAACTACAAAACTATACTTCAATAGTTCATTGATTTTGATCTAAATATCTGAGGTTCTAATTACCATTTAGGGTATTTAAAAAATACAAGATCATTTTCTGCACTCAGTATATCCAAAGATGATATTTAAAAATGGCACATACACTGAGTGGCCAGATTATTATGCGTTCAGAGGTCATAATAATCTGGCCACTCAGTGTATACTATGAAGATTAATAAACAGAACCCTCATATAAATTAGAGTTGGAGGGGCCAATAGGGGGAGCTCTCACACTCTACCACTCATCGTCAGTTATTTCAAACTAGAGGCCTGGTGCACGAATTTGTGCACTGGTGAGTGTGGTCTGTGGGGATTGGCCCACTGTGGGAGCACTGGTCATCCTGGTCAACCGAGCGGCTGTGGACCTGCCCTCTGAGTGGCTGCTCCCACTGTGGGAGCACACTGACCACCAGGGGGCAGCTCCTGCTTTGTGTGTCTGCCCCCTGGTGGTCAGTGCACCTCATAGTGACTGGTCAACCGGTCATTCTGGTCGTTCTGCCATTTAGTTGCTGGGCTTTTATATATATATATATAGATAGATAGATAGATAGATAGATAGATAGGGGAGAACTATACTCTCCAAAAGGAAATGTTTTTCTATTCTACTCATGTTTCCATTAAAATATTGACCTATATCTCATTCCATGCACAAATTAATTTGTTACATCATTTAAATCTTATATAATAAAAGCCTAATATGCTAAGTGTCTAGTCCACAGGTTGGCCATTCAGCCAATCAAAGCGTAATATGCTAATGGTATGCTAAGGCCGCTCAACCACTCTCTATGATGTGCGCTGACCACCAGGGGCAGTCAACCAGTTGACCAGTTGCTATGATGTGCACTGACCACCAAGGGGCAGACACTAGACCCATAGGTTAGCTTGCTGCTGGGGTCCAGCCAATTGGGACTGAGTGAGACAGGCCGGGCATGCCCTGGAGCCCTCCTGCAGCCCCTCCCTGGCTGGCCAACCTCCTGCATTTCTCCCTGGTCCCAATTGTGCACTGGTGGGGTCCCTTGGCCTGGCCTGTGCCCTCTCGCAATCCGGGACCCCTCAGGGGATGTTGGAGAGCTGGTTTTGGCCTGATCCCACAGGCCTGTATAATAAAAGCCTAAAAGCAACCATTACGCTATGATGCACATTGACCACCAGGCCAGGGGGCAGATGCTCAACAGGGGGAGCACCACTCAGCCAGAAGTGGGCTCATGGCTGGTGAATACAGCTGCCATGGCGGGAGCCTCTCTCAACTCCATGGCATCAGGCACAGTGGGCTGGGATGAGTGCGAGCTGCACCCGGCCCTGATTTGGGCCCCTCTCTGGCCGACTGCCACTTGGCACACTGCTACATCCCCTGAGGGGTCCCGAACTGCGAGAGGGTGCAGGCCAGGCTGAGGGACCCCCCCTTTGCACAAATTTCATGCACTGGGCCTCTGGTAAAAACATAAAAGTTAGAGTCATTAAGCTTCTAGAAGGTAAACATAGGAGAATATATTTATGACCTTGGTGGTAGTTGAAGATATTTTAAGAACTTGAAAAATATATTTACTCAAAAGAAAAAAAATCAAATTGGACTTTCTGAAAATTGAATATATTGCTGATTAAAATACATCATTCAGAAAATAAAAATTTAACCAAGAGACTATAGAAAATATCAAAACTTATGTATAACAAATAACTGTGTCTAGAAAAGACAAGAAATTTTTACAACCAACACCAAGAAAACAAAAAATATTTTAAAAATAGATAAAAATCAAAAGACAGTATACAAAAAATATTATTTATAAGAGCTCTAAACTGGAAACAGCCTCAATATCAATAGAAAAATGGATAAACAAGTTGTGAAAGAGTACTACTCAGAAATAAAAACAACAACCTACTGATGGCATATAACAAGAGAATATATATGGACACAGAGAATATCCTATATAATAAAGAGGTAATATGCAAATTGACCATCACACCCTCACACACAAGATGGCCACTCCCATGTGTTCACAAGATGGCCGCCACAAGGGTTGGGCAGTTGGGGGCGACCAGGCCGGAAGGGGAGCAGTTAGGCGTCAATCAGGCTGGCAGAGGAGTGGTTAGGGGGTGATCAGGCGGGCAGGCAGGTGAGCAGTTAGGAGCCAGCAATCCCGGATTGTGAGAGGTATGTCCAACTACCGGTTATCCCCCAGATTGGAGAGGGTGCAGGTTGGGCTCAGGGACAACCCCCCCACCCCCAGTGCACAAATTTCATGCACCAGGGCTCTAGTATATTATAATATTCCATTTATATGATGTTCAACAACAGGCACAACTAATCTATAGGTAAAAATATCAGAGACTAGGTCACTGCTGGAAGGAAGACTGGTGAAAGGGGGGCATGATGGAATTTTCTAGTGTGATGAACATGTTCTGGATATCAACATGAATCATATTACAAGGACATATACAGTTCTCAAAACTCATAAAAATGAACACAAAATTTGAGCATTTTATTCTATGTAATTAGATAATAAAAATATAAATGTTAAAATAATACTTCTAGATCAGTTTATTACATTAAACTCTTTTATTAGAAAAAAAGAAAGGTTGGAAATTAAACAGTGGATTTAAGAAATTAGAAAATTTATAAAATAAGCAGTTAAAAAATAGTAGAAGAAACTCATATCCAGTACATTATAAATATAGAAGCTAAAATGAATGAACAGAAAACAAAAATATAATAGAAAAGATTGAAGAAATCCACAGTTGGTAATTTGAAAAGCCTAAGAGATATGGCAAACCATTGGCAAAATTTATTAATCAAAATGAAGACACAATAACAATTCCAGGAATGAAAAGGAGGACATAATGTTGAACTTAGACAGCCAGCTATTTCTCCAACAATGTGGGTTTATTCAGGAACAACAAAGAATTGTAATAAGGAACATGAGGTCTAATGGCAAAACATGCACAAGTCCAGAAAACAAAGGAGAGGAATATTCTGTTATAGAGGAGGGAATTCAAACAGGCTGTTGTAAACAGAGTTCATTAAAGGAAACTGGGTGTTCAAAGTATAGTGGCTTTTCATTGGCTGAGTTATAATAGTTTTTCATTGGCTGAGTGTTTGCTGGGGGTTAGATCTTTCTTCTTGCTGCTGGAGTAGTAGAGTAGTAAAACATCTTTCTGTTGGAGGTGAAAAGCATGGCTTTTCCTGTTTGGGGTAATTGATGATGAGTGGTAGAGTGCAAGAGTTTCACCTATAGACCTTTCCAGTTCTAATTTACATGAGGTGTTTTTTTAAATTAATCTTCACAGTATGGATGCAATAAAGATTGAAGAAATGGAAAAACAATGATATAAAAACCTTATAACTTAAATAAAGTGGAAACATTTTAGAAAAATATAATTTTTAAAAGTCACCAAATTTGACTCAAGTAAATAAAACTTTGAGTCCTGTAACAACCAACAAGGTAAAATAAATAATGTATAACATTTTTCCACAGAAAACCTCAGGTTCAAATAATTTTATAGGCCAATTCCATAAAATATTCATGAAACAATTCATTCTAATCTTATACAAACTCTTCCAAAGAAGAGCAAAAGAGGCAACACTCTCCATCTCTTTTTATAAGGCAAATATAACCTTGACACACAACAGCCAAGGGATACAGCAGGAAAGGAAATTACAGATTAACCTCATGAATGACTAAAGATGCAAAAGTCCTGGATAACTTATTAGCAAATGTATTCAACATTATGTAAACAAGATAATTCATAATGATCAACTTGGGGTTATTTCAGTACAAGGGTGGTTTAGCTTTAGAAAATCTATTTCTATTACATAAACAGATTTAAGGAGGAAACACTTTTTCCAATAAGTAGAAAAAAAATTTATAATACACTATACCACGGGTGGGAGACATCTGTCCTGTGGGTCAATAAGGCCCACAAAATCATTTGGTCTGGCCCTGCCAAGGCATTTAGAGGTGTTTTAATTAATGTTTGACCAAACACAGCAGGCTAATATTTAAGTTGATAATTTTGTGTGGCCTTCAAATGATGTTACAAATATCCAAATGGTTGTTGGAAGAAAAAAGGTTTCTACCCTTGCACTATACTAATTGCTCTTAGGAAGTTAGGAATAGAGGAAACTTACAAGAAAATTTGATTTTAAAAAATTTTAAAGAAAAGATTACATATAATAATGGAATATTAAACCATTTCCTTTAAAATTAAAATTAAGGCAAAGACTCTATCACTTCCACTCAACAGTATACTGGAAATCCTAAATAATAAAGGAGGTCAAGAGAAAAAATACAGCTTCTAAGTATTAGAAGAGGAAAACATAAATAGTATCATTTAAAAGTGTTATGTTTGTCTACATGAAATAACAGAATTGTGGTTAGAAAATTAGAGGGATAGATGAGTTCTTAGAAAAATTTCCAGGTGCAAATCAATGTAAAATGTTAGTTATATACACTGGGAAGAAATAGAAATTTAATTAAAAATTAGTTACCATTTAAACAAGGATTAAAAACAAAGTAAGATACCTATGAACAAATCTAACAAAAGGTATAGAGAAATTTATGTAGAAAGATATAGGAAGTCCTTTAAATGTAGAAATAACAAAAATAAATGTAGAGATATATCATGTTTATGGAGGGAAAATTATTATTTATCCCCAAATTGATCTATAAATTCAATACAATATGAACCAAAATCATGAAAGGTTTCATAGAATTTGAAAATCTCATTCTAAAATAATTAGCTAAGATTGGCTAAAATAGTGTTAACAAAAAATATTTAGGCTTTAATAAGGAATAAAAAGTGTTCATTTGAGCAAAGGAGTGATTGCAATCCAGAGCACAGATTCAAGTAACCTAAATTGTGCTCTGAAAAGAACAAAGAAAGGCAGGGCTTATAAAGGCTTGGACTGCATATTCTATCCTCAATCTGGTCTTTATGTAAATGAAGGATTCTGGCTAAATTAATAAGGATTGGTTGAGCCCATTATGCAAACAAAGGATGTTGGCTGGAAAAAAGAGGTTGGCTCCTTTCAAAGTAAGAAATGATGATGGTCTGGTTGTCATGGTGATGAGGAGATTAAAATTTAGGCACAGCTGAAAAAGTTCAAAAGTTCATGGAGAAACATGCTGGGTGAACATGTGTAAGACAAACCTTTTCTTGCCTTACCAGCTCCATTTTAGTTCCCTCAACATAAATGACTCCACCTTGGCTATCTTTTTTCACAATAGTGATATAGATGAAGAATAACACAGGGGCCTTTCTCTACCATAAACCAAGACTTATTCAATTCTACAGTCAATTAGGTAGGATTATATTCACTCATACAAAGACAAATTAGACAGTAAATCAGAATAAAGACTCCAGAACCAGCTCCTGTGTATATGAAAATTTGATTCATGGCAGAGATGGCTTGCTGGTCAGTGAGTAAAGGATGGATTGCTTAATAAATGGTGCTGGATTGATTATCTGTATGAAAAATATAACGTTGGATCTTTGTTATATAATTCAGAGGGGTCAGATTCAGGAGGAAAACTGCCTGAATGAGAAAGGAAAAGTTGAAATATTTAGAGAAGAATGTATAGGAGAGCATACTTATGACCTCAGGATTTAGAAGAAAAAAATTAAAAGAGAAAAAACAAAATAAAACAAAGCAAAACAGCACAAACCATAAATAAAAAATTTATTTACTTTAAATTCATTTACTTTAAAATTCATTGACAAATTAATTTACTTTAAAAATATATTTCTTTATTGATTTCAGAGAGGAAGGGAGAGGGAGAGAGAGAGAGAAACATCCATGATGAGAGAGAATCACGGATCGGTTGTCTCCTGCACATCCCCTACGGGGGATGGAACCTGCAACCCAGGCATGTGCCCTTGGCTGGAATCGAACCCAGGACCCTTCAGTCCACAGGCTGATGCTCTACCCACTGAGCCAAACCAGCTAGGGCTTAATTTACTTTAAAATTAAGAACTTTATTATAAGAAAAATTTGAAAAGGGGGGGGGGGGAGCCACAAACTGAGAGAAGATATTTCTGACACATAAAACTAGCAAAATAACATTTTCTAGAATACATATTTGATGTGATAATTAGCAATCATTATGAAAGAAACACAAACTATAGAAAAACAAACATCATAAGAGGAAATGGGCAAAAATTATTATTATTAAAATACATTTCAAAGAAGATGAATTACTTTATGACAAAATAAACAAATACAAGTTTGATCAACCTCAAGTGAAAATGATAACCACAATGAAATAATAGTTTAAATCTACCAGATTGGTGAAAATTAAAATGCCTATTAATAGCAAATGTTGATGAAGATGTAGAAAAATGGAAAGTTTTGTTACCAGAGAGCTGCCTGAGTTGGAGGGGACTCTCCCTCTTCTGCTGTTGTCACGCTGGCCAGCAAGAATTCAGATGAGTTGACAGAAAGTAGTGTTGAACAACTCCAAGACCATGTGGATTCCTGCAACAGAGAGGAATTGACAGGTCAGCTCCAACCACGAAGACAAGAGGAGAAACAATCCAGAGATAGAAGATGCTGACGACGCCTTGCCACGCTAGCAGTCGGCAGCTGTGCGACCAGCAAGTTGCCTAGGACCAAACCAGAGAGGGTCGGACCTGCATTGCCACCATGTGCCCACCATCCAGATATCATTGTTGACATGTACACTTAAGGAACTGTTTGACATTGAAACGGGGACTCAGAACTGTTGGACATGGAAATTGGGACTCAAACATTTTTTGTTATTATATGTTTATTTCTAGTCTGCAGTGGCAAGATTTTTTAAAGGAATGAAATGGAGAAAAAATAGATGCAGAGGCAAAGAAGCATTGAACAGACTGTCAAACTACAGTGGGAAGGCAGAGGAGGTTGCGGGGGGAGGGGGGCTGTAAGAGATCAACCAAAGGACTTGTACGCAAGCATATAAGCATAAACAAAGGATAAAAAACACTGGGGGGGGGGCAGGTAAAGGCATGTACTGGGGGGAAGGGGAGGCCGGGGGAAGGTCAATGGGAAAAAAAAAAAAAGGAGACATATGTACTACTATTTGTAATACTTCAAACAATTAAAAAAATGCAAAAAAAAAAAAAAAAGCAAGTAGTGTTGAAGCAAAGCAAGCAAATTTATTAAGAATACACTTGGCATAAAGCTAAAGCAGGCAACTCAGCTAGGCTGAGCACCCTGCCTGGTGAGGGTTTAAGGGTTTTATACTTTTCCCCCTATAGGTTTCAAGGTTCCCATGCTGTATAAACTAGATTTCAAGGTCCCCCTTTTACATTGTGGTGGCTTTTTCCAGATTATATGCGAACATCTGGTGTTTTTATCTTGGCAAGTCCCAAGACTGCTGACTTCTGTGTTCACTGGGTGAGATAAACTCTTCCTTTTTTCCCCTTCCCTTCCTCCTGCCCTAGCAGCTATCTGTCCTGCATAGCATTCTCCCCTCAAGTGATACCATTCAAATGCTTTGGGTTGTTTGTTATTTGTCCCCCAGACTTCATCTGTCCTTTGGTTTAGCTAGCACAAATGGCATTAATTGTGTCTTTGTTCTCTATTTTCCCAGGCCAGGGTGATTTAAGCTATATATTCTCTGGTTGGAGAGGTAAAAACCACTTGTTCTCAAGTGACCTTAGTTGGGGAAGTTAAGGTCTTGTAATTCACAAGCTGCCCAAACTGCTAGGTCTTGTTTAATTTTCCTGCCTCAGTTTCCTCATTCCACTTGTCCAGGAATTCTTCTAACTTCTTACTATACTGCCACACTTTTATATACAGTGCTAGTGGGAATATAAATCATTTTAACTACTTTGGGACAATATTTGGCATTATTCAATAGAGTTGAAGAAACAGATATTTTGACTTTAAAAATTTTACTTTTAGGTATATATCTTTGAAATGTTATTGACAAAGTCAACCAGAAGCAAGTTCAAAGTGGCATTGCTTATTATAGCAAGAAACTGAAAATAACCTAACTGTTGTCAATACCAGAATGGAAATATACAAAAGAATACATACTGAATTATTTCCTTACACAAAGTGTAAAACTACTATGTTATTTAGAGAGTAAACTTTATGTAGTAAACTATAAAGATTAGTAAAGGAATGATAAATACATAAGTCAGGTTGGTACCTTAAGTGGCAAAATAAAAGGGGTTGGGCCTGAGAATAGGTACGTAGGGGACTTTAAAGCTACTTGTAGTGTTTTATTACTAAGTTGGGTGGAATGTATGTAATGTTCATTTTATTGTTACATTTAAAATATATACTTATAAACCTTTCTTGTGTGTATTCAATAAAACATTTTTATAAACAAAAATAGGAGTAAGGATTTGTTTTTCTTTTCAAGCCTGATAGAGTTGGAGAATCACTGAATATAGATTTCTAGAGTTAAATTAAGCATTACTTGAAATTTAGTTATTGGAAATTAAAAAAAAATTAGACATTCACTAAAAGCTACAAAAAGGGCAAAAATGTTTTTAATGTTTCGAAAGTGGTGAAAATGGTGTATGTGACTTTGACTACTTTATATCAGATAGCTCTGTTTTTTAGCTATGGTTCCAAGTGGACAATGAGAATGGCTGCAGTCATAACGAAACATAGGAGTTATTTGTTGGTTTATGCTTTCTGCTGTTTGAAAGGTCACAACAGAGCTATAACCTTCTGTGCTTAAACCAGACCCGGATGGTTACTCAGGGCTCTCCAGTCAGCAATCAGCACCCTGTTTTCCAATTGCCCACTGCCCAAATGCCTCCCACTTTAATGATGGCTCTAGGGCAGTCATTTCTCATGGGGAGAGCTGTGTCTTTATTGAGTCCTGAAAGTGTGGCTCTGGCCAGATTGGGAGTCATTATATTCTCCCCAGCAGGAAGCTGCCTAAGGAAAGCACAGTGTTTGAAAGAGTTGCCTCTATATCTAAAGATTCAATACATTCTTTTTTCCCCAAAAATTCTTTTTATAAAAAATGTATAAAATTATTTGTATTTTACCTTTAAAATTTATATATCTTTATTGTTGAGGGTATTACATATGTGTCCCATTTTCCCCCATTGCTCCCCTCCATCAAGTTCCCACCCCAATAAGAACGATGTGGCTTGCATACACAATGGAATATAAATCAGCCATAAAATAGAATGAAATCCTGCCATTTGCAATAACATGGATGGATCGGGATGTTACGCTGAGTGAAATAATTCAGACCAAGATTTCACTTGTATCATCAAACCAAACCAAACAAAAAACAGACTGATAGAAACAAAGAACAAATTGATGGTTGCCAGAGAGGAGGAGGTAGAGAGATGGGTGAAAAAAAGATAGTCACTAGTGTGAGATAACTTTACAGGGACACAAATGGTTACTGGACTTCGTGTGGGGAGCACATCTTAAGATACATAAATATCAAATCCGTGCTGTATGTACACCTGAAACTAATATGATATCGTATGCCAACTAAACGTTAATAAAAATATTCAATTAAAAAGTTGAAGAGATTAGCCAAAGAACACATATTGGTAGCCCATGGAGACACACAACAGAGTGGTGAAGGCCAGGGTGGGCATAGGGGTGGGAGCTGGAGCTGGGTGGAGGTGGGCAAAGAGGGAGAAAATGAGGGACATCTGTAATAGTGTCAACAATAAAAAATTTAAAATTAAAATAAAGAAAGAGCTATCTCAGCACCAGGCTATACAGGGATGTTTGTGCTGTCCTAGGACTAGTGAATGAAAGAGCCTTTGAATGGCTTTGCCATAACAACAAAAAGAGAAACCATAATCAGTAGCAGATAAAAGTAAACAGGGCTTATACTTTTCTCTGTGTTAGAGTTAATTTCAATTAAAATTATCAATTTGTTTGGCCATTTGCAAATAGTTTCTCTAATTCAATTGCTTCTTTGGCTCTCTGCAGTGATGATTGCTATAATAGATAACTCCACTCCAAAGAGCCTGAACTAACTTCACTTGGGATCAATACTGGGCAAAATTAAAATTGAATTTATCTGGTGAAGTTTAAATTGAATTAATTTAATGGATGTCTGTGAGGAAACTCATGTATTCCTGCACAGTAAGTCATACATATTGAGTATATTTTTTATTTCAAGTTTCCAACATTCTGATGTTATTTATAAAATATGCATTTATAATATATGACAGTTTGTATAAAAGTTGTTTTCTATTAATTTAAAATAAATAGAAATGAATATGAAATACAGTCAGAAAGAAGAAAGACAAAAAGAATCAAGAAACAATATTGGAAGCTTCCCATTAACTCTTAGAGCAGATTTTTACCCCCCAAGGATTAAAGCTTTTCAAATCTTCTCAAGATGTTCCAAATCCTTTGGAGGAAATGTTGTATAATCATGGATTACTGCCTCCTTCCTGATTTATGTGATTGTGAATAAGCCATTTAAGCTATCCTCTCTTATCCTATGCTGTCCTCTTGAACAGGGTCTAGAATTTATTGATTTAGATGTTTGACAGTAGAAGGAGGTGATGCATAATTTTATAGCCTGTGCCCTCTCACAATCTTGAACCCCTAGGGGAATGTTGGAGAGCCGGTTTCGACCCAACCCCCACAGGCCAGGCCAAGGGACCCCACCAGTGCATGAATCCGTGCACTGGGCCTCTAGTATGCATATAAGGTCTTTGGTTAATCTCTTCCCACCCTCCCCTCTCCCACTTTCCTCTGATATTCACCAGTCTGTTCCATGTTTCCATGCCTGTGCATTGAGCGTCTGCCCCTGGTGGTCAGTGTGCATCATAGCTACTGGTCAAACAGTCAAATGGTCACTTAGGCTTTTATAAATCCTATATAATAAAAGGCTAATATGCAAATTTTCCCCTTGACTGGGAGTTCGACCAGGAGTTTGACCAAGGGGTGGGGCTGGCTGGCCAACCGCCCACAGCCCCTTCCCCCAGCCGGCTTCGCCCCCAATCAGCCCCCCCACCCAATTGACACCCCCACCCAATCAGGGGCAGGGGTGGGGCCAGCCGGCCAACCTCCCATGTCCCCTCCCCCCATCCAGCCTGGCCCGGTCAGCCCTGATCGGGGTGGACCAGCAGGACCCCACCTATGCATGAATTTGTGCACCAGGCTTCTAGTAGATAATAAGTATGCAGTATTACTTTACCATATTTTCAGAAAAATAGGTTTTGCTTGTGGAGCCTAAGGAAAGATTCCTTTGATGTGAATCCCAAGAAAGAATTTATATGCTGAGATGGTCTCCCCATGGTCAACCAAGGTCCCAAATTTTATGAATAATAACAGTCTAGTAGTCATTTGCTCACAGGGGCTTCTCACTACTTGCTTACTAGGAAGAACCTCAGACTGAACTCTCAGTTTCCTGCCCTATGCTCTGCTTCTGTACACTGTCTGGGACAATCATTGCAGGGAAACCTGATTTCATCTTTCTACCAAGGGACTGAGACCTGTCCCATCCAGTCATAACTGCACAATTTGGAAACCTCATTTACATAAACCAGACCTAATTGAGAACCTGAGCAGGAAGGTTCACTATAAAAGGTGGCCTCCCCTTTGTCTCCATGGAACACAGTGTAGGCTTCTATCAAATCTGTGTCTCTCAGACTGCTCAAATAAATGTTTATTATTCTTCACTACAGTCTAAAATTAATTTTGGTTTATACACTTTAAATTTATTCAATCTTAATTACTCAAAAATATGTTTATTGAGCCCTTACTCTCAACTAGTCATTGCTGGATTCTGAGAAAAAAATAATAAAATATTTCTATCTTCAAAGAGATAGACTCAAGAAGGGTTTAAGTAATTACAATAAATCAATAATATAATAAATGTGATAAATTACAGAGTTTTGTTTAAAGCTCCATGGGAGCACAAAGGAGGAGCAATTGAGATTTCCTGGAGGAGAAGGAGTCAGGGAGTTGTGGATATGTGATGATTGAAGTGGGTCTTAATAGACACCAGGAGATTCTAGAGCAGCCGTGCGCAAACTTTGGCCTGCGGGCCGGATCCGGCCCGTTCAACTGTTCTATCCGGCCCGCGGAGCCGAAAGAGCGGAGGGTTCTCTTGCTCTCCCCTCTGCTCCTTCACCAGCAGCAGTGTTAACATGGCAACGTTGGGAAACACGGCCGCAGCTCCTTCTTCTGAGTGGGCGGATATAAATTCAGTAGAAGGAACAACCTCTCAATCTTCCAGAGGCTCCTTGTAATGCCCTCGGACGCATCTCCCGACATCACCCTGGGAATGCGTAGACACGTTATAGTGGTGATGTAGGGAGACACGTCCCTGGAGAGCACAGTATCAGAGCACAGTTTGAAATGAATAAAACTATTGAAATAAAAAAAAAAAAAGACCGTACCCTTTTATGTAATGATGTTTACTTTGAATTTATATTAGTTCACACAAACACTCCATCCATGCTTTTGTTCCGGCCCTCCGGTCCAGTTTAAGAACCCATTGTGGCCCTCAAAAAGTTTGCCCACCCCTGTTCTAGAGGGTTGACAGAGAATAATCACAGAAGAATTCTTAGGTCGTTCGCTTTCTTTCATTTGCAAATAGAAAAGCCAAAATAAAGATGGCACAATGCAAAGGTGGAAGCTCCTTGAGGCTCCAATTGACTCTTCATGTGTGTGTAGTGGCACTGGGGTTCCCTGTTTCTGACAGTGCTGGAGGCAGAAATTCCACTATAATTTGACTCTTCCGTTTAGCCTAGTGATCTGAACCTAGCAAGAGCTCACAGACTGTGTTAATTTGTTAACAATGAAACAGAATTTCTGGACTGGAACACGCGGTGTTCCCCTGGGCAGACTGGTTCCTGGGCTCTTTGTCCAGCAGCGTTGAAGAATGGATCCACGGACGGAAGGTGGTATAGCAAAGGTGGACATTTATTGAAGAACAAGTACAGACTCCCACATGGGGAAAGGGAAAGAATCTCACAGCACAGACTCCCACGTGGGGAGGGGGAAAGAGTCCTACTGAGTTCCTCTTAGATCTTTGTGCCTTGCTATCTCCTCTGATTGGTCACTATTCCCTTAGACTGGTTACTATAGTAACTTCTGAGCTCAGAGGTCTAACCTCACATGGGATTTGTGAGGTTTTTCCTCCCCTCCTTTCTTATTGTTTTCCTATTCCCTTTGGGGTTTCCTCTTCTCCTTCTGGATGAAGGGCTTCCTTCCCTTTATTTTGTAAATATAGACCTTTTGCTGTTTTCAGTTCCCTCATTCTATGGAAATGTACCTGTTGCAGCTTTTTGGTTCCCCTATTTCATGGAAACATACCTTCTGCTGCTCTGCAGCCCTGTGCTTCTTCTATGGTCCTCTAAAATTTCCTAAATTTGTCTTTTTCACCCCTAAAAATTCCTGTTTCACTAGGTATTACATTTATGAGGTAGACTATTATGCACTTTGTATAACCTGAAATGACAGAAATAATTTGTAGGTGTATTAAAATATAAAGTCAGTTGGAAGACATCTATACTAATAATAGCCTAGGGCTGTCATGACCTAAATGAACAGATGGATGACCGGTCACCAGGAAGTGCATGGAGCACCTCTCGGTTCCTCCCCCACGGTCCACAGGCTCCTATCACAGCAAGGCTGGTGGCAGGTGGGCAGGTGGGGTGGCGGGGCAAGGCAGGCGTGGTGAGGTTGTTAGACTCTGCCCCGGGACCGGGCCAGAGGCGTAATGACCTCACTGCTGCCTTGGCGGCTGCAGATCAGGCCCAGAGAGAAGCAGGGCCTGATCCGCAGCCATCACGGCTGCTGGTGAGGCCTGGAGAGAGAGAGAGGTGGGGCCTGATCAGCAGCTGCTGCGGAGGCTGTGGATCAGGCCTGGAGATAGGCCCGGAGAGAAAGGCAGCTATCAGGAGGGCCATTCTGGATTTCCCAGAAAAGCCAATGGCTGCGTAGGAGGCGGAGCTTTTGACACTGACTGGCATAGAAACTGACCAATCAGAACCTAATCTGGGTGAACTGTGAAGGAAGAACCTAAGGTAGGGGCTGAGGAGGCATTTTAACAGTTGTTTGGTGTAAGGTGTAAGAAAGCAGTTCGATTTTTTAATAACAGGTTTGGCAGTATAGTGCATATAGCTGGCTATCAGTCCAGATATAGGGATTATGTATTTTTGTCTGCAAAGAGCATCTCCTCCTGCTGAAAAAGGCTTCCCCCCCATTTAAGCAATCCTATCCTATATACTCTATCTATACTAATAAAAGTGTAATATGCTAATTAGACTGGATTGACCGGCCATCTTCTGGACGTCTGACTTCCTTCTGGACAAAGCCATGGTGGTGGGGGCAGAGGCAGAGGCAGTTAGGGGCGATCAGGCCGGCAAGGGAGGGAAGTTGGGGGCGAGATCAGGCCGGCAGGGGAGGGCAGTTAGGGGCAATCAGGCAGGCAGGGGAGAGCAGTTAGGTGCGATCAGGCCGACAGGGGAGAGCAGTTAGGGGCAGATCAAGCAGGCAGGCAGGTGAGCGGATGGAGCCAGTGGTCCCAGATTGTGAGAGGGATGTCCGACTCCTGGTTTAGGCCCAATCTGGCCTAAACCGGCAGTCAGACATCCCCCAAGGGGTCCCCAATTGGAGAGGGTGCAGGCAGGACTGAGGGAACCGCCCCCCCGCCCCCTGTGCATGAATTTCATGCACCAGGCCTCTAGTTTTATTATAATAACTGACAAAGCAGGGTATAATGTTTCAGAGTGTACAACTTTGTAAAAATATACATAGACATTAAAAAGGAGGAAGGAAAAATAATAGTGGTTGCCTCTGGAAGGCAGGATCATGGTTGTTTGTTTGTTTGTTTGTTTGTTTGTTTTTACACTTTATGAACTTTATAGTTTTTCTACTAACAACACTATTTTCTTTTACAGTAATAGAAGCTTTATTTTTAATATGTGGAATTTTCAATTCAGCAACATCATCTAATTATTTCTCTCTTGAAAGTGAGAGTTATTTTATATCTCCATTAGATGGTGGTAGTGGCAGCACTTCAGATCTTGAAAAAAGCATGGTTTTAGATCATTTTGCTTTTTCTCATTTACAAAGACAAGGCTACTGTCAGTGATTCCTCAGTTAGGTTTTTTTTCTTCTTCTTTTATCCTTCTATGCATCTGAAGCTTATGTAAATTGTTCCCCTTCCTAGAGTTGGTTGTTAATATGTGACTAACCTTTGGGCCCTGAGCTGGCCTGAAGCTTGGCTAAAAGAAGCAACCACATTCTCAAAGCTGCTTCAGAATAAGTATGTTGGTTGTGCGGTTATCCAGCAAACCCACAGTCATGCTTTGGGGCATCCGTTCTGCTGCCCTTCTTTCTGCAATTACACCTTTTGATCTCATTGATTTGACTGCCAGGGTGGTCTCTTCTCTCTACCCTTTTGATACGGAATTTTTGGACTGGAACTGGATTCTTTGTCTGCAGGAGTCAAAGAATGAATCCACAGACAGAGGGTAGTATAGCAAAGGTGGAGATTTATTGAAGAGCAAGTACAGACTCCCAGGTGGGGAGAGGGAAAGAGTCCCACAGAACTGTCTTCCTGTCTCCATGGTTTATAAAGGCTGCAGTTCCTATGTCCTGACATCCCCTCTGATTGGTCAATATTCCCTTTCTAATTGGTTACCATAGTGACTCCTGAGGTCCTCCTCCCTCATTGTCCTCCTATTCCTTCTGGGCTTTCTTCCTTTTTCTTTATTTTGTAAATATAGACCTTTTTTGGTCTTCCAGTTCCCTTATCTTATGAAAATATATCTGTTGCTTCTTCCTTGTCTTATGTAAATGCAACTATACCAGGCTTCCTTGTGTTATGGAGATGTACCTTCTCCCAGTCTGTAGCTCTATATTTTTCCATGGACCCCAATTCTAAAAATTCCCTAAACCTGCCTATATTCCCCTAAAATTCCTGTTTCACTTTGCCCACAGGCAGCAAGGGTAACAGGATTCTCCTTCTTCCCCAGTCACATCAGCAAGGTTGACCTCATGTG
This sequence comes from Plecotus auritus, assembly GCF_963455305.1. NCBI lineage: Eukaryota > Metazoa > Chordata > Mammalia > Chiroptera > Vespertilionidae > Plecotus > Plecotus auritus. Next base: position 102,957,346 of record NC_137774.1, on the reverse strand, counting down.
GGGGAAAGTCTTACTTTGTTTACCCTTTTGATGTTTGAAGACTTCTCTGTGTAAGCAACTGGATAATATTTCACCAATGGAGAGGAAATTAACAAGTAAAACTATGAGAACCCCACACTTTGGAATGCATCTCGATGGTCCTTGCCACATTAGATCCACGTTATGTCTATCAGTCTCCCTACAGAGATGCCAGCCTCCTAGTTTTAATTCTTTCCCTCTTTGATGATGCAAACACCATCTGACCAGTGTGCAGGCTTAATAGCCAAGTTCAGTAGCATCTTTCCTTGTATCCTCTGGTGCAGTGTTTCAGCTGCAGGTAGATCTTCTCTAGTGTGGGCTAGCAAGACCGACTGCTTCAGTCCCTATGTTGGGTGAAAGCCCCAAAAGTTTAAGTTCAGGATGGAGTCCAAAGAACTGACACATATAGCCTTATGCACATTCATAATAACTGTCATAGGAGGAACTTGCACACACAGGCAAAGCAGCTGCTATCAGTGGTGGCCGGCCAGGAAGAACCCACACCCCTCCAGGACAGGGTCTCTTTTTATAGGGGGCTAGTAGTAAAACCATATGGTGGGTAGTCACATAGACCACCAGAAAGAACAATTCCTAAGTTAATAGATAACATCAGGCAGTTATCACACTCTATCCACTCATTAACCTCTTTCCTGGGGGCATGACGTTTATCTTTGGGTAGCATTCTGGTTTTCTGGGTAGTCAGCCAAGCTTGAGGCTACAGAGAATGAAACAGTCACAGAGAATTAAACACAGAGTCCAACATTGCCCAGATGCCTTTTTGGAGCCATATTGAATCCAAAGTGAGTTCCCTTAGATCCTGTAAAGAGCTGTGTTTAAGGGTAGGGTATGGGGAGGGGAGGGTATCGGGCAGGGGAGAAACAGTACCCATCCAATGAAAATTAGGTAGTTATTATGAAGGTCTTGCTTTACAATATTGTTACAGGAAAATAGGGCAGAGACAATGTGTACAGCTGAGTCAGGCATTCAGAGAAGCTATTTCCTCAGTTACACAGGGCATTCTTCGCCCCTCTCTAACCTCACAATGTGTGCTCTGGGATGTTAGGTGAAACAAGAGCCTGAGTGAGGGCAGCTCACCTCAGCAGGACTCTTGGAGAGAGGCAACAAAGATTTCATAACTTGAGTCATTTGTGGTGATCTCTCTATAAAAACATATATTCATTTATGTATTTAATATAAAAGATAGCTTTTTATCACACAACACTGTGCCAATAGAAGAGGTATATAATGAGGATATACTTTATGTTCTATGAGTTAGCTGTGTAGGTAGATACTCCTATACATGTATAACATAAAGCCATAGTAGTGTCCCAAAGTTGGCAAATATGCAAAATGAAAGTAAAAACATGTTAATGCATCTTTTTAGTATTGGAAAATTGATGATAAGAATTGATCATGGGGTAGAGACTTTCATGTGTGAAACATATATTAAAACAAGTGCTGAGGGAATGGGAATGTAATGCTTTATTCAGAAGGACTATATAGTGTAACTGTTGAATGGTATATGTACTGTTAATCATTTACATTCTAATAGAGCTAGTTATTAATAATAGGAAAGGAGCAAAGGGAAGGCCAGGCATTATAGGCATGTTCCCTGCAAAACACTGGGGGAAGGGGACTGGACAAAGGAAAGATAGACACGTGCCCAGTAAAGTTGGGATGACATTGGGAAGATACTTGCCTGTTAATTACACCTGGGGTCAGAGATGTTTGGCCAAAATGGGCATGGCCACTGCAGGGGCAAAAATATTTGGGGTGTATAACCCCCTAAACAAAAAAGTTCGCTTTTTTGGTTCTCTGGGAACTTGTGTGCCTCTGGGCTTGTGGCCCAGACTCTTTTGCTCCTGCTTCCCTGCATTCACTACATGACCCACAGCCATGTGGACCTCCCACACACTGGACTAATGGACTGTAACTAGCCTGATGCTGAACTGGACCCAACTCCAACATGAAAAGAAAACTCTGGACACCGATTTTGATTCTAGCTTTACTGAAACCCCAGCTACACGGGAAATGGGGCTTTGGAAACCCAGGGATGTAATTCCATGGAAATAGAGCTTTCTACCATATCACATCCTCTGTGGGGGCCTCCAGAAATGCTTATTCCAGTAGTACCTCAACAATCCCACTTTCACTGATAACTGATAACATTGATCTCCTAGAGGTGTTTGCTACAGAGCATCAACTACTTCAAACTGGATATATGAAAAGAACCATCATCCAAGCCTGTCAGTACTTAAGGAAGAAGCCCTTTTCTTTAGACTGAGGGTCCAGATTTTTTAGAGAGCAAAATAGACCCCTACAAGTAAAATGAGAGCGCTAAATGTTGTAGGACAGTGGTTGGCAAACTGCGGCTCGCCAGCCACATGTGGCTCTTTGGCCCCTTGAGTGTGGCTCTTCCACAAAATACCACGGCCTGGGTGAGTCTATTTTGAAGAAGTGGCGTTAGAAGAAGTTTAAGTTTAAAAAATTTGGTTCTCAAAAGAAATTTCAGTTGTACTGTTGATATTTGGCTCTGTTGACTAATGAGTTTGCCAACCACTGTTAGGCTATGTGGGAGTGTCCACATGGCATCAATGCCCCTGAAGCAGTTCTGTTTTCAGGCTGCAAGTTCCATTATTTTCTAAAGACAGGATAAGCAACGAGAGAGCTGACAGTTTTAATTGCCTACTAAGCTGATCACATGGTTCTGGTACAGAAGAAACAAGTGACTAATGTTTCCCAACACATGATTCAATCATCAGTTCCACATTCAGGACTTGTCTTGGGTTCGTTTGAAATTACAACATGTCCCCATGTTGTGTAATAAAGGTTTGGCTAGCTTTCTTCCCTGGATCCTGGGAGGGGGACTAAATCCTTTGGATTTCCTGAATAATAAAAGTGTCGTTATTATTCATGATTCCCTTCTGAGTTTGTACTAATGAGGTTATTCATGGCTGTCGCTTAGCTAGTTTCAAGGAGGCTGGTCATAAGGCAGTCATGTGATGAGAGGGTTGGGACTTTGTCCAACCTCCAGTGAGGGGAGGAGGACTGGAGATTAATTTCAATGATGTGGCCAAGGATAGAATATAACCCCAGTAAATTCCCTAGACCCACGGCTCAGCGGAGTTTCCTGGTTGGTGAACCCATCCATGTGCCTGGAGGGTAATACACCCTGATTCCATGGGTTGAGATCGTGGAGGCTCTGTGTTTGGGACATGCCCAGACCTTACCCTGTGTGTTTTTTTATTTGGCTGCTCTGAATTGTATCCATCATAATAAAACTCATTGTAAGTCTGGTGCTTTCCTGATTCTGTGAGTTATTTTAGCAAATTATCAAATCTGGGGAGTCATGGAAATCCCCAAATGAATAGCCAGTTGGTCAGTAGTGCAGGCACCCTGAGGATCACTCGAACTTGTGGCTGGCATCAGAAATAGGAACATTCTTGTAAAGACTAAGACCTTAGCATGTGGGGTCTATACTAATTCCAAATAGTGCCAGAACTTAATTTCAGTATATTAGTTGATGGTAGACTTATTTGGGTTGAAACAGAAGATTCCAAAAGGAATAATGTATTATTAAATTACCCACTGACACATCTTTTGTTAATTGAGAATAACAAAACTTTAACAGACATAGCCATTTTCTAAATCTTGGAACTTGATATTATTCTTTATCTCAGTTACTTACTGGGATAAGTTTTGTCTACAGGACTAACTTTGACTGGATATAGCTGGGATAGTTTCATCCACACTGATTCCATGATCAGGATTATGAGTATTACTAGCATCATGTTAAGTGCCCATGTGACTTACTGTGGTATTCAGTAACTGAGAAAAGGGGTGCTGGTAGCAGAGGTTTGATCTTTGCTATTGGTGATGGAACTGTATGACTGATCCTCTTTATCATGCAGATGAACGAGAATGCCTGAAAAGACAGATATAGGCCAAGCAGCTTGCACTTACATATAGGTTGTCCTATGGTGGCTTCATGATTATGTATTCAAACTCAGTTGAATCACAGGAGGCCTGAAATAAACTTTTTCCCAGGAAAAAACTGCTTCATGTTTAATATCGCTATGTCTAATAAGGCCTTTTAACCTATTGTTGATTGCCAGAGATCCAGGGAATAACCCATGCCTACACTCTCCTTTTGTGTTCTCTTTATTGTAGTTCTTTTTCCTTCTATATTATAGAAAGCTCCATTTACCTTACAGCAGTTGTAAACAATTTATGAATTATCCACTCAATAATAATAATCTCTTTTTATGTCATATTTTACATTGATATTTAGTATAGAGCATGAAGATAGTTTTGGGTTTTCACAGAAAGTTTAGAGTTTTTATATTTAATTTCGATGTCTATTTAATTCTGGAGAGATTCATGAGGGTGCAACATTCTGGAAGAGTTGGGGGAAGGTGAGCTTAGCGAAGTCACTGAGGACAATAGCAGAAGCTAGGAAAATAAAAATTGATGATCTCTATGTTTCACCATTTATCCTATATGAACTAAATTGGGAATGTGATTTAAAACAAACACTCTCCTATCACTTTACCCCACAAAAACTGTAGCTAAGTGAGGAAATCTAGAGTACTGTATCACGTTAAATGGCTTTAAGACTATATTTGCTTGTCACTTCACAAAGATAACCAATGCAACATAAAAGTTGTCCCTCCAGGATGTCACACTGTTAACACTGTGAATCTTTCTTTCAGACACTTTGATGGAGATCAGAACTTCTGAGTCATTTGGCATTTGTTTGTCCTACATTTCATTTAAGGCAAGCACATTTTTTATGACATTCCCAATGTAAGTGTTGAAATTACTTGTTTTGTAAATGTGTCACTGGTAATTCATATTGCATAGGTACAGAGTAGAAACAAAATCTAGTTGAACATTCAGGTTCACTGTCAGCTGTTTGGCACTACTTAATAGTAAAGTGTATTCTAAATTCTGGTTGAGTTCTGCTTCACTGTTTTGAATGGATGATCTGGGGTCAGGGATAGGGTTGAGCAAAGTGAAATAAAATGTAATGAAAACTCATTTATGTGACAGATGGTTTATAATCACTCTCTCATTTTATATTAATAGTTTAATGCTAGGTGGTCTCATGCCCATATTATATGAAAAGGACTTAATGCAGATTAAATAACGTTCTCAGTGTCATAGAATTACAAAGCATAATTCCAGAATCATATATATGCAATTTTTAGTTTGTCACATGTTGAATCTGCTGTTTCTCTTCTTTCTCTGCTTTCTTTTCCTCCTCCAATTCTTCTTTTCTTTTATTATGTATGTATAAAACCAATCAAAATCATCTAATGGTTTCTGATAACTGTAGGATTCAGTGGCGAGAAGAAATATATACCTGAGACTTCTTCAAGTTCTAATTGAAATAATTTATTGACATGTTTGATGGTTGGATTTGCATTAGGCTACTTTGTTTATGCTTCACTAAGCTATTATTTTTGTTTTTATTGCCATACAGCAGCTAAGTTGAAATGTAATTAGCAATTCTAATCGCTAAGTATCTAATCAGTAGTAATTATTGGTTGGGTTTTCATGCTTCATAGGATCTAATGTTCTATTTGGTGCTCTAGCATTCAAACTCTATGTGATTTTGTTTATATTAATAAAATTATAGTGTTTGGGAAAAGTATGTACTTTGACTTCAGCAATCGTGAGTTCAGATTATTAATGGTGCCACCATAGGCTGGTTACCTATTTTTTCTGAATCTTAGTTACTCCATCTGTAAAATTGGGGCATATTAGGAAACCAGTTAAATAAATTTTTAAAGGGTAAAATTATGACACTTATGCAAATATAAAATGAACACGTGCCAGAAGTTTTATTTATCATTAATTATTGTAGAAACCAGAAGGATATTACAACAGGTTTAAGGGAGAATTTAAATTACCACATGGATATAGGTAATTAGGAATATTTTAATAAATTTACAAATAGGTAGGATTGTTGGCTTTTTCCATAAGTCAAGCATCCCTCTACTGAAGGAATTCATTTGCATGTCTATGGTCAAAAATTATTTCCATTTCAATGAAATAGCTGCAATTTACAGAGTTGTAAAAAGCTCAAAGTCAATGAAAGGCACAAATCTATTAGAATTAGAAGAGTGTGCCCTAGAAAGTGCTAAGTTTTCTGTCGAAGACTTCCATTAATCATTTTTGGTTCACATATATTTATGAATGATATAATATATATGTATATAATTATTAACGCATAAAATAAAAATTTATAATAATTAATTCAAACTACTTATATGTTAAAGAAAACATTACTTGTGACACTTGTTAAAGAATGCTAATGCAGACCTGGCCAGTGTGGCTCAGATGGTTGGAGCATTGTCCAGTACACCGAAAAGTTGTAGGTTCAATCCCAGCTTAGGGCACGTATGGTATCGATGTTTCTCTCTTTCTCCTTCCCCCCTTTCTCTAAAATAAACCAAAACTAAAACAAAACTTTATTCAGAGAGACTACTATAGTGGGTTTTATAGTAGGGGGGAAAAATTTGGCTCACCTCTGAATACAAGGACAAGTAGAGATTTATAGTTAAAAAAGCAGGGTAGGAGTTAATGAGTGGGAAACTACTAAGAGGAAACCTCAGGGATAAGGGGGTGTTCTGGCTAAACTGACTGAAGGCTGCAGGTGGAGGATAAAGAATTTCATCAAGATTTAGCTTAAGGGGAAGATGGCGACCGGCAGGAAGGTAGGGAGGGAGAGAGTGTGAGAGAGTGAGGAACCCATAGAGGAGAGTGTAGACGTGTGTGGTATGTGTATGTATGAGGTAGGGACAGTTAGATTCTGCAGGTCCTCCAAGGGGCTGCCAAACCGGGCAGTCTTAGACAGCAGAGCCCTGCACACAAAGCGGACACTTCTGGGCGGCTGGTGCGGGCACGGAGACCATGCCATCTTGAGAAACAGAGCTGCTTGAGACTAGGATCCTGGTCTCAGACATAAACCAGGACCCTGCAGCCACTGGGGACAGAGAACTGCGACCACAGCTTCAGACCAACAAACAACAAGAATCCAGACTTCCTGGCAGCAGATTTCTGTGAGTCAAAGAGCCTATCCTCCTCCCCGCAGGCTCACGGATAGCGCCATAGTAACTGATAGACCCACCCCTCGCTGGAGCCACAGCGCCCCTACAGTGAATTTGAGCTTGAGAGAGAGCGTGTGGATCGCAGCGCTGCAACTGGAATTTGAGAGACTGGAATCTGCTTCCCACAATGCAATTGGGTGAACAAACCCGAAGCCCATGCAGGGCGGCAGTGCCACCTGACTTTGATTCTGGGCAAGCACACACAGAAGTCAGTTTTCCGCAGCGCAGGCACACCACAGAGCTATTGTGCAACCCAGTCCCCCATGGTGACCTGGACCCAAATTCTCCTGGCAAGAGGCAGCACTGAGCACCACCAACTTGACTCTGTTTCTTACCGTGTGCGCCTGGGATCCCTGACTCACAGTGCATTCACACTAAGAGCCAGTGACTCCAATTCTTGGTTCATGCGCACACGGGGACCCTGATTCTCAGCGAGAAGCCGCATGAGGCAACAGAGACTCTGATACTCGATTTTTGGTGCAGACACTGGAAAACTCTGACTCCTGGCACGTGCTAGGGGACTCATTTTCGGCACACGTCAACAGCACAGTGCAGGCGGGGTCAATGATTCTAGGTGTGCACACGAGACCACAATGAACGCTGGGAACACTGACCCTGGGAAAGCCTGGTTTCCACCAACCCACGGCAGCCACACATCCTAGTGTCGGAGCACTTCAGTGAAATTCAGGTGGTGCGAAGTTCCCATGGCACACGGCCCAGGTCCACGCAACTCGAAGTTTGAACCTTCTGGTGATAGTCAGAATGGGGAGACGACACAATCCCCAGAGGAAAGAAAATGAGGAGTCGCCAAGAAAGGAAATTAGTGAAATTGAAGCATGCAACATGACCAAAAAAGAGTTCAGAGTAATGGTCGTGGAATTTACACATCGGATGGATAAGAAAATTAACAACCTATGCAAGAATCAGGAAGAAATGAGAAGTGATATAGCTACAATCAAAAACTCCATGGAAAGTTTCAACAGTAGACTAGAAGAAGCAGAGGACCGAATTAGTGAGTTAGAAGATCAAGTACAGAAACAAGCTCAATCTGAACAGCAATTGGAGAAAAATATTAAAAAAGCAGGAGGAAAGCCTAAGGGAGCTTTGGGACAACATGAAACGAAGTAACATACGTATAATAGGGCTGCCAGAAGGACAAGAAGAGCAGCAAGGGTTAGAAAATCTATTTGAAGAAATAATGACAGAAAACTTTCTGGATATAGGGAAGAAAAAAGTTACACAAGTACAGAGAGTCCCAAGTAGGATCAACCCCAAAAGACCCACACCAAGACATGTCATAATTTCAATGGCAAATATCATCGACAAAGAGAGAATCTTAAGGTGGCAAGAGAGAGAGAGAGAGTTACCTACAAAGGAACTCCCATTAGATTATCAAATGATTTCTCAACAGAAACACATCAAGCTAGAAGGGAATGGAAGGAGGTATACAAAGTGTTGCAAAGCAAAGGACTAAATCCAAGAATACTCTATCCAGCAATACTATCAATCAAAATTGAAGAGGAAATCAGGAGCTTCGCAGACAATAAAAGGCTAAGGGAGTTTATCACCACCAAACCAACAATGCAAGAAATGCTAAAGGGAATACTGTAAAAAGAAGAAATAAACAGGTAAGCAGGAACACAGACACAAAAATAGATACGACTACAAACAAATACCTTTCAGTAATAACTTTAAATGTAAACGGACTAAATGCTCCAATCAAAAGACATCGAGTGGCTGAATGGATAAAGAAACACAACCCATATATATACTGTCTACAAGAGACCCACCTCAGAACAAGAGATTCACACAGATTGAAAGTGAAGGGATGGAAAAATATCTTTCAGGCAAATGGAAATGAAAAAAAAAGCTGGGGTAGCAATACTTATATCAGACAAAATAGACCTCAAAGTAAATGCCATAACAAGAGATAAGGAAGGCCACTTCATAATACTAAAGGGATCGGTACAACAAGAGGATATAACCCTGAAAAACATATATGCACCCAACACAGGAGCATCCAAATACATAACAAAACTCCTGGAAGATATCAAGGGAGAGATAGACAACAATACAATCATAGTAGGGGACTTTAATATACCACTGACATCACTGGATAAATCCTCTAGACAAAAAATCAACAAAGACACAGCAATCCTAAATGACTCACTAGATCAGATGGACTTAACTGACATTTTCAGAACATTTCACCCCAAAGCCATTGAATATACGTTCTTCTCAAGTGCATATGGGACATTTTCAAAAATAGACCACATATTGGGTCACAAGCAAAGTCTCCCCAAATTCAAGAAGATTGAAATCATACCAAGCATCTTTTCAGACCACAATACCATAAAATAAGAAATAAACTACAATAAAAACAATCCAAAAATTTCAATCACTTCGAAGCTGAATAGCGTGCTATTAAATAATGACTGGGTTACCAAAGAGATCAAAGAAGAAATTAAAAGCATCCTGGAAACTGATGACAACAAAAACACAACAATCCAAAATCTCTGGGACACAATGAAAGTAGTCCTGAGAGGGAAGTTTATAGCTCTACAAGCCTACCTCAAAAAACAAGAAAAAATGGTAGTAAATCATCTTACTCTACAACTCAAAGAATTAGAAAAAGATCAACAAGAAAAGCCCAGAGTGAGCAGAAGGAAGGAGATAATAAAGACCAGGGCAGAAATGAATGACATAGAGACCAGAAAAACAATACAAAAGATCAATGAAACCAAGAGCTGGTTCTTTGAAAGGATAAACAAGATTGATGAACCTCTAGCCAGGCTCACCAAGAAGCAAAGAGAGAGGACCCAAATAAACAAAATCAGAAATGAGAGGGGCGAAATAACAACAGACCCCACAGAAATACAAAGGATTGTTAAAAAATACTATGAATAACTCTACTCCAACAAACTAGACAACCTAGAGGAAATGGACATATTCCTAGAAAAATACAACCTTCCAAAACTCAATTGGGAAGATTTTAATAATCTCAATAAGCCGATAACTATGGAAGAAATTGAAGCAGTCATCAAAAAGCTCCCAGCAAACAAAAGCATGGGGCCAGATGGCTTCACAGGGGAGTTATACCAAACATTCAAGGAAGAACTAAAACCTATCCTCCTCAGACTATTCCAAAAAATTCAAGAGGAAGGAATACTTCCAAGCTCATTCTATGAAGCCAGCATCACCCTAATACCAAAACCAGATAAAGACAACACAATGAAAGAGAATTATAGGCCAATATCCCTCATGAACATAGATGCCAAAATCCTCAACAAAATTCTAACAAATCAGATCCAGCAATACATCAGAAAGATCATACACCATGACCAAGTAGGATTTATCCCAAGGGTGCAAGGATGGTACAATATCCGCAAATCAATAAACATGATATATCACATAAACAAATTGAGAGATAAAAATCACATAATCATATCAATTGACGCAGGAAAAGCATTTGACAAAATCCAACACCCCTTCTTGATCAAAACACTCAGCAAGGTGGGAATAGAAGGATCATACCTCAACATAATAAAAGCCATATATGAAAAACCCACAGCCAACATCATACTCAATGGACAAAAACTAAAACCATTTCCCCTAAGAACAGGAACAAGACAGGGATGCCCACTCTCACCACTCCTGTTCAACATAGTACTGGAAGAACTAGCCATTGCGATCAGACAAGAAGAAGAAATAAAAGGCATCCGCATTGGAAAAGAAGAAGTAAAACTGTCCTTATTTGCAGATGACATGATATTGTACATAGAAAACCCTAAAGACTCCATCAAAAAACTAACAGACTTAATAAATGAATTTGGCAATGTAGCAGGATACAAAATCAATGCCAAGAAATCTATGGCATTTCTATACACCAATAGTGAACTTATAGAAAGAGAGACTAATTAAGCAATCCCATTTACCATCACTCCAAAAAAATTAAGATACCTAGGAATAAACTTAACTAAGGAGGTAAATGACCTATATGCAGAAAATTACAGGACACTGAAAAAAGAGACAGAGGAAGATATAAATAGATGGAAGAACATACCGTGTTCATGGATTGGTAGAATCAACATCATCAAAATGTCCATACTATCCAAAGCAATCTACAGATTTAATGCAATCCCCATTAAAATACCAATGGCATTTTTCACAGACCTACAACGAACTTTCCAAAGATTCATCTGGAATAAAAAAAGACCCCGAATAGCTGCAACAATCCTGAGAAAGAAGAACAAAGTAGGTGGGATATCAATACCAGATATCAAGCTGTATTACAAAGCCACTGTTCTTTTTTTTTTTTTTAATATATTTTATTGATATTTTACAGAGAGGAAGGGAGAGGGATAGAGAGCTAGAAACATCGATGAGAGAGAAACATCGATCAGCTGCCTCCTGCACACCTCCCACTGGAAATGTGCCCGCAACCAAGGTACATGCCCTTGACCGGAATCGAACCCGGGACCCTTCAGTCCGCAGGCCGACGCTCTTTCCACTGAGCCAAACCGGTTTCGGCAAAGCCACTGTTCTTAAAACAGCCTGGTACTGGTACAAGGGCAGACATATAGATCAGTGGAATAGAATAGAGAACCCAGAAATTGACCCAAACCACTATGCCCAATTAATATTTGACAAAGGAGGCATGAACATAAAATGGAGTCAAGATAGTCTCTTCAACAAATGGTGTTGGGAATATTGGAAGATACATGCAAAAACATGAAACTAGACCACCAACTTACAACATACACAAAAATAAACTCAAAATGGATAAAGGACTTAAACATAAGATGGGAAACCATAAAAATACTACAGGAATCCACAGGCAGAAAAATCTTAGACATATGCCGAAGAAACTTCTTCACTGATACTGCCCCTAGGGCAATGGAAACTAAAGAGAAAATAAACAAATGGGACTACATCAAAATAAAAAGCTTTTGCACAGCAAAAGAAACCATCAACAAAACAACAAGAAAGCCCACTGCATGGGAGAACATATTTGCCAATGTCATCACCGATAAGGGTTTAATCTCCAACATTTGCAGGGAACTCATACAACTTAACAAAAGGAAGATAAACAATCCAGTCAAAAAATGGGCAACAGACTTAAATAGACACTTTTCAAAGGAGGACAGAAGGAAGGCTAAGAGACATGTTAAAACATGCTCAAAGTCACTAATTATCCAAGAGATGCAAATCAAAACAACAATGTGGTATCATCTCACACCCATCAGAATGGCTATCATCAACAAATCAACAAACGACAAGTGTTGGCGAGGATGCGGAGAAAAAGGAACTCTTTTGCACTGCTGGTGGGAATGCAGACTGGTGCAGCCACTGTGGAGAACAGTATGGAGTTTCCTCAAAAAACTAAAAATGGAACTCCCATTTGACCCAGTGATCCCACTTCTAGGAATATATCCCAAGAAACTAGAAACACGAATCAGAAAGGATATATGCACCCCTATGTTCATAGCAGCGCAGTTCACCATAACTAAGATTTGGAAACAGCCTAAGTGCCCATCAGCAGATGAGTGGATTAAAAAACTGTGGTACATCTACACAATGGAATACTATGCTGCAGTAAAAAAGAAGGAGTTCTTACCATTTGCAACAGAATGGATGGAACTGGAGAGCATTATGCTAAGTGAAATAAGCCAGTCAGAGAAAGACAAATACCACATGATCTTACTCATTTGTGGAATATAATGAACAACATAAACTGATGAACAGGGACAGATCCAGAGACAGAGAAGCATCGATCAGACTGCCAGACCGCAGAGGGAAGGTAGGGGAGGGTGGAGAAAAGGAGGAGAGATCAACCAAAAGACTTGTATGCATGAATATAAGCCTAACCAATGGACATGAACACAAGGGGGCGAGGGCATGAGGGGGCGGGGTTGGGGGGTTAATGGAGGGATGAGGACACATATGTAATACCTTAATCAATAAAGAAATTTTAAAAAAAGAATTTCATCAAATATCAAGGGTAGGAGATTTTTGCTAAAATAAACAAAAAGGATTCTTACCAAAACTAGACTAACTAGGCAAAGGACAGAGCTCAAGGGCAAATCCTAGTCAAAAAGAAAACTATGAAGAGGTTGACTAAAGTTTGATTAAGGAAAGAAGCTTTGACAAATATTAAGATTCAGGCTGATTAAATTAGGCTGTTTGCTGATTGAATGTAAAATGTTTGGCTGAAAGTGGGTCTTGGAATTGTTGGGGGAAGAAACATTTTTTCCCTTCTATCCTTCTAGGTTCTTCTAGTCAGTTTAAGAATTAAACTGACATAAAATGAATAGGAGAACCCAAGTTTAAATTCATACATGTGGAAGTTTCATAGATATGAGACCTAAATAAATGATCAATGCAGGCAGCTGTTATACTTTTTAAACAAAGAAACCATACATTTGTGAGGAACTGACAAGACAAAGAAGGCTTGGGTGCTTAGTTGGTAAAGAAGTAGGCTCCTCAGCCCTGGTTCCCTGTCTCTGGTGGTGAGGACGCCTTTCTACCTCCAGCTTGAGAGAGGGCATCTTCCACATGAGAGATTTATTCCCTGTTTTGAGGGGACAGAGACAAGAAGGCCAGAGTGTTCTTGCATCAGCTCTTTCTCAAGTAACTTTAATAGAAAATAATTGATATGCTACTTTGGCATATTTTTGGTCAGCCTGCCCTGAGCCACAATAGAATATGAGTCACCTTCTAAAGAAGAGCATAGTAAATGACCAAAAGTAAAGTGAGCCATTGCTCCGTTTGCTAACCAAACGCTTAAAATGTTAAAAGGCTTGTTAGATTTTAACACCTCTGTCTTTTGCATGAACAAATTGACAGCTTAGATTTATCAGGCTTATGGCATTTTTTACAATCGAGAATTTTCTTCTTTTTAATTATAAATTGGACCAGCAAAAGAGAACTATGTGTCTCAAAATAAAGGCTTCCACTCCACTGATCAAAACCACAGAAGATACCAGATGTGACACAACTGTCATCCTAGTTCTCTCTCCTAACAATAAAAAATATCGTGGCATGGAGTAGGAACTGAGGAAGACATGCAGCGAGCAAAGTAAAGGCTATGGGCTAAGATTATTTCTGATGAAAAAAGGGTTTGATTCAATTATTCAGTTATTGTTTGGGTTGGGGAGTTTATGTGTAACCCTTCAGCCCCAGATTCATTCTCTGCCCTTTCCTGCCCTTGGCGGAGCCCTGGGGAGCTGATTCCCCTGACTCCTTATCCTCTGGTTTCTTGTTCACCCTGGTCCATTGGAAATGGAGATATTTCTCCCTTCCCCTGTCCATACTGTAGTTCTGTCCCTTTCTGACTACCATGCAAGGTAACACTACCCTTCCCTTGCTTGCCCTTGTGATACTGGCTTCTGATTGTTGTCACTCCCAGGTCTCCCACTATCTCATCGCCCACACCTCTGAAAATAATACCAACACTGAAATCTCTTCATAATTCCAGCTGAGTATGTCTTCTGTTTCTTCTCAAGATTCTAATGAATTCAAGAAATTATAATAACAATAACCAATCATTGAGAAATAACTGTATCCTTGAGAATTATGTACCATATGTACTATATCATTTAATCCTTAAAAGTCTGTGAGGTAAATATTGCTATTGGCATTTAACAGACAAGGAAACTGAGGACAGCGAATGTCAATGGCTCTCCTGTGGAAACTAAAAAGAGGAATGTTTTCAATGATCGTGCTGTATTTTATAATCAACTGAAGGCTCATACTACCTTTAAAAAGTATAGTTTCTTTTTATTTGCATGATGTATTTTCCTCTCCTAAATAGTCCTGAACTCCTATCATAAATTATTTTATATTTCTTGAATAAGGGTCAAGTATGTGCTGTTCTACCTGTCTTTGATTGCATAAATCATCTCATTTTGTCCTAGTTAAGATGTTTCAAGTTACAGAACTCATAATATTATCACATTTATTACGAGCTAAGAGATCATTAATCATAGGTGGTCATAAAGGCTAGAAAAATTAACAATACAGTTTGGTGGAAATTGCGTTAATCATGTGGAATCTTGAAAATGTCATATTATAAAAATGCTGCTCTTTCTTGCAAGTACAACTCAATAAAATTGTGGTAGATAAAGAAAAGCAAACAAAATTAATGTTGTTCTGTATAACTAATTTCACCCAGTTACACAGTGCAGATATGTACCAGACCCTGTTCTAGGAAATTTATATATGCCACCACATTTAACCTTCCCTATGACCCTATAAGTTATATAAAGCTATCCATTTCTCAGGTATGGAAACCAAGAATCCATAATGTTTTCAAGGTCACATAACTATTAGGTAGCAGAACTAGAATTTGGACAGCAGTCTCTCTGACTCCAAATACTACTTCCCATTTAAGAAAGAAAAAATCGTAATAGTCTCATGTATAGGTTGGTTCAATTACATTTCAATTATTTAGTGCTAATGTTTTGAGTTAGATTTATTTGAACTATTTGTCCCATAGATACAGGCCAGTCCTACACAACATTTTTTGGTGTGGCCTGTGGAGTTGAGGGCTTTGCTTATAAAAGCCTATAATATTGAGTATCAGTGGGAGGCATGCAGTTTTACAGGCTCGGGTTTATAAACTATTGGTAGCTCCTTTCAATGTTAATATAAGAAAGAGACCTCTGCTTAGGACTAAAAATATAAAACATACTGGCTTTAAATGCAGTTCTATATTTATTAAGCAGGTCTTCATCTGGTCTTTTATTTGACTGTTTTGGAGTCTAAGGTTTGCTGTTGGAGGTTTACAGTAGTGTGGCTATTGGGAGCAGTCAAATCAGCTAGAGAGAAGCCATGTGTCTCCATTTCCCCCCATAAACTGTAAGTGAATTATAATGTGTTTCATCAGATTTTCTTTCATATTGTTACTTTATAATTAAAAACATAGCTTCGTGTATGCTAGAAAAATCCCCTGCTTCATATTTTGAAATGAGTTTTTGAAAACTACCCCCTGTTTCCATGGCCACAAACAAATGAATGGTAAAATTTACTAGAGCAGAGGATAATTCATAATCTTTATCTTAAAGCAGTACCTGATAAGACTGACAAGCCCTAGCTTATGATGTATTTCTCTTCTTTTTAATTTTTTAAAAATACATTTTTATTGATTTCGGAGAGGAAGGGAAAGGGAGAGAGAGACAAAAACATCAATGATGAGAAAGGATCATCAATTGGCTGCCTCTGCATGCCCCACACTGGGGAACTGAGCCTGCAACCCGGGCATGTGCCTGACCGGGTAACTAACCGTGATCTCCTGGTTCATAGGTTGGTGCTCAACCACTGAGCCACACTGGCCAGGTATGTAGTGTGCCTCTTCTTAATTTTCTGGCTGCTTCTGGTTATTTTTTCCCCTTGGTTTCTCCAGATTCTGCTGACATCAGATGAATCCTGAAATTCCATTCTTGGCTTCTTGCTCTTTTTTTTTTTTTTTTGGATCCCTCTTTCTTAATGTTCTCATCATGTCCCCAAAGATATATCAACATTATGTGCTAGGTCTCATCTATTAATGCCTGCTGTAGGTAGAGGCATCTTTTCAATCAGTATTTCTAAAATGCCACACTTCTTTTCCCCTCTCCAGCCCTGGTTTCATTCTGGATGTTTTACCATTGATATCTTATTTTGTTTTGGGCATTCAGCCCAACTTACTCCCTTTCTCTCATTCTCTTGCCCACATCATTAGTCATTGTCTTGTAGCTTCTTCATTATAGTGGTGCATCCCCTGCCTTTCTCTTTTTGCTGCTTTTGTTCTAATATAGGTATCCATTACCTACCAGTGGAAACTAACAACCTCATATATATACACTATACTATAAGGAAGGGTTTTTTAATTATTATTTTGAATATTATTTAAAACTAGAAACCTTAATTACCTGATCAGGATGATAAATGCCCTAGTATTGTCTCCTACAAGGTCTTTCTAGGTCTATTCTCTCTAATCTTATTCCCATAATTACCATCATTTGTGCCCTCATAGAATTTTATGCATAATATTCTCTAGCAATTGCCACATAGTTGTTGTTGGTGTGTGTGTCTGGGGAGTGGGGGTGCTTTAAACTCTCCTGACCTCAATGAGCTCTTTAAAGGCATGGCCATGTCTTACTCACTGTGGCCTCTCCAGTGTCAAGCATGGTGACTGGCATATAGTGGAGAGCTCAGAAATGTTTGTTTAGTTGAACAGAAAAATGTAGAATTGGATTGACTTTCCCTATAAGAAATATTATCTCTCAGAGAACCTGACTAGGCTTCCTGATGTTCACTGCATAGGAAACCACCAATGTAAAAAGATGGGTAGATTCCTGGCTAAGAAGAGACTTTAATGCACAATTTATCTTTGCTAATTTTCAGAGACAGTATTTTATAGAGATTGATCTGACAGTGTTCTAGTAAAGGTCCTAGAAGAATAAAGAAGGTTAGGAAGGTAAAAAGGTGTTGAAGTGATTCAGGTATGAGGTGAATCTGGAGTTTTGTAATGGAAGGAGAACTAGAGATGTATCCATAAAGGGAAGTTGAATCAAGGGAAGATAAAAAAAAAATAGAATAAAAAACTTGACTCTAAGACTGGAGGCAGGAGAAATTAGACATGAGAAATTAGAATTCTCTTTGTATGGATTTTGAACCATTCACTCTGATTGCAGATGGAACCAACTCTTAATAAAGTGTAAAGGATGAACTTTTGGACTCTTGAGCAACCTAAGCTCTGCTGCTCATGGGCTGCAACTTTTGAGAGAGGTTTGGGCACTGAAATTACTTTGGCATATTTTCATGAAAATGCCTTCCTTCACCTGTTTTTTCTCCCTTGGAAGAATAAAACAACATAGCTTAGCACTCATATTTTCCCAAATGCCAAGGCAGTTTGAGAACAAAACTTCTGTATGAATTCTAATCTCAGAGTAGCTAGGAGATCACATCTTTCAGAAAGATGTGACCTTTCAGAAATTTAGAAATTGTTGATTTTATGACGTTAGGTTGATTATCTTAAAATTCTTCAATGAATCTTTTCTAACATTGTCCATCCTTATAGAGTCTGTAGGGGGCCAAACCATCTTAGAGTGAGTTAAAGGGATTCACTCTTCAAGATATTCTATAACTTTAAAGGAATTGTTAGAAAATAGTTTTAAGAGCTGTGATCTGAGTGAAATGGGGCTAGAATATATTATTCAAATTACAACTTGGATTTCAGAGAAAATGCAATTTTGCAATTTTGTTTACAACCAATTCCTTTTGGGACTCATTTATTAGGATTTGGGAAAAGAAAGCAGTGAGGTAATTAAGCATAAAATTTAGCATAAAGCAAGTTTGACGTGGCCAGTTATACAGTTCAGTTGGATAATGATTGGTACCTAGATTGCTATCCTAATTGTTCACTACTCTCCCTAAGACAGGGTTGCTTTCGTGGGGGAGGCAAGGGAAAAGTAAGTAGTATGAAATATTTTATTATGCAGAGGGGAAGATGTTGTCCTTGGGAGTCATCTTTCCAGGTTCCTAGTTTTTGTCCACTTGGACAGGTTAGTTTCATGCGCATTGCTTAGGACCCATGGTCAGAAGACCCCATGCTTGGTTTAATGCTTTACGGCTCCTAATTTGAACTTCTTAATAATTTTGCCCGTGAGCTTGTGCTTTGTAAGAAATTCATGTGGGACAATGGAGCCTTTGGATTAGAAAAGGAAGATGCACACAGTATGTGCTTTTGCCACTCTTCCTTGCGGCCCTATTTAGAGCATCTGCAATTCTCCATGAGCACAGAGTCCTGGTGGACTTATATGTTAGTTTTGTAAATTGCATAATAATTTACAAACTTAGTGGTTTATAAAAGCACACATCTTTATCTAACAATATCTGTGGGTCAGGAGTCTAGGCATTGTTAAATTGCGTTATCTGTTTTTAAGGGCACACAAGGCTGTGTTCAGGCAGACTGGCTGCATTCCCATTTGGAGGCTTGATGAGGAAAGGATCTGCTTTCACGCTCCCTCAGATTGTTGGCAGCATTCCTTTTTCTTGTGACAGTCAAGTTCATGGCAGCTTGCTTCTTCAAAGCTGCAATATAATGGAGAGAGAAAGGAGAAGAGAGAGTGGGAAAGACTTGTCTGATTAGGTCAGGCCCACCTTGGATAATCACCTTTTTTATTAACTTAGAATCAATTGACTTGGTATGTGAATTACATCACCAAAGTTCTTTCCCTTTTGCCATATAAATGTAACATAATCCTGGGTGTGATATTCTATCACACTCACAAGACCCCACCATATTCAAGCGAGAGATTTATACCAGATATGCACAGCCAGGGGTAGCTCATCTTATTCTACCCACAATCCATGATATGCAGGCATTCAGCAAGACTGAAAGTGTGTACATGGTAAGCATGTTACGTCGACAACTGAGAAAGCTGGAATGCTAACAGCCCCAAGAGCACACTTTCTGTACAAACTTGCTTCGAGTGTGGAAATAATTCAATCAGTGGACTCTCAGAAACACAAACAATCAAGGAACTCTATCATGGCTTTTGTTCCTCATGTCACTTCCTGCTTAGGCAACTGCTTATATAGGAAATATTAGAGAGAAAAAAAGGGAAAGATTGTATAACCCATAATTCCTTTTCTTTTCAATCCTTCCTTACTCATTAATATGCCAAAGGTAAAGAATATTTGTAGGGTGTGCATGTATAAAATTTTTGTGTTAATTTTGTGCAGATTTTCCACTGTTCTTGTGAGAATATAATGCATATTCCTATGAATCAGTGGACATATGCAAGCAATGAAAATATAATTCTGTAATTTTGTTAATTCCACATGAGAGCTTAGTGCTTTTATTTAGGGTATCTCAAAAAATGTATACACACTTAACAGCTGAAAGGTCAATTGATGTTTCTTTTCACATTTAACCCATTGGAATTAATAATTATTCAAAGTGTCTATACATTTTTTTGTATTTGCATTTAAGACTGGCATTGCAAAATGTAAAAGTAATTGGTTAAAATTTATACTAATAATTTACATTTAAATTTTTTCTTCACTTAGAATAACATTACATATCAAATAAGAACATCATGACAAATGGAAAGAGAATGGGGACAGAAGGAGTAAGCTTTATATTTTAATACTTTAACAACACTTTTCCCAGCGTATTGAGACCCACATGTTTATTTTGCACTGGGCCTTTTAAGTTTTATAGCAGTCCTGCCCTCGCACGCTGGCTGCTGGGAGCTCTGCTAGCCACCAGAAACATCTGGGATTTGTGACTGTTGGTTTATTTTTTTGGATTAAGTCACATTCTGAGTGGAATTTCCTGGTTGATCTTGTTTCCACTCAGCTTATTCTGGTGTTATAAACTCTTCTGATATTGGGCTGTGATTCTTTTCAGAGTTAAGAATCTCTCTCTGCCTTTATTATTATCATCATAATTTATCCAACCAATCATTTCCTCTTCAGTTCTCTTTTATATCCCACTTACTTAATTGTATGTTCTTGGACCACTACTATATAGCATGCCCCCTATGGCTTATAGTGTTTCTTAATATCTGATAAGTGGCCCACATGCATTTTAATGGTTGACTTTGCTATTTCTGGATTTTATTCCTCAGCATATATTTTAGAGAATAAAGTTCTTTAAAAAATATAACTAGAATTTTCACTGGGGTTTTATTGAATTTATACATTACTTTGGAGTTATCGGAATCTTCAAAAGAACATTTATTTCAATTGTCTTCTTTGTATTAGAAAATGCTTTTCAAAATATTAACATTTTTACATATTAGGGTTTGGTCATTTGGTGAGAATGGCGAATTCTATTCTAAAGAATGATGGAAGATTTTAAATTTTTTTAGTCAGTATTCTGAATGTAAAACTGCTTTTAATGTCTGTATTTTTTGAGATTACAAAAATCTTGGCTTTATTCAACCCACAGAAATTCAAGAGATTAAATAAATTAGGATTGACTGTAAAATCCTTGGGTACACCAGAATTATCATGTTAATACTTTAGTTTAAATGACAGATGGAATTATATTCTTGATATCTTATAATAGAATGAAGAATGTATGTGAATATTTTATTTTTAATCAGGAGTTTGTTGACATGAATAAAAGTGAATCTGAGTAATTATTTTTGTGAAGGTAGGTATACATATCCATTTCAGGATATGACAAGACTTCTAAGTACACTTTTGGTAATAATTTTGGAATGAATACATTTATTCTCTAAATTATACTGAATTTCTCTAGCTAACACTTTATCATTGAGACAGATTCTTTTAAAGCAATTGGTAGTTTCCCTCATATCAAGGCTTTTAAAACTTGGTAGCTGTTTAAGAGTGAAAACTTAAACATACATTTTACTCATTATGTAGAATATTTCTCCTTAAATTAATAGTCAAATGACAGATTAAAACTTGCAGTATCATCTTAAGAATCAATTGATTTGAAAAGCTGCTTAATGTTGTTATTATACATTCTGTTTAAGAAATATTTTCAGATTTTATTACATGTCAAAACAGTGTATTTAGTCAGTATTCTGAATGTAGAACTGCTTTTAATGTCTGTATTTTTTGAGATTACAAAAATCTTGGCTTTACTCAATCCACAGATTGAGTGTTGTTAAAGTATTAAAATATAAAGCTTACTCCTTCTGTCCCCATTCTCTCTCCATTTGTCATGATGCTCTTATTTAATATGTAATGTTATTCTAAATAAAGAAAAAATTTAAATGTAAATTTAAAACACTGGTCTTTAATCACCTACCGCACATACAAACTGCCATATAGTAAGAGATGAGCTGTCATCCGTTAGTGTGATCGACCAGCATTCTCACAAAAATACAGTAAAAATGTGCATTATTAGTATATGGCATAGTTTTCAATTCTGTACCATTTAGCTTCATAAAGTGTCTTGTTTGGAGCATTTTCTTGGTATGAGGTCAGTGTCTTAATTGCTGTTGCCTTGGAGAGAACTCCTATTAGTGTCAGCATTTTATTTTAATAATTTGTCCAGTGACCTTGGGATGTGGTCATCACTGGACATTTATCATGTGATCAAGCATGACTGTCACTGTGTTATGCTAACCTAATCCTCTTGCCTTTTTTTTAAACATCTGTTTCTCCCACTCTACTTTCTTCAAATTCTTTATTTTTTTAGCCACAAAATTATAGACTTGAGGTCTGAGGTACACAAAGCAGGATATTGGAATCCAATGATAAACTCCTCAGACTTTTTAGTTTTGAGAACTTGGGAAACATAATATGCATTGTATTTTTCTCTAATAGGAATGACCCTTTGTGCATGATTTGTTAGAGAATTATCAAGCTTAAGGAGAAATGGGTGCTATATTCTACTCGAATGGTTCCTCCTGAACGGTGGATTTCTTCACCTTCATCCCGTAATTGAAAGAATTTCCTTAAAGTCCCTTTAGGATTGAGGCATACTCCAGGAATTTCTATAGCAACTCCATGGTGTTTTAACAAATCTGCTGTGGTTTTTATGAAATCACATTGAAAGAATGAATGATATGTTGGTTTGTCAAATCTAGATAGCGTTGTATGTAGGTCTTTCAAGATACTTATGGAAGCTTTTTGTCATACGGAGTTGGCAATCTTCTGAGAGGGTTGTGCATTTGTGATCATATGTATTCCTTCTCCATATAACCTTTAGACGTATTGAGTAATTTGACCTGTAATATAGTAATGATATTACATTTTTATGTTACCATTAGAATTTATAATGGCTTTGTGAAGTAGTTTTCTATTTCTACTTTATAATCATGTGCTCAGAAAAATTAAAACCTTATGTTAAAATAGTTAAAGAACAAACAGAAAAGATGTATATTCATTCTGCAATGATAACATGTAGAATGAAGAATAGCATGGTAGGCATAAGGGTGATATAAGACATGGCCCATGATCTCCCAGTTTATAATCTAGGAGATACATTAGGATCTATTGTCTTTGATTTTTATTTATTTTTTTATTGTAAATGATTCCACTTCCTTGACATAATGATATAGTCCATCATGAGGAATGCAATGCATTTCAGAAGTACTTGGTTATATTGGAAAACATTAGAGCATTTGAAGATATTTATTGGACTAGGCATGCTCATTAGTTTGGACCTGAACAGGATTGAATTTGAATATTTTTGGTTGAGGAAATACACGCTCACGTTGTATACTTTGCCACTCCCAGCTCTCTTATGCACTTCCTGGCTTTTTATTTCTGACTTGCACCTGTAGCATTTGAAGTTGTATTTCCAAGTTTACACTGCAAATATCAATGAAGAATACAGAGTTTTAGAATCAGACTTGAGAGTTATAAATAACATTTTAATTTTAAAGTAAAATAAAGATGAGGAGAGCAAATTATATTTTTCAAAGGTAATATTTGAAATGTATTAACATGGCTAGACCAGTAGGATAGGCAATGTTCATTCTGATTAAGCTTTTCATTCAATCTGATGGTTAGATCCATGCTGTACTAGTTGTTACATATTTTGAATATCAATCCTGGTTAAAATAATCCAAACATGGTGTGTGTGTGTGTGTGTGTGTGTGTGTGTGTGTGTGTTATCCATTTCTATCCATTGCAAGCACTCTGCATGGCATATTTCTTATGAGACAAAAATCCTTCAACATCTGTAGGTTTCTTGTTTAACTTTACTTCCTGCACTAACAAATGACTTTTTGTCCAAGGATGACAAGAGATCAATTAAGGAGAAAGAAGAATGTTGATTTAAGATGGAATAGGCTCATCATAATTAAAGAATGGTGAACAAAAAATTGGTCAATGAATTATAACCTCATTTTAAAATTCATTCATCCATTTGGTAATTAATTCTGATGACATCTTACAATCATCAGAGGCTTTCCCTGCAAAGTACATGAAGTTAAATGAACCTCTTCTTCAAGCTTGACATCTATCATTGGCTCACTGTTGAAGAGCACATTATAATGAAAGCAACAGACAGGATGCCTGATCACTGAAGTTTGGTGAAGAAGCAAGCAAGATTAATAACTCTGCCATGTAATGAAATAATTTTCAGACATGAAACACTATGTCCTCTACCCTTGAAAGATATACAAATACTTTATTTTCATTTTTTGTGTGCAGAAAAAATATTAAATTCTCATTTGAGCATGATTTCTAACTTTAGTCAAAGTAGTGGGAGAGATTAATACAAATATTGTTACTGAGATAAGTTTGTCGTTGGAGTTACACTTCGCCTGGTTAATTGTGAAAATGGAATGCTTCACTCTCAGAATATGAAGCTAACCCATAAATAAGAGTCAGGGCAGCCTCCAGACAAGCCTCACCAAAAATCAGAATGATTTTTGCAACTTCTGAAGTTGGTCTTTGTCACTTGCAGAGCCTCACGAACTAATAGAAGCCCCTTGCGGAGCACAGGGCATATCTATGTCACTTGTCATCCATTAGACTCAGGAAACTAAGTGCATGGCGACCTCGCTGGGTGTGCTGTCAAAAACTACTTCACAGTCCTGACAAGGAGTTTAGAGGGTAAGGTGCTCCGAGGAATGTTCCAGTTGTGGAAGCCTCTTTTCTTTTAACTTCCCTAAACCAAGGGGTTAAGGCAATTTCAAGTATCACTTTTCTCTCTATTTGAATAAGGCTATTCAAATGGTAGTACTATTGTAGTATGGATGTTAATGTAGAGACTGAAAGTGGGATCATCCAGTTTGCTATTTCCCCTGCAGGAATGAGAATATTTTTAGGCAGGGACCAGGAGGCTGCACCTAGATGCTATGGCAGTGGATGTGACAGCCAGTAATTTTATTGTCTGAATCTGACATGGTGGTGATGGTCCTAACATTTATTGAAAGTAGAGAGAGTTATGTTGGCTCTCCAAAAAGCCCCAGACCAACAGAACGGGCCCTTTGGGGCAGTTCTTCTCTGCTCACAGGCTTTATCTTAGAATGTCTTTTTCTACTTCAACTACCATAAGTGGGAGATTTACTGTTTATCAACTCATTAACTTTTGACTTCTTAGTGAGATAAAATGAAGCCACACTAGAAATAGATACATTTTTTATTGTTAGCAATTGCTGACAAATACAAGCTATGCCTGTTTTCTTAAAGTAATATATTCAACACTAAAATCAATGTGACAACTCAAAGCTCCCATCTCTTCTTTTCTTAAGGCAAGATATTCGCAAACAAAACATTTGTTACATAAACATACTTGACAACTGGCAACTCCCATTTTCTATGTTCTGAAGGCAAAGTAATCATAAAGAAGTTATTTAAAAATTCTGTATACATTTATTTGAGGTCTAAGGATTGCCTTGAGTGCTAAAGACTGATAGCAGATTGGATCAACAGAATGAGGGAAGAGAGAAATGAAAACATAAGGACCTAGGTTTTTCTATTATTGCACAGTTTGAACATTTTTTGACAGCCCAGAATTATTCTTAGATAATTTATTTTCCTGTCTAATTCTTTCCTTGCAACATTAATTACCTTAGCTGCAGCCGGTGTGTCTTACCTTTTTAAAGTTGAGACATAATATTTAATGTTGAGACATGCCTTTGGAGAGATAGTTCCAAGCTTCAGTTTGAAAATCATCATTCATAGTTACAGGGAATCATATGATTGTACTGCATACATAAAATAGAAAATGGATTTATTCTTATATGGCATGGCTCAGTTGGTTGGAACATCATCCTGTACACTGAAAGGTGGTGGGTTCAATTCCTGGTCAGGGCACATACCTAGGTTGCAGGTTTGAACCCTGCCCTGGTCAGGCATGTACAGAGGCAACCCATCAATGTCTCTCTCTCTCTCTCTCTCTCTCTCTCTCTCTCTCTCTCTCTTTCTGAAAATCAATGAACATGTTCTTGGGTGAGGATTTTTTAAAAAGAAGAAAATGGATTTATGATATAAACTTGGCCAATGACTTTAATAGAGAACAAAGATGAAAGATTTTTTTTTAAAAAGTACAGAAGAAGAACCTAATAGTTTAAAATACATATAGAGATGTGAAGTACAAGTGAAATATTTACATACTACAAATCTGAGTAGTTCATAAAATATAAATATGAAGATGTTGCTTCATCTTGTGTAAAATTTGTATGCTTCTATCTCCAGAGGCAGAAATTGAACCTATATTCTGAATGTAATGGAAGCCATTAATCACTATCAAGTTTTATTTACACAAGTCATAGTTATATCAGTTATTGCTGACCCGCTAAAAAAGGCTATTTCATATAAATAAAACACCACATAATAAGAAATTAAATCCCATGAAACAAAACTTTGACTTTTGAATGTGATCAAAGAAGGCCAGTTAATGGTAATTTCTCTTTATGACTCCATAAGGTAGCTAATTTACTATTTTCTCATGTACCTGATATTATAGGGCCCTGCAGCCCTTTTGGAGCAGTGCCATTTAATATATTTGTCAGGTCATTAATCTGAAAATGTAAAAGCTATTTGATATCATTGTATATAATCTACTTAAATAATTACACAGAAATAAGCCACATGTTTCCATCATTTTGCTTGGTGTGTTGCGCATTCAGAGCCCTAATGCATTGTGGGTATATATGTCTTTCTCTTCACCCAAACCTTTGTCATTGTTCTTTCAGATTTCACATTCATGTTATTGACTCATGATCACTCTGATCTCACCAGTCTTTTCTGTCTTCTACTTTAATGATCTTGATCTAGTCTTCATTCAGCATACACAGCCTGTCACTCAGATTTTACTACCAAAGACCTGGAACACTGACATTTCATCTCTGACTACTCTTGTCTTTCTCCTGCTTCCATTTTCTTCCTCTTCTTCTTTAAGTGCTTTATGACATCATTCCCATCACCTCTCTGAATATTTCCAAGATATTTCCTTCTGTTATGATGTGCTTCTCTCTGTAAATTCTGAACTCAGTGGTCAGATACTGTATAATTATGCTCATGAACCACAAAATCAAAATATATAGTTCCAGTTTATACTTCTCTTCTAAGCCTCAAACACATTTCCAATATGTTTCCAGGGTTTCTCAAAAATAATTCCATATCAAAGTTCTCTCATGTATCTTCTCCATCTTATATTCTCTCATACTCAGTCACTCAGAATAGAAACCTTGCCATCTACATTTTTCTCATCCTTTCTCATTATTTTTTCAATCTCTAAGACTCATTAATTCTACTTTCTCTGAATATATAAGCTTATAACTTCTTTTTAAAAATCTTCTCCTGGTATTGCCTAGTTAAGTACTTCATAATTCCTCATATGGAAAATCGCAGCAACTTTCCAGAATAGTCTTTTTCCCTTTTCTCTATACTCCAATACATCATCCCAGTCCAATTTTGCCCTTTCTTTGTTTAAAGTCCTTTACTAGCAGCATACTGCATATATTGCCTAACTTTGCTTGTAACATTAAAATCCATGATCTTATGTTCCTATTCCATTTTTTCCAGTTGTACATCTCAGTTTTCCTACTCTAAAAGTCTACATTCTAGCCAACCAAAAATAATTTCCACCTCATGCACTTTTATGTGTTTTTTTTTTGTTGTCTAATTTGAGATGAATCTTTTTTCTTATTCTGGATTATACTTTTGCCATTATCATGCTTTAAAAAAAATCTTACCTACCTGTTAAACTCCCTCTCATATTCTACCTCTTCATAAAGCTTTACTTGGTCCTCCTAGGAGAAATAAAATCTCATTTGTCCTTGACTCTGAAAGAGTCTATTTACCCTTTTCTGAAACCACATATGACATTTTATTATATTTCTTTTGAGATATCAGATTTAACATAATTAAACAGCTATTTATTGAGCAAATACTCTATAGCAGACACTGTGCTAAGAACTTGTAATATATCAATAAACATGACAAAAATCTCTACCCTTCTGGGAAGAAGAGGCAGATAATAAGAAATACACATTATAAATAAGTTAGTTACATGGTATGTTAGATGACAAATGTTATGGAAACGAAAAAAATGAGAGCAGGGCCAAGGGAATCAGGAGTTCTGGAGAGCAGGTATTGGGGAGCAGGTTAAATTTGAAATAGAATGGGTAAGGTAGGACTAATCGAGGAGATAATTTGAGGAAATGAGGGGATTAGCCATGTGACAATCTGGGGAAAGAAGTTCTAGGGAAAGGGAACAGACAGTGCAAGGCCCTGGTTCTGGTTGTGCCTAGTTTTTATCAAGTGGAAGAAACCCACGAAATGACTTGCTGGTATTTTAGATATGGGTATGAATGAAAGGAAAGAATCAATGACTCCACAAATATTTAGCTGAGCAACTACAAGTATATAATTGCCTTCAAATGATAAAGGGAAAGTTGTATGATAGAGCAAGATTGGAGGGTACGATTAATAGTTCAATATTGGATATGGTAACTTTGAAGTATATATTAGACAATCAAGTGAAGCTATTGAGAAGATTATTGAATATACAAGATTGGAATTCAGGAAAGAGATCTGAGCTGGAGGCGTGCGCGCGCGCACACACACACACACACACACACACACACACACACACACAATGTACAGCATAAATGAAATCACCATGAATGTGACTGTTTATGGAGAAGAGACCCCCAGGGTTCTTCTACATTAGGATATATTTGAGAAGAAAAATAATTGTCAAAAGAAGTGGAGAACAAGTGATCAGTGACATTGGAAGAAAACCTATGAAAGAATGATGTCTTGAATTCCAAGTGAAATAAGTATGTTGAGAAAAAGCAAGTTACTCACTCCATAAAATGTACCTGAGAGGTGACATGAGATGAAGACTAAGAATGAGTGCTGCATTTACTAACATGGAGGTTATATGGAGAATGGTGTAGAAGTGGCAATAAGAACAGGGAGAATTGCCAAGTCCAGTGGTCGGCAAACTCATTGGTCAACAGAGCCAAATATCAACAGTACAACGATTGAAATTTCTTTTGAGAGCCAAATTTTTTAAACTTAAACTTCTTCTAATGCCACTTCTTCAAAATACATTTGCCCAGGCCGTAGTATTTTGTGGAAGAGCCACACTCAAGGGGCCAAAGAGCCGCATGTGGCTCACGAGCCATGGTTTGCCGACCACTGGCCAAGTCCAATACTATAAAGACTTAGGAAAGAAAAGAAAATTCAAGACTTGAAATTCTTGAAAGGGAAAAAGTAGTCTGAGGGGCAGTCAGCTTTTCATTAGGTCCAGGAAATGCAATAAACATTCAGAAATATTAAGATAGGGGATTTTGATGATGATGGATGTTGAATTCCAGAGGACATTGTAGGAGAGTTTTCAAAGTTGGAGTGGAGGTGTGGGAAAGAATTAGGAGATGTGACAGCCTCTCACAGTGGAGATCAGAGTGCAGGTGATGGATTATATCTGGGGAATCTGGCTTTTTATGATAACACTAGAGGCCCGGTGCACAAAATTTGTGCACGGGGGAGGGAGGTGTCCCTCAACCCAGCCTCCACCCTCTCCAATCTGGGATCCTTCAAGGGATGTCCAACTGCCCGTTGGACAGTCGGACATCCCTCTCACAATCCAAGACTGCTGGCTCCCAACTGCTAGCCTGCCTGCCTTCCTGATTGCCCCTAACCACTTCTGCCTGCCAGCCTGATCACCCCCTAACCACTCCCCTGCCAGCCTGATTGATGCCTAACTGCTCCCCTGCCAGCCTGTTTGCCCCTAAGTGCCCTCCCCTGCAGGCCTGGTCACCCCTAACTGCCCTCCCCTGCAGACCTGGTCACCCCTAACTGCTCTCCTCTGCAGGCCTGGGTCCCTTCCAACTGCCATTCCCTGCAGGCCTGGTCGCCCCCAACTTCCCTCCTCTGCCGGCTTGGTCACCCCTAACTGCCCTCCCTTGCAGGCCTGGTCCCTCCCAACTGCCCTCCCCTGCTGGCCATCTTGTGGTGGCCATCTTGTGTCCACATGGGGGCAGGATCTTTGACCACATGGGGGCAGCCATCTTGTGTGTTGGAGTGATGGTCAATTACTCTTTTATTAGATAGGATAGAGGCCTGGTGCATGGGTGGGGGCCATCTGGTTTGCCCTGAAGGGTGTCCCAGATCAGAGTGGGGTTCACTTGGGGCGTGGGGCAGCCTGGGCGAGGGGCCTGTGGTGGTTTGCAGGCCAGCCATGCCCCCTGGCGACCCAAGCAGAGGCCCTGGTATCTGGAGTTTATTTATCTTCTACAATTGAAACTTTGTAGCCTGGAGCGGAGCCAAGCCTTCTGCTTGCTCTGTGGCGACAGCCATTTCTGTTGGGACATATGTATCTTCTATAATTGAAACTTTGTAGCCTTAAGCAGAGGCCTGGGCTGGCCAGGGTGTGGAAATCTTGGCTTCCTCCATCACTGGGGGAAACCCTAGCCTCCTGCTCTTTGCAGCTCCGTGGCTGCCGCCATTTCTGTTTGGGTTTATGTATCTTCTATCATTGAAACTTTGTAGCCTTGAGTGGAGGCCTAGGCCGGCAAGGGCAGGCGGAAAGCTTGGCTTCCTCCATTGCCGGGGAAACCCAAGCCTCCCTCCTGCTCTCTGTGGCCGTAACCATCTTGGTTGGGTTTATTTGCATATTTGCTCCTGATTGGTTGGTGGGCATGGCTGGTGGGTGTGGCTTGTGGGTATAGCGGAGTGATGGTTAATTTGCATATTACTCTTTTATTATATAGGATTGTAAAGATAAAGGGGATAATGACATGAATCCTGGTGGAATCAGCATAGATGGTAGCAAGGATGTGTGTTTTGGGTATAAGAAATTGTTGGATTTTGGGGGGGTTCCTTCTTGAACCCACTGATAAAGGGTCAAGATGAAATTTAAACATAGTCTCATCATACATATTTCCTCTTGACCTCTGGTAAAGGGAGTAGGACATCTAGAGGAAGCATGGTCTTAATTCCAGTTTTAGTTGAGGAACAAGCTTAGACCAAATGTGGAGGCACCAACTGAATGCCTTTCATGAGACTAATAACCTTGGGAAAGTGTGTTATTCACTCCTGTGTCTTCACTCCTGATGACAGCTGTGAAAGGCCTGGGGGTGCTCTGGTCAGAATAAATAGAGATCATATATGCTGAGTTTAGCCAGTTGTAGCCACCTGCTTAGATGAGCTGACAGCTCACATCTGTTTGCACGGGGCCCGAGGTGTCTCTTTGGAGAGGACTCATGCTGAGGAAAGCAGAAGCGAGACATAATAAGCCAGGTCAATAACAAAGCTGGGTACTAGAAAGAGAAGGTTATAAATAAAAACTGATGGAACCATGTTCCCTGTGTGAGATCACAGTGGCTGTCAGAAACTGCAGAACACCAGGGCCACTTGGGAGGAACAGAGGAAAGTCCTGGCAGATACCACTGCAGAGATAGTAATGGTGGCTCAGCATGGGGTTAAAGGCCATGATTCAGCAATTAGATAAGAATTAGTGAATTCAGAGTTATTACTGTTAATATGAACTGCATTTATTACCACTAGGCTAATAAAGCCTGTTACATAGTAATAAAAGCAAATTTCTCTGCTTTGCTGGCCTATAAGTTTTAAGGCTGTGCTTATATTCCCCATTGCATATAGTTTAATGAATTTGTTGAATTGGTTACATAAAATGATTAGAAATACCTTCTTATGCCTAGGTCCAGTGTTACAGCTGCTTTGCCAATGTTCAGAAGGCTGCCATAATAATTTTGAGCCAGAAGAAAAGAAACCCAAGTTATATTCATGGAACAAGAAGCCTCACCAACTGATTCAATTATTTTCTGTCCAAAATAATTCTGATCATACAAGAAAATGTTACATAAAAGGTTACAGAATATGCTTTGACCCTTGTTCACATCTTAAACAGTATTTCATAGTATAATATGATCAACTTATGAGTATGAGGTTAATGAATAAAGATTTGACTTAAATTTCCATATATTAGAGAAAATGGATTTCCTTAAGAATTTCTTGCCAAGAGACCACATGCACAGTGACCAATATAAGAAAGAATGAGAGTGTCGAATCAATATGGATGAGAAAGAAAATGAGTGCAGAGGGGGTACGACACTTAATATTAGAGATGTGAAGAAATGAAGAGAGAGAGAGAGAGAGAGAGAGAGAGAGAGAGAGAGAGAGAGAGAGAGAGAAATAATCTAAGGGTAGTAACAAAGAATGGAGACTTTCTTTCCCTTTGGATCTTAACTTAAATTTCAACTCCTCCAACGGCCTCCTTTGACCACCCCACCTAACCATGTTCCCATTTTATTTTATAGTGACTCAGACCATAGCCTGGCACCTGTAGGCTAGTTTACTTGATGGTGATCTGTCTCCTTCACTAAGTGGAAAGCTTTATAAAGGCAGAAGTCATGCTGTGCCTTATTCATCATTTGTCATTACAACCAAGCACAATGCCTCATGCACAAATATTGGTTAAATGAATGAATGAACAAATGAATGAAAGAGGAGAAAGAGTATGTGTTATAAATTCATAATTTTCCATATGGATCAGTAGCAAAGATAATTGCAAAAAGCAATTTGTTCAAATACAGTTATGCCTTTCTGTCCCAGGAGTAAACACTAATACTTTTGGCATAACACAAGAATTTCTGACAGGTCATTAGTTAGAAAATGCACTTATTTATAGCATTCTGAGTTTGGAAGATGATCTAAGATCCTGTTAGGTATATCAGAGGTATAAATTGGGTTACATAAATAACCCTAATGTCAGAGTTCTGATGACTCAACAGTATAGGTATTAATGTAGAAAATAAATTGTATTTAAAGATAAATAATTGTCAAATTGTTAGTCTAAATTCCTCCAAAGCATTCAATTCCCTAAAGTCACAATTTCTAGAAAGGTAAATTCACAAAATTTATTCTTGTGGAATTTCCTTTTGGTCCCACATGATCTAGTTGTTCCTATTATGGGATTTCATGTTTCATGAGTTGATGTGATAGCCACCCTGAACACTCTAGTTATCAACTGAGAGAGCCTGTGAGTTTTCCACTTATATCTGGGGGACATGGGCAGTGTGTGGGCAGGGTTGTGTCAGATCAAATCTCTTTCCTCTCTTCAGTTGCTACCATCTTTAGCAGTTTAAGCATTGCAGATACACACCGTTCAGCCCTGAGTCTCCACACATTGTATGTCTTCTCACATTTTGACATATTTCCTTCCTCCTATGGAATTGTATTTTTGTTCTGCAAACCAGGAGGAGCAAATATAGATTCTGCATTTGGGTAGTCCAATTAAAAACTCAGCTGGGGTGACCATAGTTGCTGCTGGCTAGTTTAAACTCTTTAGCCAGGGGGAGGGAGGGGGAGAGCATATTTATTAATGGCTCCCTCTTTGGGTTTCAAGAATGTCCTGGGATAGATTATAATTTAGTCCTCTATGCAGCTGTTTCTCAAGAGACTGTTCTGGTTTCCACAAACTAGAAAGAAATCACCAATTAGTACTTAGTCATAGAAGACCCTGGCAAGTACATGGAAAGTATGCAGAAATACCAATGCAGGTTACCAGCACTCATTTTTGGTAAAGTATTTTAAAATATATATATATATTTATTGCTTTCAGAGAAGAAGGAAGAGGGAGACAGAGAAACATCAATGATGAGAGAGAAACATCAATGATGAGAGAGAATCATTGATTGGCTGCCTCCTACATGCCCTACACTGGGATCAAGCCTGCAACCTAGGCATGTGCCCTGATAGGGAATTGAAACATGACCTCTTGGTTCATATGTTTAACCTCAGCCACTGTGCCATTCCAGCTGGGCTGGTAAAGTCTTTTTAAGTAGGTTTCTAAATGTTCATGACTTGGAGGTTTGTATGACTGCTCCCAGATATGAGCATTAGTGGAAGCCAGTACTTATTGGCAATATATCTGGGCAACTGTTAGGCCTTTTGATAATTTATGGATAATTTTTCAGAATCTCCATGCCATATATGTATATCTATAATAATAAAAGCATAATATACTAATTAGACCGGACGTCCTTCTGATGTCCTTCCTTCCAGACAAAGCTGTAGCAGGCGGGGGCTACAGCAGAGGCAGCAGAGGCCACCAGGGCCAAGGCCCTTGCATGAATTTTGTGCATTGGCCTCTAGTTTCTCTAATAAAACAAAATATAAATGAAATGTTTAACCACAAAATAAAGGAATAAGGTAGTTTATAAAGTTTAAAATCAGATTTCTGCTAGCAAAATAAACCCTACAGTGCCTTATATTTTATCATTAATATAATACTAGAGGCCTGGTGCACAAAATTCGTGCACTCGGGGGGGCAGTCCCTCAGCCCAGCCTGCACCCTCTCACAGTCCGGGACACCTCAGGGGATGTCTGACTGCCGGCTTAGGCCCGCTTCCCACAGGGAGCAGGCCTAAGCCAGCAGTTGGACATCCTCAGTGTTGCTGTGGAGGCGGGAGAGGCTCCCACCACTGCCACTGTGCTTGCCAGCCATGTGCTCGGCTTATGGCTGAGCGGCGCTCTTCCGGTGGGAGCGCACTGACTACCAGCTCCTGCATTGAGCATCTGCCCCCTGGTGGTCAGTGCACATTATAGTGACCGGTCATTCTGCCATCGGGCTTAATGTGAGAGGGCACAGGCATGGCCGAGGGACCCCACCAGTGCATGATCTGAGCCAGGGAAAGACCTTAGGAGGGCTCCTGGGCATGTCCAGCCCAATCAGCCAGACCCCGGCAGCAAACTAACCTACCTGTTGGAGCATGCACCCCCTGATGGTCAATGCACATCACAGCAACTGGTCAACCGGTTGACTGTCTGCCCCCTGGTGGTCAGTGCACATCATAGCAAGCAGTTGAGCAGCCTTAGAATATCATTAGTATACTAGAGGCCTGGTGCATGAAATTTGTGCATGGGGTGGGGGGGTCCCTCAGCCCAGCCTACACACTCTCCAATCTGGGATCCCTTGAGGGATGTCCTACCAGGATGGGGCCTAAATGGGCAGTCGAACATCCCTCTCACAATCCAAGACTGCTGGCTCTCAACTGCTTGCCTGCTTGCCTTCCTGATTGCCCCTAACCACTTCTGCCTGCCAACCTGATCACCCCCTGACCACTCCCCTGCCAGCCTGATTGATGCCTAACTGCTCCCCTGCCAGCCTGTTTGCCCCTAAGTGCCCTCCCCTGCAGGCCTGGTCACCCCTAACTGCCCTCCCCTGCAGGCCTGGTCCCCCCCGACTGCTCTCCCCTGCAGGCCTGGGTCCCCCCCAACTGCCCTCCCCTGCAGACCCGGTCACCCCCAACTTCCCTCCTCTGCCAGCCAAGTCACCCCTAACTGCCCTCCCTAGCAGGCTTATTCGCCCCCAACTGCCCTCCCTTGCTGGCCTGATTCCTCCCAACTGCCTTCCCCTGCTGGCCATCTTGTGACGGCCATCTTTTGTCCACATGGGGGCAGGATCTTTGACCACATGGGGGCAGCCATCTTGTGTGTTGGAGTGATCATCAATCTGCATATTACTCTTTTATTAGATAGGATAGAGGCCTGGTGCATGGGTGGGGGCCAGCTGGTTTGCCCTGAAGGGTGTCCGGGATCAGGGTGGGGGTTCCCTTGGAGCGTGGGGCGGCCTGGGCAAGGGGCTGTGGTGGTTTGCAGGCCAGCCATGCCCCCCGGCGACCCAAGCGGAGGCCCTGGTATCTGGGATTTATTTATCTTCTACAATTGAAACTTTGTAGCCTCTAGTGGAGCCAAGCCTTTTGCTCGCTCCGTGGCGGCTGCCATTTCTGTTGGGATTTATTTATCTTCTATCATTGAAACTTTGTAGCATTGAGTGGAGGCCTGGGCCAGCAAGGGCAGGCAGAAAGTTTGGCTTCCTCCATTGCTGGGGAAACCCAAGCCTCCCTCCTGCTCTCTGTGGCTGCAGCCATCTTGGTTGTGTTTATTTTCATATTCTCTCCTGATTGGCTGGTGGGTGTGCTGGTGGGTGTGGCTGGTGGGCGTGACTTGTGGGTGTAGTGGAGGTATGGTCAATTTGCATACTACTCTTTTATTAGATTATTAGACAGGATTACGCTTTCATTGGTTGAAAGGACAACAGGACACTTAGGATATTAGGCTTTTATTATATAGGATTAACCTTCAACCTCCATGAAGGTACAAGATAAAAGCAATGCTGACGAATGAGGAAGGCTGTTGCTATACTACAAGACATGCGCATGTGCATGTTCACGTGTGCACGCGTGTGCATATGTATGTGTATGTCTGTTTGTGAGAAGACATTTTTCTCCAACAGACACTGAGCACTTACTTGTTCCCAACCAGAATCCTGATTTTTCATTAGTTTCTTCAGATTAGGAGAGAGAAATTCTGCAAAAATGTGGTTACCTTATTCTATTTTTCCTGTTAGCTTCATATTATACTCAACAAAATTACTTCTTTACCTTCCATTACTCTGTTATAGAGCAGTTCATTTGTGTACCTCATGAAAATAACTTGTACAGGCACCTGGCTTTCTAAAGATTCACATTTTTTATTCAAGGCACATCTTTCCTGTCCTTATTTTCACACCATAATTAAGCAGATTTTACCTTTCATCACAATTTTCTTTCTCCCTTGATGAGTACGGCATTGATGGAAATAATTTCATGAATCTTTTTTTTGTTTGTTTTGTTTTTAGACAGAGCAAATATAGGTAGTAGGCTTCAAAGGAGCAGGATTCATGCCCATTTTATTCCCCATCTATTCTTGGCACCCATCCCAACAGCTTGCACATTGCTAGGGGATCAGTTAATATTTATTCAGTGAGTGGAGGGTCTGGTGATTCTAAAAGTCATAAATTTAAGCCACACTCATATTCTATAATCTTTTATTTCTGTTTTTCTAAATAAGAATGATCTTTTTCCTAAAGCATTTCACAGGAGTTATTTTTTATGTCTGTGGGTAAAGACAATCATGATCACATATGGATAAGGATGTTGAATGGTTTGCTAGCTCATTTGTTAGCTAAATTCTTGACAGCAAATTGTCTCTTTCCATAAACGTTCACAGTCATTCAATAGTGAGATTTACCTACATGTTCATAAAGGGTAGGTGTTTACTATGAATACTGGAGGAATTCTTAATTAATGTACTTTGGCAGGAGTGGGAGGGATAATAACAGAAATTAACTAATGCTAATGTTATGTGATAAGATTTAACTCTTTACGATGGTAACAAGATGCAATGGCTATTTCACACAAAGAAAGGTGCTATATTGAAATGAAAAAATTCAAAGTAAGTGGGCAGATTTGTTTTATACTCTTTGACCCCTCTTAGGGACCGTGACCCAAGTCAATTGATAAAAGGATCTCAGGAAGAAGAAAAGAAGGGATTTGTGAGTTTTGATCCCCACTGCTCCTTGAGAAAGAGGAGGTGAGGGTGGTGCTATCTCAGTAGGACCACTCAGAAAAAAACATAAGATGTACTCCTGGTCTAGGTGAGAGGCTTCTGCTCTTAGCAGGTGGCAGCAGGGCGCAGAAAGAGAACAGAGGACTCTGAAACATCACCCACTCTCAGAGGCACCTGTGCAAAGAATGCATGCCTCCTATGCACCAAGGATGGACCTCTCAGGAAAGATAGACCTGATGGAGCCACTTGTGATTCTACCCAAGAGAGACTCCAAGAGTATTCCAAGAGGGAGTTTTGTGTGGCATGGATGACCCACTACTAGGAATCTAGGGGGTGAAGGGGAAAGAGCTACCAGAAAAACGTGTGTACTTGTCACCTTGAGGGAATGGCAGCCAGAGGCACTTAGCATGGGGTGAAAAGTATTTCCTGGAATGTTCACAAAGGTTCTGGTGAGATAGGTCAACATCCATACATTTGTCACTTAGAGGGGCTAATTGCCAAATGAAACCTTTACCCACTATATATGACTGCTTTTGCCCCCATGCCCCTTTCCTAGGCATTCAACCCTTTGGATGTCAGAAACAATGGTTAGCAGAGGAGAAGACATGGTTAGTAGAGAAGATGATGTGCCCCCTTTTTGCTTCTCTCCCTTTCCATTTACAAATGGCTAACCTTTAGTGGTAGCCTCACAGAAAAGTTGAATTTGGGTTATATCTGGACCTGGAGAATTTAAATCAAAGAACTGAGATGATGGATGGATTTTAAAGTCACTGCAGGACAAGTTCGATTTTAGATGAGAACAAAAACTTATGGGACTTACTAGCAAAATAATTTATCCAAGGGCAAGAGTAAATTTTCCCTCATTGAATAATTTAAAGAGACAATGGGAGACAAATAAAGATGCATTTTTATAAGGCATGCTAAGTCAATTTTTGTTATAATAGTTTAAGTGGGAGAAGGAGAATTTATTAAAATGGTTTCTTATTGGAACTCAATATTAGGAAACATAGATGTATTTTACACAGGGAAATTACCAAGAGTTGGAAAGCTATCAATAACCTTGTTCACTCTTTCCCAAATAGTCTCTGTTTCTCTTTGCATATTCAATCTGTACTCTCTACTCTCTGTAGATCAACTTTCCCTGCTTTTCCATGTGACAGCTGCAGGCAGTTGTAAAGGTCACTAAGAAATCAACTGGGACTTTTAGGTCCCTTTCCAAATTTCTGGTAGGTAGAGAATTTTTTTGGTTTATCCTGCTTGTGTATCTACCCCATGGTGTACAGGGTAGGTGATTCCAACATGACTGCAGGGTCCCACCACTGTGGGTGAGAAACAAGTTTTTTGAAAATAGGGCCATTGGTTGGCCTGGAATTCCATCTTTGTTTACTATAAAGACATACAATATTGAGGCTGCAGGAAGAATGTGGGAGCTCACATATTGGCAGTTTATCTGGGGTGTAAGAATTTTGCATTTTGTAGATGAAAGAAACCTAAAAAATTTCAATGGTTGCATGAATGTTTTATAGTGTTTTCTGGTAATTAAACATCTTAATAAAACTCTCTGGGTGGTGCACTTATTCTGTATTACAGATATCTCTGAGATTTCTGGGAAAGAGTAATACACCAACTAGTAATTATTTGAGAAAATGCACACAGATTTGCATGGGTTGATGCTTAAACTTGGTCAGTATGTTCATCTTGCTGCATTTTTTTAACACTAGGATACTGATATGAGAGGAGAAACGACTGATTTTATATATATAAAAATAATCAATAATATATATATATACACACACACATATATATATATATTAATGATTTGCAGGGGGGGGGGAGAGAGAGAGAGAGAGAGAGAGAGAGAGAGAGGAACATTGGTGAGAGAGAACTATCAATCAGCAGCCTCCTACACATTCCCCACTAGGGATTGAGCCTGAAACCCTGGCATGTGCACTGGCCAGGAATCAAACCGGTGACTTCTCAGTGCATGGGGTGATGTTCAACCAGCTGAACCACACTGGCCATGGTTGCAGTTTCTTAATAGAGTTTTCGTCTCTCATTTGTAAATATTTTGAGCTGAGCAGACTGAGCTGAGCGTGTGGGAGGGTCAACATGGTTAAAGTTCTCAGGGGAGAGTACTGGAAAGGAGAGAGCTGCACACACACACAGAAAGAGAGAGAGAGAAAGAGAGCTCCAGACATCTGTGAGAGTCCCCTGGTCTTCAGCTGACTACTCAAGGCTGGAAAAGGACTAAAAGAGAGCAATCAAAATAATCTCCTAAGCACAAAGAGGGCAAGGAATTGTTGGTATTTCCACCAGCCAGATGGAGGTGGGGATGAGGTCAGGTACTCAGAGGGTACTTATTGCCTCATTAGGCAAAACTGAGTTTTAGTCGGCCTGCAGACTGAAGGGTCCCAGGTTCAATTCTGATCAAGGGCATGTACCTTGGTTGCGGGCACATCCCCAGTGGGGAGAGTGCAGGAGGCAGCTGATCGATGTTTCTCTCTCATCGATGTTTCTAGCTCTCTATCCCTCTCCCTTCCTCTCTGTAAAAAATCAATAAAATATATTTTTTAAAAAATCATACTACTACGAATTAATTTAATTGCATCCCAGAATATTCAGAATTCTTTCAGAAAACAGTGAACCCAATAAGGTAACATTTACAACTCCACCTTGCTTCTCATTTGGATAATTGCATACCCCTTGTTTCTGAAGTATTATATTGTGGCTTTTATTATTTTAAGAAAGCAAAATTCCTATTCAGTAGGCTAATACTGTACAGCATCTTTTATCTCTGTTTTAAAAAGAACAGCCACCAATACATTTCTTACTGTTTCTGGTTTTTCTTTCACCAGCACACTCCCCATTGCTTCAATAAAGAGTGTTGCCCCTCACACCCATCCCTGCAACACAGTTGGCCAGTGAATAATGGTTTATTTCCCCCTTATATTACAATGTACTTCCTAGCATATTACCTTCCTGATCATTTTGAGCCCTTTTCACTATCACAGGTATTCTGACATTTCTAGTTTTCTTAGTGTGAGCCATCGCTTTTCCCAGGCTTCTTAGAGCCATTTTAGCAGTGTGTTAGCACCATCTCTCACGGTTCTTGTCAGATTATTAAGTCCTGTGTCACAGGAGAGTGTCCTCTTACCAGACTTTGAATGCGAGGTTCTTGAGTCTCAATATTATAGAAATGAGCACTGAACTGAGGACAAGATCAAGCAGATAAGAGTTTATTGAATAGAGCTTGTGCACAAGGGAGTCAACCAGGAAAGAGAAGTTGAGCTCCCCAAGGGGTTTTTGTGGATGGCTTATACAGGGGCCTTAGGGAGGGTAAAGGGTTTGGGAATGAGGATGAGGTCAGTTGTTCCACTATCGTCATCTGGTGGTGGTTGATCCTGTGGTAGTCACAAGATATTTTCCATGGTTAGTGGATCACTCAAAGGGCCTGTAAAATTATACTTGTGCACACATTCTGGTTGCCATCTAATCGACAAAACTATTTTGCAGAACACGATGTTGAGAAAGGATGTTATCATTATACATTCTTTCCTTTAAGGATGTGGTTAGGTTAATTTCAACCATGGAGTTCTACTGAAAGCAAGGAGTCATAGTCAGGCCTCTAAGATGGAGTTCTTTTGGTGAAGATGGAGTCTGGTGTTACCCCTATTCTGTCTCATCCCCATATTGATAAACTTGATAAACTCTATCTTATCTGACTTCATGCTCCATACTCCTTGATCCAGAACCTTCAGAATCCAGCCCTATACACACTCTCCTGGCTTCTGCTGAGTCACATTCACAAGGACTTGCTACAGCTTCTGCATCCCTCTTCTCTCCTAGGAGGCCCAGGACATTTTGTTTGGGTTATGCTGTGATTTGACCCTGGTTATTGGTCTTGTAGCTAGGATTAGTGAGGGGGGAGGGGGAAAATCTGAGAAGGTATTTACTCTTTCAAGACTCTGCATCATCGTCAAGCAAGGATAGGGTAGTAAGCTTTGAGAAGAGTAAACTACTTCTGCAGGGCTAGAGAGTTGAGTAGGCTCTGAGAGGTCAAGATTCTTGAGTCTCAGCCCAGATGTTCTCATTCCAAGTCTCAGGGTTCCACCTTGAGTAGCATACCTGCTGGGTTTGAGAATTCAGTTTCTCTCAGCTGGATCTCTGCTTTCCTTATACTTCACTGTTGGGCTTGATCTTAAGCGTTTTCTCTCCTCTGTCTGCAGTAGATGAGAATCTTTCTATGCTTCCAAGGAGGCCCTCTGACTTTTATGCTTAGCTTTAAACTTGCGATTAATCCCCCCCTCAGAGTGTCATTGAATTTTTACAGTGCATCAGTAGTAGCCAGCAAAAGTTGTCTGATTCTACAGTTCTTATAATTGCTTTTCTTCTGAAGCCTCTCAAATACCTGACACTTGCCGGAGGTTTCTGACATGCTGATGTCTCACCCCAACTTACCACAGATAAAAGTTCTAATAATTGCACCACAAGAGCACACCAGGGATTATAAGTACCAGCTACCAGATGCTCATGATCCGTTTCCTCAAATTCTATTTTATAATTTGCTTCATAGTACTGGTAATACCAACTATCTGCTGTGGGCTTCCCTGTGATACGACTTGACCCGGAGGAGGTGTGCTTGCAGCAGGATATTGGGGAATACTCCTGGACAGAATACAATACCTGAAACGGAGCGAGAGGGGCAGGATTGCGTTGAGGGAGGAGGTGCACTGTGTTGCAGGTGCAATAGGCTTCATCAGAATCCTTAGGTTGCTCACCCAGAGGGCACTTTCAGAGTTGTCCCAAATTGAGGCAAGCAGGCTGAATGAACCCTTGTATGGCTGCAGTCATCAGTAGCTAGGAAGACACTATTGGGAAGAAGTGTTTGTTGCCAGTGAACTTCCTGTACCTGAGGATAATCGCTTGAGAGAGTTGAGCTGCGAGCCCTCTGCAGCCCGCATTCCGCAAGCGCAAAACCGCGAGAATCAAGCTGTGCGATCTCGGCCTGGGTCTTGGGAGCGAGGTCACAGAATATACTCCACACTTGTACGTGCTAATACCGTTTATGAGGACATTCCAACACTTTTTTTTTTTTCAAAAAGGACAAATCAAACGTGGAATTATTTAGTAATACGTCTTGAAAGAATCTTAAAATCACAGAAGTTCAACGAGCTAGGTTTTCGGATGAGGAATCGGAGGTGCAGGTAAGTCGGCGTTTTGCTCAGGGGAACAGAAGACGCTGATTCTGGGTCTAGCGTTCGGGCGGTCTGCCGTCCCCCGTGTTCTCCGTTAGAATCTAGCAGCAGGTCTAGAGGACCATATATTAGAAGTGGTTTTCCGTAGTTCACAGTTTTAGAATCTCGGCCCCACTGCAATTTACTGTAGATGTCAATACATCATTGCCGTTTGCCTCAAAACAAAATTTCGTCTTTTTCCCTCGTTTTCTAAAGACATTGCTCGTTTTGGTAGGACCAGAACATTAATTAGGTTAAGGTTTTAAGTTCCAGGAGGAGATATATATATAATATATTGTTGAAAAAGATTTAAAGTTAATTTTTGTTACCTCAGTTTAACAAGAATCACCTGCGTAAAAGTGAAAGCTCAACAGTAAATGGCCCCAAATCTGTTGTTGTTGTTTTTTTTTTTTTAAAAAAAAAAACATTTTCTTTCTTTTTACCTTTTTATTGACTTTATTGGGGTGACATTGGTTAATAAAATTGTATAGGTCCCAGGTGTACAGTTCTATAATACACCATCTGCATATTGTATTGTGTGTTCACCACCCTTAGTCAAGTCTCTTTCCATCATCATTTATCGACCCTATACCCTCACCCCCTTCTACCTCTCCCCACCCCACCCCTTTTCTTCTTGTGATCACCATACTGTTGTCTGTGTCCATGATGTTTTTTTTTAATCTCGTCATCTTTTTCACCCAGCTCAACAACCTCCCTCCCCTCTGACTGCTGTGAGTCTGTTCTCTGTATCTATGGATCTGTTTCTACTGGTATTTTGTTCGTTATTTTGTTCATTGTATTCCACATATGAGTGAAATTATATGGTGCTTATCTTTCTCTGACTGGTTTATTTCACTTAGCATGATACTCTCCAGATCCATCCATGCTGTTGCAAAGGGTAAAATTTTCTTCCTTCTGACAGCTGAGTAGTATTCCATTGTGTAAATGTACCACAGCTTTTACTAGTATATCCACTCAGCTGCTGATGAGCACTTGGACTGCCTTCAAATCTTGGCTATCTTATATAATAACCCTATATAATAAAGAGGGAATATGCAAATTGACCATCACTCCATCACAAAGATGGCTGCACCCACAGCTGCAGCCAAGTTCCCATAAGGAGCCTTAACAAGCAATCAGCAGGGACCTGAAGCTACGCCCTCCCCCACCCCTGTGGTGCTTGACAGGGGACCTCAGGCTGTGCCCCCCACCCCACACCAGGCAGGGGGAC
The DNA here is from genome assembly GCF_963455305.1 of Plecotus auritus. Classification (NCBI taxonomy): domain Eukaryota; kingdom Metazoa; phylum Chordata; class Mammalia; order Chiroptera; family Vespertilionidae; genus Plecotus; species Plecotus auritus. Next base: position 102,913,457 of record NC_137774.1, on the reverse strand, counting down.
CTCAGACCGCACCCCCGCCTGGCGGTGCTTGACAGGGGACCTCAGGCTGTGCCCCCCACCCAGCGGGGCTTGGCAGGGGACCTAAAGGTGCACCCCCCATTGATGGGTCGGGGGAACTCAGGCTGCACTCCCGCCCAGTGGGGCTTGACAAGGGTGGGACTGGCCGGGTCTAGATCTAGCCCAATGGGGGTGGGCTGGCCCGGTCTGGGTCTCACGCAATTTTGAGGTGCATGTGGATGGGCAGGGACTTGACTCTGGGTCCTGTGGTGAGCCCCAGACTCTGACAGGAGGAAGATTTTCATATACATTTTACTAATTTTCTTTCATCTCTGACACTTCTATTATAAAGGGCAAATAGCAATATTAAATTATTTCCTCTAATCCCCTTTTAATGTGGGTCACTAGTTGTATATAATGCTGCAATAAACAGAGGAACGCATAAATTCTTTCAAATTCGTATTTTGGCATTCTTCCAACAAATTTCCAGAAGTGGAATCTCTGGGTCATAAGGCAGTTCCATTTTTAATTTTTATTTTTTTAAAAAATTTTCAGGAAACTCTATACTGTTTTCCATAGTGGCTGCACCAGTCTGCATTTCCATCAACAGTGCACGAGGGTTCCTTTTTATCCACATCCTGGCCAGCACTTGTTGTTTGTTGATTTATTGATGATAGCCATTCTGACATTTTGAGATGATATTTCATTGTGGTTTCGATTTATATTTCTCTGATGATTAGTGACATTGAGCATCTTTTCATATGCTTATTGGTCATTGGTATGTCTTCTTTGGAGAAGTATCTATTCAGGTTCTTTGCCCATTTTTTAATTGGATTGTTTATTCTTGGTATTGAGTTTTATAAGTTCTTTATAAATTTTGGTTATTAACCCCTTATCAGATATATCACTGGCGAGTATGTTCTTCCACACTTCCAAATGAAAAGTGTGTTGTCTTTTCATGTTGTTGATGGTTTCCTTTGGTTGGCAAAAACTTTTTAGTTTGATGTAGTCCCATTTGTTTATTTTTTTCTTTTGTTTCCATTGCCCGTGGTGCTATATCAGTAAAAATATTGCTATGAGAAATGTCTGAGATTTTACTGCCTGTGTTTTTCTTGGTTTGTCTCAAGATTGCATACTGAGCTCCTTCCTCCCATAAAGCTACCCTTTGTTTCAACCAGAAGTCTGTTTTGAATTTCTCTGCTCTCCAAATGTAGAGTATTTCCATGAATGGGGAACAGCTTTTGGTGTTTGGCTACCCTAACTGTTATTCCTCTTCTTAGTTTGTTCTTTCCCAAAACAAAGCATTCCCTCTGATAAGCAAGGTCACTTGTGGGCTGTAGTATTTCCAGAAATACAGACATATCTTGGATATTGTGAGTTCGGTTCCAAACCACTGTAGTAAAATGAGTGTAGCAATAAAGTGAGTTGTAATCTTTTTGCTGATGGAGGGTCTTGCTGATGGAGTGTTGTTGTTTTTTTAAAGTACAAACAAACAACCCAAAACAATAACAAAAACTGCAATGCCTGTGAAGTTTAATAATAAATCAAAGAGCAATAAAATGAGGTATGTCTGAAATTTGTTTTCCATTTGATAATTAATTTCAATAGTCTTTTCATAAGCATTTATAACGTGCTAAGTGTCGGGTCACTTGTTGGGTTACAAAAGTGTTCAAGATGTAATATCTGGCCTTAAGGAACTTGATCTCATTGGGTTGAGATAGAGACCTAGAGAAATGATTGCAATTGAAATAACATGTGTTTAAAAAAAAAAGATGGGCACAGGGCTATAGGTTCACAGAGGAAGCTAAGAAATAACTCTGATGTAACTGAGGCATTAGACCAAAAGTCATGGTATTGTCTTGTGTTAACACTTGTATGGAATGGTCATCTAGTACTTCTAATTAGCATGCCAAGTGGGAATGATTTATAATGCTAGCTAGCAAATACTGTGGACCAGGAAGGAAAAAAAGTAAATTTCTTTGCAGAAGTAAAATCCTGTGAGAATCAGGGAGTAGATGGTTGAGTAGAGCAGGCACATGGCAGAGTTAAGTTCTCAGAGGTGAGAAGAAACAAATTGAATGAATAAATAACACCTGCTTTAGATGGCAACCCAAGAGCTGTCGGAATCATCTAAAAGTGAGAAGCCTGGGAATAAAGCATAAACTTGCCCATGTTACAGTTTTGCCTGAGGCCAATCCTGCTCAGTTTATTTGACACTTCCCTGGAATGTATGATATATAACATTACCACCTTTGGACCTTGGAGGAAATACTAATGTCTTGTTAAAGTTATTACTATTGCGTGTTCAGTATGCATTTCTATAGGGACTCCTTTTAATTAGGATAGTGTTTCAGTTTGCCCATCAAATAGACATAAAAATAACCAGTTATTCTGGTATTTATATTGTTTGAATTATTATCAAATGTCAACCCCACCTCCCAGGAAATCCCAAAATGTAACATTTTGTATTTTCAAATAAAATAGTTCTTTTAGAATGCATTATTCATAGCAAACTGTATATGGGTTGTGTTTGCTTTTGTCAGAGCAGGAAATTTACTGTAATTTATTTTCTTAGAGGGAATTTAGGGGTGAGAAAAATAAAGGTGAGAGAGGTAGGAGATGTCTCTGCATCTCTCACCATGCTCCTTGCTTTGCAGACTCACCTTCATTATTATTTTCTTTTTCCCATTCTTTTCATTTTCCCACTCTTTTCATTTTTTTAGAAAATGAAAAGAATACTTGAATACCTTCTCCAAAATTTCCAAATTGTTAACACTTAGAACATTTACACACACACACACACACTTGCCCTTTTCTTTTCTCTCAAATTAAAAAAAAATCTGTTATGTTATACAGTACTGTCATCATTTTGCTGTAAATACCTGAGTAATAAAAGAGGCACAGTACATAAACATGTAAATACTCTAATTATTTTAAAAATAAGGTGAAAATTTATGTGAGATGATCTCCAGGAGATATTGTGTGAAAAACACAAGTCATGGAACAGTCTTTCTAGGGTGGCTCCCACTTGTATAAAATAAAAATTGTTATTTATTCACAAAAGTCAAACAACAAATATGTATTGAGTTACCTACTGTGCATGGGATTATTCCGGGTGCTTGGGTATAGTGGTGAATGAAACAAAGTATTCTCATGGAATTTATATTCTAGTTGAAGCTGACAGGGAAAAATGTATGATTATATCATGTAGTGATAGGTAATATTAAGGACACTAAAGCAAGTGAAGTGTGATAAGTAAAAACAGGGACTACAGTTACTCTTCCCTGTAGTACTCGGGGATGATGGAACATTTTAGCAGAGGCCTGAAGATGGAGATGGATAGGAACAGATTGGAGGGAATAAGAATAGGAATGATATCTGTGGTTTTATTATTTTGAGTTCTGAGTCATAAAACATAAAAATTTGTTTTAATCCCCCAACAGAAAGGAATGAGAGGGCCCTAGAGAAATAGCTGAATCCAGGTCTGGGCAGGAAAAGTACAAGAAGATCCAATAACATCTTGTGCCAGATGCAAAAAGGTGCTCAAAGACGAATGGGGTCACAACATCAAAATGACACAGGAGAGTAGGTCCTTAAGCTTTGTGTCCAACTTCACTGTGTGTATTCACATAGTTAAATGCTAACAAAAAGCCATTGTTTCTAAGCAATTTTCAATCCATAATGCTGTGTCAGAGGGAACTGATGTCCTGATTGCCAGCATGGCTTGGGAGCTGTTTGATCAAACTCAGGGGAGTTGAGAAATTCTCATAGGAGAAATGCTATAGAAAGAGCCTCAGGTGGAGGTGCCTAGTAAAGGTCACAGCTAGCTAAACATGACATAGGGACAGCTGGTTGCATGCGTGTCACTGCAAAATATGTCCTATTTTTCAGAGAATCCATACGTTAGTGAAGTTGTTTCTTTGTGAATATCTGGACTGGCTCTATTGCTCACCACCACCCACCGCCCCTTCCCCCCCGCAAAAAAAAAATCCCAAGTTTACAGTTCTCCAACTGTGTGTATCTTTTCCTTCTTCTCTGTTTTTGTATTTAATTAATGAAATTAATCTATTTATTGTTTTCTCCTGTAAAACGGCATGCTGATAAATAATGTCTTAATGTTACTCTTGACATTTCCTAATTTTGTTTTAAATTCATGAATCCTATTATGTCTGAAAACCATTGTGCCAGAGAAAGTAGGTCCATTTTTCCTTTTTTAAAGTAAGGATACTACAAGAATGATAATCACCTTCCCTCCTATAAGGACCCTTTCTGAAAGTTAATGACCTAGCTGGGTTAATGGCCTTAAAATTCTAGGACCATCAGTTTTCCCCTATATTCATTAATTCTTTCCAAATACTCAAGACTAAAGTAATTAGCATTCAAATAAATTCAGAAATAGTGGGACCCAACAGGATATTGGTGAGATGTCAGAGACAGTATTTAGAGTGAAAATTATGAGAAAATACTAGCTATATGTGATGAATTGGTTGGGCTATAAAAAGAACTGAAAGCAAATAGATACTGGAGTAAAAGGAAAAGGGGAACAGAAAATAGCAGAGGTGTCCAAAGAAATAATGAATAGGCAGTTGAGTATATTATTCACAGTAGGTAAAAAACAAACAAACAAATAAAAAGACATACTACACGCACAAAAACTCATCCAAAATGATAGTGAGAAGCAGTCTAAATATAATCCTGCCAAGTTTGAATAGTGCAAAGCTTTTGAATACCGTATATAATTGAACGTGGACCTTCAAAATACAACATGAACCTTTAAAATTTATAGGCCCGGATAAAATGGGCCTATAAATTAGGGGGTAATGAAGGCTAAGATTCTAAAGAATGCTCCCACCTTTAAGTTTGATTGCTGTTAGTCTCACCTTCATTTGCATGGTAGTAAATTAACATGAACATTTTTTTGCATGTGTAACAAACCTAAAGGAAAAATAGATACATATATTATTGAAAATGCAGGTAAATAAGAGAAAATGCACATTCATCCTCAAATCTAAGCCATCATAACACATGGAAATGAAAACTCGGGTATGCTGCTGTTTTTTAGGAAAGCATACCTCATAATGTAGAATAGAATTGCATTAGAGTGGAGGCACATTTTGTGAAATTTGAAAAAATATTCTTTAGCTGGTTCAACTTATATTGGGCCTGTAATTAAGAATATAGAAACAATCTAGTAGAGTCTGTAGAAATTGTGATATTTTAAAGAAGACTATTGGAAAGCTGATTAGAAATCTATTTAATTTGGAGTTTAAGAAAATCGAACTTAGAAATAAAGGGAGCCAGAAGGGCAATTATGTGTATTGATTGGATATTGTTACACAATTGCATTGAGTCCCTCTTAGCGGTTAAGCAAATGATTACCAGCAGAAAACTATGCATTTAAAATTCACTCCATGTTACTCTGGAACAAAGTTCTGAGGCAGACCATAAATCTTGTGTGTATGCTTAACATAAGCATGGGTTCTTTTCTTTTTTGGTGTCACCTTAGTCATTTTTTTTTTTTTTTTCAGAGAGGAATGGAGAGGGAGAGATAGAAACATCAGTGATGAGAGAGAATCATTGATTGGTTGCCTCCTGCATTCCTCACATTGGGGATCAACCCAGGCATGTGCCCTGATCAGGAATCCAACCATGACCTCTTGGTTCATAGGTCAGTGCTCAACTGCTGAGCCGTGCTGTCCAGGCACCTTAGTCATTCTTAAGTTACAAAATCATAGGATTGGAGTTCGAAGGACATCTAGAGATGTCATCAACAAAATAACTTCTCTGCATCAATTTACTTACCTTTTATGCAAACAACTCCAGAAACAAAACATTTTATAACTTCCCCTAAGAGGTCATTAAATCATTGCAATGTTTATAAGCACTAACAACTAGGAGTCCTGTTCCATCTGGACAATGTATTTGTGTTCCCCACCCTTTCCTCTCCCACTCCATCCGGCTTCTTTTTTATTTTTTTTATTCTACTTTCTTTCATCCAAGTAACTCTGTTTCCCTTTTTTCTGCATCTCTATTGCAGGTTTTGTCTAATGCCTCAGTGCCTCATTTGTTTTTCTTACACTCTCAGCATCCCCAGATCTCTTATATTTTCTTCTGAGTCCTCAATGAGTTGATTTTGTTTTGGATTGAGAGCCAAAGAACCAAAATGTGATAAGTCAAGCTGGGAGGAAAATGAGAGATTGCAAAGTGTGAATACCTAAAGGACTATTTTCACCAATGGCAAGATTTAAAGGCATTCTTGCAGCCTTAGGAGAATATCAATGGGGATGGCTGCCAATCTCTCTCTTAGGTTTACTTACCCAGGCAAAATCGTTGGGGCTATTTTCTGGCCAACACACTATTAACATACATAAAGTTCTTTGTTGGAAAGTTTGCAGAATCAATTAGAGTTCAGAATTTTTTTTTTAAAGGACAGCTGAGGGACTCATTTAATTAATTGCATTTCAGGATGCTTCTATTCTTGTAGGGGCTGCCTGTAAAATAATAATAAGGTGGCACAGTAAGGCCATGGGAGATTTTGCACTTCAAGAGGCATCCATTTAGGTACATGGTTTCCATCTAGTAGGTTACCACATCATTTTGGAGGTTGTACCATTCCCCAAATCTTAATTTTATTACTTTCACAAAATTTTCTAAAGAATAATCTTTACTTTTTATCTAGAATCACTATCTAAACCAATTTACAAATAAATCCAGTGATTCTTTTTGTGAGCTGAATTTTTGATTCATTTTTGTTGATAATGCTAAGAAAGTCCTGTTGAGTTTTCACCTCAAGGCATTCCCTTGATTTACTTAGGATAAGTGCATATTTTTGTGCTAAGTGAGGAGCACAGTTGTTCTGACGGTCTCAGCTCCTGATGGCTATCTATAATAATAGAAGTGTAATATGCTAATTAGACCAGACAGCCAGACATCCTTCCAGATGATCTTCCAGACGAAGCCCGGGCTGTGAGGGCCGAGCCCCTTGCACGAATTTCGTGTATCGGGTCTCTACTAGTATTATATTATAAAAAGGTGCCATACATATTCATCAATATATTATATAAAAATAAAAAGCAGTATTTTTAATTGACAATATTTGTATTAATAGAACTATGTAGCCTACTTATGCTGATGGAGAGTTACTATTTGTAGTTATATTCTGTAAAGTATCATTGTCTGTCAGACAAGAATTTTATTTCAGAACCAATACAGAGGGACAGGTTACTATTTTGGATGTCAGAAGTGGAAATGTTGAAAATTTTGAAGCCAGAGTTCAAATACACTGGACAAGGGTTTTGGGAAACATGAAATGAATTAAGATGCCAACTGATGAAATCTTTGTAGCTAAAGAAATGTATCATTTAACTGGAGTGTGACAAGAAGGTTAGCTATGATAGATAACTAAATAAAAGCGACCCTTTTTATTCTGCAGGTGTATGTATGCATGTGTGTTTGTGTGTATGAACATGTGTATCTGTTCTATCTTATGAGATGATGAATTATAAATATGAAATATGGATAGTGAGCACTATGGTTACACTTGGTTACACTTATATTTACTATGGTTACACTTATATTTAAAGGGAATAATCTTTTACACATAATCAATCCATATAATCTATGCTGGAGCTTGAAGCTGCAGCCTGTTATCATTCCTGCCTCTGTCCTTTAGAGCAGCCATGGGCAAACTACGGCCCGCGGGCCGGATCCGGTTGTTCTATCCGGTTCTCTTGCTCTCCCCTCCGCTCATTTACTTTGAATTTATATTAGTTCACACAAACACTCCATCCATGCTTTTGTTCTGGCCCTCCGGTCCAGTTTAAGAACCCATTGTGGCCCTCGAGTCAAAAAGTTTGCCCACCCCTGCTTTAGAGTTTTTCTTTTGTCTAAGAGGAGACAGCAGACTTTTTCTGTGAAAGGCCAGATAGTACATACTGTAGTCTTTGTGGGCCACAAGGTTTACAGTGTAACTACTCAATCCTGCTGATATAGCTTGAAAACTGCCATAGACAATACAGAAACAAATGGGCATGACTGTGTTCCAACAAAACTTTATTTTCAACAACAGGTGGCAGGTGGGATTTTGCCCTTAAACTAGTTTACTGATCTTTCTTCTAGATTGCTGATTTCTGCTCATTAGATAGCTGTCTTTTCTGGAGGTGCTTAGAATTTGAAATGATCTAAGGATCATTATATGGATATCTTCAGATCATTTCAAATTCAGTTTTAGGAATGTTTTAAAGGCATTTTTCAGCCCTTTTCAGTCTAGCCCAGAGGAGCAATATTGCAGTGTGTCTTTTTTTAAAATTTTCTATGACAGTTTACATTCAATACTGTTCTGTATTAGTTTTAGATGTACAGTAAAGAAGTAAGTGTCCTTTTAATTGCAAATAGTATCACATTGTGAGAATGGGGTACTACTTCTCTAAGTACTGGAGAAGACTTACAATGTGTTTAGGAAGAGCAATGTAAAGGGGGGATAAATGGTGATGGAAAAAAAGGAATAAAAAAAGAACAATGGCCCAAGATTCAGGCACCTTGAAGTCTAGTGTCTATCTCTGTGACCACATACCTTGGTTTCCTCAGTGGCAAAGGAGGATATTGGAACTAGACATTCTATAAATTCTCTACCATCTCTAGGATGTTATGTTGCTAAATTAAGGTTCTTGGCAAAGCTGATTCTGTAGGCAGTCTTAGATATCCATGTTTTACTTCTGAGCCGTTTTCCTCAGACAGAACAACAGCAGACACCGGGAACTTTTGAAGGGGAACACATTTCCTGTTTCTACCTTAGGAATCAATGAAAGGGATCACATTTGTTGGCAGTTCTTAACACAGGTTTGGAATTCACTATATATGTGTTGCTTACCTGCATGAGAGTAACATTGCCCTTGATGATATTTATGAATAGAACCAGGAATATTTTTCTTTAAAAATGTGTAGCTATAATGCATATTAAAAAAAATTGGTTTATACTTTTAGTGTGATATGTTCATCATTTTTAAGAGCCACATTTCTTTTTACATTTTAACAGCTGTGAAATAAAAATGTGTCATATACTTGATGTCATTTAGGCAGCAATTGTGATGTAGTTGTTATTGCCTATATATGTGCATGAAAACTTTTATACTTATATATACATATATGCTCATATATATTGGTCTTGCGCTCTCTCTCTCTCTCTCTCTCTCTCTCTCTCTCTCTCTCTCTCTCATAAAATCCACAGGGAATCCTGAAGACAATAGTGAGGCATTATTAAAAAAAATGCTGTTTTACCAAGTATCTTGATGACACAGAGAACAATTTTATATAGAAAATTATGGAACTTAATTACTCACTTGGTCAGTAATGTGGAATCTGAATGTAAAGAAAGTATAAGTTATATTTATTTCTTTTTACATGGACACCATTGATATATAATACATTTATGTCTAATAAGTTTAAATGAGCCATTTTTGCAATATAAAATTGCAAGTGATAAAAAGTATTGTGACAATTTAATTGGCAGTGGCATTTTTTGCTCTTAGTAGTACATAAAATAATGGTGTGTTCTTATAATGATGGCATCTTAGATTTATAAACTTTGTATTCCTAAGTAATATGGGAAATGTTTAAAAATTTAGAGGAAAATATGAATTAAAAAGAGAAGTAGGAGGTAAATTATGGCAAAAAAAGATATCTGATTTTGCCTTTCAACATTGAAAAGAGAAAAATTGATATCCTGATGTACATTTCTGTCAGAATAATGAGCTAAGATTACCAGTGAGATCCAGTGAAGTCCTTTGAAGAACATTGACCTCACCCATCTTATACCTCATTGTCTTTAGCACCTAGAACAATTGCTGGCATTGAGCTGGCTGCCCATAATTTTTTCTTTTTCTTTCTCTCCTGCCCCCCCCCCACCCCCGCCATGCTTTTTGTGAGTTTGAGGATAAGGGATCTCTACAGCAAAATTGGGAATAAGAGAGGCTACAGAGCCCTGCATATTGCCATCAGAGACTTTGGAAACAGCCCTGGTCACAAATGTAAGTTTCCTTTTGGCTTTGAGGGTTAAGAATGTTTATAAAAGTTACTGTTTGATCTCTGAGTTCATGTTAGGCAAAGAAACATGAGTCAACAGTACTGATATTTAGAATAGCAGGTGTTTGTACTGAAACTGTGGCATAGACAAAAGAATTTAACCAGCTTGAATTAAATGAGAAGCAAGCATAAGTTATCATTGGATTTTAAAAAATAATTCAGCAATTTAGAACTTGGCAAAAACACTTTCTGATAGTATTCCATAATTAAGCTACCCTTTAAGCATTATCTTAAAGAGCCAAGGTTATCAGTTTCTGCACTAGTTTTGATAGAAGCAAATGCTAAGTACACAGAATTCTTGCAAAACTTGTTTCCATATGGTCTCCGGTATGTTTTGTTCCTGCAATTTTTAGAGTCTAGAATACTTCGGGAAGCTTAGGTGTCATCCCCACCCAAGCAAAACCAATTCTTGCAAAACTCACAAAAGAATCATTTTTGGGTCGAGAAATGAATTTATTAAAAAATAGATGTTAAGATGTTGAGATGAAATCTTTGCTGAATTACTAAGAATTTTACTATATGCGTATAGGTTATAGCTTTATATTATTTAATTTTTAATTTTTTTAGCAGTGTTCTGTTCTTTGACATTGAACATTCTAGGAATAAATAAGTCCAAATACCATATAAGTCTAAATACCAATAAATAAGTCCAAATACCTCAGAGTTTAGTGAGAAAATGATGGTAATACATATTAAAAAATGTGTATATTCAGGGATTAGAATTTGATTGAGAAATTTTATGTAATATATATAAATGCTAAGGAACAAAGATAAGTTGGGGCAAGAGTTTTCACAGAATTCTTAAAAAACTTCTTCATCAGAAATTTGGTACACCCCTCTGGAAGGGTTGAATATTACTGTCCAAGAGGCCTAGTGAAATCTTAGAGATGGAAGTAGTGTACATTGATGCAGGGAGGAGGCAATTGACCCAAACACAGAAGAGAGCAAGAATCTGGAAGGAGAAACAAGTAGCTGAATAAAATAAAACTATTGCTAGGATGTGCCACAAATGATGATGACATGCATAGGCTAACTTTGTGCTGATTATTCAGTGGTGGACAAGACAGGAATGACATTGCCCTTATGCAACTTATATTCTAGTTGGGTGCAACAAGTAAAAAACAAGCAAATAAATGAAAGGAGCAAATTTGTGGCAAGCAATAGTAGTAATACTACTACTACTAATACGATGAGGAGGATATGAAACTAGATGCTACAACAGTGAATATTAGAGATGGTATCTTTTAGAGAGGGGAAGTCAGAGCAAATATCTCTAAGGAGTTAAATTTCAAGCTCAGATCTAATGGTTGAGAAGGAATCAGATGGCGATGGGTGTGATGAGAGAACAGATACCACAGAATGAGATTGATGGGTTTGAAACTAAGAAATTTAAAACCTGGAGCAAAGTAAGGAATGGAGCAAATGCTGAAGTTGAATTAGATAGGTAGACTGGACACAGGTCATGCTGGACATTGAGGGCAGAGTGGAGAATTTGAATTTTGTTCTAAGTGATATTAATAGGAATTCTTTGGAAAGTTTTAAGCAAGAATATAAGCAAATATTACATTTTAAAAAGATTGCCAAAACCGGTTTGGCTCAGTGGATAGAGCGTCGGCCTGCGGACTCAAGGGTCCCAGGTTCGATTCCGGTCAAGGGCATGTACCTTGGTTGCGGGCACATCCCCAGTGGGGGGCGTGCAAGAGGCAGCTGATCGATGTTTCTCTCTCATCGATGTTTCTAACTCTCTATCCCTCCTCTCCCTTCTGCTCTGTAAAAAATCAATAAAATATATTAAAAAAAAAAAGATTATTCTGGTTCTCATTTATATAGTAAGTTGGGATAATTGTCATGACCAACATACAACTACCTGTAGAGCACTTAATATGTGTCACACAGTAATCTAAGCACCTATAATTTAATTCTCATTTAATCCTGCCTAACAGGTAGGCACTATTATTATCCCATCATTTTATTTTTTTAATTTTTAAATATATTTTTATTGTTGATAGTATTACAGATATATCCCATTTTCCTTCCCATTATCCCCCTCCCAGTCCCTATGCACCCCCTCCCCCAGGTCATCACTATCCTATTGCCCGTATCCATGGGCTATGCATATAAGCATATATGTTATTTGGTTTATCTCTTCTCAGATCCCATCATTTTAGACACGAGTGTAGTATGGCACTAAGAGATCAATTACTTTGAGTGGGTTTACATAGTTAGTAGATGGCAAGACTAAGCTTTAAATGGAGGCAGTCTGTGCTCTTAATCACTGTGCTGTCCTGTAAGTAAAAAACAACAACAGGAAATGATACTTGCTGTAGTCTGAGAGAGATGCTGGTACCTTGAACTTGAGAGTAGAACAGATAGGATTTGGTGATTGGTTAGAGTTTAACCCAGAGGAGAGTTGGTAATGGAAAGGGAAAAGTCCAGGATGGAACTTATATTTCTTTTGCTGGGGCACAGAAAGCACTAAAAATTAGAGTTTATGTTGATGAACAGTAAAATCACAAAATATAATAATTTTGGAAGTGTGATATAATACTCTGTGATGAAAGATATGTTTGATGATACTGGAAAACCTGAGAGTCAGGAAATCTTTAAGGAGTTTGTCCAGGTGCTGCAATGACTCCTAGTGAGAAGCTTGGGGACTTGTATCTGGCAAATGTCCTTGGAATTGGAAAGGAAAGCATGGCAATGAAGAACATTTTTAAAGGAAATTTTTGTCTTTTGAGTCTTGCTGAATTTGAGAAATGAATAACTTTGATGATGCCCTAGGTCAGTGGTCGGCAAACTGCGGCTCATGAGCCACATGCAGCTCTTTGGCCCCTTGAGTGTGGCTCTTCCACAAAATACCACGTGCAGGCGTGCACGTACAGTGAGATTGAAACTTCGTGGCCCATGCGCAGAAGTCAGTTTTCGGCTCTCAAAAGAAATTTCAGTCGTTGAACTGTTGATATTTGGCTCTGTTGACTAATGAGTTTGCCGACCACTGCCCTAGGTATAGTTTTTAATCATTGGCCACTTTGATTTTGTTTCTAGGAGTTGCATAAACCCTTAGGCAGGGATGAACCTAGTTGCCTGGACCAGTCCCCTTCAAATTAGTACCCATGCCTTTGAGAATGTGTCAAACACGGAATTGAAATGATACAGTTAAAACTTGTATCCTGTTCATGACTTAGAAATAAAAAATGCATTTTCTATTAAAGGTGATATTTTTAAATCCTCACCCAAAGATATGTTTATTGACTTTTAGAGAGAGGAAGGGAGAGAGAGGGAAACATTGATTGGTTGCCTTCTGTACGTTCCCCAACTGGGGATTGAACCCAAAACGTAGGTATGTGCCCTGACAAGAAATTGAATCCACAACCTTTTGGTGCACAAGACAAAACTCCAACTACATGAGCTATCCGAACTACCCGGCCAGGGCCAAAGGTGAATTTAATAAATATTTATTGAGGGCTTACTCTAAAATGTCAGCAAGGTTCTAGAGATATAATGGTAGCAAAACAATGCTAACTCACTGTCCTCATGTAGCTTTTCTTTTAGTCTGGAAGGTTCTTTGTGCTTTGTATTTTGTGATGCACAGGCCCACAATGCAAAATTGAAGGAACATACATGGACATGTTAAAAATAACATCATTTTCATGTTGTTCTTCATAAACCCCAAAGAGTAAAAGCAAATACAGCAAATATATCCCTATATAAAAGTTCCATAAATTTTACTTTGGTAGCTTTTCATTTAAAGGTAAATATCTCAAGGATTTAATTTCAGAGAGCCGATGGTTTTTAGGGTAACTTTGTGTTAAAGCCTCTTGAGATTTGTTTCAATTTTTATTTTTGAGCAAAATAATTTCTAAGCATGACACATAAATGTAACAAATAGCATCAAATAAAAATATTTTTCCTTTGTCTAACGTACTTTGAGTGTTAATTTCCCATGTTCTGTAAAGTAGAGATAAACATGCTTTGTTGTAGCCCTGCGGGACTTGGCTGTCTGTAGCTGATAGCATTACTGTGCTATTTCCATTTTCCCATAGGACTAGGCCAGGTCAGGTAAGGAGCTATGTAAGCTGTTTTTTTAAGGGAGATTTTAAATGCTACTTAAATGAGGACAGAGACAGAGGAAGCTGAAGTCCACTAGGTGAAGAGAAATGAAATACATGTTTGTACATCAGACAACTTTGTGAAGCCTCAGGGTCGGGGTAGGGTAGGACTAGGAAGAAGGGAGGTATATACCAGTATAAGTGAATGGATGATAAACTAGGTGTGGCCTGGCCTGAGTGGGTGGTGGCAGATCATACAATTCAGTCTTTAATAGGAGATTAGGGAAAATAGGCTGAATATCCCAGCTATGATCACAATAGCCAGGAGAGCTATTATCATGCTTCAAAGAAGAGTGTGACACGTGAGAGGGCTAAGTGAAGAAGAAAGGTTTGTTCCCTGCGGTTATTGCTGTCAGAAAAAGAGGAAAGTGTGGTTGCCCAGGTGAGAAATGGTCAAGTCTTATACTAAGTGGCAGACAACTGAAGAAAAGGAGGGTGTGTAATCATAGCATTTTAGAACTGGATGGTGCCTTAAAGATAATCTTCCAGATGAGTAGTTGAGATAATATAATTTACTATTTGAGTGACATTGAACCAGTTTGCTAATTGCTGATGCCTGGTTTTATTAATTTGTAAAATGGTGTCTCAGTAGTGTTGTAAGACTTCACTGACATCATATATGTATATTATAAACCACACAGATGGTAGATAGGAAAGGTATAATTATAGAAGACGTTTTGAGGAAAGAAATGATAGGTTTTGGCAATAGTCTAAATAAATATGCAGGGTGAAAGAGATGAGTCAGAGTTTAGTCATTAACACATTCTGTTCTCTTTTGGTCATATGCATTTATGAGACTCTAAAACGAGGGTGATTAACATTCATTTGAACGTTAAGAGGACGATTGTTAAAACAATTTTATATGGTGGCCTTTTGAACTATCACTCCCGCACATTCCACACTGCGTACGGCAATCATTTGATTGGATTTTGTTTATTGTGTTCAATCATTTGTTGAGCACAAGCATCAGGTCATATGTTCCTCTTTCTCATGCTGTGTCTGATGAAAGATTTCATTCTGTGTCAAACACTTGGCCTTGCTCTGCAGTGTTCTCCATGGATCCCCTTGTCACATTCATCAGCTAGGTTTGGCTGGTGAGTGCCTTGTATAGGGAGTTTATTTTTAGCAGAGTGTTCCATAGAATCACTCAGTAGTTCTTGTTTCACATGCACTATTGCAAAGTGTCCAGGTGCTGTTTTTGTTTACTCAAAGAAACCTTGAATATACTTCTCCAGTGGATAGCTCAGTACCCTGACCCCAAGTCACTTACTTGTGAACACACTGGTGCCTATCGTAGCAAAAGGATGTTTTATTTTCAAATAGAAAAAAAAAGAAATTCCAGTTTATTGGCTAAAAAGCTTGGGTTTGACAGCTTGTCCTCACTTCTGCTAAAGATGTATTTTACTTAAGACCCATCAATTCTAAAATCTTCTGTCTTTACCCTCACAAAACAGAAGTACCTGCATATTTTATTCCTACAGCTTTACAGTATAGCTCCTGAATCAGCCAGGGGGAAATAGAAGAATCCTGTGACAGTTATTGGCGCCCAGATGACTATCCTGCTAATACCTATCACCAGCCTTAAGGGATCTGGCCAATTATAAGATTGAGCTCAAATAAAGCCATATAAGTCGCTTCCTAGATTTAGAACCAAGGTCAACAGGTTTATGAGCCACTCGGTAAATCTCATTCAACCTCCTGCCACTGTGACATGTCAGTGATTCTGAGCATTTGATTCTCCCAATTGGATTTTTTTTTTCTGATTCACTGTATGTTTATGGAAGTTGAAGGGATAACTTTGCCAAGTAGTGGTAGCAGTTGTGTTCCATGGAGCTCTCTCCATATCCATTGGGGAGAAAGCGCCCAGTTTGGATAATAATTAAAAGAAAAAAAAATTGTCCATGTTCTTCTAAGAACCTCAGACTCAGGGAGGACCCAAACTTGAGCTCAAAAAAGGCAAAAACTTGTTTCTCTTAGCCACATTTAAGGATCTGGTTTATCTTCCTGTCACAAGTATTGTCCAACAGGTTGCTGCTGTGTTTCAATACACACTGGTAAAGCGCCTTTTTTTGTTTTGTTTTTTGCTGCCTGATATTAGTCTACATCAAGCATGTCAAACTCGCGGCCCGTGGGCCGCATGCAGCCCACAATGAATATTCTTGCAGCCCAACCAATATAACAGTATGTAAGAAATGTTTTAATAAAAATTTCTTGACTTAATTTTTACAATACCCTGTTATACGTAATTATTAATAACGAACTACGTTTGCCAATAACTGATTACTACTAGTATAATCATGTTGCATTCATTTCCCTTAAGTGCCTTATGCGCAGGCACACCATTTCTCTCCACTGATACTAGCAGCGAATATTTTAGCAGCCGATTGCCACATCATTAGCCTTGAACTGATTTGTTTGGTGTGTGCAACAGTACATGTTTCGCTTTCGGAGAACAAAAAAAAATAGGTTTATTTGCATTACGCTTATTAATTAGTGCAGTTATTCAGTGTTTGGTAAGTTAATGTTCAAGAAAAAATATTAATTTTTATTAAAATGTTTTATTTTATGTTAACAATTACTCATTTATTTCAGTCCTTTGTATTTAGCATGTCTCTATCGAAATAAACTTACATTTCTATGAAAATTGAAGCTTTGGTTTTTTTTGTGGCCTACATAAACTTAAACCTTGCTTATTTGGCCCGTGTTAGCCTTTGAGTTTGACATGCTTGTTCTACATGATGCCATCAGACAAAGCATGTTCATTTGTTCTGTCAGCAATCTTAACACCATCCAAGTGATCGATTCTTTTTTTATCATTCATTCAAGAAACATTTGGGTGTTCCTTCCAGCCACTCTCTGTATTAGACTTGTACAAAAATTTTAGTTGGTTCATAATTCTAAATAAGCACTCTGAAAAAATATGGATCATCTGCAGTGGAAATGGAGAGAAATGAATCAGATTGTAAAATTGTGAATTTGCAATTTTGAAAAAGTGGAGTCCATTCAAGAAGCAGCAGATAGTTCAATGTTGGTGAATTATAGGATCAAGTAGACAGATATAAGTTTGCTAAATTCCATGCCAGATCCTGGGGATCTGCTGTGCCCTGCAAAGCAAACTTATGAATGCCCCACCTGTCTCTTCTCAGCCTTCATGATTTCACCTGCAACTGAAGGATGAGTTTCGGGAACACTGACATCTTTCCACCTCAGAAGTATCTGCTTCTCTCTTCTGTGCCTGAGATCTTTCTCTACTAGCAGGGAAGATGGCTCCCTTTCAAGCACTGCAAGTTGGAAAGGAGTATTGCTATGCCTCAGAGCACTCTCAACAAATGGGGTGATAGTCAACTGGTAAATGCCCAGCCCCAACACAATGATAAAGTGTGTTACACACACACACACACACACACACACACCCACCTACTTGTTAACACATCCTTTATAGACTTTTCTCCCTTCCCTGTTTCACTTTTCCATTTGTGCTTCCTGGGATCACCTCCAAAGAACCAACCTTCATTTACATACTTACTTCAAACTAAGACAATATGATAAAGTGTGGGCTTGATCCTCTAGGTCAGTGGTTCTCAACCTTTCTAATGCCACGACCCTTTAATACAGTTCCTCATGTTGTGGTGACCCCCAACCATAAAAAATCATTTTCGTTGCTACTTCATAACTGTAATTTTGCTACTGTTAATGAATCGTAATGTAAATATCTGTGTTTTCCGATGGTCTTAGGCGCTAGCGGCTAAGCGGGTCGCCTAAGACCATCAGAAAACACAGATATTTACATTATGATTCACTAACAGTAGCAAAATTACAGATATGAAGTAGCAACGAAAATAATTTTATGGTTGGGGTTCTCCACAACATGAGGAACTGTATTAAAGGGTCGTGGCATTAGAAAGGTTGAGAACCACTGCTCTAGGTTATCAAAAGCCAAGAATAATTTTAAAGCAGGGGATACATGTGATCTGATTTACATTTCAAAAAGTTCACTGGAAATATAGAGAATATATTACAACAGGACAGGACTGGAAACAAGGACTGTAGGTGGTTGCTGAGTTAATCTGGGCAGGAAATGACTGTTTGGGGTGGGGAAAGACATATAGAAAATGTATTTCTTTAACCCTTCATACATTATCATCACTCTCCAATTGAAGGGGCAGTCTTTGTAACAGTGTGAACCAACCCAGCCTTGTTCCTTGGTTAAGTCTCAACTTTCTAACTCTGATTTACTGTCTTTCTATTGCCTAGTCATCCACTCTCAAATTCATTTTATGATCTCCATTTATAATCCTGCTTTATTCCATGTGAAACAGACTGACTGATGCTTCAGTAGAGTCTTAACATTCTTGAAATCCTCCTTCAGAGCAGAAAGGAGGGTTTGGCACCTCTTCCCTACAGGTTGAAGTCTGGCTATTAGAAATGAAGGGCTCTCTTTCTGGGGTTTATTCCTTTGAGAGGTTCAGTAAGTTTACAAATTATGTTAAACACCAAAGATGACTGATATCAGTTGCTGTCATTTTTCTACATTTGTATCTACTGAAGCTGTTTATTTACTTGGAAAACCACGGCCTGCAATTTGGTAAATAGCTACCCTAAAATTGGGGTAAGTTGGTGGTGTTCAGACTATGGTTTACTGGTTTAAGCAGCTGTGCTTCTCACTGGATTAAAAGGAGATCACAACTGTGGTGAGTCCTTCTTGTGTTGACTGCTTCAGGATGGAGTCCACACCAATCCTGAATTACCTGCTGGTATGGAGTGTCAATAGTTACTACATTGTCCTATCCTATTTCATGTTTTGTCTTTCAATTTTAACTCTGTATAAATATAGATAAGCATACAATAGTATTAAAATTACACTTTACAAAAAGTTAAGTTGTAAGGTATACAATGTAATGATTTTATCCATCTATCTATCTGTATCCATTCATTATTGATATCCCAGAAACTAAAGTAGATTATTTTCTAAATGGTATGAGATGATTGGTGGGATTTTTGGAATAAAGTTTCATCCATACTGCACACCAAATGTATTCCAGGGATATCAATATTTAAATATAAATGATAAAATCATGAAATAAGTACATAAAAGTTGTTAAATATTTTTCTGATCTCACAGTGTGGAATGTCTTTCAATGCAGCATATGAACAATTGGTTTTCTTACTATCTGAGATGATAATTTGTTTTTAGAGGAAACTCTTCTTATTTAGCAAAATGCCTTAATATGCTTGTGGATTTGCTATTGCCCACCAATATTTATATCACTTTTAAATATATATATATAATTTTTTATTTCAGAGTGGAAGGGAGAGGGAGAGAGCGATAGAAACATCAATGATGAGAGAATCATTGATTAGCTGCCTCCTGCATGCCCCACACTGGGGATCAAGCCCACAACCAGGGCACATGCCCTGACCAGGAGTCAAACCGTGACCTCTTGGTTCATAGGTCGACTCTCAACCACTGAGCCATGCTGGCCAGGCAATATTCATATCTTTTTTTCCTCAACATGCACAGACTGCATGTCCAGACCCCTTTGTATTTGGAAGGGGCCATGTGACTATTTTATGCCAAAGGAATATGTGTGTCAATGGTGTATGTGATTTTACCAGTAAGAACACTGTTAAGAGCATTTTTGCCTTTCCTAAGCAGTTCTCTCTTTTGAGCTCTGCTCTTTGGAAGCAAAGAACATGGTGGAAACACAAATGGAAGAATTCAGAGTTCCTGAATAACTGGACATAGCTGCTCCTCTACCTCTACCATTGCACTGGATGGAAGCTTAGAAAAACTGTTGCCTTTAAGCCCCTGAGTTTGGGGAGTGTTCGTTACAGAAGATACTCTACTCTGACAAAAACGAAGTTGTAGGATTGAGCTGGATCTCAGACAACAAAAGAAATATTTAAATTGTTCTACATTAATATTAATTTAGTATTTGTAGAAAAAGAGGTGTGGATTAGAGGAGAGTGAAGAGCTAGCTATATAGGAGATAAGGTCCATAAAATAGAACCAAGAGACTTTGAAAAGAGGAACAACTCACTTTGAATACTCTCACATGGGTTTCCCTCCAAATCTCAAAGTCTATACACAAAATTGTTTTGTAACAAATAAAGAAAGAGGCTGGGTACTAAGTCTGGGTAAAGGTAATGCAAAACAACAGTCGCCTAAGTGAGATGGTAAAGTGATCATTAAGTAAATTCAGTGGAAACTAGAGCCTGAGGCGACTAGGAAAACAAACTTCCAGAGGCATTGTTGTATTTTAGTTCTAAGAAGTATAGTGACATCGGCTGACACTTGGTTTAAATGAGGATAAGAATAATGGAAAACTATATAAAGATATATTAAATTTTTTAACATTTTTATATAACCTATTACATGAATAAAATTAAAAGACACATGACATATTTGTTCTATTTGGCAGAATACTTATTCTTATGGATGACTATTTACAATAATAAAAACTTGAGCAGTGCAATTGAACAAATGGGCAGAGAATATAAAGAGATAATTTATAAAAGGAAAATTATAAATAGACTAGAAGCCCAATGCATGAAGATTCGTGCAAGAATGGGCCTTCCTTTCCCTGGCTGCTGGCACTGACTTTCCGTTCCGGCCCTGGAGCCGCCTCTTTCTGCTCCAGCCCCACCTTTCCACGATGCCCAGAGGCCCTGAGCGGCTAGGGTGGTGCGGAACGCCTATGTCGCTCAGCGCCTGTGTATGCAAATTAACCCACCATCTTTGTTGGGTTAATTTGCATACTCCTGATTGGCTGGTGGACATTGTGAAGGTACGGTCAATTTGCATCTTTCTCTTTTATTAGTGTAGATAGTACATATTTGAAAAATATGTCTCACTAGAAATAAAAAATGCAAAATAAGATTCATATAAGGACAGCACACAATGTTGGAGAGAGTAGACATTGTTCATAAAACTAGAGGAGTGTGAATTAGTATTATGAGTAGGCATGTAAATTTGCTAATTCTATCTAATAAAGAGGGGATATGCTAATTGACCATCACTCTGTCACAAAGATGGCTGCACCCACAGCTGAGGCCAAGTTCCCATAAGGAGCCTTAACAAGCAATCAGCAGGGACCTGAGACTATGCCCTCCCCTGCCCCCGTGGGGCTTGACAGGGGACCTCAGGCCGCACCCCCCACCCAGCAGGGCTTGACAGGGGATCTCAAGGTGTACCCCCAGTGCTGGGCCGGGGGACCTCAGGCCATGCCCACCACCCTGCAGGGCTTGACAGGGGATCTCAGGCTGTGTCCCACACCTGGCAGGGCTTGACAGAGGACCTCAAGGCATACCCCCCACCCCAGTCTGGGCTGGGGGACCTCAGGCCATGCCCCCCATCCTGGCACCGGGCCAGGGGACCTGAGGTTACACCCCCTGCCTGGCAGGGCTTGACAAGGGTGGGACTGGCCGGGTCTGGATCTAGCCCAATGCGGGGGGCCAGCCGGGTCTGGGTCTCACGCAATTTTGAGGTGCATGTGGGTGGGCGGGGACTTGACTCTGGGTCCCATGGTGAGCTCCATACTCTGACAGGAGGAAGGTTTTCATATACATTTTACTAATTTTCTTTCATCTCTGACACTTCTATTATAGAGAAAGGGCAAATAGCAATATTAAATTATTTCCTCTAATTAATCCCCTTTTAATGTGCATGAATTTTGTGCACTGCACGAAATTATATATCAATAATATATATATCAATTTCTACCTTGACTTTACATTCAAATCACCTGGGGAACTCTTAAAAGCAAGAGAAACTTGGGCTGCGTCCTAAATCAATTAAATCAGAATCTTTAATGGTGGACTCCAGGTGCCGATATTTTTTAAAAGCTCTTCAAATAATTCCAATGTGCAGTCACGATTGAGAAACATTAATTTATCTATAACCTGAAAATATATTGACTCATTGCTTCTAAATTTCTATTATTAAAAACCATCTACAATAAAACTAGATTGTACACAGAGGTTTATGTATAAGAATGTTCAGTAATGTTATAATAGTGCAAATGAGAAATGACCTAATTGCCCAATAAAGAAATATTGTAGAATGCTATACACAAATTAAAATTATAGTAGAAGAATATCAAATGGGAAAATGTTCATTATTCACAGCAAATACAACATTTTATGTAGAACATGATTCCAAATTTGTGAACTATATGTTCTACGTATTAATAGAAACAATAATGATATACATAAAATATTTAATACAATTTATCTCTTGGTACACTGAAGATAATTCGATAATAATACAATATTATAAATATGTACAGAACATAGATAAATCTAAAATACTGTATATCATGTACAACTTATGATAAAGAAGGAGGGAGAAGGAATGGAAAAAAATAGCTAATTTCTCCTGGGCCAGTGGTTGGCAAACTCATTAGTCAACAGAGCCAAATATCAACAGTACAACGATTAAAATTTCTTTTGAGAGCCAAAATTTTTAAACTTCTTCTAACGCCACTTCTTCAAAATAGACTCGCCCAGGCCATGGTATTTTGTGGAAGAGCCACACTCAAGGGGCCAAAGAGCCGCATGTGGCTCGTGACCTGCAGTTTGCCGACCACGGTCCTGGCTATTTAAAGACTTCTATTGTAGCAGCAGCTTCAACCCTTTAACTCTTTGAAACTCTCTTAGCAGCTCTTTTCTCTTATCTGCCTAGCCAAAGTATTCCTTCTATTCCTCACCTCTGGACTCAGTCCAGATATATGTCTTCTTTTAATTACCCTAAAAAACGAGAGCTAGGTTCTTAGCAAGCCATTCTAAATTGCCTCAGGTGTTGATTGGTTTAGGGAAGTGGGGAAAGAAGAATTCATTTCTGGTTGTCCAAGATGAAATCTTTAATATACTTTCTAAAGAGAAGTGTGCTTACACATGATGGATAGCTTATAGGTGTTATTCCAAATAGATTTCTGTACATTGTGGTTCAAATAGGCTTGTAGTATCTGCATTGGGAACTCAATCATCATTTATAATGTTTATTTAATGAAGATATACCTTTGCAAATAGCACACTGTAGTTTATAGTCTGAAATTGAGAATTGTTTTTAACCTATTTATATTTTTTGACAAAGTATTGAGTTTTATGAATCAGAATTACTGCAGTTAATAGTAATCTGATATGTTATCTTTATAAGTGTGCTTATTTATGAGAGTTAGAGAGCCTCTCTCTGGCTCCATTTTAGTCTCTCTCCCCCATCCCCTCTTTTTTTTTTTCTTCACCAAGACAGGGAGTCATATCAGTTCGGGCCTTATTACTTTCTGCTATCATATGACTACAGGGCAAGATTTGTTGTGTACTGCCACTGTGACACCATCATGTTTCTGGCTTTACTGTTCCCATTATCTAATTATAATTTTTATTGATTGATTGATTGATTTTTTGAGAGAGAGGAAAAGAAAGAGATAGAGGAACATCAATTTGCTTGCTCCACTTATGCATTCATTGGTTGCTTCTTGTATGTGCCCTGAGATCAAACATCCAACATTGATTTATCAGGACAATGCTCTAACCAACTGAGCTACCCAGTGCCCAGCCAGGGCTCTCATTGTGATTTTGATTGGGATTTATATAGTTACTAGTGGCGCAGTGCACGGATTTGTGCACGTTGAAAAGAAATGAGGAGCCCAAGCCCGCGTGCCCGAGGAGTTTCCACATCCTTGTGAGCTGCTGGGAAGTTGCATGGGGAGTCTGTCTTCCTCCCCATAGCTTCCTCAAAAAAATATTTCCAAATGTCCCTTCTGTGGCCAGGGTCATGCCTTGCCAGCCAGGAGGTCACCAGTGGACACCTTAGGCCGCGCTGGACACTTTCCACTTCTCAGAGCCAAATAAGAGACATTCTAAGGTGAACAATACAAAGTTGGGGATCTTGGAGGGCAAGGGTGCTCTCTCTCCCAAGTCCATGTCCACACCCTTCAGATCCATCTCTCTGACTTTTACACTGATTGTCAGTCACCACCTTGTGGCCACTTTCATATTGCTGCCTTCCTCTGTAGCTCTGGGGCAATCAGTAAGGGATGAGATTTGATCTCAATGCCCGAGGCAGAGTTCCAGGAGCCCTGCGGCAATATCAGGCTCATCCTGTTTACTCTGAGTGTCCACACTTCATCCATGTCCCAGAGATTGTACCTGTAGGCTTATGGAGTATGTGCCTCACGGCAACTTCTGATTGAGCTGTGGGTATCCTCGGGGCTGGGTACCAGCATTGCCGGGGGTCTGTCTGTGGAAGCGCAGTCCTTGGGCCCACCTGCCTGCAGGAGCCTCCGGGGACCCACAGGGAACATGGGAGGCTGGATGCTGGCCAGGCCCAGGAAGGGCCACGGACATGCGTGGGAGACCCACTCCTTAGATTGGGATTTCTCACTTTTTCCAGGACTCTCGCCAGAGGTGGGGACTGGTCCGGCTTGGAAGTGGCAGCAGTGGGTGGTAGGAAGGAAGGAGAGAGAGGCCGATCGAGGTCCTGGTTAAGGCGCGTTCTTAGTATTTCAGTTCTGCATCTGAAGGAACATGGCAATAGCTAAGGGGTGGAACGTGGCCCTGATGCCCAAGGGGGAGTTCCAGGGGCCAGTGTTGGTATCAAGGTTGACCTGGTCACGCACGAACGTTCCACGCTGCATTTGTTCGTAGTACATTGTACCTGCAGGGTATAGGGGGTGATTTTTCCACACAACTCCTGGCCCAAGTGTGGGGCTGCCTGAACAGAACAGATCAGGTCAGCAACTGCTGGTGCCCCTCCACCCACTGGAGCTTACAGTGCTCTGCAGGGATCCAGGAGCGGGTATTCAGTGCCAGGTTGCTGACCTTTCCAGGAGATGGGTCCCAGGCCACGTGGTAGGTGGAAGTTCCGAAGGGCTTGCCTGTGGACATGCGTGGGTGTCAGTCATTGGGCTGGATTTAACCAGCACTCACTCTCGAGATGGGCCAGGCCAGGCAGTATGTGCATGAAGTGCCTCTGTGAGTTTTTCCCAAGCCTGCATCCAGAGACATAGAGGGCAATAGGTAAGGGGTGTGGTGCAGCCGAAGGGTCTGAAGGAGAGTTCCAGGGGCCGGCAGCAGCTGATCGTGGTTATTCCGCCTACACTCCAACCACCCGGGGATCGGGACTGCAGTCTGTTCACTGGAGATTGCACCTACCAAAGGTGGGAGAGGCTCGTGCGCTGCAGCTGCGCTCGCCAGCCGTGAGCCCGGCTTCTGCCTGAACAGCGCTCCCGCTTTGGGAGCTTACTGACCACCAGGAGGCAGCTCCTGCATTGAGCATCTGCCCCCTGGTGGTCAGTGCACATCATAGTGATTAGTCATTCTGGTCGTTCTGCCATAACGGTTGCTGGGACTAGTGGCCCAGTGAATGAAATTTGTGCATGGGGGGTTCCCTCAGCCCAGCCTGCACCCTCTCCAATCGGGGACCCCTTGGGGGATGTCCGGCCACCGGTTTGTAAACGGGCGGTCGGACATCCCTCTCTCAATCTGGGACTGCTGGCTCCTAACCACTCACCTGCCTGCCTGCCTGATCACCCCTAACTGCCTCTTCCTGCCTGCCTGATCACCCCTAACTGCCCTCCCCTTGGCCCCCACCACCATGGCTTTGTCTGGAAGGAAGTAGGATGTCCGGAAAATGGCCAGTCAACCCTGTCTAATTAGCATATTACCCTTTTAGTAGTATAGATAGATTATATAGGATAGGATTGCTTAAATGAGGAGGGGGAAGCCTTTTTCATCAGGAGGAGATGCTCTTGGCAGACAAAAATACATAATCCCTATATCTGGACTGATGGCCAGCCAAACCAGTCATTAAAAAATTGAACCGCTTTCTTACACCTTACACCAAACAGCTATTGCCCTTAAAACCCCTCCTCAGCACCTACCTTAGGTTCTGCCTTCGCAGTTCACCCAGATTAGGTTCTGATTGGTCAGTTTCTATGCCAGTCATCATCAAAAGCTCCGCCTCCTAGGCAGCCATTGGCTCCTCACACTTCACCCAGATTAGGTTCTGATTGGTTAGTTTCTATGCTAGTTAGCGTCAAAAGCTCCACCTCCTAGTCAGCCATTGGCTCCTCGCACTTCACCCGGATTTGGTTCTGATTGGTCGGTTTGTATGCCAGTCAGCATCTCCGGGCCTATCAACAGCCTGGTCAGAAAGACGGGGCTGATCAGCAGCCCTAGCAGAGACCCGAGAGAAAGAGAGAAGCAGCTACTGTCCAGGCCCCTAGAGAAAGAGAGAGGCAAGGGCTGATCAACAGCTGCCATGGAGGCTGCGGATCAGACCCTGCTTCTCTCTCCAGGCCTCTCTTTGGGCCTGATCCGCAGCGCCCTCGGCAGTCAGTGCTTGGCCACGGCACCTGCAGCAGTGGGCAGCCAGTGCTGGGTCTCCACGGCAACCCAGCACTGACTTACGGTCGGTCGAGCCTTTGGTTGTTTTGGATGTTACAGACCCTGGGTTTTTATATATTAGGATTAGTGATGTTGAGCACCTTTTCATGTTCATGTTGGCAATTTGTATGTCATCCTTGGAAAAATGTCTGTGTGATGTCTGTTGTCCATTTTGAATCATATTATTTGTGTTTTTTTGCTATTGAATTGTATGCATTCTTTACATATTTTTAATATTAATCATATCAGATTTATGATTTGAAAACATTTTCTTCCATATTGTAGGTTGTGTTTTCGTTTTGTTGATTGCTTCTTTTGTTGTGCAGACGCTTTTTAGTTTGATGTAGTCCTACATATTAACTTTGCATTTTGTTGCATGTGCTTTGGGTGTCATATCAAAAGATAACTGCCAAGATCATTGTGAAGATTTTTCTCTTTGTTTTCTTCTAGAGCTTTCCAGTTTCCAGACTTATCTGTAAGTCTTTAATTATTTTGAGTTAATTTTTGTGAATGGTATAAGATAGTGGTTGTTTCTTTCTCCTACATGTTATTCCAGTTTTTCTAATACCATTTATTGAAGAAATTTTCCTTTTCCCATTGAGTTGTCTGGGTCTCTTGTAAAATATTAGTTGACTGTATATATGAGGGTTTATTTCTGGGTTCTCAATTATGATCCATTGAGCTATGATCTCTCATACTGTTTTGATTACTATAGCATTGTAGTAAATTTTGAAATCAGAAAGTTCAATGTCTCCAGCTTTGTCCTCAGAATTGTTTTGATTATTTGAGTTCTTGTTTTGTTTTCATAAAAATTTTAGAATTGTTTTTGTATTTCTTTGGAAAATTTAATTAGAATTTTGATAGAAATTGCACCTAACTATAGATTGCTTTGTCTAGTATGGAAATTTTTATAATATTAATTTTTCTAATTCATGAATACAGGCTATCTTTCCATATGTTTGTTTCATCTTTAATCTTTTATCAAGGCCTTTTCGTTTTCATTGTATTAATTTGTATCTCATTGATTAACTTTATTTCTAAGTAACTTATCATTTTTATTGCTATCAAAAGGAGATTTTAAAATTTTAATTTTGGATATTTTGTTATTAGTGTATAGAAATTAAACTGATTTCTTTTAAAAAATATATTTTATTGATTTTTTACAGAGAGAAAGGGAGAAGGATAGAGAGTTAGAAACATCAAAGAGAGAGAAACATTGATCAGCTGCTTCCTGCACACCCCCTACTGGGGATGTTCCAGCAACCAAGGTACATGCCCTTGACCGGAATTGAACCTGGGACCTTTCAGTCTACAGGCAGATGCTCTATCCACTGAGCCAAACCGGTTAGGGCCATGGTTGGCAAACTGCGGCTCGCGAGCCACATGCGGCTCTTTGGCCCCTTGAGTGTGGCTCTTCCACAAAATACCACGGCCTGGGCGAGTCTATTTGGAAGAAGTTTAAGTTTAAAAAATTTGGCTCTCAAAATAAATTTCAGTCGTTGTACTGTTGATATTTGGCTCTGTTGACTAATGAGTTTGCCGACCACTGGGTTAGGGCTAAATTGATTTCTGTATGTTGATTTTTTTATTCTTCAGTTATACAGAATTTATTTATTAATTTTAACAATTTTGTTGGATTCTTTTGGGTTTTCTACATATAAGAGCATGCCATTTGCAATCAAACACAATTTTACTTCTCCTTTCAGATTTTGGAGCCTTTTATTTCTTTTTGTTGCCTGTTTGTTTTGGCTAGGGCTTGCAGTAGGAGTGGTGAGAGTGGACAGCCTTGTCTTGTATCTAATCTTAGAGGAAATGCTTTCAGTGTTTCACTGTTGAGTACAATGTTAGCGGTGGACTTGCAACATGTAGCCTTTATTATGCTGTGATATGTTTGTTCTATTCTGCTATGTTGAGTATTTTATCATAAAAGGATGTGTTTTCAAATAATTTTTCTGTATCTGTTTAGGTAATCAGGTCACTTTTATTTTTCATTCTATTAATGTAGTGTATTACAATTATTACTTGCATATGTTCAACCATTCTGTATTATACATATATATCCCACGTGATCATGGTGTATGAGCCTTTTAATGTGTTGTCAAATTTGGTTTGTTAATAATTTGCTTAGAAAGTTTTCAACTAATTCATCAGGGATATTTGATTCTTCTCTCTTTGCAGTCTAGCTAAATGTCAATTTTGTTTATTTTTTCTAAACTAACTTTTAGTTTAGTGTGTTGTCTTTGCATTTGAAGTAGAAGTCACCTCCTCCAGACTTTACTACTGCCTTTAGGAGAGAGATACCTTCTGTCATCCTTAGTAGATGTTCTGATATTTCAGACATTCTGTTGGGTACACCTGCTCCATGCTTCTTATGGTAGAATTCTTAAGCTTGTATGCCTATTCTGGATCCTGCAATACCCATGTCAAGTGCTGGTAGTCTCTTTGTATTTTCTCAAATATGGTGCTAGAGCTCAAGCATGCGGTTCCCTGCCACATTTTGGCTGGCTTTTTGCACACACTCTCGAGCTATCTGCCAAAGCCTGCTCTCCCTGCTGCCGTTAGGAGCACACAGGGAACCAAAAGGTGGGTGTGGGAAATGTGGGTGAGGCATGTAGTGTGCTGGAAGTGCCCATGACCAGTTGGGGGTATCCACAGTAAGGTATTCCCTGTGACTCATTTGTGGGTTTCTTGATGGGGTACAGTATACAGTTAGTAGGATTTATGTTCCTTTAATATCCTCCCAAAGATCGTATCTGGTGTTTTTCCTAGTGCTCATTTTGCTCATAATTTAGTATTCTGAATGGTGGGAGAGAGAAGCGAATGCATTTGACATTGCCCTGCAGAGCTGAGGAAGCCAGATGCTCACTCAAATGCTCTCCTTTTTCCCCACAGGAGAAATTATGGGCTGAGGACAAATCTCTCTTGGTTCTAAAGTGTGCTGCTTCAGACTAAGAATGATGCAGGTAAAGTCAAACTGCTCCTCTTACTGCAATGTGTCCAAGGCATATATTTTTTTTTGCTCCAGTGGTATGCTGGAAACATGAACATCCATAGAGCCTCTCGTGTCCATGAGTGATTGTTTAAGTCAGTGTTCTATAGAAGCTTATGGGACTATAGCTGAGGGGCTGGAGTGGTTCACTGTCTGTAGCCAGGATTGGGGTATGTCTGCCTATTATATGGATCAACGCCAGAATTTTGTTGTTAGGTGGGATATAAAATGAGGGATGTCTTATGCTATCCTGATGCTGATGTCACTCACCCCCAACTGCCCTTCCCTTTAGTAAAAGTTGTTTTCACTTTTACTAAGTTCAAAATATTTTAAAATTTCTCATAAGATTTATTCTCTGACTCATTTGTTATGTAGAAGTGTTGTTTGATATCTGCATATTTTAAGGTTCTCCAGTTATCTTTCTGTTATTGATTTCTAGATTCCATTGTGGTCTGAGTACTTGATATTGTTTATTATTTCTAATCTTTTAAATTTGTTAAGGTGTGTTTTATGCTCTAGAATTGGTCTATCTTAGTGAGGATTGCATGGGGGCCTGTGAAAAATATATTTTCATCCGGTCAGTATGGCTTCAGCAGTTGAGTGTTGATCTATGAACCAGGAGGTCATGGTTTGATTCCTGGACAGGGCATATATTCAGGTTGTGGGCCCGATCCCTAGTGTGTGGCATGCAGGAGGCAGCCAGTCAATGATTTCTCTCATCATTGATGTTTCTATTGCTCTCTCCCTCTCCCTTCCTCTCTGAAATCAACAAAAATATATTTTAAAAAATATGTTTTCTGTTGTTTTGAGATGAAGTAATTTATAGATGTTAATTATATCCAATTGGTTCATGGTACTATTGAATTCAACAATATCCTTATGATTTCTGCTAGCTGGATATGTCCATTTCTGAGAGGGTTGTTGAAGTCTGTAACTAGTAGAGTCATTTACATTTCATTGCAGTTCTATCTGTTTTTGCCTCATGGAGTTTGATGCTCTATTATTAGGTGCATACATATTAAGAATTGTTATGCCTTCTGGGATAATTGACCCCTTTAATATTATGTAATGCCCTTATTTTACCTTTCATAACTTTCCTTACTTTGCTGTCTGCTCTGTAATACATACTGTTTTTTACGTAGTGATCAAGTTTGTTGGGAAGAGCTTGGGAAAGGTTTGAATTGCATTTATTCTTGAGCCCTATTTGTTCATTTCACTCAATATATACTTAAAACAAAGGTCTTGAAGCTGATGGTCCTGATAAATATTTTTAAACTAGTTTTCTGTTTGAATAAACATGGTTACTAAGTGTTAATAAAATGAAGAATAGACAATACCATGTGGCTCTGTAATTAGTCAAGATTTCTACTTTTTCACCCCTCCCTTCTTTTGTTTTCATTCCCTTGTTCATTTTCTTTCTTTAAAAAAAATTAGCACCTAATAACTATAGCACAGAATGAAAATAGAAAACTACAACTTATCAAAAATATAAGTAATGAACGTGAATTACTCTAAAACAGAAGACAGTAAGGTACCAAATATAGAACATAAAGATTCTGTGTAGCTTCTACTGGAGGGGAGAGGAGAGAGGAAAGGGGAATGCTTTGTGGATGCCATATCAGGTTGAGAAATATCAGCCTTTTTAGCACAATAATCAATTTAGAACTTTTATACGCATCCACCATATCAAGTTCAGATACAATAAATTGATTTGATATGTAATTCTTTTTTTATGCTCATTGTTTTCCTGAGGGTTTGTATGTAATTGCATTTTTGTTTCCTTGATGAAATAGTTACCTTGGACACTCATATAATATAACCTTATGTAATTTGGCAATCTTATATTCAGTGTGGTCTATAGTTCTGTGTGTGTGTGTGTGTGTGTATGTGTGTGTGTTTTAATGTATTGAGGTTTCCTTTGTGTTTGTGTGACACTGAGGCTGATTTCCAAACACCAATTTTATTCTCTTGCTGTAGTAACTATGCAGTTTGGGAGTTGATCCCACCTCCAATGTTGGACCTTATTTAGTCTAAGCCAGTGTTCATTCCCAGCTGCAAGTTAGAATCTGGGGAGTTTTTAAAAATTACAGATGTCTGAGTACCACTCAAAGGGATAAGGCCTGATTGTTGGGATACTAGAGGCCCAGTGCACAAAATTCGTGCACTGGTAGTGGGGTGGGTCCCTCAGCCCGGCCTGTGCCCTCTCGCAGTCCAGGACCCCTCGCTCCTTACCGCCCGCATGCTTGCTGCTCCCTACCGCTTGGCTTGCTGCTCTTTAGTGCTGCCTGGAGGCTACTACCACCACAGGTGCACTCGCCAGCCATGAGCCTGGCTTCTGGCTGAGCAGCACTCCCCCTGTGGGAGCGCACTGACCACCAGGGGGCAGCTTCTGCATTGAGTGTCTGCTCCCTGGTGGTCGGTTCATAGAGACCAGTCATTCCACCATTCGGTCGATTTGCTTATTAGGGTTTTATTATATAGTATTTTTTAACAGCTTCACAGATGAGTCTAAAGTACAGCCAGAGTTGAGAGCAATCACTTTTCGGCAACTATTAGTTTTAGCTTCCTCTGGCTTAAGCTCTCAGGTCTAAGTCCTTAGTGACAGCATTTCCACCAAGACCGCTCAGGAATGTACACAGATCTAGTTAGGGCATGGGACCAGAAAGGAACTTGCTATGCAGTTCTTGGTAAAAGTTCCTCACTTTAAAGAGAAAGCTATTGAAACATTTGGTCTTTAATGTACCTGAATATTGGCATTTGTTTGGTATATGGACCAATATTTCTGCTTTCACTTTGCTGCCAACACCTACAGAAACAGAGTGAAGAAAAATGCAGGGTCATGGAGTTATCACTGGATTTCCCCAATTCTGAAACTAGTCTTATAGCTGATGTTTCTATATATGAAATTAACCAATTGATGACACCCATCCCATAAAATTTTGGGCATTCCTGGATTTCTTATCTTCAGCTTAATACTTTATCTCTGCCTGATGCAGTAATGAATTTGTCTGTAAGCACTTTTCTTTAAACTTACCATAGACTCCTTTTTAATTAATGTGTGTATGACAGAGCAGTCACTTTATTATTGGACTATATTTTATCCAACTGTATATTAATCTTCCCACTGCATGCAACTTGCTTAAATATTGATACTTTTATATTTGGCCATGTCTTTGCATGTCTTCTAATAATATTAATTAACAAAGCAATTAATTTTGCTTGTTACTTTACTGTTTTCTATGTGTTATTTCAGCCAATTAAAGTGCAGTAGGCAATGCTTTGTGCCATTTTTGCTTTTTGCCGTTATGAACCCCAAATAAATTTCTAACTATAACATCAATGTACAGTTTTATAAAGTACTGCTTTAAACCATTAGATTTTTATCAAAGGTGTCTAACTCAGGTGCTGACATGGGCTGGGGAGAAGGCTATATAAGTGAGCAAAGCTTGTTGAGTCTCCACATCGAGGAACCTAAGGGGGGCTACCGCTAATATGTTTTCACCTTCTATTGCCACGTGGAATTGTGTGATCATTTTGTTCAAAGGTCTTCCATTTCTTTTTTCCATGCTGAAGCCAATTTCTTTTATGGGAACTTCTGATGTTTAAATGTCAGTTAAAACCAGCTAAATAATAAACAATCAAAAGCACACTGTGGGGGCCAAACAAAACACATCTGGCTTGCTGGCTAACAATATGTACCCTTTGGAATTGCTGGACAATTGTAACCATCAGCCTGAACCAGGCCTGGCAGTCTTCTCGCTGCCCCGCCACCCAGCTCTTGCCTAGTGTAGACTGTCTCCTAAGATACCACCAGCAACCTGAGTTTACCTTTCTGTCTCATTTTTTTCCTGAGAGTTACCAGGTATGAATAGTTATCCCAAAAATATGTTTTTCTCATTTCTTAACCATGTGTATTCTACATTTTGTTTGCTGCTTATCAGCTTTGTAGGCCACCCAGATTAGAGCAATAGGTTAATTTTCAGATTTAGTATTTTGTGTTACTTTGAAGTCTTTCTCCTAACCTTTTGTAATCATTTTTGAGGCTGCCTAGGGCTAGCTTGCTATTAGTTATATTCTATTAAGAATTGAAAGCTCTACCATTTCACTATTATAGATGTATAAATTAAATTATGGTGTGTTTGTATGTATAGATTTCAGGCTAAATTTCAATGACAGTAATATAAAATACTGAAAAAAATAATTGAATCTCCTAGTAGAGTTGATGACAGAGTCTTATTTTATCAAGAAAAAGTTTACTATGTTCCAAATTTCAGAGCAAAATACAAGGTATTTTTAGCTGAAACAGTCAAATGTGTTGTTCAAAATTGATGACAGCTTAAATTGTACGTTCTTCTTTGTTGGCACCAGATGAGGGGATTGTTATTACCACTGGTTCTTTTCTTCTGTGGCCTGCACCTTTAGTAGTGGGAATGAAAACAGTAACAATTACCTTCAGTAGATGTGTGCACCGTTTTGGCAGGAGGTGGGCAATGCACTTGTCAGATATTCTGGAGGACAGAATCTCAAGGGTCTCTTCTGATGTTTTCCATAATTTTCTAGGACAGAACTGTTATTTTCCAGTCACTACCAGTTTCATACCCAGTTTTTTTTTTGGGGGGGGGGGAAATCTGCCAATAAAGTCTCAGATATAGCAATGTTTTACCAGGTGCTTTAATTTCTTTGGATAAAATGGCCAAGGACATTTATTATAACTCATTGTAAAGTAGTTTCAATGATATCCTAGTTTTCTTTATTTAAAACATTAAATGGGTTTTTAAATAAAAATGAACACTTTCATATTATTAAAGAATTGAACAGGGTAAAAGAATTTTCAATGCAAAATGAGTATCATTTCCAACCTAGAATCTGATCTCCCTCCCCAAAGCATTTTATTTTGCAAGAGCTTTTATACACACACACGCAAACAAACATATACACATATTTGGCTGTTAAATTTTTTTCTGTGGTTTTTTAAATTTTAATGAAGATTCTAAACTGAAAATAAAGTGTAGATATTTAGTTTCTGAATGGATATGCTATAGTTTCTATGCTAGGTTACCAAAATATAGAACTAGTCTAGCAACTATCAGTTGTTACCCCCCACCTTCAGGGTATATAAAAGGAGTCAGATTTTTCATAGGTAATAAAGTCTGTATGATAAAGAGTGGAGAGAGTTGGGTCTGTGTAACAGTCTTTTCCCTGTTTTCTACCCTACAGTAGGGTAAAGGACTCTGTTCTCTTCAGGCCAAGCCATGTGTATCTCTAGCCAACCTCTCACAGCTATTAGGGAGTCTGTAGAAAGGGAGGTCAGCATCTCACTTCCCTGATGGGTGTTTCCAGGCAGGACATGGTTCACCCATGGAACCAAGATTAAGTTTGGTGTCAACATTCATGGAGCACGTTTCCATGCATTCTGTAGAGATAGGTGTTGTAGTGTACCCCCGAATCTCACAAAGGACACCTCAATCAAAAAGTCAAATTATGGAGTCATTTATTCAAAAACCGGCGTTTACAAGGGGGCATAAGCACTCCAAATCTAGCAACCCTGAAATGCTGGCCACATCAGGCTTATATAGGCAGAATATCACAAAGGTATCGATTACATCTTTGGGTTTGGAATGAGGAACCAGGTTTGCACAAAGCAGTTACAGAAGTGAAATTGAGCAAGTTAGTTATCTATAAAGATTAATTATAGCTTTGGGTCTTCGGATCACTGAATCAATGGAAACACATTATCTGGAGCCACTGTGGCAATTTAGAATAATTGTGCTGTCCTGGTCTTGGGACCACTGAGTCAACCGGAACACATTGTCTGTAGCCACTGAGGCAATTTAGGGTAATTGTGCTGTCCTGGTTTCCAGGTACAGAAGAATGTGCTTCAATAATGAGTAAGATCACAATCAATGGGATATTCAAACCACCAAAAGTGGAGTAT
Source organism: Plecotus auritus (assembly GCF_963455305.1). Lineage (NCBI taxonomy): Eukaryota > Metazoa > Chordata > Mammalia > Chiroptera > Vespertilionidae > Plecotus > Plecotus auritus. The sequence goes on along the minus strand of NC_137774.1, from coordinate 102,877,960 downwards.
TCAATCGATTGGGATAGCATACATAAGTTCAGAAAATCAAAGTAACTTTTCTATTGTTTTAGCAAGCAAATAAGTACAGAAGCCAAAACAGCAGGGTTAAAGTTAAACTGCAGTTTCTACCTGAGATGATTGCTACCATACTTCATAGGGAGCTCCCAAACATAGACCCAGAAATCTGCTTCTTGCCTTGAGTATCCTGAAGTCAGAGTAAGGAGAGAGGCAGCAGGAGAGCAAACCAGTTGGTTTCGGATGGTGTGAGAGTTTATCACAAGTCAAATGGACACTAAAGAAGGTAACCTGGCTTGAAGCATCTTGATGAATTTCTTCCTGAAAGTCAGGTGGAGATGATGTTGAGAAGACTAGTAGTGGGAGGCTTTGGGGTATATCAGTAGGGGCAGCAAATGAGGGAGAAAAAATGGAAGGGACAAGGCCCACATCAGGGATTATGCAGTGCAGAGGTTTTCTTAGAAGAGCCCCAATTCACCCTAAATTACATCCAGCACTTGGCTGCCTCTTGTACTGACAGTTTTATATGGCCAGATTATGTCAATCATTTAAGAGACCTTAGCCTTTTTTTCCCCCGCAACCTCACCTCTGACAGTGGAGGACACCCAGAAGCAGAGGAGTGAGTGGGAGTGGAGAAGATGGGGCATGTGATAGACCAAGGAGGGGAGTGGAAGCAGTGACTAAACATCTCTTCCCCTCGCCTGGCTCCAAACCATGTCCCACACCTGAACTGGGGGATAGGGAAGAAGTACTGCGTTTGATGTGGTTGGTAAAGGCTAATTCCAGCAGGTCATAAATGCAAGAAGTTCTTCAAAAGGTTGATGAACCTTGGGGCTTCAGAAGAGCTGAAGATATGCATATTATTGCCTGCTGCCAGACAGCTGAGGGCAGTTCCTCTAACCCAGTGGTCAGCAAACTCATTAGTCAACAGAGCCAAATATCAACAGTAAAACGATTGAAATTTCTTTTGAGAGCCAAAATTTTTAAACTTAAACTTCTTCTAACACCACTTCTTCAAAATAGACTCGCTCAGGCCATGGTATTTTGTGGAAGAGCCACACTCAAGGGGCCAAAGAGCCGCATGTGGCTCACGAGCCGTGGTTTGCCAACCACTGCCCTAACTTCATAATACTTTACTGTTTCAAAACCTTACCTTTGATATGTATATCTGCTTTGCTATAGGGCAAAATGTGGAATAAAAAGCCCTGGGCCCGGAGATTTGGGGAATTTAGTTACTAGAACTAAGTCTTCTCTGGCTTCCCCAAAATGCCTTCCAAATTCATATTTTTTCTCTAGCCTCTTTATTAATTTGCATCGCAGTCCTTTCTCCAGATTCCTGAACCCTAGTAAATGCAAATAAGACCCTGGCATGTGGAATGGGTTTAGAATGGACTGGATTTTAGAGTATGTGAAAATGAGTCATAATTACTTTAAAGAGACTATTGTTACGAATTGAAAGTCATCCAGAAGTAGTGGGAACTTTCCTGTGATGAGAAAGGTCACCATGAAGACAGAAATATAAAGCAGATTACTATTTTACCTTATGTTTAACTCTCAATAAGCCATGTATGCATATAGAAAAATTTTGCTTGTTATACACAAATGTGAACATACTACTTGTGATGCTTTGTACTTTTCATTTCTTCCTTAATATATCCTGCATATCTCTTAAATGAGTTTACTATTATAGTTATGGTAATGCTCGCTGCCGCAACGTGAATTCTGAAATCCCATTAGGGCTTATCTCTTCCTTACATAACCAGCAGTAGCTTTCTTCCCCGGGCCTTGCTATAGCAGCTTTGCATGTTTGAATACATGGTTTCCAAGGTACTTACATTCCTCTCTTTTAAACAGAGAGAAGGAGATAGAGGTGAAATGGGAGGTTTTTGTGGGTGAGGACCACAAAGGCCATATCTGCCTTCCAGGACAAGTTGGAAATAGAGTTTAATTTTGTGACTAATATTAAGAGTTAACTGCTTTGGCAATTGATTTACTAACTAATAACCAGTAAGCTGGTATATTTGCATTTCACTTCAATACGGCTATAGATTTATTCCATTTTATGGTTGTCTCATAATGTGTGTGACTTGATCACTATTGGTGGACATACATGTGTTTTCCAGTGTTTGTTTCAAACAGTGCTGCAAAGAACATTCTTATTCATGATTTTGGGCATATGTGTAAGTATGTCCCTAAGATAAATTTTGAGAAGTAAAATTGCTAGTTGAAATGGTATAGGCAATTTTTGAATTTTTGTAATTGTTGGCTCCAAAGAGGTTTTTTATCAATTACACACTTACCAATACTTTATCAGGTTGTCTATTCCACCTGGCCTCCCACTACGTTTTGCCAACACTGTGTGTTATCAATACTACTTATCTCTGTCAATCTTATTGGGGCATTAGTGCTCTGATGTTATTTTAATTTGCATTTCTTCATTTTAATAAATAGATACTTGATTCACTTGAATTAATTAGTTACAATGATTCCTTAGTGTTGTAGATATCCATTAGAGCTAGTGTTCTCAGTGAAGCAGGGGAGAGCAGATCTTTACCCTGCTACTTAACTAACTCTGAGGCTTTGTAGAACTAATCACTTTGCAGTACGTGGGCTTACCTTTCTCATTTGGAAAATTACAATGCTAGTTTAAGTTTCAAAATAAGAGTCTCTAAGTTCATATAATTTTACCAATATCTACAGAAGAAAATTTAACAAGCATTGCAACTTTAGGTCAGGAGCATGCTGATAACAGATTTCTTAACATAGTGAAAGACATACCACTAGAAGTAATGCTAGATGCATTTAATGCTCTTAAGAGGAAGAATGCTTACCAGAATACTGGTGTAATACTGCATAGTGTGATACCTTAAAATACAGCAAAAATAGATGTTTCTATAATAGTATATACATAGTAAATACTTATAAAAGCCAAGGAAATGAAAAACAATAAAGTTTTCAGTTTTATAACATCTGTTTTTATTTTCTTTGGTTAATCTTACAAAGTTCTTTCTATTGGACAAAAATATTTAAACAAAATATTTTAATGGAAGCATGAGTAAGTAAAAATTTAAAGTGAAAAGATTTTTAACTGATGCCAATATTCTAAAGCTGTTTGTTGCTTAATATGCTTTAATTAAACTTCAGTTTTCTGTAGGCAGGTTCTTAGGGCTCAGTTTGCATATATAGGCTTAATTTGCTTATGTCCATGTCTTGTGTATGTGTATGTGTATTCCCTGGACCAATGTGGGGATATTTGAAGAATGTTCAAGGAGTCATTTGGAAGCACCCTACATAAGTGAAAATGAGAGCTTGGATTGTTAGGATGCAAGAATAATAAAACTTTGCCCTGACTGGTTTGGCTCAGTGGATAGAGCGTCGGCCTGTGGACTGAAGGGTCCCAGGTTCGATTCTGGTCAAGGGCATGTACATTGGTTGCGGGCACATCCCCAGTAGGGGGTGTGCAGGAGGCAGCTGATCGATGTTTCTCTCTCATTGATGTTTCTAACTCTCTATCCCTCTCCCTTCCTCTCTGTAAAAAATCAATAAAATATATTTAAAAAAATAATAATAAAACTTGGAATGTGATGATCAAACTTGAAGGTAGCAGTTAAAGTTGTATATCCCAGCTAGGGGATCCAGAGGAAGGGTGTGTGTGTGTGTGTGTGTGTGAGAGAGAGAGAGAGAGAGAGAGAGAGAGAGAGAGAGAGAGAGAGAGAGAGAGTTAATATGAATGAGATTGGGGATCCTATATTTGCCTACAGTGCTGTAGTGGCTGTTGAATCTGAAGTCACTTGGTCCACCTTCCAGGTGAAGAAGGGGAGTCCAGGGAGAGGAAGAGTCTGATCCATCAAGGCAATGGAGGTTTCAGGCTAATTTCTATGGAAAGTTATTAGACTCCTTGCTTTATGTGGGCTTTACTGGACTAAAGGCAAAGCTATAAGCAAGTAGGCTTTACAGTTGTGATTTCTATTCCCAACTCATTACTTCCACCTCTTGATTCAGTTCTCAGGCTCAGAAAGGTAAAGCAACTTTAGAGCCCAAAATGAAAGAGCAATGATGTCACTGTAAGGCAGATCTGATTCCCAATACAAAGCTCTTTTTGCAACATTTTTGAATTAAATTAATTAGACTACAAGCTATATTAATGAGTGAGGTCCTTATCTCTGTGTTCACCCCATTCCCCTGACCATATTCAGTGCAGATGGTGGGTACTTAGAATATGTAAATAAATAAATAAATGAACAAGGAAAGGAGAAAAATCAGACTCTTTAACCACTACACATTAATTGCTATCAATATCTTATTAACTCATTTAAAATGATAAAACATTGCCATGTGAAAATGAAATTTAAATATTGAGCTTAAAATAGCTTTGAAATTACATTGAATTAGCATTGCATCTAAACAGTCAACATAAAGAACAAAGTCAACAGTGCTTCCTGACTTGGAGGCTTCAATCATCAAAGCTGTATTTTGCACAGTTGCTTTTGCCTGTGTTTAAGTGTTTCCCTGTGGGATATGGTAAAAGCTAATGAATTCAGTGACCATTTGGAAGGCCTGGCTGTATGTAGCCTCTCATTAGGTTGCACTAATGCCACAGGCACGCAAAGCGAGCATCTTGGAGGCCAACCTGCAGAATCCCTCTGAGGACTGCACAGAGGTGAGCATTGTATACAGGAAAGGAACACATTTTCCATAAAAGAGACCAATTAGGAAACAATTTTATCTCATGAGTACAACATTCCCAGATGGATTTTCAATGGTTGGAAATTGGTTGTTTGTTAAATGAACCGAAACTGTCACCTTGTCACTGGAAAACAAATTGCTGATGAGTATGGGCAAGTCTTCATTAAGTACTCACAGAAGGGAGGCAGGTGACACCACATGGTAGCTATTTACTCAGAAAGGTAAAGAAAGATTCAAGAGCCTTTAAAGAATGAAATTAAATCATGTGAATTCTACCTCTCATCATCTCTTGTCCAGAAAACTTTCGTGGCCTTCTGAGGCTTGTCCGCTCTCTCCAGTCTATCCTCCTTGCAGTATGCCTGCCACACGAATGCTGGGGAGGCAGGAGGGGCAGGACTGGTCAGGGGCAAGTAGTTTTAGATCTGCCTTCAAAATATATCTTGAATGAGATAATTTCTGACCATAGATATCTTAGGCTAAGTTAGCATTATTTATCCTCTGTCTGGCTGTGATAGACTCAGGTTTATCTTGCTTCCAATCTTGCCCTTTTATACTTTTTTTTTTCCCGGTCATACTATGGCCAGAATGCTCAATTTAAGCAATGTTGCTACTTCCATGGCTTTTCACTTCTATTGATTTGGACCCTTGGTCAGCTCATTCACCTCAAGTTTTTCCTCTTACCCACATTCTATTACAATATCTTACACAGTCATGCACTATTTAACAATGAGGATACATTCTGAGAAATGTGTCATTAGGTGGTTGATTTTGTCATTGTACAAGCGTCATAGAGTGCACTCTCACCAACCTAAATGGTATAGCCCCATGGTCGGCAAACTGAGGTTCGCGAGCCACATGCGGCTCTTTGGCCCCTTGAGTGTGGCTCTTCCACAAAATACCACGGCCTGGGTGAGTCTATTTTGAAGAAGTGGCATTAGAAGAAGTTTAAGTTTAAAAAATTTGGCTCTCAAAAGAAATTTCAATCATTGTACTGTTGATATTTGGCTTTGTTGACCAATGAGTTTGCCGACCACTGGTATAGCCTACTGTTCACCTAGGCTTGATGGTATAGGCTTTTATTCCTAGCCTACAAACCTGTACAACATGTTACTGAACTGAATTCTGCAGACAGTTGTGACACAGTGGTAAGTACTTGTATATCTAAACCCAGAAAAAATATAGTAAAATATTGTATAAAAGATAAAATATGGTACTTGTGTAGGGGACATACCATAAGTGGAGCTTGCAGGACTGGAAGTTGCTCTGGGTGAGTCAGGGAGTGAGTGGAGAGTGAGTGTGAAGGCCTAGGACATTAATGTGCACTACATAGACTTGATAAACACTGAACACTAAAGGTACATGAAATGTATAAAGCAACATGAGGTTAAATCAATCACAAGAGAAAATGATGCAATCAAGAGAAGTGGTAAACACAACATGTGAGGCTGCTGCCAGCATAACACAGCGTACTGTTTTACAGCAAATGTTTTTTTTTTTTTAGAAGTAGAAAGAGTACACTCTAAAATATAGTATAGTAAAAACACAAACCAATAACAGAGTTGTTTATCATTATCAGGTGTTATGTACTGTACATAATTATAAGTGTTATACTATGACTGGCAGCACAGTAGGTTTGTTTATACCAGCATCAAGCAAGTAATGCATTGCTCTATGACATTATGACAGCTATGATGTCACTAAGCAATAGAATTTTTAAGCTTCATTATAATATCTGGGACCACCATCAAATAGGCTGTCCATAATTGACCGAAACATTGTTATGATGCACATGACTGTAATCCCATGAAGAATATATCCATTTTTGGTCATTTCTGTGCTTATTTTTTTCTTTTATGTGATTTTTTTTTCTTCTTATTTCAGTTCTCTTTTAAAATGATAATCTGGGGCCCACTTCATTCCTTGTGATTGTGTTCTGTTTGCCAAGGCATTTTAACTTCATGATTTCTGTAGGATAAAACATTGTTACATATGCTACTACCAGGAATCTTTACCTACAACTTACTTTTAACCTTCTATTTTTGCTACAGGAAGTAGAAGAGTGGGTGGTGTTAGACCAGTGAGTCTTGGGTTCCAGATTCTAAATGATATGCATTTGGATTGGAAGAGGAAAAACCCTACTGGCTGAACTTCAGAGATGAAGAACTAAAATAGAAGAGTATAAATCAGAGACTTTATCCTATTTTCCTGAGGGCAAAACAACTGGGCTGTTAAGACCTTTACTGATTATCACTTGGGACAAATATGTGCCCTTGCCACCACCCTCTTCTAATAAAGGAGGAACAAGTCACTTCTACTTATATTAAGAGCTCTCATTAAAAACCACTCCAAATACTCAAAATATTAAACCTTTCCTCTTCATAGGATTTTGAAGATGTTAAGTTTATTAGTTTTCTATTGCTGAGTAAAAAAATCACCATAAACGTATTGCCTTAAAACAACACCCATTATTATCTCGTATTTCTGTAGGTCAGAAGTCTGGGTGGGATTGATGCGGTTCTCTGCTCAGGGTCTCAATCAGGGTGTCGGCTGGTTGGGCTGTTTTGCAGGCTTGGGGAGTGGGGGAGAGTCTGCTTCCAGGCTGATTCAGGTTGTTGGCAGTATCCAGTTCCTTATGGCTGTCCACCTGAGGTCCTGTTTCCTGGCTGGCTGTCAGCTGAGGCTGCTCTTTGCTAGCCACATTTCTCTTTACCTGGTATCTTCAAACCAGCAATGTACATTGAGTTCTTCTCACACTTCTAATCTCTCTTTCTCTTCTGCTATCAGCCAAAGAAAGTTTCTGATTAGAAGGTTCATATCATTGCATTGGGTCCACGCAGATAATCCATATTTTTAAGTCAACCTGTAACCAGGTTTCTGGGCTTAGAATTGAATATTTTTGAGGAATAATTTCAGAAATTCTTTTTTATTAAAAAAAAATCCACATGTTTTTATTGATTTCAGACAGCGGAAAGGAGAGGGAGAGATAGAACTATTGATCAGCTGCCTCTGGCACACCCCCTTCTGGGGATTGAGCCTGCAACCCAGGCATGTGCCTGACCTGAATTGAACTGGCAACCTCCTGGTGCACTGGACAAGGCTCAACCAACTGGACCACACCAGCGGGGCTCATTTCCGAAATTCTTCCTCCTTCATAATCTAACACAGGCTTCATTAGCATACTTCAAAGGATATTCCCTCATAATCACTCATTACACTTAAATGTACAATTTCTGGCAATGCACAAATAAAATCATCCATTTAAACTACGTTCATTCCAGTTTTCAGGCCTTTGCCAAAGTAGTCACCTTTTCCAGCTCATCGTTAGAGGAAGCATCACTGTTTCTTGGCAGGGGAGAATGACTGTTAAAAAGAAATTTCCTCGTTTTAACTAAGAAATTTCCAAAGGAATGTGACAAATGCTTAACCTTCCTTCAATGACAGTGACATAGGCTGCCCTCTGTGAGAGTTTCTGCATTACCTCAGGCAGAGATAGTACTTTGCTGTGTTCTCACAAAGCCGAGTTCATGCCTCTTTATGTTTCTCAACATTTTGAGCTGTAATTTGTAATTCTGTGTTTCCCTCCATCACTACATTTTAACTCCCTGGAGGCAGACCTACAGTTCTGAGGTTTCTGATTCGAAGGTTCATATGATTGCATTGGGTCCATGAAATGGAGTAGGTGGTCAAATGTATTTGCTAAATGAGTAAGTCGGAATGGCAAAATTAAAATGGATGCGAGGGATGGGGTCACAATATAAAACAGATCAGGGGACTCTGGGGTTTGATAAATCTGTTAACATTTTTTTGTAATGATATTAGTATTTTCTGTAGTAATAACTGCTCTTTCATATACTACATTTAATGTTATTCTTCTATCACCCCAGCAAGGTGAGAATGCATTATAGACATTTTACAGAGGAGAAGAAGTCATCATAAATGAATTCAAGCATAGCTAGCATGTGATTTCTTGCTGGAAGGCAGCGAGACAAAGCAGAAGGTCGAGTGGTGGATTTAGGAAGGCCTTTTAGCTGCTGTGTGAACTGTAAAGTTAATTACATTTCCTGAAATTCAAGGTTTGTGGTGTGTTTTATTTTATTTTATTTGTAAAATGAAGACATGCAAATGATTTAGATGATTTTAACGATATTGTTAATTAATGCGTTTTATATTTTGATATAAGAAAAAATCCTGAGAATGTGGTGGCTTATATTAGACACTTTAGTAAAACTTGTTGTACTTCTATCTTTGGTTGTAAGACTAATATGGTGGGTTTTCTAGTCTTTGGTATCTCTCTAATGTACTTTGTGAGCTATTTTATTTCCTATTAATTCACTGTCACCCTCTTACCCCCACCAGCATTTACCAGGGGATAGTACATTGCCCCAAATACATCCTGGATATAAGAATAAGAATCTTATAAATTTATTTTCACTAAGGTATGAGGATACAACAGTAATAATAATAGGAGCTTCAATTTAATGAGTACTGTATATGCCTTGCATTTTATATGCATTGTCTACATTTGCTCCAAATTTGCAAGTTAGAGATTATAGTCTCCAGTTTTTTAAAAAGAAATTGAGGCTCAAAAGTTTAGAGACTTGTCCCAAGTTGCACAGGTAAGAAGCAAAGCAGCTGGTATTCAAACACAACCAGAATCAGTCAGCCTTCTCTATTATACAAATTTTCTTTTTTCTCTCAAGAATTGATTGGCTGACCCCTAGAACTAGATGGGAATAGTCTTGACTGGGAGAAGTTTTCTAGAATGTTCTCAAATATCACCCAGCAGCTGATGGAGTTCTCGGCCCTCCATGAGACCTAGACTCTTCTATGAGACAGGGACCTCCTTTTTTCCAGGCTTTGTGCTGAAATTGCATGACAGATTTGTAGCTGTTAGTGAAATCTGTCATGTGGCTCTGAGTAGGGATTTTTCTGAAGTTTGGTAGGGGTATTCTCAGGCTTGTCCAGAGGGAAGAAAAAAGGGATCATAAGGAAGAATCTTAAACTTGGATGAAGGGAAGACAGAGCAAATTCAGGTTAATAAAACAGGTATCTTAATATTTCCTTTGAGATGCTATTTAGTGAGATAAGAAAGGGATAGTGAAGATTAGGGTAGGCACTGGTCAGGGAGGGCTTGGTCAGGAGTAGATGCTCCTGGGGTCAGTTTGTGAATTGAATAGAAGAGAGGAACTATGGCAATATAAATGACTCCTTGAATCTGTATTTTGAGTTTTGCTAATAGGAACATAAATGGATAAGCAGTAGGACAATGTTTAATATGAAAATTCAAATGAGCCTTTTTCATAAGTAAGATGCAATCTATTATTAACAATAAAAATTCTAACTTGCTCAGTTGGGACATATTGTAGTAGTTCTGATTTTGGAGTCTATATGGTTGTTGTGGGAATGAGGAGGGGCCAGAAAATTGCCTGTCTGAAAAAATTCTACATCCAATATTATTTTCCTTCTACATTGAGTCATGTAAACTTTTACACATTTAGGCAGTCTATATTAGTTTAAAAACACTTTGTATTTATAGAACTGCATGGAACATTGTAAAAGTTAATAACTGAAGAAAATCAGTCATAATAATTTTTCCCATGATGAATAAAAGTGATACCCTTAAAGACTATTAGCAAAATGGTGTTTTCATTTCAGCATCTCCTAGGATAAGGAAGATATCATTAAGTGTTGGAAAGATTATTCCTTATCCATTATTTTCTTTAACTGAAGAATGTCTTGAGTACCGAGTAGCCTGGGTTTCACTTTGCTTTATGCCAATTATGCCTCTGGCTCAAGATTTTCATGTTCCTGATAGGAGAGAGAACATTTCATAACTTTTCATTTCAGTGTCAAGTAATGTCATTAGTTGATGGTAGTCATCCCTTTCCCCTAGTTCAAAGTAAGTGAAAATAAGTGGGAGACAAAAAGGTAGGATTATTTTCTAGGGAAAATGCTTTTTTATTTTGGTTTGCTTAGAGCACATGTATGTTTCAGTCAACTTAATACTTGTCTCTTCAATTGCTGTATCTTGCTGGGCAGCCATCGAGAGCCCTCGGGAGGACAGAATGGGGCCAGGGAAACATATTCTGGAAGGATACAAGGCAGTGCAAGCCCAGAAGATGTCATTGGACTTCCCATAGGAACAGGAGAGCTGACAAATGGTCATTAAAACAATTGCATTTAAATGAAGGAGATGGTGACTTCAGAAACTGATAAAACAAGTTTCAAATACGTGTTTTGGAAAGTAATCTGCTTTCTTTTGGGAGCAAGACACCTGTCAGGAGAATTGATAACTTAATTTGCTTTTATATTAATTTGCCACCTGACAGTCAAAATAAAACTGACACCTATATTTTGCTAGGTAATAGAAAATGATTTAATATTTGAACAAAGAAACACAGGTTGAAAAAGGTATGATGAGCATAAATGTGTCACTTGTTACAGGTTGATGAAAGAACTCAGTTCTGTTTGCACATGGAGACGATGAACTGGAATTACCTGCTATAAGAAAATTTTCAAATCCTACTTAAATCAAACTAATGCAATGAGAAAAGAATAACATTAATTTATGTTCTGGTTGAAGCTTAGATTGCATATTGAACCTGAAGAACTTTTTTTTTTAAAGTTCATTGGTAGTGATATAATTGGACCCAATTGCTATTGGAAACTTCACCCAGTAAATTAAACTGAATTTAGCTAATTTTTTTTGGCCCAGTTTTATTTCTTTATTAAACTATTGATCAACTCAGTTAAACCAAACATTGAACTAGAAGATATAAAGCAATGGCTTTGAATACAGGTATAAACTAGAAAGCAAATCTAATTTTTGCAACATAGGGGAATTTAGCTATATTAAAATATTCTTAGATGTAAGCCAATAATTCTCATCTTCCTCTTGTTCTGATCCACATGTATAGAGTCTTTGCCTTGATTGATTCTCAAGGCAGCCATATCCTCAGCAGCACTCCTCAGTGATGCTAGGGAATAACTTACACCTTCAATGAAGTCAAATATTTGGAAATGAGAGGAGCAGTCAGTATTTAGAACCCAGAAGTGAATTCCTGAATCCAGAAATGTGAAACTGATCTTTGTTAAGACATACTTTCAATTTCAAATTTTCCCTTGTATGTTTAGATCTGAAATTTAACAATCTTCATTTCCCAAAGAAAATAGGTCAGTATATCCAAAGACAATACATATTTAGAAAATCTCAAATGTTTTCTCTCCTGATTTTCTAACTTGGGTTCTGGTCACTTTTCATCCAGATATTTTCTGCTACTTCATATGATGTATATGCACAGTACTGTATTCCCTGTATTTTTAGCTAGGCAACTTTAGCTTGAAATTTTAACTCTGATTTTTAGATGAAAGAATCACTTAGAAAAAGAAAGACATGCATGTGAAAGCCAGCATCTAAAAATAATTTTAAACTATGAAGCAAAGAAAGAGCTGTAGTCTTCCTTATAATTAGAGAGGTGTGAGAATGCTGGTGTGGAGGCACATTAGTTATGGAAAGAAGAGGAACATGAAGAAAAATGCTCCTCAGAAAGCAGAGCTTCAAATTTTTATTTATAATGGTGTTAAGAAAATTAAATACTCCTAAGTAGATTTTTAATTCTACCTATTTAAAAGATTCTGATTTGAAAACTCTCCTTCTCTCTCTCTCTCTCTCTCTCTCTCTCTCTCTCTCTCTCTCTCTATATATATATATATATATATATATATATATATATGCTCCTCCACCTCCCCCCACCACTCCTTCACCCAGCAATCACCACACTGTTATCCATGTCCATGAGTTTTTTTCTCTTTTTTGCTAGAACCATCCACCATCCCCTCACTCCAGCTAGCCCCCTAACTCCCCACCCCTGACAGCTGTCAGCCTCCTCTCTGTCTATGAGACTGTCTCTATTTTGCTTGTTAGTCCATTTTGGTAATGTTTTATTTCTTAAGTGGAAAGAATACATGCATCTTTGTTTTACTGTTCTCTTTTCAATCAAGACATATTCTTTGCGTACATTAAATTTTTCTTAATCTAAGCAACTCTAAAAATAATTTCCACTCAGATAATCACTTTATGTTGCAGTCATATGGCTTTTATAGGCTGACTATAATGGAATCAATAGTTTTTACTAAATATTAGTTCTTTTGGCTCATTTTCAGTTGTGACCTTCTATGATTGCTTAAACTGAGGATTATTTTTATTTATTCACACCAATCATAATGTGTACTACACACACCTGTCCTGGGTTTTACTAAATACAATTTGATGACTGAATGTATTTCATCACTTCTTCATTCCCACAACCTAAGCCCTAGTGCATGCCTTTGTCATCTCTCACCTGTGCTGCTGTCACTGGAAATTAATTGCTCTTTTTTCATATTTTTCCATCTCAAATGTATTTTGTTAACAGTTGTCAATCAAAAATGCAGGCATATTGTGTCACCTTCCTACTATCTCTGCTATTGGTAGAGATCTTTTTAACATGGAATTTGGTGTGTGACTTACCAAACCTAGACTGTAATCCTTACTTCTTTCTAGCCTGATTTCCTACCTTGTCCTCTTACACATTTTCCTCATCTAGAATTGTGTGCTCTAATACAATGGTTCTCACATTCTGTTGTGTATCAAAATCACCCGAAGACTTGATAAAATACCTATTCTATTTGGACAGGCTTGTTTTTTTGTTGCTGTTGTTTGTTTTTGTGTTGTTTTTTTTTGTGTGTGTGTGTGTGTTTGGCTTTGTTTTACATGTGCTATTAGTTCTTTTGATGATTCTAGTACACACGAAAGATTGGGAATTACTGTTCTTATGCTGCTGATAACTTTTTTGCTCTCATAAGCTCCATACCTTCCTGCTTCTATACTTTGGCTATGTTTTCTTTTCTTAGAACACCCTCCTCTCCACTTCTCCTACCTTTGTTTACCTAGCTACCTTGTGCTGCATCCTTACATTCAGCTTAGATGTAACTACCTCTTTTATAAAGGTTCCTAAGCCCTCCATGGTTCTTCTCAGTATTCTCTGTGCATTCCTCTGCCACAGTATTGATATTATTAGTTAAAATGTTATGGATGTCTCTCCCATAAAACCCATAAACTCAGTAGCTAATATTGTGCCCCAAATGAGATAAGTGCTTATTAAATATTCACTAAGCAAAATCAAACCAAAAATATTATATAAGACTTAATTATACAAAGATTTTCTTTTCAGTAAAGTAACAAACAAAAATTCACAAATTATTGTGATAACTAACAATAGTAGATGCATGGGCATAATACCTAGGAACAACTGTATGAAGGGATAGAAGGAAGGACTACAAATGTTGTAACTAATACATTTTAGTTGCTTCAGTGATTAGTGAAATTGATCAGTCAGACTGATTGAACCATCTGATTACTTACATTAATTTGATAAAAATCACTGAGCAGGTTAGCACTTTAGTCTCTTGTCTGAATCATTAAAAAGAATATTGATCTTGTTCAACTACAAATCATAAAGCATATTAATTTCCCCCAGTATTGAATTTGAAAAATTGGGAGCCTTCAAAATGGAATTTTCAAGTTAAAAATGTCTGCTTATCATTAGAAAACAGACCCAATTTAAAACTTGAAAGAAAAAACATACTTTAGGAGCCGCTTCTGCTTGTATTTGTGTTGCATGAGATCATTATGTGGGAAAAGAATATTTTGTTTCTAAGGGTTTGGGGACTAGGATGAGTTGAGAATTCTGCAGTGGGAAGGATATAAGCCCTCAGTACAGGGACTTGGGAGCTAGTCTGAACTTTCCCACTGGTCAGTTATGAGACTTAAGCAAAGCACTTAACCTTTTCTGTGCCTCATTTATTTTTTCTCTTTGGAAAAATTCAGGAGATAGTCTGTATATCTTTAAGATTCATTATAGGGACAATATTCTTTTAATCTAGAAATTTCAAGGTAAATAGCATCAATCTGTACAAACTATGTTTTAGAATCTTACTCCTTTAGGAATTATCTTTCGTCTTCCTCTGTACAATGTTTACTTTTAATACACCAAATATTTTCCTTTCTTATGAAACTCTAACTTCATCAATGCTGACTAACCTTTGGAAACTGAAACCTATTAATCTTTTTTAAAAGCTTTCAAGATAATCTAAGACAATAGACTATGGCTATGAAATGTGGTTAATGGTGTATGCATATATAAGGGTAATGGAATGCTATCAATATCCAATTATATGATTTCAAAATTCAAGGACCCATACTGATCTATTAATACCATCTTCATATAAATAGAATAACTTTATGGCACTGAAATGTAAAGTAAATTTCTTACATCTAAAAGTTATTTTTAAATAACTTTAAGGAAAACCAAGAATATAGCATTAGAGTACATCTTAATGAGGGTGACTTCTGATTGCCTAAGTTAGTAGTATACAATAGAACAACCACCTAGAGCCAGGACTTATCTGGCATTTTGATAATGGAAACATACTCACTTACTCCTCCATTTCTGTCCCCTTTGGCAGGAATCTGAGCCAAATATAGTGTCATGGCAGCAATTGTAAATAAATGTTTGGGTGCAGGTGATTTAATTGTTCTTTCCTTGGTCCTTATTTTTTTTAAATGTATCATACTTACTCTATGTTCTTTGTGGTAGATTTTCTAAAAGCGACTTTTGAATGAGGCAGATCATAAATAAAATTTTGTGATAAGGATTGTCTTGCAATAAAATGGAAAAATGTTTCATTCCCGTAAGACTTTAAGTTAGTTGTAAAAAGAAAGAGAAGGATATAGGTGGATGAAAACAGGTGTCCTGAGAAAGGAGTATATCAGGGTTCCAGGAGCTAATATTTCTCTTGGAGGAGAGAATAGAAGTAAAAGCAGAGAATAAAGGCTTCTGTCACTGCATGCTGGGCTCTCCTGCAGTAGACTAGTGGCTGCATATCTCTGGCCACCATTATTTACACATGTGGAGTCAAAATTCATAAATTGCTTACACTGTGTGTCAAGTATTTTCCCTAAAATTATAAAAATGCTTCAAAAGTGAGAAATGATGAATTTGAAAGCAATATATATTTTTGCTGATGTTTGTGGAATCCAAAAGACCTATTAGGAGCTTTATTTATACTTGGCTTGCTTTGAGAACTGACATTGCCTCACCATATGGGGAACCCTAATCCAAATCAGAAGTTTGACCTTTGAGTTCCATGGGCCATATGGAAATGAGAAGGAAGCAAACAGTTCTCTCTGGCTTAATAAGCCTTGATGCCACTCTAAGATTGCTTCTTTTTTTCTTCAAAAAGTAAAATACTGTGCCTCATCAAAATGTGTCAAATTGTACGAAAAGCTGACTGACATGGTAGGGAGATGGGCATCTGTCTGTCTTTTGAAGGCTGTCTTTATCTTTTCTGAGCAAGAATCCTGGACCCTAAGCAGCAACAAGGGGAACATTGTGAGTCAGAAATCACACACACTTTGATACTGATTGAAACTGGTGGCAATCAGTATCATGCAGGGCTGCCCCGAGGTTATGGCAGTCAGCTAAAATGTCACTGCTCAGTCTTGGAAGTTTTTTGCTCCTTTATTAAATGGTCTTATGAAACAAAAGCAGAAATCTGACTATTTGTAAGTTAGTGCTTAGTTAATAATACATAATCAGAAACTTGCCTTTTGAATGTGGTTTTTCTCTTTTCGGGATTTAGCTAATTAGAGTTCATTTTTTAAGTCCAGCCTTAGAAAAACTATTTTTTTTTTTTACACACCTAAGTCATTTTATTCAACCTGGTCTGTATCAGCAACAAATCTGATATTTTAATCTCCATTATACACCTTTCTCTATTTGAAGTGGTTCAGAATTTGGTTCGGTTCTGTAAAGACTAATTCCTTGACTTTTTAAAAGGATACAGTTAACTGTAATTACTGTTACAAGGGAAATACATCTAATTATTGCAACAAGATAAAGCAAAAGTAAAGTTTGAGAAAATTGGATCAAATGGAAGGCCCTACAGTTGATCATGGACTCTTTCAAGTTCATAGAGCTGTACACATGTACATATGTATATGTGCCTCTGTCTGGCATGTATCGCCAGCCATGTGCCCTTTTCTCCTGGACATTGATTTTTTTTTTCAGACTTACATCCCATGTTCTTCATATGGCTGGTCCATGTTGTGCTGTGTTATGTACCATATAGAGTTTTTTTTTAGGTACTGGTGCCCATGATGGAAGTTATAGGCCTTTGGGACATTTTTAAAACCTTTAAAACATATCTAATAGGGTTTCAAAACTATAATCCAGGATCTAGCATTATCAGTGTGTGAGAAACATCCAGCTTTAACTGGATGGTTATGCTCATATGCATGCATACAAGTTCTTTGGTTGATCTTTTCTCCCCTAACCCCCCACCTTCCCTCATAGGTTGGACAGTCTGTTCAATGCTTCTATAACTCTGGTTCTATTTTTATTCATCAGTTTATGTTGTTCATTATATTCCACAAATGAGTGAGGTCATGTGATACTTATCTTTTTCTGACTGGCTTATTTCACTTAGCATAATGCTCTCCAGGTCCATCCATGCTGCTGCAAATGGTAAGAATCCCTTCTTTTTTACAGCAGCATAGTATTCCATTGTGTAGATGTACCACAGTTTTCTAATCCACTCATCTGCTGATGGACACTTAGGCTGTTTCCAAATCTTAGCTATTGTAAATTGTGCTGCTATGAACATAGGGGTGAATATATCCTTTCTGATTGGTGTTTCTGGTTTCTTTGGATATATTCCTAGAAGTGGGATTACTGGGTCAAATGGGAGTTCCATTTTTAATTTTTTGAGGAAACTTCATACTGTTTTCCAGAGTGGCTGCACCAGTCTGCATTCCCATCAGCAATGCAATAGCTATTCTGACAGGTGTGAGATGGTACCTCATTGTTGTTTTGATTTGCATCTCTCGGATGATTAATGACTTTGAGCATGTTTTCATATGTCTCTCAGCCTTCTGTATGTCCTCTTTCAAAAAGTGTCTATTTAGGTCCTTTGCCCATTTTTTGATTGGATTGTTTATCTTCATTTTATTAAGTTGTATGTGTTCCCTATAAATTTTGGAGATTAAACCCTTATCGGAGATAACATTGGCAAATATGTTCTCCCACGCAGTGGGCTTTCTTGTTTTGTTGATGGTTTCTTTTGCTGTGCAGAAGCTTTTTATTTTATTGTAGTCCCATTTGTTTATTTTCTCCTTAGTTTCCATTGCCCTAGGAGCTATTGTCAGTAAAGATATTGCTACAACAAATGTGTGCTATTTTGCTGCCTATGGCTTCTAAGATTTTTAGGATTTCTCATCTTACAGTTTAAGTCCTTTATCCACTTTGAGTTTATTTTTCTGTATGGTGTAAGTTGGTGGTCTAGTTTCATTTTTCTGCATGTATCTGTCCAATTTTCCCAATTCCATTAATTGAAGAGACTGTCTTGACTGCATTGTATGCTTTTGTCTCCTTTGTCAAATATTAATTGAGCATAATGGCTTGGGTTGATTTCTGGGATTTATGTTCTGTTCCACTGGTCTATATGTGTTCTTGTGCTAGTACCAGGCTTTGTAGTATAGCTTGATATCTGGCATTGTGATCCCTCTAACTTTGTTCTTCTTTCTCAAGATTTCTGCAGCTATTGGGGGTCTTTTTTTATTCCAGATGAATTTTTGGAGAGTTTCTGCTAGGTCTTTGAAGTATGCCCTTGGTATGTTAATGGGGATTGCATTGAATCTATAGATTGCTTTGGGTAGTATGGGCATTTTAATGATTTTGATTCTACCAGTCCATGAACACGGTATATTCTTCCATTTCCTTATGTATTCCTTTATCTCTTTTTTTCAGTGAAGGACCTTTTTCTTGTTGATTCCTTTTTTTTCTAGGAATTTTATAGTTTCAGGTATTACAATCAAGTTTTCAATCCATTTTGGAGTTAATTTTTGTGGGTTGTGTAAAAAAAGAGGTCCAGTTTCATTCTTTTGCATATAAGTATCTAGTTTTCTCAGCACCAGTTATAAAAGAAGATCACCTTTTCTTCATTGTGTGTTCCTGGTGCCCTTGTCACAGATTAGTTGACTCTATATGTAGAGTTTATTTCTGGGCTCTCTATTCTGTTCTATTTATCTACTAGAGGCCCAATGCATGAAATTTGTACAAGGGGCTCGGCCCTCGCAGCCCCAGCTTCATCTGGAGGTCATCCGAAAGGACTTTGGAAGGTCATTTGGCTGTCTGGTCTAATTAGCATATTACACTTTTATTATTATAGATGTATCTGTGTTTGTGCCAATACCATGTTGTTTGATTACTCTGGCTTTGTAATATAGATTAATTAGAAAGTGTGAGGCCTTCAGCTTTGTTCTTGTCAAGATAGCTTTGGCTATCCAAGGTCTTTTGTGATTCCATAAGAATTTTAGAATTGCTTTTCCTATTTCTATAAAAACTGTCATTGAAATTTAAGATAGAGATTGCAGTGACTCTGAAGGTAATTTGAGTAGTATAAACATTTTAATATTTAATCTTCAATCCATGAACTTGAACTATTTTTCTCTTTATTTCTATTTTTTATTTCTTTCATAAATGCTTATAGTTTTTAGTATGTAGAACTTTTACCTCCTTGTCTCAATTTATTCCTAAATATTTCATTATTTCTGTTGCAATTTAAAATGAATATTATGCTCTTAGATATTTATCATGAATCACTTTAGTATTTATATTTAATAGTTTGCATTACATTCCTATCACTCAAATATTATAAAGAGAAAAAAGTGAATAGTCTTATCTTTCACCACCTATACCCCGGAGGATGACTGGTTAGCCAGAGACGGATAAGATTCCTCAGGGAAGGAACAACCTAAGACAGGCACAGTCACAGAGGGGCCATCAGGAGAGAACTTGGGGATCATCAGAGGTGGGGCACAGACCCCCACCCTCCCAACCTTGCAGGGGCCTGAACCCTCGCCCCGTCTGAGGGAGGTCTCATGCTCCCATGGCTGCTTTGCTTCCCATGCCCAGTTCAGATCGGGACACAGGTGACAGACAGTGTGACTTGGCCCAGCTCAGATTGGGACCCAGGTAACAGACAGAGACTTGGCTGACAGCAGCTGCCCTATATCTAAATCCAGCCTAGCACCAGGAATGCTCAGGGCCTACTCAAGAATGCAAATAATCCTTTCCACTAATATTTACAGGGTAAACTAAGATTGTTGGTAGAGTATTAAATTTGACAGTAAAATAATAATCAAGTTTTCAGATTAAATTAAATAGGCTAATTCAAATAAGTGAATATTCAAGAAAATTTAATTGTACTGGACAAAAAGCTGTTCCTAAAGTGTTAACTAAAATTTCTATTGGTAGTTCATCTCATGGTAAAATTCCTGAACATGCAATGAAACTAAAGCAGCCATATTTTTGTGCAAAAAATTAAAATTTAAAGTTATCAAGACTGCATTATAAACTTTACAAAAGCCTCCATTAATCAAAAAAGGGGGGATAGTAGGGTAATATCATGTAAGGAAAATATCCTATAAGTAAATTACATCTAGAAAATTTTTACTTTACAAAATTAATTTTTATTTGTAATGCTAACAGCAAGACACCCATGAAAAACACACATGGTGTCTAAATAAGACAAAGGGGCCGAAACCGGTTTGGCTCAGTGGATAGAGCGTCGGCCTGCGGACTGAAGGGTCCCGGGTTCGATTCCGGTCAAGGGCATGTACCTTGGTTGCGGGCACATCCCCAGTGGGAGGTGTGCAGGAGGCAGCTGATCGATGTTTCTCTCTCATCGATGTTTCTAGCTCTCTATCCTTCTCCCTTCCTCTCTGTAAAATATCAATAAAATATATATTAAAAAATAAATAAATAAATAAATAAGACAAAGGAAAATCGTTTGGGCAAAAATAAAAAGGATCCTAAATCAATTATATAGAAAAGATTCCTTTATTAACTTTTGGTCGAGAATATGTTTGTATATTTTCAGAAAACAACTCCAAGACCATGTGGATTCCTGCAACAGAGAGGAATTGACAGGTCTGCTCCAACCAGGAAGACAAGAGGAGAACCAGTCCAGAGATGGGAGACGCTGACGACACCTTGCCACGCTAGCAGTCAGCAGCTGTGCGTTGCAGCAGGTTGCCTAGGACCAAACCAGAGAGGGTCGGACCTGCATTGCCACCATGTGCCCACCATCCAGATATCATTGCTGACATGTACACATAAGGAAGTGTTTGACATTGAAACGGGGACTCAGAACTGTTGGACATTGAAATTGGGACTCAAACATTTTTTGTTATTATATGTTTATTTCTAGTCTGCAGAGGCAAGATTTTTTAAAGGAAAGAAAAGGGGAAAAAATAGATACAGAAGCAAAGAAGCATTGAACAGATTGTCAAACTACAGCGGGAAGGCAGAGGAGGTTTTTGGGGGGAGTGCTGTAAGAGATCAACTGAAGGACTTGTACGCATGCATATAAGCATAACCAATGGATAAAAGACACTGGGGGGGGGGCAGGTAAAGGCATGTACTGGGGGGAAGGGGAGGCTGGGAAGAGGTCAATGGGGGAAAAAAGAGACATATGTACTACTATTTGTAATACTTCAAACAATTAAAAAAATTAAAAAATAAAATAAAATGTATTCCCCAGAAAAAAAAAAGTTATTCTTTTTTTTTCAGTTGCAGAGTATTCCATTGTGTGTGTGTGTATGTGTGTGTGTGTGTGTGTGTGTGTGTGTGTGTAGTATTATGTATTTAAATAATCCCTTGTCAATGAACATTTAGATTTTTATAATATACTGATAACAAAAAGCAGTGCTCCTGTGATTACCTTGTACAAAAATAATTTTTGCATATAGGCCAATATGTATATATGATAAATTTATAGAAGTTGAAGTTCTGGATCAAAATATATATTTATAGTTTTGATATATAATGCTACATGAAGATTGTTCTATTTGTAACCATTTATACTTCTACCACATTGTGTCTGTATTGAGGACACAAGGGCGAATTGGTGAATGGCATGATCATGTCATCTATGAGGAACATTTACAGTGGCTGCTGGTACTCAGTTGCCCATCAAAATCTGGGGCAAGAATCTAGCAAGACTGGTCATCATATCCTGATTCAGAAATCTGGCCTTTGTACGGTGGAGTTTTTTTTTTTTTATATATTTTATTGATTTTTTACAGAGAGGAAGGGAGAGGGATAGAGAGTTAGAAACATCGATGAGAGATAAACATCGATCAGCTGCCTCCTGCACACCCCCTACTGGGGATGTGCCCGCAGCCAAGGTACATGCCCTTGACCAGAATCGAACCTGGGACCCTTCAGTCCGCAGGCCGATGCTCTATCCACTGAGCCAAACCGGTCAGGGCTGTACGGTGGAGTTTTTAAGCAACATAATTGAAGTAGTGTGAGTCCTTTATTTTTTTAGCCACAGTCAAGGCCCTGGGTCCAAACCCTGTGTCAAAGCAGCTGTATGATGTGCCAGTGCCTGTCCTCCATTCCTTAAATGCTACCTCCGCATTTATTGATTGGACCTTCCTGCTTGCATGATTAAGGGAATGAGGTTTGAGACTTGTTGCAGCTGTACAAAAGCTGTGGTCTCATCTGCCATCTCAGCTTTTACTAGTATTGTCTTGAGAATTTTGCACTGGCTGATTTCCATGGAATTTTGCACAAGGTCAGCATGCAAATAATTGACTGGGATATGTTAACCCTTACCTCCTGGTCTCTTTCTTCAGACTCTCACCAGCTCTTCATGTTGAGCTGTGGTACTCACTAACGCTGAGGCTCTTCCATGTTCCTTTGTACTTCATCTTCTGGTTACTTATGGTAGGCCATCAGTGTCCTCCTTATGGCCCCCAAATTGGCCCTCTGACTTCATCTGAGTCCTCTATAATGAGTAATTTGAATAATTCAAGAAAAATATTAATTTTGCAATTGGAGAGGCTTGCTTCTCCAAGATCATGCTTTTCTCAACACTTAGGATCCCAGAGTACTTTTTTCTTTTGACTTCATTTTGCACTAAGTAGGCTAATAAAAGGATTACCAATTTTCATCAATTGTTCAATTGTTCTGTGAATATTTATGTGGAATCCGAAGAATTGGCTTCTTTTCTACTTCTGATAGGGACTAATAGGGAGACAGCTCATGGATTTAAAAAAAGGCAAAATCAAATTTAATCTGATTTATAGTTCAAGACCCTTCAAGTTACAATGAGGTTTGAAGAAGACCTATCTGATTCTACCCCTCCCTTTCATTAAAAGGAACAAAAATGAGAAATGAGGAGATAAATAATTTTATGGAGAAAACATTTTAAAAAGTGCTTATTAAAAGAAATTTATTTTTAATTTCCCCTTTCTCATCTTATGTTTAAAGGTTTCTGCAAGATACAGAGACTGGAATCTTATTTTCTGTCAGGTTGGGTATTTGTTGAGGTCAAAAATCTATGGGCCCATTTTTGTGCCACTGGAGAAAGAAATGTCAAGAAATTGCAGAATGGCATAAAAAAATCTTCCTTCTCTCTCAGATTTCCTGTGGAGCAAAAGCTAGGGAGGCAAGATACCTGGGTTTTCCATGGTTTTTAATCTGACAAAAGAAGGAGGTCAAGCGCTAGCTGTTTGGATAGCTCAAGAAGTTGACCTGCTGTGTAAAAGACCTGCCTTGGTGAGAGGGAAGGCATCAGCTCCTATATTTAGGAGAGTGAGAGGAAGTGCCAGTGGTGCTCTTGAAGACCATCCACTGTACACTGAGAAAGACCGGCAGCAGGGGCTGTCTAGGTCCAGAGAGCCAGGAGAAAACACAAGACTTATTTGTACATGGAAATCTTTTTTATTAGTGTATGTTTTTTATTGATTTTAGAGAGGAAGGAAGAGAAAGAGGAAGAGGGAGGGGCAGAGAGAAAGAGAAGGAAACATCAATGTGAAGGAGGAATATCAACCTGCTGCTTCCTGCATGCCCCCCACTGGGGATAAAGACTGTAACCCAGATAAAGACTGACCACAGTCGAACCTGCAACCTCTCTCTGCATAGGACATGCTCAAACAACTGAGCCAAACTGGCCAGTGCTGTACATGGTGATCTTGGTAAGATATTTTATATACAAACTAGAGGCCCGGTGCATGAAATTCGTGCACGGGAGGGGGGTTGTGTGTCCCTCAGCCCAGCCTGCACCCTCTCCAATCTGGAACCCCTCAAAAGATGTTTGACTGCCCGTTTAGGCCCGATCCCACCAGGAGGATTGGGCCTAAACGGGAAGTCGGACATCCCTCTCACAATCCAGGACTGTTGGCTCCAAACTGCTCGCCTGCCTGCCTGCCTGATTGCCCCTAACCACTTCTGCCTGCCAGCTTGATCAACACCTAACTGCTCCCCTGCCAGCCTGATTTCTCCTAACTGCTCTCCCCTGTAGGCCTGGTTCCCCCAACTGCCCTCCCCTGCTGGCCATCTTGTGGTGGCCATATTGTGTCCACATGGGGACGGCCATCTTTGACCACATGGGGGCAGCCATCTTATGTGTTGGAGTGATGGTCAATTTGCATATTACCTCTTTATTATATAGGATATCAGAACTTTAACCATGTATTTCTTATTACAGACTCCAGAAAGTAAAGTCTAACACATTTTTATACCAGTAAACTAGAGTTGTATAAACATTGTGGTTTAAAAAGTTGCTGTATATAGATGACACTATTTCAAAGTTAAATAATTATTTTCCAATTTGAAGTTCGGAGTATTAACTTTGATGATGAAAAAATATTTCTACTTAGTTGAGGAATGACATTACACTGCTTTTATTTTATAGCAGAGCTTTGGGTTAAAAATTATATGTTTAGATAACCAGGAAACACAGAAGATAATTATTGAATCTGCCTATGGACTTCTGGTCTATATAGTTATTGCTTAAAATTTATGTTACAGAAGTCTGAGTTCCTTTTTGAGGGTATAAATAAAAATGTACTGACATCTATGAATGTAAGATCTTTAGGTTTATAAATAAGTGTTTTGACTGGCAGCAGCTATCAGGGCTTAAGGCAAGAACCAGATCTAGAAAGAACCAGATTTCTCTGTCCAATCCTTGAAAATGTTATCTTCATTTTGATTCCCATGAGTATTTATTTCATAATAAATACTTTTTGACAACAAGGTTTATATTTATTCTCATTATAAACCTATTTTTTCTCTCTAGTATAGGCTCTCCTGAGGACTGTTAGCTTAGTTAATAGAGAATGGATTTATGTATTTTTTATGGAAGTATTGTTGGCTACCTTATGACAAATTAGAGAGCATTCCATGATCATTTAAGCTTTCTTCTTTTTCCCAATCCCATTTAACAAACTACATCTCACATGGAGATTTAATGTTTTTAAAGATCTTTAAAGTGTGTAATTTGTTTTAATTTTCACAATTTTGTGAGTTAGACCTTGTTATCATCATTTTACTTTTGAGGAAATTGAAGCTTAGAGAGCTTAAGAGACTTGCCTGAAGCTGCAAGGTAAATAAGTGGCAAGAGCTGAGGCCCAACTCCAGAAAAAGATTCTTAATATTGGCATTTAGTCTCTCAGGCACATTGATTGTACCTTGTAATCTAAGGAGATTTTAGAGTTTCCTGTCCCCAAACTGATATTTTACTTTCCCAGTGTTTACAGGAGTTTGACTTCAACTCTGGGTTTATGTCGTTGGACTCTACTAGAAAATTCCTTGTGCAGGGTCCTGGGAGATTTTGTGGTGCTTTCCTTGGGATTTTAGTGTCTGGGAGTCATTATCAAGTATAATCAACCTAAACATCTTTTGAGCAGGTGGTTAAAATTGTGTTTGAATGGACTGATTTTAGTTGATTACTTTAAAAATGTTTTTATTTCAGGTAATGCATGTTGCCGATGTTGAACTTTAAAGTAACTTTCCTTCCTAAAGGAATACTGACTTAAATGTTCATTTGAATTGTATTTGTTATAAGATAGTACATTTAAAATATTCTAAAGCAATTGTAAATCTTTGGAGCTTGAGGTGTAGCATTTGTCCCTAAATAATTAGACTTCTGACACAAACCTCTTGACAAAGGCAACTTGCTTTGGAAAGCTGAGCATATAGTCTCACAAAGTTCTGAGTTCTGGATACAGAGAACAAACTGATGATTGCCAGAGGGGAAGTGGGGTGAGGGTACAAATTGGTAGTTAAAGAATAGTCAACAGGGATATAAAGTATAGCATAGGGAATAGAGTCAATAATATTGGAATAACTATGTAGGGTGCCAGCTGGGTACTGGAAATATTGGGAATATCACTGTGTAAAGTATGATTGTCTAACCACTATGCTGTACACCGGAAACTAGTAAAAATAATATAAACTGTATGCTATAGTTGAAAAAATTTAAAAATAAATAAATAAATGAAATAAAAATTTGCATATGTAAAAACAACAACAAAATGTCCTCAGTTGTGGCTACTCTAGCCTGTCTCTGAATTCTTGCAGTTCATGGAACCTCTTCCCAAGCTGGTAGTAGGAAGCCAGCATGTTGAAAAAACCCAGTTGTCAGGACCTTAAACCCTGTTTTTATCTGCTTTGCTGCCTCCTATAAACGAAATATAATGTGGCCTGTGTGTGTGTGTGTGTGTGTGTGTGTTGTTCTTTAAAGATTTTACGTTAAGTGTTTAGATGAGTCTGCTTCTGAGAGATGATAGAGAAAAAAGTGGAATCTGTAAGCCATGTTGAAGAGACTGCCTGCCATGCTTAGCCTTTGCTTTCTCTTAAAATGAAAATCGGCATTTATAAAGGAGTGGAGAAATGCTAGGTAGGAAATAATTCTTTCAAAGCTTTTTAGCTACAAGGAAAAGTTGATTTTATTTGATTGATTGTCTCCAGTTTGGTTCAATTGAAATAAGTCTGAAAACTTCAAATGTACAACTGAGTTTTCTGTCATCTGGCAATACCCACTGTGTGTTTTATTCCCTGTGCAGTGAAAACAATTTAAGTGCAGTCACTTAAAACAAAAGGTTATTTCAACAGTTTTAAGTATACCAACTATCACAGTTCTAACTTAACCATCTTGAAAGTGAACTTGATAGGGTTTGTTTTATTTAAATCATGACTAAATTGATTTAAAAAAGAAACCACAGAAGCTTTTATATTTTGTCCTAAAATATGCTTATTATTTATTAAAAAACATGTTGGATGTTCTTATGTCTTTAACCATATCTTGGTTGTTGTGTTATTTCCAGGTTGAGGGCAATAAAAATATGATCATTCGTAGCCCAGACTATTGACTTTCTGCAGGTCAACAAAGCTCCTGTCCCCTGTAGGCATTTATTTTCTCTTGTGTTTACTCCTAGATATTCAACCAACAGCTTTGACTAAGTTTGCTGTATGCCTGTGGGATTGTGTGGGATTATGTGTGCATAAGGTGTATATATGTACAGGTCTGTGACTTTGTGGTTTCAGCTGAGCCATTTTATTTTGGTACTAGAGACCTGATGCATGAAATTTGTGCAAGAGTAGGCCTTCCTTCCCCAGCTGCCAGCACCAGCTTCCCTCCAGCACCTGGGACACAGGCACCTGGGCTTCCCTCCAGCCACCTCTGCTGGCACCTGGGACCTGGGCTTCCCTCAAAGAGGGAGGCCCCGCCTACCCACAGCAGCCCACCAGTTGGTGGCCTGGGCCTCCTTCTGTGGGGCGATCATGGGGTGATGGCCGGGCCCCCGACCAATCACATCACACTCGCCTTGGCTGGTCTGGCGCCAGTGGGTGTCATAGTGTGGTCCCAATGGTTGTTCTGCTATTCAGCCGTTGAGTCAATTTGCATATTATGCTTTTATTATAGGATTATAGAAGCAAAGTACCTCTTGCTAGTTTTTCATCTGAGGAGTGCTGGCATACTATTCCCCTTTGGTAAGCTGGCTAAAGTCAAAGGTGCAGTTGTAGAATATTGGGCAATAGAAATTGAGAATGATTACCTCTATCTTAAAATAAACTAGGAGCCAAGTTGAAATTAGTTTTACAAAATGTAAGACCAGAAAAAGAACATAGTAATGTCCTTGTGAACTTATGACATTATTTTTCTTCCATTCTAAAAGATAACACAATGTTTGAAATGGTAGGTAGCTCCCCTTGTGCCATTTATCATATGCTACAATGAAATGGAAATAAGATGTTATCTGGATGAATCACTGACCATTTCCCATTGTCATGTTAGCTGTAGAAAAATTTGAAGACATCCAGGAAGTTTTAATATAGTATACATGGTCTTTCTGTAAGCTGAATGTCCAGGAAAGAGTATACATTATGTCTTTTGTCCAACGTTCATGGAGCCATAGGAGAGGCAGCCATTAAACACACACATATAAATGCATACACAACTGTACAATGACAAGTGGACAAATGCTAGAAAGGAGAATTACTTTACATGAGGAGAGTCTACAATTGGAGGATTTGACCTAGTTCTGGAGGTCGGGAAGTGGGGGGAGTTCACCTGAAGGAGTATCTTAGAGTTGAGCTCTGCAAGACCAGGTGGAGTTACTCCACAGAGAAAAGAGGAAAACAGAGATAATAGCTATGTAAGGATGAGTGGAGAAAACACATGGGAGTACTCTACAATAGAATAGGCCATATTGTATTGAATGTGTTCAATTATTGTTTTAAAACTTTCTAGTTTGAAAGGAGAATATAGTAACTTGTGTGGATGTCCATCAACATTGAATATAACTTAAAAACCAATGAATTTTAACCTGTATGGTATCCAAACAACATCCTTTTATATTTGTTCTAAGTTTCTAGCTACTAGAATTCCAACTATACTCAGCTTTTGTTCAATCCCCAGAAAAAGCAGTAAATTTAGGATAAGTTGAATCCTTGGAAAGGTCTGAGTTAAATCAATAAACATTAGCTTCAATTTCTAGTCACTATTTTTATAGTTCTAGATATTCATATCTTGTTGTCTTGATCCAAATGCAGAGCTATCAAGAGAAAGATATACTGACCTATTAATGTGCTTTAGTTTAAGATGTATAATTACTGGAAAATAAGTTATTTTAAATATATTTTTGATAATATGTGAATCATTAATGGTCAAGATGATTCATAGTGCTGCTAACTATAGAATGGACATGCCCATTGCTGAAGTATTTAAAATCTGCCAAGGTTCCATGTCTTTCATCAGCATTGTGTTAATTGCGGGATGCCAAAGAAGAATGAATACACAGACAGATTGTGAATTCCTAGATTATGCATCTATCATTATAATGAGCCAGGGCTTTTTTAACCCATTCTTATATTAGGTTATTTTTAAAACAAGGGATTAAATTATGTGTGCTGTGGTAACTGTGCTAAAGTGTTTCAAAATTTTTTGTGCTCATTTCTTAGTCT
Organism: Plecotus auritus; assembly: GCF_963455305.1. Taxonomy (NCBI): domain Eukaryota; kingdom Metazoa; phylum Chordata; class Mammalia; order Chiroptera; family Vespertilionidae; genus Plecotus; species Plecotus auritus. Next base: position 102,848,909 of record NC_137774.1, on the reverse strand, counting down.
AAGTCAAAAGTCTATGCACTGTCTCAGTGGCTGACTCTGGTTTGGTTAAGAAAACATTTGGCTTCAAGAGATTTTTTCAAGGATTGCTACTGTACAGAAGCCAAGCACTCATCTTTCTAACTGGAAGGTACATCACTGAACGCTATCCACTATATGCCTCATAATGGAAAAGAAAACCCTGTGCAAGTAAATATTCCCACTTTATTAAAGGGTACTGAGAGATTTTAAAATAAATGTGAACTCATTTATAGATAAGTCAAATTATTAATATGATTTTAAATATATCTTTATATTTCGTGTCCTTGGGACAAATACATTGTCCTTAGACCTGTGCTGTGTGAAGGCTGATGTAGCACAACGATGACGATGGTGATGATGATTAAATGTTTATGGTTTTACAACATTTATGGTTTTACAATCCTCACAACTGCTCCATTATCTGAGCCATTTTGGAGATGGGCACACTGAGGCACAGAACATTCAAGTGACTTGTACAGGTTGCATAGTACATTGGGAGTACAAGATCCAAAGCACTTTATCATTAAATTCATGACATCTATTCATCACATTTTCTCCCGTTATCCACCACATTTTAAAAATGGCATGATCACTTCACTCCATTAGTGAAACCCTTTGGTGGAAGCTCATTTGGTCCAGGACAAGGTTTACAATTCTCAGGAAGGAATATGAATCATTTCATGATCAAACCACCCACCAGCATCCTGTCCTCCAAATACATCAGAATGGTGGAGAATTCTTGGATCTCCATCCAACTGAACAACAGAACTGGGTCTCAGTCTCAAGACAGGCTCAGTGTTAAGCAGTATGTTAACAGCCTCTTCTGGTTTTACTTTTTACAAACCAAGAGCTACCTCTCTACTTGTCTACATGTCTTCTTTAAAATGTAGTTCAAATTTTGAAGCACTTTAGCACAGTTACCACAGCACACATAATTTAATCCCTTGTTTTAAAAATAACCTAATATAAGAATGGGTTAAAAAAGCCCTGGCTCATTATAATGATAGATGCATAATGGTTACGTCCAAAACGGTAACCATCCCCACACACCACGATATACTCAAAGTGCAGGGACCTTGAAATTCAGTGATCATGTACTTCCTGTACTTTGCACTTGAGATTGTCAGAGCTCAGCATGCCTCCTACTTGTCTACATGTCTTATTTAAAATGTAGTTCAAATATGGGTTGTTTGGAAAAGCATTCTCTAACCTCTCCAGGCAGAGTTCACTGCCCGCTATCTTGCCCCTTTTCAGTCTGAGTTCATGCATTATTAAACCGTTACCTTCATTCACTGCTGGTGGAAATGTAAACTGGTACAGCCACTATGAAAAGTATGGAGGCTCCTCAGAAAACGAAGAATAGAATTACCATCTGATCCTGCTACACCTCTTTGGTGTATGTATTGGAAATATTTGAAAACATTTATTTGCAAAGATATATGCACCGTTATGTTCATTGCAACATTATTAACCAGATAACTGCCATGCGTCCAAAACGGTAACCATCCCCACACACCACAATATTTTGAATTTAATTTAAAAAATCAATTTGTGATGAATATTATAAAAATAAACATATTACAATTTGGGTGTTCTTGAATATTTTCAGTTGAAAATTCTCACAAAAAATGATTTTTAAAGTGTCTATAGACACTTATGGTGTACAAAGGGTTAACAGTGACCAAGACATGGAAGTAATCTAAGTGTTCTTTGCTGGGTAATTGGATATAGTGAATGTGGTACATACATACAACGGAATACTACTCAGCCTTAAGAAAGATGAAACACTGTTATTTACCACAATATGGAGAGATCTTGAGAATATCATGATAAGTGAAATAAGTCAGACAGAAAAAGTCAAGAACCATATGATTTCACTCATGTGTAATATAAAAGTGAAAGGATCAAATGAACAAGGAAAAAACAAACAAACTCATAGACAGACAATAGTATGGTGGTTACCAGAGGGGTAGTATAGGGTAAATGGGTCAAATATATGGTAATGGAAGATTTTACTTTGGGTAGTGGACACATAGTGCAATATTCAGATGATGTATCATAGAATTGTACACTTGAAACTTATAATATTAACAAACTAGAGGCCCGGTGCATGGATTTGTGCACCAGTGGGGTCCCTCTGCCTGGCCTGTGGGGATTGGGCCAAAACTGGCTCTCTGACATCCCCCGAGGGGTCCTGGATTGCAAGAGGGTGTAGGCCAGGTCGAGGGATTCCTGCACTGGGCCTCTAGTATGCATATAAGATCTTTGGTTAATCTCTTCCAGCCCTTCCTCCCTGCCCCCAACCCCCCAAGATTTATCAGTCTTCATCAGTCTGTTCCATGCTTCCATGCCTGTGGTTTCTGCTCCTGCATTGAGCTTCTGACCCCTGATGGTCAGTGCTCATCATAGCTACTGGCCAATTGGCCAGTCGCTTAGGCTTTTATATATAGAGATATCATCCCAATAGCCTGGCTGGCATGGTTCAGTGATAGAGTGTCCTCCTATGAACCAGGAGGTCACAATTGGATTCCAGGTCAGGATTCATGCCCAGGTTGTGGGCTTGATCCCCAGTAGGGGGTGTGCAGGAGACAGCCTATCAATAATCTCTCTCATCATTGATGTTTCTATCTCTCTTTCCCTCTCCCTTCCTCGCTGAAATCAATAAAACTATATTTTAAAAAATGTCATCCCAATAACTTTAATTAAATAAACTTTTGCTACAGTGTGATTATTTATTGGATTTTCTGTCTCCCTCATCAGAAAGACAACTGTGAGGGAAACTTGCTAGAGATTCATTTCTGTCGTGGTTCTTCCTACATTTTCTTTTTCAGCTCTTCGTGTTCTTCTCTGGTCTAAGCTGGACTCCATTGTCCCCCACAGATTCGACTGGACACTGTTGTGTCAGGTCTTTGCAGAGTTTTTATACCATGAAGTTGTTTAATGTTTAGATTTAAAGTAATAATAGCAAAATTATAAAGTACTTGCCATCCTATGAACTTCACATGTCTTAAATTGATGCTTTTCAAACTGTCACATGCCACATGTGAAAATTTTATTAAAATGCAGATTTCTGGACAGGGCCTGAGATTCTGCATTTCCAATGAGCCAGTGCTGCTGATCTGTTGACCACGCTTTCAGTTACAAGGTAGTAATTGCTGAGTACTCAAAATAACCTAATGAGATAGATATTAAAATTAACCCATTTGAAGAGAGCAACCAAAGAACTTGTATGCATGTATACATAACCCATGGACACACACAATAGGGTGGTGAAGACCAGGGGTGGGGGTGGCGGGGGTGTGCTAGAAGAGGTCAATGGCAGAAAAGGGAGACAGTTATACTTTCAACAATAAAGATTTAAAAAACATTAACCCCATTTTTTTCTAGACAAGGAAACCAAAACAAAGATAAATTAAATACATAGTCCAAACTCACAAGTTCATAAGTGATATTGCCAGGATTAGACCCAGGTACTGACTCATATATAAGTATATATTTTGTTCTATAATTTATTCTAATCCTGCCTCAACAGGAAATTGGGGAAACTTTCCTAATTGGGGAACTTTATAAAAACAAACAAACAAACAGATTTCTAGTCCCAAGGCCTATGGAACAAATTGCTGGGCATGCAGCCCAGGAATCTCTAGATTTAAAATGCCCATGTGATTCTGATAATCATCTAAGTTTGACCACCAGTATTAGACGATTCTGACTTCTGGCAGAAAGAGAACAGCTACTTCAATATCTCTCAGCCCATTAATCAAAGAAATGTCTCCAGGGTTATTCCTTCTACCATAAATATCACTGTAGGCTGCAGCTGCTTAGGGTTTTGCTACTTAGCTACTTCATGCCTCTTGGGTTCAGGAACATTTGTGCATACCTAGGAACTTCATATTTGTGAAGCGTATCTGTAGACATGCTGTCTGCTAGAAATCAGATGTTGCCATAGTGGGAAAATGAGTTACTAAAACATGCTTGATCAAATCTCTGAGACATTGCTACAAGTGTTAGATAAGTTTTTGAAGATATGCCAAGTAGCAAATGAGAAAAACAGTTGCTGGTTTCAGAAATATTTTGGAAGTGTCTAGTAATTTAAATTTAACATGTAAGGTAATTTTACTTATTGGACAGAAGTGATTTATAAATAATCTTGAAAAATTAAGCAGCTGGACAGGCATAGGACTTGCATATTTCATGATTTTTAAATGATTCCAAAGCTGATTCAAAATAAATCTGAACAGTTTGAAATAGTTTTACTTATCAGAGAAAGTTCACTCAATTGCTACAAGAACTTCATGTTTGCTTATTTTCTGTATAGATGATTATTCTACTGAAATTTTTATTTTCAATGTAAAAAGGATCATATATCTGATATTATATATCTGAGGTTTCTCAACTTATTTGAAATTTAGTCCTATATGTCTTAAGATAAATGAATATCAGAGTATTTTGGAAGTGACAGAAACCACCTTTCTAGAAAGTAATTGTCCTGCTTCCCAGTACAGCAGGCGTGTGGATAGCAATTTAGTTTAAGAATATTGACCCTTACAATTTTGAGAACTAGTTCCAAGTAAAAGTGAATAAAATCGATTTTGAGTCACTGGGACAGTAACATTTGCAGAATGGATTTGGAGAACAGAAGCTGAGGTAGGAGTTTAAAAAGTACTGTCACAAAAATAGAATGATAACTGAGAGAATGATTTTAGAGGCTTGAGGGAACCATACAGTAAAGCATGAAGTTAATTGATGCATTAATCTCTGGTCACCCAAGAAGAGGACACAGTTAATTTTTAAAAATCAATTATTGTTATTTTTTATTGTTAGAATATATTTGTTTATACTAATAGAGTTTTTGGCTATTGCTTAAAGAAGTTTACACAGCACAAAACTTTTAAAAAATGTGTGAAAGCCAAAACCGGTTTGGCTCAGTGGATAGAGCGTCGGCCTGAGGACTGAAAGGTCCCAGGTTCGATTCCGGTCAAGGGCACGTGACTTGGTTGCGGGCACATCCCTAGTAGGAGGTGTGCAAGAGGCAGCTGATCGATGTTTCTCTCTCATCGATGTTTCTAACTCTCTATCCCTCTTCCTTCCTCTCTGTAAAAAAATCAATAAAATATATATTTTAAAAAAAATGTGTGAAAAAAACCTGTATAAAATTGAGGATAAGATGGACAGTTCTTTGAGAGCACTTATCATGCCTATCCATCAGTATATTCTTCTAAGCCTGTAGAGTTTTCTGTTTTTGTTACATAATAAATACCTATTGAATGAATAAGCAGTGTGACTACAGGTGTACTTCTACATTACCTATGTGGAGCCCTGAGTTGATTTGAAGTAATTGAACATATTTTATATGTGAAATTTCCCTCAGTATTTTGACTGTAGATTGAAGTTGATACTTGTTTTCATAAATATAAAATATAGAGCGGGAGAGTAATCTGGCCCTCAGTGTCTGAGACATGGGTAGAGAGAAGAAAAATGCCTAACAGATTTTTAACTGGTGAACTATATCTAAAACACATGTAGTAGATACTGCCATCTGAGAATCAGGCCTGTTTGAAAGTGTAGGTTGCCAATAGTGCTTTGGTTCCATTTAGTGTGCCTGTCTATATATTTTTTATTGTATTCACTTTCACAAATAGAATTTGGTTGTTTTAAATGAAAACAACAATAACTAAGTTATATACAATGTGTTTGAAGGTCCATTTTCCAATTATTTTTTTGTTCCATTGCTTATTCTTCATAGTCCGAACAAGAGGATTTAGCTTTCTTTTTGACTTCTAAGCCCAGTAGTCAACGTTTTTCATCTTTAACTGTGTCTTGGGAAGATTACATGGATAATACCTCTAATTGCTCTTTTGTTTTACTTTGTAATTGCTACAATAAAATGGTTTGTGAATTCTGATGGGAAATGGGTTAGATCTGTAAAAATTTTTGTTTAAACATGTACAATATAGAGAAGTTCAGTAATAATTAGATGTCCAGGGATATTGTGCTGAAAGAATAAATAATAATTAGTGCAGCTTGGTGTGTTTAGTTTTTCTGATAAATTGTGTTTAACCCGTGTTCATAATATGAACTAGCAGATTTAGTATTTTGTCAAAGGGATAAAACAAAACAAAAGATATCTCTTCAACCTTTAGTAAATGTTAGATATTTAGTCTTGGTGCTGTGCATTTAGAAATAGATATTCCTTTAAAAAGCATTTAAATTAGAATATTTAAAAATATATATATTTATGTATTTCTATATATTTTAATTGGCATTGGGAGAAAGTAACTTGACAAAAACTTTGGTTTGCCAAGTTGTTGATAATATACAAAACCCTATATTAGTCATTCATACTGCTTTACAAAATATGAGAAGTATTTCAATCCAAGATACAGCTACAAGTGGTTACCTGAGCATATATTACTCTACATCTCCGGTTTTTTATTTGTTGGCAGAAAAATTATTCAATGCAACAACTTGGGACATAGTATCTTTTAATTCCTAGAAGTAAAACATTAAATAAAATATTTTAAATTCATAGAAAATATATATTTACTATATATAAAGTATAGCAAAGGAAATTATTATATTAAATGTATTAGTCCATTTTATGAGAGAATTCATATTTAAAATTAATATTTGTTATACATTTTACAGAGCTTGTTCCCATGCTCTCAGGAAAATAAACAAAAACAGAGAGGACCTATATGTTTTTAAGTAATAGAAAGAGACTTCAATAATGAACTTAAGTTTTTTGTTTTGAGCATTACTATAGTACAGTGGTCAGCAAATCACAGCTCGTGAGCCGCCGCGGTTTGCCGCTCTGTTGACTAATGAGTTTGCCGACCACTACTATAGTACATAAAGCATAAGGAAGTTAAAGGTTTGAGAATTCCTCGTGGAGAATTTATTACCTAACTTTGAAGTTAACATTGCAGAGTAGCTAAGAGTGCTGTGGTCACTCATTTGCCATGAAATTAAGAAGAAACTCTTCAATTAAAAAAAGAGTAGCAGTACCACTTTAAGGGAATATGTGAGCATTCACGTATTTTTAAATATCAACTGAGAAATGTATGTTATAATTTATGGTGATGTGACTACTATCCATTGCATGTTTTAACCTATGGTCGTTAATCTTTGACCACTGAAAGCCATTTTTCCACACCCTACCATGTTGGCTGTGGTTTGTGCCCATAAATTACTTGCTCAATAAACTTAATGGTGAAATCAAGTTTTGATCAAAGATTCGTTTGTTTTAAGAAACTGTATTTAAGCACATGTGGAAGTGTTTGCAATGTAAATGGATTGATTGTACTGCAGTGTAGACATATGATCCAAATTATTGGATAAGTCAGCAAGCACTGGTTCCAGGAACCTTATTCCCATTTGATTAAAAACTACACGGGTCCTATGTAAATGATGTTCTTAGTATTGCAATGCTATAGATTAACAATGTAAGATAGGCATGTAGGATCAGGGCACAGCCATGATCATTGATTTAAAAAAACATGTGACAGTAGAAAGCAGAATGAAGTAGAGTGAGTGTTTATTATCTGTGTTTACTTGCTGGCTACTCGTACCCCATAATATTGTTCATAACAGTTTTTTGCCCTTGTCAAGTCTTTTGCTGCTTCAAATCTCCATATTGCCCAATATCTTTTTAAAAGAAAGAATTGAAAACTCAAGCAGGAAAGAATAATCACAAGGTGGCATAATGCCAAATGCTGAATGTTGAATTAAGCTGGTGAAAGTGAAGAAATTTTAATAAGTAAAAGATGCTTTTACACTGCCTCTGCCAGAGAATCTGGGGAAGGTGAGCAGTAGAGAAGAAAGGTTTAAAAGTATTCAATATAAATTAAATTGGGAGACACATTAGACAATTGTAAGTAGTCTCTCAGGGATATGAGGAAATCAAAGCAATTAAACAATCTGGTAGTGTTAAGTACAAACCAAAAGTATTCTCTCTCTCTCTCTCTCTCTCTCTCTCTCTCTCATCTCATAGCTTTGCATTAGATGGTGGTTTATGTCTTCAAAGGTTATACTTATGCACAATTAGTTTCTCAATGGCAGTGCGCTGGGTGATACTCTCCCTCCATGAGCTCTCCATCACTACCCTTTATAACTCAACTTCCTCATCCATTCTGCACACAAATTTCAGATTAATTTTTGTCTTTCCTAACATGTGGTACATTCTATTGGTTGCCTATCCAGTAGCCATAACTTCTTTTTCTTTGCCAATAGAACTGTGATTGAGTTAGAGAAGCAAAATACCCAATGCAGAGTTTAATCATGATAGGTCTAGTCTAATAATGGGAACCTATTAGCCATTGCCAGTGATTGGTCTAGGGTCGGCATGCAGCCCAGTTTTGGCCAGATGGATGTCATCAAATTTATGATGGGACCTTCTGCAATATATTTTTCTCCCTGAGAAAGAAAAAGCTGCATAAAGAGGAGTTCCTTGTTCTTATGTATGAGGATATGAAGCCATCTCCTTAAAATTCACCATAGAAGGGATGATAGAGTAGAAGGAGGTTAACATACTATACCTTGAAAATGCTTTTCTCTGGACTTTTTAAGTAAACAATAAATGCTCCATGACATAAGCTGCTATTAACTGGCCTTATTTTTTGGTTGCAAATGCATTCTAAATAATTAATCATGTTACTTCTCCCTAAATGTCAAGGGGTTCCCATTAATAAATGAAGTGGCAAGTCTCTACCCTGGCAGTCAAGGCTTTTTAGCATTATTTTACATGAGTGTTCACTATATATGCATATCTCCAACCCCCCAGTCAAATTTACCTCTTGATCATTTTTCAGCATACTTTCAGTCTTTTTTTTTTCCATTGTCCTTTGCTTTATAATTCCTTATACCTGGAATGTATTTTTTATTTTTCCTGGTGCCTTAATCTACCTAAATTCTCAAGGTCTCATCTCAAATTCTACAACTTTCCTGATGTCTTCTTTATTTTTATTGATTTCAGAGAGGGAGGGAGAGGGATAGAGAGACAGAAACATCAGTGATGAGAGAGAATCATTGATTGGCTGCCTCCTGCACACCGCACACTGGGGTTCGAGCCCACAACCTGGGCATAAGCCCTTGACCGGGAATTGAACCATGACCTCCTGGTCCATAGGTCGACGCTCAACCTCTGAGCCACGCCAGGTAGGCCTGATGTCTTTTTTAATTGCACCTATTGGATATATGTATATGTCTATATATCTACATCTATACATACAGACACACACTCTCAACTCACACATAATACGTACACACATATTTTATGTATACATATATTGTTTTTTTTACCTTGTTTAGCATTTATTCCTCCTTTTCATCATAATAGTAATCTGACATTCTTTTGAACTCATTCTTGTGCTTACCCTTAGCTCATGTATATGTGACATATGGTTAAGTCAAACAACACACTTCTCATGCTTTCCCACCCTTGACCCAGACATAATGATTTCTTCATAGATAACATGTAGCTTAATTAAGATCCATGAGGCTCAGACCCAGATTGCTAGTTAGAACTTTTTTGGGGAAAAGTCTCTTTTTTGTTGTTGTTGAAATGTAATCAAAGAAGAGATAAACCTGAATTTTGTGGGAGCCACCATAAGAAACATCTTATCCCCAAGGGAAGCCTAAACAGAAAGTGGAGTTATAATGGAGATTAGACTCTTATAACAATGTTAAGAATAAAACCATGGCATCATGGAATCTTTTTCAGTTAAGTGAGTTCATTTTTTTTTCTTTAATGTTAGGTAGACTTAAGTCATATTGAAATAAAAGGGATCTAATCTCCCTCTAACAATTGGTCTGTCACTTTTCACATACTGAATTAAGTAATAGTATCTGAGTATGTCGCATTTCTTTTACTGGTGTTTAAACTTTTATAGGTAGAGGGACTGTAAACCTGTTATTTCACTTAGCAAATTCCTCAGCTTTTTATTTAGTAGACACATCATAAATATTTGCTGAATTGATATATACTCTGAAATTTGGTATATCTTGGGATGACAGCCAATTTGAAATTTTCTAAGAATCTCCTTAGAATCACAGCATCATATTCTCAAAGTGCAGTTCTTTCTCATCACATGTTTGTGCTTCATAAATGTTCAGGAAATTGTGCATGTAACTCATCCCCTTCTTATCCACAATTCATCCTAAATTGTATTCTTTTGACTTACTTAAAAGCAAATAATAATTTCCTCCTTTTTTTTGAGTCATCTGCAACTTTAAACTGCTCCAATGCTCAGTGTTTAATTTTTTTTTAATTTTTGTTCTTTCTCTTTTCCTGCCCTCTGCTTCCCTCCCTCTCCAGCCATTGCTTAGTGATCTCATATGCTCTTATAGCTTTGAGCACCATTTACATGCTGACAACTGCCAAATTTATATCTCTAGTTCAGACCCCTCCCATGACTTCAGTACACATAAATACAACAGTGTACTCTATATATCACACTTGTAAGCCCCCCCCAACAAATATCCCTTATATTACCCCACAAATCTACTTCTCTCACATTCTTCCTCAAGTCATTTAATGGTGAATGCATATTTCCAGTTGCATAGATTATAACCTTGGAGTTATCCTTGATTCCTTTTTTTCTGTCACATTCCACAGCAAATCTATTTATATATCCTGTAGGATCCACTTTAAAAATATATCCTGAAGGTAATCACAACTTATCACTTCTACACTAATTATTCAAATCACCATTGTCTCTTACCAGGATTGCCATAATGGTCTCATGACTGATCTCCATTGCCTACCCCAACCCCTGTCATGTGCTCTTCTTGACATACTAATAGTAATAGTAATTTTAAAAAATATCAACAAATCTAATTTGCTCAAAACTCATCATTGACTAAATGTCCAGAAAATTTTTATATGGCTCCCTAAGTTCTCACCTTATTTTATCCTAATTTGACAAAAATCTCTCCCCAAAATAATTGATAGTAAAGTTAATAAAAATAAAAGTCCTCCCAATAGTCTAAAAAGCCCTGGCCTTCCTACTATCTTTCTGGTTTCTAACCTTTTGGCCTCTTGTAAACTACTCTCCAGTTACTCTGGTTTATTGGCGTTTATAGAACACAGCAGACAAATTCCTGCCTAAGGATATTTTACATTTTTTCTTCCCTCTGCCTGGAATATTTCCTCTTCAATTTACATGGCTTCTTTACTCACCATCTTTGGATCTTTGCCCACATCTTGCTATCCAAGGGAAGGTTGTTCTGACATTGAGGATGATAACCCACTCTGATCGCTCACCACTTTGCTCCTTTATATCCAGAGCACTTACTACCAGAAATTCTCTTTCTTAGACCTCACTCCCTTCTTTTATATCCACTGCTCTTTCTATTCTCTATTTCTGTATTCTTACCTCCCAAAATGATGGATATACTTGTTTAAAGAAGGAATATATGAAATGTAAGATTTATGACTTTATTTTTAAATTACTTCTAATATTCATCTCTTATGTTGCACACTGAACAAGGGTTCCAACAAATTTGTTTGATTCTCAATATAAAATGCTGATGCTTCACATTGAGAAACTCTTGTTTCTTCATCCTTATCATGCAAGCATTTATAGTGTTTTTGTAAAGTACTCCTTTTGATCATGATTTTATTTCTGAGTCAATTAAACTTGCTATCAGTGTTTTCTTATACCTCGTTGAGTATTTTAAGAACTGCAATCTTGAATTCTTTGTCATTCACTCATTCATTCACTCATTCATTTATTGTTAATCCTCACAAAAGGATATTTTTTTCCATTGATTTCAGATAGTGGAAGGCAGGGGGAGAGGCAGAGAGAAACATTGATGTGAGAGAGACACATCCATTTGTTGCTTCCTGCACAAGCCCTGACCTGTGCCCTGGATCAATACTGCTACCAAGGTACATGTCCTTGAGAGAAATGGATCCTGAGACCCTTCAGACTGGTGCTCTAGTCCAGTGGTCGGCAAACTCATTAGTCAACAGAGCCAAATATCAACAGTACAACGATTGAAATTGCTTTTGAGAGCCAAATTTTTTAAACTTAAACTTCTTCTAATACCACTTCTTCAAAATAGACTTGCCCAGGCCTTGATATTTTGTGGAAGAGCCACACTCAAGGGGCCAAAGAGCCGCATGTGGCTCACGAGCTGCACTTTGCCAACCATGGCTCTAGTCCAAGCATGTCAAGCTCAAAGGCTAACATGGGCCAAATAAATGAGGTATGTGGCCTGCGGGCTGTGAGTTTGACACGCTTGCTCTAGCCACTAAGCCAAATCTGTTAGGGCCCTTTGTCATTTAAATCCCATATTTCCATGTCTTTAAGTTTATTTTTTGGAATATTTTAATTTCTTTTTTGAGCTGCCTTATTACCTTGGTTACTCATGGTATTTGACGGATTCTTTCTCTGCCTAGGCAATTATGAGAATAAAATCTCCTTTTTTTGAGTGGCACTTCTCTATTAGCAGATTGATAAGAAGTCTTTCTTTTGTTTTCCAGAGGTGGTGATGAACAACAGTATTTTTAGTTTCTCTTGCACTATCTGGATTCTCCCATTTCTGGAGGGGGTGGGGTGGGGTGGGGAAATGCCCTGTATTTCCTGGGGAGGTAGGCTTCTCCTCTGTGACCAGTTGGTGGCAGGGTACCACCCCCATGGGCGAATGTGGTGGGTAATTTCCAAGCCTATGAAATCCCAGATCAGTTCCCTGCAACCAGAGGTTGCCCAGAGGACTTCCACAGGTGTCCCAGGTGCCCCCATTGGGGCTAACCATGATGGATGGGGGTGGGGTTAGCTGGGATTGGCCAGTTGGTGCATTTGTGGCTTTGTTCCCCTTCCAATAATGTTGACTGTCAGGCCTCACCCATCCCCACCCCGCCACCTCTGTATCTCCACTCCTATCACTGGGATTAGCTAAAGCATGCACCTGTCTCTTCAGTTCTCAGGGCTGCAGATAGTGTGCTATATAGCCCCCGACACTCACTACTACAGCTCTTTCTGGGGCCCACTGGTATTTCTGGGAGGGTGAAGGTAGGTGGCCAGGTTCCATGACTTTGTTTTTCTGCCTAGCAACAGCGACTGCCAGATAGCTGTGGCTGCATCTCTGCGCTCAGTCGCTGCCCCTGTCACTGGGTTCAGCAACAGTATGTGTTGACCATTCAGGCAAGGATGTTCTCTCTAGCTTTCTGCTCCTCAGGGCTTCAGAGAGTGCAGGCTGAAACCTAATTTCTACCCTCTCCTGAGACCCAGACTGAGCTCCGGGTTGTGTCCTTGGCACCTGTCTCTGCTTTTCTCCCTTCCCTGTTACTCAGTTTTGCTCACCTTCGGGTATTTCAATATGCAGAGCGCTCAGATATATTTGTGTGTTGAGCAGGGAATCTTTTGCTGAATTGTAGCTTTTGAACTTGTTAAAACGTCAAGGGAAGAGACCAGGGGAACCACTCATACTGCCATTCTTTTGACATTTGTTTTCAACAACTTTTAATAGTGACTTTTCATCTAGAATTTATGTTTATGACTTAAATCCCAAAAGGAAGTTATATTGCTAAATTATAGCAGACATATTGATGTGTGTTTTATTATTTTTCCAGTTTTGGAAATCCTACTACTTTTTGGCAAAGTATTATGTAGTTAAGAACCTTTACTGTCAGGAAATAGTTTATGAATTCTATACTAAATTCCTCCTGGGACATTTTAAATACATGCAATATAATCCAAAATCTCATTATTGTGAGCATTATTCAGCTTTTTAAAGTATTGAACAAAATGGTCTTAAACTGAAATCTGTCTGCATCTTTTTTTAAAGAGAAATTAACAAGTATTAAAAGAACCCTGAAGAAAAGCATAGTGACTAATTCAATAAAATCTATCACATCTAGAAATTCTTGCAAAACACATTTTTGTTATTAACATTGCTCTTTAAAAATTGCTCGTCTGCCTGCCTGCCTGATTGCCCCTAACTGCTTCTGCCTGCCAGCCTGATCACCCCTTAACCACATCCCTGCCAGCCTGCTTCAGTTTGAATCCTGGCTCTGTTATTTACCTACTGTCAGTACTGGGAAAGTTATTTAACCTCTCTGCATTTCATTTTTTGCATCTATATGTTTAAATATATTTTTATTGATTTTAGAGAAAGAGACAGAGGGAGAGGGAAAGAGGGAATGAGACAGAAACATCTTTTTCTCTGTATATCCCCTTTCTCTATTTGCAACATTTATTTTCTTTGTGCTCTCTTACTTTTCCACCCCTTTTTCATTTAGGCAACTGTTTGAAGGCAGAGCAATCCCATGCCTTATAAGATGTATAATGAGGGGAGGGCCTTTTAACTCATGAAGAATAAACTCATTTCTAATTCCTTTGGACCTTAAAAAATATTATAGGCAGTTTTTAAGTGATCTACATCCATTTTATCTAAGTTCTGTTCTGTAACCATTCCTTTATTGGATCAGGTATTCATTAGAGGGCACCCAGCTGAGTGGTGCTGTTGCTTCCTTAATGATATCTACTCATCATTTGGATTTTAGAAATATTTTCAGGATAATTATGGCCTTTAAAGCAGAAAAATAGTATCTGATTTACAAAACCACTGAGAGCTTTGGGAATGACAAAGGAACTGTTCTGCTCATATTCTGCTGAGAAGTGCATTTAGAGATTTAGTTTTTATTTTTGTTTGCAAACATATACATAGGACAAGTCAAATATTTTTAAGAATAAATAATTTGATAAGGGTAGTCAGTAGAAAAGAACTTTAACGCTTCTTTGAGAAATAAACTAGATTTTAATGCGTAAGCTGAATGCATACTGCTCTAAAAGTGACAATATCTGCTGTCTCCTAAATAATTTCAATACCATGAAAAAGAATTGCTTTACACTTGGCATTATTTGTCAGTCAAATGTAGGCTAAGGATAATATTATACAAATTTTAAGTCTCTGTTCCTTTCTATCAAAATTTTAAATATCTGGCAACACTAACACTTTCTGAATAATTTACTATATGAATCATTCAGAATCTTAATTTATGAAATACTAATGGCCCAGTGCATGAAATTCATGCACGGGGGTGGGGGTGTGTCCCACAGCCCAGCCTGTACCCTCTCCAATCTGGGACCCCTCGAAGGATGTCTGACTGCCCATTTAGGCCTGATCCCAGTGGGATAGTGGGATCGGGCCTAAATGGGCAGTCGTACATCCCTCTTACAATCCAGGACTGCTGGCTTCCAACTGCTCGTCTGCCTGCCTTCCTGATTGCCCCTAACCGCTTCTGCCTGCCAGGCTGATCACCCCCTAACCACTCCCCTGCTAGCCTGATCTATGCCTAACAGCCCTTCCCTGCTGGCCTGGTTGCCCCCAACTGCCCTCCCCTGCTGGCCCAGTAACCCCTAACTGAACTCCCTTGCCAGCCTGGTCACCCCTAACTGCCCTCCCTTGCAGGCCTGGTTGCCCCCAACTGCCCTCCCCTGCTTGCCTAGTTGGCCCCAACTCCCCTCCCCTGCAGGCCTGGTCACCCCCAACTGCCCTCCCCTGCTGGCCCGGTCACCTTTAATTTCCCTCCCTTGCTGGCCAGGTTGCCCCAACTGCCCTCCCCTGCTTGGCTAGTCGCCCCCAACTCCCCTCCCCTGCAGACCTGATCCCCCCAACTGCCCTCCCCTGCCAGCCTGGTTGCCCCCAACTGCCCTCCCCTGCTGGCCTGGTTGCCCCTAACTGCCCTCCCCTGGTGGTCTGGTCACCCCTAACTACTCCTTCCCCAGCTCACCTGGTCACCCCTAACTGCCCTCCCCTGCAGGCCTGGGTCCCCCCCAACTGTCCTCCCCTGCAGGCCTGGTCACCCCTAACTGCCCTCCCCAGCTGGCCATCTTGTGGTGGCCATCTTGTGTCCACATGGGGGCGGCCATCTTGTATATTGGAGTGATGGTCAATTTGCATATTACCTCTTAATTATATAGGATTGCTGTGATCATCTATAACAATTTAAATACTTTAATTAGATCTTATATCCAATTAACATGCAACAAAATAATTCTCAATTTAAGGTTTGAAGTTACAATAACTTAAATGAGATATTCGTTGCATTTACATACATTTTTCTTACAATCTAAGAAGGTGATAGTGTGTCTAAAAACTAATAAATCATAGCCATATGACTGTATTTAGTTAGACTATTATTACCTAATTTTGGGGATCAATAGATTTCTTGGGATAATTTTTAATTCCCCAAGAATTAAAAGAAGAAGAAGAGTAAGTCAAATAGACCTAATCTGATATATTTTTAAATATATAGAGAGAAACTGCTTTATTTTATGGTAGAAATTGGTTTGATTGGCTACATGACTGATATTGGATAGGAGCAGTCAAATGTAATGTACAGTGGAACATCAGGGCTGATTTGGTTAATTCATGCCCCAGATGCAACAAGTGGCAGAGATCACACTTGTAGTTAATGTTCTCATTCATTGGTAAAGTCTGTCTCTTACCCAGTAATATATCTGAGCCTCCTCAGATTTATAGATTAATGTAATGGGAATGATAATACTTATTTTCCAGGATTGTTGAAAGGATCAATAAGACAATGAATATAAAATATTGTCATATCCTATATAATAAAAGCCCAGCAACTGAAATGGTGGAATTACCAGAATGACCAGAGACCAGAACAACCACGGCACCTTGCCCTGGCTGGGCCTGCCCCCCAGCAGGGACCCCCACCCAGTGTGGCCAGCCTGCAAACCACCTGGCGCCCCTTGCTCAGTTGGCCCCACCCCCTAGTGGGGACCCTTACCCTGGCCCAGGGCCCCCATCAGGGCAGGCTGGCCCCCACCCATTCATCAGGCCTCTATCCTGTATTATAAAAGGGTAATATGCAAATTGACCCTAACGGTGGAATGACTGCTTGACCAGTCACTATGAGGTGCACTGACCACCTCTTGGTCCCTTCCCCCAGCTGGCAGGCTCAAATGACCCAATGGTGAACAGGGAACCGGGGGTGGATGGCAGCGAGGGGCAGGGCCATCTGCGGGCAGCCAGGGAAGATGGCCCTGATCACAGGACAGGCCTAGGGACTGTACCTGTGCAAGAATTTCATGCACCAGGCCTCTAGTATTATATGAAATGCTAATCAATATGAGAAGCAATATTGTCATCTAGGAGCAAATGAAATAATGTGTATACAATATTTATTAATATTTGGTGCTCAATGAAACATTGTAAATACTTAAATATTTTGAAGAATTAATAATATAGAATAATAATCAGTATTATATTAACCTTAAAATGCAAAATGGGTAGTAAAAGGCATGATTATTGAATTTTTGTCCTGCTTTCAGTTAGCTCTCTCCCAGAAGAATTAAAAATTAAAGTTATCAGGAAAAAATACTAACACAAAATTGAAAGTAAGATTTTCCTGTTAATCTAAGTTGTTCGAATACTGACCTCCTACTTAGGTAGATGTTAATTCTGTTGTATCATTTGGTAAGAATGGAAATAGCCCCCTTCTATCTTTCAGTCTCTCTGTCTTTCTGTATCACCTCCTAACCACTCCTCCTGGAAGTTTGCATAAGCATACTTCTTTTTAGAATGAATAGTTTCTTAATTATAGTAAGTAGAGAGTCTTGTAAATTATTTCCTAGATTTTATTAGTTCTTTAAAAATTAAATTAGTTCTTTAAAAATTTTCAGGAAAGGGAACATGAATTTATCCATTCACCAAGTATTCATTTGTTTGTCTACTATGCATCAGGTATGTTTTAGGAAATGAGTTTTCCAACAACCCAAAGAGTTCTCAGTAATCCAAA
This sequence comes from Plecotus auritus, assembly GCF_963455305.1. Lineage (NCBI taxonomy): Eukaryota > Metazoa > Chordata > Mammalia > Chiroptera > Vespertilionidae > Plecotus > Plecotus auritus. Next base: position 102,831,118 of record NC_137774.1, on the reverse strand, counting down.
GCTATGTTGGGTTCTTTTCAGATATAGAAAGTGATGAGATACCTTATTAACTGCTCCAAAAGTTTACTAACTCTCTAAAGAAAAAATAGTATCAATGTGTAGTACTTTTATTGCATATGTAAACATAATATGTACAATAACAATAGCACAAAGGATGAAGAGAAAGTAGAAATATATTGTTATAGTGTCTACACATCATAAGTGAAGTGGTATAATATTTAAAAGTAGACTTTTACCCTTTGAGACAGCATGGAGAGGCCTGGAGAGTATTATGCTAAGTGAAATAAGCCAGTCAGAGAAAAACAAGTATCACATGATTTCACTCTTATGTGGAATCTAATGAACAAAATAAACTGTTGAACAAAATAGGTCCAGAGACACAGAAGCATGGAATAGACTGTCAAATCTCAGAGGGAAAGCAGGGGTGAGTGGGTGGGAAAAGATCAATCAAAGAACTTGTATGCATATATGCATAACTCATGCATACAGACAGTAGAGTGGTGAAGGCCTGGGTGAGTGAGGGTGGGCAGAAGCAGTCAATGGGGGAATAAGAGGATAAATGTAATACTTTCAAAAATAAAGATTTAATAAAAATATAAAAATATTTTAAAAATGGAATTAAAAATAAATAAAAGTAATTTCTGATTAAGTAAATATATATGTTTTAAACTCTAGGACAACCACCAAACAATTTTTAAAGTGATAGAAATAAAAGTTACTAAGAAATGAAATTGTATTTGAAATGCTCAGTTTATTTTTTTTTTTAATATATTTTATTGATTTTTTACAGAGAGGAAGGGAGAGGGATAGAGAGTTAGAAACATCGATGAGAGAGAAACATGGATCAGCTGCCTCCTGCACACCTCCCACTGGGGATGTGCCCGCAACCAAGTTACGTGCCCTTGACCGGAATCGAACCTGGGACCTTTCAGTCCACAGGCCGACGCTGTATCCACTGAGCCAAACCGGTTTTGGCAGAAATGCTCAGTTTATTTTGAAAGGCATTAAAAAAGGAAGAAAAAAATTGAAAAATAGATATTTGCTAAGAAGATAGAATATTTTAATCATATTAATTTTCACATTAAATACACAGGATCTACACATACTGATGTAAAGACAGACTGTCAAACTAGATTTCAAAAAATGACTCAATTATGTGTTATTTATAGGAAAATTAATTTAAATATAAAAATATATAATTTATAGGAGTAGGATTTAAAAAGATAAACCATGTGAACACAATTTAAAATAAAGCTGAGGCAGCTATATTTATACTAGTGGCCCGGTGCATGAAATTTGTGCACGGAGGGGGGTTCCCTCAGCCCAGCCTGCACTATCTCCAATTGGGGACCCCTTGGGGGATGTCCAACTGCCGGTTTAGGCCCGATCCCACAGGAATAAACCAGCAGTTGGACATTACTCTTGCAATCTGGGACTGCTGGCTCCTAACTGCTCACCTACCTGCCTGCCTGATCACCCTTAACTGCCTCTGCCTGCCTGCCTGCCTGATTGCCCCAACCCCTCTTCCTGCCTACCTGATCACCCCTAATTGCCTCTGCCTGCCTGCCTGATCACCCCTAACCGCCCTCCCCTGCCAGCCTGATCTTGCCCCCAACTGCTCTCCCCTGCTGGCCTGATCTTGCCCCCAACTGCCCTCCCCTGCAGGCCTGGTTGCCCCCAACTGCCCTCCCCTGCCAGCCTGATCTCGCCCCCAACTGCCCTCCCCTGCTGGCCTGATCTTGCCCCCAACTACCCTCCCCTGCAGGCCTGATCTCACCCCCAGCAGCCCTATTCTGCCAGCCTGATCTTGCCCCCAACTGCCTTTCTCTGAAGGCCTGATCTCGCCCCCAACTGCCCTCCTCTGCTGGCCAATTTGGTTCTGATTGGTCGGTTTCTATGCCAGTCAGCATCAAAAGCTCTGCCTTCTAGGCAGCTGTTGGCTCTTCACAGTTGAACCAGATTTGGTTCTGATTGGTTGGTTTCTATGCCAGTCAGCATCTCTGGGCCTATCAACAGAGCCTGATCAGAAAGGTGGGGCTGATCAGCAGCCCTGGTGGAGGCCTGGAGAGAAAAGGAGGCCTGGTTGCTGGCCAGACTGGGAGAGAAAGAGAGAGGCAAGTGCTGATCAAAAGCTGCCACAGAAGCAACGGATCAGTCCCTGCTTCTCTCTTCAGGCCTCTCTCTGGCCCTGATTCGCAGCCCCCTCAGCAGTCAGTGCTGGAGCACCATGCCTGCAGTGGAAGCAGTCAGTGCTGACTGCAGGACTGACTTCCGGTTGGTCGAGCCTTAGTTGTTACTGGTTGTTATGACCCAGGTTTTTTATATATTAGGATCAGGCAATGAAACCTTCAAAACAAGGAACATTACTGGAGATAATGAGTGACATTACATTATGATAAAGTGATCCATTCTCCAAGAAAAAATAGCAATTCTAAATATGTATGCATCAAACATCAGTTTCAAAATGAACCAGACCAAAAAAAAAAAAAAAAAAAAAGATACCATTTCACATCTATTAGAATGCCTAAAATTATAAAAAAACTAATCCTACTTAGCATTAGCAAGAATGTGGAGAAATCAGAATTTTTTTACAGTGATGATGGGAATATAAAATAATGCCATCACTTTGGAAAACAGGTTTGCAGTTTGCTAAAAAGTTAAACATACATGTCTAATATGATACAGGCATTTTACATTTAGGTATTAAACTAAGAAATAGGGACCATAGTCCCGACCAAGATTTGTACACAAATGTTCATAGATGTTTTAGTTGGATTGCCAAAACTTGGAAACAATTGTTCATCTGAATGTCTAAAAAAATTGTGTGGAGTACTACTGAGAGGTAAAAGAAAGTGAACTATTGATACAAAAAACAACATGGATGACTCTAAAAATAATTTAGTCAAGTGAAAAATGCCAAAAATGCTGATTTAGTTTGTATGAAATTCTAAAACTGCAAACAATAATTCTAGGAAAAGCAAACTAATTTATAGTGACAGTATGCACATCAGTGTTTCCCTGGGGCAGATGGGAGAGAGTCACTGGGGATGATTACTATAATGAAACATGAGGCAACTTTGGGCAGTGATGGATATGCTCATTATCTTAATTGTAGCAGTGGTTTCATGGTTGTCTATATGTTAAAATTTATGTGGTTGTGCACTATAAATAATTACAATTTATTATATGTTAATTATTCTCCTAAAACTAAAAAAGCAACAGTTATTTAAACTTTTCTCAATGTTTTATCTAAAACTAAGGCATAAGTACATAAATTAACAAATCTAAGTAATTGACAGCTCAGCATATAATTCAGTTTTATTACTGGGTTAAGTTTTCTACCAATACTCTTTCTTTAGGATAAGTTATTATCCGGAAGCCCCTGCATGTAATATTTTTTAATTGCCTAATCCACCAGTTCACCATTATGCTGGAATGTGCATGAGTCCTAATGCTGAGCCTTTGTGCAGTTCATTCACTTGGGAAAATGAGAAATATTAGTAGGCATTTGAGGGGTAATGTTAAATGAATATGAAATGAGGTATCATATGACCTGCTTCTAAATTTCCCTCTGCCTCTAACTGTGGCTTCAGGTTCAAAATTGCATGTCTCATGCCTCCATATCCACAGCTATAAAAATAAGAAGTTAAATAAATTCCAGGGACATTTCCAATTCTAAAAATGTATGGTTTAATAGCAATAAATATTTATGGCCCTCTGCTCTGTGTCCACCACTGACTAGTGGTTACAGATATAAAGATAAAATCACTCCTGGAAAGGGGTTCACAGTTTACTGGAGGAAGCAGTTGGCAAAATAATTATAATACAATGTGTTTTCTGCCATTGTCAACATCCCCACAGGGCACTCTGGGAACACTGGAAAGAATGCCTAACTCCAGGAATGTAGAGGACACCTGTTGTTGTTCCCCCCCACCCCCCTTTATCCACTTCCTCTTTCCTACTTTCCAGTTCTTGAATATACCAGGTGCTCATGTGATTCTACCAAGTTTGATTCCACTGTGCCTCCAAATTATGGCCTGAGTTTTGTCCAACCAAAAATAACAGGACCTGCACTGAGAATTTTGGAATACACATGTAGTGACCACAAGAAGGGAATCTTATTGTCTTCATTCTAATTTCCCCTCTGAATACTAATGCACCAATAATACAGGCAACCCTGTGCCACATCTCACCTCCACGATTAACTTTTTTCAATATTTATCATAAAGCATTTGAGCCTGATTCTCATTTTTCCTAGCTGGATAGCATATTCATGTTAGAACAGACTAGGACCACTGGACTAGGGCATATATGCTGTCCTCTAACTGGCTATGACTGAATCATGACCCACTCATGTCACTTACCCAGGATGTAATCCAGCTCCCCTGGACTACATGAACTGAAGATAGGAATGAAGTGGTCTTTAATTTAAAATTAGAGTAACATCAATCAACGTTGTAGACAACCAATAGATTCAATTATGATATATAATAAAAATGAGTTTCTGAATCTATTTTTCTAACACCCAAAGACTACTCCTATTACCTGGAATTGTTTGTGCCTAATACACATACAGTTATATATTGATTCTAATTTGAGAGGCTCTTTTAACCAAGTAACTTGTAAACTATACAATATCATTTATTCAGGGTTTTGAATATGCGGGTTAGAAAGTTAAATAAAATATAGTGTCAGAGAACAAAAAATAAATAAAAAATAAAGGCCCTGGCTCAGTTAGCTGGTGCATCATCTTGTACACCAAAAAGTTGCAGATTCAATTCCTAGTCAGGGCACATACCTAGGTTGCAGGCAACCAATCAAAATTTTTCTCTCACATCAATGTGTCTCTCTCTCTTTCCCTCCCTCTCTCTCTAAAAATCAATAAAAACCTATCCTCGGTGAAAATTAAAAAACAATTAAGGATGTGAGTTTGTGTATTACAGAAAGTATTTGATTTATTATTCTCTAAAGGAATATTTCTTTTCTGGGACTAATCTGATGAGGAATAAACGATCACTTTCTACTGATTGAAGAAAATTCTGATTAAAGCTTCTTTATTCCTGTTTACATGGTAACTTCTCTACCACTTTCTTGCTTATCAATATCAACTTGATATTCTGTTTTTTATATTTTTGAAAACCAGATTATTTTTATGTAGACTCTGATTTTCAGTTGTTAAAAATTGCATTAACAGTGAACATTTTGTAGTATAAAAGTCCATCTTTAATTGTTTTATCTGTTCATTGCTTTTCATTTTTAAGCTACCAGTGATTTTACATTTTCTGCAAAATTCATGAATGCTCATCTACCTCTTAAAAGAGAAGGGAAATAACATATTTGGCTATTATTCAAAGGAGAAGATTAATATGGGCTTCCAGATCTCCATGGGAACACAATAAGTGTTCCCCGTGATTCATTTCCTAGAAATGGAGAAAAAAATTAGTTTCCATGGAGATACAAAGGTGAGCTAAACAGAGACAACCCTGAGGGCACTGACATCCATACACACAGACAATTCTGCATCCGTTTGATCCCAAATAAGTTTAAGATGATTCTGAATTCAACTTGAAATGACAATGAGTGACTTAATTAAACAAATATTTTTGTATCTTCTAAGGAACTAAAAGATACCTATTTGGTTTTGTCATATCAAAATAAAAAGGTGCATATGAAAAAATGTGAGAAAAGAACTTTGGAAATAACAAAGTTCAGGGCTTATTGTTGGAAAATAAAAAAGATACAATGAGATACCTGTGAAATGACAATATGTCATTGCTTTTTGGAATTAAAAACCTTCTTAATGGATTTTATTATAAAGGACTTTTTTTTTTTTAAGAAAGTTTTCATTGTTCTCAGGCAAAAATCCCTACACAAAACCTTTCCTTCACATTTGATATCCTATACATCCAGGAAATTAATATTCAAGTTGCCAATAGTGGTCTTGTTTCCAATGATGTTGAATCATAATTCCTTCCTTTATATGTTTATTCTGGGTTTGGTTTAGGAGCGTGGTTGGCAAACTGCGGCTCACGAGCCACATGCGGCTCTTTGGCCCCTTGAGTGTGGCTCTTCCACAAAATACCATGGCCTGGGTGAGTCTATTTTGAAGAAGTGGCGTTAGAAGAAGTTTAAGTTTAAGAAATTTGGCTCTCAAAAGAAATTTCAATCAATGTACTGTTGATATTTGGCTCTGTTGACTAATGAGTTTGCCGACCACTGGTTTAGGAGATGGTAGCTATGTGCCTAAGTAAAGATTATCACTATACCATGTGTATACAATTCAACAAAAAAGAACAACTGCACACAGAACAGAGCAGACTAGGTTTGCATTCTAGTTCATTAGTGAATTCATTCACCTATTGAAGAAAAATATATTGAGTTCATACTATGTGTCTGGTATTGTGCACAAAGCTGTGAATACGGGAATAAAAGATACGTTATCTTCTCTTGGCAATCTTGAGGGAGCAGTTACAAAACAACAGAATAAATGCCCAGGAGAAGGTATAAATAGGGAATGGTGAGAGTACCAAGGAGGGGCTTCTATATCAGCCAGAACGTAGGGGTCAGGTGATGTGACGCTTGCTTTGATCTTGAGTAAATGTGAAGTAACCAAGTAGATGACAGGAAGGGAACAGTGTACAAAGCATCATATGAGTTAGCCCTAGACATTAGGACAATTGCAAGAGAAGTGTTTCACAATGACTGGGAGGATGGGAGCAGGTGTGGAAAATGCTAGAGAAATAGCTAGAATGTTGAGCAAGGACATTTTTGAAGGATTTTATAAGCTGCTCAGGTGTTAAAGGAAATTGCTATGATCAGATGTGGATTCTAAAAATGAGTACATTGGATCTGCATTGGGGAGAGATTGGAAGCTGATGAGACTATAAGCAGAGGAACCAATTACAAACCCACTAAAATAAAAAAAGAAATAAAAAAGAAATCCCAAGGGAGTAGTTTCTATGCGTGCATTCAGGATCCATGGTGGAAAAAATGGCTATTTTTATCCTTTGAAAAAAACTTCAGTATCACAGATACTGGTCTCATTCAAGTTGATTTATAACAATATATTGTTCTAAGGCAGAAATTGCAAAGTGGCTTATGAGCCTTGTTTGATCCAAATCTATACTAGCTCATTCCATGTTTAAAATTATTGAGTTTGAATGCGTTTAGATTCAGCAGGTACTTTTAGAGCCAGTTCATCACAGTTACCACCACTATTTGTTATGCCATTTATTTCACATATTGAGGTTACCATCAGGACTGCATCAGTTTGAACCCCTTGAATTTATAAGCACTCAATTAAGGTGCTTGTTAACTATTAATTTTGGATGTCACATCATACTGTTTTGTGTGCATCCTCTTGATTTATTCATCCTTTCCATATATAGTCTGCTGACTTTAAGGTAATTTTTATCATTAGGACTTATCATTGATTTTTATTATAAAATTATTTCAAGTATTTGTTTTATAATGGAGCTTTTTCAATAGACCCATTCTGTTTGAAATTTTGACAAATTTTATTGCATATTAAGACTAGATCTTTTACTGTTACTAGAGGCCCGTTGCAGAAAGATTCCTGCAAGAAGAGGGCTTCCTGAGGCCAGAGCTGCCTCACTCCCTCCCTTCTCCGCTGCTTCACTCCCTTCTGCAGTGCTTGGCTTCCTTCTATGCTGTCTTCAGTCTTTGCTCTGCGCCTGTGTATGCAAATTAACCACCATCTTTGTTGGGTTAATTTGCATGCTCGCTCCTGATTGGCTGGTGGGTGTAGCAGAGGGATGGTCAGTTTGCATGTTTCTTTTATTAGTGTAGATTATAAATATAAAAGGAATGTCTTTGTAATCTATTATATACTGTAGGGATATATTATTAATAATAAAGTATTTTCTTAGGTAATTTATTTTGAGATAAAATAATGTAATTTGCTACCTCTGAGATTATTTCTTTATATCTTTTGGTTACTGGGCCTCAAAATGAATACAATAGTGATATCTATTTATCTAATATTTTTGTTTGTTTATCCTTGTTTTTACATTTATTTAGCTAGTGCATGAACTTAAATTAGTGCATTTCTCCCTCAAGCTGTCTAAAGTGCTTTGGTCAATATTTCAAGAATTGAGCTTGATAATTTAAAAACTATATACTTATGAATATATTGCTTATTACTGTTACATGGAACATGTCTTTGAGTAACTAGATGAAATTCGTCAAGTCAAGCCATTGCTGTTGGGAGCCTAAAAATTTTGGTAGTAATCTGAAGGTATTTCTTACCTGAATATTGTGGCTGGCGACCAAAGATTCCCACTACACAATAAAAATAGCAAACAAATATTGAGTACTTTCCGTGTGCCAAGCACTATTCTCAGCATTTAAATGGGATGAATTAATTCAATTTTTACAACAACATGTAACAATTTTTACAGATAAGAACACCAAGGCACAAAGTGGCTAATTGACCTGGCTAATACAGCATAGCTAGGAAGTGACAGAATTTGGGATTTGAACCCAAATCATTTGAATTGGAGTAAATTCATGTGAGTCAAAGAGATTTACTCTTCTACTTGGTATATAAATAGGAGCACCATCCATTAAATTTGTTGATTTATTTAATGTCACAGGTCATTTAAAAATTTTTATTATAGAATTTTTCAAATATATATAAAAGTAGAGGGAATCCACACAGAGACTCATTTTTTTGAACTATGTTCCCACCCATAACTTCTCAAAAAGTTGATTATTTTAAAGAAATTCAATATATCATGTTATCTTATTTCAAAAGAGGAGGGCTATAAACATACATAACTATGATATCATTATCACAATGAAAACATTCTTAATATAATTATATAATAAATTACATTACATATATTTTGACTTGCATGGAAGCTTTCGTAAGTTTTGGGAATGAATATGAAATTTTTAAATGATTTCTGGTACGTATGAAAAAAATCTGTTAAAAACATATTTTGTAAGACCATAACTTTTAGTGTCTGGCCCAGTTCCTGACAATGTTAGGCAATTTATGAAATATATGTTGACTTTAATTTGTTTTTGTTTTTTTAAACATGAAACAAAGATATCTACTATTGTTTTTTCTTCTGTTTTAATTGCCCTGTTTAATACATAACATCATGTTTTATATATATTTTAAATACTATAGGCCACCTTACATCCATTATTAAAAGTATGTTAACAACATTAACTATTTTTCTAATTACTTGCCTTAAAAACTCATACCACATGATGACCATTAGTTTTATTGAAATGTCATATATTTGCCATTGTTTACTTTGCTAACAGCTTTCTTCCCGTCTATTTCACCTTCCTGAAAACTGAAATTCTCTATCTCTTTGTACTTATAATAGTATAGTTTGAAGGAAACTTCTTTACAAGAAATGGTATGCTATTTTGCCTCAACTTTTGGAAAGAAACCTACTATACTTCAAAATGAAATGACAGGCTAGTGGAACTAAGTCATCCACTCTCTCATTCAGTTTAAATCTGCTACTTCCCTGACACCCCAAAGATAAGGTGCTATAAATATTACCTCAGTGCAGAGTGGTAACTACAATGGAAAATTAATTGGGGAGGGGGGGTCTATACTAATTTCTAAACTTCCGTAACTCAATGTTTAGCTCGTTTTCCACTTTAATGAGTCAGTATGAAGTACATTACCTGGGATAAGGTTAAAAGCTGTTTGTAAGATTGGATGGAAAGAGATAAAGAAAAGAGACCCATGTTAATTAATGTCCTAGGATACACCAGGAAATGTAATTTTGTTATGTCATTAAAACTTCAAGACAACTCTAGGAGGAAGGCATTATCCTCATTTTAAGGATGTGGAAACTGAGATTTAGCTCTTTACTTGCTTAAAGTGACACAACTAACACGATGTTGTTTCAATTCTAAAATATTTGCTTTTATCATCATACCATTATTAATTCCAGAGACATTATTTTATTGTTTTTTTGTAAACAAAATGAAATAAAAAGGGCAATTTTAGGGCATAGAAAATAAGGGGTTTTACATCATTGGGAAAAATAATTATTTTTCAATTAATTGGTTTGGTAGAATTGGCCACCCATCTGGAAAATAATGAACTTTGTTCCTATTTTAGATTACCCAAAATAAATAAGTAAACAACCAAACAAACACATTCTAAAAAGCAGACATAAAACAGAAGCTATACATATTGCAGTAGGGCAAGCTTATTTAGCCATGACATGAACCTCAGAAACTATAAGGGGTATTTATAGACAATTTTAATTATATAATCATTTAAAAAATTGAATGGTTCAAGACAAAGTTAGCAGAGAAAACTGGGAGAAACATTAGGAACCTATTTGAACCAAATAATAATAAAAAGGTTTAATACTCCCATTGTATAACAGAAGTAAACAAAATATACAAGAAAAAAACCAAGAGCCTATGAGACAAATGGATAGCATATAATCAACCAACAATTAAAAGAGGAAATATAAATACAAAAAAACTTGTAAAAATAAACATTTTAAATGCTAACTAAATCAACAGGGTTTTTTTCTATCAAATGTGCAAGAACTTATTTAAACATTATTAATATCAGTTTTAGGGAATAGTGCACTTATACATTATATATGTTATATATAGTACAGTATCTATATAATGGGATGCTCTTCAGATGTGACACTATGAACCTTGACAAAGTAGCTGTTTTCAGCCAAGAGCAGTTCCTGGGGAGGACGGAGAGCTGAGTCCTGTCAGGAATCAGTGCTCACAGAAGCAGAAAATAGGCCCTTAAGTTCTGTTGGGGGAATCTCAGTGACAGACATAGTATCCATTATAGTTCACCCACTTCATAAAGTTCTCTGAGTGGCTACTCTAGGATTCTGGTGACCTCTTCTTGGAGGGAATGTCTAAGACAGTGGTCGGCAAACTGCGGCTCGAGAGTTACATGCTGCTCTTTGGCCCCTTGAGTGTGGCTCTTCCACAAAATACCACGGCCTGGGTGAGGCTATTTTGAAGAAGTGGTGTTAGAAGCAGTTTAAGTTTAAAAAATTTGGCTCTCAAAAGAAATTTCAATCATTGTACCATTAATATTTGGCTCTGTTGACTAATGAGTTTGCCGACCACTGGTCTAAGAAATAGGTTAGTGGTACAAACTGTAACCCCCACAACTGATGCTAATTGTCTCCCTCTACCATCCATCCACTCTAGATTGCCTTCACTCTTAGAACCTTGCTGTTCTAAATGTTTAATTGGTAGTGTGATCTTGACCCTCTGCATTGAGGGCTCTGAGTCCTTGTCATGTCCTTCTAAGGCTCCTTCCTGAACTCTTTCTATTTTCTTCAAAATTGAGCAAAGGAGTGCCAACATCTGCTCAAATGGTTCGCCTTGGTGTCAAAAAATTGCTCCCTGACCTATTTTGGTAACATAAGCTCTATCTCCTCCTGATTATCAGAGTCAAATATCCTTGCCAGTCTAATGACTCTTGCTCATTAATCCCTTGACACAAAGAACCAAAGCACGAGGGAAGCACATGTAACTTATCCCCAGTATTCCTTATTCAGAACTTCTAAACTAGCTCTCTTTGCTGAGAGGGATTACAAGCAATGACTTTCCAGTAGTGATGTGCACACCAAGTCCTCAGGTTTAATTTCCAGAAATAAACTTCCACTAAAAGAAACTGAGACCCCTTGGATTATAAGGCTGGGGCAGGTGAGGATATAACATGATCATTAAGATAGATTAGTATGTAACATATTGTTATGTCAGAATATAAATAAATGCTTAAAGAATGATAGCCAAAAGCACTTAGATCCAAATTTGAAGGGCTTCTATTACCAGATTTATAGCACTTGAACATCAAAATGAATAATGAAAGAATTAGACTAAGCTTAATGAATAAAATAGAAATCTACTACATCACACTTACATAGATGATTAAGGGTGAAAGAAAAAATGCTTCCTCCAGGTAGAACACCAAGTAATAACTATAAAAAAAATGATGAAATGATCATGATTTGGCAACCATCAACAATGATAGCCAACACAGCTGAGAATCATCAATTGATATAAAAGCTGGGGGGTAGGGGTTTAATAAAAGGAACAGAATATTGATGTATCAGAATACCTCCCCATAAGATAGTAAACAAAACAAGGGAGAAAGCTATCTGGTTGAAACATGGAGAACAGCACTACCATCCAACTCTCAGACTTCATTCAAATGCACCAAGTTCCCTAACAATATATCTCTGTTCTTTTTGGTCTAACCACCTATCCAAAAATGGATTTATAATGGAAAAACCTGGGAGATACGAGGTGACAATTTTAACATCATCAGTGTGGGACATGGCCAAAGTGTGCCCCCCATTATGAAGCCAATAATGCATGGCCTGAACCTGATTATGAGGAAACATCAGAGGACACATGTTGAGAGAGTAGTACCAAAGTATGAAAAGCCTGTATTCTTTAACATTGTCAAAGACATGAGGAACAGGGAAAGACTGATGAGAATGAAGAAGTCTGATGAGACATGGAAGCTAACTGCAATATAGTATACTATATTCTTGGATGGTTGCTGAGAGATATTATTAGGGAACTTGTTAAACTTTGAGTGCAATCTGTTAATTGGATAGCGGAGTTGTTATCAGTGTGTATAATTATACACTAGAATAATTAGAGGTCATAGGTCATCCTATCAGAAAAGTAAGACTAGAGAGAGAATGAAAGGGTAAGGAAGCAAATGTGGTAAAACATTAACAACTGGGGATCTAGGTAAAGAGGATGTGAGAGTTACTTTTATAAATACTTGCAATTTTGTAGGTCTGGCATTTTTTCAAAATTAAGGCAACATTTTGCAATAATATTTTTTTCTTTTGTCCAAGATTTTTCATTATGCCAGAATAATCTTTATGCCTGAGCTCCTTATGTCAAATGTAGTCCTTTGTACTTAAAGATTATAGTTATGTGTATAATTTTTAATGAAGAGGTAAACCTAATGAGATATGAAAAAATCTGTGTTTATTTCTAAAAATTGAATATCTCAGGTAATGATACTTTGGTTAAATAAATATGGTAGGATATGCTAATGACCATTTTCTAAAACAATAAAAAGAGGCGAAATGGCTAAAGGGGGAAAACACAAAAGCAAAACCAAACCAAAAATCCCATTAACTCCTGACTTTCTTTGGTAGCAAAGTGTTTTCAATCTAGATTAAGATTACTCCACTTTATTTTACTGCTTTCCTCTATACTTATTTTCTAAAAAATTTGTTTTATTTACATTTCTCTTTATAGGTTTCAGTGGAAAGAGCTCTTTAACTTCAGTATACATTAATAGTTGTGAAAGAGCTTTTCTTTTCTTAATTCTTTTGTTTACTCACATAACTGATTCATTGATGTTTCCCAACAGTACTTGGGAAACAAAGGCCTGTTTCTTGTTAATTTCACAAGTTGTCTTTTCCTGGAAATCAACAAGCAAGTAAAGCAAAATATTTCCAAATGGAATTTAATTGTCACATCTTTCAGACCAATAGAACTTAGCTAATGTTTTATAAGAATATCATGTTTTCTTATATTTTTAATGTGTTTGTGTAAATTTGATCTTACTGAAGAAAACTCAGACTCTCTTGTCATCTCTGCTTTAATATCCTATTTTAACTTTATAAGTTCACGTAAAGGGAAATGATGAGTTTTTCATGTAGTATTTCTCAAAACTGTATTTCATTCACTGATATTTTCTGTTATTCAGTTCTAGTTCTTATTACAAAGCCCAAATAATTGTGCTGTTAGAATATTTCCTTTTATGGGAATACTAGAGGCCCAGTGCATGAATTTGTGCATGGGTGGGGTCCCTCGGCCTGGCTGTTGATCAGGGGCCAGCTGGCCAGGGGGAGGGACAGTGGGAGGTTGGCCAGCCACCGGAGGTTGGCTGTGGGAACGTACTGACCACCAGAGGGCAGCTCCTGCATTGAGCATCTGTCTCCTGGTAGTCAGTGTACATCATAGTGACTGGTCGACCGGTCAACTGGTCACTCAGTCACTTAGGCTTTTATATATATAGATGTATCTTTGGTCAGTTTGCTTGTTTATTAAACCACAATGTTTATTGAATTCTACTATATTGTTCAGATTCTTTATTAAAAGCATCTTGATTTTGCCTTCCTTTTTCCTATCTTTTATCTTGCATGCCTACTTGGTGAGTAAATCAGCTCCTCTACTTTTCTCAGTGTATGAAATTGCTGAGTTAGATCTCAGTAGTTAGAGTCTAGCCCAGACTATCTATGGTAGGTCAAGGGGAGAAGCAGGGAGTAAGAACGCTTGGATGAAAAAGACCCTCCCTTTCCCAGATTGGTTCTGTAGACCTATGCTCTTCCTGTTCCTTCTGCTCTGTCTTATCTGTCTTTGTAGCATGTCATTAAACAATGGCATGAGGAGCTCCCAGGTAGGAAGAAAAGCAAAAGATACTAAATTGTTTTGGAAAGAAATAAAAAGCATAACAGGCAAAGTGATCTGTCTTTTTTACCTGATAGAGTGGTGTAGTGATCATCTGGGAAAGGACTGAGCTGGAAGAGAATTGGGATTTGACTTCAGGCAGGTGGCATTCTGAAGGTAAGCCAATATTCTATTCATGGAGGCTGTCTTTGACCATGTGCACCTTGAGTGGACTCTTGTTCAGGACTCTTACCTCAACTTTGTAGTCTCAATGACCCTACATTGTTTTATTTTAAAATACAATACACTGTTTTTAAAATAAGTTACCTCGAATGCATACATTATTTTCTTGAAAATGTTTTCTCTTCAAATTTTACTTGTCTTCAAACAGTATAATATATGTAATAGTGACTCTGAGAGACTGTCAGGATGGGGTTTTCCCATAAAAGGAAAAGAGATGGCAACTCAGAGAGTAATAGTGCTGGGGAGTATAGCACCTTCACTACAGTGTGTGCCAGGATCATTTTCACTAAGTCCTCTAATAACCTTACAAGACAGGCATTGCTATTCTTCACAGACTGAGAAATGAGATCCTGGGAGGTAAGTAACATGCCAAGACTACACTTGCTCTCTTCTCTTTGCAATGTCCTCAGTTCTCAAGGGTGACACCTTTTAATTCATTGTTCAGGTTTCAGTGAATGTCACCCTTTCTTTGACTACTCTATTTAAGTAATTCTACTTTCTCCCTCCCTAAGCACAAGACACTCAGTGTGGCTTGACTGTATTTTCCTCATAGCATTTATCACTTCTGACATTTTTTTGTACGTTCCAAGACAGAGTAAAATTTGTCCTCTTTTACTATTAATTCCCCAACTTCTAGCAGTGTGCATTATGTGAATATTTTTAGATGAATGAATACACCCAGGTAGGCAACCAAAGCCCTCTGGGGGTGTCACAGCAACTGCCTCAACAGATTCCCACTAGTTGCACTGGAGATGTTTTTCTGCATAAATCTTTGGCACACATATTCTGACATCATCTTGAACACTTGGACAATGGATTCAACCCACTGATGAATCTGAGATGTGTCTCCTTTTGCCTTGCAAATGGATTCTTAGCAAAATCCTATCTGTCTTATTCATATTATTGCTTAAGAATAATGTTTAATCATCTGTGACCTTAATGTTATATAATTTTCAGCTGGTACTGTTGACATTTAGCCTATGAACATTAAAAGAATACTTTTATGGGGCAATTATGGTCAAAGGTACAGCCTTTGGCCACAAAAGGAGAGTTTCTCTTAGAGACATAAGCTGATCCAATATGGGAGATGCTGACATTTTTATTTCATTACAGTTATGCTGAAAATTACTGAATTAAACAATCACAAGACCTGCCACCATTTTTAAGCACTTATTATAATTTGCACTTAAAGGCAATTGTAGGAGAAGCATGAAGTTCCCTTATGTTTTCTCTCCTCATCTTCTCTAATATGATTTATTAATACTTAGATCCCCTTTTCACTCATAGAACTTTACTCAACTTATTGCATATTGGTATCACGTTTCCATGTGTTGTACTGATGTTTTCTCCTTTATGCTTGGGTACGGCAATGAGTAAACAAATTTCTTCTCTATCATTTCTTACTTTATGCCAACTAACTTTCATATTTCTTTCTCTCATTGTAAATTTCCTTGGAATTACTGCTTCACATATAGCTTTTCATTGTTCTGAAGTCTGTAAATACACAAACATCTCTTGTTCTGGAGAAACTGTCTTTTTATTATATATGGCTCAACTTCCCAAATGCTATTTTCTTATCTATGTTGATTCAATGAAATAAAAGTTAAGTCTTTGAGGATCTTACACAGACACTGTGTGTATTGAGGTGAATTGCACCTGAAACCTTGGCTGGTTGAATTTTCTGGGTAAGTAGAATATGCAGTCATTAGTAAATAGCATAATACATAATTAGAAATAACATGTCCTTAGAACAAAATTTAAAACAAAAAGAATCCTGAAGAATTATAAAAATAATTGACTTTCCTATTTTAAAAATTTCTTCTTTGCTATTATTTTCTTCCCATAGTTCTGCTTTGGTTTCATAAGCAATTAGCAAGCTGTTTATTTCATCTTTATAATTAGCAGAATTATTGTTCTTCTATCTCTCCCAGAAATTTCTTCCCAGAATTTCTGGATGAAACATCACTAGTCTGGCATACACTCCTGCTGAGAATAATTATTATTTTATTTTCATCTTGACTTGTAAATAAAAGTTTATTCCAAATGTAATTTCATGTAATAATATATTAAGATTTTTATAAAGTCTTAAGTGAAAGCTACTTTCTTCCGTTATACATTTTAGTTGTATTGATAAAATGATTCTTCATTTCTCCTATTTATAAATTGTTAGCAAATCCATCCCATGCTCATCATGTCATTTTCCTTCAATTGCTTTCAGATGTCTTATTTTTCTTTCTGTCACAGAGGTTACATTTTAGCTTTCTAGACAGCATTGGTGAAAATTATAGCTCTGTCTTTAATATTATCATGATTGATAAATTATAAGATAAAAATAACAATTTTCTGAAAGCTAAAGTATTGTTGACATCTGTCATTTTGATGAAAAAATGATGTATGAAACTATGCTTTGTATATTGTAAAACTCTACATGTAAAATTAGCTCTTAATTCTTTTTAAAGATAATTTTAACTAAATTTTGATTTGATATTTTTATTTTATGAATTACGTTAGAGGTTTACAAACGTTTTCTCTATTATATTTTTGTAAAGGTGGTTTCTGCTTTTAAGACTTTTCGAATTAGTGATTTTATTCCATTAATTTGTATTGGAGTCTTATGAAGTTTTTTTTTCCTTAAAATTATATTCTCTTTATATGTTAAAAACATGTCCTCTTTCCTTAAAAAAATTTAAACATGACCTAATTTATAAAAATGCAACATTTTAATAAAGGGAAATGGGAAAGTGTAAAAAATTATTAGAAAAAAATAACTGAAAATCAAGACAATATACTATAGCACACATATTTATATCAGGAACATATTGCAGACCCTGTTTTGTTTTCTTATTTTCTTCCTTAAAATTAAAAATCTTAGCATGCTACACTACCAAATGGACAAATAAATTGTCATATATTCATACAATGGCAACAAAAAGAAATGAACTACTCATACTGCTATATTCAACAACATAGATGAGTCTTAAAAGCATTATGCTAACTGAAGAAACTAGATTTAAACAGCTACATGTTGTATGATTTCATTTAGATGCCATTCTAGGAAAGGCAAAGCTACAGAAATAGAAATAAGGTCCGTGGTTGCCACGGGTTGGAGTTAGGGGAAGGAATTTGTTTATTAAAAGGCACAAGGGAACTTTTTGGAGTGTATATGTGTTCCTTTGTCAAAACTCATAGAATTGTACACCAAAAAAGTGTTAATTTTACCACCTGTAAATTATACCTCAATGAAGTTACCTGTTGTGAAACGAACAAGACTGCTCATGTGTAAATTTAGTAAACATTCATGGATATTTCTAGAATATATATTTTCTTAAGCAACTATCTGATTAAATTAAAAAAAACAAACTTTCTTTATTATTAAAAAAAAACCCAGCATCTTGAACAAGACCAGTTTTCTGTTAAACATACTATGTTAACTTTTAATGAACTAAAATAACAACTGAAAGGGATATAGGAAAGAATTTTAGTTTAAGTGAGCTAAACATCTTTCATAGCAGAAAGTCAGTAGGCTATTTTATTTTTAAGGGAATTTTTATTTAAATTGATTGTGGTGACATTAGTTAACAAAATTATATAGACTTCTTTGAGTGTACAATTCTATGATACATCATCTGTATATTGCATTTTGTGTTTACCACCCAAAATCAGATCAAGAAATCAAGAAATAGGATTGTCTGCATGGAGCATTGCTTGGAAATGAGCTTGAGAAATACAAATATGAAAAAAAGAGAAATAGGATTATGAGTATATTATCTAAATGTTGAAAGGTAATCTTTAGAAGAGCCAAGGCCTGCCCTGAAGTGTTTTAAAATGATAACTTGAAGGTCCAGACTTAGAGATGAGAAGGTTGGACAAAGGTTGTTGCTTTTTATTCATAATGCCCTTTGCATTATTTGTTTGTTTAACCATATGTATGTATTGCTTTGGCAAACAAAAAATTAAAAAAAAAATAGTATTTCATCAGCTGCACTGGGTATCTCCTGTTGGTCCCTCCACATCTATTTCCCACTGTTCCTCATGGCTCTCTGCTAGGAGGCTCATCTGTATGGCCTGTCTCAACAGGCTCTCCTACCTTCAAGCTAATGGGGACGTTGATTGGAGTGAAGAGAGTGTGACCTGACTATTTATTCTGCTGGTTCCTTCAGTAAGGTGCATTAGAATAGCTGTTACTCAAATAAATGCCACTGCTCTTCTCAAGGTGGCTTACTTTACTCAACAACTCTTTCTAAGGGATGCCAACCCTCCACCACCAGCACAGTTGAATATTCAAGTATAACTTTGACTCCCCTAAAATGTAACTATAGTTGTCTCTCAATATCTGTGGGGTACTGGTTCCAGGACTTCAGTGGGTACCAAAATCCATGGCCACCCAAGTTGCTAATATAAAACGGTGTAGAACAGCCCTAGCTGATTTGGCTCAGTGGATAGAGCATTGGCCTATGGACTGAAGGGTCCTGGGTTTAATTCCGGTCAAGGGCACATTCCTGGGTTGTGGGCTTGACCCCCAGTAGGGGGCGTGGAGAAGACAGCTAATCAGTGATTCTCTCTCATCATTGATGTTTCTATCTCTCGCTCCCTCTCCCTTCCTCTCTGAAATCAATAAAAATATATAAAAATAAAATGGTATAGAGCAATGCATCCATCTGTGGATTCCCAACCATGGGTCAAAAACAATTTTCCATCTGTGCTTGATTGAATCTTCAGATACAAGCCCCAGGGATATGGAATGCTGACTTTAGATTTATTGGGTGGTGGTGGTGGGGGGGGGGAATCCACATATAAGTGGACCTGCACTGTGAAACTCAAGTTGTTCAAGTGTCATATACATATGAAGAGAGAATGAGAGATCCATAGATATTGCTAGGGCGGCGGAAAATCTCCCCTACCCTTTTTTAGTTCTTATGGCTGGACTAATACAATAATAAAATAGACCCAAGATGAGATTAATAGGAAAAAAAAATTTAAATTGGCCACAATGATGTGTAGGTCATAAAATGAGACTTAAATAAATAATTAAACCAGATACCTCTTTATACTTTATAACAAAGAAACAATATTTTTAAAATAAATTGGTAGGACAAAGGAAAAAACTTAGTGTTTATTAGAAAGGAATATAAGCAAGGTTTGGGTATTTGTTAATGAGGAATTTAAACAAGTCAATAAATTAGAAAAGATGCAACAAGGCTTGTTTATACAGACACTTTGGCTAGAGTTATTTAACCCTAGGAATGAGGGCTGTCTCTAGGTATGGGGAAGACACCTTTCCCATAGGATATTTATTTACTACATTCAAGGACACAAGGCAGGGTCAAGGTGCCCTTTTTGCACTGGCTTCTTGTTAAATAACTTTAATTCAAAGTAAGTGATATGCCATTGTAGGATATTTTGAGGTAGCCTATCTTGGACTTTAACAACATAAGTCATATGATTTCCCAAATTGCCTGGAATTGAGAGAAAATAGCATTTTCAAGTTGTCATGGTCCATAGACTCTATGCTATGCAGTATTTTTGACCTTTTGAACTCTTAAATATGTTCAGGCATAATTATATCTCTTGCAATAAATAAAATACCAGTCAAATAATTGTTGACAGGAAATAAAAGTACAGCATGCCTTTTTGTGCACAAAAACCTGATAATTGTGTTTTTTAAAGCATTGTTAATTAGATTTTGACTGAAAAAGAAAAGAAATATAAGATACACAGCACTTAGCTTCTGCACTGTAAGTTAAAGGAGCCATAAAGTAGACAAAATGTCACATTCCTCAAAGAGGTGAAATATGTACTAGAACAAATACCCTGAGGCACTTAATATATATGAATGAAGTCTTGCTTATAGACAATGCCACCAGTAATATAGAGGGTTCAGAAGTATTTCTAAGGATGGGATTCTTAAAAAGGCTTATTTATGCCAGAAAAACTTTATGTAAGTATATATTTTAAATGTTTTTCCTCTTCACATCCAAGTGATTTGAATAAGTGGTTATCTTTCCTCAGCATTTCTTTTTATCAGAAGAGCAAACATATACTTTCCATTTATAACCTAAGACTGGAAGTAATTATTTTCTGAAGTGAATAATACTAAAAGAGAAGAATACACAAACTCTAAGGACAAACAGTTTGACATCTGTGGTTTCCTTCCTCAATTTTATATTCTTACTTAACTTTCAAAGTCTCAAGTTAGCTATTTACCCTGACACTTCCATCTCCCTGCCAGGAAGAGGGTTAAGAGACACATTCAGTGCTTAGGGCTAGATTTAAGTCTTTGAATGACCTGGGCAGTAAAAGTGCATCAGATTAATGTAGAAACCTTATTTGTTGGGGGCATTTATGGCACTGAGGCCAAGTGACTATGATAAGAAAGAAGAATCTGGATAATAAAGATGGTTTCCCTTATTGATCCTGAGCAGGCTATGTATAGCCATACCTTTGTTCATTGTCCTCTTTTTGGTATCTTTCTAAACTCATTCTGCCCATCCTTGAGTCTAAATTTAATATCCACTTTCCATATAACTACCTTTCAAACACAGTAGCCCACACTCAAATATTGATGTAGACAGATTTAAGTGCCTGCCATGTCTCTGTCGTTATTTTTAAGTTTGTTGTAGATGCTAAATTACGACTATTCATTTACCTCTTATTAACTCATTTACTCATTCATTCTCTAAATATTTGTTTAGTGTTCCAAGTATTGCTCTGAATGCTAGAGATAGATCTTAGTAATTTACATCTATCACTATAATTGATTTATAGACAGCCAATAAACACCTCTTAAATGAGCAAGCGATTCAACTAATAACTAAATAAATAAGAAAGTGCATACACACAGAAATGAAATCCATTCTGATGTAAAAATAAAAATAAGTTTGAATCCAAAGTCTAGAAAATCCACATCCTATGTTATTACAACATTCTTAGAAGAAACTTGCACCAACCCATGGCACCAATGCAAAATGTTTTATGAGGAAACTGGGGGCAGAAATAGTGCTTTATTTTATGAGCTCTGGAAAGTTTCCTTTTACTAGAAGGAAATAATGTCTTCATTTCATAAAAAATATTTGAAAAATTTCAAGTGTTGCCTCCACAAATGATATTTAACGTAGAGATGGTTCAGCACTGCTCTTCAATTTCAGTCAATAAGTATGTGCCTATTATGTTAATCTTCATTTCTGTGAGGTAAACTCTGCATGAGACCTCTTTTTTTATAGGTATTCTCTGTTGAATTCTTTTCTAAAATAAGGAATTCTTCTGTAATGCAAATTTCTCTAAATTTTACTTGAGTTTCTCAAATCATAGCAATTCTATTCTAACAGTATTAGTAGCAACAACACAGAAGACAGTCACGTGGAAGACTGTAGTTGTTCCAGAGTTTTGCATTTCCTCATATCCATGGCCCCGCAGAGTGGCTGAGTAGAACTTCTGAAGTCAGATTGCCTTGGTCGGAATCCTGGGCCCAACCTTAGTGAACTGTAATCTTCAGGAAGGTTTTTATTTTTCCTATTTGTGCCTCAATTTCTAAATCAATGTAAAAGGTAAAAGGGAAAATGATTGTACCTAACAGTTGATAGCTCAGATGTACTACTATATGGATCTGAAAATAGAATGGCTAACTGAAAAGCTTGAAGACCTTGAGAAAGTGCAAGCAGGTTCGGTTGCCTTGCCCATCAAGCACATTAGAGGAGGAATTGTAATGTGTTTAACATAAATATAGGCAAATGACTCTGAAAGTTGCACTTTAGAGTTTAGCTTTTGGTTTAGGATAATACTAGTTACTCTCGCAAAAAATAAAAATAAAAAATAAAAAATAAATGCCCAGACAAGATAAGTTTATTTCCTTCTCAGAAAGCCATCTAAGGCAGTGTTACTTGTCAGGGGAAGCTCTCTTCCATGCTGTCTGTCACTCAGGGGCTCTGATTGGTGAACATTCTGATGAGGTGTCTGAGGACATCATGGTTATCTCATCCCAATGAGCTGTAATGGGCAAAGATTTGGGGATATTTTCATTATCTATAACTGGAAATAGTTACTTACTCACTGGTTGGGCCTGGAAATAGCAATTCTACACTATCACATGGACACATGGTAATGCAAGAAAGGCTAAAAAATATTATCTAATTTTGTACCTTCAATAGAAAATTTTTACAGTACACTCATCCTCCCTCCAGGTAGTGAGTCCACTCTATTACTGCACCCATTTCAAAGTCTAGAATATCCTCTCAATCAGGACCACATTTAAATTGGCAATCATAAAAAAAAAATCCATTCTACAAAGGACTGACTGAGTAATTCATGGCAGGCTCTAGCACATATCAATGACTGAATGCTTCTGGGAAGGCATTTTTTTGGTTTGTTTATTAATCCTCACCCAAGGATATTTTTCCACTGATTTTTAGAGAGGGAGAGGGAGAGACAAAGAGAGAAACACATCACCCTAACTAGGGATATGAATCGAGCCTGCAACCCAGGCATGTTCCCTTGACCAGAATTGAACCCAGGATACATCAGTCCGAGGGCTGGCGTTCTATCCACTGAGCCAAACTGGCTGGGAAGGCATTTTTAAGACCTCTCTACACTGACAGTGGAAGAAGTTTCACGATTAGGTTGGATCTGTGTTCTGGAAAGAATCTCTTGTCCATTGATCTCCATGGACTCTGCAGCCACTCTCTTGAAGTATTGTCCTTATATATTTTCATCTGCAGACACCACAGGAGAGTATTGTTCTCCCAGGAGGCTACATAGCTTTCAAAGCCTAGTTCTTGATCATAAACAATTGGGAGCCTAAGGATAGTGCACATCCAGTCTTTTACTTTTTTTTTTTTTTTTTGCTAAAATCATACTCTTTAGCAATAAAATTACTTTAAAAAGTTACTAGGGTCCTAATCTACTTGTTTCCAGTTTATTCCAAGTGCTTGTAAACACACCCAAGGTCATTTTTTTAGATTTGCCACTTGACATTGCTCTATTTCTTTGCTTTCATTGCTTCCATGCCTATTTCTTTAAACATAGTAGTGGCTGCTACCTGAACAATAGGTTTTGGTAGGAAGACAACATCCTTAATCTTATGTTTTGCTGTAGGGCCGAGTTCTTTGTCTTATTGGAACATTGTGTTCCAAGCCTATATCTTACATTAGGGGTCTTGAAGAAGCTGGCTTCCCCAACACTGCTAGACATTTAATGTCTGCCTGCAAACCAGCCAGGTCTTTCCTGAGCTTATTTATCTTTCATGGTACCCTGACAAATGCATCAAGCAGCAGCCAATAAAAGTGAATAAATTGTCTTTTTTTTTTTTTTCTAAGTTTAGGTTTGGTAGACCCTTGTTCTTTCTTCAGAAGTTTTCTAAGCAACAGTTTTAACAAATATTTAGCCAAAGAATAACAGAGCTCTCCAGCATTTTAGCATCCTGCATGGGTTTCTTAACCACTTACTGGTGCCATTTTTCAAGTGGTGGACTTCAGTAACACCATGCTCCTCCCATTTCATTTGTCATAAGGAACAAAGGCATGGAGACGCCTGGAGAGACTCTCAAACCAAGGCTGGAAGCAGCATAGCTCACTTCCCTTTGTCTAAGGCTAAGCATGTGTGTGGACCTAACTGCATGAAGGCTAACAGATATAAGATATAATCCGTGTGCCCCGAAAGGAGAGGAAGTGGATTTTTGTGGGTGCCTAGTTGTGTCTGTCACAGTTTCCCACGGATTTAGTATGTACATTATTTTTTTCCCCTTTCTACTATTATACCACACCTGGAATTTTCACTCAGGGTTCTATGTGAAAGTTTTCCAGGTAATTGCCTATTCTAAGTAAGCATTTTTCACCATTTAGGATATAAAGTTTGTATGAAAAACCAAATGTGCATTTTTGTTTTATGAGATAAAAGTCTGAAGAAAACATGAAATGAGATTTTATTACACTTTACGAGAAATTAAAATGAACTGCTTTTTAACAAATTAATACAACAGTCTTTTAAAAATATTAAGTCATAGTATGATAATTGAACATGGACATTTATATCATTTTGAATTTTATGTATCATATTAGAATAAAAATATTTTAAGAAATACTCAATTTATATTAATGAACTTGAAACTTTCTGAATAGAAGAGGAATCTTTCAAAACTTTATACCACAGTCAAGGTATACAAGGAAAAGAACAAGAAATGCAAGATCATAGTAGATTCTAACCCTATGAATGTCTTTTCTTAACTTTTAAATCTCCAGTACTAGCAGAAGACTGGGCAAATACTAGGGAAAATAGTTGATAAACCAATGAGTAAAAGAATGATCAGGTGTCAGAATAAATAAATAACTATATTTAGTTACTAATGGCTGTAAAGCTACTAAAAATACTAATAGCTATTAAAATAATAGCTAATAATAGCTATTAAAAATAATAGCTAACAAAAAGGTCTATGGGATCTCAAATTTTCCCAGTAAAATCACTGTTATGCAAGTCTTTAACATTTATGACAAATATATGGACATTTATTTTAAACAATAAGGTCATTGTGGCAATTTTTAGTAATGACTAAATATAAATCAATTAGAATATACTCAAAGTATACATATTAATAAGATCCAGTCACATTATTATTTAATTTTTATATTTAAATTTTGCTGGTTAGAAAGTTTTTTAAGCAGTATAGAAAGTATTTAAAAGGTGTTTGAAGACTTGGATAACATAACTGTGATAATGATAAAGCAAAATGAAAAATATGGTCAAGGATGAAATTATGATATAAACATAATCTGTGTTTAAAATTATCATGAAGTAAAAAGTATATGCATAAGTAAAATATTAAAATTTGAATTATAGTAATCAAGTTATATTTCCCACTAGCAAGAATGTATTAGGTTAAATATCGCTAAGGCAAAGTTTAATGATTCTTTTGATTTATAGATACAAAGAGAGTGAATATAATAAAAATGCTCTCAAAAATAATTTGTTGACAAATTGCAGTCTCATTTATTTTCCTCCAAAATTGTTCTGGCTATGTATATTATTAGAGAAAAATTAAGTACAAAACAGGCTAATTAAATAGTTGTTTTGGAAAAGAATGAACCAATAAAGTAAATGTTTTACAAGTGAACTAAAGAAAACAAAGGTGAGTTTTTTTCCACCTCTTTTTCATTACTTTGAAGTTGGATTCTATTAAAAACATCACTAAAATGATGTAGGGGTTATAATAGGCTGAATCTTAATATTTATGGAGTGAAATTATCAGAAACATTTCTCTTATCACTAACAATTGATGGTTTTATAATAGCATAGTATTTACAACAAGAAAATGTTTCCAGCTAAAGATTATCAGACACATGCCAGGCACTATGTTTAGTACTGGGCTAATTCAGTGAGCAAGACAGACAAGGAGCCAGTCTCTTGGTGCTAAAATTGTAATGGAATTTTCCTGTGGTGTATGTAATTGAACTTCTCTTTGTGTTGAAGGACAGCAGTCACAAACTCTGAATAGAACTAGGTACATGTTCCCTCACTTTTAAATTATTGAAGGTCAAATATAATTATTTTCCTGACTTTATGTAGAATCTTTTTTAGAATGTGAGTTAATGGTATAATAGCAATTAAATCCTGAAGGAAAAAAGCAAGAATGTGGAGGTGATATATGATGAGACAACATGTGACTAGTATAGTAAGTTAAGATTAAATGCGCACATATCTTTTTACAAATAGCTAAACAATTTCATTGTCAAGAAAAAGGATCACAACCTTAAGTGGAAAATGAATTGTATGGTATTGTGATGTAGACAAGTAGTGAGAAAATTTTTGTTGGAAACCATCAGACAGTTCTGGGGTGGGGAGGGGGAATGACACAGCATGTCTCATAGACATAACTGTGGAGACTGTTAGTAGATGATCTAATAACTCTTTTTCTTCTCTCCAATTGCATTGATTCTCCACTAGAATAGAACAAGAATTATAAATATCCAAGCCCCCACTACGCACTGTTTGAAAAACGAGGTATCTAGCTATTGATAAATGCTATATCTCTGTCAGAAAGAGGAGAAATCTTGATATTATCCCATGGGTTTGATTTTAAAGTGAATATAAACAGCTTTAAGTACTTTTTATTGGTCTGTTTGTGTTGGGCAGTGTGAACCATAGGTCTTCCTATATTGCACTGTAAATAAACAGTGTGTCCCTAGCATTATACTCACTGTGATGGATGGAATACCTTTCTCAACTCTCAATTGTCTCATTATCCAAGTTCTATTGGGTCATTAAACAAACATTAGAAATGTGGGTACTTGCTCTGCCTGAAATAAAATCATTCATTTGGGACTCGGAACCCAAATGACTCAGTAACTAAAACCTTTTATAAAACTTTATTATAAGTATATATATATATGGCATAGATTTCACACTTCTTATATCGATGCTTTGATTTTATAGCATGAGTTATATAGCAAAGCATATAAAATCTCTTTCTTTTTTTAGGCCTAAAGCCTTCTTTAATTTGCATGCAATCTTTGAATTCTGTCCAATGTCCATTAGTTTATTCAGCATTTGTGTTTCTATTTAAAATTCTGTTCCTAATGCTAATTGTTAACTTTAATAAGGGGCTCTTTCTCTTATCCATGGAATGTTTCAAGGAAAATGGAGACATTTTGAATTACAAAGATTCTGCATCTTACACAGTTGCAAGTCTCATCTGAAAAACAAAGAAAGCCGATTTAATGCACTTTCCCCTTTTTCTTTTTCTTGTGTGACTGAGACTTGTTTTTTCATCTTTAGCCATTCATATATTTTTGTGTTCTTATGTTACCAGACTGCTTCCACGCCAGGGACTGGCCCTGCCCTGGCATGGTCCTGGATCTTTTGTGTGTCAGGCAACCTCCAGGTTCTTAACTTCTGCAAGAAAAATGTCAAGACACGAGTCCAGATGAAAGTACGCATAAGTTTATTAAAGCCTGGGACAGTGAGGCAAAGGAAGGGATCCTGGAGACAGGATCAGGGAGTAAGCCCTGGACAAGCTGCCACTTCCCACTGTTCCCCTGGGTACAAGTCTCATCTGGGAACTTGTTATAGAAGAGGCAAGGTGCATTCCTGAGGAAAGGAGGGTGCAGGTATGCTCAAAGAAGAGCAGGAGCTGGTGTCCTTTGTCCTGAGGGTTTTATCTGTTTTCTATAGGTGGGAATTTTAGTGTTGGTCCCAGGGAAGGATCTCAACAGAGTATTTATTAGATTTCCAGATGTGTTGTTTAGTTTGCTGATGTGTCAAAATGAGCATACAGGGAGGTCAGGGGTCATTCTCTGGTTAGTTTCACCTCTGTCTTTGATTAGTCTGGCTCTGTCTTTTGTTGTTGTTGTTATCTATCCCTGTGATTTAAACCATCTGCTCCTAGGTGTCTTTGTTTAGGGAGGATGGAGCCTTGTGATTTATCAGCTGGCTGTTAATTGCTCAGCCCTTCCAGCCATTTGTCCAGCCATTTGTCTCAGTTTCCTCATTCCACTTGCCAGGGGATTTTCCTATTTTCTTACTAACCTGCCTCACTTAGATGAAGATTGGTGAGAAGCAAGAACTAAATAGTTCATATTATATTTAAATAAATTTTTATCACCCTACTGAATTTTGGAAGCAATAAAAGATGTTTTATACATTGCAACACATTCTGGGTCTTGCTGAGCTATAGAGTCATTAAATTCAGGATCAGATAATGAGGTGAAAGGGTGTCCAGTAGGAAGCAGAGGAAATTCCACTGATTTTATATAAACCAAAGCACAATTTTATACTACTAAAACTTTAGGTAAATTACCTGGTCACTTTTAAACATTCCATCTTCCCACCTCTTTCACTACTGGCATTACCTGGAGGTTAGGGAGACTCAACAAGGAAAATCATTTAATAAATTGATCTATGAACACATAATTGCTGATCATTTTCTTTGCGTAAGATACTAAAACAGGCATTTTGACAGATAAACCATATAAGACACAATGGCTACTTAAAATAAGCTTAAAATCTAGTTAAAAATAAAGCATAGTAATTAAATAAAATGTAACATATTAGTGACAACTCAATACTGATAGCATACGGACTAATATTTAGTGTAACAGTATGTGTCATGTGCTTTCAAAGTGACTTTTTGTCCATTTTTCTGCTTTTTTTTACTCACGTCTATTGGACTGTTATGATATGAAATATTGTGGAAGAGATAGATGTCTTTCTTTTTCTAGAATAAATGGAGTCATAAAAAGACCTACATTTTACACTTGTATTTCCATGTGACATAACCTGAAGAGTAACAACATTATCAAATTTATAGATTTGAATCCCTAAAAGGCAACAAACTCAGAAAATTTAATTGCTCTGTACACAAAAAACAAAAAATTAAAACATTTGAGATTGTTTGACCATAAAAAAGGAGAGCTATCGTAGTATTTGTGTAAGATATCGCTATTCTGTAGTTAATGAGCTACTACATTTTTGAAGAGTCAAGGTTATGCAAAAACATGTCTTCTCTGGGTCTTCAGTTTGAAAGCCACAATCCATCAGATTTAATTGAACGTCCTTGTGTATTCAATGAGACAGTGTCCTCCTTCAGTTCCCGTGTATGGGCCTATGAAAAGAACTTCAGCAGCATGCTGCATATTTTGAACTCCTTCATGACCTTAATAGGTAGAAGCATTCCAGAAATAAGCTCTTATTTCTGGATGACTTGTGTATGTACTATAACATCACCAAACTATAAAATAAAGCTTAATGAATTACAGTGGGAAGGAATTAGGGAGAATTCGTGAAGCTAAAATCCTAGTTTCCTGAGACTTGCTTTTATGGTTGCTGTTCTGAGGTTTTCCATTAAGTCCACCAAGAAAGGAAGACACATGGTGGATCACAAAGTTATACAGACTGAATATGCCCATTAATATATAACTATATATTCAAAGGTAAAACAGGTGGTAAAGATAGACCATTTCCTTTTGTCAATGTGCTAAGATGTAAAATTCAGATATATAATGTGACAGTTTACCTACATATTTGATACTAGAGGCCTGATGCATGAATACGTGCACAGGTGGGGTCCGGCTGGCCCACCCTGATCGGTGCCCATCAGGCTGGGCTGGTGGGGGGGAAGGAAATGTGCAGTTGGCCGGCCAGCCCTGCCTCTAATCGGGGTGTTGGGGGGGTGGGGAGGAGAGGGCCGATTGAGGCCCGGATCAGTCTGGTTGGCTGCCACAGTGCATGTCATAGCCACCCATCATTCTGGCCGTTCTGGTTGTTCCACTGTTGGGGTCGCTGGGCTTTTATATATATAGATAGTTTACCTATACATATCCTGCATAAACGCATTTCTTTGAGAGGTATAAATGCTTTCTTTGTTAATGAAATTATTTCTTACAGTTGCTAAGCTTAATTTGAAGCACTTTACTTAAGGAATCAGATACTTAATATGTATTTATTTTCCTTTGAGGTTTGCCATTCCTTTTGTTTTCAAGTCTTTCTAGGAATAATTATAATATCAGGGGTATTTTAGAATGGGATCTTTTGTCAACACTATGTAATGATTATAACTTCATATTTGAAAATTTTAAAAAACTAAGTTACTTTAATATTAATATTTCAAATGCTGGATGTTTCCTACAGAGTTTGAGTGGACCACTTTCTGTACTCAGGAAAATCATAGTTTTAGTATATATAATAATAAAAGTGTAATATGCTAATTAGACTGGACGTCTTTCCAGACAACCTTCTGGATGAAGCCAGGGCTGTGAGGGAAGCCCGGGTCCTGGGTGCCAGAAGGAAACCAGTGCCGGCAGCCAGGGGAAGGAAGGCCTACTCTTGCATGGATTTCGTGCATCAGGCCTCTAGTATAGTATAAAAGAACAAAAAACACCTTAATTAAATGGAAATAACCACTGAATGATTGATCTAGTAGTTTTTATGCAATTAAAATTTCTACCCTATAAGAAAATCATAGAATTTTAAAGTTAGGCTAAGGTAATGGTTAACTTTTTAATTTTCTTATTTTAGAGATGAAGTACAGACAATATTATGTAAGTTATTTGGGGTCACAATTACTTCCAGTGAGAACATGCAGTAACAACTTAAGTCTCCTTACACATGTGGGGGATGTTTTCCTACCCTGACCAAGGTAGGACTCCTTTTGAATCCTCCTGACTATTGCCATCACAGTTGATACTGAATCCTGCATTTTTTTAAAAATATTTTTTATTGATTTCAGAGAGGAGGGGAGAAGGAGAAAGGGATCCTATCTAATGAAGAGGGAATATGCTAATTAACCAGCACTCTATCACAAAGATGGTTGCACCCACAGCTGAGGCCAAGTTCCCATAGGAGCCTTAACAAGCAATCAACAGGGACCTGAGGCTACGCCCTCCCCCGCCCCCATGGGGCTTGACAGGGGACCTCAAGGTGCACTTCCCGTCCTGGTGCTGGACTAGGGGTCCTCAGGCTGCTCCCCCGGCCCCAGCGCCAGGCCAGGGGACCTCAGGCCACGTCCCCCACCAGGTGGGGCTTGACAGGGGACTTCAGGCCATGCCCCCCACCCCAGCACTGAGCCAGGGGACCTGAGGCTGCGCCCCCCTGCCTGGCAGGGCTTGACAGGGGACCTCAAGGTACACCCCCAGTGCTGGGTCGAGGGAACTCAGGCCATGCCTCCCACCCAGGGGGACCTGAGTCTGCACCCCCCTGCTGATGGGGCTTGACAGGGGACCTGAGGCTGTTCCCCCCTCCTGGTGCCAGGCCGGGGGACCTGAAGCTGTGCTCCCCCAACCTGGCAGGGCTTGATGGGGGACCTCAGGCCATGCCCCCCCACCCAGCGGGGCTTGACAGGGGATCTCAGGCCATGTCCCACACCTGGCATGGCTTGATGGGGGACCTCAAGGCATGCCCCCCCCCACCCTGGTCTGGGCTGGGGGACCTCAGGCCACGCCCCCCATCCTGGTGCCGGGCCAGGGGACCTGAGGCTACGTTCCCTGCCCAGTGGGCCTTGACAAGGGTGGGACTAGCCAGGTCTGGATCTATCCCAATTGAGGCGGGGGTGGCCGGGTCTGGGTCTCACGCGATTTTGAGATGCATGTGGGTGGGCGGGGACTTGACTCTGGGTCCCATGGTGTGCCCCAGACTCTGACAGGAGGAAAGTTTTAATATACATTTAACTAATTTTCTTTCATCTCTGACACTTCTGTTATAGAGAAAGGGCAAATAGCAATATTAAATTATTTCCTCTAATTAATCCCCTTTTAATGTGCACAAATTTCGTGCATGGGGCCACTAGTAGAAACATAAATGATGAGAGAGAATCATTGATTGGCTGCCTCCTGTATGCCCCACACTGGGGATAGAGCCCACAACCTGGACATGTGCCCCTGACCAAGAATCAAACTGTGACCCTCGTTCATAGATTGATGCTCAACCACTGAGCCATTCCTACCAGGCAAAATCTGCAAATTGTATGTCACAGATTTCATTTTATTTCCTCTTGCAAACAAACTTTGCATATGCTTTTTATTTCCAGTGAGTAGATTATCTCTTTTCAGATCTACCTTTTTGGTGGTTTCAAAAGGACTTAAAAAGTAGTAAATACAATACAGATGCTCTTATCTTTCCCAATATTACTCTGATTATTCAATTTAAAAGGAAAAGTTGCATTCAAAATGACACATACTCTAAATATTTTATTTAAGCTTGAAACCTAGATATGCATTCATTCATCAATCTTTTAATATTAATCCTTTAAATTTTTTTTAAAGTATGAATCCGATTAGAGTTCCTAACTTTCTTATATAAACTATACCAGTGGTTGGCAAACTCATTAGTCAACAGAGCCAAATATCAACAGTACAACGATTGAAATTTCTTTTGAGAGCCAAATTTTTTAAACTTAAACTTCTTCTAACGCTACTTCTTCAAAATAGACTCTCCCAGGCCATGGTATTTTGTGGAAGAGCCACACTCAAGGGGCCAAAGAGCCGCATGTGGCTCTCAAGCCCCAGTTTGCCGACCACGGAACTATACTATTCATGATTTTGTTTGGGTTTCTCTAAAATGGAATGAAATATTTGTAAAGTCAACTGAAGACAGAATCCTTTTAGAGCTTTACAATTTTACTTCTGATATTCACAGTTTCCTTGCCTTTCCCTATTTCACTGTGTTTTTTTTCTAACACTTTTCTCTTAATTTACTTTGTTTTTATACTCATGATTTAATTAAATTACATGATTGCATAATAAGTGTATCCTACAGCCATAAACATATTTGGGATGATTCCAGGTAAGTAAGCATACAAGTAAAGTGGTGGAGCAGAAAAATACATCTATATTAGGGACTACCTCCAACCTAATGGGTACCATAGATATCATTCATGACAGAGGGCAAGAGAGATTTAGTATTCTGGTAAATTGTTTTGAGGGACATTGGTTATAAGAGTGTTTTTGAATTTAACATTCCTATCTGAGGTAAACTGGAAAAATAGCAAAATAGCATCTTTATTAGGAGAGAACAGAATAAAAGCTTCAGGGTTAAATTCCCCCAGGCTTCACTGCTTTTTATAAAAATATATTTTTATTGATTTCAGAGAGAAAGGGAGAGGGAGAGAGAGATGGAAACTCAATGATGGGAGATAATCATTGATTGGCTGCCTCCTGCATGCCCCCCGCTGGAGATAGAACCATAACCCTGGCATGTATCCTGACTGGGAATTGAATCTGGTTCATAGATCTATGCTCAACTACTGACCCCCACCAGCTGGGTATATTTTGCTACCTGCATCTACCGTATGGAACATCTTAAGTAAATCACCAACCTCTAGAGAAGTCGTTGCATCATCACCTGTTTTGAAGTTTGGCTGAAAGCTGTGAAATCTCTTATCCTCTCAAACACCCACAACCATGCCCTTGCAGACCTGCTAGGAAATGGAACTGAAGTGATGCCTGAAATTCAAGTGTTAACTTTGGACAGTTTATTTAATCTTTCTTTCATCTGTAAAATGGGCAAAATAATAGTATCTACTTAAAAGTTTGCTATTATGATTAAGCCAAAAAGTTATAAAAAGTATTATGCCGTTTTCAAGGAATTGTATCTTATGAGTTAACCTTTGTAATTAAAATAATGCTGATCAATGAAAACATATCTGTTCTGAAAAAGGTTAGACTAAGAATTGATAAGGAGGGTAAGATGTTTATTTTTTTGCAAAATTTATATATAATATCTTACAAAAGGTTGAATTAAATTCAGATTATGGAAATAATCTAAAGATGAAATTCTCATTGCTCTCTATAGTAAATTCTTAATAAAGAGATTATTATTTGATTTACATAAAAAATTTATGCTAAGCAATGGTCTTTGACATGGCAATGTGCCTGTCATTTTTGACATCCAGTTTATTTTTTACTTTTTTATTCCAGGGTAACAACTGACTAACAAGGGTACCCTGACTCAAACTAGTTATCATCGGAACTAAAGTTTCCCTTGCCAGAGGAGGTTGGGCAAGAAACATGAAAATTCCACCTACCTCTTCTAGTTTATTTCAATTTGGTTATTTTATTTCATCTCAGTCCATGGCATTGTTTTTGGCAAGCACTGGTGCAATCTGTTTAAGACTGGAGAATGACGATGTCCCTAAGCCTCTATTTTATGATTTAAAATCTAAACACCCAACATATCTGGACTTTGGTGCGCTGCCCACATGGAACAATGAAACATTTATAGAATTGGGCATTTCTGCCCTGAGCTTTCTTGGTGACATCATAGTACCTCTTCAGTCCAACTCGTGATTACTGTAAGGGCAACGCCGCATGAGGCCTTTTATAGAAAGATGCTTAGTTTCCTGTCTGGCTGTGCAAAACCTGGCTCTAAGGAAGTTCAAAAAATACTTCACTTTTTCCTGCTCCAGTGTGCAACAAGAAGCAGCCCCTCTTCTCTTTTCCAATTCTGCTTTGTTGTCTAGCAGTTCCAACACTAGACCAGGGTCACACACCTGGGCATCATCCCTGACTCTCCTTGGGGTAGCTTTTAACAAATACTGAAACTCTTATACTTTAGTTTCCCTTCTGGGAATTGATAGCTGGGCTACATGATTTCTCAGGTCTGTTTGACAACAAGTAAAATTATCCCCCCTACATTTAAAATCTAACTTATTAAAATCAGCCAAATTATATTGCTCTTTGAACACAGTGAATTGGAAAGTAACTGCCTGTGCAGTTTTTAAGAAAGAAAATATATCTCCTCATACACTAAGTCAGCTGAGCTTGTTCTACTTTGGTTTATTTTATTATCTTGGCCTTTGACTTAAGTCCAAATGGAGAGTCAGCTTAGCATAGAATGCATCCTCGGTATGCGGACTTGCTTTTAACTTGGCAGGGGACTGATCATGAATGGGAGGGTTATTTTCCATTCACAGTATGTATGAGCTATAGGAGAACATTTGAGAATGTGCTCTGTATTCTCTGATGACATTACAGTGACACAGATCATGCAGGCATCATCACTGGACAACTCAGACGTAACTATCATTATGATATCCAATGTGAGGCATTGGGTGTTTTCTTTATCTCTTGATTTCTAGTTTCTGCAGGCAGATTGCACATGTTTAAGAGATGAATGACGTTTATAACTAGAATATGGTGAAGGAAAGCCTAAAATTTGTGGGAATTTTCTAATTGATGTTCAATTTTACTTGTATTTTCCAGATTTTAGTCCCTTGATTCCCAAGAACCTCCAGATTTAGGTAAATTATTACTTGGAATGAACTCCCTCTCCTGAGAGCTAATATTCATGGTCTGCTAACAGAACTATAAAGTAATATGTGCTTTTGGAGGAAGAGACACATCAATGGGTTTATGGTGTAATAAGATTTGCTCCTTTCACAGTTCAGAGCATTCCTGGTTCATCGGTTATAGGCTCAGTAATGGAAACTGACTTTCATTTTCCCTCCTTCCAGTTCAGCATGAAAGATTCCTAGACAGTTCTTTAAACATGGGTCATAAGCATGTAATGAAGTCATGGAATCACAGATTAGCATTGGTCTTGGGAAATAAGCATATTCTTGGGGAGAGAATACTTGCTTCTGGAAACCAGAAGATCTTTTAAAATACAAATCAGATGACATCAGTATTCTGGTTAAATCCCTTTAATGGTTTCTCATCCCAAACTACATAAAATGGACTTAACTAACCAAGGCCAACAACTACTGTACTTCTCTGAATTTACCTAACTCTGTGAGTCTCTTTCCTCCCCCCCCTCCCCCCCCCCCCCCCCCCCCCCCCCGCCTACCCTGGCCCTATTCTGCTACTTGTCAGTAAGCTTTAAGCACTCAGTCAGTTCTTCAGTCTTTCTTTGGGCCTGGAAACACACTAGTTTTTCCTACCTTAGGGCCAACTACTAATAGTTCCTTCAGCCTAAAACACTTTTGCCCACAATTTCAGCATGGCAGGCCTCTCCTGATCATTCAGATCTTAGCTTAAATACCTCTTAATGAAGATGATTACATCATCTCGGTTTATTTTCCATATAGCAGATAGTACTTCCTATTATTGTTGTGTTTTGTTTTCAATTTTTCACATTAGAATGAAATTGTATAGCAATAAATATATTAAATGAAAAAATTAATTAATACATTAAATTTAACCCTCTAAGGTATTTTTGGTCGATTTTTTGAAATAAAAATATTTTTGTGAATGTCTTAGTTTTCTAAGATATCCTCTGATAGCTGTATGGTTTTAGTATAATGAAAACACTCTCTGCCTAGAATGAGTTAGATATTGATTATAGTGAGTAAGAATGAGAAGGAGATTTTATAAGCATGGAGATAATTGGATATGTTTGAAGTAATCTTAGCCAGGAATTATTGTTATTGGTAGTTAGAAGTAGCATGATTTGTGATATAATTGTGAATAGAACTGTTAGTAATTGCTGCTGGATTAGATGCGATGGAACGAGAGGAATCAGAGATGACTTCCAAGTTTTTGATTTAAGTAAATTCATGAATGATCTGAACATTTGTCCGGGAGTCTTTAGGAATTAGTATAGAGATCAAGATTCCTAAGCCTGTTAAATTTGAGGTTATAAATAAAAATATAATTTGGGGAATAACCAAGTTATTCAAGGATAAGGATATCTCCTCAGCAAAGAGTAGAGATAGAAAAGAGACACTGAAGATACCCTAGGTCACTCCAAGATTTGGAGATCAGGGGTAGGAGATGGATAAAAATTTCAAATTGCATTATTTTAGATTTAGTCATATTTTAGCCTGAACTGAAGCACTTTTTTTTTTTTTTAGCATCTTGGGACAATAACATAGAAAATCAAGAAGACATGCTACCATTTATCAACACAGGTAGCTTCCCATTCCTTCTAAAATATACTGAAGCCCTGGCCAGGTAGCTCAATTGGTGAGAGCAGCCGAAACCGGTTTGGCTCAGTGGATAGAGCGTCGGCCTGCGGACTGAAAGGTCCCGGGTTCGATTCCGGTCAAGGGCATGTACCTTGGTTGCAGGCACATCCCCAGTGGGAGGTGTGCAGGAGGCAGCTGATCGATGTTTCTCTCTCATCGATGTTTCTAGCTCTCTATCCCTCTCCCTTCCTCTCTGTGAAATACCATATGATTAAAAAAAAAAAAAAAAAAAAAAAAAAAAAACAATTGGTGAGAGCATCATTCCCATATGCCAACATTATGTGTTAGATCTCCGGTCGAACTAGAAGCAACCAATGAATGCATACAGAAGTGCAACAACAAATCCACATCTCTCTCTCTCTCTCTCTCTCTCTTTCTCTCTTTCTTTGCCTTCATCTTCCTCTTCCTCCTCCTCCCCTTCCTCCTCTTCCTCCTCCTCCTGCTCTTCCTCCTCTCTCTTTCTTCCTCTCCCTCCCCACCCCTTACATCCTCTGTCAAATAAATATATAATAAAACAATTAAATATACTGAATACTGTATTGTTAGTATAATGAGGCTGCTGTGGCTGCACTCACCATTTCTATATTTTTAGCTTGTACCCAAGACTGTTTGGCTCCCTTCAAACCTTCAATTTGTGATATTTGATATATTACCTGCTTAGTTTCTATATAGTGTACCAAGACAACAGGAATTTTCTTCTCCTGAAATGATGGCCAATATCCAAAGCTGATGACAAATTCCTTAACACAGCACATGTACTAGTATTTCCATGAAGGGCTTTCTAGGAGGCATCAGTACAGAACTAATACCCACATTCAACATAAGAAGAGGACTGAGGGGAAAATCAGGATGTCCAGTTTTTTTTGTGTGTGTGTGGAATGCAGCATTCTAGAAGAAAGCTACTCCCTCTCCTGCCTGAATCCAAGGTAGAAATGGAGTGGGCAGCAAGAGAATCACTTCCAAAGGATGGGGCGCCTGAAATGAGAAGACTGACAGTTTTTTCCCCAGTTGGAATTTTCCTTAATTAATGGAACATTCTGATTTGCAATTATCCATAGAGAATTGGAAAGAAATAAGCATGCCAATGGCCCTACCTTTCCTAAGGCAAGGATTATGAGTTTCCTGTGGAACAATTGGGTACTAGAGCAGTCCTGCTTGACAGGACATTGGTTGGCTTTCTATTGGGGTGACAAATGGGTGCTTCAAAGGATACTTTGAATTCCTGTCTTCTGATTAAGCCCAGTTCCTTTTTTAAACCTTGGCTTCCATTAATCTCATCTACCATTTATACCTATAAAAGATAGTCTATCCCAAAGTTCTTTATTTTTAGTGCCCCAGTGTTTAGCATTCTGCTTTTGCAACCACAGATCTAATTACACCTATGACATTAGCTGGCCATTTGTAGTTAGGGAACTGGGTGTTCTACTCAATAAGTGAGAAACATCTCTGGACACTGGATTCCAAGTTTCACCAGGAGAAGAAAGATAGCATGTAGGGGAGAGGGTCCATGATGACTGTTTCCTGCTTGGTTATAACATCTCAAGTAAATCCAGACATCGGTAGCATCAACTTTTTTTGCAGGAATATCCCCATTCACTAGGAGTACATTGATATATAGTCTTAGCAGATAGCTAAAAGCATATTATTAGGAAACAATCACTAACATGAAGAAAAATTAAAAGTGTCCAAAATAGTCTCTTTCCCATCTTGCAAGATGGCGGGTGAAAAGAAAACTGAGAAGCCGGATACTAAAGAGAAGAAGCCTGATACTAAGGAGAAGAAGCCAGATACTAAGGAGAAGAAACCTGAAGCCAAGAAGAAGGCTGATGCCGGCGGCAAGGTTAAGGCGCCTAAGAAGGGGAAGCCCCACTGCAGCCGAAACCCCGTCCTCGTCAGAGGAATTGGCAGATATTCCCGGTTGGCTATGTATTCGAGAAAGGCCATGTACAAGAGGAAGTATTCGGCCCCTAAGTCCAGGATTGAAAAGAAAATGGAGAAAGTTCTTGCTACTGTCACAAAACCAGTTGGTGGCGACAAGAATGGTGGTACCCGAGTGGTTAAACTCCGCAAAATGCCTAGATATTATCCTACTGAAGATGTGCCTCGAAAGCTGTTGAGCCACGGCAAGAAACCCTTCAGTCAGCATGTGAGGAGATTGCGGGCTAGCATCACTCCTGGGACCATTCTGATCATCCTCACTGGGCGCCACAGAGGCAAGAGGGTGGTTTTCCTGAAGCAGCTGAGCAGTGGCTTGCTACTTGTGACTGGACCTCTGTCCCTCAATCGAGTTCCTCTTCGTAGAACACACCAGAAATTTGTCATCGCCACCTCCACCAAAATTGATATCAGTGGTGTGAAAATCCCCAAACATCTCACGGATGCTTACTTCAAGAAGAAGAAGCTGCGCAAGCCCAGACACCAGGAGGGTGAGATCTTCGACACAGAGAAAGAGAAATACGAGATTACAGAACAGCGCAAGGTTGACCAGAAAGCTGTGGACTCTCAAATTCTGCCAAAAATCAAAGCTGTTCCTCAGCTCCAGGGCTACCTCCGCTCTCTGTTCGCTCTCACCAATGGGCTTTATCCTCACAAACTGGTGTTCTGAATTTCTTATAAGAACCCGATTAAATAACTGAAAAAAAAAAAAGTGTCCAAAATAAAAACCGAATGCTTTAGAAAAGTGATTTCTAAATTCTTGTATTTTACTTCAAGTTACCAAATTTTATTTTTTCAAGAAAAAAGTTAAAAAATACTAAGCAGTATTAATACTCTTTCTTAGTGGACACACACATGCAAACGCACACCAGTGCACACTCTCTTTTTTTCTCTCTCAACACATTATCTTACTTTTCCTAATTTCATGCAAATCAATGTACCTGTCTCTACAACCCTGCGATCCTGCACCACCTGCAAGAATGAGTTTGAGCACATCTAATTTCACAGAATGTTCTAGCTTTCCTTATGATAAAAAAACAAAACAACTGGCAATTTGAAAAGCTCTTAAAACCTACTAGTTCATATGGCCCTAGTTGGTTTGGCTTAGCAGATAGAGCGTCTACCTGCGGACTGAAGGGTCCCAGGTTTGATTCCAGTCAAGGGCACGTGCCTGGGTTGCAGGCTCAATCCCCAGTAGGAGGTGTGCAGAAGACAGCTGATCAATGATTCTCTCTCATCATTGATATTTCTATTTCCCTCTCCCTTCCTTTTTGAAATCAATAAAAAAAATTTTTTTAACCTATATATGAAGGTTTTCAGAGTAGGAATCTGGCTAAATTTTTGGTGGAGGAGCATACTGGGATAACTAGAGAACTTGCGTAGAGACTTTATTTGCACAGCAAGCTCTTTGTTCTTCCAGAAGATTTGTATATTCGGGGATTGGAGGAGGTAGTGGTATGCTAAACTCTCATAAGGTCTTGCTTTGGGCTGCCTGGTTTTAAATCAAACTAATAACTCTCTACATCTTAAATTTGATGTCCCTCTGGAATCTATTTTGCTTACATCTAGAAATATATATGACCACACCATTTTAATATAAATTTTCAGAGTAATACTTTGCGGTGGGCCCAAATCACTGAGGAAAAGAACACTGAATTCCACATTAAGTATTTGACCTTCATAAAAAAATTTTATTTCAAAATAATTTATTTCTGGTTTAGAAATTATTACATTTTTCATTGTATGTGCTTACTTTTAGTTCCAAAAATATTGGTTTGGAGATGTTTGAGTAAAGGTTGAAATAATTTCTTATGAGCTCAATATGAATCTTTTTTTAATGCTTTTTTAAATACAAAAGCAGCAGATAGATTTTTTTTTAAAGATCAAAAGTAAATTTCTTTTGTGGTAAGATTAAATAAAAGGTTTACCTCATAAATATTATACAGCTATCTTCAAAGCATCTGAAAAAAACTAGGTAAAATGGCTTTTCGACCTTTAATTTAGTATTATCTCTGTTATTTCATAAAAAAATAAAGGATCCTTTTCTGTAAAGAATAGACAATGCTTTATTTAAGCCCATGAATTTTATGTCAATTGTTCTACTTGGCCTAAGTCTCAAATGCCATTTTATAAAATGTTAAGTTCAGTATGTAGAGGTAGAAACTGGGAAGAAAAGTTAACTTCTTCTCAGTATAGGATTATGGTCTTAGTTAGAGCTTATGTGTATTGATTAATTAGAGAAGTAGAATGGAGTGAGATGGGAGTTAGGCCAAAGCTTTTCTAATTAAGCCTTTTGCCTGATAAAATTGTTCACCATAATTTTTTAGATTTCTGGAGGTAAATTTTAAATCATGAGATGGATTTCTTCATCACAAGCTTAAAGATATGTACTAGGGCAATTTTTCCTACCAGTGAATTATAAATTTCTTTTGATGGAAGAAGACTTGACTTGGGGTGGTGAGCACACAAGGCAATATATATATTATGTATAACAGAATTATACACCTGAAATCTATATAATTTTATTAACCAATGTCACCCCAATAAATTCAATAAAAATAAAATAAAATTTCTTTTTGAATCAGATTAATATTTCTATAGAATCTTAACCACCTTTTTTCATTATTTAACTAGTTCCCATCAAGCCGAACTTGGATTCTTGTCTTTCTTCTCTGAATGGTTCTTGGCTCAATGTACATCCATTTTTCAACTTGTACTTTTTTTTTAAATTGTATGTAATAGTTAAAAAATAATCCCATTATATTTGAGAACACATGTGTTTTGCTATCCACTGTGGCAACTTTGTTATGCAAATACTGAAACATTTATTTCTAGGGATTTCTTTTAGCAAATTAATTGATTGAACCTTGACTCTATCTTTTTCTGCCCACTTTTCACTATATGTTTTCATTTTCTTCTTTAAACAGACTGATCATTTCATCTCTCTGGCTTGACAGGGAGCTTATGACACTTTGCCACAGCCTGGGAGGATATTTAATTTATCATTCAGAAAGTCAATATACTCTGATTCTTTCAGGCATTTATTTTGAAATTATTAATACCTCCAATGTGTTCTTTTCACATTGGAACATCTAAAATTATCTGTTCAAATCCTTTTCATAAGTAAAGGATATGTATATTAAGGATATTTTGAGGCTTTAGTAAATCATGCTACTTACTGAAAGCTGAGAGATATGTAGTTTTCTGATGGTAACTAATTAAGCCAGTTGTAGACTTCTATTGCTTCCTTAGGAATTAAGGATTACCTCTGGTTTTACTTATAGCATCAAACAATAAAATATTTGAGGAACATGTGTCTGGTTCTGCAGAGTGCACGAAAGCATTTAAGGAATGTATCTTTGCTTTCAATGAGGCTATGCTGCAAAGGCATAATATTGTGCAATAGCATGTCATAGAGATAAGATTCCAGGACTCAGAGTTCGGGTATGCTGGTAAATGTTTAACAATTGGTTCTTGATGGTAGTGTTTGCTGATTACTGTTGGTTTCAGTATTCCTACCGTGGGTAATTTCAAGCTGCTGATGGTTTAATAACTGGTTGCCCAAATTCCTAAAAATTTAATAATTGGCTCCCTTGAACAGGCAGGGACATGCTCAAATACACCACTGATTCATTGTCT
Source organism: Plecotus auritus (assembly GCF_963455305.1). Classification (NCBI taxonomy): domain Eukaryota; kingdom Metazoa; phylum Chordata; class Mammalia; order Chiroptera; family Vespertilionidae; genus Plecotus; species Plecotus auritus. Next base: position 102,788,511 of record NC_137774.1, on the reverse strand, counting down.
TCAGATACACAGTATGCTCTATGTAGCTGCTGTATAATCTGTGAACTCGTCAGTGTTTTCTGTACATAAAGATTAAAGCTTTTATCAGTTCTAGATGTAGCATACCATTATCTCTGCCTTGCCCTTTTCTCATTTTCTTTCTTCTTTCTGCAATTCCAGTCAGATTCCCATGAGCCCTTTTCACTCTCCCTTTCATGTTTTCTCAGTTCCTTTTTCCTATCTATTATACTCATACTACTTACCACTATCATATATTTTATTTATTATTTTTGGTGTTGTCTCTATAATGTAAGCTATATAAGGGTAGGGTTTTTTATCTGAATTTCCACTGCATCTGAACAGTGTCTGGCAGCGAGAGGATGTTCAACAAATATATTCAAAATAAATTAATAAATGAGATAGTGAGTTGCAATAGGCTAGATATAAAATCAACATGGGTAAATACAGATCTCTAGTCTCTATAAATATGCACTGATTTTTTTTCCCTTTGGTATTTCCACTTCCTCAAAAATGCACATAAACTCTGAAAGACAACCTATTTTCCAAAGTTCACTGCTTCCCCAAAAGCGACCACATTTATTTGTCATGATTTACTTTGATTGCACAAACTTAAGATCTTTCTATTATGTCTAGATGCTTTTAACTCACTTCTTCTAATGCTCTGTATATAGAAAACTTACTTAAATATCCATTATAGTGCTCCCAACCTTTCTCTTGACAGGTTCATTTTTTGTTTTTCACTGTCCTGTGGAGTGGTTTGTTTGTTTTTTTCAAACATTACTGAATTACTGCTTCATAATATGAGTACATAATTTCTTTATTAACTTAGACTACAGATCCTTTAGACCTGCTGAGGTACACATGTTCACATGGTAAAAGCATGTACTTTTTAATGTTCTTTTTGTCATAGCTTTTTCCCTCAAGGAGTGTATCTTTGCTTTCAGTGATCCCCCAAGGTCCCAATTTGGAAACAGCTAATCTTCCAAAATTAGTGGGTGCCTTTTTGTTAGCTCATATTTTCCAGTATCTGTAAATAGTTTTGAGTTGTGAATTTAGAATTAATTTAGCTTTCTTCACGTACTTATTATTAATAAGGCAGATTAAGGAAGTAGAAAGAGAGAAGGAGGTATCAACTAAAAGGTATGTGCATAGCAGATGGTTTAATGGTTAGGAGCATAGGTTCTAGGTTCTGTGTCACCTAACCTCTCCATGCCTTAGTTTCCTCTTATGGATAATAAAGACAATAATTAATCATAGGTTTGGTGTGAGGAATACTTAGAAGTGTTCAATGAGTGTTTATTATTTTTATATTTATTATTTATATAAATTATGTTTACTCTTATAGTTATTACTATTGTATTTGTACATTGTCTTGTAAATGTTTATGTCTTTTAAACATTAACACTATGATGGTTAATTTTAAATGCCAGCTTGGCTAGGCTATGATGCCTAATAATCAGTTGGCATTAAATAAAATAGACTATTTATAAGTTGAAGGCCTTAGGAGCAAAAAATAATGTTTCCCAGAGAAGAAAGAATTCTTCTTCAAGAATTTAACATAGAAATCCTATGTAAGTTTCCAGCCTTTTATCCCACTCTACAGATTTTGGAATCAAGATTGCAATTTTAACTCTTGCCCAAGTCTCCAGCCCACTGGCCTGCCTTACAGATTTTGGATTTGCCAGTCCACAGTCCCTTGAACCAGTTCCTTAAAATCAATAAATCTCTCTCTCTCTCTCTCTCTCTCTCTCTCTCTCTCTCTCTCTCATTCTAATTCTCTTCCTCTCTCCCTCCTTAGTATATTCTATTAGTTCTATTTTTCTGGAGAACTCTGCTTGATACAGATTTTGTACCAGGAAGTGGGTGCTGCTGTTACAAATAACAAAATTTGGAAGTGACTTTGGAAATGAGTAATGGGTAGAGGCTGAAAGAATATTGAGCCACAGATAGGAAAAGCCTAGGTTATTTTTATGCATTGTAAATGGGGAGTAAGTCCTCCTTGTGGGGTCTTTAAAGATTATTCCAACATGACTACAGAAATTACACTAGGAGAAGCATATGAAATGAAAAGATTTATTGTCATACTCATATGCCCTAGAAGAGAGAGGGATGGCACACCATGAAGGGGGGGGGGGGGGAGTATATGGGAAGAGTGCCAAGAGAGTGAATGCAATCAAGCAGGTGGGGAGTCCAGAGAGAGTGTGAGGATCCATGAGCAAGTGTATTTATTGGGGATCTGGGTGGAGTACACAGGCATTTTGCTTATCTGTAAATTAGGAATAATAATTCCTAGTTTGCAGTGTTGTTGAAATCACCTTACCTCTTACTTACATGTCTCCCCTCATACACACACATACACACACATAAGGAGAACTGGTGCATTTCCTCTGGGCAACAAAGAGTAAAAAGAGAAATTAATAATCTAGGATGTTTGAGGCTTCTAGACTTTGATAAAGGCAGGTAAGAGTCAAGAGTGGGGGTGGTGAGTGGGGAAAAGAAGGGAACAGAGTGGAAAGGTGTTTATTGCTAAAGATAAGGTCAAAGCATGGTAATGTACAGTATCATTTCCTCTGTATGGGATTAGACTTGGTAGGTAGTCCCTGAGAAATATGTTAGCTCCTATACATATGCTAACCTCACAGACAACTGTGGTAGAAAGTCTAAACTGGAATTGAATGACTTTCCCTTTCCCTTTCTCAATAGGAAAGGTACTCACCCACTCTGAGTCTGAGAATAGGGTCACAAAAATACAATGTTCAACCTCCTGAAATAAGAGGCACCACTCAAATTTTCAGAGGAAGGGTTGGCATTTTCTCATGCAAGCTGCTGTAATTCTCAGGTGAGAAGCTCCAAGGGGTGAAGCAAGTGTGAGGAGGCCAACACTAAAATCAGGTCAGAGGTAAAATTCCATGTGAGGAGACCCTCCCCTTAGAGATGAAAGTACCGTGTATCTACACCTGTTATACTATATAGAGGAAGAGCTATGTTGATTGAAAATTTTCTCATTAGTTTTCATCTTGCCTTATTTTTAAAGATTTCCCAATATGTCTTAGGTATAGTATAGATAACCATGCTGGTCTTATGGTGACTCACAAGTTCCAGACAGTGTCTGCATTGTGTCATTCTGTTAGAAACTCTGTCAGACAATGGGGAGCTTAATAGCATCAGTGAACCCCACTAAGAAAGCACCAGGTAGGACTTACGGCTCAAAACCCAATGAGACCAAACTTCTCAACTATCCCATCAATTAATGAAACCCACAAACCATTGTAAGAGAAAATGGAGAGGCCACACAGCAACCATGTTACTTGACAATTATAGATGATATAATAAAGTGCTGGTATAAACTCAGCACATTGGAGGCAACTCATGATGATGGCGGTGATTACAGAGATTATAGTTATGGCTATAAAATGCTCTTCATCTCAATGAGTCTGTTATTTAAATTGCTTGGCTCCAAATGGAAAACCCAGAAGGAGAGCACATGTTAAAGAATAACCTGCACAGCTCCCATGTGTATAGGAAGTCAATAAAAGTAAATGTAATTCTAATTATGGTGCGCAGGATATGATTAATTCTAATAATGAGTAATTATCATGGGCTCAAATGCAGAAGAATGTGGCTGTAACAAGAAGCAGGATAAAGGGGAATTCCCAGAAAGCCCACATCCCAAATAAAATAAATGTCATGTTGAAGAGCAGTTTTATTTGTTTGGCTGCAATATAATTCACATGCACCCTTGAGAAGTAACTAGGAGAGCATTAGCCAAGTTTCTGTTTCTGAAAAAGGAAGCAATGAAAACATAAAACAGTCTCCATGTTCTATTAAACAGAGATTTACATAACATGTAAACACGTCATCCAGGGAAAAGCAGTAGCATTTTGTATGTTTCAGATACAAATTTTATTTCAACATGGACCAACCTTATAAGTAATTTAGAAAATATTGTTTCAAGGAGAATTCCTATTTTCAAGGCCTGCTCATAAAATACAGCCTTTGGGGATCTGTTTTACACTATGGTTTCTATATAAAATATTCGCAATTGCTTCAGAATTTTGGCTAAAGCCTTCCTTACTGCTGAGGATAAAGGCTAAGAATCCCCTTCTATGTTTTAAAAGGAAACAACATGTGGATCAGTAAGTTCCATAACCAGGTCTGAGATCATGATCACATCACCAATCTCTAGCCTACAAAGGTAAAGCCCACATATTGTTAGAGAAGAAGATCCTTTCGTGGGAGTTTGTACAATAAGAACACTGTGATGATCTCCTCTTTCTTTTGGGTGGATGGTGGTAGGGAGATATTTCCCCTTCTCAAGCGAAAAAACAGGAGTGACAGAAGAACACGAGAGATATTGGGAGTGGCTTTCCAGATGGTGTTGCTTATTTTCTGGCTGGATGCTACCAAAGTGCACACTCAGATAGGACTCTTATGCCTACTTCTGGAGGAGTGTAGGAAGGATTATTGGGAAAATTAAATGTAAGTTGCCTGCAGTTTGTGGGTCAAATAAAGTGGTGCCTGGCTTTGATCAGGAGCAGCCTAAAGGAAGGGGGTTGGCTGGAACCACTTTTAATTGTGAAGAAAGAAAAACATTTACCTTTGGAACAACCTTCATTTGTGCTGTTTAGTTGGGAAAGAGTGTATGATTTCTCATGGGCTAAATGAACGCTTAAAAAATGGCCAGACAACAGCCACCTTAAAGGACGTTGACTAAGAGCAATATAACAAGAAGCAGGATATAGGGGGATTACTTATAAGGTGTGGACCCCAGGAGAAAGAGACTGTGTGGGATCTTCTGTTAGAAGGCGGGATTTATGGGTGGGATGAGCAATCGGATGATGAGTATATAGTCTAAAACAGCAAAGGTGCAGTGGTGTGGGGTGTCTGACTTCCTTGCTTGTTTCATTAAAAGAGCCAGCATTTGAGCATCTGCCTCACAGAGAGTGGATAATGACATTGTAAAAGCACAAAACAGATTTTCCTTCTTTCCTCTAATCCACATACCTCATCCAGAGAAGCCAAAAACTGAATTCACAGGGGAGGGTTTAGAATAAGATAAGAGATAGGAAAGGGCATACTCCCCGTTTCTAATACAGTTGCCCAGGCTTGTGTCCAACCTGTGGATGATAAGAGAAGAAATTTTAAATTGGATATGAATTGGTAATACTGAGTTAAATTTCAATGGATTTTTTATTATCTGGAAGTGAGTATTCTTTTTAACCAAAAAGTAACTGGAAAGCTATGAGATTCATTGAAATGATACCAAGGAACAGAACAAAGAATGTGATCAGAAAAAAAACACAAAACACAAACTGAATTTGACCCATGTAATAGATCAATTACATATTTCATAAATCATTTTTAACAAATGTTCTCTCCTACCCCTGTCTATATGAAAGTTAAAAGAAGTTTTAATCTTAGAAGGAGAGACAAAAAGAGACAGAAAGAATAAATGACAGAGTCTAGACATTGGCTAGCCCAGTGGTCCACAAACTCATTAGTCAACAGAGTGGCAAACCACGGCTCGCGAGCCGCAGTTTGCCAACCACTGGGCTAGCCCAATACTGTGTGTTCTGAAAAAGAACTAACATTGAGACTAAGATACATTTAGCATTGGAATGAACTTATAAGACCAGCTAACAGAGCTAGTTATTTTCTGCATGGTCATCTTGAGACAGAAAAAGTTAAATTATTTGTTTAATGTTACACAACTAGCCTTAGCAAGAGAACCCATCTTGATCTTAATATTCTTGACTCCTAGGCCAGTTTTGAATTTACCATGAGAATAAATGATTTACCTGAACTGGTCTGGGAGAGACATAACTATTGTTATATATTTCTTTCAGATTACTAGTTCTGACTTGTTTCAGTTCATTATATATGCCTGTGAATCAAAGTCAAAGACAGGATATGAGCTCTAAGTGATTTCTTTGTAATTTATAGGCCTAGAATAAATTGGTTTAGATTATCCTTACATGTCCCCAAATCAAACCATCTGTATCCCAAGTCCTCTTGAATACACAAAGTAGTACAAAAAAAATTAAGGAAGAAGAAGGGCAGCAAAATGTTTTGAGATTAATTTCCACATGATATTTTCTTTTTTACTAAAAGGAAAATTAATACAGAACTTGGAAGCATTGAGTCTATTTTTTCTTTGGATCTAATAGAAACAATGATTTCCTAATAATGAGTTCATTTTAAGGAAATGATATTATAATAAAATATTTTAAATTCCCAATTTAGCTTATTATACATGGATTTAATGCATATTTCTCAACTTGTCGAATTTTATACATTACTATAGGAAAGTAAATTGATTTTTCCTTTTCTAGACTGAAAGGATGAATTGCAAATAGTTCTCATACAATCCAAGATGGTGAATTGTTATTTTTACTACAAAGCAAATATATTCAATCCTTTTTAGTTGGCATCAAGTTTTATTGGAAGGAAATATGGAAAGAACCTGAGTCTCTGATGACTTTCTGGAGCCTCCAGACTTCTTTTAGGTTGACGGTTGACACTAACCACAACTGATATAAATACCAGGTTTTGGTTGTTTTGGCTCCTCGTTCTGAATTAATCAATGCTAAGGAAGCTGAGGTTAGTTAGCATGCCTGGTTTGAGCCCGTGGTTCTCAACTTTGGACGCAGTTTAGAGTCACCTGGGGAGTTTCAGAAGCCTGGGCTCTACCTCAGACCAATTAAATCAGAATCTCTGCATTGGAACCCAGGCATTATGGTTTTTAAAGCTCCACAGGGTAATTCCAAAGTGCAGCCAACTGGCCTAGACTACCCACAGCCACTCCTGGGGGGTTGCTAATCCCCAGACTACACTGCTGCAACATAAAGTGGCTGGGTGTTGTAGAGTCAGCTCCAATGTGCACGGCAACTGCTGTCCTAAAGATGGCACAGAGCAGTAAGAAGGGGGCAGTGTACTTTAGAAAGAAACACATACCTGTATGTAAAAAACTGGAGGGTTAGCAATTATGTTGTCCTTAATTTATCTTAAGAATCAGAAAAATTCAGGAGGAAGAGAAAACAGTTTTGGTCCTGCTATGATGCCATGTTTTATTGTTGCCTGTTCTGTTGATAAAGCAAAAAGCTGTTTTGCTACATGCCAACACCGCAAACTAAAGAGTGCATGACTTCTTTTTGTTTGACTTTTTCTCATGCTATAAAAGAATCTTTCTTTGTTCTTGTAAAATGCATCCTTGGCAACTGTCTTGGTAGAGAGAATAAAACCTTCGCAATTTACAATGAACTCTTAAGGTGAGTTTGCCTTCTAAGAGTTTTAGGGAATTATCTTTTATATTTAGAAACACAAATATCATTTTAAAATCCACCAGAGATATAAGAATAAAATAGAAATAAATTTTAATGCATTTGGTAGCATAAAGTGGCAGTCTTAAATAGAAAATATGATGTATTGGAATACTGGACAACGGATGAACCATGCACAAAGGCACACAGTTCAAGTGAAAAAATGACATGGTGAAACTAAAAAGCTGAAGGACGTACTCACAGTGCAATATTGGGGTGAGATAAAGATCTTGAGTAGCTTTAATGGAGAACATAACAAATGTGCAGGATTCAAAAACTGCTACTCATAAATGCTGGCTGAGAATATGATTTCATCTCTGTTTCTAGACTGTGTTATTAACTGCACTTACCTAGCTTGCCTAACCCAGACAGAGGGGTTTCCTGAGAAATTACAGTCAATTTTCATTACCACCCAGTCTACATTTGAGAATTCACCTAACTACTAAAACTTACTTGCAATCCCCAAATCCATCCTCAAGGTGCTGTTTGTTGTCATTCATGAACAAGCACAGGGCCATGAAAAGTTTGAGTTGCCTGATGTGCGTGTTTCCAGCTGGGGCCAAGCAAGGTAGTGCCTCCTTATTTCATTTCTCATAAATGTGTCCTTTTCGTGGTCTGTGTAGTGCCATACTTTTTGTATTCTTGGTACGTCTGCTGTTTAAAATGGCTCCTAGGCACAAGTGCTGACGCTCTGTCTAGTGTGTTTCTGTGAAAGAAGCTCTCTTATGTTGTCATTTTATAGTTACACCCATATCTCCTTCCCCACCTCCCATCACTGACCCTGGGCAACCACTAATCTGTTCTCCATTCCATAATTTTGTCATTTCAAGACTGTTCTATAAATACAGGCTCTTGAAGGTTTTTTTCTGTTCCTGAATGGAGGCTTCCACAGTGCTCTGAGACATCTGGGAGGCAGTACAGAATCCAGAGAACTCGCCATGTGTTGTTCTGCAAATCCTGAGGTCCCTTGGCAATCCACATTCTTCTTTGCACATTTCAGGCACTTCCTATATTTGTCTGTGTGTGTGCGGTTTCTTTTAGTATTAGAGGGAGGGCATAAGAGACTAGGGTTTGGTGTATCCAAAAATCTCTGGGTAACATTTAAAACACAAAAATGAGTTTGGGAGAGGAGAGGCAATCAGTGGAAAAGAAAAAGTATATCTCCCCCAAAAAATCACAAACAGAAAATTTGTGTCTTTCTACTTGCCTCTGTTGACACAGACTCTGGGGACTTAGTTTCCTTTTTGTCTGTTAAGTATTCAAATTTCATCATGCTTTTTTCCTTTCAGACTCAGAAATTGACTTTATCAGACACTATAAAGTAATCAGCATTTTTAAATGTTTTGCCTGGTAATCAACTGGTGAATTATAGTATACTAGTGACCCAGTGCACAGATTTGTGCACATTAAAGGAAATTAATTAGAAGGTGGCCAGTGGGCAAGATGGGTCGGACACGCCCTGGAGCCAACCTCTTGCCGTCCCCCTCTGGCATCTGTGGAGTGAGCGGGGTCCCTCTGGCAGGTAGGGTCTCTCAGCCTGGCCTGTGGGGATCAGGTCGAAACTGGCTCTCACCCATACCCCAAGGGATCCTGGAGTGTGAGAGGGAACTCTGCAAAGTTGTTGTTGTACAGGGTGTGGAACGCAAATGCAAGGGTGCAGTAAACCAGATTGAGGGCCGACAGTGCCCCAGCAACAACATATCCCATGGCCAAAGGTGGAATTGCGCAACCCCAAAAGGAATCGGGCTCCCTCCTCTCTGGTTTTGGGGTGCGTCACCCGAGAACTGCTGCTGCCAAGTCACTGCAGCTTGGCAGCTCCTATGTTGAGCATCTGCCCCCTAGTGGTCAATGTGCATCATAGTGACTGGTTGATGGTCAGACACTTAGCATAGTAGCCTTTTATATATATAGATTAGAGTAAAGTTAGGGTCTTTGATTCCCACCCCCCCCCCCCCCCGTTATCTGTTCTGACTGCTATATGAGTTGTAATTTCACTGTTTAAAAAAGTATTCCATTTTTTTGTATTTTTTGTTGTTGTTGTTATTTGCTTGAAAATTTTTGGGAGGTTGTTGCTTTTTGCTGTTGCTTCAAAGCTAAGCCAATAGCCTGAAACCCAGAAACCTGATCTATGCAGGAGTTTCATGTGCTGACAGTTTCATTTTTTAAAAATTCATATAAATTAGCCTTTAAAGGCATATCTTGGAATAGCACATTTTTGGCTTATAATATTAATACATACAGAGACTCAAAAACTCAAGTCAGTAGCACTAGAAGTAGATGATCTAGTCTGTACATAATTTAATTATTTTTCTTTGTTGTTTTTGTTTATAATTTGAATCATATTAGTTAGATACCCAAGCAAATAACATAAGACATTTAAAACTTCCTAAGAAGATAAAATATATGATAATCATGATTCTGGCTAATACTGGAATTAACCTTTCTCAGGTTTACACCATAGCATTGATCCCACAGGCTGAGTTTTTTAGAGAGTGACATTTAAAAAACTTAATGAGAAATAATCCAGTTCCTTAAGGAAAGGGAGCTTGGAGGAAATTGAAGCAGAAAAAGATAGCATCACCTATCTAGGAAAGCATAATAAGAACCCAAATAAAGTCAGGGCAGTGAACCTTGTAAAAGGAATGGATTTGAAGATTTGAGGGGATGAGGACGAAAGAGAATATAAATGGCTCAAGTGTATTTAGGTGTGTGAGCAAAGGTGATAAATTCTAATCCATTATTTAATTGGGAGCTGGAAATACCAATATGGAGTTCATAGAAGGGTGGAGTGGATCATTGAATAGTGGAAAAGTGATATACATGTGATACTTTTAGTCTAAGACTTAAATTACAAGGCACCTGTTATGGACCTGATTGTGTCCCCACCAAATTCATATGTTGAAACCCTAACCTTCATTGTAACTATATTTGGAAATAGGGTCTATAAGGTAGTAATCAAGTTTAAATGAGGTGCTGATCTAATAGGGTTAATGTCCTCATTAAAAAAGATACCAGAGAACTCTTACTCTTTGTTCTTAGTCTGCACATATTCACATATGAGGACAGAGTGAGAAGGCACCCATCTGCAAGTCAGGAAGAGACCTCTCACCAGAAACGGAATGACCAGAACCTTGATCTTAAACTTCCCAGCCTCCAGAACTGTAAAAATAAATATTTGTTGTTTAAGCCATCAGTCCATAGTATTTTGTTATGGCAGACTAAGCAGACTAATATAGCATATAAATGCAAGAAATTTCCCAGAGAAACTGATTATTATTATGAGAAGAGCTCAGTAGTATGTAAGTATCTTAGAAGGTTTAAACTGACCTTTTTAGCAGATGATATGACCAGGATAATCAGTTATCAGCTAGAATCTATCAAAATTAATGAGGGATAATGATGCATCCAGTCACAAAAATATATTTTAAAAAAATCAATAGTTTTTGTAAATACAAGTAATTAACAGATTTAAATTCAATGGATGGAGACTCATGTTCATAATAACAAGAAAGTATAATAAAATATATGGTATTACATAAAATTAATTAAACAGTAATTCTTAATACATAATGAATAAAATTATAAAACTTTACTAAAGATATAAAAGAGCATCTAGATAAATAGATTAGATGGTCTGTTTTGTTTGGTAGAAAAACTGATTACTGTAATGCTACTAATTGTTTAATGATTAATCAATGCAGTTTTGAGCAAAATATCATGACTTTTTTTCAGAGATCTGACAGTCATAAAATAGCAACAACAGCTCAGAATACTTAGAAAATAATAAGTGGTTTGGTTCCTCCAATATTGAAATCCTCACCATCATCTGCAATATTTGAAATAGGATGGTACTCAGAAAGTTAAGAGCATTTGAACCAGTAGAACAGAAGGACTGGAAACAGTTCCATGTAAACATAAAAATTAATTTATAATAAAGGTGACACCATTCACTTAGGATAGGAAAAAACACTTGAATTGTATATAATGCCAAAAGCATCAAAAGGTGTAATTGTAAAGCAACAACTGGGTTAGTCAGTAACAGAACAAAAATATTAGATTTAACTAACCACATGTCAAAGTAAATTCCAGAAAGAGGGATAATTTTAAATAGGGGGGAAAAATAGGTAACATAGTGAAGAGATGAAAAACTTTTCTAAATATGAAGTAGAACCTTATTTATATAATGTTAACAACCACAATGAAAAGTACTGATTGATTACATAAAAATTCTAAATTGTTATGATTATTAACAAAATAAAGCTACAGGTAAACTTCAAAAAGTGGTAAATATTCTGACTTGTCTCAGAATGATGTGACAACATTCAATAAGATAAATGATTAAAATTCCAATAGAGCCCTAACTGATTTGGCTCAGTGGATAGAGTGTAGGCCTGAAGACTAAAGGGTCGGGTTCAATGCCAGTCAAGGGCACATGCCCAGGTTGGGGGCTCGATCTCCAGTTGGGGGCATGCAGGAGGCAGCTGATCAATGATTCTCTCTCATTACTGATGTTTCTATCTCTCTCCCTCTTCCTTCCTCTCTGAAATCAACAAAAGTATATTTTAAAAAATAAATAAATAAAATTCCAATAGAAAAGTAAGATTAAATATGTAAAAAGTAAAGTTTTTAAAAAGTAGTATAAATATAAATGTGAAAATTAAAATATGAAAATACGGAAACCCAAGTAATACTCCAAAATTACATATTGAAATAATAATTAAATGTATCTTGTATCTAACAAATTAATAAAGATGTAAAATAAGGAAAAACTGATGTTGGAAAGAATATAAATAATCATGCACTATGGTGGAAAAGTAAATTGCTGTAACATATCTAAGACCAATTTGAAAATGGATAGAATAGACTCTGAAGATTTGTATACTCCATTCTTGGGATTTTAGTCTGAAGGAATGCTTAGAATACACACCTATATGCAAAATATTTTTTAAGAAGAACCTAAAAACTCCTGGCCAGTGCTGCTTAGTGGCTAGAGCATTGGCCTGAGTAACAAAATGTCATGAGTTTGATTCCTAGTCAAGTGCACATACCTGGAAAAAAATATCCTCAAGTGAGGATTAACAACAACAACAACAAAAATAACCTAAAAACAATCTAAATATTCAACGTTGTATAATAGAATCATGTCCATTTCTTTAAAATAATTAAGTTTAATTAACTAAATCACAATGAACTAAATTTACTAATTCATAAATATGTTCATGTTATATATAAACAAATGATACAATAATATATAGAGAAGTAAACCTTTAAAATGAATAAGTTTGTAAAATGGAAATGCCCATTCATTAGAAATAATTAAGTTTAATTAACTAAACTAAATTACAATTAACTAAACTAATTCAGAAGTATGTTTATGTTGTATATAAGCATATTATACAATAATATGTAGAGGAGTAAACCTTCAAACCTATGCATGTCTTCCATCTGGCTGTTTCTGAGTTCTATCCTTTTATAAAAAATAAACAAACTGTAATTTAGTAAGTAAAATATTTGAATTTTCTGAGCCCTTCTAACAAATTAATCAAACCCAAGGGGAGTGTCATTGGGACTTCCAATCTATAGTCCCTTGGTAAGAAACTCAGATGACAACCTGAACTTGCAATTGGCCTCTGAAGGGGAGAGGGCAGTGTTATAGGACTGTGGGATCTGACTCTATCTTCAGGTAGATAATATCAGAATTGAATTGAATTGTAGGACACTGAGCTGGTTGTTTGGATATGTCGGTGCTGGAAGAAAATCTAGAAGTATCAATAATGTGAATGCTTCCCCTGGAAACATTATCTGATTTAAAAAACAATAACAACAACAATAAAAACTAAAGACTCTACATATCTTGTGAGACATTCTATTTAGAAAAATAAAAATTCTCAGTCACCTTTATATGGGTAGAAGAAGAAAAGCAAACAAAACAGAAAAAGAAACAGATTTAGAGTAGAAAACAAGAAGTAGACATGATATTAAAGCAGAAAAAGGAAACTTTAATGAATAATGGAAGGGAAAAGAGTACCCATTGCTTCCTGATTTATTATGTGCTTGGAATATGCCCAATACTCTTCCAGGTGCTGAAGGTAAGGCAATAACATCATGCAAGTCTTTACCTTAATAAAACATAGAATCTGGGAGAGGGATAGTATGGTGGGTGAAACACAGTTTACAATACTTGCTTGAAATTGTGTGGTGGCAATGGAAATAGAGGGAAATAGATTTTGGGTGAAAACTCATAAAACATATTTTGGATGACAGAATATATTTTTGGGTCTTGCTGATGGGTTGAATATGGGACAGAAGGAAAGAATATTATCGTGGAATACTCTTAGGTTTTGATTGCAATTACATACTGAAATGAATAACATAGAGGGAAAGAGATATCAAAAGTTAAATTTTTGAATTACTAATCATGGAATGGTGATTAGGTCTTTGAATGAACATATCAGATAGAATGTTGTGTAAATATGTTTGAAGCTTAATTGAGAAATCAATGCTATAGATAGAGATTTGGAAAATTGTAAAAATAAAGATGACTAATAAAGTCAAGAGATTAAGGAAGGTCATCAAAGGGGAGGATGTACCTGGCCAAGGGCTGATCCTGGACCACTTTAATGTAGGGAGTGTTTGGAGAAGAACAAGGATGGGCAAATGACTGAAGAAACCAGCAAGAAGAAGAAAGAACACAGGAGGGTGTGTTGTCACAGCAGCTATGAAATGAAAAGAGTTTTGATGAGTAAATCATAATCTACTAGAGGCCCAATGCATGAAATTCATGCAAGAGTAGGCCTTCCTTTCCCCGGCTGCCAGCACTGGCTTCCCTCTGCCACCCAGGACCCAGGCTTCCCTTGCAGCCCTCGCTTCATCTGAAAGGTCTTCTGGAAGGACGTCTGGTCTAATTAGCATATTATGCTTTTATTATTATAGATTTTGCCAAATACTAATGATAAAACCAAAAAAGGCCACTGGATTTGGCCACACTGATGTCACTGACAGGAACCTTGTGAAGATCAGTTTCAATGTGTGATGGGGTCAAAAGTCATACTGGAGTGGGGTGAAGAGTGAGTCAGAAGTGTAGCTGAGGATTTTGTGAAAAGGGAGAGAGAAATATGTAGTATTTGAAAACTGTATTCCTGGAAACTGAATTACTCATCTCCAACTCTCTCATGTATAACACTTCTTATCTCAGGTGATGCCAACATGATCCTAAAATTAAATTAAAGTCCTCTTAATTTTCCTTAGCTCACTTGAATGTGTGGGAACCTTAACAAAATTCAGTTAGAAGTCTAAACTTGGAACTTTACGAATCCAAGGATTGGGTTGGAGATTTATGGATAGGTTGAATGTTTATTAATAAGAAAATGTATTGAGTGGAATTTATAAGGTAAAATTGGCTCAAAGCCTAATGAGATCAATCACCCATACTCCAGCCCAATTTTCTTACACACCTGAGGTATCTGAGAGACACAGCTTCTCACTCCAGGGTTCTGTTAGAAGTTGTATCCTCAAGATACATCAAGGTAATACTTATGAAACTGAAAGTATAGAGAAGTCTTCTGATCTTCAATTGGGTATTCTAAAGGAAATATTAAAAACATTTATGAGGTGGTGAGGAATGGGGTTTGGATAGAATTAGCTTTGTACCCATTAAAACAAGGATAAGAGAACTCAGTGACACCAGGGGCTTAAAGGCTTGGACATCTATGAATGGTGAGGTAAAAAGTAAATATTTATTTCAATTCTCTCTGAATTTATCTTAGAGTTACCTCAAGAGTGTTGACAATCAGTATAAGCTAGAGTTTGCATATTTAGTTATTTTGTTACTGAACAATGAGAGAACTTTTATTACACAAAGGAGGAGGTGATCTTTGCTTTTTCTGATTCAGAGTTACTACTTTCAGAATATAGAATGTGTTTATTTGTTTTTTTGTTCATGCATAGCCTAACGGACATCACCTAAGTGAGAAAAAATAAGGTCCATAAGATGTAGAAAGAAGAGGGATGTCACATCTGAGAGGCTAGGCAGGACAAGGTTGTAAGATTCATGTGGTCATGAAAGCTGAATTGATACAATCTTCAAGAGCTCAAGGTGGTCTCTGAAACACTACTGGGAGGACAATTTTAGAAAGGGTTTTAAGAGTTGGGAACTCCAGGCTAATAAGCATATGTAATATGCAATAATAGAATAAAATTTCTGTACCTGTTGGTATGCTAGAACACATGGGAAGAGAAAAGAGGAAATAAAGTCAAGAGATGAACAAGTGATTGCTAGAAAAGTAAAAACTTAGTTTAAATAAGTAGCTAATAGTTAACACTGGTAAGTTGTTATTATGTGTCAGATACTATCCAGGAGTTATAGCTAATATAACTTGTTTAATCCCCATCTATACTAATAAAAGGGTAATATGCTAATTAGACCAGACATCTTCCAGATGACCTTCTGGACATCCTTCCGGACAAAGCCTCAGTGGTGGGGCTGAGGCAGAGGCAGTTAGGGACGATCAGGCCGGCAGGGGAGAGCAGTTAGGGGGATCGGGCTGGCAGGGGAGAGCAGTTAGGGGGATCAGACTGGCAGGGGAGAGCAGTTAGGATGATCAGGCCAGCAGAGGAGAGCAGTTAGGAGCATCAGGCAGGCAGGCAGAGTAGTTAGGGGCGATTAGGCAGGCAGGCAGGTGAGCAGTTAGGAGCCAATGGTCCCGGATTGCAAGAGGGATGTCCAACTGCCGGTTTAGGCCCCTGCGGGACCGGGCCTAAACCGGCCGTCAGACATCTCCCGAGTGGTCCCAGATTGGAAAGGGTGCAGCTGGGCTGAGGGACCCCCCCACCTGTGTATGGATTTCATGCACTGGGCCTCTAGTTAGAAAACAAAAACAAAATCTGGAGAGACATATAGGAAATGGAGGCCTGGAGAGGTAAATACCCTGCTTAGGTTTTGCAGTGAGAGGGGCCAGGATTCACACTCACTCAGTCTGTCCCTAGAGCTCTGTGTCTTAACTGAGAGGAAGGTAAAATAAGGAATTCAAGAATGGCACAATAAATAAACATTGTTTTAGCAGAAAAAAATTAACTCAGGACTATTAGAGCACTAATTGAGGAAATAGGTTATAGAAAAAGATTTAACATATACCTGAGGCCATATCAGGATGATCATCATAAATGCCAAGTATTCAAAATTAATTACTTAAATTTAATATGAGTATTTTGATCAGAAAAAAATTATATAGACAAGGCTGGCTTCATTGGTAGATAACCTGTGAAGTCACACAGGCTCTGTGCCTAGAGGGACCATGTGCTCTGTTTAATGCCTTAATGTCAACTGAGCATTATTCTGAATACACTTGGAAAAAGGGGCCCTGTAATTTCATTTTACACAGGAGGCTTAATGAATTATGTAACTGGTCCTATATGTAGCTAGTGAAATATTTGACAACTTATCTCAACATGCCAAGTTACTTAAATTTGTGTCTAAATTAATCAAAGTGAAAGCACTAAAAAAGTTATGGTTGAAGATTTGAAATGTATTAGTAAAACATAAACAAATATAACTTATTTATGTGCTCTGTTTAAAAAAACACACAGCAACATATCTTTGGCTCTTAAAACAGGTAAATCAATCACAACTAATTAACTAGAATTTGAAAAGATCTCCAAATATTGGCAAGGTAAAGCCTTTAAGAATGTTTCCGGAAGCAGTTGCAGCCTAGGGAAAAAAAAAAAAAAAAGACCCAGCTTAGTTTCAGTAAGAAAATGCACAGAGGAATTTGGAGGCAGTACCAGAGCATCTGCCTGCTTTGCCTGGGAAGACAACAAGAAAACATACGGGAATAGAAAGTAAAAATTCACGCCTATACAAGTCTAGACATCTTCTGGCCAGCAGAAGAGGAATCACCACAATAGTCTAAGTCCTTTAGTACACAGCCAAAATGGATGGAAGAACCTTCCAAATCTGCTAGGTTTTTGCTAATGCCGCTTTAGTCATGAGCATGTGGAATGAAAGAATGGCAACTAATCCCGTGACTGCCCAAGCAGAGATGTGCATGGTATGTGTGGCCTCTTGTAAAATTTCTGCTTCAAGGTGTAGGGAAATAAAGTACACAGAAGGAAAGTCTGTTTCATTCAATAACATATTTCCTTATTATTATGCCCAGAGTGGGGACTTAGCAAACCAAATTAATACAGTTCTATAGTAAAGGACAACAAAAGGATGGCACCCAATTGCTAGTTTTCCAGACAATGGGAAGACTGGGTGTTTTTGATCAAGATACACTTCTGACAAGGAGCTATTGGATACTCCAAGATTATTATAGTCTTTTTTCCCTTTATTGAGCATATAAATATAGTGACTTTCTGACATCATATAAAGACAAGAAGTGCTCCATATATTGAGTGGAATTTAACCAAATTAATCATTTTTTTCACTGTGTCTTCATTTTAAGGTACACATTTAATCATGAAAATCCTGTTAGCTAAATGCATACATTATGCTACTTTTAAAAATATAAATAGTTATAAAAAACTCAAAATGGATTATCAGAAAATTGATGTTTTTATTGTTTCCTCATTCAAGAAATACACATATTCTCTTAAGTGTCAGAGTGATTTTAGTTTTCCAACATCTGGGTGTTGATTTATAGATTTTCAATTCGACAATGTCAGAGGAATATTTTGGGGGTTATTTATTATCAGGCCTAGCTTTGACAAGCAATCTTACATATCCAGAATGAAGCCTCTGCAGTAAAAGCTACAGCAAAATGGATGTAGCAAGAGAAGCTTCATTTGAATCAAGCTTGTATCTGAATCAAGAAATCTATAATCAGAAATACAGATTTTCTGAAGCTCATTTTTCTTTCAGCATGCAGCAAACATTTATTCCAGATTCTATGGCTATTGAGAGATAAGTTGATTCTGCCTCATCTTAATCTTTGTATTACTTACAAAAGTTACAGTGCCTGTCATGTAGTGAACATGCAGTAAGTGGCTTCATACTGAAGTAAATGGTTTGGAATATCTGTCACCACAGAGAGAATAATTTGTGTTTTAAGAGCACATACTATGTATTAGGGATTTGGGTTCAACTTTTGGTTCAGTTTTAAACGTCGTAATTTTTGAAATCTCAGGTACCAAAACCATCAAATAAAAATCCTCTCCTATTTGAAAAGGCTATTTTTAAAAATTATTTTTTAATATATATATTTTTATTGATTTCAGAGAGGAAGGGAGACAGAGATAGAAATGATAAGAGAGAATCATTGATTGCCTCCTGCACACCCCCTACTGCGGGATCCAGCCCACAACCTGGGCATGTGACCTGACCAGAATCAAACCGTGACCTCCTGGTTCATAGGTCAATGCTCAACCACTGAACCATTGAGCCCAGCCAGCTGGGCAGAAAAGGTTATTTCATTCTCAGTTTTATTGAAATATAATCAACATATGACATTGTGTAAGTTAAAGGTACACAATGTATTGATTTGAAACATTTACATATTGAAAAATGATTACTGCATTAGTATTATCTAAGAATGTCACTGTGTCATATAATTACCTTTTTTGTGGCAAGAACATTTAAGATCTAGTTTATTAGCAACTCAGAAGTATATAATACAGTATTATTAATTGTAATCACTGGCCAAACATTAGGTCCTCAGAATGTATTCTTTTATAGCTGGAAATTTATCCCCTTGACCAACTTTATCCATTTTCCCAGTCCCAGCCTCTGGTAAACACCATTTTAGTGTCTGATTGTATGAGTACAGACTTCGTAGATTCCACATGTAACATATCATAGAGTATTCATCTTTCACTCTCTGATATTTCATTTAGCATAATGCCCTTAATGTCTGTCCATGTTGTTGCAAATGGCAGGATTTCCTTCTTTTTTGTGGATGGATAATATTTTATTATATGTGTGTATAAAAATGTGTATCCTATATAATAAAAGCGTAGTGTGCAAATTGTCCCCTCGACCAGGAGGTTGTCCGGGAGTTCGACCACGGGGTGGGGCCGACCAGGGGAAAGGGAGGAGGCCCCAGCTGGCGGTGGCAGTGGCAGTTGACTGGGTGAAGGGACATATATACTAGTATGTCACATCTTTTTCCATTCATCTGTAGTCAATTTTATTGTTTCCATATCTTAGCTATTGTGAATAATGTTGCAGTGAACGTGAGAGTGCTGATATATCTTCAAGGTTCTGTTTTCATTTCTTTTGGATGTATACCCAGAAGTGGAAATGCTGAATCATAGATAGTTCAATCATAGATAGTTCAATATTTTTTTATTTTTTTTTTTAGGAATCTGCACGGTTTTTCACAGTGGCTGCACTGACTGACACACCCACCAACAATACATGTATTCCCTTTTCTCCACATTCTCACCAACACTTATCTCTTTTTGTGATAATTATTTTAACAGGTGTTATATGCTATCTCATTGCATTTTTTATTTGCTTTTCTTGATGATTAGTGATGTTCAGTACATTTTCATGTACCTGTTGGTAATTTGTATGTCATCTTTGGAAAAATATCTATTCAGTTCTTCTGCTGGATTGTTTGGGTATTTTTTCCTATTGAGTTGTATGAGTTTTAATATATTTTGAATAGTAACCCCTTATCAGATGATTTGGCAATGTATCCTTTTCATTTTGTTTATTGTTTCTTCTGCTGTGCAGAAGCTTTTAAGATTGATGTAGTCCCACTTATTTTCCTTTTATTTCTTACACTTTTGGTGTTATATCCCAAAAATCATTGCCAATGAACAGTCAATGTCAAGGAACGTTTTCTCTATGTTTTCTTTGGTTATTTTTCCAATAGTTTGTTTTCTTCAATTTCTTTTATCAAAGTTTTGTAGTTTTCAGTATGAAGATCTTTAACCTTTTGGTTAAATTTATTCCGAAGTAATTTAGTGTTTTTGAGACTATTATAAATGGGAATGTTTTCTTTATTCATTTTTCAGATATTTTGTTGTGCTGTGTAGAAACACAATTGATTTTTGTATTAAAAATTTTACTGAATTTTTTTATCAGTTCTAATGCTTTTTGACAGATTCTAGGATTTTCTGTATACAAGATCATATCACCTGCAAATAAAAACAGTTTTACTACTTCCTTTCTGATTTGGATGTCTTTTATTTTCTTGCCTGATTGCTCTGGCTGGTACTTCCAGTACTTTGTTGAACAGGAGTGCTGAGACCTTAGGAGGGAAAACTTTCAACCTTTTATCATTGAGTATGATGTTAGCTGTGAGATTGTCACACATGGACTTTATTATGTTGAAGAATACTCCTTCTGTACCCAATAAATTGAACATTTTATTCCCTCCATTTCTGAGGTACAGATTTGCCAGCTGAATTATTTTTGGTTTACAGGTGTGTTTTTTTCTTGTTGTTGTTTTTTGAGTACTTTGAATATATAATTCCATTTTCTTTTGGCCTGTAATGTTTCTGCTGCAAAATCCACTGACAGCCTTTTAGGAGTTCCCTTGTCAGTTCCAAGCACCCCCCTCCTCTTCATTCTTTTAAGATTATCTCTTTCTTTGTCTTTGATTTCTGAAGTTTTATTGCAATGTTCCTTGGAGAGGCTCTCCTTCAGTTAATTTTGTTTGGTAACCTATAAGCTTCATAAACTTAGATATCCAAATCTCTCTCCAGATTTTAGAAGTTCTCAGCCTTCAGTTCTTTAAATAAGCTTTATGCTCCCTTCTCCCTATCCTCTGACACATCCGTGATTGCGATTTTGTTTTTTGATGGTATCCCAACGTTCAGGTAGGCTTTCCTCCATTTTGAAAAAATGTGTTTTCTTTGTTCTTTGGCTGAATGATTTCAAAGTTTTGTCTTCAATCTCAGATTCTTTCTTCTGCTGGAAAGTTTTATTTATGCTCTTTTTTTTTGACATTTTTAATTCATTCATTATTTTGGTTTGTTTTTAGCTGCAGAATTTTTGTTTGGTTCCTTTTTATGATTTTTTTGTTAACCTTCTCACTTTGTTCATGTATTATTTTCCTGATTTCGTTGAATTGTCCTTCTGTGTTATCTTGTAATTTGTTGAAATTCCTATTATTTTTACTTCTTTATCTAGAAAATCGCAGATCTCCATATGTTATGGTTACCAGAAGTCTATATGTGATCCTTTGATGATGTCTTGTTACCTTAGTTTTTCATGTTCCTTGAAGTGTTTTTGCATTGTTGTCTTCACATATAAAATAGCAGTCACTTCCTCCAATCTTCACTAACTACCTTTGGGGGAGAAATAACTTCCAACAACTCCACAAGGGATTCCGAGGCTTTCTAAGACCAATAAATACAACTGCTCCACACTTCTTGCTCCCTCTTCTGCAGAATTCTTAAGCTTGTATGCCTGCATTGTATCCTGCAATGCTCTGAGCTATGTGCTGACAGCCTCGCTTTTGTTTTCCCAAACATGACCTAAAGATCAAGTTTGAGATTTCTCCCTGGCCTATCGAATTGCTCAGCTTTTTACATGCACTCATTAGCTGCCTGCCAAAGTTATGTTCTTGCCATCACTATTGGGGCATGCACAGGGAGCTGGCCATAGGGTGGGTTGTGTGGGTGAGGCACTTACATAGACCAGCTGTGGGAATCCATAGATGAGGTATCCCCAGTGACTCATTAGGAGGGCTTCTTTTTTTTCTTTTTAAAATTTTTATTGATTTTCTTGAGAGAGAGGAAGGGAGAAGGAGAAAGAGAAACATAGATGTGAGAGTTAAACATTGATTGATTAATCGGCTGCTTCCTGTAGGCACCCTACTGGGGATGAAGCCTGCAATCCAGGCATGCACCCTTACTAGGAATAGAACCAGCAACCTTTTGGTGCAGAGGATGATGCCCACCCAGCTGAGCCATACTGGCCAGGACTAGGTGGCTTCTTAATGGAACCTGTGGCATAATTAGTACTGTCCACATCCTTTCAATGTTCCTTGAGAGTTCTATCTTCTGCTCCACTCACTACTTCTCACATGCTGGTCATTTAGCTCAGGATTCTGTGCTCTGAATAGGGCAAAAGATAAATGAACCCCTTTGGCAGTGTCCAGTGCATAGCTGCAGAAGCTGGGTGTTCATTCACTAGCTCTCCTTTACCCTCGCAGGAGAAATCATGAGCCCATGAAAATCTCTCCTCATCTCCTGACTCTAAACTATACCCCCTTGGGGGAACGATGACCCAGGTAAAGTTAAAATTTTCTCTATTGCTTCCAGCACATCCAAACTCTCTCTGTATAGATAGAGATAGAAATAGAGATGAAATAGAGGTAGAGATAGAGAAAGAGATAGAGACAGAGGTAGAGACAGAGACAGAGACAGAGATAGAGATAGAGATAGAGATAGATGATATAGGTATAGATAGGTATAGGTATAGATAGGTATAGGTATAGGTATAGGTATAGGTATAGGTATAGGTATAGGTATAGGTATAGGTATAGGTATAGGTATAGACATAGACCATAGACCATAGACCATAGACCATAGACCATAGACATAGTCCAACACAGTGCTGAAGCTCCTCCTCAGAGGACGTCCACAGAGGCTCTCCTGTGTGCAGGTGATTGTGTCAGTGTTCTTCGGGGTGTCTGGACCACAGCCTAAAGTGTCTGGAGTTGGTTCACAGGCTACTACAGATCATGTCCTGTCTATTTACTGATGCAGGGGTGGGTCCCTTGGCATAGGGGTCCCTTGGCATATGGTGCTGGGTCCCACAGTTCTCTCAAAGGCACTTTTGTTCATAGCTGATGCTGAATTTTAGTTTTTTGAGTGAGGGAAAAAAATAATGAATGTCTTTTGCCACCATGATAACTTTACTCTGAAAAGGTTTTTTGAGAGTTGAAAACCTCATTGGTTATTAAAGTATTAGATGTAGTGTTATAAAGTATGTTATTTTAATAAAACAAGTATGTTCTTTGCTTATTAAGCAGCAGTAATTGCTGCACATTTGAATCACCATTAGAACTCAGAGTGCTTAAACATGGGTTCATCAGATTTACTCCTATGACTGCTGAAGGCTGAGCTTGATTTTAATTCTTAAATTTGCTAGTCAACCATGATATAAGCCCCCTAGGTAGGTAATATGGTAATACTCATAATCTCTTATCTTAGTGTAATATGTTCAAGAGATTATTTTGAGTGCTACACTGCCTCACACAATTCATATGCCCTTGTTGAATCTTAAAATTCCTTCTTTAAAGCTTAACTATATTCTATGACATAATTTATCTGGATCATTTTTAAATTCTCCCAGTTCATTTTCCAACTACTGAATTTTTTAATGGAATGCAAGTAATCTATATTCTTGACCAAAATGCATAATTTCAGTTATTTCAATTTCTCTTTATTATGCAGAACACAGAATCTTTGTGTTCATCCTTGTTTGACCTAATGTCATTAATTAAATTAGTAGATCTCCATTATTATATTTAAATCACAAGAAAAATATTCATCTTTACATTTTCTCGAGTTACTCTCTATTTGCTTGCTTTTTAAAATAATATATCTTTATTGATTTCAGATAGGAAGGGAGAGGGAGAGGGAGAGATAGAAACATCAACAATAAGAGAAAATCATTGATCAGCTGCCTCCTGCACACCCCCTACTGGGGATGCCTGTAACCCAGCATGTGCCGTTGACCAGAATCGAACCCAGGACCCTTCGGTCTGCAGGCCGATGCTCTATCCACTGAACCCAACCAGCTAGGGCTAAGATTTTTTTTTTTTAATTCTCACCAAGGATATTTTTCCATTGATTTTTAGAGAGAGTGGAAGAGAGAGGGAAAGACAGAGAAATATCAATGTGAGAGAAACAAATTGATTAGTTGCCTCCTGACCAGGGCCCGGGACAGGGAGCAGCCTGCAAGGGAGGTACCTGCTCTTGACCAGAATCAAACCTGGGACCCTTCAATCCACAGGCCGACACTCTATCCACTGAGCCAAACTGGCTAGGGCTAGCTTGCTTATTTTTTTTAATAGACTTTATTTTTTAGAGCAGTTCTACATGTACAAAAATTGAACAAATAATAGAGCTCCCATATACCACCCCATTACAGTGTCCACTATTATTAATATTTTACATTAGTATGTTACATTTGCAACTACAAACCAATATTAGTAAATTATGTTAACATAATCTGTAGTTGTTTTAGATTTTCTTAATTGCGCCTAATCTCTTCTCTGTAATCCAGGATTCTATCTGTAATGTCACCTTACATTTGATCATCATTCCCCCTTTGATTTTTTTTGGGTGTGACAGTTTTGCAGATTTTTCTTCCCAGTGTTCTGTGAGTTTCATTGAGCTACCTTGACCTGTGTTTTGGTGTTTGGCATTAATTTTAAAAAATTCTCAGGTATTTTTACCTCAAATATTTCTTCTACTTCTTTCTTTCTTTATTTTTAAATTTTTTTTCTCTTCACATTTCGTTTTGGGAAGTTTCTATTGACATATCTTTAAGCTTCTTTCTTCAGCCATGCCCAACCTACTGATGTGCCCATCAAATGAATACTTTATTTATTTATTTTCTAATCCTTACCCAAGGATATGTTTTAATTGATTTTGAGAGAGAGACAAAGACAGAGAGGTAGAGAGACAGGGGGTGGGGGTGGGGGGAACACATTGATGTGAGAAACATCAATCAGGTGCCTCCTATATGCACCTTGACCAGGAATTGAACCCGAAACCTGGGCATGTGCCGTGACTGGGAGTCAAACCGGCAAGCTTCTGGTATATGGGACGACGCTCCAACCAACTGAGCCACACCAGCCAGGGCAAATTCTTTATTTTTGCTGGTGTTATTTGATTCTAACATTTCATTCTAATTTTTTTATTATAGTCTTACTCTCTTTACATTGTCCATCTGTTCTTTCATGTTGTCTGCTTTTTCCCATTAACATATTAATCACAGTTATTTTAAACTCCCTATCTGATAATTCCAAAATCAATGTCATATATGAGTCAATCTGGGTTGCTTGCTTTGTCTCTTCAGCCTGTGCTTCTTTTTATACCTTTTAGCATGCCTTGTAATTTTGTTGTTGAAAGTCAGACATGATCTATCAGGTAATGGGAACTGAGACAGACACATACTTATGTGAGATTTTATGTTAATAAGGCTCAGAGATTAGTGGTCTTTAATGTTTGCTGTAGTTATAGGTATTTGAGGCTTCAGATTACTCCAGCGTCCTTGTTTCTCCCTGTTATTTTGGGGTCCTTTAAGAACTAAACATTGAATAGATTGTGTCTTATAGCTATTTCAAATATAACCCACTGTTTTTATAGGAGTCCTCTAATGCTGTGGTAAAGTGTGGGGAAAGGGAAGCAGTCTATAATCTTATGATTGAATCTCACTGTTTTTGTAAGCTTGAAAACCTGAGCTGTGACCTTCAGAAGTGTTTCTCACTTCCCCCATCCCAGTTAGGTGAGAAATGAAAATGAGCGGGTGCTTGAGTTGGCTAATTGCCCTTCATCCAGGTTGGATAAGGCTGTGTTATGGTTTTGTGTGTTTTTTTTTCCCCTAGGACTGTAGGCCTTTGTTGTGGAGAATATTCTGGATATATTTCAAAATGGTTATATTTGCCCTCCCCTTACCAGAAGCACAAGGTGATTTTTCTTGGCTCTTTACTTTAAAAACTTGGTAGGGTTTCTGAAGATAAAACCCATGAAAGTGTGGGGCCCTAGGATTTGGACCTGGCATAGAAGCTGCTGGGCTCATATTCTAGTAAAAACACTTACATGTTAATTTTGATGCATCGCAGGAGGCTGAATGTAGATGAGCTTGAGAGAGAGCAATTCTTCCATCTAATTTTTGTTTCTTAGGACTTGAGCGTTGAGAATAGCTGTGTGGGTGGATTTCATGCTCTTAGCTCAAAGAATATAGCAGGATTCTGTGGACATTGAGGATGTTTGTGAAT
Organism: Plecotus auritus; assembly: GCF_963455305.1. NCBI lineage: Eukaryota > Metazoa > Chordata > Mammalia > Chiroptera > Vespertilionidae > Plecotus > Plecotus auritus. The sequence goes on along the minus strand of NC_137774.1, from coordinate 102,762,287 downwards.
ACATGTGTCTACATTTCCAACCACCAAGCTCCAAGATTTAGGTATGAAACAATCTACTGATTTTTGTAATTCACAGTGGTTTCACCATGGAAAAGCAGGTAGTAAGAAAACTGCTTTCCAATAGTTTCAACCCATTTCTCTGTGAGAAGAAATGGAGTATTGGTGGTTATGTAGACACCCCATCTTTTGGCCTGAGGTAATTTATAGATATATTCAGGAATTCCAGTTGTGGACGAAAGGGGCCACATGCTGACCTGACTAGCTCAGGGGAGGCCTGCATGACAGTCTTGCAAACTCAGAAACCTAAAGTAACCACAAAGAATGGTTTGAAATTAAACTTTAACTCAACGCAGTTATGGTGGGCAGTTACATCCTAGGCCAGTATCTTCCCTGACAAAGATCAATTTAGATCTTTACTGAGCCTGTTTGCCTTTTGCCTCTAAGATAACATATCTGTGAGATGTCTGGGTAACTTTTAACTTCCCTTTTTCTGGAGCCCCTGGGGCACAACCAAATGTGGTGGGCACCAGGACAGATACCACAAATTCCTTCATTATCATGTTAATTGTTCCTGCACCCACCTAAGTATGTGTCCATCATTTTACTTTTTATCCAATCCCAGGGGTTTCCCACGGCTTTGCTTTATCCCACCCCCTTAATCTCTCACCAATGAATTTCATGTAACCCACCTATGTCCCTCCTTTGATGGCAATGTATTAATACAAATGTAGCCCGCCATTCTCCGGAGCATTATCTCAATTCGTTGAGGTTCTGCTTCCTGGCATATGTCGATAGTTTGGCTCAAATAAACTCACAAAAATTCTTTACAGGTTTCAATGGTTTTTTACGTTAACACAATGAAACATATGACTAAAAAGTGGCACTAGTGGCATGAGGTAAATAGCAGAGAAGAGTTTGTGTGAATGGGGTATTTGGGAGAGTTTCAGGGAGAAGGTTCATGGAGTCTTACAGGTTGAGAAACTCTGGAGCAATGACAAGCTATGAGAGTATTAGAGAATTAGTGATTAGAGGCAAGGGGATTTTTTTTATGCTGACACTGTTACAAATGTTCCCATTCCCACCCCCCCTTGGCTGTCTCCACCCAGCCCCTGCACCCCGGTCCCTCTGGCCATCACCCCACTTTGTCTGTGTCTATGGATTATACATATATGTTCTTTGGCTAATCCCTTCACCTTCATTCATCCAGTCCCCTCCTCCCCTCCTCTCTGACAGCTGTAAGTCTGTTCCAAATACCCATGCCTCTGTGTCTATTTTGTTCATCACTTAATTTTGTTCATTAGATTTCACGTATAAGTGAGATCATATGGTATTTGTCTTTCTCTTTTTTCACTTAGCATAATGCTTTGCAGGTGTATCCATGCTGTCATGAAAGGTAAGATTTTCTTCTCCTCCTCCTCCTCCTCCTCCTTCTTCTTCTCCTTTTTTTTTTTTTTTACAGCCAGGTAGTATTTCATTGTATAAATGTAGCACTACTTTTTGACCTACTCATCTACTGATGGGCATTTGGGCTGTTTCCAGATCTTGGCTATTGCATATAACACTGCTATGAACATAGGATGTATATATTCTTTCAAACTGGTGTTTCAGGATTCATATGTTATATTCCTAGAAGTGGGGTCGCTGGGTCAAAAGGCAGTCCCATTTTTAATTTTTTGAGGAAACTCCATACTGTTTTCCACAGTGGCTGCAGCAGTCTGCATTCCCTCCAACAGTATACTAGGATTCCCTCTTCTCCACATCCTCACTAGCTTTTGTTGTTTGTTGATTTATTGAAGGTAACCATTATGGCAGGTGTGAGGTGATATCTCATTTTGGTTTTAATTTGCATCTCTCTAATGGTTAGTGATGTTGATCACTTTCTTATGTATCTATTAGCCACCTGTAGGTCTGCTTTGGAGAAATATCTAGTCAACTCCTTTGCACATTTTTTTTTTTTTAACTGGGTTATTTATCTTTCCGGTGTTGAGTAGTAGAAGTTCTTTATATATTTTGGAAATTAACCCCTTATTGTATCATTGACAAATATGTTCTCCCATACAGTGGGTTTCTTTTCATTGTGTTGATTGTTTCTTTTGCTATGTAAAAGCTTTTTAGTTTGATTTAGTCCCATTTGTTAATCTTTTCCTTTGTTTCCCTTGCCCTAGGAAACATAGTGGCGAAAATTTTACTATGAGATGTCTGAGATTTTACTGCCTGTGTTTTCTTCTACAATTTTTATGGTTTCGTGACTTACATTTAAGTCCATTATCCATTTTGAATTTATTCTTGTGTATGGTATAAGTTGGTGGTCTAGTTTCCTTTTTTTGCATGTACATGTCGAACTTTCCAAAACATTTATTGAAGAGACTGTCTTTACCCCATGGTATGCTCTTGCCTCCTTTTTCAAATATGAACTGACCATATGGGCAAAGGTTGATTTGTGGGCTCTCTGCTCTGTTTCATTGATCTATATGGAGAGGCAAGGGGATGTTTATAAGATATTGTCATGCTGTTAATCTGAATTTCTTTGAACACACCAACACATGCAGTCTGGTCTACATGAGCATCTGGCCTATATTTGACTTATAAAGAAGTAGAAATACCCAACGTTTTTGCTTGCATGTGGCATAAAAGAATAAACAAACAAAAAAACCCCTAAACCCTATTCTATAAAACATTTTAAGCAAGAATGTATGGAAAGATATATTTTCAATATTATTGGAGCCTTTATTAGGTGATTAAAATATCCCTGGATTTTCACAGTAATTTTAAATTGGAAAATGTTTTTAATAATAAATATAATATCCATGTAATATGCATAATCATTCATTAGATTGTCAATTATTTAAAGAAACATCCTGATCCATCTTTGCTCTGGAAAATTATAAGTTGTATATTAGCCGGTTCTTTAGTCAAAGTTACTGATTTATATGTGTGAAAACAATGAATAAACCTTGAGTAACTGTAAATACTAAGATGTATTCCTTATAGATATAAATATTCAGTTAACCTTTATTCACCAGTTCACAAATTATTCTATCTTGATATTTATTTATTTTTTCTATCTAAAGAACAAGACCAATTTTGTAAGATCACAATGTGTGTCAATAGACACTAGGGCCTGAAAGAAAGAGAATTTTTGATTTATTAGAGACCTAAACACAAACTTTTTTCTTCAAAATCTGGTACCCTAGCTGACTAGATCTTAATATGTTTACTACATGTTTAAAAAATTCTAGCTTTCAAAGTTATATGCAATTTTTGCCTTTATAGTAGATAATTGCATTATTAAATTCCTCTGAGGACATTATTTTTTATTTCTTAGGGCCCAGGAGATGGTGGTAGAATTTTTAGTTTTACAGTGATAGAATTTTTTGTTTATAAATATGAATCAAGTGTCTGCCCATTGATCTTAATTAAGTAAGGGAAGGTAACAAAGGGAATTGTCAACTGGGGTCACAAACCCCTTAGGCCTAGACTCAAGGCACAGTGTAGTTCAAGTGGTGACAGGGTTGGGAATGCGTATGTGATTAGCCCTGACATTTGGAAGGTAGCTGAGTGCTCCCTGGAACATTATTAGTCCTGCAGAGATTCTAAAGTTGGGTGGGCTAGATTCTTTGGCTAGCTGCCTCTAACAACATTTGGAGAAGATATCTCAGAGCAAAGCTACATTTCCTTTCTCAAATAAGTGAATGGACAGATTCAGCAGAATAGGGGTCAGTAGCTAATACCCAGTAGTAGATGATGCCATAAAACCTTTGGCAAAGAGTGAACTGCTGATGAGTCAGGGTGCCTATTGAACACTGACACAAAGCAATTGCTCACCTTCGTGCATGTGATCTCTGCTATTGACTGACTTCACCATCCTTATCACTGGCTGCCATCCACAGCTCCCAGCAGTGCGCCAGGGACCCAAAGGCTAGAGAAACTAATCATAATTGTTTAATGTAGACATGGAGGCTGCCAGTTTTTTCTGTGTTTTCCCATCTCTCTAGTTCACTGATAGGGTAGCAGTTTGTTTCTCAATTGATTGCTCTCTTCATTATATCACTGAACATTACTATCATAGGTAACAACACATTTAGCCCCCATACTAGACCTTGGCAAAGCTCCTTAAACTTAAATTGTGTCTCAGTTGTATCTACCACATGGGGTTGTTGTGAGGATCATAATAGACATATCATTGCCTTTCAGTCTTGCCTAAACAACCCAGATCAAATAGCACCCTTTGTGTTTGAATTCTACTAAGCACAAAGGGTTTGCCTCTGGGTAGAATTAATTGCTTCCCACTTGAATTCCCCAAATAGTTTTAGAAACTACCATAACTTACAATACTTATTGACCTGTCCATCTTTTTCAAGTAACTGTGAATTCCTTAAAAAGAGTGATCGTAACTTTTTTAGGTTTATCTTATGAATATATAACACAATGCAAGGCCTATAAAAGATGTTCTCTGACCATTTGTTTTTAAATGGAGTACAATATTGGAATAGTGTTTTGCAATTTAAGTCAATTAACTCCCTCCAGTGCTATGGCTGCTATGTTCTGATGGGTATTCTTAGTTAAAAAAAAACACAAAAAACAAAAAACAAAAAAACGTTGTGGGAAGTAGATGTTTTCCACAGGGGACTAAAAATATTAAAAGATACAAATAACAGGTAAAAGAGTGGTGATCAGAAGGTAAATTTCATATATCAAAGGAAAAAAGTATATTGAATTTAGTATATTGAACAATCCTTGATATACTGTAAATGATTACCTACTGGCTCATCATATTGCTGCTGTGCAAACTAAAAACAATCCAAAATGATGCCTGGCTATGGTTGCTCAGTGGTTGAGCATTGACCTATGAACCAGGAGGTAATAGTTCAATTCCCAGTCAGGGCAAATGCCCAGGTTGCAGGCTCTATCCCTGGTATGGGGAATGCAGGAGGCAGCCAATTAATGATTCTCTCTAATCATTGATGTCTCTCTCTCTCTCTCTCTTCCTTTCTGAAATCAATAAAAATATATTTAAAACAATAAAAATAAAAACAATCCAAAAGAAATAATTTATTTCAGCCTACTCATATATAGAAAGCCTCATCATTTTATAAATGGGCAAATGCAAAGTGGTTTATTATTCTTCCTTTATCCTGGTTTAGGTAACTAGAAAGTTGCCTCCAAAATTTTTCAGACATTGGCTGTTACCATGAGTTGAAAATGTAACAGATATTCTTTCAGGCTTATATACAATTAAGTAGGATCCAAGCTCTGGGAAAATAAAGACCACTGTGGGAAGTACTAGTCTATTCATCACAATGCGACACTTTAAAAAAAATACATTCTTTTTGAAAGGAGAACTCGGGGAAAATATTGTTTTGTAAAGTTAGTGATTTGTTTGGAAATAATAGAGTAATTGTTTCTATCCTAAAAATATTGTTTTCACTTATTAAAATGACTATCACAGCTGGATCTCAAAACTTTAATGATGATTTTCTGTTACAGTTTATAGTACTCTAAAGTGATCACTAGGATTATTTAAAAAGTGAAATAAATACTTTATAAGTGATCATATCTGATATATTACCATATCTAAATTTCAGTAGCTAAAAATAGGATTTATAATTTTTATATAAACAAATAAATGTAAAGGAAAGTGTAATGAAAATGATCATTTTTACTTCTACTAAGTATTAAAATAGTTAAATATATATATATTAAACTAGTGGATTAAATGCAATTCTGTCACAACTGGAGGCAATATTGTTTTCCCATATTTATGTAAGATTAATTTTCTTTCATCTTAAAATGCCAGCCAGGCATTTAAATATAGTATTGTTTTTCTACAAAGATCAAATTACTTTTGTGTGGGCAAGTTTTTGCATAATTGGCCAATAAATTAGATTTTAACTATAAAACTTTATAGTTGACTCAGATCCTATCTAATAAAAGAGTAATATGCAAATTAACCATCACTCCGCTACACCCACAAGCCATGCCCACCAGCCAATCAGGAATGAGTATGCAAATTAACCCAAGCAAGATGGCTGCAGCCACGTAGTGAGCAGGAGGCTTGGGTTTCCCCGGCAATGGAGGAAGCCAAGCATTCCACACACCCTGGCCAGCCCAAGCCTCCACTCAAGGCTACAAAGTTTCAATTATAGAAGATAAATAAATCCCAACAAAAATGGCTGCAGTCACAGAGCAAGCAGGAGGCTTGGCTCTGCTCCAGGCTACAAAGTTTCGATTATAGAAGATCAATAAATCCCAGATACCAGGGCCTCCGCTTGGGTCACCGGGGGGTGTGGCCAGCCTGCAAACCACCACAGGCCCCTCGCCCAGGCTGCCCCATGCCCCAAGGGAACCCCACCCTGATCTGGGACACCCTTCAGGGCAAACCAGCTGGCTCCCACCCATGCACCAGGCCTCTATTTTATTTAATAAAAGAGTAATATGCAAATTGACCATCACTCCAACACACAAGATGGCTGCCCCCATGTGGTTAAAGATGGCTGCCCCCATGTGGACACAAGATGGCCACCACAAGATGGCCAGCAGGGGAGGGCAGTTGGGAGGGACCAGGCCTGCGAGGGAGGGCAGTTGGGGGCAATCAAGCCTGCTGGGGAGGGCAGTTAGGGGTGACCTGGCTGGCAGAGGAGGGAAGTTGGGGGTGACCGGGCCTGCAGGGAAGGGCAGTTCGGGGGACCCAGGCCTGCAGGGAAGAGCAGTTGGGGGGGACCAGGCCTGCAGGGAAGAGCAGTTGGGGGGGACCAGGCCTGCAGGGGAGGGCAGTTAGGGGTGACCAGGCCTGCAGGGGAGGGCAGTTAGAGGAAAACAGGCTGGCAGGGGAGCAGTTAGGCATCAATCGGGCTGTCAGGGGAGTGGTTAGGGGGTGATCAGGCTGGCAGGCAGAAACGGTTATGGCAATAGGAAGGCAGGCAGGCGAGCAGTTCGGAGCCAGCAGTCCTGGATTCTGAGAGGGATGTCTGACTGCCCGTTTAGGCCCGATCCTTCCGGGATCCTACCAGGCAGTCGGACATCCCTAGAGGGTTCCCAGATTGGAGAGGGTGCAGGCTTGGCCGAGGGACACCCCCCCCCCCCATGCACGAATTTCATGCACCGGGCCTCTTAGTATTTAAATAATTCAGTGGACTACATGGAACAGTATGTATATTTCAATGTAAAAATTTCAGGGCCCAGAATCTTATATAACTAAAGTAGATAAATAATTTCCACTTCTGAGCCTGAGAGCAACAAAATATCCTATATAATAAAAGCCTAGGTGGCATCACATGATGTTGTCACAAGATGGCCGCCACAAGATGGCCAGCAGGGGAGGGCCGTTGGGGGCAATCAGGCCAGCAGGGGAGGCCAGTTGGGGGCAACCAGGCCTGCAGGGAAGGGAAGTTGGGGACCATAAGGCTGGCAGGGGAGGGCAGTTGGGAGCAAGATCAGGCCAGCAGGAGAAGGCAGTTGGTGGCAATTGAGCTGGCAGTGGAGGGCAGTTGGGGGCGATCGAGCCGGCAGGGGAGCAGTTAGGCATGAATCAGACCAGCAGGGGAGTGGTTAGGGGGCGATCAGGCTGGCAGGCAGAAGCAGTTAGGGGCAATCAGGCAGGCAGGCAGGCGAGTGGTTAGGAGTCAGCAGTCCCTGATTATGAGAGGATGTCCGACTGCCGGCAGGGATTGGGCCTAAACCAGCAGTCAGACATCCCCCAAGGGGTTCCAGATTGGAGAGAGTGCAGGCCGGGCTGAGGGACACCCCCTCCCATGCATGAATTTCGTGCACTGGGCCTCTAGTTGTTTAATAATTGCAGCAGAGTAATAGTGGCATATTAATGAAAGTCGATTTACATAATTATTTTATCCAACACAATGTTTGAAATATAAATAGGTTCAAATTTAAAAAATTCAAATTAAGTGAAGTAATTTTAGGGCCAGATTTTTAAAATAAAAATTTATACTAGTTTATTTTATAAAAAAGACATGATCAGTGTAGACAGTTTAGAAAAGTATCACTATCATTTACCAGCAGACCTTCTAATTAATTCCCCTTTCATCCCTTCTGCTGCCATCTCTGTTTTGAAGCCAGCAATGGTCAGTCTATGTGCCCAAATTCTTCTTTCTCAAACCCAGTTTTTATTATTCAGTTGCCTACCGAAAAGCACAACAGCCTGTGACACTTCGACATACCCCAGATTTGGGTAGAATATGTCAGTCACTGGAAAGAGACAGTTTTAAAGTGATTTTCAGACTTGACTCTATCACACTGGAATGTACTCTACAATGTAACTAATAATTCAGGTCTATTTCGGGTACCTAATGACATAGAGCTAAGAAAATATATTTAGAATACACAAAATTTCTTCTGCCTAGTGTGACCTTCCCTACTCTTATATAGAATCCAGAGAGTTCCCACTCTGAAATAAGTGACAAGATGGCTGAAATTAAGCTAGTAATGTCTTTAATGTCACTAGCTTTAGAATGGCTCTCTTACTGTTTATATTTAGCTAAGACAATAGGTAGAACTGGGGTATATTCTTAGGAAACCTATACAGCTTAGCTTATTTCTATCAAGGACATATTTGCACAGAGAACTCTTCTCATGAGTATGCTCAAAACTTTTTATCAAGAAGGAAAACTGTTTCCCCCACCCCCCACCCAGTTTTCAAGCCATATGGTCTTTCAGAGTGGACTATGTGGATAAGTAAAGGTCCTGAAGTGACTGGGTTTATTTCTTTTTATCTCATCCCCTTAAAATGAAGTTTTGGGCCCTACCCGGTTTGGCTCAGTGGATAGAGTGTTGGCCCATGGATTGAAGGGTCCTGGGTTCAATTCCAGTCAAGGCCGCGTATAATCATCGGCCCTGGTTGGGACATGAGCCAGAGGCAACCAATTGATGTGTCTCTCCCACATCTATGTTTCTCTCTCTGTGTCTCTTCCCATCCCTCCCACTCTCTCTAAAAGTCAATCGAAAGATATCCTCAGGTGAGGATTAACAAAAGAAAAGTTGTTTTGGTGTATATGTTTTATAATGTAGATATTCCAGAAAAATATCAATACCAAGCTGAGTAGCACTTAAATATATTTATGACTGTGATAAATGGAATATATTTTAAGTAGTAGAAATAAGCATTAGCAAGTATAAACCAAAATTGAATTTGACAACAGATAAAATCAGAACATAGACTGTTGCATGTTGATATCCCCGAATATGAGGGCTGAAATTTTTGCACAATCTGTATTTTTTAAATTTGTTTTCTTTGCTTAGAATGAATTATTGAAGAGGTAGTAAAGACCACATACTTGCATCAGCTATGGTGTTGAACTACTTTTAATGTAATGGCTACTTAGTGAGTTGGAGGAAGCACTGAATAGCTATTGAAGTTAGATTCTTAGTAAGAGAAAAATAGAGACTTGAAAATACTGGGTTGTTGGTTTTTTTGTTTTGTTTTTTTTTTAGAAAATGGTGCCAATTTAGTAATATAGGTTTAAAATTTTGCATGCTGTGCTTGATTATTCCATCTTAATAATGAATAGTAGTATTCATCATCTTCAATGAATGGCCTACAGCTTTATTCAGCTGAGGACTGAGCACAGCATAGAGAAATATTAACATGTTTTTATCTACCCACTACAAACTAATAAGTTTCTCTGCCTCGTGGGATGATGACAATTACCTCCTACCAACATCAGAGGACATTCTTTTAAAATAAATCAATCTAGATTTGGGCTAACAATTGAATAGTCCCTTCATCTCCAATAAGCACAAATAAAACACATGTATAAGAATTATGGCCTGAGTAATTCCAATTGGCACCTTATCTCCACTTTTGTTTAAATACAAACTTCAGTTTGAGGATTTCTCTCAAAGAGTTACAAGTATTGCCCCTACCTAGAATCCTGAGGTTTGTAGTTTTCACATTTTCAGTTGCACTGAATACTGTTTATTTACAGAATGGCCTGTTATTACAGGCCAGAGCCATTCAGGTAGTATGCTCCATCATTCTGTCAAAAGCTCTGTGTAACTTAACACAAAGAACCAACAATTTTAATTAATCTGCTCAAGTTTTCTATTTCTAGGGGTTTTTCAATTTTGACAGTTTATAAGTTTGTAAGGAAATCATCCATTTCTTCTAACTTTTGAAATGCATTGCCATAGAGTTGCAAGTATTACTTTAATTTCACCTTTCCTGAGCCTGTTTATACTTTCTCTAAATTTTGTATCTCTCTCTCCCTCCCTCCCTCCCTCCCTCCCTCTCTCTCTCTACCCTTCTTGTGTTGGAATAGCAAGAGGTTTAACTATTTTATTCATCATTATGAAGATTCAGCTTTTGAATTTATTCTTGTTACTAATTTTGGTTATATATATTCTGTTTCGTTCATGTCAAAATTCATCTTTATTAATTTCATTTCTGTTGTAGTTTTTCATAACATGCAAAATTCATTGTGGTTTTCCCCCATTGTTAGGCTTTTTTCTTTAAGATGGAAAGAATTAAATGTACATTTTCTGCGCATAGTTTTTATTGTGTTCGGTAGGTTAGTTGTCAATGTGGAGTAGTCCCTTTTCAATAACTTCAACTTGTTCTGCAATTTTCTGTTGATTTCCTCTTTAATCCATGAATTATCTAGGTCTATTTCTTAAATTCTAATGAATTAAGGTTTGTCACTTTTTTATTATTCAGTCTTAATTTTATTGAATTCTGATCAGAGGATCCAGTGCTGTAATTTTTCACTTTTAAATTCATGTAGTTTCTATGTGACCAAATGATTTCATTTTTGTGTTTCATGAACATAAATTAAAAACACATATTTGTTCCCATTTGAGGGCTGTAAGGTTTTTATGTGGGGAGGGGACACATAATGAAATATTTATTTAATAAATCCCAAAGATTAGAAGCTTTCAAATCAGCCAACTAGACATTTTTGAGTAGGTGAAAATAAGAGCAGTTCAAAGTCAATTGAGCAATGAATATAAATTTCAACTTCCTATTTACATATACCTATTTTATTAGACAAGCATTTGCTCACATTATTGAAAATCATTGAATGATTTCAGTTAAATCAAAGGAGCAATTGCTGTTTAAATGAAGCTTGCTTACATTTTAGCAGGTAGCCACTAAAATGTAAGGTTTTATATTTGTGTGTTCAAGGTTATTTAAAATTCAATTCCTGCATACCCTTCTCTTAGTCTGTTCCAGCTGTTGTAACAAAGTACCATAGACTAGGAAGCTTATAAACAATAGAAATATATTTCTCACAGTTCTAGGAAGGGGAATTCTGGCATCACAGGTCTAGCACGGTCTAGTGAGGGTCCTCTTCCAGGTTACAGACTGCCAACTTCTCCATGTGTCCTTTCAAGATTAAAGGGGGTAAGGGAGCTCTCTTGGCCTCTTTGATAAGGGCATTAATCTCACTCATGATGGCTATGTTCTCATGGCCTAATCTCTCCCCAAAGTTCTCACCTCCTGATACTACTACATTGGGCATTAGGATTTCAATATTTGAATTTGGGGGTACACAGTCATTCAGGTCATAACAATCCTTATTGATTTTTGCCTACCAGGTATGTTTGACATAGGAAGTAGAATATTTTAGTTTCCTACTTTAATTTCAATCAAGGTTTTAAAAAATTTTGTATTTTTTGCCCAGCTTTTGCTTCATGTATTTATCTGGCATAATGAGTTTAAATGAATGTGTTATCGTTTTTCCTAATTAGGAATTTTATTATTAAATATTCTCCAGTTTCATCTTCAGTTCTCTGAACCTTAAGTTCTACCTTGTTTGATGGTACTTTCTATTTGCATTTTTACTTTATTCCTTTGTTTTAAATATTTCTTTTAAACAAAAAAAAATAGCTATGTATTTTTTTAAATGTAACCTGATGATCTCTGTTTTAATTGAAGAATTCAAATGATTTGCTTTTAGGGTAATACTTTATTTTTCCTTTCTTACTGTGAGTTTGTGATTTATCTTGCATTATAGTTTTTTGTTCACTTTCTTCTTTTTGTTTTATTGATTTTATTATTATGCATTAAAATTTTTTTCTTGTTAATTTAGAGATCTGTATACTTTTGCATACAATATTGACTCTCCTCCAGCTTCTAAATCTGTTATTATTTATGAGCTACATCTCCTGACTTCATTCTCTCAACCATTTATCTTTTCTTTCTGTTTACTGTATCAATATTTTTCTCCTTGCAATAAAATGTTATTTATTTTTTTTTTTGGTTGATAATCTAGGTTATCCAGGAAGTTATTATGCTGCTCTTTTAACTTACTGAATTATTTGGGAACCCATCCTATTTTAAGATCCAGAAAAGTTTTATTTTTCTTCTTGCTAGAAGTATACTTGAATTTCCTTAAATGCACCCTGTCCCCCTCTCCCCCATTTTAAAATTAAAGTTATTGTCTGGATTGTTCAAAATCTCTACTTTGTGTCCTAATTAATCTTCTTTTATTATCCCCTGGACATTCAGATATATCCCTTTAATTTATCTCTGTTGGCTTCTTGGGGGCCAGATGCAGTTGTTGGAGTACCCTTAGAGGGGGCATCCTCACCAGTGGTGGAAGATGATTTTGGAATGACAGGCTGGAGCTATAGAAACAAGCCCATTCCAGGATGTTTACTTGGGCACCAGTGGAAGCTTTCCTGCTCTCCCAACTTCTTATGCTTTCCTTGTAAAGAGAGAGAAGTCAGGTCATCTTTCCTTGGCATCTTGTGAGTAATGGGAAATCAGGAACACTGAGGAAAGGGACAAGGCAATGTTGATTTTTCCTAAATGATACCACAGATTTCTGTTGGCCACTGCTTTCTACATTTTTCACTGAGGGTCCCAAATGTTGGTCTCCAGATATTCACACAAGCACTGACATAAAACCCTTCATAAGCTCTCAGCCAGAACTTCCAAAATACGTAACTCCAAACGTTCTCTTTTGAACCAAGGTGCTATGGGAGGTGGGAGGAAGGTTATGTTCCCTTCCTGTCTTCCATCAAATATTATCAGACTTATATATTCCTGTTTCATCTCAGGTCATATATATGCAAGATTTTATTTCCCCTTTGACCTGGTGGTTGTCCATGCCCCATTTTGAGGTAATGTTTTGCCTGTGTTTGGCTTTATAAATGCCTGGATATTTCACAAACTTGTTCTAACAGTATCAAACCCTTTATAGCAAAATATTTATAAGCTATATCTACATTTAACCATTTTATTTTAAAGTAAAAACATAATAAATTTGTCCTTACAAGTTGCAAAGACTATTTAAAGTTTAGATCTAATTAGCAAGCTAAACTTACATTTCATTGCTTTTAAAATAAAGAATTGAATTTTCTTATTAGTATTCATGATTTTTAATAAATAAGAGGAAAGTAGCTGTATAAAAATTTAATCTCTATCAGCTCAGTGGTTAGACTTTTAAATTATGAAGCATCCTCCTCAATGTCAAATAATATTGCCCTCTTTCAAATTACGTTGTTAATTATTATTAGATGCTCTTCATTTTTTTTCTTTTGATTTTCTGTCTCTAATCAAAATTTATCATGAGAATAAAAGTATTCTTTGGAGTATTCATGGCAATAATATTAAAAAATCATCCAACTAATTTAGATCTCTGAGTAATAAGAAAGATTAGTCAGACCACGGAGAAATAAAAGTTTCCTAGGAAAGAAACCCCTGAAACATTGACAGTATTTTTTTATAACTCTGGATATTTCTTTTCAGCAGAGTACTGATTTTTTAAAAATCTACCACATCAAAATCAAAGAGAAGAAATTATTCTTTCATTTGTTTTTCTTGTTTTCTTTGTGTATTTATTTCTTTACTGAAAACCACTTTAACCCCTTCTAGTAGAGCATTTCTAGTTTCTCCAAAGGTGATCTCCTTTTTTCAAATCTCCGTATGACTTTTCTTCTGGAAACCTCCAAATTATTATGTACAAGATTAATCTGAAAACAACACTTTTATCAACATTCCATAAAACTTATCTACCTAACTCCAAGTTACATCAATTTTTCAAACTTATGTAAAGAAGTAAAAACATACTTCAGGAGGATTTTAGAGTTTGTGGAAGCCCCTTTTTACACATAGGATGTGTTCTGTCATGCCTTGATATGTGTACCATGCTATGAATGGAAAGAAATAACTTCCACATGTATTTATAATCAGACCCAGACTTCCTAGGTCCAATACAGACACGATAACAGTTTGTCTATGGCCAACTGTTGAAGTTTTGCTTCTCCACTTCATCTTTCAGCCCATATTGGTATCCCTCCTTCAATCCTCAATGGCAGCCAAAGCTTTCAAGCTGGACTCTCCCTGCTTTAGGGCCATAGATTTATGTTGTGGTGCCTCAAAACTTGCAGCAGAGAGTGCTACCATCAAATAGCCTATTTCATCTAGATTACATAGCTCAGCCTCCTTTGCAGTTAGATGTGTCTATATCACTGATTTCCAGCCAATGGAATGTGAACAACGTGACTTGCTTCACTTTCTGGCCAGGCTCTTACAAGTGGACTCCCATGTCTTTCCTTTCCTTTGGCAATATTAGAAGCTATACCTTGAAGACAGAGGAACCTGTATATGAAAGAAAAGTGAACCTCTGAATCACCACTTATAGAAAACGACCTTTCAAGAAAATCCATTTAGACTATATATTCTTGAAAAATAATCTCTCATTTAAGATAGACCAGATATCAGAATTTTACAGGTAAAACATTCCCCAAAAACCTCAACCTCCTTTTTCCTAACAACATTTACCAACCTTCAATTACATATTTTGTCCCCTAAGGGAAGATAAGTGATTAAATCAATTATTTAGATAAACTATTCAGTAATAAATAAAATATAATTATATTGTTAGAACTCTTTCCTGGATTGAGATGAGTCCCTTCTCTTTCTCAGTTTCTAATTAATTAATTGATTTTTATATAACAAGATAGAGGTTTGGAATGCTAAGAGATAAAAATCTGGCAACAAGAGGTTTTCAGGAAGTCCCTCTTGCCTGGCTGAAATGGCTTAGTTGGTTGAGCATGGTCCTGTGCACTGAAGAGTTGTCGGTTCGATTCTTGGTCCCAGTCTGGTCATGTATAGAAGGCAACAGATCGTTGGTTCTTTCTCACATCAATGTTTCTCTCTCTCCTTTCTGTCTCCCCTTCTCCCTCCCCCATCTCTTTCTCTCTGTCTCTCTCAGCATGTGGTCAGGTGAGGAGTGGGGGGAAAAAGGTCCCACTTATTTTTTATTCTAATTGTTTAAAAAGATATTAAAGATATGCAGGTCTTACTCAGCTTTCTGCTTAATGGTAATTTTTATTTTTCAAAATACTGAGCATATTGGAGTTCTACCCTCAATGCATTCAATAAGAAAGAAAAAAGGAAATTGACTATAGAATGACATACCTCAACATAATAAAATCTTTATATGATAAGCACACAGCTAACATCATACTCAATGGTGAAAGGGTGACAATTTTTTGCCATGATTAGAAACAAAACAAGGATACCCACTCTCACCACTCCTATTTAACATAGTACTGAAAGTCTTAGCCTGAGCAATTAGGCAAAAAAATAAATAAAGGGCATTGAAATTGGAAAAGCAGAAGTAAACTTGTCACTATTTGCAGATATGATCTTATATATAGACAATATATGATCTTATATAAAGATTCCGCAAAAGCCATTTAGCACTAATAAATGAATGCAGAAAATCAGATGCATTTCTGTACACTCACAAAAAATTACCTGTAAAAAAATAATGAAAATGAGTCTATTTATAATAGCATCAACAAAAATGAGATATTTAGAAATAAAATTGGACCAAAGAGGGGAAAAATTCTATACACTGAACACAACTAGACTTTGGTGAATGAAATTGAAGAAAACCAGTGGAATGATATCCCATGTTCATTAATCAGAAGAATTGATAAAATTGCATGGAACCACAAAAAAACATTAATTAGCCAAAGGAAACTTGAGAGAGAACAAAGCTGGAGGCATCATACTTCCTGATTTCAAACTATATTACAAAGCTATAGTGATCAAAACAATACTATACTGGCATAAATACAGACACATAGAGTAATAGAACATAATTGAGAGCCTAGAAATAAACCCATGTATATACTGTCAACTAATATTTCACAAGAGAGCTAAGAAAACTCAATGGGGGAAAGAATGGTTTCTTCAATAAATGTTCAGAAAACTGAATAGTCACATGCAAAATAATGAAATTTGATCCCTGTTTATACCATTCACAATAATTATCTCATATTAATAAGGTCTTAAATGTAAGACCTATCACCATAAAACTCACAGGAAAAAAAAAACCCATAAAGTTATTTGACATGAGTCTTGCCAATGATATTTTAGACATGATACCAAGGCTCAAGCAATAAAAGCAAAAATTAACAATTGGACTACCCAAACTTAAAAGCTTTTGCATAGCAAAAGAAACAATCAACAAAATGAAAAGGTAACCTATAGAGTGGGAGAAAATATTTTGCAGACCATATATTTGATATGAATTTAGTATGTATAATATACAAGGAACTCATACCACTCAATAGCAAAAATACAAATTGAAAATGGGCTGAGGACCTAACAAGATATTTTTCCCAAAAAGCACACAAATCATCAACAAGTGCATGAAAAGGTGCTCGACATCACTGATCATCGGAAAAATACAAATCAAAACCATGATGGGATATCATATTACACCTGCTAGGATGGCTATTATCAAAATGACAATAGGGAACAAATGCTGGTGAGTATGTGGACAGAAGGAAACTTTAGAGCATTGTTGGTGGGAAGGTAATTGTTGCAGTCACTGTGGAAAACAGTAGAAGGGTTTCTCAATAAATTAAAAATAGAACTACTAAATTATTATTATTATTATTATTATTATTATGATTACTACTACTACTACTATTATTATTCACAATAACCAAGATATGGAAACAACCTAAATGACTGCATAAAGAAAACACACACACACCTACACACGCACACACACACTCACACTTACACAAAAGGAAAATCCTTCCATTTTTGACAACATGAATGAACTTTAAGGACATTATGAAAAGTGAGACATATAGACAGAGAAAGATAAATACTGTGTAGTGTCACTTATATGTGGGATCTTGAAAAAGTTGTGCTCAAGATCAGAAAGTGGAATGGAGGTTGTCAGGGAATGAGTTGTGGGGAAATGAGGAGAGGTTGTTAAATGTCCATGTTACCCAAAGTGATCTACAGATTCAATGCAATCCCTTATCTAAATTCCAGTGGCATTTTCTTTAAAAATGTTTTATTTATTGATTGATTAGAGAGAGAGAGAGAGAGAGAGAGAGAGGTAAAAAGGTACAAACTTTCAGTTATAAAAGATAAATGATGTCTGAGTATTTAATGTATAACATGGTGACTGTAGTTGAAAATACGATATTGGATAATTGTAATTTGCTGAGGATAGAACGTAAATGTTCTCAAGAAAACAATGTGATGCAATGTCTTAATTAACTCAATTGTGGGAATCCTTTATATATCTTACAGTTTTGCCAATTATAACTTAATAAATCTGAAAAAATATCTACTGCATTAAGATTTTAATAGTGATGATAAGCATTCTTATCCATCATTTAATGTTCAACTTACAGAGTTAACAAATCTAGTTATGTCTATTATTGATGTGAAATAATTTTCTTAAGAAAGATTAAGCATAATGCACTTAGGGAAGAAAAAAGTGAGGAAAAACTTATTAAATATGAGGATTTGAGTAGAGGAATAAAAATGGCCTTTTATACTAAAAGTAATGGAATTTAAATCCACCAGCACTGTGAGGGACTAAAGATAGAGACTGCTGAGCAATAGGAAGACCTTAGCAAGGAGCAGTACCAGCAACAAAAAGTAAAGACCTGTCATTTGCTATTTTCGGATGATGAGTAACTGCAGCAGGAGTGTAGTAGAGTTTATTGGAGGTTGTTTCCCAAAGAAAATGAGGGGGCCCACCCAGCTATTGAATGTGGTTTAAAGGTTGATAATTGGATCTTTTAACATCTTTTAACTGTAAGTAAAACAGGGCATCAGTTTTTGTGGGTTTACTAATATTGTCTTTTAGTACCAGCTTCTTCTTTGTAAGAAGAATTGGTATAATTTGACAATAGTTATTATGTATATAGATACAAATGGTCTATATGGCTTCATTAGAAAAATAATAAATACCTAATTAATAGTTAAGACCTTCTAAACATGCAATTCTCTTCCCAAAATCTGTTTTTAATGATCCCTAAATAAGTAAATTTGTGTGAATATGATTAAATTATTACAGACAAAAAGTGGCAGTTTAGTTTAGAAATTTTAAGTCAGTAGTGAGTGGACATGTTGCTACAACAAATAAAATCAGTGGTGCAAGCAGCCCTCATTGTCCTGATAGGTAAAATCTTTCTACATCTTTTTCAAAAAATTTATCTCTATTGAAAGTATTACAGATGTACCCCTTTTATTTTTTTCCATTGACCCTCTCCACCCCACATCCATCCCTCCCAGGCCTTCACCATACTATTGACTGTGTCCATGGGCTATGCATAGCTATATAATAAAGAGCCAGGGTCGTAACGACCATTACCACCAAAGGCTCAACCAGACCAGAAGTCACTGCTAGCACTGACTGGGGCCATTGCCAATGCCCCGACCCAGCACTGACTGCCTAAGGGGCTGCAGATCAGGCCCAGAGAGAGGCCTACAGAGAGAGAGGCAGGGTCTGATCCATAGCCTCCGTGGCAGCTGTTGATCAGAACTTGCCTCTCTTTCTCTCCTGGCCTGGCCAACAGCCGTGCCTCCATTTCTCTGTAGGCCTCCACCAGGGCTGCTAATCAGCCCCACCTTTCTGATCAGGCCCTGTTGATAGGCCCGGAGACGATGACTGGCATAGAAACTGACCAATCAGAACCAAATCTGGGTGAATGTAAGGAGCCAATGGTTGCCTAGGAGGTGGAGCTTTTGATGCTGACTGGCATAGAAACTGACCAATCAGAACCAAATTGGCCGGCAGAGGAGAGCAGTTGGGGGTGAGATCAGGCAGGCAAGGGAGGGCAGTTGGGGGCGAGATCAGGACAGCAGGGGAGGGCAGTTAGGCGTGAGATCAGAGCTGGCAGTGGAGGGCAGTTGGGGGCAAACAGGCTGGCAGGGGAAGGGCAGTTGGGGGCAAGATCAGGACAGCAAGGGAGGGCAGTTAGGGGTGATCAGGCAGGCAGAGGCAGTTAGGGGTGATCAGGCAGGCAGGCAGGTGAGTGGTTAGGAGCCAGTGGTCCCAGATTGTGAGAGGGGTGTTCAACCACCAGTTTAGTGGGATCGGGTCTAAACCAGCAGTCAGACATCACCTGAGGGGTCCCTAATTGGAATGGGTGCAGTCTGGGCTGAGGGAACCCCCCCTCCATGCAAGAATTTCGTGCACCAGGTCTCTAGTCTCTATATATAAAAGCCCAGCAACTGGAACAGTGGAACAACCAGAATGACCAGAACAGCCAGTGGTTATGACACATACAACCAGCCTGATCCAGGCTTGGATCAGACCCTGCCACCCTGCCCTGGCCGGCCTGGCCCCCGATCAGCTCCCAATACCCCAACTGGGGGTGGGCCGGCCAGCCAACCACCCACAACCCCTCCTTCCTGCCAGCCCGGCCCGATGGGCCCCCATTGGGGTGTGCCGCCTGGAGCACACCTGTGCTCAAATTCATGCACCAGGCCTCTAGTATGCATATAAGTTCCCTGGTTAATCTCT
The DNA here is from genome assembly GCF_963455305.1 of Plecotus auritus. Classification (NCBI taxonomy): domain Eukaryota; kingdom Metazoa; phylum Chordata; class Mammalia; order Chiroptera; family Vespertilionidae; genus Plecotus; species Plecotus auritus. The sequence continues at coordinate 102,742,533 of NC_137774.1, read as the reverse complement.
CATGTCACTTCTTACAACATATATAAAAATAATATCACATATAATTTTTATAAATTAAAGACTATGAGTTACAAATCACCTCTGAGGTCATTGCATTTGTCTTCCAACTTTGTTGTAGTTTCTTAATAAATTCTAGATAAACTGCAACTCAATTTAAGATTAAATTCTTCAATAAACTCTCATTAAATGCTAGTGCTGTACCAAAATTTCTGAATTCATTCTAGTCAAAAGCTTCAGAAAAAAATATATTTATATCATATGAAGATGAAGTTACAGTGAAGAATGCATATTCATTTAAGTATTTCCATTTTGTGAAGAAAAAGTAGAGAGGTTTCAATCTCTACAAAATGAAGACCAAAGAAGCTGAACACAGGCATTGATGAATAAATGCATGGAATTAGTCTAATGTACTCTTAAGTAGTTATCTAACTTGACAAAACCCTAATCATACCTTCCGTGCACAAATCAGAACCCTACTGGGCTGATTGAACAGATATCTCAGCTCTTGTATTCAATGGGATCAGATATATAATGCATGGAAAGGACTACAGCCAAGTTATGCACAAAACTTCCAGGTTTAGATTACCTTTCAATTTCCATAAAGATTTAGTCTGTGCTTTAGTTTTTAGGTATAACACTAATTGCATTCCTTCACTCATTAAAATGTATCTTTTATTACAGTATATTTATCCCAAGGTGACTTAATTTAGGTGTAACTTAAACACTTTCCAACAAAGCTTTCTACTATTTTATGAGTACTGATTTCATTTGAATTTTTTATATTATGCTATTGTCTAAGCATTAAATAATCTAGGGTGATTCATGAAAGCAGTTTCTAGGCTAATATGAAGCAGAACTTTCTAATAATAAAGTGATGAAATTATATTTAAAGCATTCTATTACTTCTGGGGATAAAAGTGTAGAGGGGAATAGAATGAAGATTTGAAGCATGATTTAGCTATTTTAACATTGGTAAGATTTCCCCATTTTCATATGGATCTTTAACCTCTCTTTTACTTTACCAAGTACCAAGTAATTCAGACTATAGATATAGACAGCCTTTTCATAGAACTACTTGGTCTGCCTTAGGAAAGTGATCATTCTCCCTGACTTGATAACACCTTACTAAATGCAGTTTGAAACAGCCCACATCCATGAACACAAGAACTAGCTTCTTTTGGGTTAAATAAATTTAAATTCTTTGAAATACAATAACTTTTTATAATTTATAAATGATAAATGTTTAACTAATTAAGGAATATCATTGCCATGACATTCTTCACTGTTTAAAAATGACAGACTAACAGTTAATCATAATGCAATCAGTGATGGTTGGTTTCATCTTATATTAGTGAGACAATGCAAAATCAGTGCAGATTTAAGAGAAGCTAATGAAAAAATTCCACTTAACAAGGAAGAGAAATGAAAGATGGCTTCTTAAATATTCATTCTAAAGTAACTAAGATAAAAACTATTTTTGCTACTTTAGTTCAAAATATTCATAATAATAATAATCAACATTTATTCAGGACTAAAATGCTAGACAGTGCAAGGTAGTGATGATATTATTACATTTAATCCACAGAACAATCCTATACATTGAGTATTATCACCATTTGCAAATGAGGAAAATAAATCTTGAGGAGGTGGATTACTTAACCAAGAACACCCCCAGTAAGTGGCAGAGAAGGAAATAAAAATCAGATTTCTGACTTCCAATAGGTACCTGGTAACCTTGACATATACTGTTCCTGTTGATTTTCTTTCCTTTATATTTTTTCTTCTCAGCTTGGCTCATTTTTCAGTGGTGCGTCCAAAAAAGTCAACATGGTGCAAGCCCTTTGTAGTATGGTATTATTGGCTACTGCTACTGTTTATAGAATTTATTCCTTAAATACAGGGAACGGGACGCAATTCATTCATCTAATATTATATTTAAACTAGAGGCCCCAGTGCACAAAATTAGTGCATGGGGGGATGGGGTCCCTCAGCCTGGCCTGCACCCTCTCACAACCCGAGTTCCCCTCAGGGGATGTCAGGCCTAAACTGGCAGTCGGACATCCCTCTTGCAATCTGGGATGCTGCATGCACCAGTGACCATACTTTTCATACAGGGGAAAGGCATCTTGCTGTTGTATGGGCAGCTACATTTTTCCCTTTGATTATAAAAAATAGTACATAACATGATCCTTCTGAGGCAGTAGTACCATTTTCTCCATCTTATGGGTGGAAAAACTGAAGCAGAGAGAAGTAATTGGTTTTGTCACATAGTTATAAATGTCAGAATCAGGGTTGACCACAAAATGTTCAAGCCAGAATCCATGTATGTCATTGCTGCGTCATCCTGTTTTTTCAGTGCTGGAGTAGCCTTGTCAGGTTTTAATTTTTAAAACTAAGAGACTGTTCCCAATGTATAGGGTAGAGTCCCTAGGCCTGGCTGGTGATCAGGGCCATCTGTGGGGCAACCGGTGGGCGGGGAAATTTGAGGGCCCCCCACTAGCACCTGCCTTGGCTGGCGGCCTGGCTCTGCCTGCTGGCCAGTCCCACCCCCCGATTGCCGCTGCTGGTTGCCTCCCTTTTGGGGGGCATTGAGTGTCTGCCCCCTGGTGGTCAGTGCATGTCATAGTGACTGGTCGTTCCGTTGGCTGGTCATTCCGCCATTTGGTCTATTTGCATATTAGGGTTTTATTATATAGGATTGCCGGAGCCTGCCGGCATCAGTCGAACAGTACCTGCAAGGGGGGGAGAGGATGAGAAAAGACAGACAGAAAACAGAATGGGATCGGGAGGACTGTAGCACTTCCCGCTTACAGTCCCGAGTTTATTTCTCACCATACATTTATACAGGGTCAGTTACATTCCATACAATACATCATTCCTATTATGTGGTAAACATAATTATACCCCTTTGTTTCAGGTTTCCTACTGACCTTTACACAAAGCTCCTTATCTTGGCTAAGATTCCAATGGCTATACCTGCACATACACCTCCGGCGCCACCTAAGTTCCTTTCCATGAGATAGTCTAGCTATGCTTCTTGCTTAAGGATAATTACGCTTATAAATCAACTGTGCTTGAAGATTAACTAAGCTCTAGAGGGCAGAATGTGTGATTACTAAACTATTGTGCTAAAGGGTCTCTAAGCCTAAAAGGGGGGCAGGATGTATGACTAACCTTGGGAACAGGCAGGCCACTTTGTGAAACCTGCCCTCTCAGGACTTTGTCAACTGAGGTCGCTCCCAACAATTCCCCCCTCCTTAAAAATTAAGTAGGTTGGGCTTTTAATTTTAGTTCATGTAGCCCAGTGCGCAGTGCAAGAATGCCTTTACCTACTCTACGCATTAAGATAGGAAATAAACAAAACAGTATCAGAACTAAACCTCCTAATCCAGAAATTCCTAGAGCTAAATGCTGAAAATCTCCTACAGAGGGAACAATCTTAAGAAATTGATCAAGAAAATTTCTAGTGGTATCACTGGCATCAAAACGCAAGGGTCCTGCTTCTTGCAAAACTTGAATCTCTTTATGCAAAGCTAATAAGTCTAAAGAATCATCCGCACTATGCCATATGCCTTCTAAGTGGTTCTTCACTCTATTCCAGGTATGCACACTCTTATTATATTTCTTAGAAGTAACACAGATCCAACTATAATCTGCGTGACAGTCCAATCTAGATCTTATTTGGAGACTCTGTACCTTTTCTCCTAGGTACAGTACCATGTCATGTAAAGCATTCAGTTTCTCCTCTATTTTCCTATCAATATTTTCCTGAGTGCCCAATGCCTGGGAGACATTTTTTGACAAGTTATTAACAAAATGCGCTGTTTGTACTTGCTGAGTTAATGCCACTGCCGCTGCAGTAGCAGAGGCAATCAAGGTGATGAGGGCTGTGATACCTGCTATCAGTAAGCCAATAAATCTCCTTGGCCTGGATAGTGCCCCTGTGATCTCGTGCCAAACCTGTAACCCCTTGTCTGAATACCAGGGGCCCGTAAGATTGACAGGCACCATTACAAAGGATGGTTGGTGTACCACAGCAACTTGTTTCCCATTTTCTAAACTCTTGACACAGTTGGTCAAATTGCATTGGACACACTGCAACTGGTATCTATTTCCAGAAAATGTGACATTAATCCTTCCTACTAATAGAGCATAAGGTTCAGGCACACAGGCAATGACAGGCCTTTTTTCAGGCAGATTAGTATAAAGTAATGACTCTGGTCTAATGCGAGAGATGTCCTTATTATCTTTCTGAACCAGAGGAGTACCCATACTTGCTCCTAATTTCCATAACCCATATTGGAATTTCCCATTACTTAATCCCCATATTCCCTTATACATTCCCAGTTCTAAGGAGTCTGTCCTATTGGGTTGAGACCAGTCATAAATGGAAAAATTAGTTCCTGGGAGTACATACTGTACTGCCTGAGTACCATGACAGCGTTTCCATGGCACAGCGTACTTGGCAGTCAGGGATTCTTTTTCACAAGGGGGCAAGTCCTGGGGTGGAGTGATGTTGATTACCTTTCCCTTTTTCCCGCTCAGTCCTTTAAGAAACACTGTCCAGCCGGGAGATGCCATTGCTACAGAGTCCATTTGTAGACATCCCGTTACATCACCCTCTAATGACAAACAAATAGGCATTCCATTCCCTTGTCCAAAATAGTCAAAACCCATATGTAGTTCTGGTCATATATGTCCATTAGAAGGTATCCCCAGGGTGTGAGTGTCATTCACATATACCGGAACTGACGGTCCGCCCCATTCAGCTGGATGAAGTAAAGGAGGGTCAGGAACGTAGGCCCAGTGGATGTCTCCTCGGACGCTCAGTACTTGGCAGCTTAGGATAGCCATCATTGCCAGGAACATTGAGACTCCTGTCTTTGGAGTAGAAGTCTGTATCAGCGTCTGTTCTGCTTCAACCGCCAACTTCTTCATCTGTCCCCAGGTGGGCACCGCTGCTGTCCGCGTTGTCTGAGCCAGGTTGTAGGGTTGCTCTTGGAGAGTCAGTTGTCGAACTCCCTTGACCAGCTCGCCCATCTCCTGCGAAGCGCACAAGCCTCTCCGGAAGCCACCTTGCACTTTCGGCATCCTGGGGAAAAACACAAACATGCCCTCGTCCCCAAATGAGCACGGGGTCTGGTCCATGCCATTGTCCGGTTAAAGGGTCCTTCCACCTGACCTGAGCATAGGTGGATGCAGTTCCTGTATTCCAGAAACGCTGTGCAGCTGATCGCCCATGCACATCCAAAATTAAAAAATTAAGAATAAATAGAGTATGATGTAATAAGTTCTGTGGTGTCAGGGGATATAACTCCCCCCTTTTTATTTTTTGTAATTGTAGCTTTAGAGTGCTATGAGCTCTTTCTACTATCCCCTGTCCTTGGGGATTGTATGGAATTCCTGTTTTATGGGTAATATTTAGCTTCTGGCAAAACTGTTGAAAACTTTTTCCAGTATAGCCTGTGCCATTGTCAGTTTTAATACATTTTGGCTGTCCCATAACTGCAAAACACTTTAAACAGTGGGCTATACAGTGCTTACTTGCTTCACCAGTCTGAGCTGTAGCCATAATAAAGCCAGAAAAAGTATCTACAGTGACATGTACATACTTTACCTGCCCAAAACTGGAGATATGAGTCACATCCATTTGCCACAAATGATTAGCTTTTAGTCCCCTTGGGTTAACCCCATAATGAGGCACTGATTGAGTAGTAGGACAATTTGTACATTGTTTTACTATTTGTCTGGCAGCTTCCCTGGTAATTTTAAATTGCTGCCTGAGACTATTACTATTTTGATGATGCAGCGCGTGAGATCGCTCAGCCAATTGTTCCTGGGTATATAATATTATTCTAGTCGCAATGTCTACCTGTTCATTCCCTTTTGATAACGGTCCAGGCAGTCCAGTATGAGCTCTGAGATGACCAAAGAAACATGGCTGGATGCGCTGCTGTAGGGCGCGCTGTATGTCCCTAAACATACTTTGTACTACGGAATTAGTTGTCCCAATAAAGGGAACAGTTTCAATTACTTCCATTGCTTTTACTACATACTGACTGTCTGAATACAGGTTAAATGCTTGATTTGGAACACATTGTAATACTGCTAAGATGGCACACAGTTCTACTACCTGCGCAGATGTATAGGTAGTTTGAAAAGTTCTTACTTTACCCTGAATACTGTAGGCTGCATTACCATTAGATGAACCATCAGTAAAAATTAACAAAGCCTCTGTAATAGGTTCTTTTTGTACTATTTTGGGAAATACAAAAGCATGCTGGCTTGCAAACTGCAAAAGTTTATTGTGAGGGTAATGATTATCTGTTTGACCAGGGTAATTAGCCATAGCCGCTCCCCAGTTGTCACTATGTTGTAACAACCAATCTACTTGCTGTTTAGAGTAAGGAAGACAGATATAAGGCGGCTCACGTCCAATTAATTTGCAAGCTTCAGTCCTTACCATGTGGATAAGAGTAGCTACTTGATCATAGTAAGGTGTAAGTACTTTTGCAGGCGATACAGGCAGGTGAATCCATAATAAAGGACCTTCCTGCCATAATACTGCCGTGGGGGTGTGTTGAGTAGCAAGAATGTAAGCTCCCCATGGCTGAGAATAGTCTAAATATGAAACCTGCTGTTGACCAATAGCTGTTTCTACTATCTGTAAAGCCTGTCTGGCTTCTTCTGATAGCTCTCTGGGAGAGTTAGGATTAGAATCTCCCTTGAGGACTTCAAAAAGAGGCTTAAGTTGTCCTGTGGTGATTTTAAGATAAGGTCTTAGCCAATTAATGTCTCCTAGCAGTTTCTGAAAATCATTACGTGTTTTTAACCCATCCTTTCTTAGCTGTATTTTCTGAGGGGTAATACAATTCTGATGTAAAGTATATCCTAAGTAAGAGAAAGGAGACTGTCTCTGTACTTTCTCAGGGGCAATGACCAGTCCCTTTTCTTTAAGCCCTTCTTGTAGTTGAGCATATGCAGCTAGCAATATGCCTTCATTCTGATAAGCTAACAGAATATCATCCATATAATGTATAATATAAACTTGAGGAAATTTCTTTCTAGTACTAATAAGAGCTTGAGCAACAAACTTTTGACATAACATGGGACTATTGGCCATCCCTTGAGGGAGAACTAGCCAATGATATCTCCTCATAGTTTCCTGAAAATTAGTGGATGGTATACTAAAAGCAAATCTTTTACAATCTTGAGGTGCTAGGGGAATAGTATAAAAACAGTCCTTAAGATCAAGAATTATTTTGTAAGTACCTGCTGGAATGGCAGAAGGTGAGGGAAGTCCTGGTTGTAAGGCTCCCATAAGTTCCATTGTCTCATTAACCTTTTTTCCTAAAAGGTCTTATCGCAGCCTGGCAGGCCGTGTTAGCATTCTCAAATGCCAGTTGTTTTACCAGTAACATTCCTGATTCTCCATCACCAATGAGCCGTCCTGCTGTTTGCAGCAGGCGGGATACAAAATCCTGAAAAGGCTCATCAGGTCCTTGCCTGATTTTAGATAAATCTTCTGTTTGCCTTCCTGTAGAAGGCAATTTTCTCCATGCCTTAGTGGCAGCTGTATTGACCTGAGCATAAGCCCCAGGAGGATACTGAAGTTGGTTGTTCAGTCCTCCATAAGGTCCTTCTCCTGCTAGCATCTCAAAAGTAAAAGGAATATTTTGGCCTCTGTTTATTTCTGCTGTAGCTTGACACTGTTCTATAAATTCTGATTTCCACAACAGATAATCTCCTCCTCCCAAGCAAGCTCTTGCCATGTTCTTCCAATCATTAGGAGGCAGAGCATCCGTAGCTAAAGTGTCCAGCAGCGCCTCAGTAAAAGGTGCTGTTGGCCCATACTGGGAACAAGCTACTTTAAGTTCTTTTAGTTGTTTAAATGGAATGGGAGAGTGATATCTCTGCATTTGTCCCTGATCATCTGGCCGTTCCAGTATGGGAAACGCCATATGAAATCCTCCTGTGTCCTCATCCTTTTCTGCTGCTCTCTGTAACGTCTGCTGCAGAGGGGAATTTAAACCTAGCTTGCTAGGTCCCCAGGATAGCTCTTTATTTTCTGATGGAGGGACCCGTATTGGGTGCGGTTCCCCTTCATCCAGTTTTTCTACTTTTAGGACGGAGGGCTCCTGAGGCGTTCCTCTGCCAGAGGAAGGCGTAGAACATCTACTATGCAGCTTAATTGTTTTTTCCTCAGGTGGTGACATTAGCTCACAATTCTTTAGCTTGGAGGCCAGTCGTAACAGTTCTTCCTTAATTCCTCTAAGTCCCTCTTTCATTTCTACCTCTTCTCCCAATTTCTCTGAACAGTTTAGCCGTGTTAATTCCCTTTTTATCTCAGCTAATTCCTCCTCCATTTTCTCCATACGACTGGGGGCTGGTTCAGTTACTGTTGCCAACACCCTCTGAAAGAAGAGCCAACCGTTATCATTATCATGATAATGAGCGGCTGCATCTTCTAAAGCCTCTTCTTCCTCGGGAGGAAGAAGATCCCAAGGCTCGTCCTCATACGGGTTTTCCTCTTTCTGTGCTAGCAGCATTTCCTGCTCTTTATTCTCTGATTTTAAGTGAGGGTTTTCAGACAGCGGCCGTTCTAGCGGTGCTGAAGGCTCAGGAGATTTATTAAGCCCCTCAGGAAGGGATAACTTTTCTAGGCTGGGGCAAGAAAGGTTCTTGTCTTTTAAAGACAGCCTCTCTAGACTAGGACATGATGGACTTCTTTGCCTCATTCCCTCATTCCACCTTTTCCCTTCATGGCGGGGGTCAAGACAATCCCGAATAAGATTCCACAAAGAAAATGTATCCACAGGCACCTTCTTCGGGCCATGAGCAGAATAATAATCTTGTATTCTTTTTCCAACCCTAATCCAAGTCTCAAGATTCACAGTCCCTTCTTCTGGAAACCAAGGACAAACTTCTACCACAAAAGCCAGAAAGCGCTCAAGCTGTTTATGCCCTACCCTAGTTCCCCGAGCGCGAAGCATATTTTTAAGCACATGTACAAACAACTCTTTACTATTACTTTGTCCCATAATTTATCTCTCCCGACTATAAACTCACTGCTCCACTTACCTTACTCGGTGCACCTTCTTCTTAAATTGCAGTGTCCTTCTCCGTTTCCCCCTATATCAGGTCTCCTGTTCGGGCGCCAGAAAATGCCGGAGCCTGCCGGCATCAGTCGAACAGTACCTGCAAGGGGGGGAGAGGATGAGAAAAGACAGACAGAAAACAGAATGGGATCGGGAGGACTGTAGCACTTCCCGCTTACAGTCCCGAGTTTATTTCTCACCATACATTTATACAGGGTCAGTTACATTCCATACAATACATCATTCCTATTATGTGGTAAACATAATTATACCCCTTTGTTTCAGGTTTCCTACTGACCTTTACACAAAGCTCCTTATCTTGGCTAAGATTCCAATGGCTATACCTGCACATACACCTCCGGCGCCACCTAAGTTCCTTTCCATGAGATAGTCTAGCTATGCTTCTTGCTTAAGGATAATTACGCTTATAAATCAACTGTGCTTGAAGATTAACTAAGCTCTAGAGGGCAGAATGTGTGATTACTAAACTATTGTGCTAAAGGGTCTCTAAGCCTAAAAGGGGGGCAGGATGTATGACTAACCTTGGGAACAGGCAGGCCACTTTGTGAAACCTGCCCTCTCAGGACTTTGTCAACTGAGGTCGCTCCCAACATAGGATGCTAGTGATAAAATGCTGAATATGTTATAATCTTATAACAGTAAGTGGCAGAGAAGGAAATAATTATAATTATATTAACTTAAGAGTATATACCCTGTTATTAAAACAGTTTTCTTCTCTGGTCAGGTGGCTCGGTTGGAATGCCATCCCATGCACCATGGGCTTGCGAGTTTGATTCCCAGGCCTAGGTTGCTGGTTCGATCCCTGGTGGGGTTACTTATGGGAGGCAACTAATTGATGGCTTGTTTTTCTCTCTCCCTCTCCCTTCCTTTCTCTCTAAATATCTGTGAAAACATATTCTTTGGTGAGGATTGAGAGGGGGAAAAAAAACAGAACAAAAAATTTTCCTATATGCTTTGCTCTAAGTATCATTACCAGAGAATTTTTTTAAAAATATATTTTTTAAATTAATTGCAGAGAGGAAAAGAGAGGGAGAGAGAGTAGAAACATCAAAGATGAGAGAGAATCATCGATTGGCTGCCTCCTGCACACCCCCTAGTGGGGACTGAGCCTGAAACCAGAATGGAACTGTCACAAGCTGGTTCACAAGTCCACGTTCAACCACTGAGCCACACCAGCCAGGCAGAGAATTCTACATTCAAATATCTTGCCAAATGTCTTGACTGAAAAAAAAATTACCTCAATGTGTTGGCATTCCACTAATCTTACATTTAGTTATAAGATAATGTCAGATCATTTCTAGTCAACATTACGTTGTGTTAAGTAAATTATTTGAAAGAACCACTAAGCTCCTTAACCTATTAGTATTTCTCCTAACACTACAATTGATGGTGATAATTACCAGTTGTATTTGTCGACATTGTCCATTTATATCCTCAATCTTCAGAGAGAAAAAAGAAAAAGGACTCCATTACTCCCTACTCAGGTTTACATTCCTGAACTAACCTGAGAGAAAAGTTCAAGACAAAAGTGGAAACACAATAAAATGCATACCTAGGTCCTCAGAAATAATGATAAAATTAAAGCCTGTTAAAAGATACTATCCTTACACCATTTTCTAGTTTAAAATCACTTTCCATATGTGTATGGACCTCATTTTTCAAAGTAATCCCACATTGATGGGCTATGTCTCTTGCCAATTTGGACCATTCACAAAGCATGTTAATGATTGGTTTAGCATTTTTGAACATACGTCTGATCAGAACACAACAATGTCTTTAGGTTACCATCAAATGAGATACCATCAGATAAGCAGTGCATTTAAAAATTTTTCACTTCTTTTTTTTTTAGAAGAAATAAAGACAGAGACAAAAAGAACAATACAAAATATCAATGAAGGCAGGAGCTGGTTCTTTGAAAAGTTAAACAAGATTGATGAACTCTTAACCAGACTCAAGAAAAAAAAAAGAGAGAGGATCCAAATAAGTAAAATCAGAAATGAAAGCAGAGAATTAACAACTGACTCCACAGAAACACAAAGGATTATAAGAAGATACTATGAACAACTATATGCCAACAAATTGGACAACCTGGGTGAAATGAACAAGTTCCTAGAAATATATAATCTTCCACAACTGAATCAGGAAGAATTAGAAACCTGAATAGACCAATAACAGCTAATGAAATTGAATCAGTAATCAAAAAACTCTCAGCAAACAAAAGTCCTGGACTGGATGGCTTAATAGGCAAATTTTGCCAAACATCGAAAAAAGAACTAACACCTATCTTCCTGAACTATTCCAGAAAAATCAAGAGGAGTTTTATGAAGCCAGCATTAATTCCAAAACCAGATAAAGATACTACAAAGTAAACAATTATAGGCCAATATATCTGATGAACATTGATGCTAAAATTCTCAACAAGGTATTAGCAAATAAGATCCAGCAACACATTAAACAAATCATACACCATGGTCAAGTGGGATTTATTTCAGGGATGCAAGGTTGATATAATATCTGCAAAGCAATAAATGTGATAAATCACATAAACAAAATGAAGGATAAAAACTACATAATCATATCTACAGATGCAGAAATAGCTTTCAATAAAACCTAGCACCCATTTATGATAAAAACTCTCAGCAAAGAGGGAATAGAGGGATAATACCTCAACATAATAGGTGATATACGAAAAACCTACAGCCAACATCATACTCAACGGGCAAAAACTAAAAACGTTTCCCTTAGGATCAGGAACAAGACAGGGATGTCTGCTTTCACCACTCTTATTCATATAGTAATAAAAGACTATGGAGAGAATAATAGAGATAAAAAATGTTATTTAGAAATTGTTATTACTCCTTGGGTTTGTTAATCAAGTTAGGTGTTCCTAACTGCACTTCTTTTATTTGGCTTACAATCTCAGAATATAACCTGTTAAAATTTTTACAATGGTGGCTGTTGTCTTAATTATCTCTTTAGAATTTTGTATCAGAAATAAATTTACTTTCTACTTTTCATCTGTATTTCACCCAGGGAAGCAAAAATACACATCCTTATACTTACTAGTTTAGATTGGCAGGAATATGTAATCAACAGCAAGGCATGTTTTACAGGCACCACTGGTTAATTTTCAAAATCAGTGAAAAACTAAAAATATTAAGACATACCAAGAATATACATGCTTCAAGTTTCCAATGTAGTTTGAGCTTAATTTAATTCTATAATTAAAACTTCACAATTGACAATATTATGTTTGATTGTAAAACTCCAGAAGTTTTTTCTTTATTTACTTTAATGTAGGATTTGTTCTGTTGTACATCTGGTTTCATAAAATTAGGTCATTCTAAATCTGGTGAACTTTAGATTTTAGAATTCACCTGTCCAGAATTTACATACCTTATGTTGTTATTTTATAACTGTACTGGAGGCCCGGTACATGAATTTGTGTAGGGGTGGGGTCCAGCTTGCCCGCCCTGATCGGGGGTGAGGGGAGAGGACGCAGGCAGTTGGTGGGCCATCCCCGCCCCAGATCGGGGTGAGGGGGCTGGTCAGGGATAGGGCCAGCCAGGGGGAGGAGCCACGGGCAGTTGGCCAGCAAGCCCCGCCCCCTGGTCGAACTCCTGGTCAAGGGGACAATTTGCATATTAGCCTTTTATTATATAGGACTAGAGGCCCGGTGCACAAATTTGTGCACCAGTGGGGTCCCTCAGCTTGGCCTGTGGGATCAGGCCAAAACTGGCTCTCCAACATCCCCCGAGGGGTCCTGGATTGTGAAAGGGTGCAGGCCAGGCCAAAGGAACCCACTGGTGCATGACCGGAGCTGGGGAAGGATGCGGGAGGTTGGCCAGCCATGGAGGGATCACAGGAGGGCTCCAAGGCATGTCCAACCCATCTTGCTCAGTCCCGATTGGCCAGACCCCAGCAACAAGCTAATTTACCAGTCAGAGAGTCTGCCCCTGGTGGTCAGTGCACGTCATAGAAAGCAGCTGAGCAACCTTAGCATATCATTAGCATATTACACTTTGATTGGTTGAACTGCTGACCAGTAGACCAGACACTTAACATATTAGGCTTTTATTATATAGGATTAGTTTTCTATCACTGCTGTCACACATTATCACAAATTTAGTGGTTTAAAACAATACACATTTATTGTCTCACAATTTGTAGGTCAGAAGTCTGAGTGACTTAGCTGTTGTCTCTGATCTGAGTCTGAAAAGGCCAAAATCAAGGCATAAGCCAGCCTGGGCTCTGATGTAGAGGCTATGGGTTAGAATTTCCTTCCAGGCTCATTCATTGTTGACAGAATCCAGCTACATGCAGTTGAAAGACTGTAATCCTCATTTCTTTGTAGGTTGTCAAGTGCAGGCAGCCCTTAGCTCCTAGAGGTCTCTCTCTTATCATTGCATATGGGCTCTATATGCCAGTGATGGCACATAAAATTTTCTCATCCTTAGAATCTTTTTCTGCCACATATCATTTGTTCACAGGCAGAGAAAGTTTTCTGTTTCTTTGTTTGTTTGTTTTTAAGGGCTCATGTGATTAGTTTAGGCCCATGTAGATAATCCATGAAATAGTATCTATATTTTAAATTCAGTGGCCTAATTACTTGTGCAAAGTCCCCTTTTCCATGTAACATAAAATAATCACATATTCTAAGAATAATGTATTGTTTTGTTTTCCCACAATTTAAAATCCCTATGATGGGATGAATTTTAAATCAATAGTGTATCATGATCTAATGGACAGGAATTTTTCCTGTCATGTACAATATGCATATTATAATGGACACATTACTGGTTGTTCTACATAATATAATGATTTTTTACATGTTACCATGACATGTTGGAATCTGTGAAACATAACTTATTTTATGCTACCCTTGAAGATCATTTAAACACATAAAGAGCTATCAGAAGAATCATGAATAAGAAACAAATTTCTCAGTAAAATTAGCTGAAATGAACAAACTAGTTGTAAAGGAAATCTAAATGGCAAGTATATGTACAAAAATGTTAACTATCCTAGAAATAAAAGAAATGTACCTTAAAAGAAGCTTCAATTGTTCATCTATCAAGTTGCTCATGAGAGTAGAAGGAAATAGAATTAGAGGCAGAAACAATTTTGGAGGCAAATGTTGTAATATATTTTATAAGACAAAGTCTCCAGTTGCATTAACTCTAAGAATTTTGCCATAAAAATTTTAAAGTAGTTTGCAACAAACCATATACATATGGTTTGTTGCAATCTGATTTATGATAATGAATAATTGGAAACAGACTTCCTATTGTCAAATTTAAAAATACTGGTTAAATAAGCATTGTGCATCCTTATAATGACACAAGGCCAATAAAAGTGACACTGTATTAGAATCTCTAATGAGAGAAGAAAATATGTATCAAATATAAACTAGAAATAGAAGGTTAGATAAAGGCAGGTTAGTAATTTTGAGAAAGGGGGAAAAACAAGCATTTATATCAATTCTTTGTTCTAGTTATTTTGAGTGAAAGAAGTGTGTCTTTTTCTATCACTGTCTAATAACTATGTTCATACTCTTTCACTTCCTAGGAATTGCTCTCATTTATTGTTTCCTCTCCCAAATCTAACTCCCATTGCTGGAATAAAAATACATGCATACATAAAACAAACAAATTAACAAAGCCTATTCCTAGTAAGTAATTCATCATCTCTACATTTAGTTTGGGCAATTTAGAGTTTATTTCTACCCTCAAGGTTCCTAGTTCTTTTTATTCTGTTTATTTTTAACTCATTGTAGTTGATCCAAAATACTAATTTATTTAAAAAGTAGTTACTAAGATATATTAATTCTGAGGTCCAGATCCATGTTTGGGAGATATGAAAGTGACTAGGAAATAGGGCAATGTATCTGCACTAATGTCTGGAGACAAAATAAATAATAAAAAACATCATATACTGACAAGTACAATGTAGAGAATTAAAATAGTTTTTTGCAACAGAAAGTAAGTTAAAGGTCACTCATTTCAGTAGTCAAATAAGGCCTGATTTTAGTTCAAATCTCAGTTATTATAAAGTATAGAAATATGAAATCAGTGAAATGCGAATTTCATTTAAGATTATTCCAGATTTTAAGAAGTTGGTTATCCAGCAGAGGAGACACTGCAGAACTGGGAATAGTTACTACAAAGATCCCCTAAGTAAGGAATGAGTTGAGGTGATAGACATGTAAAGAAGAACAATCTGGCCCTGGCCAGTGTGGCTCATTTGATTGGAACGTTGTCCCATACACAAAAGGGTGGCAGGATTGATTCCCAGTCAGGGCACATACCTAGATTGTAGATTCGATCCCTCTTCGGGGCAGCCTATTGATGTTTTTTCTCTCTCGCTGTACTGTCACTGTCACTCTCCCTCTCTCTAACATCAATGAAAAGCATATCTTTGGGTGAGAAGAAAAAAATCAAAGAACAATCTGGGTGAAATACATTGGCTTGGAGGAGAGTAATAGAAGAGACTGTCGGAGGTCAAGCTATGTAGGACTTTCCATGCCAGGATATTAGTAGCAGGAGAGGTATTTTACATAAGGAAATGTATACTCCGGTCATCTGATTCTAATTTTTATTTATTTTTTCTAAATTTTTTAAAATATATTTTATTGATTTTTTACAGAGAGGAAGGAAGAGGGATAGAGAGTTAGAAACATTAATGAGAGAGAAACATCAATCAGCTGCCTCCTGCACACCCCCTACTGGGGACGTGCCCACAACCAAGATACATGCCCTTGACCGGAATCGAACCTGGGACCTTTCAGTCCGCAGGCTGACGCTCTATCCACTGAGCCAAACCGGTTTCGGCTGATTCTAATTTTTAAAGAATAGTCTATTTTCCTTGTAAAAATGGGTTGTGTTTGGGGCAAGTGTGGAGGCAAGAGTCTTGCTAGGAAACTCTTGCAGGATGTAGTAGTTATAATCATCATCTGAGAGGAAGAGATGTAGGGAATTGCATCAACACAGGCCATGTTTTGTATTGAAGGGAAAGGACAGTGAATGATAGAGCTGAGGAAAGGAGACAATGCTGGAGCAGCTGGGAAGATAACAGTCTTTCCTGAGGTGAATCTGGATTCTGACTTTGACATTTTTTGAAATGGTTCTGGTAAAGGCCACTAATTCTCTTTTTAATTTTAAATTCAATTAAGAATTCTGAGTTCTTTTCAACCCCAGACCCTAATTAGCACACAAAAAATTACTCTCTCTTTTGGTTTTATTTATCTCAGTTTCCTTTAAGGATCTTCTGTTGCTGCTCATCACTTCAGTGTTGGGATTCTTTCCCCCAGAGTCTCTATATTCAATCTGCAGTTGTCTTCTGAATATCAATGCTGACAACTTCTCATGTGTGTTCCCAGCACAGATAATTCTACCAATATCCCAGAATGCCTACTAAATATCAACATTTTGAAGTGATAGAGGCATCTCAATGTGTATAAACACAAATTCTACTTTTCTATGTCCAAATAATTCTCTTTCTCTTTAATTTCTTATTTTAGGAATTTCTCCACCATCCATATGGGCTATGGTGAAATGAATAATTGATCTCAGATCCCTACTTCCCTGAATTAGTATTATGTTTACACACACCCTTGCCATAATTGGTGCAGTTACTTTAGCATTCCTTGACTTGCCATTTGCCAGATAACTTTTTTGGCCAATGCAATGGTGATATCCTATATAATAAAGAGGTAATATGCAAATTGACCCTCACACCATCACAAGATGGCGGCACGTATGGTGGAGGCTGGGTTCCCATAACACAAGATGACTGCGCCCACAGTGGAGGCGGGGTTCCCTTAACGAGCCTTAATGAGCCATAACGAGTGATCAACAGGGACCTGAGGCTTCCTGGTGCGGGGGACCTGAGGCTGTGCCCCCACCTGCCTGGCGGGGCTTGACAGGGGACCTCAAGGCACGCCCTTTGCCCGGCAGGGCTTAATGGGGGACCTGAGACCATGCCTCCTGCCCAGCAGGGCTTGACAGGGGACCTCAGGCCGCAGCCCCTGCCTGGCGGGGCTTGACAGGGGTGGGGCCGGCCGGGTCTGGGTCTTACGCGATTTTGAGGCACGGGTGGGTGGGGACTTGACTCTGGGTCCCACAGCGCAACCCAGACTGACAAGAGGAAGATTTTCATATACATTTTACTAATTTTCTTTAATCTCTGACACTTCTATCATAGAGAAAGGGCAAATAGCAATATTAAAATATTTTCTCTAATTAATTCCCTTTTAATGTGCATGAATTTTGTGCACCAGGCCACTAGTATATGATAAAATTACAGGCTTAAAAGGCCATTGGCTAATAAGAATATGCTTCAGGTGGATGTTTTCCCAAGTAGAATGAGAGACATGTGGAACAGACTTAGACCCAACCTGTAGTTTAGAGTCAATCCCTGTTATGCTCAGGCTACGGCAACAGATGTGTGACTAAGAAATAATTGTGTATTGCTGTGAACCAATGACATTTCGTGGCTGTTATGTCGCCAAGGACAACTCATGCAAGTCTCAAATTAGAGACTGGCTGCCATCCCTGACTCTTCTTCCTCTGTTGACAGTCACATGAAATAACATCTAAACCTTACTGCTTTGTTTTCTCAGTGACTCTTATAACTCTCACTGCCTTCCTGTGATCTAAGATCCCTTATCATCTCTTGGTTAATCTACTCTATATTTTATTATTGATTTCTTTGGCTTTATTACATTCGTATTTCAGTTCATTTTCTGCCTGAGCGCTAGAATGATCTTTTTTAAGAGGCAAACTGGTTCAGTCATTCTAGTGTTTACTGGTACAATTCTTCAAGGACCACCCATAGCAAACCATAAGTATAAAATCCAAATTATCACACACTGATCCTCATATTCTGGCCTTCCTCGAATTCGCCATGTTTATTTCATATACTTATCTCCATCCTTACTTTTCAGCAAAGTCATGCTCGTTTCTATTTTAAAGTTATTCTACATGTTCCTCACATCTTGATAGATTTTTACCCCAAAGGCATTTATCTGGCATATATAGTTTACATTTACTAATTCATCATTGATCAACTAGTATGTCTTTAAAATATGTTTTTATTGATTTTAGAGAGAGAGGACGAGAGAGGGATATAGAAACATCAATGATGTGAGAGAATCATAGATTGACTGCCTCCTGCACACTGCCTACTTGGAGCCCACAACCCAGGCATGTGCCCTGATCGGAAACCTAATCAGTGACCTCTTGGTTCATGGATCAATGCTCCAACCACTGAGCAACACAAGCCAACTAGTATATCTTTAAAGTCTCTTATCCCTGCTTATAATTGTTTGTTGCATAAGTATGTTTATTTATGTTTATGTGTGAGTATATTAGGTCTGTGTTCCCCCTCTCTCCCATATTTTCAAATTCTTTGAAAGTAGAAATGGTGTTTCTACATCAGGCTTCATACACACAGGTTACTTCAATTAGCCATTAACTGAGAACCTTAGATATGTTGGACAGTTAAAATGATGTAAATATCTCATTCAATAGGAGAATGAACTGAAGGTTTTAGGGGTAAATCAAGTGACTTTATAGGGTATTTGTTAAAAGCTTGAACTGGAACTTTGGATTACTGTCTTTCAGTTCAATTCTCTTTCACCTGTAGTTCACAGTCTGCTCTATTAATTAGCTTGAGAAATACCTGCTGTACTTTGTGAAATAGCCTAGAACAGTGGTCGGCAAGCTCATTAGTCAACAGAGCCAAATATCAACAGTGCAACGATTGAAATTTCTTTTGAGAGCCAAATTTTTTAAACTTAAACTTCTTCTAACACCACTTCTTCAAAATAGACTCACCCAGGCCATGGTATTTTGTGGAAGAGCCACACTCAAGGGGCCAAAGAGCCACATGTGGTGCAGTTTGCCAACCACTGGCCTAGAACTATAAAATTGTATGAGTTTGAGACTGTGATCATTTCCTTTGATGTTACTTCAAGGAAATCTCTTTACTATATCTCATGATAAAAGATGCATGTAAGAATACTTAAATAGCAGTGTCTCTTGGTGATCAAATGGTACTACAAAAAGAATTAATACTTTAAACGTTTTAGAGTAGCTTCATTCTTTTTACAATATATTTGAAATTATTGTTCTGACTCAATGGTAAACATAATGGTGATGATGGTGATATTATCATTACCATATTATATTCTTTAGAGCTTTATGCACTTACCAGTACCTTATTGATAATTGTTACATTGATCTTCACCACACTCTGAAAGACAGTGTCTGGATCAGAAAACTATGGTACATCTACACAATGGAATACTATGCTGCCATAAAAAAGAAGGAATTCTTACCATTTGCAGCAACCTGGATGGAACTGGAGGGCATTAGGCTAAGTGAAATAAGCCAGTCAATGAAAGAAAAATACCACATGATCTCACTCATTTGTGGATAATAAAGAATATTATAAACTGATGAATGAAATGATAGATACAGAGGCAGTAAAGCATCAGACTGTCAAATTATAGCGGGAAGGTTAGGGAGAGGTGGGGGAGATAAGAGATCAACCGAAGGACTAGTATGCATGCATATAAGCACAACCAATGGATGCAAGACATTGGGGGGTGAGGGCATGTATGGGAGTGGGGTGGGGGGGGGGCAATGGGAAGATATGTACACATGTAATACCTTAATTAAAAAAATGGAAAAAAAAGAAAGACAGTGTCAAATGGAACTTCACTTCCTTTTTTTCTGTAATTTGGTTTGCTTCTACAAAATTCCATTAATGGGCAATTATGACATATTTGAGTGAGTGCTGGGTTATAAAGATGGATTAAGGCATTATCCAAGATTTTAAGAAGTTGCTTATGTAGCAGAGGAGAGAGTATGAAATGTTTCTTTAAACTAAGCTCATAATATTTCTTTTAAAAATGCCATTGGGATTTTGATGGGGATTGCATTAAGTCTGTAAATTGCTTTGGGTAATATGCCAAATCCATCATTGGAAGAATCAACACGGAATTGTATGGAACCACAAAATACCCAAAATAGCCAAAGCAATCCTGAGAAAGAAATAATGAAGCCAGAGGCATCATACGCCCTGACTTTAAATTATATTACAAAGCAATAGTAATCAAAACAGCATGATATGGCAAAAGAGCAGATACATAGAGCAATGGAACAGAATTGAGAGCCCAGAAATAAAACCACATGTATATCAGCAAATAGTTTTTGATAAAGGAGCCAAAACATACAATGGAGAAAAGAATGCCTCTTCAATATATGGTGCTGGGAAAATTGGAAAGCAAAAGAATGAAACTAAACTACTATTTGTCCCCATGTACAAAAATTAACTTAAAATGGATCAAAGACCTAAATATAAGACCTGAAACAATAAATTACATAGAAGAAAACATAGGCACTAAACTATGTACCTTGGTCTTAGAAAAGAATTTATTAATTTGACCCAAAGGCAAGGGACGTAAAGGCAAAAATAAATGAATGGAACTGTATCAAATTAAAAGGCTTCTATACAACAGAAGAAACCACCCACAAAACAAAAAGACAACCAAATGAATGAAAGAACATATTTGCAAACAACAGCTCCAATAGGGGGTTCATATCCAGAATATATAAAGAACTCCTACACCTCAACACCAAACAAACAATTCGATTTTAAAAAGTACAGAGGATCTGAATAGACACTTCTCCCAAGAAGACATACAATGGCCAATAGGTATATGAAAAGATGCTCAACTTCACTAGCTGTTAGGGAAATGAAATTTAAAACTACAATGAGATAGGATCTCATACTTGTTAGAATGGCTATTACCAAAAAAAACAAGTAATAACAAATGTTGAAAAGGTTATGAAGAAAAAGGAACCTTTATTCACTGCTGGTGGGAATTTAAAGTAAAATAAGTCAGATAAAAATGTCAAGAACCATATAATTTTATTCATATGTGGGATATAAAACTGAAAGCAACAAATTAACAAGAAAAACAAACAAATAAAAACTCATAGACACAGACTACAAAATGGAGATTTGAGAGAGAAGGTGGGTGGGGGTATAGTAGAGTGTAAAGGGAGTTAAATATATGGTGGTGGAAGATTTGACTTTTGGTAGGGACCACAAAATGCAATATATAGATGGTATATCATTGAGTTGTACACTTAAAATCTATAAAATTTTATTAACCAATATCACCCCCATAATTTTAATTGAAAAAAAAGTTCATAATGCAATGTGAGATTATTTCAAATTGAAGTGATCAGGGATAATTTAATGGAAAAGGAAGCTTTGGAACTGGACTATGAAAATCTAAATGCGGCCTAAATGTGGCATGAGGACAGAAGGGCCTAGAATATGGAATTATCTTGTCCCTAACACATCTTCTGTTGCTACTTTGCTGAGAGTAGTTTAATAAATACAATTTATATTTAAATAATATCAATTATTTCAGATTTTCATTTTGTCTTATAAAAAAGCTGCTGTGTTATTTTTCTCCTTGGGAAGATTATTTCACAATACTAATCATGGTTTCTTTCAAATACACCATCAGAAATAATCTAGAATCTAATAATTGATAAGATTTGCCCATTCAGCATAAAATGGAATTACATCATCCTATTTGCTTCCTTTCTGAAGTACAGTGTTGGGGTGCAGAAAGCCTTTAGATCAATATTTCTGCCCCTGTCTGTACCTATCTAGATCTGAAGATATAATAAGTTGTTATTCACTGTCTTTAGATTTGCACTCAACTGTGGCTTTAGTGCATGTGTGTGGTGGGGAGGAGTGGGAGTATCTGTTATTTGGTTTGGTTTGTTGAGTTGTTTCTCCATATGGTCTTTCCATTAGGTGTTCTAAAGTTTAAATAGCAAATATATTCAATATGGACGCCTATGCAAGATTGTGATTTATTTGTGGCAATTTTTACCCTTTATTCATCAATTACTTTTTGATGATCTGCTATTCCCAGAATGTAGTACTGGTGAGTCAGAGAGAAATCTAGTTCCCGTATGGAAATGGCTTAGGTTTCATGTCAAACATCCAGAAAAGAGTGAACAGTCTGCTTGTTATTTTTCTCAAGGGGATAATAGCACAGTAAAAACTATGGCATGTCAGCTGCAAATTTTCATTTAGAAAATGCAATTCTTAACCAGGCTAACCTAATCTTGACATTATCAGAAGAATGGTTGTTTTATACTGCTGTTTAAGGAAAATGTTTCCGCTGGGTCTATTTATTGAACTTCATTGACTTTCTGCCTTGCCAAGACATTTGGAATCTAACTATCCAGAAGATAATTCTCTTTATATATACATTAAATGTGGATTTTCAACATTCTTTAAAACACTTAATATATGTTCTGAAATTCCATTTGAAAAACAAATCAGATGATATGAACTGGCTATGATTGAGTCCATGTTCTGAAATAATGATGTGAGATGGAAAATCAGCATTTTTAATTAGCTAGTTAGAGAGCTAATTTTGCAGTATGATATTTTAATGAAAACCTACAGCCTACTGATGATGAAAAAAAAACCTTTAGAGTAGGTTCAAATCTTGGCTCTGTTACTTATTATCTGTATAATCTAGGATATTTAAACCATTTAAGTTTCCAGAAGTTTCCTATATGCCCTCTGCCTCCACAATGACATAGTCTCCTTCATTACCAATATCCTCCCCCAGAGGGATACATTTGTTATCATTTATAAATCTTCACTGCCATATCATAATCACCCAGAGTCCATAGTTTACATTATGGTTCACTCTTGGTGTAGTAATTTCTATGGGTTTGGACAGACTTATAATATATATATCTATCATTATGATACCATACAAAATGTTTTCACTGCCCTAAAAATCATCTATGCTTTGCCTATTGATTTTTCCTTCTCTGACTCAACCCTGGCAAGTACTGATCTTCTTACAGTCTTGATAGTTTTGCCTTTTTGAAGATGTCATTTAGTTGGAATCATACAGTATGCAGCCTTACCCTCAGACTGCCTTTTTTCACTTAATCACATGCATTTAAGTTTCCTCCATGTCTGTTCTTGGCTTGGTAGCTTATTTCTTTTTTTTATTGAAGTATTACAAATAGTAGTACATATGTCTCCTTTTTTTTTTCCCCATTGACCTCCCCCGCCCCGGCCTCCCCTACCCCCCAGTACATGCCTTTACCTGCCCCCTCCCCCCCCCCCCAGTGTCTTGTATCCATTGGTTATGCTTATATGCATGCGTACAAGTCCTTCGGTTGATCTCTTACAGCACCCCCCCACAACCTCCCCTGCCTTCCTGCTGTAGTTTGACAGTCTGTTCAATGCTTCTTTGCCTCTGTATCTATTTTTCCCCATTTCTTTCCTTTAAAAAATCTTGCCTCTGCAGACTAGATATAAACATATAATAACAAAAAATGTTTGAGTCCCCGTTTCAATGTCAAACAGTTCCTTATGTGTACATGTCAGCAATGATATCTGGATGGTGGGCACATGGTGGCAATGCAGGTCCGACCCTCTCTGGTTTGGTCCTAGGCAACCTGCTGCAACGCACAGCTGCTGACTGCTAGCGTGGCAAGGCATCGTCAGCGTCTCCCATCTCTGGACTGTTTCTCCTCTTGTCTTCGTGGTTGGAGCAGACCTGTCAATTCCTCTCGGTTGCAGGAATCTACATGGTCTTGGAGTTGTTTTCTGAAAATATACAAACACATTCTCGACCAAAAGTTAATAAAGGAATCTTTTCTATATAATTGATTTGGGATCCTTTTTATTTTTGCCCAAACGATTTTCCTTTGTCTTATTTAGACACCATGTGTGTTTTTCATGGGTGTCTTGCTGTTAGCATTACAAATGAAAATTAATTTTGTAAAGTAAAAATTTTCTAGATGTAATTTACTTATAGGATATTTTTCCTTACATGATATTACCCTAGTATCCCCCCTTTTTTTAATTAATGGAGGCTTTTGTAAATCTTATAATGCAGTCTTGATAACTTTAAATTTTAATTTTTTTGCACAAAAATATGACTGCTTTAGGTTCATTGCATGTTCAGGAATTTTACCATGAGATGAACTACCAATAGAAATTTTAGTTGCCACTTTAGGAACAGCTTTTTGTCCAGTACAATTAAATTTTCTTGAATTAGTGCTGAATTACTATTGTGTGGGCATACCACAGTTTACTTATCCACTAACCTATTGAAGGACATCTTGATTGCTTCCAACTTTTTAAAAAAATATATTTTATTGATGTTTTACAGAGCGGAAGGGAGAGGGAGAGAGAGTTAGAAACATCGATGAGAGAGAAACATCAATCAGCTGCTTCCTGCACACCTCCTACTGGGATGTGCCCATAACCGAGGTACATGCCCTTGACTGGAATTGAACCTGGGACCATTGAGTCCACAGGCTGACATTCTATCCACTGAGCCAAACCGGTTAGGGTTCGATTGCTTCCAACTTTTGCCAATTATAGATAAAGCTGCTCTACACATGCATGTGTGGATTTTTGTGTGGTAATTGCTAGGTTAGTGGTAGTTCAGTTTTGTAAGAAACTGCCAAACTGTCTTCCAAAGTCCTTTACTTTTTTATAGGTGACTTTATGGCATCATTTGATTTTTCGAAATAATCCTGAAGTTAATTTGCAGTTGTGAAGAATGTGATATCTTCTTTTTCGCCTTGTTCCATATATTTTTTTCTCACTATAATGCTAAGAGGATTTACTTCCACCACCCACTCAAATTGAAAGGCCAGTCATTTGTATTTCATAAACAAAGCATTACTCTTTTTAACTTCTCTTACATTATCATCTTCTTTCTTGCTTTTCCCTTTAGTTCTTGTCTAATGATTTTATTAGACTCACAACTCTGAGGACCAGCTTCTAAAATTGTCATCTTAAATTAGAAATATGTTTTATAACAGTCTATCCAAGTATTTAAAAAATGCAATGACATGAGAATTTGAAGAAAAGAAAATTTGACAATGGCTAACAATGATTGGATTTGTTCTTGACAATGCTGAAAATTTGAATTTTTGTTTTTATTATCATTTTTACCTACTTGTATTCCTAGAGGTGGAGAGTAGTCTTGGAAGTAATTATAATTTTATACATTTTGCACTTGTATTTTGTCAGTTTATCATAAATTAAAGTCTATTTAATGACAATTTTTTCACACTTTTGTGCTTTTAATGATGATTTCCCTGTTTAAAGTGACTTCCCAATATAGTGCTGAAATGCCATCTGGTATTTCTAGTTCACGGAAGCACTGATGTGTCTCCTGAAGGAAATATATGTGTTTGATAAACTTCATTCAAGCATGAATGAGTTATAATCCTATTGACATGAGTTCGTAAAGGAATCAATTATATAACATATCCTATATAATAAAAGAGAAACATGTATATTGACTGTACCTCCACTAAGCTCACCAGCCAATAAGGAGTGAGTATTCAAATTAACCCGACAAAGATGGCAGGTTAATTTGCATACACAGGCGCTGAGCGGCCTGGGGCCTGGGAACATCCTCGGGACCCAGGTCGCTCCTAGCCTGTAGGCCCGCACATAGGCCCTGAGCGGCCAGAGTCCCAGAATACGCCCGGCCACTCCGGGCCTACCAGCTCAGGTGCCAAGCAGCTGGGGGTAAGGCGGTCGCTTGCACTTGCACCTGCGCCAAGCAGCAGCCCGGCGACCACAACACAGGGCTGGCTGCCAGCCTCGGGGGCGTGCCCCACCCCTGGGCTGCAGAGGAAACACCTTTTCTTTTTTTAAAAAATATATTTTATTGAGTTTTTTACAGAGAAGAGGGGAAAGGGATACACAGTCAGAAACATCGATGAGAGAGAAACATCAATCAGCTGCCTCCTTCACACTCCCCACTGGGTATGTGCCCCCAACCAAGGTACATGCCCTTAACAGGAATCAAACCTGGGACCCTTCAGTCTGCAGGCTGACACTCTATCCACTGAGCCAAACCAGTTCGAACATAAACACCTTTTCTGACTCTCATTAGCTAAGCTCCCTGTACGCTGCCACTTGCAGTCTTTTTGGTAACTTGGGTTAAAAGAATCCAAGAAGGTGATCTAGGGTTTTTCCACCACACTCCTGGAGGAAAAAACGAAGGTCCACTGCTAGAGGGGCTAAGAAATGTCTTATCCTGCCCTAGCCGGTTTGGCTCAGTGGGTAGAGCCTTGGCCTGCTGACCGCAGGTTCTGGGTTTGATTCTGATCAAGGGCATGTACCTAGGTTGCAGGCTCCACCCTGGCTGGGGCTCAGGTCAGGGCTCATGCAGGAGGCAGTCAATCAAAGTGTCCCTCTCACATTGATGTTTCTCTCTGTCTCTCCCTCTCTCTTCCACGCTCTCTAAAAATCAATGGAAACATATCCTCAGGTGAGGATAAATAAAAAAAGAAAGAAATGTCATATCCTATGAGAGACACATCTTGAAAATGCCTAAAGAAAGTAGTCATTTTTTCATGGTGAAGGGACTGGAGTTTGTGTTGATGAAAACACCTTGGCAGCTGTGGTGGCTGGCAGTGGCTGCAGCAGTGGGTGATGGGGCTGGCTCCTTCCCCTGATCAGCCTGGTTGCCTCCCGCAGAGGGAGGCCAGACTGAGGCTTAGCAGGCCTAAACCATCAGTAGGACATCCCCTGAGGGCTCCCAGTCTGTGAGAGGGGGCAGGCTGGGCTGAGGGGCCCTCCTCCCCCCGTGCATGAATTTCATGCTCCCAGACCCTAGTAAAATATATAAATACTAAAGGCCTGGTGCATAAAAATCCAGGACTACTGGCTCCTAACTGCTCACCTGCTGCCTGCCTGATTGCCCCTAAATGCCCCCCCTGCTGGCCTGGTTGCTCCCAACTGCCCCCCCCCACCGGCCTGGTTGCCCCTAACTGCCCCCACCCGCCAGCCTGGTCACCCCCAACTGCCCCCTCCGCCAACCTGGTCACCCCTTACTGTCCCCCCTGCCAGCCTGGTCACCCCCAACTGCCCCGCCCCCCACGCTAGCCTAGTCACCCTAACTGCTCCCCCTGAGGGCCTGGTCACCCCACGCAGCCTGCTGTTCAGTCATTTGGTCACCCTTCACTAACCCCCCTGCCAACCTGATCACCCCACGCAGCCTGCTGCTCAGTTGTTTGGTCGCCTCTCACTAACACCCCTGCCAGCCCAGTCGCCCCACACAGCCTGCAGCTCGGTTGTTTGGGCACCCCTCACTACCCCCCCTGCCAGCCTGGTCACCCCACACGGCCTGCTGCTCAGTCATTTGGTTGCCCCTCACTAACCCCCCTGCCGGCCTGGTCACCCAACGCAGCCTGTTCGGACTGCAATGGTCGCTTAGGCTTTTATAAGTATAGATATATCAAATATGTATAATCTAATACAATTTCTTTGATTATAAACAACTGTAAAAGAGGGTTATGTATTGATCAGTTGAGGAAAATACGACCAGACGTTTTCCACAGCCTACCCTATATTTCCACTGGGAACAGTAATTTACTGTTCACTAATTCCGGGTTTATGATGACTTGAGAGAACATGACTATTGCAAATAATGAGAATTGACTGTATGTAACTTATTTAGTTTTGAACATATTTATGTAACTAAGTGTACTCCGTATATAACTGTTTAAATATATAAACACACATGTCAGTGTAATTTTCAAAATCTCCCTAGGTGTGCTACCAATGTTTGAGGACCAGGGTTTATTAGAATATGGAGTTTAGGGAAAGAAGACTAAGTAGTTTAGATTCAATTGGATAATAAATGCGGCCTAGAATTATTTTTTACTTTCTCCTAAAATAGCAATTCTGGTAATGGAGTCAATTTATTATTTTAATAATAAAAATTTTATGGAATTTAAACAGCCTTCATACCCACACTTTCCTTTATATACCTGGGGCTTTCTTATTCCTACTCATTGCTATATCTTTTCCAACTCATTTCCCATCGTTTTTGCCTCAGCTGGATTTTGTTTGCTAATAGTAGCTGCTCACATTATGTCTTAAGCTAAGAAGTAATGATACCAGCAGGGAAAATGGAGAGTAGCCATGCCACAGCATGCCACATCTAGAGTTTATTGTCTTCTTAGAAAAGAGTTAGCAATGCAGTGTGCCTTGCTCAGAGACTCAGGAAGCTCAGCTCTTCAGTACACCTGTACCTCACAGCAGGACCAAATTTTTATTTACCATATTTAAGAGGTTGCCTTCTGTCTCATTTATTTTTATTATTTTCTATTTCCCACAGACAATCGAGTAGAACAGGTAGGTAGATATTCATTCAGTTATTCATTCAGTAGTTATGGACTGCCAACTGTTTGCCAGGACACTGTGTGAGAGAATGGAACACATGGCAATACTTCTGCTCAAGGAGCTTTCAATTTTGAGTAGGAAAAAGAGGAATAAAGGAAGTTAATAAATTAGATAATTGCATTTAATTATGCCCAGTTTGTAAAAAGCCTTGGATATCAGGCAAATGAGTGTAGTTTTTATTCCTATATCTCTGGAAGCTTTTAAGAAAGGAAGTGACATGATCAGAGTTGTGCATTAAGGCATTTTTACATTGGTACTGAAAGGAGAGTTGGAGGAAGCAAGAGACTAGGGAGACCTCCAAGTGGCTATTGCAAGTTTCAAGAGGACTGAACATCACAGGTGAAATGAGAATGAAAGAGAAGGATAGAAGCAGTGATGTTGGAGGTAGAAGTAAAAACATAGTATCTGCTTTAAATATAAGAGGACTGAGTGACTTTTTCAATATGGTGCATGAAGTATTGAAATTTGACAGGAAAATAATGGGAGAATTGAAGAATGCTTTCATTTTTTCTCTTTTTAAATGTATTTATTTTTATTGAATTTTGGGGTGACATTGGTTAATAAATTTATATAGTTTTATGGTATACAGTTCTATAATACATCATTTGTATATTGTATTGTGTGTTTACCACTCCAAGTCAAGTCTTTTTCTATCACCATTTATTCCCTCATTATCTCTTCTACCTTCCCCCATACCCCCTTCCCTCTGACAATCACCATACTGCTGTCTGTGTCCATGAGTCTTTCTTTTTTAAAGTTCTGAGATTAAGAAGATGGTAATTCTGTTCTCCAAATAAATTATGAAGTTTTCTCTTTGTATCTATTTTCATGAACAGAATTTGTATAATTTCCCTCTAAATGTTAGATAGACTTCATCAGAAATGCAAAGCTAATTCAACGTTCAAAAATTAAATAATTCAAAAATTAATGTAATCCATTATATCAACAGGCAAAAGAAACGTTCTATGATCATATAAGTAGCTGCAAAAATATTTTTAAAATAGACCAAATCCAGCATATATCCATGACTAAAAACTCTCAGCAAACTGGAAATATAGAGGAATGTCTTCAACTTGATAAAGAACATTTTATTTACAAAAACAAAATAAAATATTTCAGTGCTTTAACCCTAAGATTGGGAAAAAGACAAGGATGTCTCCTCTCAACACTTCTATTCAACATCATCTGGACGTTCCAACTAAATGCAATAAGAAAGTCAGAAAAAAAAATGTACAGGTTATGTTAGAAAAAATAAAACTGTTAGTCCACAGATGATGTGATTGTCTATGTAGAAAGTAGAAAGAATTACACACACACACACACACACACACACACACACACACACACGCACACACACACACACTCCTGGAACTAATAAGTGACTACATCAGGGTTATAGAATAAAAAGTTAATGTACAAAAGACAATTGCTTTCCTATGTACCAACAATAAACACTTAGAATTTGGAATTAAAGACACAATACCATTTTCATTAGCACCAAAAATTAAATGTTTAGATATTAATCTAACGAAATATGTATAAGATCTATTTGTGAAAAACTATAAAGCTCTGATGAAAGAAATCAAAGATCTAGATAAATGGGGAAACATTTTATTTCATGGTTATGAAGACAACATTAAGATGTCCATTCTTTCCAACTTGGTGTGCCAATTAAATTATATTTCAATTAAAATTATAGCAAGTTATTTTGTAAATATTGACAACTGATTCTAAAGATTATGTAGAAAACCAAAAGTCAAAGGACTGATATTATGTTTCCAAGACTTAACAGTAAAGATACTTAATCAGGAAAGCATGGTATTGATGAAAGAATAGACACGTGGTTTAATGGGAATATTTCTCTAGGCTATTAGAGAGAAAATCACAAAATATAGTGAATTGCTTTTTTGCAAAGGAGCAATAGCAATTCAATGGAGAAAGGATAGTCTTTTAAACAAAGGATGCTGGATCAACTGGACATCCAGCATTCACATGCAAAACAACAATCTAACCACATATTTCACATATTAGACATGAAATAACTGAAACTGTATCATACACCTAAATGTCAATGCAAAAGTACAAGATTAATGAAAGATAACATATCATTAAATCTAGGTGACCTTGAATTTGATGTTGAGTTTTTAGATATGACATCATGAGTATAATTCATGAAAAAATATCATAAATTGGGACTTCATAAAGATTAAATATGTTTGCTCTATGAAATACACTTAAGAGAATACAAAGACATATTGGTAAAAAATAATAACCAAAAAATTCTGATATAGGACTTGTACTTAAAATATACAAAGAACACTTAAAACTCAAGAAAACAAGTAACACAACTTTTAAAATGGGGCATAAGATCTAAACAGACACCTCACTATGAAGATGAACAGGTAGCAGACAGCATAGGGAAAGTTGCTCATTAAGGAATTGCAAAGTGAAACATTGGGATACCACTGTTCTATTAAAATGACTTAAACCCAAAAACTGATCAAATGATAATGAAGATCTAGAGCAATAAGAACTCTCGTTTACTGCTGGAGAGAATGAAAAATCATATAGACACTTTGGAGGACAGTTTGGAAGCTTTTTACAAAACTAAATATACTCTTATCATAAGATCTAGCACTTTCAGGTATTTATGCAAGTGCATTTAAAAGTTTTGTTCACACAAAAACTTGCCCACAAATGTTTATAGCAGCTAGAGGCCTGTTGCACGAATTCATGCATGGGTGGGGTCCCTCGGCCTGGCCAGCAATAGGGGCCAATTAGGGCCAGCTGGCCGGGGGGAGGGTCCGCAAGAGGTTGGCTCAGCCTTGGGCAAACTACGGCCCGCAGGCCGGATCTGGCTGTTCTATCCAGTTCTCTTGCTCTCCCCTCCACTCCTTTACTTTGAATTTATA
This sequence comes from Plecotus auritus, assembly GCF_963455305.1. Taxonomy (NCBI): domain Eukaryota; kingdom Metazoa; phylum Chordata; class Mammalia; order Chiroptera; family Vespertilionidae; genus Plecotus; species Plecotus auritus. The sequence goes on along the minus strand of NC_137774.1, from coordinate 102,711,215 downwards.
TTAGTTTACACAAACACTCCATCCATGCTTTTGTTCCGGCCCTCTGGTCCAGTTTAAGAACCCATTGTGGCCCTCGAGTCAAAAAGTTTGCCCACCCCTGGGTTGGCTGGTGCAGGAGGTTGGCTGTGGGAGCACACTAACCACCACGGGGCAGCTCCTGCATTGAGCATCTGCCCCCTGGTGATCAGTGTGCATCATAGCTACTGGCCAGTCATCTGGTCATTCAGTTGTCTGGTTGTAAAGGTCGCTTAGGCTTTTATATGTATAGATTGGCCAAACTGGTAGAAACCAACATGTCTTTCTTTAGGTGAGTGGATAAGCTAACTGTAGCTCATCCACACATAGGAATATTATTCAGAAAATTTAAAAAAAGAGCTATCAAGACATAGAAGAACTTTAAATATAAATTGCAAAATAAAAGAAGGCAGTATGAAAAGACTACATACTATATGATTCCAACTATATGTCATTCTGGAGAAGGCAAAATTATAGAGACAGTAAAGAAAAAATTGATGGTGGTCAGGGCTGCGGGGAAATGGAGGAGGGAGAATAGCTTGAGCAGGAAGGGTTTGAGGGCAGTGAAACTATTCTGTATGATACTGTAATGGTGCATACATAATATTATGTATTTGTTAAAATTTATAGTAATCCAACACAAAGAGAATCCTAATGTAAACTGTCGACTTAAGTTAAAAAAAATACACACGCATCCATATTAGTGTTGCGTCAGTATTGGTTCATTAGTTGCAACAAACACACTGCAATAATGCAAGATTGTAATAATAGAGATAGCTGTGAGAGGTGAACTGTGGCATATGGAAACTCTCAGTACCATCATCTCAATTTTCTGTAAATCTAAGATTGCTCTAAGAAAATAAAATATATTAAAATGTTAAGAGTGAACATTAGGTATCTAATAAAAATAATCCTGTTCCATCGTACCATCTGGGGTTAAATAATGAAATCTAGTCTTGAAAACGATCATCACCAGGCACTATATAGAAATACTGAAATAACTGATGAATATGTATAAAAGAATTCATTGGGATAAGGTTTGACTGCAGTGGCCCTTGAGTTGTAGAAAGTATTTTGAGTAGGACTGAGGAGGAGAGAGATCTGTGATTGCAGGAGGGAAAATTGTGTATTGATTGAGTCATGAATATGGTGTGGCACAATGAGGAAGGAGGCAGCAGCACATGATACAGGTAAAATGTTTGAAAACTAATTTAGGTCAAGATTATGGAAAACTTTCGATGTCAGAGGAGCTGTTTACCCAATCATGTTGGCACAGCAATTATATGAACAAAGTAGTATTTAGGGATTAAGTAATATCAATGGGAATGCTTTTAATCCAATGTCTGGCATATTGTAGGGACTTTATAAATAATAAATTTCCTTTGCTTTCAGGTAATTATCATGATGGTTAGAGTCACCCTCAATCAACATTAGCATTTTATCTCTAAGTTTGTTAGTCAATACCTCATAAACATCAATTATTGGGGGTCAAAATATATTTAGTACCCTCAATTCAAATTATTTAATAATATATTTTCTTCCTTAATTTATGATGCTAACAATGTATATAACATATTCTTATTTTTATTACAAGCTTCTAAAAGGTAGACTGTTATAGTTTTATCACTTAAGATAAAACTGCTTATATACTTAATGATTTTTAATTAAATATCAATTAAGTATTAAAGGAATCATTGAGGTACAATTGATATTAGAACCCAAATTTATGAATTAAAATGCTCTGTAACTTGATTGCCCTATGCTGCCTTTCACTTTCTTTATTTTTCTTTTCTTTCTTTATTTCACATATTTTTATTGATTTCAGAAAGGAAGGGAGAGGGAGAGAGAGAGAAAGAGATAGAAACATCAATGATGAGAGAGAATCATTGATTGGATGCCTCTTGCATGCCCTCGCCCCTGGGGATCGAGCCCACAACCCAGGCATGTACCCTTGACCAGAATCGAACCTGGGACCCGTCAGTCCACAGGCCGATGTTCTATCCACTGAGCCAAACGGGCTAGGGCTGCCTTTCACTTTTTAAAAAACCAAGTTATTTTCATTTTCCAAGAGAGTGAGGGTGTGATTGATTATTCTTTGGAAGTGCCATTAGTTGAAAAAAAAAAACAACATATTTAGCAGACATGTGTAGAGGATTTTCATATACAAATTAAAATATATTCATTAGGTCCTTTTTAAAAATACAATTTAATTTCCACAGAACCTTTTGACATTATTTGAACATTTAATAAATATCAATAGAGAATGATCCAAAAAACTAGTCCAATGTCATTGTAATGATCTACAATGCCAGCCAGCCCCAGAGATGAGGAAGTAGGGAGGCCTCATGTAATGAGGCAAGAGCCCTAAGATGGTAATACAGTGGCATGACCAGGGAAATGTAATTAGTGAAAGAACAAAGCTTCTGTGAGTATCTGATTGCTAATTAACCTATTCACAGTTAAATCAGGAAGAAGCAAAACATATGGGAAAAGAGGCTTTTGTGTATTCAAGGGGACTGTTCAGACTGCCATTTCTAGTTTTCATTTCTGTAAAATTTCATTGTTTAGCTTAAAATCTGAACTGACTACTTTCAATGTATAAAATTCAATATTAAAACTTTAACTTCTAAAATTTTTCAAGATTTGTCCAACTTAATTCCACAATATTTGCTTTTTGGTACATTAAAGGCTTTTTTGCTTAAAAAACATACTGTCAGCCAAAACCGGTTTGGCTAAGTGGATAGAGCGTCGGCCTGCAGACTGAAAGGTCCCAGGTTCGATTCCGGTCAAGGGCACGTACCTTGGTTGCGGGCACATCCCCAGTAGGGGGTGTGCAGGAGGCAGCTGATCGATGTTTCTCTCTCATCGATGTTTCTAGCTCTCTATCCCTCTCCTCTCTCTTCCTCTTTGTAAAAAATTAATAAAATATATTTAAAAACAAAAACAAAAACAAAAAAAACATACTGTCAGAATGCACTACTCACCATCACCCACATCCTTCACTGTTGTTCTGAGATTTAATTAATTACTTAATTTAATTCATTAGAGATTTAAAACCCAACAAAAGTAAATCACTTAAAATAATCGCAGTTGCCCTAGTCAATAATATACTAATAACTACGTATGGTGTCAGATGGGTGAGAGATTTATTAAGAGGATCACTTAGTAAGTTATATGTCAAATCACTGGGGTGTACTCCTGAAACTAATATAATATTGTATGTCATACGTAATTAAAAAATAAAAAATGATTTAAAAATAAAAGAAATGTAATATCTATTAAAGATAATCATTATATGAAAATTACAAATACATGTTTAAAAATCAGCTTATAGTTATACACCTTCACTAAACCCTTGACTATGTAATCACAGGAATCAGCCTTCTCGGTTCTCTCTCTGTCACCAATGTTGTCAGTGTAGGGGTAGCCCTGTCATCATATGTGACTCAGGCTATTTATGCAGAACAAAAGGGTAAAGAACTTCAAGAAATCTGCATGAATCAAAGTGCTAAAATAGTTTTGGTCCAGTCCTTCAGACCCAGACTTTAGAAGATCTGGGGAGAACAAAAATATACTACAGAGTTTCAATATTCCTCCATAACATTGCATACATAATATTACAAACTAAACAAAGCTAAATTCCCAGCTTGCCATTATTTCCCATCAGCATTGCCCTAGGACCGTGGTCGGCAAACTGTGGCTCGCGAGCCACATGCAGCTCTTTGGCCCCTTGAGTGTGGCTCTTCCACAAAATACCACGGCCTGGGTGAGTCTATTTTGAAGAAGTGGCATTAGAAGAAGTGTAAGTTTAAAAAATTTGGCTCTCAAAAGAAATTTTAATCATTGTACTGTTGATATTTGGCTCTGTTGACTAATGAGTTTGCCAACCACTGCCCTAGGAAATTTGAAAGAGGTTTCATGTTAACCTAACAGGATCTTCCCATAAAAATACAAAGTCTCATAAAATAAAAGGTGAGAGAATTCCAATAAATTATTATTTGATTTGAAGATTACATTTCCCTGATACAGTAAGGGGTTTCATTGTACTGTAACAGAAGTTGAAAAGCTAGAGGTAGAAATGCCATTCTAGTTTGCATAACCCAGAAAAGAAGGTCTGTCACATACACTCCAAATATATCACTGAATATATTATTAAAATTCCTGTACCTTCTCATCCCTTTCCCCAACAAATTAGAAGGTTTTTCTATGTTAAAGAGCTTAAAAGTAGCCTACATGTAAAGTCTTGATTATATTATGGAAGATAGAGAAAACAGAAAGAGTTAACCAATTTTCCAGAAAGTGTTTGTAATTGAATAATAAAATGAAGATATATTTGATTCAGTCATGAGACATGAAGATTCAGAGATGGTTTGGGTATCCCTGAGGTATTTTTCAGTATGATGTGAATAAATTTAAAGACTTCTGAAGAAGTTCTTTTTTCCAAGACATTTTTGTGTGTTGTGGAATGAGCGGCAGCCCACAATCTGTGGCAAGCAGTTCTCTAACTTAAGCGTGTGTTTAGAATAAGGCTGAGGGCTTGTGGAAACACTGATTGCTGGGCCTCAGTCTCAGAGGTTTTAATTCTTAGCATGGGGCCAAAGAATTTTCATTTCTAGCACATACCCCGGTGATGCTAATACAGCTGGTCTGGGGCCCTCATTTGAGGAACCCTAACTGCTTTACATCAAGTTCAGTCTATTGCACAGCCACAGACTTAACCAAATAATTTAAAAGTCGTGTCCCATCTTCTAGATACCATTTCAGAAAACCTTTCTGAGAATTTCTTGAATTCTAAATCAACTATCTGGATTTTTTTTTCTGTATCTCCTTGGAGTATAAATCCAAATAATGTGGTTGCTAAATATCTTTCCTTTTATTTTATTTTTATCATGTTCTCTCCCTCTACCCAGGTTGTTAAGTGTTTGAAATTGTTAAAAAATATTCAATAATTAAGTTCAGTGCTCTTGGCACCAACAGAAATCGAATATTATTAGAAATTATAGTTTTTAAAAAGAAATAAAGGTAATATTTTTACATTAAATTTAAGATAATTACCACTTCCATACCTCAAATTAGTGAAATTTCATGCTTATGTATAAAATGTATTACAAATTAAAAACCTCGTTTTTGTATCTGTGCCTGTTTCATATAAACAGTTTCTTTCAAAACTTAAAAATTAGACTAGATTATGTCAACATTTCTGAAAGAAAAGGGCAATTTACCTCCTCCTCCAAAAAAAGAAAAAGATAAAATAGAGCAAAAATGCTGAGGTTTCTCCTAATACTCATTCAAAACCCTTATAAATGTATACTTTATTAAAGGTGGTGATGCATGGGCTGAACTTATTATTTAAGGTAGGCAAAGGTATTTTATGTTTATACTGGAGGCCTGGTGCACAAAATTCCTGCACGGGGGAGGGGGGTGTCCCTCAGCGTGGCGTGGGCCTCCCTCTGTGGGGTGATTACTGGCCAGCCCACACACCTACTACAGTGTTGCCAGCTGGGTGGCCTGGGCCTCCCTCTGTAGGGGCAATCGTGGGGTGATGGCAGCACCACCGCGCCCCCCCCCCCCCCCCGACCAATCACATCGCACCCTCCTTGGCTGGCTTGTTGCCAGTGCATATCATAGCGTGGTCATCCAGAAGGTCATCGGGAAGGTCGTTCTGCTGTTCAGTTGTTCAGTCGATTTGCATATTACACTTTTATTATTATAGATAAATTAAGATGTCTTTAAATATGTCTACTTGAATTATTATCTCCTCCCATTCCTAAATGTGTTTACCAAGTATTCACCACACCCTTTTTTTCCTTTATATGTCTTAATCTTTTATATTATCTGACTTCTAACCATTTAATCTTTGCAAAAAATGCATAGTTCTGTATTATTTTATCAATGTATATATGCATATGTCATAATTTTCCCATCTATTTTTAGAAGGTAAAAATTTGTTATGATAAAGATATTTTCTTTAAATGCAGTATGTACCACATGACTTCCAGATGCTTAAGGTACTTAATAACCTTTACATCACATCACTGATGTCATTATCATCAATCACTAACACTGTTCTCAGCCCTGATTCAATTAGACCTAGATTGAAGAAGGATCTTCTCTTATGCCTCTGGTTGCTGTTCAACCCTGATGGCTTCCCTTTTTAAAATAACATCTGCTCTCCTTCAAGTAATTTTTATGCAGCTCTCATGCCCCTAATGCTGGTACTTTCAGATTAGTGACAGAGAAGTTAATTGAAACAAGCTATCACTTACTGATGAAAGTAAGTGTTGGGTTCAGCTTGAGAATGCTAAGCTGTTTCCACATGACTGACCAGTGTTGCACAAATGTAAATCATCACTGAAATATGGTCATTCTCCTAATCACCTAATGGTTCTCTTGCTTATATATAGACAGATGCACACAGGGCAGTCCATTATTTTTAGAAAGGTCATTCAATAGTCATTGGAGTCAGGTAAATGAGGATTATACTGTCCTTCTCAACACCATAAACTTACCTGCTAATATACACCCTGCAGTTATAGAGTAGAAATATAAAGTACAAAATGAATTTCAATGAAAAGTAAATCTACAGCGGTCTATAACCAGAAACACCATTTGTGCCTTTGGAAAGCTGCAATGTTTTCAAACCTGAATGATCTATTGAATTTTCATCTGTGGAGTGCTTTGTTCCAATTGAATTTTATATGGCAGTATTTTGTAGAAAAGAGACAAAAGCATGTGGTGTATGAATGAAGCCAGGTTGGGGAGGTTGGTGGGTTGAACCTGCTTTTCACTCATGCAGCTCCATAGGGATCTCCACAGTGAGCTCAGAGATCTGAAAGCAGCATGAAAACCACTGTATTTGAACGTTAATCCATGGGCTGCTTTTTCTCCGAGCATTTATGACCATATAACACACTATGTAAAATATTTTATTTTTTACTTACTGATTATTTACAGTGGCATCTCAGTTGTATGAGGGTAGGGATTTTTTTTTTAAAATGTATTTTTATTGATTTCAGAGAGGAAGGGAGAAAGAGATAGAAACATTAATGATGAGCGAGAATCACTGATTGTCTGCCTCCTGCACACCCCATACTGGGGACTGAGCCCATAACCCGGGCATGTGCCCTGACTGGGAATCAAACCGTGACCTCCTGGTTCATAGGTCAATGCTCAACTACTGAGTCACGTGGACTGGGCAGGGGAGGGACTTGATACATAGTAGGTAATCAATAAATATTTGTTTAGTAAATGTTTACTAATTATTAGAGTGAAAGAACAATGATAGGTCCCAGGATTATAAATTATAAAAAATAGGGCATAGTCAGTGACCCAAAGAACACATAAGGTAGTTAAAGCAGATAAAATATGCACAAGAAAACATTTAAAAAAAGAAAGCCAGTACAAATGGATATCTTTCCAATGGGACAGGAGCTGTTTGCTAGTGTATTTCAGATGAGGGGGAACTGGATTAAATAGATCAAAAGATTCATGGGGGAAAATGATTAAATGTGTGGCCTTAAATAATTGTCTTAAATTTTGGGCCTCATTTTTTTCACACAAAATCAGGTTTTTCTAGCTAAAGATTATTAAGATTCCTGTGAGTTTTAAGCAAAATCAAGGTTTTGAATGGATGGTATAAATCTGAAATAGGAGATAATCTCTCTGCAAATTTGCCTTGTGAACTTAAGTAAGGCTATTTTGAGCTCAGTACTACACTACATTATGGCATGGATACAGTTTCAATTTGATTAAATTAAACTGAAGTTAAAGGAAATTTATCAGAAGTAGAATTAATTATAAAATGTTTTTCTGACTCAGTGTGCATAGAAATTCATAACGGGCAACTGAAGCAATACCTTAGATGAAAAAACATAGTTTTGCATTGCACAGAGGTATAGCTGTGGGCAAGTGTTAGGTGCAGTTAATCAAATAGAGCTTACCTTCTGTTTTCTGTGAGTAAACCTCTTTTATGTGTGACTAATAAAGATACAGAAAAGTGTACACAACCAAGTTTGCAGTGTAATGAAATTTTACACAGTGAACATACTGACCTCATACACCATTAGGCAGAAACTATTTTTACTTTCAGCATAATTTTGCTTGTTTTTGAACTTCCAGTAGATGGAATCATACATTACGTTCTATTTTCTTCCTCTTACTTAACATTATGCTCATGAGATTTATAACATGTGCAATTGTAATGACTGACATTTTAGGACTTAAATAAACTTAATGTTTTCTATCAATTCTTTTTTTCTCATGCTTGACTTCTTGTTGAGTGATCAAGTGTTTTAAAAGTTAGTGTTCTTTTTATTATTTTAATTATCTTTCTTTTATATTCATTGATGATTTAACCTGAAATCATAGCCTTAAATGCATCTCTTTATATATCTTTTTAAATTATTGAGGGTCTAAATATCTTTTGATAATGTGATCTACATAATTTGATATCATATTTCAATTAAAATGGAGAAAGTTTTAAAATAAGAATACACAAGCACCTTAGTCACTGGAGCAGTGATGATGTCATGTTATATTACCTCTGCAAAACTTCACTGTATACATGTGTGAAAATGAGAGCAAAAAAAAAAAAATCAAATAATAGCTTAACATTTGCATGAAAATAATTGTTACTGCACAGATCTCCTGAGAACTGTGACCTTTGAGTTTCAACGTGAATACTTAATTATTTGGAATCTACTGTGATTTAGTAATTTCTGCCCTTGGTTGTAGGCTGGATTTAGTAACTCACTTTTAAGAAATAGAATGCAGCCAAAGTAATAGGATGGCATTTTGAATGTTAAGTTATAAAAAGAATAGTGGGCACTCTCTAGAATCACAGGCTCTGAGGAAGCCAGTTGTCATGTAAAGCACCCCTGTGGAGAAGACCATGTGCAGAGCTCCTGAGCAGATGCCATCTCAATTGAGCTCAATCTTGAGCAGCCTCATGAGAGACCCTGAGTTGGAATCATCCAGCTAAGCTCTCCCACTTCTTTTATTTTCTCTAATTGCTTTGTTTTGAATTATTTCATGTTTTAAATTATACTTGATTTTCATCGACTAATGTGTTACTTATTAATTATTCTACTAATTTCTTAGCATTACCCTAGAGGTTACAACCTACATATGTAACTATTTCAATCAATTAATTTTTTATATTTATCCCTTTACGAATAGTTCCAAAGTCATAAAAAATATTAATTCCATTTACTTCTGCATTCTGCCTGTTTTTGTGTTCCCTGTGTTTACAATACCATAAGGCAACATAATCATTATTTTGTATGGCCAGCATTCATTATATTTATTTACATGTTTACCCTCTTCTGTGTTCTTTATTCCATTCTGCATTTCCACGTTTCCAAATTGGATCATTTTCCTTCTCCTGAACAACTTCCTTTATTTCTTTTAGTACAGGCTTCCATGTTACAGATATTTTATTTTGTTGTCTTAACAGGAGTTAGTTTTATCTTCATATTTCAAGAATATTTTCCATAGAAATAGAAATTTTGTTTGGCATTTATTCTATTTCAGAATATAAGATGACATACCAACAGACAATGGAATATCTTTTAGTTTTCATCATTTCTATTGTTTGCTTTACTCAGCCTTATTGTCGCTTTTTTGAAGGTAACATATCTTTCCTTTTTTTCCCCCTCTCTAGTTGCTTTTAAAACTGACTTTGTATTTGTATTTTTTAACAGTTTTATCATAATGGGTTTGCTTTGCATTTATATTGTTTGGAATATGCCAGACTTCTTGACTCTGTTTTGGAAAATTCTTAACCACAAAAATATTACTTCAGCCCAGTTTTCTCCTTTCTCTTCCTTTAGAACTCCAATGACTTGTATATTAAACTATTTGACTTAATCTCACATTTCTGTTATACTCTGTTCTGCCCCCACACCCCACCATTATTCCTCTCTGGGCATCATGTGGATAGTTTTCTATGATTTGTGTTTGAATTTACCAATCCTGTCTTTTACTATGTCTAATCTACTGTTGAACTCATCCATGAAGTTCTTAATTTTCTATATTATATTTTTATATACTACAATGTTTATTTGATGTTTATAAATTCCAGTTCTCTGTTAAAATTTCCATCCTCTCATTCATTTTATATGTCTTGTATCTATTTTCATGAGATTATTAATCCTAATTATTTCAAGATGATAAGTATATGGATCATTTGTGGGTCTGCTTCTATTGTTTATTTTTTTCCTCTTCATAATTGACTGCATTGACTTGCCTATTGTCATAACTCATAAGTTTGTTATTGGATTCTGGATGTTGTGCATGAAAAATATGTAGCGGTTCATATAATGAAATCTTCTACTGGAGGAGTTTTACTTTATTCTCCACTAAAAATATATAGTTTGGACTGAGTTAGGCCAAAGCTGGTTTAAACTTTAGTAAGACTCTGTGTATGTATTCACATTTGTCTAGGTTGTTTTATGCTCAATTCAAGAGAACTTTAGGAAACTTAGTTCTGTCCTTCAGAAGATTTTAGCTTATCTGTTTAGTTTCCTGTCTTGTGCAATTTCAAAATTTGTGACATATAGAGGAGAAGAGAGGCCAAATATTTGGAGACCCTCACATTTCTAATTTTGTCACTCTAGCCCCATGCAAATCACTAAAATCTCCTATTGTCTGTCATTTTCCTTGGCTAAAGCTACGACTAAGGCTTGATCCTCAGACTTTAGCCAGTGTCTATCATTAATAATTGTCACTAGGAAGAACAAGCTGCTATTACTCACCCTACTTCTAAATTTTTCTCAAATCCCTGGAGTTTTAGTCAATTTTGTCCTCATTGCTTCCAAGCTCTTTAAAGCCTTGAATTGTTTGTAGGAATGACGACAGCCTGTTGCAATGATGCAACATTGTTATGTTCTGCCCCAAAGTGAAAGCTGCCAATATCTCTTTTAATATGGACTCTGTTCATTTTTATCTCTCCTTTCTTTCCAGAACTCTAATAGAATGTATTTCTGAACTTTTTACTGTGTGTCATGTGTTTAATTCTTCTCTGTGTTTTCTTCTCTGATCTTTTAGTCTGGATATGTGATATACACACCTACTCTACAGGTCCCCAGACCGTGAATCCACTTTATTGCTGTGCCTAATTTAGTGTTAAATGCATCTATTACATTTTTATTTCAGTTGTTATTTTTAAAGATTGGGATGAAGAGATAAAGCACCTGGCCCGTGATTCATTCACTCCCTTTAGTACTGGGGAATGCCTATGGAAAAGGGAATGAAAACATATAAGTAACATAGTCTAACCTTACAAACTGGATATGCAGGTAAAAGGATTAATGATATTTACTAAGTGGAAGAGACTTTATCTCTAAAATGCCTTTTCTGGCTCTCTCTAGCTAATGACAACCTATATGAAATGGAATCTAGGATATGGAACATGGGTCCTGAGAGAATGTCACATGAGTTACAACTCCTTAGAGTATTAAATGGCAATGTGTATAAGTTGAAATACCCCTGGTTTTGTGAGGAATCCATGAACATCACTTAGAGCCTCCATCTATTCTGTGCCAGAGGTTCAGTCTGTACAGGAATGAAGGGCCTGTGAGAGTCATCATTATTGTCCCATAAGCTTCTTTCTCTTATGTCTAAGCCTTTTGATTGCTTCTATCCTTGACAATATATTTAGTAAAGTTCAATATTGGGTTAGATCACTCATCCATAATTCTTTTTTAAAATATATTTTTTATTGATTTCAGAGAGGAAGGCAGAGAGAGAGTAAGAGAGAGAAACATCAATGATGAGAGAGAATCATTGATCAGCTGCCTCCAGTACACCCCCTACTGGGATTGAGCCTGCAACCCAGGCATGTTCCCTTGATCACAGTCGAATCCGGGACCCTTCAGTGCACAGGATGGCACTATATCCAGTTAGACAAAGCATCTAGGGCCATATGATTCTTAATTGATAATCTAATTCTGTATTTTATATTTCTGTAGCTTCAACTGGTTTATTTTTGGTGAAATTATCTAGTTTGTCATATATCTTTTTGGTCATATTAATTACAATTATTTTAAAGCAATATTTGAATTGCCTAAGGAATACTTTCTATTATATATTTGCATTTTGATAATTTTCCCTATATCCTAGCATGCCTGGTAGTTTTGGATTGCATGGCAGACATAATGTATTAATAAATTAAAGAGGCTGTGGATGATGTTATATTCTTAAATTTTCTTGTGGAAGGAAGTTGTGGTAGGACAGATGACCTGGTTCCATTCAGAGGCCTGCGCTGATTTTTGGCTAAGGCTATTTAGTGTTTGTGAGGACTAAAGTTTGCCCTAATCCTTAGCCTTACTGGAGTCTCAACTGAAAGCCTAAGGTATTTGTGAGGCTATTCCCCCTCAGGCTTCACTGTGAGACTGCCACAAGCTCTGCTTCATTTTTTAGCCTGATTTCTTGATCCCTTGCTCAAGTCAGGCAGGAAATCAACAAATGCCTTGAGGTAAAATCAACAGAAATGTTGATATTACCTCAATGCATTTCTCTTTTGCCAGTATTTTGGCCCCTCTAGTGTGTGGTTGGTTATTTTCTGATGCCTCTAAGTAGTAGATTTAAAAAAAAAATAGCCCATTTTATTGTTGTTTTAAGATGGAGAGTTTTCCTGTTACTGGGTGTTTAATCATAGCCATAAATAAAAGTCTAGGTAGTCTATTTTAGAGTAAGGATTGAGTTTCAACTATGATAGACAATTTACTTAACACAAAGAAATGATGGTTGGGACTGGGGAAGAGAGGGACTTATCTTCTTACACAATAGGCCAAAAAATGGTTGCAGTCTTTTAAAAATTTGAGCATATTTTCATTGTGGTTCAATAATAAAATTGCCTTTGAAAATGGTTTTGTTACTCCTTTGGTAGTAAGAAAAAGGGATGTTTAAGGACCAGCAGGAAGGCCCATTATGCTTTGTGGTTGCCATTTAGAACATATCAGTTTGGGGAAAATGAGAGATAGAGTTGAGGTTAGAAAAAACTAAACTGATGTAAATTTGTAGGAAATATTGACTGTTCTTTCAAGTAGATGGAGTTTTAATCCACATAAGATGAGGAGTTACATTAAAATCACAAACTATAATCACATTATGGTTTAGGAAGATAAAAGTTTTACAAAATACAAAAGAGTAAAAGGAGAGTGATAGTAAATTCAGAGAAATTATTGAAGAGACTGTTGAAACAGTTAAGGAAGTGAAAATTGATATAATGCTGAGCAAAGCAGTGTTACTATGAATAAAAAAGTTGAAATCAATTTACATATTTTGGGAGAATAGGCAATTGGAATTGATGACATAGTGGATTTGGAAGGGAAAGATATAGAAGACAAATAAGACCTAAACTATGTAATAAGTTATTTTAATTTGTATGTTCTAAGGAATTCACACACAAAAGAATATCATGATAAAAGATGCATCTCACAGTCTCTTAGTATTTTGCATATGGAATTAAAGAAGGGGGGACTTTTGTAGAAGAAACATCTATTTGAACATAAGAACAGAGTCTTGGTACTGAATCAGGGATAGTGCAGTAGACACAGAGAAGTGCTATCAGTACAGTGAAGGTCTACAATGTTTTGTGAGTAAGCAGACTGATGCAAGTTATTCATCATTTTTCTTATTGATTAATGACTCAGTCTCATTCACAAAGCCAGCTAGCACTGGGAATTTTTCAGCTGGTAACTATGGCCAAAGGATAAAATGGATAAAAACAAAAAGAGAAATGATGAAATCTGTGTACACTAAGCTACATTCACTCTAATATCAACTTAACATGCTAAAAATTCTGATAAAGCAGCTAGCATTTCAAACTTGACCTGCAAAATGAAATGACTGTTTTATAACCGTGTTTAGTATATATTATATACAAATATAGCAATTGCTAAGGAGTTTTAAAAACTTAGAGTTTAATGAGGAAGTACTTAAATAATATTTTTGATCTTAAAAGTAATACATTGTTATTCTACAAAATTTTGAAAATATAAAAAATAAAATAATATTATTCATGATCTTGCTATACAGATAATGATAGAGTATTTTGAAAATAGTCTTCTGAATATTAAAATTTTTTTCAAAATAGGCTCTAATTTATTTAGGATTAGAAACATAATCTCTGAATATACAATTTTGTAGAATGAGAGGATAGTCATTTATTTAATCATTTAAGTGAAGGCAAAAACATTATCTATCTAATTTGAAATACCTTCTTTTTGCTACCTGAAATTTAAGTTTTAAATAAAGTGTATATCCTTATAATATAAAAACTTAAAAATTTTATTTGAAATTTGGAAGCATGCATTTCTTACTCTATGGATCAAACTCTTTCACACAATATTAACTCTATACAAAATTTCAAGGGACTATTTTTCCACACAATTTTAATGTAGCATTTATTTAAAAATTCTGACCTCTGTATTCCAATTATGAATTAGGAAAGTGTATAAAACTAATGTGTGAAGATAGGTTAAAAATAATAAACTGAACACAGCTGTAATTGGACACCAACTCATGACAAAGCACTAGAAATTATAAGAAAACATTCTTTTTTGTTTGTTTCATTCTATGAATGTAGTAGATGCCAAGAGTCCTTGGATGATTGGCAAAGCCCAAGAGTAGCAGGAATCTCTGTGCCCAGAAGAGTAGCCCCATTTCCACACTCTCCCACAATCACAAGATATTTGGACCATTCACAGATCAGTAGCAAGTCATCTCAAATAAAAAGGCAAATACACACATGAGATTCACCTAACTGAAAAACTCTAACACCATAATATAGAGGCACCAAACTCAACAACAGAACTCAAATGTAAGGAGGAAGATTTAATACAGTAAGAAAAAATAATTAAAATAAATATAATTTATGTTCTCAGGGAGATTTTAAATATTGTAGCATGCAAAAATAAGGGCTCAGTGGGGAATCATAAAGATAAAGGTGATTTTTGAAATAAAACTCAATGAATTGACTGAATAATAGAATGATCACAGATAAAGAGATAATTAATAAAGTAAATGATTAAGCTAAGAGAAGTTCTCAGAATATAGCTGAAAAGACAAAAAAAAAGTTAAAAATATTTTGAGCTTTCAATTTTCACATACTAAGTGATTTAAAAGAAAAAACAAGTGATTGGCAGGTATAGAAAAATATGACTTTATGTCAAGAATATGACAATAAGAAAAGTATGACACAAAATAATTACAGAAGAAGAAAATCCAGACCTGATCTAAATTTTGATTGCCATTCTGAGAGGATAATTTGGTCAACAAAATGAAAGACTACATCCAGATATATGTGGTGAAATATTAAAGTTAATTAATAAAAACATAACCAAAATGATTCTACACAAGAATAAATAAACATAAATAAGAATTCAATTAATATCATACTTTTTGGTAAAAGGAGATACAAGGAAACCATAAAGTTAAAATTTGTACAGATCTGAGAAAATAATTTTTAGAATTATTTATAGAACTATATACCCATATGTAAGACTGAAATATTTCCATTCACTTACATTTGCAAAAACTTAGAAATTTTACTACCCATGAACTCACCTGGAATGAAAAACAGAGGGATATAGTCCAACAGAAAATAACACAAACAAAAATCTGTGAAACCCAAGAAGCAATGGCAAACTACAAAACTGGTAATTCTTCATTTATAATAACTTCCTTGTTTTTTAAAAAAAAGGCATGTGTGTGTACATAATAAAACAGTAGAACCAAAATAATTCAAGTTGAGAGCAGCATGAGAGGAAATAATACAACTACAACTAGTAGGAAATTGGCACTGTAATAGACAAATAGATCAATGGAATAGACTAGTCTTTACTTAGACTTATACGTATATTTAACATATTAAAAAGGTAACTTTTCAAATGAAGGCAAAAGTTTCTTCAATAAGCTGTTTAGGAATAATTGGGTATACCTGTGGAGTTATATATCTGCATTACAACACTCCCATGGACAGTTCAATATATCGTGTGAAAATAAATAGCTGTGCATTTGCTGTTATGTATTTTCACTATACAGTTCCCAAAAATGAATTTCAAATGAATTTCAGACCTAATGGAAAAAAAGAGACTCAAAAGAAATTTTGGGAAAATAAGTATACAATTTTGGTGTAGAACGATATTTTGTTAAAACAATCAACAGATAATACTCTAAAATTAATGATGAATAAACTGACTACTTACAAACTAAAGCTTTTAAGTGACAAAAATAACCAAAACAGAGTTAAAAATAATTGCCCTGTCTGGTGTGGCTCAGTTGGGTGAGTGTCAATCTGTGTATCAAAAGGTCACCTGTTCAATTCCCAGTTAGGTCATATACCTGGGTTGTTGGTTTGATCCCCAGTCAGGGTGCATATGGAAGGCAACTGATGTTTCTCTCTCTCCCTTCCTCTCTCTAAGCATGTCCTCAGGTACTTAAAAAAGTACTGTTTTGCACCAGTGGTGGTGATGTATACCCATGTTGGAACACAATTTCAGAGAACTGTTTTATAGCACCTGTGATCTGTTATTTCTACTTCTTGGTATTCAATGAAGAGAAATATTCAATCATGGGACTAGGTAGCATGTGCAAAGATATTTGTTGAAGCATTATTCATAAAAGTAAAAAAAAAAATTATAAACTACCCAATTGCCCACCAATATGGAAGTGAATATTATGGATAAATCTCAAAACTTACTTTAAGAGTTGCAAAATGATACATTTATATTGTCTAGATGAAACAAAACTAACATAAATCATACATGTGACAAATGCAGGTTTACAGTTGTTCATATGGAAAATAATACAACAATTAATACATAATACAAGAATACACTGTGTTTTGCATACTCACAACTGTAAACTTACTTTTGCCTCACCCTGTATATTAATTACAAAACAACTGATTACTTCTCACAAATTCAGTTACCTCTCACAACTGAGGTGTAATATCCTTGAAGTTGAATATAGTTTTTCTTCTGGAAATGATGGAAATTGAATTGTTTGTTAATTTCTTCGTTTTTAGAAACTTAACATGGTAATCTCTTGAGAATAGCATCTAACCACAGATCAGTAGCAAAGGAGAGCAAAGTAAAGCATACTCTGTCTATGCTTTACTTTGTTCAAGCTACCATAACAAAAATACCTTAAAGTAGTGGCTTATGCACAACAAGCATGTATTTCTCACAGTTCTGGAGACTGGGAAGTCAAAGATAAGGGTACTGTCAGATTTGGTGTCTGGTGAGAGCCCACTTCCTAGATAGCTCTCTCTTTGCTGTGTCCTCATTGGCAGAGGAATGGATCTCTCTTTCTGGCATTTCTTCTATAAAGGCACTAATCCTATTCTTGAGGCCTCCACCCTCATGAGCTGATCACCTACCAAAGTCCCATGTCTCAATACCAGCCCCTTGTGGGTTAAGGGTTTTTTTTGTTTGTTTGTTTGTTTGTTTTTTTGGGGGGGTTAAGTTTTAACACATGAATTTTGTCAAGTCACAATTGAACCATAGCATTCTACATAAGTAACAATAATTTGAAAATGTTTCAATTGTCTTTACTTTGTCAAATAATTTGGCTCATCTCTGATTCTTTACCCTCTCTTTTCTGAAATTCATATCCCTCTCTTTTCTGAAATTCATATATACTCACGTGATTAGTAATGGAAATCTCAGCTATAGGCACTAATAAATATTTTAGCAAATCACAAGAATGAAAAATTTGAAGACAAATAATTTTATTACTAAAATCTTGTTATATTCCAAAATCACCATTTTACTTGAAACAACATGTATTTTTATGTTTTGCCACAACTCAGTATACACCATGGATTGTTGTAATATGTCTTAATTTTTTAGAAAACAACATGTCTATTTTCCTTTGCTATTTTATTTTTGTTTTTGGGAAATTAAACCAGATTCTATAGTATACATAAATATCTTTTTTTCTTGCATTTAAAAAAAAAAAGACTATATCTGATTTGATTTTATTCTAAGAAGTAAGGTTCTGAGCACTAAAGCCAGGTTGAGAGTCAAAGAAATGATTCTTGTTATTGAGGTAACAGTAGATTTAGTGTGATTATTGACCTAAGTTGAGGTTTTGCTACTGTAATTAGGTTTATTTTCTGTGTCCTTAGAATGTCTGGGGTATTCTAGTTGATTGATTAAAGAGTTACAGCAGTAAGCACTATTATCCATCTCAAGGATATAGTGCATGGGTGAGTCACCAGGAAAATGGATTGGTATGTATAAGGGCTAAAAAATTTAGCAGTTATCAATTTTTGCCCATATCTAAGCTATTGTTGGATTATAATTTATCTTCCACATTCACCTATAAACTTTCATGAGAGCACAGAACAAGCCTGACCTTGCTCTTTCCTTTCTAGTGCCTGGTGCGGGCTAGGCTCTCAATGAATATTTGCTGAATTAAATGAAATGATAGGCTCAAAATTGTGGCATCAATTATTTGGTGATCATTAAGATGCCAAAACAACAACAACAATATTCTGGCCCAACCCCAGGAAACTCTGTTTCTCTCACTCTGCTTTATTTTCATTAGTATTTAACACATATATCTGACTGTTGGTAGTCTGCTTCTGTGGTCAGAACTGTGTTAGGTGCAATCATATGAAGACAAAAATTATGAAGCCACAGACTATCTTACCTAATAATAGACAAACATGTAAATTGACCGTACGTCCGCTATGCCCACAGCCAGAGTGAGTATGCAAATTAACTAAACAAAGATGAAAGTTAATTTGCATACACGGGCGCCGAGCGACTGGGGGCAGGCAGGACGCTTGCATCATAGCCATGGCGATGACACAGGTGTTCCGCCCCACCCCCAGTCTCTCAGGGCCTCTGGGCAGCGTGGGAAGGCAGGGCTGGGCCAGTGCCGGCAGCCAGGGAAAGGAAGGCCCATTCTAGCACGAATCTTCATGCATCGGGCTTCTAGTACCTTTATATTCTCCACCGTATCTCAGCCAAAACATTCTGACATGAAAAAATATTATGAATGAATGATAAATAAGTCTGATCCATATAAGCATTCCTTTAGTTTGTTTGATCACTAACCAAAAGTTAGTGACTGGACATAATTGAAAGAGATAATTAATTCTTCCAATATTGATTCATTCATTCATTCATTCAATCAAGATAGGCCCTGGCATTAGGATCGGAAACATTTTGAACATGTTTTCTGGTATCCTAGAAGTGGTTTTGTTAAATATTCATGTTAAAGAATCAAACATGGGATCAATGAGTAAACTAAAATATTTAAGCTGCTAAATAAATTAACCAAGTTGTTTAGTGTTTTAATATTTTTCTCTCTGGAGCAACAGAACATTTGGACTACAATTTACATTTGAACCAACTAGATACTACAGAGTAATATGATAAAAATGCATGATGTTCAGTTTCCCTCTATTCTACTACATGTAAAAACAACTGATGAATTATGGCTGAATCTGTTCAGGGATAGCCTTTGCTGTCATTGTGTTTCTAGGGACTATTTATACAAATGAACATACAGTTTCTATAGGAAACTAAGCCATCACATAGGCTATTCTAAGTCAGGCCTCATGTATTTTTTTCTTTTTATGCTTTTTTTCCTGATGTAAAAAAGAGATAAAAACTTGAATTTTCATATATTAGTTATATTCAAAGTGTATCAGTACGTACTATCTCATTTTGACCACAGTTTTCATTTGAACCAGCTAGATGCTACTAACATGATAAGAATAAGTTTTACTTTTTTTAAAAAATACATTTTTATTGATTTCAGAGAAGAACAGAGAGGGAGAGGGAGAGAGAGAGGGAGGGAGGAAAGGAGGGAGGGAGGGAGGGAGGGAGGGAGGGAGGGAGGGAGGGAGGGAGAGAGAGAAAGAAAGAGTGAGAATGAGAGAATCATTGATCTGTTGCCTCCTACATGCCCCACACCGGGGATGGAGCCGCAACCCAGACTTGTGCCCTGACCGGGAATCAATGCTCAACCACTGAGCCATGCTGGCCAGGCAAGTTTTACTTCTTTTTATGCAACTACATATAAAACCAATAGTTTAGCAAGTGCAATGCCATTTAAGCACAAGTGTATAAAGGTTGAAAAGCACAGTTTAAAAATAAGATTTTTAAAAATTATTTTAAGAACTGAACCAAAGCACATTGTAGTAAACACCTGGAAACGAATGAAAGAAGTCTGACATTAAGAAAGATTGCATTAATTATGGTACTTTAGTAGAAGAACAAAACAAAATGACAGTGTCATTTAAGGCTTACACAGCAAAATGTAAGAGTATGTTGAAGAAGTTTTTTTTTTCCCCTTTTTGCCAGAATTTATGACTAGTATCCAAAATTGAGGACAAAGTATTAAGTAGCTCACTTATAGAGAAAAATTACTCTTGTAGGCTGACTGGCTCTGCTGCCCCCAGCATCACTCTTTGCCTCCTATGGCCACTGTCTATGTCACAGAAGACTAAGGAGAAGGAGAGGGAGGGATGGCTTATCAGCCAGTAGAGTTATGTGAGTTGGATTTGGAGGTTGGTCTGCTATGGGTTTGTGCTTTCGTTTTCTCCAAGGAAGGATGGGTGATCACTCACTCCAGGAGAATTGGACGTGTGGTTTAGGCATGATGTTAGCTTCCTGTCTGTATTTATACATTTGCTTATGTGTAGAATTATTGAGCAGTTCTCCATGCCTATTGGAGAAGAGAGGAAAGCATCTGAAATGGCAGGACAGTGAACAATAATCAGTTGAGCAGCCTGCATTCCCACACTGAACGTGACATAACATATGGGTTTCCTTTGGTTCATATGGTCCCTACTAAAGGTAGCCAGGAATGTGTCAACCTAAGTGGGTGGTATTTTAAAGAGGGACATCACAGCAGCAAAAGATTGGGGATTATACCAGCTAGTTTAGGAGCTGAAGGGTTTTAGAGGTGTTGAGCAGGAGCCAGGAGAACGCCATGCACACCATCTACAAGGGGATCCAAAGAATGTAAGTCTGCAAGGCTTATCCCCAGGAACAAATGCTAACATGGCATGCTGAAGAGTTTGCAGGTCTCCTACATCAAAGATCTGTAGGATGGGGAGCACCCAAGCAGGGCCCTTAAATGAATTGCATATGCACCCAAATAGACAGTCAATTTGCGGATGCTGGTCTCACGCATGGCATCGGAAGCCACTCATTTTAACCAGGTGAGGAACTACAGCAGCAGCCAGTTAAATTAGACACTTGCTCACTCCTCCCTCCATCCTGACTTACAAAAAGCAGAGGAGGTAAGAAGAGGTAAAGTGCAGAATGCTGCACTATCTATCCCTCATATTTAGTTACTTAACAAATTATGAATATTGAGCTGTGTCCTCATACAATACAGTAAACCTTCAGACAGTTAGACTCTATGACATTTGTTTTCTATCTCTCTATTGCCAAAAACAGTGCCATAATAGCAACAGATATGGATGTAATGCTTTCTATTTGTAGTACTTTGACTCCTATTTTGAGAAGATAAGACAAAGGAGGTTTTTTGTTTTTTTCTTGTCTAAAAGTCTGCTCTTTGCATTTCATGCTCTGCAATCTACATATAAAGGTGTAAAAGTCTTATTTTGTACTGCCTCTTTCTTTTAAAAAAGCCATTCAATGGTGGGTGTTTTATGTTTGTTTGTTTGTTGCCAAATATACAGATATTTTTGATATTAAATATATTGACCATTATCTATCTGACATATCATGGCTAATATTTATTAAAAAAAAAAAAACACTTTCTGTTAGCATCTGGCATTAGTGAGTATCTTTCCTAATAATAGAGAAACATGTAAATTGACCGTACCTCCGCTACGCCCACAGCCAATCAGAGTGAGTATGCAAATTGACCCACTAAAGATGGTGGTTAATCTGCATACATACCTGGATCCCAGGAACCTCCTCGGCACCCAGGTCACTCCCAGCCGGCCATCCCGCGGAGGCTTTAGGCTGGGGGGTACCCGCTTCCCAAGCCTACAGCCTGGGGCAGAGGCTGTAGGCTTGGGAAGGGGCCGAGCCTGCCATGGGAGGAGTCGGGGGTGGGGGGGAAGGTGCCCACTTCCCAAGCCTACAGCCTGGGGTGGAGGCTGTAGGCTTGGGAAGTGGCCAAGCCTAGAATCAGAGGGAAGGGGAAAAAATCAATGGAAACATATCCTCAGGTGAGGATAAAAAGAAAAATAAATAAAGAAATGTCATATCTTATGAAAGGCACATCTTGAAAATGCCTAAGGAAAGTTGTCATTTTTTCATGGTGAAGGGACTGGAGTCCGTGTTGATGAAAATACCTTGGTGGCTGCAGTGACTGGCAGTGGCGGCAGTAGCGGGGTGATGGGGCTGGCGCCTTCCCCTGATCAGCCTGGTCGCCTCCTGCAAAGGGAGGCCAGACTGCTCCAACAGGGAGCGGGCCTAAGCCATCAATAGGACATCCCCTGAGGGCTCCCAGTATGAGAGGGGGCAGGCTGGGCTGAGGAACCCCTCCCCAGTGCAGGAATTTCGTGCCCCGGGCCCCTAGTTTCATATAAATATATAGTCCAGTATTATTTTTTTACTACTCCAATCTGACAAGTCTTCTTTCAAATGAAGGAATTGAACCCATTATTATTTTTTTTACATATGTGTTCTGGTCTTCCTTCTATAATCTAATTCTATTTTTAATACTTGCTTGTTTCCCTGTTTTTATATTTAATAAGTTGCTTTCATAGCACATTGACCTGTGGACTAAAGGGTCCCCAGTTTCAATTCTGGTCAAGGGCACATACTTCAGTTGCAGGCTCCTCCCTGGCCTGCAGGAGGCAACCAATAGATGTGTTTCTCTCACATTGATATTTCTCTCTGTCTTTCCCTCTCTCTTCTACTCTCTTTAAAAATCAATGGAAAAATATCATTGGTAAGGATAAAAAAAAGTTGCTTTCTATCTTCAATTAGTTATATAAGTCTGCATTTTCTTTTCTAACAATTTGGCAATTTTATGACTTAGGTTTGTACCCAGGAAGAATAAGATATGGGTTTTATAATTAGTTTTTATCCATGGACATGGAATGCACTTTTTTCAAAAGGCAATTTTAAAGAAACAGTGGTAGATAAAAATTAAATTGTTTACTGATTATGTTCTTAGATTTAATGTATTGGACATATGCACACATACATACCAATACAGTATTTATAGTTGCTAACACTTACATAGTACACTTTCTAAGATCACTTGCTAGTAAGTCAGGAGTTGATTTTAGAACATTTAACTCCCAGGATTATGCTCTAGTCTATGCTCTACTTATAAATATAACTCAAAAGTGTCTGTCTGCCCTGCCTCGTTCAGATGCCAATATATTGATTGTATTAATACACGGAGTCCATCCAGTTTTAAAAATTACGTAGAAATTTCTAAAAACATTCTTTAATTCAGAACTTTCATGAAGATTCTGGTTTAATTATTTACTGCTATGCTTAATCCACCCCTACAATTTAGTGGCTTAAAACCATGATTTATTATTTCTCAAAATTCTTACTGGTTCGTCTGCTGTTTTTTCCTGGGCTCATTTATGCAGTTGATTTGGCTGAGGGGTGGGCTGAATTAGAGAGTAAGAGGCACCACTCACATGTTTGGCAGGTGTGCCTGCTGCCAGCTAAGGCCCTTTTATTCTCTTGAGTACAGGTATTGATTTCCAGTTGCCTCTCACTAAAGCACTTGACCTAATATAACTAAAGGAAACATCTTTGTGATGAGGAGGTTTGTATTTCTCTTCTTGCCCTGTCCAGGTCCAGTTCATCCTCTTCTATGGAAATAGGTTCAATAGCCAACCCTTATTTAATCCTTAGTAAGAGGCATATTCTGTTGTAACTGGTTTACATTTAATCCTTATAACAACCCAAATAGGTAGTATTATTACCCACCTTTTAAAGATGAAGAATCAAATATTCAAAAAAAGTTAAAGTAATTTGTGAAGCCACAGAGCTAATGAGTGGTAGAAACGAAATCTGAACCCAGGCTGTTGGGCTCCAAGCTCATGCTCTTAACCACCATGGTTATTGCTTCTCTGATCATCCCTGTGGTTTTATTTTCATCCTCATCGGGAATTGCTTATATCAGGGCTTTTATTTTCAGCTTCTGCTAATTCACTTGTTCAAAATACATACTCAAAATAATACATTAATCAGTGTGAAACAGTCAGAACCAAATATATTTAATCTGCTCAGGCCGTTACTGTGGTGTGTCTGGTCTGGGTTGCATAGACTGGTTAATGTCATTTCCAGACCAAGTAATCTGCCAGGGCCATCAACGGGTTCATGTTGCTCAGGCAATGAGTTGGTGGTATTGCATGGAGCTTAAGAACACAGGTTGGAACCACACTCCAAGGATTAGAATTCTGGCTCTGCCACTTACAAGCTCAGAAACTTTGGAGATGTCAATTAGTGTGGATAATAATAGTTTCTACTTGATAGGATGCTTATGAAGATTAAAACCAATGAGTTAATATTTGTAGAAATCCTGGGAACTCTATCTGGCATGTGTTTGTTAGACCATTTTTCAAAAATGTGCTCACTTCAGGACACCTTGCCAGGGGCAAATGATATGTCTGAGCATTCAGTACATTGGAGTTTCTGAGGTGGCCAGATGTTCATCCAGTATAGGTTTTATTTGTCCCACCTCCTCTTCAGCCTAATGGAAATGCAGGTCTTCTATTTGAGAGTTGTCTCTAGTGTAGCTAGGCTAGAGATGGGTTCAGGGGTAGTTTTAGCCTCCATTTTACTGCCCAAAGAGCCACTTAATGGCTGGTTGAGGAGAGACCCTTTGTCCTCATTCCCACCAAGAATTATCCACAGGTGGGTTTCAGGAATGAGAAGAGAACTTCCCTGACTTGGCCCTTGACTGAGCTTTGAATGACCTTGGTGTCAGTAACCCCTAGCCTCATCAAATCCCATCAGCTTCATATATTTACAAAGTTCTACCCAAGGATGATAGACCATCAACCCAATAGCCATGGTAGCCAAATCAGTCTCTTTTTTTCTGCCCTGCTGGGCTTTTTCACAGTGTGCACCAAACTGTTGTAAATTAAGTGATTTGAGCACCAGAATTAGAAAATGTGGTTCTCTGGCATTTACTATTAAAAATTCAAGTTACTTAGTGAACTATCTCTCAACTGTAAAACAATGATGATGATAAAACAGCACTTATTTAGAAACTTTTTTATCTTACCATGGTAGCTAGTCTATAGTTAGCTCTCTTTAATTAGTAGCATATTATTATATGTTGGATGTAGAAAATAATTTAATATTTCTCTAAAGTTCAAAGGAACTAGTCTTCACAGAATATATGCCTATTCATTGGCAGGAATATCCTTGAATATACCATATTGTGTTGTACTTTGGGGAAAGTTAAATTCATGCTCAACTGAAGTTTGGGAAATCAAACATCAATATTTCATGTGGAAATAATTTCAATAACTTATCTTTAGAAGGGTGACTTAATTTTGATTTCTTATTTCAAAGCTTATATATTAACCAAACATAAAATATATATCACATTATAAGTTAAACAGACCATTCTAAAGCTTCTATTTTAATTCATAGAGTTGGTACTTTCATTGCAACTCTTTAACTTATTATGCAGGTGGTTGTTTTCTTTACCCAGTGTCTAAAACAGCCTACCTATGCTTCATTCTCCTAATCTGTTAAAAAGAATCCTTATTTACAGACGGTTAAGATAGTCCATTTAAGAAGAAATGAAAAGCCTGTGATCTGAGCTGCTTAGAAATAAATGTTATAGCACTACATTATCATTAGCACATTGTAATTCCAATACAAAACTATCCATTCTGAAGCATTTAAGCAAGCTGTTTAATGTCAAGGGCAGAAATCATGACATTGGCAATTTATTTCAGTCTCTCCTTCTGGTTTTTTTTATTTTAAATAGATAATAATCAAGAGCAAGAGCCTGAAAGAAATATGTTGTTTATATTTACCAGAATCCAATATAAGTAGAATTTAATTTTTACAAAATGAATTAAAACACTTCTTCGAAGTAGCAAGACACATCCAGAATCTGAGATAAATATTCAAAGAACTTTAAATTTGATTCCAAAATGAGAATAATGCCCACAAGAATTCTGAATTAATTGTTTGGAGGAATTTCAAATATGTGAAGAGAGGATTAGACAGTCCATCACCTTAGAATTAGCAGAAGAGCTTGTAAACATTATAATTAAAATATTCATGGTATTAGATAGATTTAGTATTCTCTTAGCTAATATACCTTCAGAATACATAATTACTATTGACTGTGCATATTTATTACAAATAAGATAAAAGAACAGTGTCTCTCCTGGTTAAATGATAGAAAAATATAATTTATCCATGTTATCAACTCTTTGTCAGTTAAATACAGAAAACAGAATATAAATGAAATAAAGAACCTCACAATGTTAAGCTCATTTGTAACAGGCTATTTGGCTTCTATTTTTTCAGGCAATAGATATTTATTAAGAATCTATTTGGGACACTTAGAAGAATTCTTGAGATTCTTCCTTTTGGGGGTGTTTTTTTTTTTTCTTTTCAGTTTTGTACGCTATAATACCACTGCTAGTAAGAGAAAATAAGACAAGGGTAATAATATTTGGGGAACCCTAGAGTAAAAGGAAGAAGAAGGATTTATTTACTGTAGCATTTTTTTGTATGTGTGTGTGTTTTTAATAGAACTCTCTAAGAAGAGTATTAGGGTTTTACAAAATTTACCAAGTATTATAAACATAATAAAGAACCTTAGCATATTGTGAAAACCTGTTCCTGAAAAATAATCTCTGCTACTCTATTCTTCTTATGGAATGGGTAACTGCAGATGAGTGGATTTGAGTTTTTCCCAAAGGCAATATTGAATTTATTTTTTTAACAAAGTAAATTTTCTTCACTTCAATCAGTTTCTTCCCTAAAATATTATTTTCCCACACAAGTAGTATATTTTTCTAGCACCCTCCTATCAAGGGGGTGGATAACTTGATAATATCTAATTAGATTCAAATGGTTATATTGCTTAAGATATGGCATATTTTCCCAGAATCTCAAAGGGCTAGAGAAACTCCTTTAAAAACTCAATGGTTTCCTCAATTTAATATTCCTTTATAATGTGTCATAAATAGTTAGAATATATATTTTCCTTTCTCAAATGGTCAGTACATATGTATTTATAGATGTGTAGTTCATGGTTTCAAAAATTTACATCATGTTATGCCAACCATAATTGTTTTCCCTTTTTTTGTTATTATACTCTAATCATACTATAATGTGCTAAATGTTGAAGTGTTTCATTATTAATTCATATTTTTCATTCTGAATCTAAAATTAAATGTTAATTATAGGCAGTTCAGAAGAGAAATATTTTCATTTTGGTTGTAGAATAGTCTTTCCTGATTACCTTATTAGCAAAGGCCTCCATATTCTCTCCTATGTAAACAGTGAACAATGAGAAACTCCAGAAAATGAAATAAATGGGAAGAACTATTTTCTTTGTGATTCTTCTTTGCACATAAGTCAAAATTGTGCTTCAATATGATTTTTAAAACTTACTAAATATGAGACAAACTCTTAGTCTTGAAATATAGGCTCATAATCTACATATTTTACCCCACATATTAAAATTACTATTTGTGTTTAAATCAAGTTGGAAATATGTGGAGTCTGAAGTTATTTTGATATTAGATCATTCTTTTAAAAAACACTAGCGGTAAAAAATGAGTTCCTAAGAAACAGGACAAAACTATGATTGATAAGTAATGAGAAATTGACAATTTAAAATAAAGAGAAGTCCCTAATGATCTAGTCTAGACTTTTTAATTTGTCTGGACTTTTGCCAAAATAAATGTACTTGACTCTAGTCAATTCCCATAAAGAGTCAGTAAGTGACAACAATATGAAACTCTATCCTGTATCTATATTAGCAGTAGAGGATCCAGGTTTTGTGGAACCTGAACCTCATACACTTGGAGGAGCACTCTGTAATAAAATTTTACAAATTCACCAATTTAAAATTGTGAGGCCTCTCTCAAATCCTCAGAGGGAGGCCTATTCCAGTGAGAGAACTTGCAGCATAAATTTCAATATGTTTATGGTAAATATGCCTTTGCATATGATAGTCAGATATCAAGAATCAAATCTACTGGAAAAGCATCAAAGCCTGGAGAGCTTTGCCAGCTCTGAGATTAATCTGTCTGGATTTCAATTTCCTCATTACAACACAGGCAGGTGTGCACTGGGGAAAATTATCTCTAAGGGTTCTTCCAACTGAACAGTTTCTATTTTTAATGGGAGAACTCATTACTTCCGGAATGAGAAGAATTCCAGGTTGTTGTGAAAGAAGCAAATGAACCTTGTGAACTTATCTGATGTGAACTAATAATTTTCATAATTATTTCCTGACATCCAAGTCCAGAGGTTTTGTTCACATATCAATATAGTTGTTGATAATTCTCAGAGGCCTCAATTTAATAAGGTCTGTTTTGGTTTTGTAGTAATATTCATAAGTATTTTCGACATCAAGGGCCTGAGTACCAGCACCAGATCAGAGGGGAGGGGAAGGATGGGATCTTATAGTGAGAAGAAAAATAAGGAAGGATAGGAAACTAACCCCATCATTTGCCTTCTCTTCTATGATTCTTGGAATTGAAAGGCATGGTGTCTTTGAAAGTAGAAGTAACAAGTCATCTAGGTTGACAGAGTTTTGTCCTTTTAATTCTAGATTGATAAATGTAGAAGTTACATGAATATAATTGATATGTTGTGAACATCTTTTCAAAAATTTCCCCCACAATCAGTATAAAGATGGAGCTCTTTCTTTGTATTTTCTATTTACATATATGAATATATATAGACTAATTCTTCAGAAATTTGCTAAAGTATTTAATTTTGGTGCCAATTTCTAATGGTTTTAAATGACTTTCTTAAAAACTATAATATGACCCTTATAAAAAGTCTTTTTAAAAAGTCATTTTAAAAATCTTATGCTAATCCTAATAGGTTAGGAGTTGAGTAGAGGTAGAAAGTACATTTTATTTCTCATTGTGTCCTTAAAACCTATACAAGTAGCTAATATCAAATATCCATATTAATTAAATGTTTATTGAAAAATTATTTTCAAATTTAGAGTATTAACACTGTTCATAATGTATGTTGGTAGCAATAAAGCAAAATATTTTTATGATTAAAATTACTTGAAAATAAAGTAAATGTGATGGTGTTAAACATAGCTCATAGGTAAAGAAAAAATATTCATAATTCTACCACCTGTTAAAACAACAAATATTAACA
The DNA here is from genome assembly GCF_963455305.1 of Plecotus auritus. Lineage (NCBI taxonomy): Eukaryota > Metazoa > Chordata > Mammalia > Chiroptera > Vespertilionidae > Plecotus > Plecotus auritus. The sequence continues at coordinate 102,681,891 of NC_137774.1, read as the reverse complement.
TTTGGATTCAACTAATTTGAAAAAGTAGTTTACTTCATATATACCTATACTTCTGTTTTCCATATTTTACATACTACACATGAATGTAAATTTTTAAAAGATCATTAAAATATGAAAAATTGAAATAAAATATCTTTAGTCTGTGGTTGCTCTCCATTTTATGAATAGGAGAGTTAACTTACAACATTAGCAATAGCCAAACATATTAAACACTTTCTCTTGTTGTTTCAGTAATGCAAATATACAAAGCAAAACAATAGTCTTTTAGGAAGAAAAATCAAGTATCTTGCTGAAAGAGCCTTCCAATTTTAATACAATGCATTTTTTGTGGGATAGATTGGACTATTGCACACAGATAAAATTTGACAGGATGCCAGATTGTTGCCATATTTTTACTTTTAATTCAGTATGCATTTTTTATAAATGTGGAACAGAAAAATATATAATTTTGTTTTTTTCATGATGGGGAAAACCAATTGAATAATATTTCAAAACCCTGCCATGACTGCGTATCTTATATTACTTTATAGATAGCTGGAGGGGATTATAGCCCTGGCATTTCACTCATCCTGAAAATAGTGATGATACATGGACTGGCACTACATAGAGCTCCCATTTTTCTTTCCAAAAGTGCAGCCTGGTTTGCCTTTTTATCCATCCAAGTTACTGCCCAAGAAGGCTTGTATGTCAAGGCCAGTGCAGCTTTGATGAAGCAGCATCTCAAGATATTATGGTTTAAATTCTGGGCAGCAGTTGGAGACAAATTGTGTCCTTGTTTTATTGTTCATTCATATTTGTCTCTTTCTCAGATAGAAATTGAAAAGGAGCTTTTAACTGGACTCCACACACTGTTTACACCCTTTGGAGATAAAGGAATCCAGAGAAGATATAAGTGCATATGGTAGGGCAGGGACAATGAGAGGAGATGGAAGAGACAGAAATTTTATTTATACCCTGGCTTCACCAAAACTCCAGGGTACATATGCTACTCTGTTAACTAACACATATAACTTTATCTGCTGGCAAATAATTGAGAAAGGTTTTTAGAATAAAACTTCAAATTGTGAAAAATTCCAAAAGAACAAAGCCAACAAAATGAGTGTGAGAATAAGCAAAATAAATGTTAGCTAAGACCAATTTTCCCGTCAACAACAGCTAAAGCACTTGATAGGGAAGTTGAGAGATTACTGATTCTCTGTGTTTGAATTACAATATTCTTATTGGTTTATAACTTACCTTAGTCCACCTGAGTCCTATAAACTGTCTTGACAGTGATAACCTGGTCTTCATTATTAACCCCTGTGTGGAGTGGAACAGCTGTTCATTGTGGCCCAGGCAGGATGGTACATTCACCATTGTGTAGCAGTCTCCCAACAAATACTTAAGAAAAAGATCACCACACATCAATGGATTGCCCAAACTTCTATCCCCTTGAGCTTCTTCTTTTCCTCCTCCCCCTCCTCCTCCTCCTCCTCCTCCCCCTCTTTCTTGTTCTTCTAGAGATAGAAACATCAATGATGAAAGTGTCATCAATTGATTGGCTGCCTCCTATACATTCTGCCCTGGGGATCGAGCCCACAATCTGGGCATGTGCCCTAACCAGGAATCGAACTATGACCGCCTTGTTCATAGGTTGACACTCAACCACTAAGTCATACCAGCTGGGTTCCCCTCGAGCTTCTTCACATTTGAAAATGGATTTTAAAAAATCTCATGTAACAAGTAGAGTTCTTGAGACAGGCAGGTGCCAAAATAACCATACAATTTGAAGCATGCTGAGAGCTCCACTGGACCCAGTAGTGAAACATAAAAGTCTTGTTATGTTCATAAGAAATTAATTTGTTTAATTTACATATTTTATTTGCATCATATCTGAGGAAAGTTATATAATATACATTATTTTTAAATATTAGATCAAAATGTAGCTGAGATCTACCTTATAAAATGGGAAAGTGGTGATCAAGAAGTGGTTTATACTAAGTGAGAGATGGCTTAAAGGCTTTAGCTTTTCTTTAATATCCATCTACACCTTCCTCCCCACCCCTGCCAAAGCCAAAACCAAAACACACAAGTAAATGTATCATCTAGAATAGTTTAAAGCAGTGTTTTGCTGTGAAATGCTCTAAAACATGTGTCCTAGCCTTTGTTGTTGTTGTTAATATTGGATTGCCACAAAAAGCCTCTTCTATCAAGAAAAACGGAGATCCCAGGAGACAGCAGGAGATGTGGAAGAAGACATAAGCCTCCATTTGCCTTGGTTGTCATTGCAGCTAATCCCCTTGTCTTCTTCCTCTTCCTTTTATTGAGGGCATTTATAGACTAGGACATCAATAGACAATTACTCTCAATACCCCAGGATTCCTTCTGTTATCCCAGAATCAACTTTCACATACCCAGTTTGCTTATTAACTATGGTTATACAGATAGATAATACATTGCGAAATAATTTTAAATATTTGCTCAGAATGAAAATATCATTTACTCAATAGATGAGAGGGATTATTTTAAGTTATACAACACAATTTAATTAGGAAATACTTCTCCCCAGTCCACCCTTCATCATACATTATTTCTGTCTTCTGGTTACTCCTCCAATCAGTGGCCAATTGCAAACTAAAGGCTAAGATCTCTGTACGCAGCTGTGATTCTCAACACTATGGAATCCAGACTGTGAGGTGGAGTGGCAAATAGTGGAAAAGTATGAAGAGGGAAGGAGGGTTTTTTTCTGCCCAACTAGGGTGTGTCATATATTTAAGGGAGGAAATTCCACGTAAGAAACACATTATACATTATGGTTTTAACAGTTAAATTTAAGTTAAGACAGTCTGTGCCTGATATTGATTATGTCATTTTCCTTTCTCTTCATCCTTTAACTGTAAAATCACTATTTGGGTGTATAATTCCTTTCTTTACAGCAATTTTAAAGAGAATCAAAACATGGATAGTTCCTATTGTATGTATCTATGGGGGAATTTTTAAGTTGTCAGTGTGTTGTGTTACATTTCAGAAAAAAGGCAAGTCACACCTCCAGAGAGAAATTGCCATTATCTAGGAGGTTGTTCCCATGGCATCACTGACTTCATCCAATGGTAGCAGCCTAATATTTCCATAGAAACTGGATCTGACGATGACTGCTAAAAGTGCAGTCCCCTATGGTTGCATCAGTTGAATTAAAAGGAAGCGTAAATTGTCTTAAAATCTTTTCCCAAACAGCCCATGTTCTCATAATAATTGCATTTCCTTGCCATAGCAATTACACAGTAACTTGCTGCTGAAGGGAGAGACTTTATAAAGGCATGAGATGTAATCATTATCTTCACCATTATCATCATCATCTAGGTGACTCATCTGTAAAATTTAAAATATTGTGCTTAGTTCATTTGGTTGTTAGGAGTAAATGTCTATAAATCTTGCAAACAGATAAGTTTAAAAAGCAATTAGTTTTACTTTCTCTCTTCATTTCTTTCTCCTTTTCTTTTCCTCATTCATTTTCTCTTTTCCTTTCTTCTTTCTCTCTTTCTTCCTTCTTTTCTTTGCTTCCTTTACATTCTTCTTTCCTCTATTTCTTCCTTAGACATCTGTTTTTTTATTCATATTGAAGAACATCCAGAATGAAATCCCATAGTCATAGAGTATCAAAGTATCCTTTTTCCTCTCCCATTTTCTGATATGGTCATACATACCTATGCAATCATTGTCTGTGGCTATTACTTCCTCACACAGCCCTATGACACCACTTGTCTGTTCCCTACCTTCACCATGTTTCACTTGCACTTGTCCAATAGCTTCTTAGTTGTTCTCCATTTCATATGATCAACCCTTTCCTCCAACCTATTCTACAACCGTTAAGCCCAGTTGGATAAAGGGCTATTGGATGCTGTTATTCCCATTCTCCTGAACTTCCAGAACCTCCCCAGGTTCATTAAGTAAAACCCCAATTTTTTAAAATTAAATTTACTGTGGTGACATTTGTTAATAAAATTATATAGGTTTGAAGTGTATAGTTCTGTGATACCGCCCAAAGTCAAATCTTCTGTCACCATATTTGACCCCCCTTTACTCTACAACCTCCCACCCTCCTTCCCTCTGGTAACCACCGTACTATTGCCTGTATCTATGAGGTTTTGCTTGTTTATTTTTCTTGTTCACTTGTTGCTTTCAGTTTTATATACTACATATGAGTGAAATCATATGGTTCTTGACATTTTATCTGACTTATTTCTCCTAGCATGATATTCTCAAGATCCATCCATGTTGCAAATGGCAGTATTTTACCTTTTCTAGGTATCTACCTGAAATTTTTGAAAACATTTATTTGCAAAGATATATGCACCCCTATGTTCATTGCAGCATTATGCATGGTGGCCAAGACATGGAAACAACTGAAGTGTCCCTCAATAGATAATTGGATAAAGATGTGGTACATATATACAATGGCATACTACTCAGCCATAAGAAGAAATAAACCCCAAACTCTTTAGTCTTTAGTTCAGAACCCTAAATCTGGGCTCAATGGTTTTATTTTTAAGATATAATATTCTTAAGCCATATTGAACTACTTTTTTTCCTCCCTGTCCTCTTTTTCTATTCCTTTCCTGGTGTTATACTTTACACATAAAATGCTGTTTGTCTCACAGATATTCTTGGGCTCCTTCTTCACTTAGATGGCAAAACTGCCTTGATCTTCTCCTTCCTGTTGTCCAGTTGGAGGTCATCTTTAGCTTCTCCAAAACTCATGACACATTATCTCTATCATAACCTTTTGTACTTCCTATCTAATTTTGTGGTCCTATACATTATTTACATGGCTTATTTCTCCTTGTCTAGATCCTTTGGGTAGCTCTCTTTGCTTCAGATGCTAGTGGAGTTTACAATTAAGTAATTAATTGGGTAATTGTTTTTCCATAGTAAAATGTATCCTCAATGTGGATGTCAATGTAGATATCTGGTCCACTATTAATCCCCATTACCTAGAAAGGTACTGGAAGAAAAACACTAGAAAAAAATGATCAAGAAAAGCATAATAAGTTTGAAAAATTTATTATCTCTTTCTTCATTAAAACAGAAATTATAGTGTCATTATAATATTATTAATCAAACAGGATGGACAGTTCAAAAACAGAATTGTAAAGTTAACATTTTATCTTAGTAAAGAAATGAATAATTATTTAATCTGTGGTATTAGTATGATAGTCTAACTTTCTGGACAATATACAAAGTAAGATTCCCAGATTATATTATACACTAAAATAAATTCTACATGAACATATATGCAAATTTATAGGTAAAATTGTGTAATATCATAAAATTACTAAAAGAAAATATACTTACATATTTATCTAATTGTTTTCAGAATACAAATCATAAAATGTGACAAGGACATAAATTAATAGAAAATGGTTAGCAAATTTAACCAAACAAAAAATAGAACATTATTAGCATAAAAACTTGTTAAAAAAGGAATCCACAACAGGAGGGAAAATTATTTTAACACATGTGACATATAATAGGTTATTGTCCTCCTATATTATGTAATATGATTTTATTATTTAAAGAATCTCTATACATTACAAAGAAAATTACAAATGTTCCAGTTAAAGGAAAAAGTAATGGTTTTAAAGAGGCAAGTCACAAAGTCCTATATAATAAAAGGGTAATATACAAATCGACCGACAGGCGGAACAACTGGTCGCTATGACACGCAATGACCATCAGGGGGCAGATGCTCAATGCAGGAGCTGCCCTCTGGTGGTCAGTGCACTCCCACAAGGGGAGTACCGCTCAGCCAGAAGCTGGGCTGACGGCTGGTGAGCACAGCAGAGGTGGCAGGAACCTCTCCTGCCTCCATGGCAACACTAAGAATGTCCCACTGACGGCTTAGGCCCTCTCCCTGGAGTGCATGAATGTCATGCACCAGGCCTCTAGTATTCAATATTAAATTATATGACTTTTTTTTTTACTGCTTTAATAACCTTGGACATGAAACAAAAATGGTATATTATTTAATTAACATGGTAATGATTAAAAGAATGATGATATGCAGAATTAGTTAACATAGTTACCATAGCTAAGATCTGGAAACAGTCCAAGTATACAAGTAGATGAGTAGATACAAAAACTGTGATACAGTTACACAATGGAAAACTATGTGGCTGTAAAAAGGAAGGAGCTCATACCCTTTGAGACAACATGGATGGACCTGGAGACTATTACGCTAAATGAAAAAAGCCAGTTAGAGAAAGACAAATATCACGTGATCTTACTTATATGTGGAATCTAATGAACAAAATAAACTGAAGAACAAAATAAGTGCAGAGGTATGGATGCCTAGAACAGAATAACAGAGTTCAGTTGGGTGTGTGGGGTAGGAAGAGATTAACCAAAGAACATATATGCATATATGGGTAACCCATGGACACAAACAATAGCATGGGGCAGGCCTAGGGTACAGCAAGGGTTGGATGAAGAGGGGAAAAATGGGAGAAAATAGGAGGCGTCTGTAATACTGCCAACAATAAACACACACACACACACACACACCTGATTAATCATTAATAAACTGGCTTCCTTTAAAAAAGAAAAATAATATGACAATTCTAAGGGTTTTGAGGATGTGGGACACCTCATTTTTTTGGTAGTTGTGTAAATTTGTACTACTTTGTATAACAAAAGTAGGAACATTTAGTAAGATGAAAGATAAAACACACACATGTATTCTACAACCCGTAATTTCCACTTCTAGATAGATTCTTCTGTATAAATTAGAGGACAGCTAACACATATGCATAAGAGGATGAAGACAGGCTGTTTACTGAAGCTTTCTTCACATAACAGCAAAATATTAAAAGAACCTCACCGCCTATAAGCAGAAAATGGCTTAAAAATCTAAGATAGATCCATGTAATAGAAAGCTATTTAATAGGTAAAATTAATGATTAGATAAAGAGTAATTTGTGATTATGCTTGACTTATGTTCCCTTTGTTATTCTTATCAAAAATATGTTTTTATAAAGAATCTGATAAGTTTTGTATTGAAAAAAAACTAATTAGGTATAATTTGTTCTTTCTTCCAGTATTATTTGCATTGCACAAGAGAAATTACAAGTTTGATTTATACCAAGCATTAATAGAGGAGGATAGGATTAAACAAATTGTTTCACATCTGAAGTTTTCCACTGTAGCTAGGAATTATGTAGCCAGTATTCTGAAAGGGGGAAAAATAGGGTCTCAAATACCTTAGGAATGTAGCCAAAAGGCATACCTTTTTTTTCCCCCAGTTAGGATTTCCATCAAGCTCACATTTCAATAAAATAATGATATTTGATTGTTGCAATTCAAAGACAAATCAACTTTACATTCAAAGCAAGTAAGTTGGTAGGCTTAGAAGAGGTCTGCTGAGAGTAGAATCTCTATAGGTCTAAACCCATTTATTTAACAGTAGAAATAGCTGCTCATTTTACAGTGAGTCACAAAACTCAACTCTTTTTTTTTTTTTGGTAATCATTTTGTGAAGCCATTTAAGATCACAATGCCAATTTTAGAAGCAAAAAAAAATTAAATACTATTTTCATGAAAATGCAGTTTAACAGTTAATTTATTCATTATGACTATATCTTACATTTTTTTCTCCTGCCTTTGTGATTTAGTAGATGATTTCCCTTTTTTTCTGTTTTAATTTGAATATTTTTAAACATAAGAAAAAGTTGAAAGCATAAATCCATATTTGATAATATTTTATCAATTTGCTTTTTTTCTCACTTCCTTGTTCTCTCAACACCTATCCTTTTACATTTTCTTTAATCACTTAGGTATCACATCTTAACCCTAAAAATGTTAACATTTACCTCCTATGAATAGTATATTTTCCTACTCAGTTACAATAATATTTCCACCTAAAATATTTTGCATTCAGCAATTGGGTTTATCAACCTATATTAATTTTTCCAATTTTATCTAAAAATTTTTATCAAAACCATTTGTTCCCAAATATTATTGAGAATATGAATCAAGATTTTTTTTTTTTGTTTTATCTCATTTCTTTATGTAAATCTAGTTCACAGAGGCACATTTGCTCAAAGTCCTTGGAAAGATCTCTCACATTCCAACTACAGAATGTGATCCTCATTCTAGTGGATTTTACTGGGCAGACTCATACTAGTAGTTTAGAAAGGGATATCTAAATTGTCTACTATGGATGAATGAGGTTCCTCTGTCAGAGTATGTGGGATTCTGGTCAATGCTTTTAGTTCAAAAGGAAGGGAAAAGAGAGATTTTCTGTATCTCTTTCTCTGTCTCTTTCTCTCTGTCTCTCACAGTTTCCCTCTCTCTCCCAGCCTGCCCTCCCGCCCTCAGTCCCTTCCTCCCTCCTTTCCTCCCTTCCTTCTTTCCTTTCTTCCTGCCTGCCCTGTCTAATCTGATGCTGATTCAGGTTCCAATTAGGCATGAGAAGTAGAGAGATCATTTGAAAGTCAGTCTCTCAAAAGGAATGTTCACTGCCTAGTCAGGTACTTCCTTTTACGTACTCTGTGTGAAGGCAGGTTCCTGCCTGTACTTTCTGAGGCAGCTGGTAGATGGATCTTTTCAGAGCAAAACTGCAAGTATTTTCAACAGTAAGATAAACAATACTATGAGCTTTAGGTCAGTTAGAGGGCTGCCATATGAATGGGGAGTTTTGCCACTGTGGAAATTTTACATCATCTTTTCTTGCCTTTTTTTATTATTTCTGGCAGAAATTTGAAATTACTGAGGGCACTGTGCTCCTGCCCTAAAGCTTGCTCCATACTTGGAGCCTGCTGCACTAAGGTCCCACGGATCTTCATGGGAGGACTGATATCCAGGCAGGCTGACCCAGGATGTCCATTACAGCTGCTAAAAATATTTAAACACTTCCATATTGATTGTTCCACCTCTGACTTTCACACAAACCAGCAAATAAAAGGTTAATACACAGTGAGGGTAGTCAAGAGGTGTCTGTTTTGATTGGCATCTGAGATTTCAGATTCTAAAATATTTTATCACTTCTGCTTGGGGGCCAGATATGTAAAGTTAAAGTCTAGAGGGAAGAACCTTTATAGCCAACACACCAACAAGTTCACATAAAGAAATTAGTGTGGAAAAGGGTAGTGTGCAGAATTTACTGTATACAGTGTATACTAAGGGATGTCTTGGGATCAACACCTATTGTTGTGAGGAGAAAACAGAGACCGACGTAAAGCTTATATGCTACTCTTTATTGGGGCACACTACAATAAAGCAGCCCCAGTGAAAAGCAAATGATCAAGAACACGGAGGAAGGGGAGTGAGTAAAAGGTGACTACTGAGGATGGCTTCACAGGAAAATGCACCTGATATCTTGGTCACTCTGGATGTTGCCAGAGAAGCTGTCAGACGGGAGGAAGGACAAGGAATGTATCTTGTTTCTTCTTATCTCCTATTTCTTGTTGTTCAACATTTCTCCACAATTCCAGTGTATTGAACGTAGCCCCATGTAGCAGTCACTGAGAAATCCAGATCCCTCTTCCCACAGCACAATGACTCATTACATCTGGCAAGTGAATGCAAACCAGAGTCTCCATAGTGCCAGTGACGCTATAATGGAAGCTGTGTGCAATGCTGACCTTTGTTTCTGGGGAGGCTGAGGCTAGTTGTTAGGAAACAAGGCTAACAGCATTACTTGGGGCTGCATGCACAGGCAAGCCACACGGGTCTAACGGAGCTGGATGGGGGTTCCCTGCTGATCCAGGCACAGCACAGGCTGAAACAGCTCAGGGGAGCTTCACTCTGGCTGCCCAACCAGGCCTTGGTGTGCTTAGCCAAACAAATCTGGGAATTTGCACAAACTGGATTCACTAGAAAACACTTGATAAAATTCCAAATGGCATCATCTATATATATAAAAGGCTAAGTGACTGACTGTAAGTCCATCTGACCACCCGACCAACCGGCCGGCCGGTACATATGACGTGCACTGGCAATTTAAAAATAAAGGTTGACTTGCACATGCGATACATATAATGCTCCCATCGAATTTCTTAATAGTTTTACTCCTTCAGGAATGCTGTGTCATAAATTAAAATTGAAAGTAGGTGCAATCATCATGCTACTGAGAAATCTTAATAGTAAATGGGGTCTTTGTAATGGTACTAGATTTATTATCAAAAGATTTCGACCTAACATAATCGAAGCTGAAGTATTAACAGGATCTGTTGTTCTGATTCCAGGAATTGATTTGTCCCCCTCTGACACTGGCCTCCCATTTAAATTAATTTGAAGACAGTTTCCTGTGATGCCAGCATTTGTGATGACTATTAATAAATCACAAGGACAAACTCTAGACAAAGTAGGAATATTCCTACCTGAACCTGTTTTCAGACATGGTCAGTAATATGTTGCTTTCTCTCGAGTTCAAAGAGCATGTGGTGTTAAAGTTAAAATTGTAAATACTTCATCACAAGGGAAATTAGTCAAGAACTCTGAAAGTGTTTTTACTCTTAATGTGGTATACAGGGAGATATTAATTTATCAGTCATTGTTTTTATCACAGTTGTTTTTTTTTAATTGATTAAGGTATTACATATATGTCCTTATTCCCCCATTGTCCCGCCACCTCCCCCCCACTCATGCCCTCCCTCACCCCCCTGGTGTCTGTGTTCATTGGTTAGGCTGATACGCATGCATACAAGTCCTTTGGTTGATCTCTACCCCTTACCCCCTCCCTCCCCTACCTTCCCTCTGAGGTTTGATGGTCTGATGGATGCTTCTCTGTCTCTGGATCTGTTTTTGTTCATCAGTTTATGTTGTTCATTATATTCCATAAATGAGTGAGATCATGTGATATTTATCTTTTTCTGACTGGCTTATTTCGCTTAGTATAATGCTCTCCAGTTCCATCCATGCTATTGCAAATGGTAAGAACTCCTTTTTTACAGCAGCATAGCATTCTATTGTGTAGATGTATCACAGTTTTTTAATCCACTCATCTGCTGATGGGCACTTAGGCTGTTTCCAAATCTTAGCTATTGTAAATTGTGCTTCTATGAACATAGGGGTGCATGTATCCTTTCTGATTGGCGTTTCTAGCTTCTTGGGATATATTCCTAGAAGTGGGATCACAGGGTCAAATGGGAATTCCATTTTTAGTTTTTTGAGGAAACTCCATACTGTTCTCCACAGTGGCTGCACCAGTCTGCATTCCCACCAGCAGTGCACGAGGTTTTCTTTTTCTCTGCATCCTCGCCAGCACTTGTCATTTGTTGATTTGTTGATGATAGCCATTCTGACAGGTGTGAGATGGTACCTCATTGTCGTTTTGATTTGCATCTCTTGGATAATTAGTGACTTTGAGCATGTTTTCATATGTCTCTTGGTCTTCCTTACGTACTCTTTCACAAAGTATATATTTGGGTCTGTTGCCCATTTTTTGATTTGGTTGTTTATCTTCCTTTTGTTCAGTTGTATGAGTTCCCTGTAAATGTTGGAGATTAAACCCTTATTGGTGATAACATTGGCAAATATGTTCTCCTGTTTTTGTTGCTTTTATGTCATCTTTTTGTTGTTTTTATATCATGTCTTTGTTGTTATTTCATGTTTATTAATCAATTTATATATTATTTTCATATACATTTTACTAATTTTCTTTCATCTCTGGCACTTCTAGTATAGAGAAAGGGCAAATAGCAATATTAAAATATTTCTTCTAATTAATTTTCTTTCAACGTGCATGAATCTGTGCACTGGGCCACTAGTATCCACATGAATAAGTAAAAACAACAGTCTTTATGGGCCCTCTATTATTAGCTCATGATAAAATTCACAGTAGGAAATCACCTTAGAGATCACGAAGGCAAGTTTTATCATCATTATTATGAAAGGGACTGTACAGTGACTTACTCAAAATTACAGAGAAAACTTGAGATCAAAAAGTAGATCTCAGGTCTATGAATTCATAAGTCAAGGATTTTATTCACTATGCAGTATTGCCTCTCATTTCATATTCTGAAATATTTAAATAAATGAACTTAACACAATCCCAGTCAAAATGATATATATATATATCTAACCCACTTTATGAAAAAGGTAAATTATTAACATTGTGAAAAATCTGCCATCACAAAATGAAATCCTACCAGTTGCCTTAGAATAGTGGCTGTGCCTGGCCAGTGTGGCTCAGTTGGTTAAGCATCATCCTGTGCACCAAAAGGTTACCAGTTCAGCCCGGCCAGCATGGCTCAGTGGTTGAGTGTGGACCTATGAACGAGGAAGTCAAGGTTCAATTCCTGATCAGGGCTCATGCCTGGGTTGTGGGCTTGATCCCCAATGTGGGGCATGCAGGAGGCAGCCAATTGATGATTCTCTGATTCTCTCTCATCATTGATGTTTCTATCTCTCTCCCTCTCTTTTCCTCTCTGAAATCAATAAAAATACATTTAAGAAAAAAAAAAAAAAAGGTCACCAGTTCAATTACCAGTCAGGGCAATGCCCAGGTTGTGGGTTCAGTCCCCAGAGGCAACTGGTCGATGTTGCCCACATCAATGTCTCTCTCTCTCTCTCTCTCTCTCTCTCTCTCTCTCTCTCATCAATAAAAACACATTTTTTAAAAAAAGAATAGTGAAATGGATCTACCATGTCAGTGCTGGCAATGACCTTACAGATTTTTCAGTTCATGGAATTCTTTAATTGGGGTTGATGGACTTCTCCCTAACTCTAATTCACACTGAAATTATGTGGACATTGTGTATAGATCCATTTTCATGGGAAGAAGTTTTATAGGTTTACAAGATCCTCAAAGAAGTTTGTTAAAGTTTAAAAGGATGAATAAGAAAATAGGGAAGAGGTGAAAAAATAATTGAACTGCCTAATTTTATTCAGGAGGAAACAGAGAGGCTCAGAGAAGTTGACAACATTTCCAACATCATCAGAAGTCGGACTAAATTATTGGTTTTGTGATTCTAGATCCAGTGCAGTTCCCACTAATGGAAACATCCCCTAGAGCATTTTGGATATTTAGTTTTTTTGGTTTTTTTTAGAATATCCATGAGTTAGAAAAAAATAAGAAATGTAAAGGAATTATTATTATCCTTTACTTTAAAAAGAGCTTACCAGTCAATGTCTATATTTTTATAGGAGAGAAAAATAAAATATCAAGAGCTTTTCTGAAGATGGCAGTCAGTTAATGACAATTCTGATCTGGACTCTGTAACTCTAACTTCCTCCCACTTCTATTACTATGTATTATTATATCTGAAAAAGAGAAATGAGCAAAATTAATAGAAAGTATTTATATATCAGTTGTACATTCACAATATTGACTTATATAAACTCATTCTATTCATAAATCTCACTTGGTAAAAAAAAAGTCAATGTGAGAAAAATAATATTGTACATCTTTGAAAGTGATTTTTTAAAATTTGAAAATAATATATTTATATTGCCCTTCTTGTGTCAAAGAAAGCGTGAGAAACAAGCTGTTATTTCTAGCCTAAATATGAGTAACACCTTATTTGGTAGAAATTGTCTAATTATCTAGAAAATTAATTAATTAATTTTTACTGTACATCTGTCATTCAGAACAATTTTTAGGTAGTTTTTCATTCTTCCATAAATATTTGATTTCTACCTCCTCAATAACAATTCTGGTTTCAAAGGGCTATTTCAGCAATTTAAAGATACAAACCCAGTATTTTCAGAACTGGTGTGTTACTAGAGAATGCAGATAGACTGAGAAGGTTTTTGAGTTTTTGGGTTTTTATTTCTTTTAGGATAAAGCCACTCTCTGTTTATTACATGTCATTTTTCTTTTTTTTTTACTTTGTGTGTGTGGTGTGTTTTTTTGTTTTGTTTTGGTTGTTTTTTTTGTTTTGTTTTGTTTTTTTGTTTTTATTTTTGGGTTTGCAGTAACTATACCTAAATGCGGCCTTTTTGTTTTCTTCATCTTGTTCTTGTATAACTTGGTAACTTGGCAGCTGTATCTAGACTCTTTATTTGCACTGAAACAGGCTGGTAAGTTCTACCTGATTCCCTCCTCATCAGAAATCTGTTTTCCTCTGAGATTATATTGAGGACGGAATGTGTGCAGTGCCTGGACTGGGTATGGAGGAAACTGCAGAATGAGGAGGGTTTAGCAGGACTCTGCATTCATTCCCACCCAAGCATTGTTAAATGTCCTGAACCTGTACTCTCATTCCACTGTGTCTGGAGGCTCCTCTGCCCAGTGTGGGAATCGCCCTCGACTTCAGATTGCTTCCTAACCCAATTTGGAGAAGCTGACCACCCATTCGCTATGACCAGCTCAGTGGCTCTCTCATCTTTGTAATCATTTCCACTTCCCAACAAACAGAGAAATATATGTATAACATGCTTCTTGGCACTTGCATTAAAAGTCTGGGGGTGGAGTGAGGGTGAGGGTATAGCAGCTGAGGATCTCCTTAAGCAATGTCTGCCTCCCATTTGCTCTCAAATTCTTGCTCATTTATTTCATCTTTCATAATTTGTTTGATTCAATTGCTGTTTGCTACTGGAGATAATTAGCTCTGAGTGTTTTAGGGAGTGTTTAACTTTCCCTTTATAGTTTTATGCCCATTTAGGGAATCACCAAAATGGTGAAGTGCAGTGGTTTTCCTTGTCCCTGATAGTGAATCGGAAGAAGGCAGGGTGGGGGCTTCTACTTCTGTGGAAATGTTTACCTCCTCTTCCAGAATCTCAAACCTCACTTATCTTACTCTCCTGAGTGGAATTATTAGTGATACTTTTTGAACATTGTTTTCTTATGTAATCCACATCCATCCACTTCCCAATACAAACTGAACAGAATTTGGAGCTACTGGGATTATCCTAAACCAAGACATATTAATAGCTTGCAACTTCTGTTAAGTTCTTTTTCTATCCTCCAATCATTTCCCTTGATTGTGCTAGTATGTTTTTGCTGTTTTGTTTTAACTCATTGTTTGGCAGAGAATTTTTATCTTATCATTTTACTATCTTAAAATTGAAGCCTAGGAAAGATAACTTTTTAAATGAACACAGTATGAAAATATCACAGAGGCACTTATAATTAGTGTTAATGAACAAAACCTACTAAAAAGAGGGAAAGAAATATCAATACTCTCTCAATGTTTTCTTCCCACTTGTTTTAGACTTCATAGAAATCATGAGTGAGAACAAGTTTACTTGTCTAAAGAAATGTCCATCAGTACGTGATATTGTTCTGAATGCATGAAGGGAAGAAAGAGCAGGCATGCCATGTGACTATTTGAGAAGTCCCATCCAGTGAGAGTCTGTTTTCTCTTTCATTGTATACTCTGAGTAGTCATAGCAAACTCTAGCAAGGATCTTAGAATGCACTTGAATCTCAGTTTTCTTATTGTTTGTGAAGGAGGGACTGGAGGTTGTGGTTGACATCCTGAGAGTGGAGTTGCTCTTTTCTCCACTCACAACCCAATACAAATACACACGCATTTATACTATACACACACACACACCTGTATTCATCATAGATTACACAATTCCCCCAGATGTGAAGTTGGAAATGCAATATTCAGAGGTTACCTTTGTGGCTTGACTTCCCTGACTGAGATCACTTATACATCCATTCTAAGACCTTCCTCTGGAAAATAAAAAATAATGGGCACTCTGAAGGAAGTTGATAGGTTTCACTGAAGAGAGTACCTACTGTTACTTAGGGGTAGAATTGGAGAGCAGTGAACCCTATCGGCCCCGATTGCTGGCAGAGGGACCCCGCCCCTGTGCACAAATTTCATGCACCGGGCCTCCACACAGCCTGTGCCCTCTTGCAGTCTGGGAGCCCTCGGGGGCTATCTGACTGATGGCTTAGGCTCGCTCCCCCTGGAGAGCAGGCCTAAGCCATCAGTCAGACATCCTTAGCACTGCCGCGGAGACGGAAGAGGCTTCTGTCACCACCGCTGCGCTCACCAGCCATGAGCCCAGCTTGGGAACTAAACTAGTGAACTTTTGTGCACTGGGTGACACTCAACCAAGTGAGCCATACCAGTTAGGGCCAGGCTCTCTTTTTAAAGGAGATTTAAAATTAGAAGTGATCCTGTGAAACTATTTTATAAAACCTTGGACTATTTTTTCTTTGGCATACTACTTCTTTTCCCAAAGACCAAAAGAGAAATAATGCTTCTATATGCTTTAAAACATCATTAGTTCAGATCTTGTTAATTCAAAATTTATTATTATTTCCACTGGTGCTCAACTGAAGCTTGTCTCTTCTAAAAATATTTATAAAAGTATTATTTATGTAAGGAAATTGCACAAATAGTATGTTGCAATTTAATATTTCACAAACTGATCACACACATGAAGAAAAGAAAAGAAACAAACAAAATCTTGACACAGGAGCGCTTTCCCTTGTAACTAACTCCTGCCAGTCAATGTTAACACCCTAAGGCTAGTAAGTGATCCTGACATTTAATGCCATAGACTTGGTTGGCCTGTTTTTCAAATTTACATCAATAGAATAGTATAATATGTCCTCTTTCATGTCTGAATTCTCTTGCTAAAGTTTATGTTTGTGTGATTGATCCATATTGTTGAGAGTTGTTGCAGCTTTTTCATTTTCATTTATGTGTAGTATTTCATTGTGTGAACATATCAAAATGTATTCTCTAATCTTCTATTGATAGGTAATTTAACAGTTTTAGTTTGGGGATCTTACAAATGATGTTGCTATAAACAATTATATGCTCTATGGTGAATATATGTACACATTTCTGTTATATTAGAAATTGATGATTCAAAGATATGTATTTAGTTTTAATAGACAATGCCAAGAGTATATGTGATGTTTGGTTTCTCCACATATTAGCACTGCCTTTCTTTCTCATTTTAGTCATTCTGGTGGAAGAAACTTGCCTTTTTTTTTATCTGTGAATGTAGCAATTAATAAAAACTGGTTGAATATAATACAATTATGTGTACCTCTTTTCCTTTTATTCAAAGTAGTCAATGTTTGATGCAACCCTGGTCTCTTCTACCTTTAGAGTACAAAAACCTAAAAATTGCTATATAATTATATTAAATTATTAATGCATTATCATATTCAGGATTCTTGACCTTACATGCCATAAATAAATAGTTACTATTTAAAAAATTGAATGAATGTAATTATAAGTGAGGATTATATTTAGGTCCTTCCAATGACATTATGTCAAATTCTTAAATAAGATGGCTTTAACTTCCTGGTTACCTGGGATAATCCCCCTGGTTTACTGCTCTTGCCTTGGCAAAGTGCCCCTTTTACCTACAAAGGTATCCTAGTTTGCATGATATATTATATGAACACCTACTCATAACCAAAGCCAGGTTGGCTCCAAGCATTCTGTTTAATTTAAGCATAAAACAGATCCTGTCTTTCAGTAGGGTACAGCCTAGAATAACTTTCTACTTCAGGTTTATCTGATTCAGCTCACATGTGATGGAATATCCTGTAATAAATTCACATTATTTTGGAAATGAAAATATTTTCCTATTGACATAATATGTGATTTCTAAGTTGATCCCATAAAATACAATTGAGCTTTTATATCTGCTCCTTTTACTGCTTTGAGATCTTAAATAGTACTTTTCAGTGTTGTAGAATGCATTCATGATTTAGCATTACCCTATTTCCAAATCTAAATCAATTTATTGCTGTGGAGCCCTTTCTCTCAGTAATATTGTTAACAGTTATTCATTTAATCATTTTATTTCCTTTCTTTATTAAGTTTTCTCTTAAAGCAACGCAAGTACTGTGTGTTTTTTAAAATGAGACCTTACCACCATTCAAATACTCCTTTAAAATAAATGACAGCACATTTTTAATGTGCTATGACAGCAATTTTCAACCTTTCTCATCTCATGACACACATAAACTAGTTACTAAAATTCTGTGTCACACCAAAAAAATATACTTTTTGCCAATATGACAGAAAAAATAGATAGAATTTTGATTCATTCATACCAGACGGTTATTGTTGTGTTGGCTGTTCTTTTTATTATTATTATTTAACAATCTAAGGGAAAAGAGGTCAGTGCCCCTGAATAAATAGTCAGGTATTGCATGTTTTAAAAATTCTTGTGGCACACTGGTTGAAAATTGCTGCTATATGAAAATGCAAATTAGTATAGTTGGAGACAAAATAGGGTAAATGAGTGTATATAATTATTAAAAAAATCAAAATACCATTTGCAACCCTGAATTTGTATTAGAAACCTATTATATTAACCACATCCTTGGATTTTGTGGTTTACATGATGATTCAGAGAGCTTGACTTGACAAACTTATTCTTACTTACCATTATCATAATAGGGATATAATACAATCTTGTGGCTGTCTTGCAGCCATGTCAATACTAGGTTTATTATATTCTTTAGAAGTCACTGTATATCAATAAGTAATATATCAAGATCCTCCCTCTTAAGCTGTCTCCACCTAGTTGAACTTTGAGCAACTATAGATATATACTCAGGTTCAGGATTCAAATTTCACTTGCTCATGCTCATAGTTTTATGCCACCTGTTGCTCACCCACAGCCATGATCTTATTTCACTACTGTCCTAGGGGAGAGTTTGATCCTAACCTATGGACCAACATTCCTGGGGGTTCTCAGACAGTGTGGAACTGAGGATATGAGCAATGGACCATACAAGGAAAATGATGATGGATGGTTATTAGCAGAAACACTATCTGACATCAAGTTAATTATGATAAAATTAAAAACTATGCAGACAGACTGGTGTTTTAATAACACTAATAAGATTGCTTGAAACCATCTTCATTCAACATTCTATAAAGTGAATATACTAATTTATCATTTTTACATAGTCTGTTTCCTTTGTGTGACATGACATTTTTGGCAAATAATTGGGGTTCCTAAGTCAGCCAGAACTGATTTTGCAGTTAACTGTATCTATATAATAAAGAGGTAATATGCAAATTAACCCTCATGCCCTCACAAAATGGCTGCCTATGACCAGGCCGGCCAGGGGCTTAGTGAGGGACGACCAAACAACTGAACAAGCAGGCTGTGTGGGGTGACCAGGCCAGCGGGGGGGCTGTGAGGGGCAACCAGGCCAGCAGGGGGGGGGGGGGCAGTTAGGGGTGACCAGGCCAGTGGGGGGGCAGTAAGGGGTGACCAGGCTGGCAGGGAGGAGGTAGTTGGGGGCAACCTGCCAGCAGCAGGGGCAGTTAAGGGTGATCTGGCCAGCAGGGGGAGCAGTTAGGGGCGATCAGGCCAGCACACAGAGGCAGTGAGGGGCGATCTGGCTGGCAGGGGTGGGGGCAGTTAGGGGCGACCAGGCAGGCAGGCAGGTGAGCGATTAGGAGCCTGTGGTCCCGGATTGGAGAGGGTGCAGTCTGGGCTGAGGGGAACCCCCCCCCCATGTATGAATTTCATGCACCGGGCCTCTAGTATGTATATAACTACAGTTAATAAACATTGTGTTCGTGTTACTTCCTGATAACTCTTCCTTGCTGGGAGATCATAGAAATGCTTAGCCTGGTAGGACTAGCTCAGATCCTGGTTTTCTCCATTCATCCATCTGATAGCTCTTGTCCATATGCTATAGCATAGGATTCTAAACTCACTACTTCCTAGATTATGATTTTGAGCAATATATCTATTTTTTTACACTTCACCTTCCTTTCTTATAAAGTAATACACATCTGTGTCAAGTTGTGAGTGAGAAACAAAATGGTGCTTAAGGTATTTCATAGAGCCAGTAAAAGTTAGCTAGCTACCTGCACTTCAATAGTTACTTCCCCTGGAATAGTAACTTCCCACTAACTACAGACCATTTCTAGAGTATTTGCAATGGATGAGGGTGCAGACTTGAATTAGTTGGTTTCATTAATCATTCCCATGAATCTGTGGAGTGCTAGAATTTTGGGAGGCTTGCTCACTTTCAAATGTTGCCTGCGGCTACTCATTAGGAGGAATATCCTCTGTATCCACATGCTCTTGCTCATTCTCTGTGCTCTCTGATCTGGGCTGTGTCTCTCTCTGAACTCTGTTGCCAAAGCTCTAGCTTTAAGTAGGAGGAGTTGCATTTGGGCCAAGTATGACCTGCAAATGATTCTTTGGCTGTGCACAGAAATGCAGAGCTACAAGTTACTTCCTATTGCTGCAATTCTAAACAACCCTTACCTACAGCCACTTTGGAATTTTCTGTCTATTTCAATCTGAACATTATAAGGACTTTGCAAATGGACTACTTATCTATTTTTAAGTATCAGATGAGCTTCAATGACAATATGTAATAGATTTTGAGATATCAAAAAGTATTCTGGATTTCCTAATTGTAGACATATTTTCTCATTGCATTTATTCAATAAGTATTTATTGAACACCTTCCATGTTTTGGACATCATTTTAGGTATTAGACATTCAGCAGGGAACATAGAGGGAGTGGGTTAAGGGGGCAGTTTTAATTTTGGATTGGGTGGCCAGGAGTCAACATTTGAGAAAAAGTAAAGAAGCAGGTAGTAGATTTTTGGGAAAAGAGCATTCCTGGCAGGGGGAATGCAAACACAAAGTCCTGGCCAATTTATCTGAAAGAATTGAAATCAGGATCTCAAAGGGATATCTGCCCTCCCATGTTCATTACAGCATTATTCACGATAGCCTTAGTATGGAAACAACCTCAATGTTTATTAACAGATGAACGGATAAAGAAAGTATGGTATACATGTACACTGGAGTATTCTTTAGCCTTAGGAAAAGGAAATCCTGCCATATGCAACAATATAGATGAACCTGGAGGACAATATATTAAGTGAAATAAGCTAGTCACAGAAGAATATATACTGCATGGGTCCAATTGTGTATGAGGTATCTAAAATAGACAAAGTCATAAAAACAGAGAGTAGAATGGTGGTTGGCAAGGAGTAGAGGCATGGAGAAATGGGAAGTTGCTGTTCAGTGGGTATAATGTTTCGGTTACACAAGATGAATAAGTTCTAAAGATCTATCGTAAAATATTGTGACTATAGTTAACAGTACTGTATTGTGCACACAAAATTTTAAGAGAGTAGATCTCATGTTGTGTTCTTACCACAATAAAAAAAAGAGCTAGGTTTTCAATATATATGCTCTGAAACCTTACACCAGTTATCACAATGCCTCAAATTCCACCCTTTGTGATTATCCTTTAAGCCTAAAATTATTTCTGTCTTTTAAAGTACTATAGTAAAATCTGGATATGGCTAAAAAGAATAATACACTTAACAATGAACACATCTCTGAGATAAAGGATCTTTGGCAATGAGAAAGCAAGTAGAGTGATTACTGAAATAATGTCTAACATTGGGACCAAGCTAAAAGTAACAATCAAGCCTTTATCACTTATTATAACAGTACATGAAGGAGGTAAAAAGTGGCGCCAACTCCTCAGTATTACATTATGTCCCCATGGAGTAGTACCAGCTGAAGGTCAGGTGGATGTAGCACAGGAGCCCTTTCAAAAAAGGCTTCTGCCTCTCTATTGACCTGTGGGCTATGGGAAAGGAGAGGGGAAGTGGATAGGAGTGCCTGAGTCAACATGGGAAAGGCTTAGGATAAAGAAGTCTGTGGTAGAGGCACCTGGGAATTACCTTACCTGTACCCCTGATAAGAGGACCTCCAAATGGAATCTCATGGAGTAGGACTACATACACATGAGTATGGCTGACCTGAGTCCCTGAGTCCTTGACTGCAACTCTCTCCAAAAAAAAACTTCAATGCACTGGCTATGCAGTAAATGTAGTATGAGAGGGGAGCTTCCCTCCAGGAGGCCTGCCTGCAGAGCCTTATATGGTAATTGACTATGGTATGGCCTGAAACGTCACACAAGATATTAGCTTGAAGCCAGCCTCATTATTAACAGACTAGAGGCCCAGTGCATGAATTCATGCACTAGTGGGGTCCCTTGGCCTGGCCTGTGGAATGGGGCCAAAACCAGCTCTCTGACATCCCCTGAGGGTTCCCAGATTGCAAGAGGGCACAGGCCAGGCCAAGAGACCCCGCCGGTGCACGATTGGGGCCAGGGAGGGACATGGGAGGTTGGCCAGCCAGGGAGGAATCGCAGGAGGGCTCCAGGGCATGCCCGGCCCATCTCACTCAGTCCAGATCAGCTGAACCCCAGCAGCAAGCTAATCTACCAGTCAGAGCGTCTGCCCCCTGGTGGTCAGTGCACGTCATAGGGTGTGGTTGAGTAGCCTTAGCATATCATTAGCGTATTATGCTTTGATTGGTTGAACAGATGACCAGAAGACCGGGACACTTAGCTTATTAGTCTTTTATTATATAGAATATTGAATGAGTGTAATAGCTAGATGCTTACTAATGGATATAATAAAAGTGAAGGAAACAAAATAATAAGTTGGGAGATGGGTTTTCTCCTTGGACAAACTTTATACTTTTTCCTACAAATGATCCTGAATGAGTTTTATTAAGGCCACTTCAGATGTTTTAATTAGCTGAAAGAAAATTGAGGCATGTGTTTGGGAGTGGGGGCAGCCGGGGAGAGGCCAATGGGGGAAAAGGGAGACTTATTTAATACTTTAAACAATAAAGAATTTAAATAAAAAAAAATAAAATTGGGTCAGCACAGGATAGAAGTAATATTGTATAAAAACCTGTCAATCTAGATTTTGATTATCTCTCCCATGTAACTGGAAAAAAAGATGAATCATTTAAATCAATGTTGCCCTAAGGGAATAACCCCAGCCAGAATAATGAGCTTTAGAGACATAATTTCTTAAAAAACAAACAAACACAAAAACACTACTAGAAGTGGATATAATTTTATCTGTCATTATCAATGAAATTTTAACTATTATATGTTAACATATGCTTTTCTGGGTAGATCTGATTGATAAGTACATGGAGATTGCTTTAAAATAAAAGGAACACTTTTCTTGGTTTAATCATTTTCCATATTGTAGTTTTAATAAACATGAGATATTGACAGATAAAATTTATATACAAAAATATCTAAAAACAATATTGAAATATATTGGTTTGAAATAGCACAGTCAGATATTCAGATGTCTCAAATGGTAACACATTATCATAATTTTATATACCCCAAAGCATTTCTTTGAGATTTCAAATAGTAATGAGTGTGTTAGTGAATTTGTACTTTACAAATTTAATCACTCTAGCAAACTGGTGGGATGAAGTACCCTCCTAAATAAGATTTGCTTCTAATTGTTTTTATTTTAAAAAAATCTAGATTGCCACACAAGTAAAAATAACAAAATAAATTAAACATTAAAAACAATAATTACATATTCATTTCTGAACCTGAATCTGTATTTTAAAATTAGAAGTTAGATAAAATAATTTCAAATTTTTCAGTTGTGTTTTGTTGTTGTTGTTGTTGTTGTTAATAGGCATTTCTTCCTCATTTCTGTCTTTAGTCACTTTTCCCCCTACTTTTAATATGTTTACATCAGTGGAAATTAAGAATGATTGTCTATCTTTTTATTATGTTCCTTATAATTTTAGTACAGTATTTTTCCTTATCCTTATTTATCGCATAAGTACCATATGATTATTAATAAGTTGTCAAAATTGCAAAATTATCTAGCTTACTTGGAATTCTGATGCAGTTCTTCAGGGTGCTAACTGTTAATCAGTCCTCATATGTGTAAAGTATTGACTAGATATATGATCCTTATCCTCAAAAGGTTTAAAATTTCACAGTTGAGATAGATATGCAAATGATGATTTATAATATAAATGAATCAAATGAATAGGAGCAGTGGTACCCACACAACTGTATGAGCAATACATTGTTGATAAAGAATACTACATAAAAAAATGATGTTTGAGTATTAGTAGATGTAGTATATGCTGCAGATTCCCCTTTCAAGGCAACTATTCCTCCTAGATTCAGAGCATGTTTGCTGCTGCCATCTCACAGATTAATTCCCTCCCAGCAAATGCCCCTCTAGGCGAAAGGTAGCTGCCTTGTGAAATTTTAGGCCCTTTCTGCTGGCAAGTCAGTGGGTATGAAAGGCTACAAAGTTCACCCATTAGCCTCAATGTGGGCCATCTTTGCCAATTGAGAGTTACTGTGGCAGTTACTGGGGCCTCTGGTGCAATTCCACTCTAGTTCCATTCACCCTCTGTACAATCCTGTTTCTCTCACTCACTTTTAAGTATTGATCCCAGAGAATATTCTCCAGTGAATCACATGGAAACCAATTTCCATCTTAACGTCTCTTTCCTGGGAAATCCCACATATGACTGCTAATGCCAGGGGTGAGTGGTCAGAAGTACAGACTCTAAAATGGATTTTGAAACTGAGTTCTCCACTGGCTGGTTGGCATCAAGAATTCATCACTGGCAGGGAATGAAGTATTGTGCATGCTGTAGGGAAGTAACTGTTAAAACGTTCATTAGTAGTGGAAGAGTTGTGATACAGGATTGAGGAAATGTAAAGGTGAGTACAATCTGAATCCACTTGAGAAATTCTGGAAAAGTAGTAGATATAAGAATTAGAGAATTGGGTGTCTAGTTTGGCTAATAGAGACCTTGGAGAAAGACAATGTGAGGCTAGAGCTGATTAATCACCTGTTTCAGGCCAACTGTGAAACCAGAGGTCTAATTGGTAGGATATAAAGAGACTTTCATCCCCTTAAGCTAGAGGGTCAAGTGGAGGATCATGCCCAGAACTTAATTACAAAGGTTGTAGAGTCCAGAGAATCCTCAAGCCTGGAAAGTCCATTATGCCAAGTGCCAGTGTTCTTGATATGGTATCAAGAAGGGTTCAGCAATCTGGAGAAGGGGCTGTGCATAAATTAAATAAGAGTCCAGAGACAAAACATAATTTTGGAAGGCATTATAGGGAGTCAGAGAAGACTTAGTTAAAGGAGCTAGGATCTCCTTGTTTCAGGACCCCTTGCTTTTTATTAACACAATTTGTCCTAAGGCAAGGTGGAGATATACACATCAAAGGGTAGGGTTAGGTACAGAATCCATTGTCAGATTGGAAGAATTATCTCCGGCTATTCAGGTGTTTGGCCAGGAGGAGGCAATAACATGTAGATTAAGATGCCCTTAGCTGTCTGGCAGTAAACAATCAATTTATGTAACCTTTTCAGGTTTGGGGAAATGCCTTTAGCCATTCCCAACAGGTGATAACATATGTGACTCAGCCTTTGTTGAGTCCCCAAGTTCCATCAACCTTTTGATGAAACTCTTGCAATTATGACATGCTGGAATTTGCTTCTGGCAGCCAAGATCAAGGCCTTTTGGAGAAGGAGTGGTACACTGTGACTTGCAATAGGATTATTGGTATCTATCTATACATTAAAATTTTTTAATTAAAATTTTATATCAGAAATATAAACTCATAGATGTTTATAGTGCCTAAGGGTATATTTATAAATAGATTTACCTTTTTTAGCTAAAAAATATTACAGATTTTTAAAAAAGAATGAAAGGAGTTATTTTATAGGCAAAATAAAGTTCTGAAATTATGTAAGGAAATAAAGTGGCTCAAGAAGTGGTAGCCAATCTGAATAGGCTAATGTCAGTCTTAACAATATGCTGTATGTTCCTAGTCAAAGTTTGTAAAGTATTTTATTTCTGGTTTTATTTTTTGTTTGTTTTTTAATTCTTGTTTTTTGAATTTATCCTCTTTTTTGGCATTTTAAGTTAATTTTCTCTATTATGTCATATAAGAGAATTTGACTTTTTTAAATTAGAAAATTTTTTCTAAACCCTGGAAATTGATATAATTATTATTTTAGAACAAAAGCTGAAGTGAAAGTTTATGTCTTCTCTCTTCCTCTCCTTTCAACAATTTTAAAAATAAAACAGCACTTTCTTTTTTGCAGTCATAAGTCAACCACATCAATCATCTGTGAATATTCTGTTATTAAGCCTAATTTTAGAAGAATTAATTACAATGACTAAATGAGAAAATTGCCTTTTTGCTGAAATAATATAAATTAGGTTTGCTCCATTTGTATCATTGTCCCACTCGATGATTTATTGTTCCTCATCCTTTATCTTAGATTTATTAAATTTATGCTGTTAATTATTATGTTTTACAAGCACTAAGTTGATTATTTCCACATTTTTATTTCTAAGGTTAAGTTTACCACTGCACTACATTCTTGTGGAAGAGGAAAGATATATCTGACTTAAAGCAATACAATAATGCAGTTGTTTTTGTTCTTGGTGTATTTTTTCAAGTCAGTTTGCATGATTAATTATTTTACTTTTTTATTCTATTTACATATACATTTTCTAATTTGCTTAGTTTCTTACAATGCATACACATGTCAATATCACAATCTTTAAGAACTTGCTTGTGGGGGGAAATGGGAGACATCAGTAATACTATCAACAATAAAAAACATGTATATTAAAAAAAGAACTTGCTTGTGACTATGTTAAAAAATTTACATTAAGATTGTAGGTTATGTAACCATCTTAAAAATCACTTCTCAATGGCTATCTTGTATTAGGGCCCAATGATGGCAGTAGGTAAAAGGCAGTGCTTTTGAAAGACAGGATACATGGATCAAACATACTGTTGTTTTTAATCATAAATTTTATACATTTTTATTAAATAAAGTGATGTTCTCATTTCAGTTGACCTGTTTATATCATGTAAGCATGGTCTTGTACCAGTGGGACTAATAAAGAAAGGTATAATGAAAGCAGTGGAGTGGAGGGTAAGAAAGGCCTTTTGTGAAAAAAACTGGGACTGTGACACAAATTACGGGAGTAAGCTGTGCCCAGGCACAGAAATGTGGCTTATCACACAAAAAAGTCTCATGGAAAGTTTTTAGCTGGCCTACCATTCTTGAGGAATAGAAAGATATTTTTCAACTCATCCTGATAGTTGATCAATCAAAATGTTTTTATTTTAACTTTTGTCTTATGTTCTATGATCTCTCTTCTAACCTCATACTTGTTCCATCTACATTGAATGCTAATCACATAATTTTAAATATAATTAATTATTTTACAGTGTGGATGCAATGAAATATTCTATATAAAACAAAAGATCTATCAATAAAGTACAAAGTTAATTTGCCAAAAATGTCTGTAGGATAATTTAAATTTACTATTATATGAACTTCTTTTCATTAGGTAGGTACTGTGGCTGTAATTGATTTTAAAGAGAAAATGTTTCTCAATAATTTATTTGGTTGTTATTCTTTGTGGTATTTTTAAATTTGTTTGTATGTTAACTGTATTCCTTGTACTCATATTTTCTGTAATTTCTTTGCGTATGTCACACACCATATCATTTTTAATTATTGCTAATCTTGGAATGAGAGAAAGTATTTCTGGGCCAGCTCTCTGCTTAACAATAGTACTTGAGTTTGAGCCAGGACATTGAGCTGGAAAAACATGCATATATAATTTGGGTCAGTTATACAAACTCACTAACACTCTACCTTTAGGTATATTTCTGCTCAGCGGTAGCAGACGGTATTTTTTACTCATACCAGAACCCAGTTTTTCACATGCTTATGCTAGTTTCTTACTTCTCTTTGGTTGCCAGAGATTTAAAATTTTAGAAATGATTTCCACTAATGTACTCCTCCACCCTGGCCCAATGACAAGAACCTCAGGCAAAGATAATATATGAATGATGTTCTTCATACAACCCCACTTCCCTTGTCACCCTGTGATGTCACATTCGTGCTGGGACATCCTTTCAGCCTTGCTGTGCTAATTGGCCTTTATTTTTTCAAAGAAGGTATCACTGGTTTGCCCTCCACCCTTAGGGAATGCCACCTAATTTGGGAGTATTCTGTGTCCTGTCTGAGATCTGAAATGATTTAAATCCTTAATATCTTCCCTCAATTTGGCCCATATTTCATTATATTTGTCAGTGGTTCTTCTATAGTTTCATTAAAAATAAAAAGTTATTTTTTTCTCATTGGTTTTTATTCACTGATTTTAGAAAGTAAAGACAGCAATAACTTTACCAGATGTACCGGTTAATAATGCGGATTTTGTAATCAAAGAAAACATGATTAATTTCCAGAGAAACATCAAAAGTACTTTATTCAAAGTAATTTCCATCTTTCAGGTAATTTGTGGATACCATCCCAATAGAACTTTTCTTGTTTTGAGGCAAACCATTCAGAGACCCAATTTTCCACTTCTTCGTATGTTTTGAAGTGCTGCTCAGAAAGTGCGTGTGCCATTGATCAGAACAAGTGGTAATCTGAAGGAGCAAGGTCTGGTGAATACAGCGGGTGGGTTAATACTTCCCAGGCAAGATCTTTTAACGTGTCTTTAACTGGTTTTAAAGTGTTGATGGTGTGTTATCATGAAGCAAAATTACTTTGCCGTGTCTTCTGGCACATTCTGGTCGTTTCACGATCAAAATGTGATTCACGTTGATTATTTTTTGTTGGTAGCAATCAGTATTAATGGTTTCACCTGGTTTTAGAAGCTCATAATACACCACACCTTCCTGATCCCACCAAATGCAGAGCATTGTCTTCTTTCCGAAGTGATTTCACCTTGCAGTCGATGTTGATGGTTGACCTGGATCAACCCATGATTTTGTGCATTTTGGATTCTCAAAATAAAGCCACTTTTCATCACCAGTCACAATTCGATGCAAAAAAGACTTTCTTTCATGCTGTTGAAGCAATATTTTACTGATGACTTTTCAGTTTTCCGTTTGTCTTTCATTCAGTTGATGTGGCACCCACTTTCCTTCCTTTAAAATCTTTCCCATTGCTTGTAAATGATCAGAAATTGTTTGCTGAGCAATGTTTAATCTTTCTGCAAGTTTTGTTTTTTTGTTTGACATGCATCTTCATCCAATAATGCTTGTAATTGTTGGTCTTCAAACTTTTTTGGTTGACCTGGAAGTTCTTTGTCTTTCACATCAAAATCATCACTTTTAAAGCGTTTAAACCAGCGTTCACAAGTATCTTGTGATTGAGCATGTTCACCATAAGCTTCCCAAAGTATACAATAACTTTTAGCAGCACTTTTCTTCGAAATAAAATGATGAATTAAAACTTCCCGCAAATGCTCTCTTTTTTTGGCACGAAATTCGACATTTTTAAGTGTAAAAATATCTATGATGTTAACACCTTCAGAAAATTTGACATATGAAGTTTTGAAGCTTGCTGTCAATATAACAAAATAGCATACATATCAAATCGCATATATATCAACATATGTGTGACTCCATCTATTGAAAAAAATCCTCATTATTAACTGGTACACCTAATAAACAATGACTTTTAACCCAAAAACTTTAGACTGAGTTTATTAGTTTCATCAATTGCCATTACAAAGCAAACAAAAGGTAAATTTTTTTTTGCATTTTATTTCTTTTAAAAATTCTTTAGAAAAGTTTTTCTTGAATAGAAAAATTCTCAGTTGAGTGTTTCTAAAATAACATAACACAATAGAAATGTTAACTATTTTTATACAGAGACATTTAAGTTCATAATATTACAATTTTTTTCTATATCAAGACTAATGGTGGAGAGCTACTGGTAGATTCAATTTTTTTAAGCTAAAGAGGGGAACAAGAAAGAAAGACTACTAATAGGGAAGAAAAATGGCAGAACAAGTTTTAGACAAGCTGCCCTTAGTAAGTAAATATATAGATACTAGAGGCCTGGTGCATGAATTCACGCATAGGTGGGATCCTGCTGGTGGGGGGCGGGTGGCACAGGTGGTTGGCCCCTGGTCAAACTCCTGGTTGATCTCCCGGTCAAACTCCTGGTCAAGGGGACAATTTGCATACTAGCCTTTTATTATATAGGATATATTAGTTGCCAGGAAAAGTAAGGAAATAACTGTGTTCTCGGAATACCAGTAAATACAATAAGATTTGAGTTTAATAGTTTGTTGAGTTTGCTTAGTTTGTTGAGTTTGTTTTGTTTTAACTGATTTAATGAGTCAAATAAATGTTGGATTGAGGGAACTTTTCATAAAAAGCAAAGGATTCTGCTCCTCTCTCTTAGCGGTATAATCAATTACAAGGGCTGATTCGATGAACAGAAATGATGAAAAAAAAAAAAAGTAAAAAGCTACCCAGAAGACTGAGGAGTTGCTTCCCGGAAGATGTGTTAGACATATTGTGAAATTCCGTGCCTGGTCTATTTTAGAGATGAAAGGAAAGTTTCAGGGGTGTTACAACTCAGCTGCTGTGTTTCCTGGAATTTTGTGCTTATCTATTCAATCAGAGACTGGTTTATTTCCTTTAGCACAGAAGACAGGTCAGCCTCATTCTTATTACACCATCAGTAGAGGTTATATTTGACCACATGTTGGTGAGTGTTTTGATTTTATTTTAAAATGAGAGGAAGAAGCTTATGTACATTTTTATATAAAAATATAAATAAATCTTCTTAGTAAATTAAGTAGCTGCCATTGAATTTGATTCCACCTTCCACTTAGAAACCCCTTTCTTTCTACTTTCCATACCACGTTCTTCTTAATATCACTTAACCCATCCCAAGCATTAATACTACTCTTTTGTCACATCCAAAATCCCAAGTAAAATTTGTATGTATAAAAATGCACATTGCACTTCAATCTGTGTTGTGCAGCAGATATATTTTATTTTGTAGGCAGGTTTTGGACTTAGGAAAATGTCAATCCCAAGAATATTACGTTTAGAAAGGTCAAGGTAACCACTGGGAAATTTTCTTGAAGCTGTTCATTACCAACCGAAGCATATCCAGTGTTCCATATAACTCAGATGACATAGGGGCCATTTTATATTAACAGGAAGCAGATGTTTTATCCACTTTTAAATGGCTATTGTTTTCAAGCCTGCATTATAGAATGACTATAAAATAATTATAGACAATTTTGAAGACCAACTAAAATTCAAATTCTGAATTGGAATTTACCATGTAAGTACTAAAATATCAACATATGAACCATCTGGTGTGTTGTTGTTTTTTAGTCGTAAAATATTTTACCTATTAGGTCAATAGGATATTTAAGTTAAATGGCATAATATACTAGTATATGCACACACACACACACACACACATAAATAAAAGTTTCAAAGTCAAATTCAATTTTTAGTCACAGAAAATTAAGTAACAATTTGGCCATCTATTTACATCTATTTACCAAAAATCTGCCTGTTGATTTTATCTATAAATAACTAGGTTCAACAACATATACTATTTAATATTGATATTTAGATGCCTACTTGAAATAAAGTGGGAAATACCATTTGTCAAAATAACTGATTTTGAAGAAATATTCTGAAAATTTCTAGTTATATGTAAGATGGGAGGGGGTGTTAGTGTCCAACCAACATTTTAATTTCTTTAAGAAGATATCAAGAAGTAATATAACAATATATTTTATTTGAATGTAGAAGGCCATAGAGCAAGAATTCTTATGAAAATAAATGTATTTATATGAATTCATTCACAGAATGGAAATCATAGGCAAAAAGAGACAGATATATGGTGTGTGCAGGTTTAGAGAAGTGTCAGGGTAGCAGCATGTTTACTTACAGCCAATTGGGGAGATACAGTAGAGGAAGTAAGGGGCAGTAGAGAGCCTTCCTGACAGTGGTCACAGACTAGAAATCAGCCAGAACCGCACGGTGTTATTTCCAACATCTGGTTATTAAATGAGTGAATAATTGATGCCAGGATTGGAGAGGAAGTAGCACATATAGAGCTTTTACTATCTTCCAAAATCTTCTTAAATGATTTCACACTGTTGTACATATAAAATGACTTTGCTCACAATGGGAGTTTTGCAGATACAGAAAGAGAATATTGTGTAATTCATTGCAGCAATATATTAGCAAATTTAAAATTTGGTAACTGAATAAATAGATAACTCTAACATGAACTTGGTAGAAGTAGGATATTGTTATGAAACAAAATTATGACTAATTTAACCATGAAACTATATTTTGCAAAGAATGCTTAATTTTTAAAAATACTTAACATTCATCTTTTCTAAGTCCATGTCAATATCTATGAAACTATAATGGGAGTGGATCCCATCCTGTCTGAGGTTGTTTAATACCATGAAAACAGTAGTCTATGAACCACATGTTAAGCACCAGAGACTCATGATAAATATGTCAGGTTCAGTTTCTCACCCAATTCAGTAGAAAAAAATGACCTATACTCAGATTGATGGCATACTTGCCCACTAAAATTATTTTGACACAGTCAACATAAGTTATATTAATTTCCATAATTAATATTTTACTGAGGGGGAACAATTTTTACTCTGTATTTCATATTTTTTTCAAATAAAAAATGAGGTCAGAATGATAGAATAGATAAATGTTTTTGCTCTGTCTTCTTGATAGATTTTAATCATAACTGTAAAATGTGCATAAAATGTATAGATGTACCAGTATAGGCTGACAGCTTCAGTTTTCATTTCTTTTTTAGCTCAGGAAGAAAACAAAATTCACATTTAAGCCCATTTGTTTGCACATCTCTGGATCATATCTTTGCAGTAGATGCAACATAGGGTAATAAAATTCTTTGATTGCTCCGCTCCACCCTAAGAAGCAAAGGAAATAAACATCACATTAAAGCAATGAAAGAAAACTGCCACTCTGAGGTGGGTTGGTTTGAAGTAGATCATTGTTTAACATTATATAACCTATTTCAGTCACTGACTTTTAGCTTGTTTTCCTCATCCCCCCCCCCAAATTATCAGTAGCATAAGTTCCCCCCCCCCACTTTTAAAACTACTAAGTGTACCAGTTAATAATATGGATTTTATAATCAAAGAAAACATGATAATTTCAAGAGAAACATTAAAAGTGCTTTATACAAAGTAATGTCCAACACTAGCTACACATTTTCCCCATCTTTCAGGTAATTTGTGGATACCATACCAATAGAACTTTTCTTGTTTTGAGGCAAACCATTCAGATACTCAATTTTCCACTTCTTCGTATGTTTTGAAGTGCTGCTCAGAAAGTGTGTGTGCCATCGATCAGAACAAGTGGTAATCTGAAGGAGCAAGGTCTGGTGAATACAGCGGGTGGGTTAATACTTCCCAGGCAAGATCTTTTAACGTGTCTTTAACTGGTTTTAAAGTGTGTGATGGTGTGTTATCATGAAGCAAAATTACTTTGCCGTGTCTTCTGGCCCATTCTGGTCATTTCACGCTTTATTTGTTGTTGGTAGCGATCAGTATTAACGGTTTCACCTGGTTTTAGAAGCTCATAACACACCACACCTTCCTGATCCCACCAAATGCAGAGCATTGTCTTTTTTCCGAAGCGATTTCACCTTGCAGTCAATGTTGATGGTTGACCTGGGTCAACCATGAATTTGTGTTTTTAGGATTCTCAGAATAAATCCACTTTTCATCACCAGTCACAATTCGATGCAAAAACGACTTTCTTTTGTGCCATTGAAGCAACATTTTACTGATGACATTTTGGTTTTTCATTGATCTTTTGTTCAGTTGATGTGGCACCCATTTTCCTTCCTTTAAAATCTTTCCCATTGCTTGTAAACAATCAGAAATTGTTTGCTGAGCAACATTTAATTTTTCTGCAAGTTGTTTTTGAGTTTGACAACCATCTTCATCCTATAATGCTTATAATTGTTGGTCTTCAAACTTTTTCAGTTGACCTGGATGCTCTTTGTCTTGCACATCGAAATCATCACTTTTAAAGCATTTAAACCAGCGTTCACAAGAATCTTGAGATGAAGCATGTTCACCAATAGCTTCCCGAAGTATACAATAACTTTCAGCAGCACTTTTCTTCAAAATAATGAATTAAAAGTTCCTGTAAATGCTTTTTCTTTGCATGAAATTCAACATTTTTAAGTGTAAAAATATCTATGATGTTAACACCTTCAGAAAATTTGACATAGGAAGTTTTGAAACTTGTTGTCAATACAGCAAAATAACATGCATATCAAATAGCATATTTATCAACATATGTGTAACTCCATCTAGTGAAAAAAATCCACACTATTAACTGGTACACCTAGTATATGGCTTTATTTTAGAGCATATTTGAAATATGTCCAGTGAGCAACATGTGTTAGCTTTATATGAGAAATAGTCACACTTAATTATGACCATGTCTCTGAGACAGACAGTTAAATCTTTATTCACAAGCACAACTCTTTATAAACCGAAGTACAAATCATTCTTTTCTCTGACTCTTTAGAAAATATTTTCTCTGACAATAATAAAAGAATATTGAGATGTTGCAAGCCTCAGAAACTAAAGAAGTACTACATCTTCTCTGGGTTGGCCCTCAGTAACTATCTGTTTATGGGATAAATTAAGCAAGAAGAATGAGCAAAAACAAAATAAGCCAAATGGACTCATAAATTAAAAAAGGAACAAAAACATATGAGACATAAGATTTAAGATATTGAGCATATTGTCCTTCATATGATTTATCCTCTTAAGCAGCAGATGTAATTTCAACTATACCAGGGTGATATAGAAAAATTACATATAGTATGAAAAAGTAGTATCTTACTAAAGCATGCCATGTTCTTTGATATTTGCTCAAAGAAAATTATTTTACCTACTTGTATTTGGATATTTTCTGCCAAATAAATTAAGAAACAAAAATAAATAAATCAAAGGGAGATTTAATGATTGATCTAAGTAGAGGATTTCTTTTTGGAAGTGTAGCTTACTTCAGTTGAGGTGACTCTTTAAACAGCCTGTTATATCTAAATATAAAAACCTGTTTCTAGTAGGGAGCACCTAGTATTCTTTTGATCATATTCAAGACCAACCATTTAGACTTGGGATCTGAGAAATAGTATTTACAGAACCAGCAAAGCTGTCCTGGCTGGGTGGCTCAGTAGGCTGGAGTGTCATCCACTTCACCAAAAGGTTGCGGGCTCCCTCCTCGGTTCCTCTCTCCCTAAAAAAATTCAATAAGCACATATCCTTGGGTGAGGATTTAAAAAAAAAAAAACCAGCAAAGCTATCTTTGACATTTTTTAAGATAGTTATATAGCAATTTCTAGAATACTATAAAATATCTATAGTATCAGCCTTCAAAAGCTAGAAAATATTTAGGAACATTTAGAGAGCCTATATTAAAAATCTATTCTTTTTGTTTAAATGTTGGTGGAGAGATTTAATCAAATTATACATAGTTGTAACATCTATTTGTTTTTTTCTTATGGCTTTTACTTTATTGTTCTTATTATACATAATAAATTTTATGCCTCAAAATTGAAAAATTTAGGAAAGTAGAAATAGGAATAAAAACATCATTGATAGTTTTGTTTGAATTGTGTTTTACATATACCTTTATTAGAGAAGAACTGTGAAAATACAGTTATTTGATTGTGGAACATTTCATCTTGCTGTTTCAAAAACCTATTTTCTTCTTTTATAGAATCACATTAACTTTAATATTAAAACTTTCTCACATGACTTAACTAGCATATGGATTTAAGTAATACATTGGAAATCACTGTATGATATGTTGATACATCAAACATATTCATTATATATTAGATAAGCTAACGATGCTTATGGTCATATTTGGGTAATGTTTGCAGTATCTGTATTGAAACACTGAAAACCAGAAAAAAGAATAAAGCATTTTTTCCAGATTTATCAAATAGCCAATAGATGCTATATTCGTTTTTGAGGGCTTCCATAAGCATGTACCACAGACTGGATGGTTTAAACAATAGCCTGTAGTCATTTTCTCATAGTTTTAAAGGCTAAAAATCTGAGATCAAATGTTGTTTGTTTGTTTAGGCCTTTCTCCTTGGTTTGTAGGTGGCCATCCTCTCCCTTTTTCTTTATGTGGTCTTCCCTTTGTGCATGTCTGTGTCCTAATCACTTCTTCTTATAAGAATACCAGTCATATAGGATTAGAGCCCAATGATGTCATTTTAAAGACCCTATCCTATATAATAAAGAGGTAATATGCAAATTGACCCTGACACCCTCTCACAAGATGGCTACCCCCATGTGGTCAAAGATGGCCAGCAGGGGAGGGTAGTTGTGGGCAATCAGGCCAGCAGGGGAGGGCAGTTAGGGGCAACCAGGCTGGCAGGGGAGGGCAGTTAAGGGTGACCAGGCCTGCAGGGGAGAGCAGTTGTGGGCGATCAGGCCAGCAAGGGAGGGCAGTTAGAGGTGATCAGGCAGGCAGAGACAGTTAGGGCAATCAGGCTGGCAGGGGAGGGCAGTGGGGGCGATCAGGCCAGCAGGGGAGGGCAGTTGGGGGTGAGATCAGGCCAGCAGGAGAGGGCCATTGGGGGCGAGATCAGGCCAGCAGGGGAGGGCCATTGGGGGTGAGATCAGGCCAGCAGGGGAGGACAGTTGGGGGGCAAGATCAGGCCGGCAGGGGAGGGCAGTTAGGGGTAATCAGGAAGGCAGGCAGAGAGGTTAGGGGCGATTAGGCTGGCAGGCAGAGGCAGTTAGGGGCAATCAGGCAGGCAGGCAGGCAGGTGAGCAGTTAGGAGCCATTGGTCCCAGATTGCGTGGGGGATGTCCGACTGCTGGTTAAGGCCCGATCCCACAGGGATCAGGCCACAACTGGCAGTCGGACATCCCTCAAGGGGTCCCGGATTGGAGAGGGTACAGGCTGGGCTGAGGGAACCCTCCCTCCATGCATGAATTTCGTGCACCGGGCACTAGTGCAAATATAAAAGCATAGATTTCAAAACATTTCCCTGTATAAATGCCTTAATAAACAACTGCAATTCAACTCATAAGGATTTCCTTCCCTAGATTTTGAAATATCAAGAGCCAGATTGAAATGATCAAGCACTGAGTTTGTGTATTGCTGTTGGTGCATGTGTGCATGTGCATGTGTGTGTGTGCACATGCATGTGTGTATGTGCATGTGGGCGTGTGTTCGGGAGATACATTGTGTGTGTTAGCTTCAATTCAGCCCTGGGGGAAATAGTTCTCTTCACACCCCCTTACTTGGCTACTCTCACCTGATAATCTTTCACCAGAGCACATTGGTGGTTCAAGCATCCAAAAACACACAGGAATTTAGGAAAGACAACTGAAGAGAGAATAAGCCTGACAGTTGTTGACCAGGTTTTGCCCTTTGCATTTTTCCCCAGCCTTCCCACATGGTTCAATGTATAATAATAAAAGCGTAATATGCTAATTAGACCAGTCATCCTTCTGGATGACCTTCCAGACAAAGCCGGAGCTGTGAGGGAAGCCCAAGTCCCGGGTGCCAGAGGGAAGCTGCTGCTGGCAGCCGGGGGAAGGAAGGCCTACTCTTGCACGAATTTCATGCATTGGGCCTCTAGTTTCGGAATAACTGCCTCTGGAGATTTAAAGCTTGGCATTCTTTCTGCACAGAAACTAACCTGCATAGCCCATTGGACATCAACTCTCTTTCAACCTTTTGTGTTTGTTGTTTCCCACAGTGTTCAGCAGTTTCTCCTCTGTATTTCAAATCTTGAACCATATGATCAGGACTTTACAATGTTGATCTCTAGATTACTAGAGTTCTTCTGTGTATCACATATATACATGTTAGCATATGTTACATGTACTTAAAAGTATACCTCATAAACTGTAAGTTAATTAAGCTATTGTATTTATTTTTGCCATTATTACCATTGTGCTCTATTCTGCTGTCATAAATTACAAACAGTGGTTCAGATATCCTAAATATTGAGCAATCCTAAGACTCTTTAAGGTAGATTTAGGAATTTATTACTGCAAATATGAAATTACTTTCTATTTGAGAGAAATAACAGTTTTATTTGGATTGATATTAAAATTGCTTTTCACCCCCTATTCATGTTTTCAATAAGCAGGTGATTCAGCAAGCCCTCCTGGATTCACTGTTTTTTAAACTACAGAGGATATAGCACCCTTAATTAAGTCCTCATTTTTTATATCAGCAAATATGAAAAACACACCATGTGCTAAACACTGTAATACACTGTAATACACTGTAATAGGCCTGGTCATAAAACACTAAATATAATCCAGACCCTTTTGATGACTAGAAGAGAGACAATGAGCAAATAGACAATAAATGGGAAGATGAAAAAAGGACAGACACAAACAAGAATGTAGGTCAGGTGCTAACCAGATAGTACACTTAAAAATATATATATTTATGCTAAATGGTAAGTTCTCAGTATCTGGGAACATGTACATTCCTTGCTTCCTTCATAAATTATTTTTTATTTGGTTTAAACTTTAATTAGGTGAGTACACTTTTTGATGCCCCACATACGCTCATTTTCTATCCATTGCTTTTGATGGAGGGGGTGATAAAAAGAATGGGAGTCCTCTTATTTCTGAGATTTGGTGTGCTGTGTTAGCTACCTAAATGAATGGAGGAGTAGAGATACCCTGGACCAGTGGTCGGCAAACTCATTCGTCAACAGAGCCAAATATCAACAGTACAACGATTGAAATTTCTTTTGAGAGCCACATTTTTTAAACTTAAACTTCTAACGCCACTTCTTCAAAATAGACTCGCCCAGGCCGTGGTATTTTGTGGAAGAGCCACACTCAAGGGGCCAAAGAGCCGCATGTGGCTCGTGAGCCGCGGTTTGCCGACCACGGCCCTGGACCAATAGAAACTAAAATGAGAAACATTAAAAGCTGAAAAATATCTCTATCCCAGGTCTGCTACAGCCATGGAAAGAGTGGAGCTTCCTCACTGTTACAGCCAATCAGTGAAGGTGATGGAGGTATTACTGTTCAGAGCGCTCCCCTTCCCCCTCCCCCTGCCTTGTCCAAATCTGTTTGGGAAGTACTCTGCAGTGTGTAACTCTTCCTACCCAATCCTTCTTCCTTCTCCCTCTTCTTAATAGCTTCAGACCTCAGCATCTTGATCTGAAGATTGTCCCCGAACTCGCCAGTTCTCTCACTTTATCCTGAACAGGTGTTTTCCCCAATAAATCTTCAATATCTGATCCCATCTTGACATCTGCTTTTCAGAGAACCCGAATTTAGGTAGTCTGAAATAAGTCAATTCAAAGAGAGGAAGTTCCATTTACTGCCAATTATTTTCAATTCTGTTACTCATAGACATTTTCAAATCAATTAAAAACATGGTTCTTTAGTTTAACTTGTCCTTTCAAAATAAAATCTTGTGGTTTTAACGTAGAATCAGTGTTTGGGGGGGTTAAATAATAACTACATTAGATTAAGAATATGTGTGATGACACAGTGAAAGAACTACAAAAATACAATTAAAGTAAAAATTTAAAATCACTACTTTTAAGGGTGTAATAAGTCTGTTCTAAAGTTAATACAATAGTAGCGGGGTTTCACAGATCTCAAAGTATTATGTATTTGTTCCTATAAGCGGTTAATGGGAACTTTCGGGGGAGAAGACAGGTCATTGACCATCCATACGTTCATTCATTAGTTCATTTATTTATTAAAAAGATGTGTGGTAGGTGTTTCTCCAGGGAGCAGGCTCTGTGCTGAGAGTGCCTCTCAACTATTAGACTCTAAATACAGCTAAACTTTGTCTGGTGTTAAATTTGACATTTAGAACACGAATTTAAGTAAATGCCAGAGTTTTACTCCGAAGATGTAGCAATTTCCTGTACTTGAAACTGTTTGTCCTTTTTGGTTCTGCACAGTTCAGTCAGAAAACATTTATACAAACTTCTGGTGGCTGATTCGCATAACCAAATTTGTAAATCACATACAACCACAAAATCTATGAGAACAGGATGTGATTCATACCTTGCTCAATACTTTGTTTTTACTTCTTTTTTTCCCCCTTTTGCTAGTGTGGAATGCATTAGTTCTAATGTCAACAGCAGCCTCTTACATTTATTATGAAACTCTTCTGTTTGGAAGAACACCAGATAATATGTTTTCTTCACCATGTTACTAAAACAGGATTTAACACAATCATGCAAAAATTAAAATTTTGGTTAAATCAATTTAGTATAGGTTTTGACAATATTGCCTCGCCCTGAATATTATTACTAAAACCTGAGATCCTTTGCCTTCTATACTTAATAACATTTTTAGCTTTCGATGGCTACATGTAATCTAAAATTCTTCATTATTTTACATATTTTTTGCTTTAAAAGAAGTATTGTTTCTCTTTAACCATTTTCACAGCTAGTGGTTTGACACTTAAGTGTATAATCCTGTGGGCCTTCCCTCAGAACTTGTTTATATTATACTAAAACTTTTCTGATTCTTGTCTCTACTCAGATCCCAACCCCACCCCTTCTTCCTGCCTTCACTCCTCTCCCTGCTTTTTAACAGACTTCTACTATGCTGCTGTAACAGTATTCTCGTGGTAAACACCAGCCCAGTTTGCTCAAGTCTTTTGCACAGAACCTGATTGGATTTTTCAACAGAATCCTTTTAATAAAGTCAGGTTGTCACGTGAGTAAGAGAAAGAATACAAAAATTATAAAAAGGGGGAATGGAGTCTCACCTTTAATTATTTCCTTAAATTAAAAACAATCATTAATGGCCCTTTTAAAATAACAGATTACATGTATAGTCTGTGCCAAGGAGTCTATTTCACAAACACAGACTTTTTTTTCCTAAACAGGGCTGGGCAACTTGGAAAGAAAGCTCTCTTGTTAGAGGTCTTTAAAGCTCTGGTTAACTTGAAATACTCATTAAATGGCGTGCCCTGAGTGCGCATAAAGAGAGAACATAAGTGTGTGTGAATAAAGATCGATTAAGAAAATGGATTTCCCGATCCTCAACTTGTACATGTCCTCTTTCCTGGGAAAATTCTTGCTATGAAGTACCATGTCTGTTCTGCTTTCCCACCTCCCTTTGACAATCACCTTTTTCTGTAATACCTTTCTGCATCCCAAGCCTTCCATGCTGCATTCCCAGAGATGCAGAAGCCTCAGGTGCTAAAGAAAATCGCCTTTAATCAAGGTACCATAAGCCTTCCTCCCATCTATCTTGTCCATAGGTTCATTTCCAATAAAATTTTTATTTTTGTATGTTTTTATCTCATGATTTATAATGCTGCCTTGACTAATTGGTTAGTAATTATTATCATAACTAATTCCATAAAAAACTGTAAACACTTAAAACCAATGTTATATGAAATGTTAATGTACATTTTCATTTAATTATATATTTTATTGTGAAGAAACCTGATAGCATCCAATAAAAACATTGAAGCATCCTGGCTGGTGTGACTCAGTGGTTGAGCATCAACCTATGAACCAGGAGGTCATGGTTCGATTCTGGTCAGGGCATGTGCCTGGGCTGCAGGTTCAATCTCCAGTGCGGGGCATGCAGGAGGCAGCCAATCAATGATTCTCTCTCAGCATTGATGTTTTAATCTCTCTCTCCCTCTCCCTTCCTCTCTGAAATCAATAAAAATACATTTAAAAAATAAGCATAAAAATATATTAGGATAAAAATCTATAGGAAAAATGGGATGAAAATCTGATTTCATTGAAAAAGAGCAATTTTTGAATATTAAACTATGTTCATATAATTTTAACTGAATGGTGGGGTAATTACATCATTTGAAGCTTATATTTACAACTAGAGGCCTGGTGCATGAAAATTCATGCACTGGAGGGGGGTCCCTCAGCCAGTCTGGGAGCCTTCAGGGATGGGAGGCGACCCAGTGATCAGGGGAAGGCAACGCCCCATCACACCTCTGCTGCTGCCACTGCCAGCAGCGCAAGCCTCGGCCAGCCCTGGTTACTTTAGCCTTGGGCGGCTCTGGGCAGCTGGGCAGCTGACATCTGAGGCTTGCCTGAGCTTTGGGCCGGCCCTAGGTGGCTGGGGGGCTGAGGGGACTGGGGGACTCCAGAGGCAGGTGCACAGAGCGGCCAGGCCCACCAGGGGGCAGGACCGGCCTTGCCACATGCCTGCTGCCCCAGTGGGGCTGAGGGGACTGGGTGTTGCCATCTTTGAGGGCGGGGCAGTCAGTTAGCATATTCCCTCCTTATTGGCTGTGGGCGCCACCATCTTT
Organism: Plecotus auritus; assembly: GCF_963455305.1. NCBI lineage: Eukaryota > Metazoa > Chordata > Mammalia > Chiroptera > Vespertilionidae > Plecotus > Plecotus auritus. The sequence continues at coordinate 102,640,028 of NC_137774.1, read as the reverse complement.
GCAATGGCATGAGGGTCAATTAGCATATTCCCTCTTTATTAGATAGGATCCTTTTGAATACATTTTAAAAAGTGATGTAACAGTTGTATTTAAAATGGGAATTATAGCCCTGGCCAGTGTTGCTGCTCAGTGGTTAGAGTGTTGGCCTTCATACTGAAGGGATGTGGGTTCAATTTCCAATCAAGGGCATGTACCTGGTTTTCAGGTTCAATCCTAGCCCTGGCCCAGGTTTGGGCGTGTGCAGGAGGCAACCGATCAATGTCTCTCTCTCTCTCTCTCTCTCTCTCTCTCTCTCTCTCTCTCTCTCTCTTTCTTTCTCTTTCTCCCCCTCACTTCCTTCTACTCTCTCTAAAAATATCAATGAAAAAATATCCTTGAATGAGGATTAACAACAATAACAAAAAATAACAAAATAAAATGGACATTATATCCATTAAAATTATTAAAATCTATGATAACAATTTTTAGATTCTAACTTTAGAAACAGGATTATAGTTTAAAATTATTCTAGCTAGTAGCAGATCCATAGTTCTTAATCTCATAGTTTATCAACACTTAACAAGCATCACACTTTCTCTATATACTTGCCCTTTTTTTCTAGAAGAGTTCCCCAATGAAGTCATTTCTCACCCTTCAGGCCCTAATAACCATTTTGGAGAGAATATTTTTCCTGGAAAACAGATCTGTCACTGCATGAAAGCCCATGCCAAGATCATCCCCCTTGCGACTTCAAAACTTTTGCTCAACATGCTGATTTCCTTATATCGGGATTCTCAGCAAAGAATAACAAATATCCATGATATCTAGTTAATATTTTAAATCTGCAATTTTAAATTACTTTGTCAGACTATTTTCCTGAAATAAGCTGTGCATCAAAGATTTTCATCAGAAAGGGTAAAAGGGGTGTTTGGTGGAAAGTCTGAGCTTTAATTGAGAATGTGTACTGTCTCCTTGGTCTGACCTCAATTTTGGGTCAAAAGTCTTACCTCCATTGTATGTTGTTGTTGTTGTTTTACTTCCTTTCTTCCTTTTGACATATAAGAAACTTTGCTCTAAGAGGAAGTCTTTCTCCAAATGTATCCCTAGGGCACTATTAAAAGCTGAGAACCGCAAGCTCTTCACCCTCAGTTCAATATCAGTCACTCACTCAGTATATGAGTCATGAGTTTGAGCCTTCCCATAACTCTGTGAAGGCAATTCATTTTGACACATATTACACTAAGCACCAAGAATTATTTGAGACAAAGAAAGAAGTAAAACATGAAGATAAGAGGAATTGACCTCAAGGGAGTTTAAAATTTCATAGAGTATATATATAAGTCAAGTACATATATAAATGACTATAGTACAAGGGCATAAGTGAGAAAGAAGATAATTACTATGGAAATATGGAGTGGGCAAAATTACCACCATTAGGGTCCATTCAGGAGGAGTTTAGGGCATTTGAAAAGTCACGACTTGAGATTGGAAATAATTTGGGCAAGTAGTGTTGTTTGGATGTGGCAGTGGTGTCTTCAGTGAAACCAAATAATGAAAATATAGGTTGTGCTTCAGAAAGATTAAATGGCCTAATTTGCTCACAATATTTATTTATTTATTTTTCTTTATTGATTAAGGTATTCCATATGTGTCCTTACTCCCATTGCCCCCTCACCCCACCCCCCCGCTCACGTCCTCACCCCCCTTGGTGTCTGTGTCCATTGGATAGGCTTATGTGCATGCATACAAGTCCTTTGGTTGATCTCTCCCCCTTACCCCCACCCTCCCCCACCTTCCCTCTGAGATTTTACGGTCTGATCAATACTTCTCTGTCTCTGGATCTGTTTTTGTTCATCAGTTTATGTTGTTCATTATATTCCACAAATGAGTGAGATCATGTGATATTTATCTTTCTCTGACTGGCTTATTTCGCTTAGTATAATGCTCTCCAGTTCCATCCATGCTGTTGCAAATGGTAAGAACTCCTTTTTACCGCAGCGTAGTATTCCATTGTGTAGATGTACCACAGTTTTTTAATCCACTCATCACTGATGGGCACTTAGGCTGTTTCCAAATCTTAGCTATGGTGAATTGTGCTGCTATGAACATAGGGGTGCATATATCCTTTCTGATTGGTGTTTCTAGTTTCTTGGGATATATTCCTAGAAGTGGGATCATTGGGTCAAATGGGAGTTCCATTTTTAGTTTTTTGAGGAAGCTCCATACTGTTCTCCACAGTGGCTGTACCAGTCTGCATTCACACCATCAGTGAATGAGGGTTCAAAGAAGAACAAAGAAGGAGGGATCTCAATACCAGATATCAAGCTATATTACAAAGCCTCTGTTCTCAAAACTGCCTGGTACTGGCCCAAGAACAGACACATAGACCAATGGAATAGAATAGAGAACCCAGAAATAGACTCAAAGCACTATGATCAATTAATATTTGACAAAGGAGGCAAGAACATACAATAGAGTCATGACAGTCTCTTCAATAAATGGTGTTGGGAAAATTGGACATGCAAAAAATATGAAACTAGACCACCAACTTACACCACACACAAAAACAAATTCAAAATGGGTACAGGACTTAAACATAACTTGGGAAACCATAAAAATATTAGAGGAATCCACAGACACCAAAATCTCGGACATATGCCAAAGCAATATCTTCACCAATACAGCTCCTAGGGCAATGGAAATTAAATAGAAAATAAACAAATGGGACTACATCAAAATGAAAAGCTTCTGTACAGCAAAAGAAACCATCAACAAAACAACAAGAAAGCCCATTGCATGGGAGAACATATTTGCCAATGTTATCACTGATAAGGTTTTAATCTCCAACATTTACAGGGAACTCATACAACTTAACAAAAGGAAGATAAAGAACCCAATAAAAAAATGGGCAATGGATCTAAATAGATACTTTTCAAAAGAGGACATAAGGAAGGCCAAGAGACATATGAAAACATGCTCAAAGTCACTAATCATTCGAGAGATGCAAATCAAAACATAATGTGGTACCATCTCACACCTGTCAGAATGGCTATCATCAACAAATCAACAAACAACAAGTGCTGGCAAGGATGCAGAGAAAAAGGAACCCTTGTGCATTGCTCACAATATTTAGTGTGTGGAGAATAACACAGGTAGAAGAGTAGTGTGTCAATAGTTTCTTGGTGCAGAGCAAGTGCCCTGGTTAAAGCCCTCTAGGAATGATGAAAAATGTACTCTAACTTAGAAGTAGGGTGTGTGTTTCTTTTCATGTTGGGCAAAGTGCTTATTCTTTTGGCCATCTATGGGCATTTAGTTCATTAATTTAGCTTTGCATAAAAAATTCATTATTAGAAATCAAATTCTCTTCAGACTAATTTCACTAGTTCAAAGATAAAAAAGGGACTGCAGATACCAAACATTGAATAGATGTTATTTTTCTCAATTGAGAAATGTATCTTTCTTTATATGCTAGTACATCTTTCTGAATAACTCAGTTTTATAGTGGCAAGTACCTTCGAGATAATGGGACAGGTAGAACTGTTCTGAAAGACATGGAAGAACAAAGCTTCAAAAGAGTGCCTCTCACTCTCTTGAGATTTGTGCCAGAACTTAGTAGTTAAAATAATGGCATTATACCAGTTCCCAGTAAGTATGATAAACTGTTGTAATTAAGCCATTTAAAACAACAATTTTATTCCAAACATATGTGCAACCAAATGTGTTTTTTTAAATGAATTTTCCATTGCTCTTTTGTGCAAATTAGTTTTTATCATTACAATGAGAATATGAAAAACCAGAATTTGTGACAAGAAAACACAGGGGTGGACAAAAGTAGGCTTACAGTTGTGAGTACATGAAACAGTTAATTCTTGTTTTATTTATTTATTTATTATATTGTTTATTATTATTGCTAACCTACTTTTACCCACCCCTGTAAATTTCTTGCTTATTTGAATTTGATATACATGTTATACAAAAACATGAAAGAACAATAAGACTAAGAAATTTGCTTCCAAAATATTAACTAATTTTTAAGTATTAAAAAAGTAAAAAAGCGGAAGTATAAAGTAAAATCTGTCTTCTCAACTTATTAAGAGCTCATGAAGGAAGGTGTTATGTATTATTTTGATCACAAGTTCATTCTTTACATCTAGCAGAATACTTGTCATTAATTACTAAATTGAATTGACTTAAAAAATTACTAACAAAGTGAATCCAGCAATGCATAAAATTGATTCCATGTTCTGACTAAGTGGGATTTATTGCAGGAATGCAAAGTGGGTTTAACGGCTAAAAACCAGCAATGTAATATACCATATTCATATAATGAGATACAAAAAACAAATGGTTATCGCAAATGATTTAGAAAAAGCACTTGATGAAATCTAATTCTCTTTCATGATGGAAATGCTCAACAAACTAAGAGTGGAAGATAATTTCTTCAATCTGATAAAGAGCATCTACATAAAACACAGCCACAAAGTAGTGAAAAAAAATGTTTTTCATTTCAAATCAAGAGCAAGTAAAGACTATTGACCCTTGCTACTCTCATTTAAAATTGTACTCGAAGTCATAGTCAAGGCAAGAAAAAGAAACAATAAGCATCCAGGTTGGAAAGGATGAAGTAAAATTATAACTATTTTCATGTAGTATGAAATTGTATATAGACATACTAAGTAATGCATTTAAAAAGGATTAGAACTAATAAATGAGTTTAATAGGATTTCAGGATAAAAGATAAATTAAAATATCATTTCTATACATATTTTTCTAATGAATATCCAAATAATATTTATAGTAGTAATAATATTTATATGTGTAATATACTAGTAATATATATTCAAATAATAAATTTAAGAAAATAATTCCATTTAAAATGCCATTTAAAAAAGAATAAATACTTTGATACAAATGTAGCAAATGGAATTCAAAACTTGTACACTGAAAACTACAAAATATTTTTAAAATAAATTAAAGGGAATCTAAATTAATGGGAAGACATCCCATGTCATGGATCAGAAAACTTAATATTGTTAAGATTGGCAATACTTCCTAAACTGATCTAAAGATTAAAGGTAATGCCTATCAGAATCCTAGGTTGTTTTCTTTGCAGTAAATGACAATCTAAAAATAAAATTTATATAAAAATGCAAGGGATCCAGAAGAGCCTAAACCACCTTGAAAAAGAACAAGGTTTGAAAACTAACACATTCCTATTTTAAAATCTACTACACTGTTATAGTAATCAAGAGAGTGTGGTATTGACATAAGCATAAATATATCAGTGGAATAGAAGTGAGAGTCCAGAAATAATCCCTTATATTTATGGTCAATGACAAGGGTACCAAGATAATTAAAAGAATAATGATAATATTTTCAGTAGATGGTGCTAAGACAACTGGATACCCATTCCAAAAGAAAAAAAGTTGAATCCCTTCCTCACACCATACACAAAAATTAACTCAAATTGGATCATAGACTTAAATAAAAGAGTTAAAACTATAAAATCCTTAAAAGAAAATATAGGGTAAACCTTATTAACTTTGGGTTAGGCAATAGTTTCTTAGATGTGAAATTAAAAGTATAAGCAAAAAAAAAAAAAAGATAAATTGAATTAGTTCAAAATGAAAAAAAAAAACATTTTGTACTTAAAAGTATACCATCAACAGAGTAAAAATATTACCTACAAAAAGGGAGAAAACATTTCTAAATTACATATCTGATGAAAGATTTGTACCAAGAATCTATAAAGAACTCTTATAACTCAATAATAAAAATATAAATAACCGAATGAAAAAATTATTGAATATAATTTTACAAAGAAAACATGCAAATGGCCAAAAAAGCATATGAAAAAATGCTTAACAGCATTATTCATTAGTGAAATGCATATGAAGACCACAATGAGATGCCATTTCGCTCCCACACTCATGGCTGTAATAAAAAAAGACAGAGAATAACAAGTGTTACTGAGAACGTGGAGAAATTGGAATCAGTTAACATTGCTGGTAGTAATATAAAATTCCTCAAAAATCTAAATGCAGAGTAACCATATGACTCAAGAGTTTCACTCAAGAGAGTGAAAATGTTTATCCACACAAAAACTTGTAGGGATTCATAAGAACATTATTCATAATAGTTTAAAGTGGAAACCACCCAAATGTCTATCAACTGAAATATAGTTAACATGTTGTATACTAGTATCCATACAATGGAATGTCATCCTATCTAATAAAAAAGTAATGTGCAAATTAACCATCACTCCGCTACACCCACAAGCCACGTCCACCAGCCACACCCACCAGCCAATCAGGAGCGAATATGCAAATAAACCCAACCAAGATGGCTATGGCCACAGAGAGCAGGAGGGATGATTGGGTTTCCCTGGCAATGGAGGAAGCCAAGCTTCCCACCTGCCCTTGCCGGCCTAGGCCTCCACTCAAGGCTACAAAGTTTCAATTATAGAAGATACATAAATCCAAACAGAAATGGCTGCTGCCACAGAGCGAGCAGAAGGCTTGGCTCCGCTCCAGGCTACAAAGTTTTAATTGTAGAAGATAAATAAACCCCAGATACCAGAGCCTCCACTTGGGTCACCAGGGGGCATGGCCAGCCTGCAAACCACCACAGGCCCCTCGCCCAGGCTGCCCCACGCCCCAAGGGAACCCCCACCCTGATCCGGGACACCCTTCAGTGCAAACCAGCTGGCCCCCACCCATGCACCAGGCCTCTATCCTATCTAATAAAAGAGTAATATGCAGATTGACCATCACTCCAACACACAACATGGCTGCCCCCATGTGGTCAAAGATCCTGCCCCCGTGGACACAGATGGCCACCACAAGATGGCCAACAAGGGAGGGCAGTTGGGAGGGACCAGGCCTGCAAGGGAGGGCAGTTGTGGGTGATCAGGCCAGCAGGGGAGGGCAGTTGGGAGGGACCAGGCCTGCAAGGGAGGGCAGTTGTGGGTGATCAGGCCAGCAGGGGAGGGCAGTTGGGAGGGACCAGGCCTCAAAGGAGGGCAGTTGAGGGCGATCAAGCCTGCAGGGGAGGGCAGTTAGGGGTGACCAAGCTGGCAGAGGAGGGAAGTTGGGGGCGACCAGGCCTGCAGGGAAAGTCAGTTGGGAGGGACCCAGGCCCGCAGGGGAGAGCAGTTGGGGGGGACCCAGGCCTGCAGGAGAGAGCAGGTGGGGGGGACCAGGCCTGCAGGGGAGGGCAGTTAGGGGAAAACAGGCTGGCAGGGGAGCAATTAGGCATCAATCAGGCTGGCAGGGGAGTGGTTAGGGGGTGATTAGGCTGTCAGGCAGAAGCGGTTAGGGGCAATCAGGAAGGCAGGCAGCCGAGCAGTTGGGAGCCAGCAGTCCTGGATTGTGAGAGGGATATCTGACTGCCCTGGTGGGATCGGGCCTAAACAAGAAGTCAGACATCCCTTGAGGGGTCCCAGATTGGAAAGGGTGCAGGCTGGGCAGAGGGACACCCCCCCCCCATGCATGAATTTTGTGCACCAGGCCTCTAGTTTGTCAATAAAAAGAAATGGAGTGCTGATATGTGCTGCCCCTGGATAATCTTTCAAAATATTTTGCTAAGTGAGCCGAAACCGGTTTGGCTCAGTGGATAGAGCGTCGGCCTGCGGACTCAAGGGTCCCAGGTTCGATTCCGGTCAAGGGCATGTACCTGGGTTGCGGGCACATCCCCAGTAGGGGGCGTGCAGGAGGCAGCTGATCGATGTCTCTCTCTCATCGATGTTTCTAACTCTCTATCCCTCTCTCTTCCTCTCTGTAAAAAATCAATAAAATATATTTAAAAATATATATTTTGCTAAGTGAAATAAGCCAATGACAAATAACCATATATTGTCTGATTCTGTTTATATGAAATGTCCAAAATAGTCAAATCTATAAACACAGGAATTAGATTAGTGGTTGGTGAGGAATAGGGGTGTTGCAGGGAGGCAATGAATGGAAGGTTTCTCTCAGAGGAGACTAAAGTGTTCTAAAGTTAGTTTGTGGTGATGGTTGCACAACTCTATAAATATACTACAAAACATTGAATTACACCATTTAAACAGGTGAATTTTATAGTATGTGAATTATCTCAGTATAGATATGTAAGATGATTGAATAAGTACATTAATAGCAAAAATAATGTTATACATTTAAGATATTTTAAAACAAATATACTAAATATAATAAGGTTTGCTATATGACCAATGGATAAAAAATGCAAACTCTCCCAATTGCTGTATTAATTAGAAATCTGCATCCATTCATTCAGCAGGTTTTCTGGAGGCCACTCATAAAAACAGTTGAGATGTATAACCTGTACCTCAGTATCATTCCTTAAGTAGCTTATGTTTTCCCAGCCTTGAAACAGGACTTGACTTTTCATCATGACCCTCTAAATTAAATCTACTGCCAAATTATTAGGGAGCTATGTAGATTTTACCAAAAAAAATTGTGTCAGATCACAGATAGGAAAAAGTTTGTGCTAAATTTCACATGGAAAATCTTAACAAATATGCCATTTGACATTTCAACCATTTCATGAATTCTTTCTTCAGCCATCACTCATTTATTTTTAAAATGTATTTCTATTGATTTCAGAGAGGAAGGGAGAGGGAAAGAGATAGAAACATCAATAATGAAAGATAATCATTGATCTGCTGCCTCCTGCATGTCCCCTACTAGGTACTGAGCCCACAACGTGGGCATGTGCCCTGACCAGGGATCAGACCATGTCTTCCTGGTTCTTAGGTCGTCGATACTCAACCACTGAGCAACACCGGCCAGGCAGCCATCACTCATTTATCTCAATTTTTCCTCTCTCATCTAAATCCTACCTTCTTGCTGGTGCAGAATTTATTGGTGATGTCACAGATTTACTCATCTTAAGTGCAAGCTGACACATAGCCCTGGATATACAGCTTCCAAGTTTATTGTGGCTTTCACTCAGAACTGTTGGTATTTTGTTGCCTGTACACAAGCAACATTTTCTCTAGATCTAGATTCTTGTAATTAAATAAATAAATATTATTAAGGTATTTTGAAATACTGAATTTGTTAATATGAAAAATTAACATGTACATAATACATAAATTTTGCAATTTAATTGGACAACCATTTACTGACACAATGTGTCAGAGATCACGGTAGATGCTGGGTATATCCAAATATGGAAAGAAGCTACAGTCTTTGCACTTAAAAAATTCACAATCCAGTCCTTTCACAAACATGATCTAAATTAACATGCTTCCAACTCTGTAAGTAAACTAAGACAAAGGAGGAAATAATTAGTTCAAGAAGATCATGTTGAGTCATGTACATAGTGCCCAGATTTACACTAACAGTTTCTAATAACATATTTTTTATTTGAACAAAAAGTCACATTAGCTATAAAGCAGTTTGCATACATTATTTTATTGATATTTTATAGAATTCCATTGACAGATTCCAAAAAAACTTGAATTAGTATACTTTTTATAGGTAGCATTAACACCTGAATCTCTGAGGATTCTTATTTACAAGAAACAGAATCTAATATAACAAGTTTGAGCAGAAAGAACTGTGTAACAGGGTAATAAAAAATGTAAGTGTTTTTTTGTTCTAATAGTGAGAGGGGCCAGTCTTATTTTGATGCCTTAAGGTTTCTGGACCCACATATTCTGGTTTTGGGAAAGAAGGAAGTGTAGATCCATTCAGACTATATCTGATTCAGACTACAATATCTGTATACTATTTCCTAAAGAATGTTTCCAAAATGTTTCAAGGTGTGTCTCCCAGCAGGAGCAGGTACTGTAATTGTCTTCAATACTTTTTTCTGCTGTTCTATAATTCAGGTGGTTACTACATGATAAAGGAATCTTATGGACGCAAGCGCCATAGACTTACTTATTGAGACTATGAGTGTCTTGATCAGAAGATATACCAGATAGGATAACATTGTGAAAAATAAAGTATTTCATAAGAATACAGATATTATTACTTTTAGAACTGTGATAGCCAGGGAAATTAAAACTATATACGAATTACATGTTTATTACAAACTAGAGGCCCAGTGCATGAAATTTCTGCATTCGGGGGGAGGGGAGTCCTCTCAGCCCAGCCTGCACCCTCTCGCCGTCTGGGACCCCTTGGGGGATTTCTGCCTGCTGGCTTAGGCCTGCTCCCCGGCAGTCAGACATCCCTCTTGCAGTCCAGGACCCCTTGCTTTTTACTGCCCATCTGCTTGCTGCTCCTTACTGCTTGGCTTACTGCCCCTTAGCATTGCCACGGAGGCAGGAGAGGCACCCACCACCACCACTGCACTTGCCAACTGTGTGCCCAGCTTCTGGCAGAGCGGTGCGCCCCCTGTGGGAGTGCACTGACCACCAAGGGGCAGCTCCTGCATTGAGCATCTGCCCCCTGTTGGTCAGTGCACATCATAGCAACCAGTCGTTCTGGTCATTCTGCTGTAATGGTCGCTTAGGCTTTTATTATATAGATAAGAACAAATTTCTCTCTATTAGGAAGTACTTTATCCACCATCAGGAGATTTGATATTAAATTGCATAACCATATGGAAGTCTTGGGGTTATTCATCATTGCTGTAATTAAATCAGGCAAAATTGGTCAGCTTTGATGATGGCCAGGCTGTGTTTTTGCATCTATACATTACCTCCGTTTCTTCTACCCATAGCTACAATGTTAATAAATTAATTAAATAAATTCTGGGAGTAGATGGGGAAAAGGCTGGCTGATATCCATATAATAATTTATTTTGTCAAATTAATTATTCAGTGCACCTTCAGCATTGAATAAGTACTCATGTAGGACAAAATTACTCCTAGACTCTGGACTCATTCCAAGGGGAAAACTTTCCAAATTTTTGCCAGTTGTCCATTTTCCATTCTTACCCCTTCCAAGTCTCTGACCATCTTGACAAACCATTCTTTAGCTTATTTTATTACATTTAAGTATCAGTTATACTTTAAAATATATTTTCTTCCAGGAAAAAATATTTTCAGCTACAAGAAACTTTTCTCTATTTTGTTGAAGTTCTGGGCCAAGCCCAAGTAGGGCTGTAACATCCCAGTAGTCTACATCTAGCAAGTGCAGTCATGCCATATAAAGCCATTTGCAAGCTAAGCTTTTTTTCCTTCACACTAAACTAGGAAACTCCATATGAGGCTAAAGTTGTGATCTAAGGGAGGGTAGGCAATACAATAGGAATGAGGTCACTGAGAATGTTAACACCTGCTTCAGAACTTGCTATACCCCATCAATCACTTCAGATTATATGGAATGATTCTGGTCATGTCAGAACTATGGCTTGCTGGTTCAGAAGACACCCAGTTCCTGATGGGCAGGTGAGGTGGAATGGACACCTGGTGTTGTTCCATGACAAAGTAATTCTCTACCATGACCCATGAGTAGATTGAGAGATGAAAAGGATTCTACTGTGATGTGTATAGTGCAGTTTGCCTATCATTCAAAGACATTTCAAACACTATTCAATGTGTTTGACCAAAATGGTCAAATGGCAAAGCTGTTTATACCATAGACTGTGGCTGTAAGGGCAACTAAGAGCACTTTGCTTCCTGCAGATAAGTGCTACAATTTAAAAGTTTTAGGCAAGTAGGAACTGAGATAGGTTATCAACAACAGACCTTATTACTTAAAATGCAAATGGTGTACTTAACAAATGAGAAAAAAATATTCAATAAGTAAAGTCTGAGATCAATAAGCAATAATGAGTAAAGATAAGTGGTGATGAGAGAAGACTTGATTTGGGGTGGTGAACACAGAATACAATATACTAGTATTATAGAAATGTACACCTGAAACCTATATAATTTTATTAACCAATGTCACCCCAATAAATTCAATAAAAAATAAAGTGGTGAATGTCTAGGCATATATGAATCATCAATATTATTATCTAATTTGTAAAGTTAAAAATACTAATAATAACATATTTAATATCGATATATAAGCCAAAAAGAGAAGGGTGAAAGTAGATGATGTGTTCTAAGATCCTAGTTATTTAGGATAAAAATATTTTGATTAACTAATGAATTATTATGTATGTATGGTAAAAGTAGAATGGCAACCACTAAAATAATTTAAATATATATAACTTCCAAAACATTAAATGAAGAAATGTAATGTTAAAAAGTCAATCTAAAGAAAAGTAAAATAAGGAAAAACAAATAGAGAAAAAAGAGGACAAAAAAGCACAAAATAAGAATAGAGAAATCAATTCATACATATAAGTAAATACAATACATGTGAAGGAAATGAAGTCCAGATCTCCAGCGGAAAAGTTCCATCATGTTTTTGGAGCAAGAAAATACACATTTGAATTCATTGGAGTGGGTTTAAGAGCAACAGTTTTATGTTGCCCGCATCACAGCTTAGGGCCAAGGAAGATTTTCCTTGGCCTGTGATTTATCCAATGGAGGAAGACAGAAAGTTATGAGTGAGCACCTGGCTTCCCCAGTTGTGTGAGATGCTGTCAAAGTGGCTAATCTCTCTCTCAAACTATCCAGAGTAATAAATCATGAGTTGTATGAGTGAGGGTTGAGAAGAGGCAGGGAGAGTGGTGGATAGAACTCCTGGAGGACATTAAAGATATGCAACTTCCAATTGCTTCACAGATTCCATCCAGAAGCCTGCTCATGAGCTTCTGTGAACACCTCACCCACGGCTCTTCCAATTGGCCCTTGGGCACCCCATCACTCTGCATGCCTCACCTACAAACACAGCCCCACCCTACAGCAAGCTCCTTATGTGTGATCCCCACAGTAACAAGTATGGGCTGTGGCAGATGGCTAGTGAACATGAACAGAAAGTCAGTCAAATCTGTGGACCAGGGAGGGACAACAAACTTAATCTTTAGCACCATGTTTGAGAAAACAAGAGGCTATCAATGCTTGGCCTGATGATTTGTAGCATTCAGAGAAGACATACGAGATTAATAATTCTGCCACAAGAGGGAGCAAGAAGCATGAGGCAAATATACCTATAGAATCTCTAAAAACCTATAGCATCAAAATCTCTAGCAGGACAGAAAGAAGGTATTTCTCTCCACAAGGCAGTTAGTAAAGACTAGAAGAGGTGATTGTTATTCCAAATGTGAAGACAGCAACACAAAACTTCAAGAAACATAAATAATTTTTTTAATCAAGGTAAAATGACACAACCATAGGGTCACAATAATCTTTAGGTAAGTGAATACAATCTGTGTTTCACCAGATAACTCAAAAGAGCTTTTGAAGAAAACTCAGCGAGGTACAAAAAAACATAGAAAGACAATTCATTGGAGTTGGGAAAACAATACATGAACAAAATGATAAGTTTAACAAAGAGATAGGAACCTAAAAGAACCAAATAAGGTAATGTAGTCAATAATATATTAACTATGTATGGTGCCAGGGGTTACTTGGAATAGTGAGGGACCATTTTGTAAACTATAGGATTGTCTAACTATTATGCTGTACACCTGAAACTAATACAAAATATAATTTTAAAAGAACCAAATAGAAATTTTGTAGCTAAAAAGTATAATTAAATAAATGAAAAGTGAAATAGCAAGCATTAACAGCAGAATACTTCAAGCAGAAATAAGACTCTGTGAGGTCACATATAGGAACTTTGAAATAATCAAGTCAGAGGATGACAACGAAATAAACAAGAGTGAAAAAATCTTATATAATCTATTGTTTTCCATTAAAAGGGCCAATTTATAAATTATTGGGAGTTCCAGAAGAAGAGAGGAAGGGGGTGGGGGCCAGAAAGTTTATCTAAATGAATAATAGCTGAAAATTTTCCAAATATGGGGAGATATTTGGATATCAAGTTTATGAAGTTCATAGGTCACCAGAGTAAATTTAAATAGAAGGCTGAAATAAAGTTAGAAATGAAAGAAGAGATATTAATAACTGACCACAAAAATATATACTATCATAAGAAACTACTATGAACAATTATTTGACAACAAAACACATAATCTAGAAACAAATAAATTCCTAGAAACATAATATTTACCAAGACTGAATAATGAAGAAATAGGAAATCTGAAAAACAAAAACAAGACTGAGGAAGGAGATTGTAAAACAAATCTAAAACCCCCAACAAAGGAAGTCCCAAGGACAATTGGTTTCACTAATGATTTCTAGTGAACATTTAAAGAAAAATTAATGTGAATCCTTCTCAAAAAGTTCCAAAAAATTTAAGAGAGGAAATACTTCCAAACTCATTTTAGGAGGCCAGTATTACCCTGATATCAAAAACAAATAAGAACACTACAAGAAAAGAAAACTACTGATGAAAATCCCTGATGAATTGGATGCCAACATTTTCAACAAATTATTAGCAAACCAAATTCAACAATACATTGAAATGATCATGCACCACAATCAAGTGGGGTTTATTCCTGGCATGCAAGGATGGTTCGACATATGCAAAAACAAACATGATTCACCACATTAATAGAACAACAGATAAAAATCATGTCATCTCACACATGCACATAAACAAACACAACTACAATTGGAAATTTAAAAATCCCTATCAAAGGGAATTATCTAGTAGATATAACAGTATGTAAAGTAATAGAAGTTATGAGTAATAAAAGTGTATATTTCTGTTTCTATATAACAAATGCAAATAATGTAAAACTTGTGTTCATATTCATCACATACATAAATTTGACATTTCTGTTCAAATCTACACATTATATTTTATCTTCTTGACCATTTTCTAGTTTTAAGATTACAGTCAACTTTTAAATTTTAGTATCATAATTCATGTGTGATCACATTGTAATTACACTGAATTCAATAATAAAAATATTGATTAAAAATAAAATATTTAGCCCTGGATGGTCTGACTCAGTTGGTTGAGTATTGCCACATGCACTGAAAGGTTGCTAGTTCTATTCCCAGTGATGACACACACAGGTTCCAGGTTTGGTCCCTGGTCAGGATGAGTGCGGGAGGCAACCAATTGATGTTTCTTTCACATTGATGTTTTTATCTCTCTCTTACCCCTCCTCTCTCTCTAAAATCAATTTTAAAATCTTTGAAAAATATCAAATATTTGAATTTTAGAAGCACACTTTAAATAGCTTATCATTTTTTATTTATTGAATTGGATTTTTATATGATTTTTTTATTGATTAAGGTATTACATATGTGTCCTTATCCCCCCATTGGCCCCACAAATCCCACTCATGCCCTCACACCCCTGCTGTCTCTGTCCATTGGTTAGGCTTATATGCATGCATACAAGTCCTTTGGTTGATCTCTCCCCCTTACCCCCACTCTCCCTTATCTTCCCTCTGAGGTTTGATGGTCTGATCAATGTTTGTCTGTCTCTGGATCTGTTTCTGTTCATCAGTTTATGTTGTTCATTATATTCCACAAATGAGTGAAATCACATCATATTTATCTTTCTCTGACTGGCTTATTTCGCATAGAGAAGAAAAGTTAATGTAAAAAGAAACTACTTTTAATTGAATGTTAAAAAAATTTCCATATGTCACATTTGTAAGATGTAGCCAAAATAGTACTTAGAGTGAATTTTGTTATCTTGAATGTATTGTAAATGCTTCAAATTAATGTGCTAAACATATAACTGAAGAATTTCAAAAAACAAAACAGAGCAATAACTTAATTCTAAGAAAAGGAGAAGAAAATAACAATGAGATTGAAATAAATATGTCTTCAATAATCCTAGAAACTGTTTTTTGAAAAAACTAATAAAATAGAAAAATTTTACCAAGTGTGATTAAAACTCACATTAAAAAACAGATTAATTCAGAAAAAAGTGTATGTTTAAAAGGTAGTAAGACAACACTTGAGAAACATTATGTTTATGCAACACTCTTTGTAAGTGTAGGTTAACTTCATATATCATAGAATTTATCAAAATTTACTCAAGAAGAATTAGAAATATGAATGTTCTTGTTACAATTGAAGAAATTGACTCATTATTTTAAAATAATTTTCACACCAAAGCCAAAATATCCACTTGATGTTTCACATAGATTAATAAACACACACGGAATTATCATTCAAACCCTTACAGCTTTTTACACACACACACACACACACACACACACACACACGCAAAAGCAGGAATCCCTTGTGGTGAGCAGAATAGCCATCTCCCAAACTTCTTTGCATCTTAATCCTCAGTACTGGTGAATCCACAGCAAATGGGTCTTTCAGATGTATTAAGGACCTGAATACCCTGGATTTTGTAGGGTGACCCAATGTAATTACAAAGGTCCTTAAAAGTGGGAGAGAGAGGCAAAAAAAAAAAAAAAAAAAGAGTGTCAAAGAGATATGACAATGGAATTAAGCTTCAAAAAGCTGCTACATTGCTGGCTTTGAAGATGGGGAAGGGGCCATGAACCAACAAATGAGTATACCCTCTAAATCAGGGGTCCTCAAACTTTTTAAACAGGGGGCCAGTTCACTGTCCCTCAGACAGTTGGAGGGCCGGACTATAGTTTAAAAAATAAACTATGAACAAATTCCTATGCACACTGCACATATCTTATTTTGAAGTAAAAAAACAAAACGGGAACAAATACAATATTTAAAATGAAGAACAAGTAAAGTTAAATCAACAAAGTTACCAGTATTTTAACTATGGGCCTGCTTTTGACTAATGAGATGGTCAATGTCCGGTTCCATATTTGTCACTGCTAGTCGTAACAAGTGATGCAAGTGTGCATTAGTTAGTCTAGATCTGGTTGGAGATTTCAGATGTTTCATTCTGAAAGAAGTCTGTTCACAGACATAAGTGCTGCCAAAGATGGTTGCCATTTTGAGTGCATAGTTCCTGAGATTAGGATATGTCTCAGAGGGGAGAGATGCATAGAAATTAGGAAGGCTGCTTGAGTTGAATGCGTCTTTCAGAGAGTCACAATTCTGCAGTTCAGCCAGTTCCATTTGGTAAATTGTATCCACATTTTCAATGTCAATAGAAAATGGGTTATGGAAAGGCTGTGTGTCCTGTTCATGGAGATGAAGCTCTTTAAATCTAAATTGGAACTCCTTTTGCAACTTTTCCAGTGAATCCACACATGTTTTGTTTGGGAATGCAACCAATGGTTTTTCCGCTAACAGATTTTGAGTTGTGGGGAGATGGCAGAAATTTTCCTCCTTCACTTGTTTGATGAGGAGGCCTAATTTTACTTCAAATGCTTTCACATGTGATTGCATATCACAGATGAGCTTCCCCTTTCCTTGAAGTTGCACATTGAAACTGTTGAGTAGCTCTGTTACATCTGTCAGAAAGGCAAGGTGCCATTTCCATTCTGCATCATTGAGCTCTGGTACTTCTTTGTTTTTTGAAAGCAGAAAAGCTGTAATCTGTGGAAGTAAGTCATAGAAATGTTTCAAAACTCTCCCTCAACTCAGCCAACGGACTTCTGTGTGGTACAGGACATCTTCATAGGCAACATTTAGCTCAGACAGAAATTGTCTGTGGTTTAGTGCATTAGCTCTAATGAAGTTAACACAAGATACCACAATTTTCATAACAGAGTCCCACTTCAGTGATTTACTACACAGCGCTTGTTGGTGGATGAGGCAGTGTATGGCTATTGGATGAGAATGGTTATGTTTGTCCATCTCTTGGTTAATGCGAGCAATTACTCCTTTCTTAGACCCCACCATGCTAGGAGCACCATCAGTTGTCACACTGGCTAGTTTAGCCCAGTCCAGCTCCAAACCATTCACAGTTTGGCAAACCTTTTCATAGATATCCTCTCCTGTAGTTGTTCCTTTGATGCTTTGCAGTGCAGCGAGCTCTTCTGTGACTTCGAAATAGTCATTCGTCCCACGAATAAAAATTAGAAGTTGTGCAGAATCATGAACATCATTACTTTCGTCGAGTGCCAAGGAAAAATAGGAAAGTTTTTTTTTTTTTGCGGAGTTTTGCAAATGCTGATGCAAATTGTCTCCCATTTCTTCAATCCTTCGTGTAATTGTAGGTCCTGAAAGACTCACTGTACTAAATAAATCGGCCTTCTCTGGACACATCTCTTTGGCAACAGAAAGAAGGCATTCTTTAACAAATTCTCCCTCCATGAATGGTCTGCCAGTGCACGCTATTAGCTTGGCAACTTGAAAACTTGCTCGCAGTAATGAAATATTTAGCTGCTTCTGCTTCACAAAAGTATTTTGCTGAGTTGTCAATGTAATTTTCAGTTTTAATATTTTATCTTTTTTCACTTCTCCGACCAAACAATCATATTTATCTTTATGTTGAGTTTGATAGTGTCGACGCAAATTGTATTCTTTGAACACAGACACTATATTCTGGCATATCAAACACACAGCTCTTTCCTTGTACTGCATGAAAAAGTAATCATAAGTCCACTGTTCTGTGAATATCCTACACTCCGAATCAATTTTTCTCTTTCTTGATATCATTGTTTCCTAGGGATTCCAAATTGCCATTAGTAAAATATCAATACACAGCACTACAAAAACAATATACCAGCAATAACTTTGCCCACACAGAGACATATAGACTGCACTGCCCATCAATGCAGTCTGATCAGTGCCCATCAATGCAGATTGATCAGTGTCCATCAATGCAGCCTTGCCAGTCCACATCATTTCAGCCTCACCAGTGCCCATATTGGTGGAACTCCGCTTTTACCTCAGGCTCACACTGGTGCGGTGTGGGAACCGGCACGATTACAGAGCCGGTTCCTCCACCACCTTTCCAGTTCGCACTACCCTGTGCGAACCGCACTGCTATCTGTGAACTTGCACAGGAATCTGATTGCATGGGTGAGAAGACCCATGCAATCAGATTCCACTGCAGGAAAAAAGAAGGCACGTATGCCTTTTTTCTTCCGAATCTAATGCGAGTTCAGCCATACAAGCATATGGCTGAACTCGCACTGCTCAGAGATCGCAACAGTGTGAACCGGGGCTTACACAGCACACAACATACAACATCATACACAACTGAATAGCAATCAAAATATAAATGCACTTACTGTCAATTAAATTGGGTTTCCTACTCCTTGGCTGTCTGCAGAGCCAGATTAAGTTCTCATGGGGCCCTAGGCAGATTACCAGTTTGGGGCCCCCATGCGATAACACTGAGCACTGACCATTTGCATTAACACTGACCGCTGACCATTTGTGATAACACTGACCGCTGACAATTTGCATTAATACTGAGCGCTGACCATTTGCATTAACACTGAGCACTTACAGTTATCATTACCACTGAGCACTGACTATTTACATTACCTCTGAGTGCTGACCATTTGCATTACCTCTGAACACTGACAATTTGCATTAGCACTGAGCACTATTTGCGTTATCACTGTGATGCAACCCCCCTGGAAACCACCCCCAACCAACTAACCAACTTTAAAAAAAAGGCTCTCCTAACTTCAAAAGAAGGCTCTCCTAACTTCAAAAAAGGCGCCCCCTATCTGCAAAAAAAAAGACCTCCTAACTTCAGAAAAAAAAGCCCCCCCTTAACCACAAAAAAAAAGGCCCTACTAACTGCAAAATAAAAAAAAAAAAAAAAATAGACCTCCTAACTTCAAAAAAAAAAAAAAAATCCTAACTTGTTCTTACCTCGGTCCTCAGGCAGCAGCAGGCTCTGCACAGGCAAGCTCGTGACTCATTCGATCACACCTGAGACTGAGAGGAGGAGTCAGAGACAGAGAGAAGGAGGGGAGTCGGAGAGTGCGGCGCACATTCCACACATGTGCACTGCGGGCCCCGGACTAGTCGGCTGCTAAGCAGGACAGGCAGCAATGGCAAAAACACCCGGTGGGCAGGATAAATGTCCTCGGCGGGCCGCATGTGGCCTGCGGGCCTAGTTTGAGGACCCCTGCTCTAAATGCTGAAAAAAGCAAGGAAATAAATTCTCTCCCAGAGCCTCCGAAAGAATGTGGTCATGCTGGCAACTTTATAATAGCCCAGTAAGACTCATGTCAGACTTCTAACCTATAAAACTGTAAGGTAATACATTTGTATTGTTTTCAGGCATTAAATTAAAATATTATAGCAGCCATAGAAAACCAATTCATTCCTCAACTAATTTTATAAAGCTAATATATTATTCATACAAATTCAGGAAAAAAAAGGGAAATTATATGTTGGTCTTACTTATGAATCTAAACAAAAAAAGAAAGAAAAGAAAAATACCTGCAAACTGAGTCCACCAATGTACATATAAAAAGTAAAAAATATTTTATAACTACAGTGGTTTCATAGATATATAAGGATTGTTTAACATAAAGAGATCATAAGGGGAAAAAAACCATCTGAACAGTTTAACAGATTAGAAATCTTTTCAATAAAAATTCACCACACACACACACACACACACACACAATTACCACACATTTACAATAGAGAGTCAAACCTGGATTTTATTCTCACTTCCTTGCATAAGTTGCAAGGAAGTTGGTATCTAACACCTTCAGGATAGTATCTAAATTCTTTAATGTGGAAACAATGAGGACAAACATTCTGCTTCCTGCCTCAAATTTCTTTCTTTCTTTTTTTTTTTTTTTTTTTTGCCATGTAGAAAGAGTTTAGCAAAAGAAGGGAATTTTCTTAAATGTATATATGCTATCTTCTGAAAACCTTCATGAAATAATCTGATGAAATGCTAGAGTAATTCCCTTTGAAATCAGAAATAAGATAAGGATATTCACCATTGCCTCCTCAACAATTAATTAATTTAGGAAAATAATAAAAAGAATTGAGTAGTATAAGAAAAGGAGAAAAATCAGTAGAACTGTAACTTAACTGTCATCTATTTATATATGATAAAAAATTTTTAGATGTTTATAGAAAGGAATTTACTGAGGACTAATTTGGTATTTTGCTATCACTTTCTTCACATTCCTTGTTAGTTGTGCTATTCCAATCTGGAGTTAATAAATAGAAGTTTTTATATGACTCCACAGATCAGAATGGATATTATTTTCTAAATTTGGTTGCTATATGTTCTTCTGTTGACACAATATTTTTGTACATATATGTTTTTATTGACTATTAGAGAGAGAGAAAGGGAGAGGGATAGAAAGATAGAAACATCAATGAGATAAAAACATCATGGATCCGCTGCCTCCTGCATGCCCCAACTGAGGATAGAGCCTGCAACTCGGGCATGAATGGGAACCTAAACATGACCTCCTGGTTCAGGGGTTGATGCTCAACCACTGAGCCACAGCAACCGGGCTATTGATACAATCCTTATCTTAAATCTTACCGACTAGTTAGAGAGCACATCACTACTAATTCATATTACATTTTCATTTAACTAAAACATCTAATTCTAAAATATAGAGGATAACTGGAGAAGCCTGTACTTTATTCATCCTTTAATTTATCCATTCAACAAATATGAATTGAGTGGTATGTATTAAGGATTCTGTTTGACAATGGGGTTTATGCAGATCGCAGTCTAATAGGAAAGACCAACAATAAGTCAATTAAAGTAGAGCGTGCTACATTTTATGTCATATTAGGTTGGAAGGAAGTCAGGAGGGCAAAATAAAATCATTTTTAGACAGGCCACAGCAGTATATTCAGTCAAGCCATTGAAAATCTGAAACTCTTTCTACATGGCAAAAAAAAAAAAAAAAAAAGAAAATGAAAAGAAATCTGAGGCAGGAACCAGAATGTTTGTCCTTGTTGTTCACACTTTAAATAATTTAGATACTCTCCTGAAGGTGTTAGATACCAACTTCCTTGCAACTTATGCAAGGAAGTGAGAACAAAAGTCTTATACTTCTAAAATATTACACTCATTGCCAAAGCAGAAGTATATTAGAAAACTAAAGAAGTTACATTATGTACTCAAAAATTATGGATGAAATCAGAGGTGAGATAATTTAAGGTTAAGGCTGCAGACTTTTGAATTAGAACCCCCAAGGTAAATATATTAGTAGGTTAGCCTTTTACATCTTTTTTTATTGTCTCAAATTGCATGATTAAGTCCTGCAATCTAAGATGTGGCATGAGTGGGAATATCAGTTTTAGGAAAACTATCCTAGTACAATAATGTGCTCTTGCAATGCACTGTTATATCATTAAGAAATGAAATTAGCAAACAATGCATGCCTTTTTGTAGTGTGTATACAACCTTTTCATCCATGAAAAGTTTATTTTTATAATTAAACTGAATTAGCTTACAATACAGTGGAGATATTAACTGATAGTACATTATAGGTTTTTGCCATTTCTTCAAAGTCTGTCTCATGAAGTGCCTTAAATGATTAAGAACAATAATAGGAGAGATTAAATCCCTGCCTTAGAAAGGTGTTAAATAGGCTTCTTTTCTAGCCTACCTTCTAATTACTCTCAGAAATAGTAACTAGGCATCAACTCTATAAATACTAACACTGTTGTCTTGGAAGACAAGCTTCACAATAGAAATAGACAGTTTTACACACACCCCTCTGAAACTTCATTTCAGCCACCTTAGAGTGTGTATTTGCAGCAAGCCAGCCCTTGACAGTCCCCTGAGGGTGCTGTACCACTCTCAGTCAAATGCTCAACAGGAGTTATGCTGAAGTGACTCTGTAGTCGAAGTGATTTGCATCTGAGTTCAAATGTTTCACGTCAAAATGAGTTTTTCCCTGTCTTAAACTATAGAGCCAAATGTCAAGATAAATCAGTTACCTAAATGTTTAAGTAAAATTTAAAGGAACTTTTAAAATGAAGGAATGAAACGGTGCACAGACAGCCTATGCCTGTTTGCATTTGAGAAGTAGGATGATCTTCTAAGGGGCCAGAATACCCATCTCCCACAACATTTAACTGCACGTGACAACTCTGTTTCCTGAGCACCTGGTACATAAAATCTGTGGATTATTCTTTGTTCAATCTTTTGTTCAGAGGGACAGAGTAATTTTTTATTTATGTAAAGTAGATCAAGTGGCACCGCTCTTCCTTAAAACTCTCCAAACACCTAGTGTTGCACTTGGTATCATCCAAATTCTGTAACTTGGCCCCAGGGCTCTGCATGACATGGCCAGTGCCTTCTCTCACTTACGATGTTCCATTAGACAAGCTATCTACTTTTTCAATCATATGTCTGGTAGTTCCTCACACATGCAGAGCTCTCGGCCACATCAGGATATTTTCACTTGTTCCTAAAACCCAAAGCACTCTCCTCTAGACAGTACTTGACTAATTTCTACCCATCCTCAGGTCTCAGTCCAACTGTGACTTCCGGATGTTTTTGGAAAAGACTGTTATCCCCTAATCCATTATATTTTCCAAACACAATTATGTTTTCTTTCCCAGCAAAGATAGACTGAATGTAAGGAATAAGTTGATGATAGGAGTTATATTGACATATTGGGAGGAGCTCCATTCCATAGTGAATATACTAAAAATGATACCAATTGTATTGCAGTTATAAAAGTTGGTGATCATATACTTGTGTTTTTATTTGACTGATGTATGTCTTCCACATTTAAACACTACATATTAAAAACCTTTCAGGATAATGATCATTTTTGTTTTGTTCACCACTGCATATTCAGCACTCACACCTGACAGATTATTTTTATAATAAATGTATAATTTATTAAAAATAAACATAGTTAAATTAAATGAAAAAAATGTGCAGACAGATATCAGATAATTCAGTACTAACTGAGAGCAATCCAGCACATGGGTAGGAATCAAGTGCTATTTTGGCCATTATATTTCAAAAAAAGTAGATCAGTAAATGGTTCCTGAAGTTTTGTTAACCCCTATTTTAGTTTAAAGTAAAATTACCAGTACTGAATTAAGATTTAATTTTAAATAACAGCTTTCATAAATAATTGATATATTTTTAATCTGTAAGTCCAGCACCATTTGTTGAAAAGTTTTTTTCTGTATTGGATTGTTTTTATATATGTTTAGGGCTATTTTTGGATTTTCTCTTCTGCTCTATTGATCTATTGGTCTATCTTTAATATATATATATATATATATATATATATATATATATATATATTCAAAGAGGAAGGGAAAGGGAGAGAGAGAATCCTTGACCAGCTGCCTCCGGCACGTCTCCCATTGTGGATGGAGCCCACAACCCTGGTATGTGCCGAGACCAGGAATTGAACCATGACCTCCTAGTTCATAGACACTCAACCATGAGCCATGCTGGTTGGGCTATTGGCCTATATTTACACTATTACCATACTATCTTGATTACTGTGGATTTTTCATAATTCTTAAAATATGATAGTATAATTCTTCTGACCTCATTCTACTTCAAGAATATTTTGTTTATTCAAGATCCTATTTTTATACAAATTTGTCAGTGTCTTAAAAAAATAACCTTTTGAAATTTTTATTAAGAGTGCATTAAATCTATACTAATTTGAGGATCATTGAGATCTTGCCTTTCAATCCATGAATAAGATCTTATTCACTTATTTAGTGTTATTTAATTATTTTAAACTACTTCATAAGTATTTTACTTTTGATGCTATTATAAATGCTTCCTATATTTCACTTTCCAATTTTTTCTGGTTTATTTATAAAAATACAATTACTTTTTTTTACTATTGACTTTTCATTTAGTAACTTGTAGTTACTTCTTAGTTCTAGTAGATTTCGGTAGTTTCTTGGGGTTTTCACTGTATATAATCATATTGTCTTTGCATAAAGGTACTTTTATTTCTCCCTTTTCAATCATTTCTCCTTTTATTTATTTTTCTTGCCTCACGGTACTGGCCAGTAACTATGTTGATAATTGTAAACTTTTCATAGGTACATTTGATCCGATTTAGGAAGCTCTCCCTGTTGCTAATATGTTGAGAGTTTCTTTTATTTATTATAAATGGGAGTTGATTATAAATATATAATTTTACCGACTTCATTCTTGAAAGGGGTGAATAAAATTGATTAATTTTAAAGTATGAACCTAGTCATTAATTCTTGAGGTAAACTACATTTGTTTGTGATATATTATAAATTTTATATGTTACTGGGTTAAAATTGCTAATATTTTGTTAAGGATTTTTGCATTATTCTTCATGATGGATTTTGAGCTATAATTTTCTTTCTCAAAATATCTTTGCATAAAAGTTTGCACATTATCACTATTATTTCATTCTTAAAAGTTAATAATTCACCAGTAAAGCCAGCTCATTATAGATAATAAATGTTATATTTTAAAGTACAGTGGGGAATAAGAGAATTTCTATAAGAACCAGTTTTCCAGTTTTTAATGCGAGCCTCCATTCTTTCATTTTCTCATTTTGATGTTGCTCTGAGTTAAAAAGTGAACTGAGATAATAAAATACAAAAATACATAGCATTTTATTGTCCCTGGTGAATGTAACTGGCAGGACAAAATAAAGAATAGCATCTACTAAAGGGAATACTCCGGAATGGTATTGGTATGGAATTTATTTATTCTTACTCCATCCTGGTAAGAAGTTGTCAAAGTTCAAGAGGGTTTACCTGGGTAGAGGATATGGGGTAGTTTATTCTCTTTAAATTAAAGGAGATTTCATTCATTTATTAAAGACTAGAGGCCCAGTGCACAAAATTTGTGCACGAGTGGGGGGGGTTGTCCCTCAGCCCAGCCTGTACCCTCTCCAATTTGGGACCCCTCGAGGAGTGTCTGACTGCCCGTTTAGGCCCGATCCTGGTAGAATCGGGCCTAAACAGGCAGTCGGACATTCCTCTCACAATCCAACTGCTCGCCTGCCTGGCTGCCTCATTGCCCCTAACCACTTCTGCCTGCCAGCCTGATCACCCCCTAACCACTCCCCTGCCAGCCTGATTGATGCCTAACTGCTCCCCTGCCAGCCTGATTTCCCCTAACTGCCCTCCCCTGCAGGCCTTGTCACCCCTAACTGCCCTCACTTACAGGCCTAGTCACCCCTAACGGCCCTCCCCTGTAGGCCTGGTCCCCCCCAACTGCTCTCCCCTGCAGGCCTGGGTCCCCCCAACTGCCCTTCCCTGCAGGCCCGGTCACCCCCAACTTCCCTCCTCTGCTGGCCTGGCCCCTCACAACTGCCCTCCCCTGCTGGCCATCTTATGGTGGCCATCTTGTGTCCACATGGGGCAGCCATCTTTGACCACATGGGGGCAGCCATCTTGTGTGTTGGAGTGATAGTCAATTTGCATATTACTCTTTTATTAGATAGGAAGATAGAGGCCTGGTGCATGTGTGGGGGCTAACTGGTTTGCCCTGAAGGGTGTCCCGGATCAGTGTGGGGGTTCCCTTGGGGCATGGGGCAGCCTGGTTGAGGGGCCTGTGGTGGTTTGCAGGCTGGCCACGCCCCCTGGTGACCCAAGTTGAGGCCCTGGTATCTGGGATTTATTTATGTTCTATAATTGAAACTTTGTAGCCTTAAGTGGAGGCCAAGGCAGGCCAGGGCTGCAGAAGCTTGGCTTCCTCCATCGCCGAGGGCAACTCAAACATCCTGCTCTCTCCAGCTCCATGGCTGCTGCCATTTTTGTTGGGATTTATTTATCTTCTATAATTGAAACTTTGTAGCCTTGAGTGGAGTCCAGGGTCGGCCAGGGTGTGCGGGAAGCTTGGCTTCCTCCATTGCTGGGGAAACCCAAGCCTCCTGCTTGCTCCGTGGCCACAGCCATCTTGGTTGGGTTAATTTACATACTCATTCCTGATTGGCTGGTGGGCATGGCTTGTGGGTGTAGCCAAGGTATGGTCAATCTGCGTATTACTCTTTTATTAGATAGGTGTTATAGAAGTCAGTATAATCTTCCTCACAATCAGAACCTTCTACTAGCTAATAGTAACCTTGAAAAAGAGATAGATAGAATTTCAAAAACCTCCTCCATCTTCCTGGTCTCTTCCCTTATTCCAAGCCCAACTTCCTTATTATTAGAAATGTATAGATTAATGTATAATTAGTAACAACTGATTTTTATCACTTGGCATTGTAGACTTTTCTGTTTAACTAGTTTAATACTGCAGAAGTTTAATTCTACAGTAAATAAAAGCCTAATTAGCATGTTTAACACACACATACATGTTTGAGAAAAACCAACACAGTAATAGCATAAAGATAAAATCATCGTGTATCAAGGAAGGAAATATAAAAAAAATGCAACTCTCATTTATGCAACTCATCATGTTCATCAATGTGATAACTGGTCCCTGTTCTATTATTATAACACTATCTATTCCTTTCCCTCTTCTTAGCTCTTTAGCCAGAAATTTTGGACACTTTGTCAAATAGAGTAGCTTACACTTTTATTCTTGAGGTATATAAGCATTTACAGAGTTACCTGGTCAGAGTTGTAGTAGTTTTCCTAAAAAAATATTTACTACCAAACCTATTTCTCTTTGATATTCCAGTGATATTTTTCCAGACAATGTAACTTTATTTTCTGCCTGCTCCCATAATGATATGATGGTCCAAAATGGGCAAATGACAATTTTAGTTTCTAATTATTATCATTGCTGGTTTTTTAGTTGAAAACAAAGGAAGCTAATGGGGAAATAAACAAGTTAATGGGTGTGTGTGTTTGAAATTCACTGGTATTTTTATGCATTCCAATATTTGGGTTAGTTTTAGTAGAAAGGCATATTTAAAAGGGAAACAGACAGCTTTTACAAATATTGGCAGAGTTGAAGCAACAACTCTTGTTTGAGTAATGAAGAATGAGGCTCTTCTGATTCTGTCCTATCAGGCTGCTATCATATCAACAAGCCATAGCAAAAGCTGTTTATTTCAACAGCATTCTGACGCTGCCACAATACTAATAGCAAAGTATGCAAGACCAAATCCTGAGTTAAAGGGGGGTGTGTGTGTATGTGTGTGTGTGTGTGTGTGTATGTGTTTCTGATTGGCAGAACAGTAATTACCTACTGAGCCTTAGTTGCAAGGGACTCTAAAAGAAGTGAGTTTTTATTATTCTATCTTGTGCACATGAAAAGTGGTTTGAAATGGGTATTGAGTAACTCATTACAATATACAAGACACTTGGTAAAAAATATTCCTTCTTTGAATAATTAAACATTTAGTCTACCAGAGCCCAGGATGGAAAACATATACAACATCCTGAAAGTTACCACCCAAATTCATTAATATTCATCTTCAACATAAATCCACTGCTGAGACTTCAGTAAAGAATTCTCACTCTTCCAGTATTTCCAGATATTGGAATGCATGAAAATACCACTGAATCTCAAACACACACACACCCATTAACTTATTTATTTCCCCATTAGGTACGCTTGTTATGCACATGTACTACTATGCAGAATATTATTATGGTATATAGGTAATTTGGTAAGTCCACAAAATATGTTACTGTCAGAGTTAAATTCAGAATAAGTATCTAAACAGTCAAGGAAAAATTTACTGCTCACTTGGTGATGGAAGGTATCTAATAGACTCAATCTGCCACTAGGTGCCTTGCAGCCTACCTTGATGCATGTACTGTAAAGGAGTCTCAAGGCCAGTTTGAATTTCTAAAAATATGTACATTTAAGCCCCCAGACAGGGTTCCAGCAGGAATGATATAATCAGTCGTGATGGTAGGTTGACCTTGTGGAAGGAAGTCTGTGTCACTGTTCCCGTGCATAGTCTACTTCCCTATCTGATGGCAGTTTTTTCAGGATAACTGAACAAGCAGTGTCATGGATGGCAAAGAAGGATAACTGATAGTCACAAAACATGTCATCTTACCTCTTTCAGTTGTTAAAACTTTCTTTTTGAGGGACTATTTTGGTTAACATTCACAGAGATACACTCAAGTTCAGGGACCATCCATAAAGGTTTATTTACATACTCTTTCTCCTATCACATTGCCATTAACCCAGACCATTTGACTACACTGTTAAACACTGGCCAGTCCATCCCTTCTTCTGGTTTAAGTATATTAAAAAATGCACTACTCCAAGTTCTGCCATTGCACTTCCAGGACACAATGATAGAAGGTGTAGTACCACAACTTCTGTTTCTAGATGCAGAAGAACTATTTTAGAAACCCTCAGAATTTTGAATTTTATCCTATGACTTCACTCTAGAATTTTAAATCTTATTTTGAATCTTTTATTTTAGATTATATAATGCTATAAAAAAGGAATGTATATCTTCTTTCTCTGGATTTGTCATATTTGCTTTAAATTTTCTACAATATTATTTTGTCTAATTCAGAGTTTCAACCTAAGTGAACACATGGTCAGTGGGTCACAGGAGATAACCCAATTAACTTGTTTGGACCCCATGTGCCACAAGCTACTTGCCATCCTAAAATAAGGAAAGAACTCAATAAATGTTAATCTTCCTTGGCCTGGCATTCAATTCTAAATATTTTACATACCCCTGGAGATCTGCTGCCTACAGTTTATTCCCTGGTACCAACATCTGTATAACCTAAGGTTCCATTTTAATGATAGGAAACAGAAACCAACTCTGGATAAATTAAGAACAATAACAACAAAACAATTTATTTGAAAAATAGCTGGGGTAGAAAATAGGAATCAAAGAAATAACTGGAAAAGTGAGGTTAATGGAAAGATTGAGAGAGGATCCCAACAGGACCATTTTCTCTTTAGGAAGTGTCCCCCAAAATAATGCTACTCCAACAAATGCCTTTATATTGATAGTTTTCAAATTCCTTGAGTAACTTCTCGGATTGACTCAGTTTGGAATTGTTTTTAAAGGGGTGGGCTCAAGAGGATGGAACCCTTTTCCAGAGAAAGGGAGGAAGCATTGAAGTGAGGAAGTCATCAGATAGTGCTATACTCTTCTCTTAGGCCACTGAAGTAGGGTAGAAAACACTAAAAGGCACAAGTCATCTTCAACATTTATAAGACTCATTCTTATCTATCATTAATACATGTCCTCTCTATTTTATCCCCTAAGTTAGTGGTTATATAAAATTGTCATTTTTGTCTAGTAAATGCATTGAAACTCTAGTCTTTCCTAAAGAATTTACCAATTGTATTCTTTATTAGCACATCTACTAAAATCATGATTCAATAGTCATTATCAAAGTTTTTTCCTTACAAGTTTCAACTACTTATTTCAGCTAATTTAGAAATTGTAAAATGTTTAAATCCATGTAAAATCAATGAAGTATATATTTTCATATGTTAAAATTCTATTTCTCTTGCCTGAAGCTAACTTTTTTTGCATTTTTAAAATTTATGGTAAGTGTGCTGAAAATCAAACAAAATAGCACTCAAGTTTCTTAAATAACTATTCACATGGTTATTGGGTTTATTTTGGAAAGAGTTTCACTGAAGTCAGATAAAAAGAAAATTGCTAGACAAAAATGTTAAAGGTGTTAAATAAGAGTCAAGAATGATAAGGATTGCATAACAGGGGCACTTTTAACTCTTGTCTCTGGCTCTGGATCACTTTTATTCATGCCATAGTCGTCATTTGATCATCATTTGAGTTGAGCATTGCATTTGTGCAAAACCCTTGTTAGGATTCTATATATGTAAAAAACACACACAAAGGAAAACAAAACACACACACACACACACACACACACACACACACACAAATTGCTGTAAAAGGAAAAATTGATTTGTGAGCCTTAAATGAAGATAGACTACATAATGGACACATTCATCACATAATTTTTTTTTACTCCCATCTCTTTAAATAAGCTCAGTGTTCTTATGCCTTTCTCTATTGTATTCTTACATTCTTCATTTGGCTATACAACCCTGTTGTTGGTCTTTTAGATGTTTTT
Organism: Plecotus auritus; assembly: GCF_963455305.1. Lineage (NCBI taxonomy): Eukaryota > Metazoa > Chordata > Mammalia > Chiroptera > Vespertilionidae > Plecotus > Plecotus auritus. Next base: position 102,609,361 of record NC_137774.1, on the reverse strand, counting down.
GACAAGGAATCCAAGTGTTTCCTCCTCTATTCAATATGTTTGCAATAATTTGTGACTGACAAATTCTAACAATAAAAGTATAATTTTTTACAGGAAATAGCAAGTCACAGTAACTCATAGTAGAAAGAGAGAAGATTTTAAAAACTTAGTTGTGAACTTAAAGAATGGGTTTTCTAATCCACACAACTAGGCCCATCAAAATTATTGGCACATCAGGAAACCAAAGGAAGGAAAAGTAGCTTGAAAAGAATAACCTAAATAAGAGATTAGATCATGAAGCATATGTGTATACTAAGATATGATGTAAAACAAACTGAACAAAAATAAATATGGTATTACCAAGATATGATATTGGACAATCAAATGTGACACACAATATTAATCTTTACACTATAGAGAAATACACGCTCTTTATTTCTATTTTAATTAAATCCATTTTATCAGCAAATTTAAAAAGGCATATTTAAATAACTATTTAAATGTGCTAATCATAGACAAAGAAGATAATCTTTGCTGTTTTTACTTCTTACATCAAGAAAGAGAACATTTATGTAGATGGAGACATTAGTTATATATTTGCATATTTAATTATATATTATGAATATATAAAAATATATAAGCTATATAATGATATATTACATAAATATCCACATTGGGCACAGTGAAAATCAGGCATATTTTAAATATTTTGAATGAGAAGTGTGAATGACAAGGATGAGATTTATTGGCATAAATAAATGTATGAGAAATGTTTTATATGGACAACTAGCATCTCTTGCTATAAATTCCCCCCCCTTCAAGAATTTGTAATAGATGCGAGGACAAATGACATATAGGTACCAATGGATGGGAAATGAAATTTATTATCCACCCAGTAAAGCACACAAGGATTTTTTCCAGCTGAAGGGTTCAGCTTCTCTAACAAATAAAGCAAGAGCAAAGCAGAGAGTAATGTCTTGGGAGTGGGGATGGGTAAGAGTCTATGCGGGGGGTTGTCAGGGGATGTATCACTGACCTCATGGGATGACTGGCTTACTAGGTGTGGCATTTCAATAGAGATTTGGATTGAGAATATATAATAATAAAAGTGTAATATGCTAATTAGACCGGACAACCTTCAGAATGAAGCTGGGGTTGCAAGGGCCTTGCCCCTTGCACAAATTTCATGCATCGGGCCTCTAGTATAATAATAATCACCTTTAGTAAAATAGTATATTTAAAACAAAGGAAAATTAGGCTTTTCTGAAAAATGTTATCTACAAGTATTTATAGTGTATAGTCTGTATCATACATTGTGTTAGATGCTCTAGTGTATATAAAAATATTTTTAAAAGCATGAATATTATTTTAACATGTAAATCATTTCCAGAAAAATAGACTTTCAGTGAAATAGATTACATAATATAAATCCTGACTTTTTTCTGTATGTTATATTCAGTCAATATTTTTCTCGGTGATAAGGGACAAAACTTTATGGTTTTTATTTTAAAAGTGTCACTGGTTTAATTAATGCTTAATAGGTTTAATGAAATATGTTTTATAACTTTTAATATTCTTCATAGAAAAGTTCTGATTTATTTCCTACCTATCCCAATATAGGGATCCTATTTATTTATGCTAGACCTGAGTAAAAGAAATGTTGATTGAGACAGAATACTTTTCTATTTTTAGACCATCCTAATGAACTTTCTTAATCCCACCAGCATCAGAGGGCTGAGTGGTGTGTGCTTAAAGGAAGAAATTTTCTAGGCAATATTTTAAGACATGAGTTGTGTTTTGTTCTTTTGTAAAATTAATAAAAAATAAGGAATGGCCTTTTCTGTTTTCCAAAATAGAAGGTGAATCATATAGTAACAGCATTGTTTGGATAGTTTTTATTCCTAAAACTCTGGGCATACAGAGTTTGCCTACAACCTTACTAAAAATGGGCCTAGACCTTAACAGACACCTCATCAAAGAAGATATACAGATGACAAATAAGCAGATGAAAAGATGCTCCACATCATATGTCACCAGATAAAATTTAAACAGCAGTGAGCTATACCCATCTCCTGAGGCCAAACAGACGAATAGTAACATCAATTGCTGTGAGGCTATGGAGAAACAGGACTCTCATTCATTGCTGGGGGAATGCAAAATGTTACAGCCACTTTGTAAGTTTGGCACTCTTTTACAAAGTTAAATATAATCTTACCATACTATCCAGAAATTGTGCTTCTTGGTATTTGCTCAAAGGAGTTGAAAATTGATTTCTATTTAAAAACCTGCCCATGAATGTTTACAGCAGCTTTATTTATAACTAGAGGCCCGGTGCATGAAATTTGTGCATGGGGCGGAGGGTGTCCCTCAACCAAGCCTACACCATCTCCAATCTGGGACATCCCTCTCACAATACAGGACTGCTGGCTCCTAACCACTTGCCTGCCTGTCAGCCTGATAGCCCCCTAACTGCTCCCCTGCCAGCCTGATTGACATCTAACTGCTCCCCTGCTGGCATGATTGTCCCCTACTGCCCTCCCCTGGCAGCTGATTGCCTCCAACTGCCTTCCCCTGCAGGGCTGAGGGGACTGGGGGACTCCGGCTAGATGAGGCGGGGCTGAGGGGACTGGGTGCCGCCATCTTTTGTGAGGGCATGATGGTCAATTAGCATATTTCCTCTTTGTTAGATAGGATTGCCAAACTTGGTTGCTTGAAGTTTTGTCCTTCAGTATGTGAATGGATAAATAAATTGTGGTCCATCCAAACAATGGAATATTATTCAACATTAAAAAGAAATGAGCTATAAAGCCATGAAAACACATGGAAGAAACTTAAATGCATATCAGTAAGTGGAAGGAACCAATCTGAAAGGCTATCTGCTATACATTTCCAACTTTATGATATTCTGGAAAAGGCAAAAATTTAAAAAATTAAGACTAGAGCTACATATAACCCAGTAATCTTTCTTCTGAGTATCTACTTGAAAATTTAAAAAATTAAGACTAGAGCTACATATAACCCAGTAATCTTTCTTCTGAGTATCTACCTGTAAAGATAAATGTAGCCCTGTCTTCATTGCAGAATTGTTCACAGCCAAGACATGGAAACAACCTATATATCTTTGATGGATGATTGGGTAAAGATGTGGTACATATATACAATGGAATACTACTCAACCATAAGTAAGGATGAAATACTGCCATTTGCAAGAACATGGATGGATCTTGAGAGTGTCATGCTAAGCAAAATAAGTCAGACAGAAAAAGTCAAGAACCATAAGATTTCACTCATATGTGACATATAAAACTGAAAACAACAAATGAACAAATAAAACAAACAAACAAACTCATAGACCCAGACAACAATATGCTGGTTACCAGAGGGGAGGATGGGAAATGGGAAGATGAAGAGTGTAAAGAGTTGGGGGTCATATATATGATGATGAGGGGAGATTAGACTTTGGGTGGTGAGCACATAATGCAATATATGGATTACGTAGTATAGAATTGTACATTTGAAATTTATGTTATTAAACAATGTCACCCCAAAATATTTAAGTAAAACAAATTATTCAGACAATAAAAAGGTCAGTGTTTCAAGGGTTGTGAAGAAGGTAGTGAAATAACTATGTATGATCCTATAATAGTAGATACATGTCTTCGTACATTTTTTCAATACCACAGAATGTACAAAAACAAGAATGAAGCATAATTTAAACTATGGACTCTTGGTAAATATGGTGTATCAATGTAGGTTCATCAGTTGTACTCTGGTGGGCATGTTAATAATGGAGAGACTATGATGTGTGGGAGCAGGGAGTATATGGAAAATTTCTGTACCATTTGCTTAATTTTGCTGTGATACAAAAACTGCTGTAAAAAATAAAGTCAGTCTTTTTTAAAAATATGAGTTTACCTCAGGTTATTGCAAATAGTAAACACTTAACGGTAAACTATTATTCATATTAGCACTGTGTTTAGAATCACTAATCAGTCTTTCATTGATTGTAAGACACATAGTGAATTTAGATTTCCTAATGTCCATTTAGCTCTAATGCTAAAGACAGAATAAGAAATAGTAAAAACTCTATCATGTGCACTATGAAACCATATATTGTAGTTTATTAATTCATTTGTGCAAAACATTATACTAATTAATAATATTATAACCTCACTTGGGCAAGTTAGCTATGATTTTATTGATGGTCATAGATTGCATCCTGGGTCTCATTTAGCTTTCTTTTAATTCACACTACCAGTAACAAATAGAAATGGAACCAGAGTGATGAGTCAGCACAAATCCATAAATTATACCAGAAAAAGATCTCAAAATATATTTCCAGCTAATTTGTTCTGTTCTGCCACCTCTGAATTTCCTGTTAATACAGATAATTACTGCACAAGGCAGCCAAGTCCATCCTCCAAAATGGTATTGCTATAGTAGATCATTATATTTATTGTGTGTATCAGAGAGACATTTTTCAGTGCATCAAGTAGATACAATGGGTTATGATGGGCAAAATCTAAAAATTATAATTTGCAAAGGCCCTACAGCACTCCATAGAATATTACTAAACAAAGGAAAAATTTCTGACTTATTTTTACCTTTCAATTTACACATAACTTAAATTTACTTTCTCTTCAGTCAATACCAGATTGTTAGAATCTCACATCTCCTGTGTAATTTATCATTTATTGAAGCACATGGCTCTTATTTTAAACACAAATCAAAACTTCAGAGAATTACAAATTAAATTATACATACACAACTTCTGTCATTTTTATCACAGTCATAACATAGCCAGCTGCTTCTGAGATGATATCAAGTGACAATTAAAATAGCACCAATAATGTTACACTACAGTTAGGTACGGAAAATATTTTATCTGCAAAAAGCAAGAAGTATATTTAGATGGTTGGGATTTATGTTCCATGTTAAAAGAACAGACGCCTTGAAAGATTAATCTTTGGTGCCATGATGTCTATTTGTGCAGAATGTTGGACACAATGGGGATTTTGTGGGCCAGATGCCTGCCCTGTCCAACTTTATTCCTCTAAGCAGTGGTCTCCAAATACCTTTTGCAGACCACTAGTTCAACAGAATACTAATAGGCATCCTGTCAAAAATGGTTTTTATTGTCAGGTAAAATGTTGAAACACTGTGTTAAAGTTGCACATATTTCTCTCCAATGAACTGTCAGACTTTAATATGCTCACATGTATTATGGATCTTCTAGAGAAAATGCATCACTTCTCAAAATTACTTAACTATAGAATGGGTGTCAGAATAAACAAACCATTAGGCAGATAAAATATGTGTTTGGGACACTAGCACATTTGGGAAGAAAAAAAATTATATCGATATTTAATATTTGTTTAAAACATCAAGGAAATTAACACCAGAGAAATACAGAATTTTGTTGGACTTGTTACACTTATTCCACAATAATGTGCTTATTTTAGTATGCATTGTGGGTATAAACTTGTGGGGTTTTTTTAATGCTTAAGGCCTTCAATGGAATTGATCCAGAACTTTTTTTTTTTTCAAGAAGCAACTATTGGGGTAATGTTGCAAGGAACATATTTAGGAAATTGCAGTTCTAAATTCCGCTTTCCATATTTTGCTCATCTAAAGATAGTATAATACTTTTCCTTCCTGGAACCTTCTGGCACTAACAGTTCCCCTGGAATAACTACAAGTCTGATGTGGCTGCCTCAGGTTTTGTGAAAAAAGAAGGACCCAGCCACCTCCTTAGAATATACAAGGGCCAAAGTTCAATTTAGGATACACAGTGACAGTGAGAAGGTCTCCTGCTTTGAGCAGTGGAAGCATTGGGGCAAGATAACCTGCATTAACCCAAATCTCCTCTCATTGAGTTCACCAGGATTCTGCTTAACAGGAGAACTGACACCCAGCATTACGACCAAACCAAAGCAAAACAGCAAAGCGGTAAATGTTAGCAGTCTCTTTTTCAGTGTTCTTTCTCTTCTGTTATATCCCAGCCAGCCATGCTCTCTGGAACCCCCAAGCAACCTTCTCTTATTCAGAGCCTTTCTACTGCAACACACAACTTCCCCACTGCTCAGCCCCTGGTGTTAATGTGCTCTCTCTTCAAATTCTCATCTAAATGACACTAAGTGAGTTTTCCAATAATTTTATCACACGAAAAGAGAAAAGAACTGGAGCAGAGACTACAGAGAGGAGAATCATACTTGACTTAACCAAACAGAGGAAGTTAAAACCAGTGTCTTCTGAGGTATATGCCAAAGTCAAGTAAGGCAGTTTGCCCTGAGGGACCCACCAAAAGCTCAAACCTACTAAATTCAAGGATTCAGTGGAGTAAAAAACAGAGGGATTGGTCAAAAACAGAGTTCTGTAAACCAATAGAGTTCATTACTGTTTTTACCTTCAGAAATTGTATGCACTGCCCCTCTACTCAAAATGAAAGGATTATTTTCAAGAGAAAACTAAAGGGTCTCGGGGAAAATATTCCTGCAGATATTCATAAATGAGATGAGTGTAATGAAAAGTCTGGCTTATTTTATGATCATTATATTGAAGTCAACTAAAGCGGTGCTTCACAAACTTGCATGTGCATGTGAATTGCTTGATATCGTACTGAATGCAGATTTTGATTCATTGGTTCTGGAGAGCGGCCTGAGATTTTGCACCAGCGCTTGTGCATTTGTGCTGGTCCGTGAGCTACACTTTGAGTGAAAAGGCACTAGCCAACAAACTCAGATGTGCTCAGAGTGATCAGTCTGTTTTACTGCTTCCGTCTTAAATGTGTGAGACATACAAGTTGGCAGCTATTTGAAGGAAACTTCCTGTATAAAAGACAGAGACCAAGATGGATATTAGAAGGAAAAAGAAAACGTGGAGGATATGGAGACAATGTTACAAAATAAATATCAAAAAAGTGAAAAATGTAACCCTCCTCTACATAGCATCATACATGAAGTTTATTTATAAAACTAAAACAAGATTCTAGGGAGAAATTAAAACCAGCAAGCCAGAAGGTAATTCTAGAAAATTCTAGAAATTTAATATACATGAGAAAAATATCAATAGAAGAGTTAGAAAATAAAATCAAAGAAATCTCCTAGAAAGTAGGATATATGTATATACCAAAGCACTGAAAATAAGAAAGAGTAGTTAGTAAGAATTCAAAATCAATCCATGAGAACCAACATCTAGGGAAGGGAAAAAAGTTGTTTTAGCAAGAGAAAAAAGGGGGCGCTTTCAACTGTGATGAAGGTCGAGCCTTCAGTGGGTTGGGCAGAATGGAGCCCACCTATTGGATACACTTGCCTGGATGTTAGCCTCAGTATAGCTGGTGGGAGGAAGATAAATGCTGATGGCCTCCTCGCCTGAGAACACAGCCCTCTGACTGGGAACTGCGGGAAGAAGAGCCCTGTTCTTGGCTGTGTCCAACTAAAGTGGGGCTTTACTCTCTTCTCCTGGAGCAAGGAGGAAGGAGGGAAGGAGTGGGTCTTATTCGTTTAAACACCTCATTGTTTTTACATATATTTAATATATTATGTTTTAGTATATTTTCTTTAAGAAAAGTTTCTTCTTTTGGTGTATGCTTTTAGAACCATTTCTAGAAAGTTCAATGGTTATGTTTTAATTGATCTTGAGAGACAGAAAGGGAGATAGAAACATTGTTGTTTCACTTACGCATTCATTGGTTGATTCTTGTTTGTGCCCTGACCGAGAATTGACCCTGCAACAATGTCCTATTAGGAGACACTCCAAAACAGTTGAGCTCCTCCTGGCCAGGGCTAAACGGGTGGTTTGTTTGTTAGTTTGTTTGTTTGCTTGTTTTTTAAATAATTTTCACCAGTTTCACTGAGGAAAGAGTCCTCAGGCTATTATATCAGAAATGACTCTGTGACCAGTTTTGATTTTATACCACAATTCAACTTGTCTTAGAGTCAGTCACATTTCCTTTAAAATTAAAATAATGTGACCTAATTTTCCAGGTTTTTGTTAGTATTAAGTAATGTATGCATATAAAATGTTTAACATCATATTTTTCATATGAAACACATTTTTATAAAGAGGAACTATTATGGTCGTTAATCAAAAGTGATTATATGTTCTGTATTCTGAGCAAATCAAAGGAGATGCCTCCATTAGAGTTAATAGACTAGTGGAGGAAACAGACAATAAACAAATAAATATATAAAATCCTGTCAGTAAGTGCTAAGCACAATAAAGAAAAATAAAGCAGGTGAAGTGCCTACAAAGTGATGGGGAGTATCAGAGATATGCAGATTCCAAGCATTTTACTTTGTCCATTAAAATGTCAAGCTTATCTAAAATTTACAAACTATGGCATTTAAATGCCTTTGTCCTCAGAAGCAGAGCAAAAATCCTTTATCAACTGCTGATTCCCACTTTTGGACCTGCAAAGTATGAACATATACATTTCTGCTGTGACAGAGGCTACGCTTCCACAGTAATGCTTAAATGTACTGACCTTTAGACATTGCTTCTACTCTTGCAAGTTCAAGGCTGCCTACAAGTGGTGGGGACAGGCTGATGGACTCTGTCACTTCTAATCCTGTACTTCTTTTTTTTTTTTTTTTTAATTTCACCAGAATTTTGATGTCCAGGGTCAAAGCCTTGGCCATGCCATTTTATTTTTATTTATTTATTTTTCCTTATTACCTTTATTTTATTTTCCCCCCTTCACCATTGGTCCCCCTATACCTTCTACCTCCACCCACCCCCCTTTGCCTTCCAATCACTCAAGTACTGATTGACTTCATATTATCTCACAAATACTTTTCCAGTTTGGGCTTTTTTCTTCTTTTCACGGATGAGGTAAGGTCTCTCATATAGTTGGGGATTATCAACCTGGACTCAAAAGGAATGTTCATGCTCAGATATGATGTAAAGATGTGCTATATGTATGAATGGGAATTCATGGAGAGTGGGGGAGAAAGATTATACTAAAGACCTTATAAATCTTATAAATGATTACTGGACTTAAAGATATTGCAGATGTCAGAATCTGTAATCTTGATAATAACTTTAAAAAGGAAAGTGAGGAAATATAAAGTGTAAGATAAATTACTGAAGAGAACTAATTACCGAATTGGTTTCTATGCATTAGTATTATCTCAGAAGGTGGAATATTTCCTTTACTATTCACCCTAAATCATAAACACTGAGATTCTATTAAGTACCCAACAGAGAGCATGCCCTTGAGGAGGGGGTATTAAATATACCCCCTCCTCAAGGAGTTTGTATTATAATAGAAGGAAAAAAACTATAGAAATAATTTTGTAAAGTTTATATCCCCAGACCACTTGCACAGGATTAGTGTTAAGATGAAGTTAGTGCTATAGCAGCTCTAATACCTAAATTGCATCAGCTTTTCCTTCTGTCTCAACAAGGATGGTAGAGAACTTAGGGGTAGGCATGATTTCTTGGATGTCTCCCACAGCATGTCTTACTCCTAACTGCCCCAACACATCTCAGAGAGCCAGGTGCTGGTGAAAGACTGCACAGTCTGCTGTTTCAACCACTAATTTCCCTGTAAATCAATGGCGTGGGCGATGGGGAAGGGATGCTACCTCATACACTGTTTTCCCTTGCCTTGAGCAGGAAGTTCTGTGCTGGCAACTTGTGCAGAGAAAGTTGGCAAAAAAAAAAAAAAATGCGTTAAAGGCAGAAACGAGGGGGTTTCATTGCAAGGCTACAGCTCCTTCTGAAACACCTGTTGTGTCCCACAAAGCCATCACCATCATTCACAGCTGGCTGCCACCATGCATTGACTTCCATTGCAGTAGCTTCCTGAAAAATGCTCTTTTCACAGCCTAAAATTGCTTATTTTATTCTCTCTGTATAGCCTCAAGGAGCTCTGGGATATAGGTTCCAAACTTGCCTCCAATTTTTGAGAAATTATTGATCTTGTTGCCTCATCAATTGCTGACCATGACTGACCTGAAACCCCCTCTCTCCTTTTCTTGAAGTATCCCAGAAGTTTATTCATTAAAAACAAACCCAAGTTACCTTTTTGGAGTCTCACCTCTCCCAGGAGCAACTTCCAATTCTAATCGAACAATTCCCTTTCCTAATGCCACCAGCAGATTTATTTTGGGAGCTTTGGAAAAGGAAAGAATTGATATAAAAGACACTTAGAAGGTAGAAAGGGCAGAGCTTAGTGACCAATTGAATATCAGTAAGAGAAGATTGCAAGGATATAAGGGAAATTTCTTTGATTCTGGTATAGGCCACTGATAGAAGACAAATGATAGAATTTTTTTAAAATGTGGAGGCCCAGGGTCAACAGGTTTTAGTAACCCCAAGGCTATGTTTCAAAACTCATGATGTATATTCAGCTTAAAAAGTTAAAAACATAAATTCATAGAGGACATAAGCAAGAAGGAACAAAACATAGGCACTAAAAAAGATGGTGACACTGGCTTGGATAATGCTATTAGTGGGTGCCATCCTACGTACATTCCGGAGCTTTCACTCCAGAGACAATATTCAAGAGTCCAGGGCTAAAGAGTCTTTCCATGTTGATACAAAACTGTTACTTGATCATAGATCCATGGCTACACTCTGCTCTTAATGAGTTCAAATAGTTGATAAGATGGAAAGAAGGGAGAGGGAGCTAGAGAATAGGGATATGTGGTTTGAGAATGAGACATTGAAGTTTAACATTTCTGAGATGGAGCAGCTCTGGATTGTTTAAGGAGTGGCCTGGAGGTGAAGGGCACTGGAAACATAGGACATGAAGGGATTGAGTCTAGTGTATAGGGTATGATGTTCTCATGGGGGTTTATGTTAAACAGAAGGACAGATAGAAAGAGTGCAAAGAACTATGAATAAAGCAAGTGATACAAAAATTCCTCCTCCACTGGGAACTGGAGTAAGGCAAATGCAGTAAATTGTAGTGAGGATAAAAAGGAAATGATATTCCAACTAGCCCTGTCTAATAGACCTTTCTGCAATGATGGAAATGCTCTATATCTGCATTAATTCATATAATAGCCACTGGGCACATGTCATACTGAGCACTTAAAATATGACTAGTTTGAGGAACTGAATATGAGAAACTGAATTTTTAATGATATTTAATTTAACTTGAGTTAAGTTTAATTTAAATAGCCACATTAGGTGAATGTCTATCATATTGGACATTGCAGTTCCATAGATTTGAAGAACAATGGAATGAAATCATTAAGGGTGAGGTAGTATATTGCTGTTGCTACCACCAAACTGGACCATAGGATACAAATGAACCTTACACTGTCCTTCACTTTTCCTTCCAGGAGTCTTACTCTCTACCTGACTCCTCCAGAGATAACATTGTGTAGAAACTAAAAGAGTAAGTCCTATTTAGGAAGCAAAGAGTGAATATACTATAGAAAATTATAAGCTCTTATTAACTGAATACTATTGATAAATATGTGTTGTTGTAGTCTTTATACATGATATTTCTCCTGTCAGAGTGTCTTGTAAGCTCCTATACCTACAGCAATAATTCCCAAAGTTTGGTCCATGGAACCCTGGGGATTCTCAGGACCCTTTCTGTGGCACCAGGAGATCAAAACTATTTTCAGAATACACTTGCCTTTTTTCACTCTACTGACATTAGCACTAATTTTACAAAAGTAATGGTAGGATAAACTTAGCATCAATTAAAGCATTGGCATCAAACTATACAAGTAATCACTATATTTTTCACTGCCAGACGGTTGCAATTTAAAAAAGATGCTTTTATTTAGGAATAGCTTTGATGAAGCACTAAAATTACGAATGTTAAAACTCTGGCCGATGTCTCAGTTAGTTGGAGCATCATCCTGATACACCAAGGTTGCAGGTTCGATCCCTGGTCAGGGGCACATACAAGAATTAACCAATGAATGCATAAATAAGTGGAACAACAAATCTCTCTCTCCCCTCCTCCTCCTCCTCCTTCTCTCTTTCAAAAGTCAATAAATTCTTTAAATCATTTTAAATTATTATTTTTATTAAATCGTGATTCTTGCTTACATGACTTTTAAATATTCTATGATGAAAAAGGGAAGTACACATAAAAACCTCATATTGGACTCAAATACAATAGCTCTCCCAAAACCATTGTGTAGTTGGTTGAGTTGTGAGCTGAACTAAGCACATTTATCAATGAATGCCATTTTGTTTGAAAGAATGACTGAACATTTTGATGGTTCAGAGTTGTGTTTGGTAGACATTCTTAGGAAAATGAACAAAATATGCTTATCATTTCAAGTAAAATAATTGATAGTACTTATGTTAGCAATGATAAAATTTGAGAGTTGACAGAAAGATCAGAACTTTGGAAAAATTTTACTTGCCACTGTGAACTTGACTAATTTCAGTGCTTTCAGACTTTTCTGGTGATATTGGTGGTGATATTAGTGAATTTTTTTTGTAATTGTATAAATAATAAAAGTGTCAAAATTTGGAAGATCTGCATAATTCTATGAATGCATATTTTCCAAATGACCACTATACAATGTTTCATGAGTAAAATGTCAAAGTGCAACACAGTCCAGCGGATTTTAATGAAACAGGGTAAGAATAGTTCACTGATATGGTTTCAGAGTATACATTATAACTAATCTGTATAAGTTTACCACTTGTCAAGTTTGAATGTAATATCAAAAAACAATATTCTCAGTTATCTGAGAAGGCTATTAAAATTATCTTCACTTGTTCAATTATATATCTGTATGAGGCAGGATTTTCTTTACATACTTCTATAAACACAACATTTTGCAACAGATTTAATGCAGAACAAATTTGAGAAGCCAGTAAGATTTTAAGTCAGACATTAAAGAGATTTGCAAAATTGTAAAACAATGATACTCTGATTTTAAAAATATGGCTCTTTTTTTGTAAAAATATATTTTATGTTAATATGCAATGGTTTTTTTGTTATTTGTAAATTAATATAAAAAAGTTTGGCAGGGGAGCGTGGGGGTAAGGGGGAGAGATCAACCAAGGGACTTGTGTGCATGCATATGAGCCTAATCAATGGACACAGACAACAAGGGGGTGGGACATAAGCAGGGGGTGGGGGATTATGGGGGAATAATTTGTATTTTTGCCTCCCTGACAAAGTTTATATAAGGTTACAAAAAGAAATTGACAGCCAGTTTGAAATTTAATTGCCATGGCCTAGAGCAAAGAATATCCTTACATGATATTATTCTACAATGTCATTAAAATTTTAGATATTTTACAACAGCATATTGTACAATTATCCCAAACAAACTTACAAACTAATTCTTGGAATGTTTGGCAGCAATTTAAAAAAAAAAAAAAGGACATGAAAGGATATAATTCCTTTCAGAAGGAATTAAGGCACTGGGAAGGCACTTGAGCATTCTATATTGGCCCCTCTTGCCTTTTGTGCCAAGAGGGACCCTCTTCTCACAATCCAATTGCCCTCAGCTGTTGCCTGAGCTTTCTGTTCATGCTGAGCTTGAAGCCTCATGATGGCTGGTACATGGATCTGTCTCTCGCCCAATTGTGTGAGCTGGGCCCTCCCTGGAGAAGAAACCTGAGTTCCCCGAGTTATGTGATCAGTGCTGAGGCCCCGCCAGCAGGTCAGGGGATCCCAAGGCAGGTGCTGGGCGTGGAGGCCACGGGGGCATAGGCTACCAAGGAGACAGAACTGAACCTCACATCACCCTGCTTGGCCCCGGAGGATGACTGGTTAGCCAGAGACGGGTAAGATTCCTCAGAGAAGGAACAACCTAAGACAGGCACAGTCGCAGAGGGGCCATCAGGAGAGAACTTGGGGATCAACAGAAGTGGGGCACAGACCCTCACCCCCCCCAACCTTGCAGGGGCCTGAACTCTCACCCTGTCTGAGGGAGGACTCCTGCCCCCATGGCTGCTTTGCTTCCCACGCCCAGCTCAGATCGGGACACAGGTGACAAACAGTGACTTGGCCCAGCTCAGATTGGGACCCAGGTAACAGACAGAGACTTGGCCGACAGCAGCTGCCCTATATCTAAATCCAGCCTAGCACCAGGAGTGCTCAGGGCCTACTCAAGAATGCAAATAATCCTTTCCACTAATATTTACAGGGTAAATTAAGATTGTTGGTAGAGTATTAAATTTGACAGTAAAATAACAATCAAGTTTTCAGATTAATTTAAATAGGCTAATTGAAATAAGTGAATATTCAAGAAAATTTAATTGTACTGGACAAAAAGCTGTTCCTAATGTGGTAACTAAAATTTCTATTGGTAGTTCATCTCATGGTAAAATTCCTGAACATGCAATGAAACTAAAGCAGTCATATTTTTGTCAAAAAATTAAAATTTAAAGTCATCAAGACTGCATTATAAAATTTACAAAAGCCTCCATTATTCAAAAAAGGGGGGATAGTAGGGTAATATCATGTAAGGAAAAATATCCTATAAGTAAATTACATCTAGAAAACTTTTACTTTACAAAATTAGTTTTCATTTGTAATGCTAACAGCAAGACACCCATGAAAAAAACACATGGTGTCTAAATAAGACAAAGGAAAATCGTTTGGGCAAAAATAAAAAGGATCCCAAATCAATTATATAGAAAAGATTCCTTTATTAACTTTTGGTCGAGAATATGTTTGTATATTTTCAGAAAACAACTCCAAGACCATGTGGATTCCTGCAACAGAGAGGAATTGACAGGTCTGCTCCAATCACGAAGACAAGAGGAGAAACAGTCCAGAGATGGAAGACGCTGACGACGCCTTGCCACGCTAGCAGTCAGCAGCTGTGCGACACAGCAGGTTGCCTAGGACCAAACCAGAGAGTGTCGGACCTGCATTGCCACCATGTGCCCACCATCCAGATATCATTGCTGACATGTACACTTAAGGAACTGTTTGACATTGAAACGGGGACTCAGAATTGTTGGACATTAAAATTGGGACTCAAACATTTTTTGTTATTATATGTTTACTTCTAGTCTGCAGAGGCAAGATTTTTTAAAGGAAAGAAATGGGGAAAAAAATAGATACAGAGGCAAAGAAGCATTGAACAGACTGTCAAACTACAGCGGGAAGGCAGAGGAGGTTGGGGGGCGGGGGGCTGTAAGAGATCAACCGAAGGACTTGTACGCATGCATATAAGCATAACCAATGGATAAAAAAACACTGGGGGGCGGGGCATGTAAAGGCATGTACTGGGGGGAAGGGGAGGCTGGGGGAAGATCAATGGCGGAAAAAAAAAGGAGACATATGTACTACTATTTGTAATACTTCAAACAATTAAAAAAATAATAATAATATAAAAAAGTTTTATTAATTTCTGTGTTAAATTATAATACAACTAGAGGCCTGATGCACAAACATTTGTGCAAGAATGGGCCTTCCCGGAGCCACCTTTCTGCCTTCCCACGCTGCCCAGAGGCCCAGAATGGCTGGGGCAGAATGCCTCCATCGTTGCCATGGCCACAACGTGCCTGCATATGCAAATTAACCCGCCAGCTTTGTTGGGTTAATTTGCATACTCACTCCTGATTGGTGGGTGTCATGAAGGTACGGTCAATTTGTATCTTTTATTAGTGTAGAATATATCAATAGCTATAACCCATATAAACAAAAGCTCTTTAGGATCCTCACTTACCATTAAGAACATAAATGGATCATGAGATCAAAAAGTTAAAGAACCACTGATCTAGAAAAAACTCGTATTTTTAGCACCTATCTAGAACCTCAATTTTTAAAAAAAAAATTTCCTTAGCTCTTGAGTCATTCACTCCCTGATCCATGTTTGTCTAGCATTTGTGTACATGTTCCTTTAAATGTGTGTATAATGTGTGTGAGCGACAAAGACAGAGACAAGCAGACACACATACACAGGTGGAATTAAGCAATAGCTCTTTGGATAAAGTGAGAACAATGGTACACTAATGGATAAAGATAGAGCAGCCAGTAGATAGGAAAATAAAAATTGAAAGAAAAGTTTAGCATAGTGAAGCAAGAGCATTTGATAAATGTCAGAATACTGGTTGTGAAGGAGGTAAAAGTATTAATCTTTGAAAAGAGTAACTGAATTTTTCTGTCTGTATTGAGAGAGGTTAGCATTGCTAAAAATTTAGTATTGGAGAAATGGAAACTAAGAATGATGGGCGATACTATGTTGAATGACCTCATCCTCATTGACAAAAAGAGGATACACTGTCATTTACTGAAAGAAAATAAAAGAGAGATGGTTCTTGGAATCATGGCCATCATGACCCTAAGGCAGTGCTAGGAAGCAGATGGAGATGAATCAGAAGACTTGCTGCACATTAGAGGGGGGGTGGCCATGATTAGTTAGATTAGGGTTTATCAGAATCTATCTAACCTTTTCTTGACTTTCTCTTATCGGGGGGCAGAAAAGCTACTTAGTATCAAAATAAAGTTCAGAACTAACAGAGAAAAAGCCATCAAAAGTAAAGCTAGTGAGCAGCTTGAGCGGGCATGGAGTTCCTAAGAGGGTTTTGTTTCTTTGCTTTATTTGGTACATTTGATTGTTTATTAAGTATACAGCAAATTATATGAATAACTTACTCTGGTAAATCATTGGTGTATATTATAATTTCTGATATCTAGCTATAATGTCTAATTTAATTGAGAATAATGAGCAAATTTATTAATTATGGCTGCAATTATAACTTTTCATAAGGATAAGGAGACCTTAGGGTAAAACATACTCTATGCCTTAACTCTAGGAGCACAGTATTTGAGGCTGGCATCTTATAGAATTCATGGGTATGCTTTTACTCTTACACAGTGTTTTACACAAGTTTATCAGCAATTATCCCTCAGTGGCATTGGTGAGGGTATAGCAGTTAATGTAAATAAAAATAATAGTTTTCCCTTATCTGCACTTTTGCTTTCTGTGGTTTTGGTTACCAGATGTCAAATGTAATATAAAAATATGACATGGAAATTTTCAGAAATAACAATTCATAAGTTTAAATTGCATGCTGTTCTGAGTATCCTCATTGCATAGGCATTTTACCACTTCACGTCATCACAGGATTACACAGCCAATATATCATGATCCTTTACTATTTAAGCATCTGGGGTCATGGGTTATCTAACACACAATCAAATATTTTGCTTAAATATTTGAAATATTTTGTGTCACCCTCAGCCTAATTGGGAACAAACACTCTACTAGCCAGAGGATCTATAAAATGATACTCAGCTATCATCCACCTCTCCTTGGATATTTATTTCTATTAGAAAAAAATACCTCATTCTGTCTTAGAAAATTTCAAGTATTTATAGGTAATTTTAAATGAAGCTTTGTAACATGCAATACATGCAGTTAGCACATGCTCAAAAGTTATAGAACATACAGAATAGAAAAAAAAATCTCCTTTCCTTCCCCATTGTCCAGTCACAAAGCTCAATCCACTCAGGGAAAACACTGTTGAAGGTTTTGTAGATCATTTGTAAATTGAAATATTAATTTTAGTGAAATGTATTTTCTAAATAAGTTCTCTTTCTTGCATTTCTCATATTTAAGTACCTGGCCCACCTTCTCACATTTTATATTCCATTCGAAAGGACACTTACTTAGGAAGATCTTTTTTTGACTTTTTATTGTGTTTTTCTTTCTCTTGTTTTTTGATTCCATAATACCAGATAATTTATATTTACAGTATGTATTATATCCACAATTTATTATATAATATCTGTCTTTCCCACTGGACTATAATTTCATAAAGGATAGGGAAAAATGTGTATTATTAATCTATGAAAAAAGATAATGTAAAACACTCTTATACAGTGTTTTACACAAGTTTGCACTCTTAGTGAATGAATGTGAAATGAGTCAGAGTGGATTAATCTATGAGCCCAGTCCAAAAAAACAGAAACTATTATAGGTTTTTCAGACAGAGGGAATAAAAATTCATGGAATTGATTACATGGGTGATAGAGGAGCTAGTGAATCAATCAGGGACAATGAAGCAAACCAGAGATTAATGACAACTGGAAGCATAAGTAGCCCATAGAAGAAGGGACAGATGGAAGAAACAGTTACACCAGATCTAGAAGTTGGGCTACTGAAGGGGAACTAGAACCTTGGCTATCAGAGGCTGAATCCCAGTGGGAGAGGGTCTTCTGCATGAGATGAGGAGGTGCAGCCACTGTCAAAGATGGCATTTCAGACTCTAAAGGAGAAAGAAATACTTTGGTTTCTCTGTTACTCTCACCTTCTCATTTCCACCTTTGCCCAAACCAGCCCAGAAGCCAGTTGGCAGGAGAAGCTAGATCCAGGAAAATGTTGTTCCCTGTAATGTATAGCAGAGTAGGGGGAAGGGCAAGAAAAGGATTGGTGGAATGACAAACACCCAGTAACACTTAACCCTATAAACCACCTGGCAGACTGATTTCTGTGGGAGCCAGTCTGTGACCTGAGGGACACCAAACAATAATTCAATGTGTAGATTAATTCATTATGTATTTTTCCTGTCATTATTACTTCAAGAAAGTAAATAATTCTATTTCAAGTTGGAAGTGTTATATAAGCATTAAATCTATTAAATCTATGCATATTCATAAGATATTACTGGCATGGTTTATGGGAAAGCATATATTGAGTAATTAGAAAAGTGGATTCAATCTATAGACAAAAGAGAAGCATGGTGAGATAATCGTTTCTGACATGTAGAGTATGTGGAAACACAAAGAACAGAATAGCAAAGTGCTTTAATACTTTTGTGGGAAACATTTATAGCTTTTGGGATATAAAAATGTGAGATCATAAAAAAAAAACCTTTTGTTTTTCTGACATCAAATTTATGGTCCAAGTAATAGATTTTAACCATCAGAGAAAAATATTCCAGACCCTTTATTCATTGTGTCATTACTAACAGGCTAAAAGGAAAACAAGAAAAATAGTCAATTACATAAATATGTAGGGTTTTCAATAAGTATACTCTGTCTTGAAAACAAAGAAAATATTAGAGTAAGGAGGATGTGACCCAACTGTTGGTGAAAAACTTATGTGTTTGTGTGTCTGTAATATTGGGATTTTAAGTTATCTAAGGAAAGAAGCAAAAAACACAGATGATAACTATTTTTGTTTCCTGGAGGAATCTATAAAAAAATGTAAAAAATAATAATTTGAATGTATAATATCCAGATAATCAGGTGGCATACTTTAAAATGTCTGGGCACTTGATGCAGCCTCATTAAGTATATGATTGGTTGAATATATGGAATATTGTAAGAGAAAAATGTATTAGAGATCATGAAGTAAAGGTCTTCATTATACAGATAAGAAATTGAGACCAGGAAATGACAGAAACCTATTCAAGTTGGCAGATACATGATAGTAAATAGAGTTCCTGCTTCTTCAAAAACTAGTTAAGGATGCTAACTTTGCAGTCAGTCAGGCTTGATATTAATTTAGAACTCTGCTATTTGTGTGACAATATGCAGTTAAGTTCATTTTGCCTTAGTATTCTCATCTGTACATGAGGGTACACATTATATTACTCATGGGATGTTTTAAGGATGAAATGAGGTAAGGCAAATAAAGCACTGAGCAGAGTACATAGAAGGACATGGTAGATATTCTCTTATCCTTCTTCTGCCACACTCCCAGACTTTCCACCAACTGCTGATTATCTAAGGATTTGAGTTGAAAACATGGTTTAAATAGTATAGAGATTTCTAGGAGGAGGCAGCAATCATTCACCTACCTTTGTGATATTTTCTTTAAGCTCATGTCAGTATCTTCCCACTATCATGATATACCCTTATGGTTTTCTTGTCCAAAACGATAGTCCATTTATTAGTCCACTAGAGGCCTGGTGCACAAAATTTGTGTACTCGGCTGGGTTGGTGGGGGGATCCCTCAGCCTGACCTGCACCCTCTTGCAGTACAGGAACCCTTGGGGGATGTGCAACTGCCGTGGAGGCGGGAGAGGCTTCCGCCACCACCGCCACATTCGCCAGCCATGAGCCCAGCTTCTGGCTGAGCAGCATTCCCCCTGTGGAGAGCATACTGACCACCAGGGGGCAGATCCTGCATTGAGTGTCTGCCCCCTGGTAGCCAGTGCGCATCATAGTGACTGATCCTTCCTCCGTTCGGTCGATTTGCATATTAGCCTTTTATTATATAGGATGATTACTTCTATTATCTAAAACAAATAGGCTACTTGATAGCAAACTGGCCATTAGAATTGTTTGTCTATTTGGACAAAGAACTTTGTAATTAGACCTTCATTATAGGTATGGAAGTGGAGAGAGTCAGTAAGGACAATGCTTCCTGGCTATATGGCTTCTACACTGGGACATGAGATGAGTCACAGTCGTCACCCTGTGACACACTGATTAACACAAAATAAGCAAGAAAAGACAGTGTTTAGTGAGATGCTTTGTACATAATCAGTGCTCATTAATTTCTGTTATAATAAATGGAAATAAGAGATATGGAGTTGAATTTCCTTAAATGATTAGTGATGTTGAGCATCTTTTTATATGTCTATTGGCCATCTGTATGTCCTCTTGGGAGAAATGTCTATTCAGGTCCTCCACCCACTTTTTAATCAGATTTTTTGGTGTTAATTTGTATGAGTTCTTTATACCCCTTATTGGATGTATGATTGATGAATATCTTGTCCTATTCAGTAGGTTGTCCTTCCATTTTGTTGATAAGTCAGACAAAGACAAATACCATATGTTTCACTTACATGTGGAATCTAAAAAACAAAATAAATGAGCAAGCAAAACAGAAACAAATTCATAGATACAGAGAAAAAATTGATTGTCACTGAATGAAGGGAAAAGTGAAAAATGTGCAAGGGATTAAGAAGTACAAATTGGCAGTTATAGTAATAACCATGGAAATGTAAAGAACAGCAGAGAGGATATACTGTCAATAATGCTGTATTATGCATGGTGTCAGATGGATAATAGTCTTCTATAAGTGTGTAATCACTATGTTGTACATCTGAAACTAATATAATATTGTATGCCAGCTATAACTGAAAAATGAAAAATAAAAGAGATATGGAGTTAGAATATGTTTTAGACATGATTTGTCTAGTGGGAATATCAAACATGTCAAGGGCTTTGCAAATGTTAGCATTTAATCATTAAAAATATATAAATAATTAATAATATCAGTAGCCAAAGTCAGGGTCTTGATAGGGAAGATGTGGGTCCAAGAAACTAAAGATGGATATAAGTAGGTAGAAGCAGTTGAAATATACCAACTCTAAGATTCCCCTGAGCCCTCTTGGCTTGTGGAATTAGTTTACTCTTCCTTGTTAGAGACCAAAAGTCCCCAGTGTTTGAAGACACAAATATGGTAAGTGCCTTTAGGACAATCTTGACCGATTCAGATAAATAATTTTGTCAAATCTGAACATGATGCAAATGGGGAAGAGCTCAGTATGTAAAGAGAAAAAAGAGCCCTAACTGGTTTAGCTCAGTGGATAGAGTGTCGGCCTGTGGACTGAGAGGTCCCAGGTTCGATTCCGGTCAAGGGCATGTACCTGGGTTGCGGGCACATCCCCAGTGGGAGGTGTGCAGGAGGCAGCTGATTGATGTTTCTCTCTCATCAATGTTTCTAACTCTCTATCTCTCTCCCTTCCTCTCTGTAAAAAAACCAATAAAATATATTTTTTAAAAAAAAGAGAAGAAAGAATTTTTTTCTTCCTTATTTATTTATTTATTTATTTATTTATTTTTTACCAAAGAAACTGTCAGACCCAGCTAACATAATATGTATAATGTATGCCAAAAAGAATTGGAGAATAAAGAGCTTCCTCAACAGGAAAAAGCTACAGGAGTTCATCACCACCAAATCAGTATCATATGAAATGTGAAAGGGTCTTGTTTAAGAAGAAGAGAAAAAATATTTAAAAAAATAGGAACAACAAAATAGCAATAAATACATATCTATCAGCAATTGAATCTAAAAACAAAACGAAACAAGCCTGGCCTATGTGGCTCACTTGGTTGACCATCATCCTATGCACCAAGAAGTCAGGGCACATGCCAGGGTTGTGGGCTCAATCCCCAGTAGGGGGGTGCAGGAGGCAGCCAATCAATGTTTCTCTTACATTGATGTTTCTATCTCCCTCTCCCTTCCTCTCTCTCTAAAATCAATAAAAACATTTAAAAAATAATTAAAAATTAAAAAACAAACCAACAAGAAGAACAGAAATAGATTCATAGATACAAAGAACATTTTGACAGTTGCCAGAGGGGTTAGGGGAATGGGTGAAAAAGATGAAGCTATTAAGAAGCACAAATTGGGTGGAAGGGAGAAACCAAGATGGCAGCATAGGTAAACACCTAAACTGCTCCCTTGAACAACAATTTCAAAACTACACCTAAAAGACAAGACGGACACCATCCAGAACCACAGGAAAACTGGCTGAGTGGAAATTCTACAACTAGAAGGAAAGAGAAAAGCACATTGAGTCTCAGAGGAGCTGCAAAAGGCTGAGGTACGGAGATGCACGGGTGCACGGAGAGGACTAGCTGCTGAATGCACGACTGGCTTTCTCAAGTGAGAGGGAGACGGAAGCTCCCAACTACGCTGAACTCCAGTCCCGGGCGAGACTCTGGGAATCCAGACTCATTCGGGGAGAAACTGGACTGTTTGGCAGCGGGTGAAACTCAAGGGCGGCTTTCTCTCAGAGGTGCTTGCAGCGATTACTGAGGGACACTGAGACCCAGGAGCCTCATAGGACAGGGCTGATGGGAAGCCAAGGCTGTCTGCTCTGCCCTGAGACTCCGCCCCATCCAAGCTGAGCACAGAGGCTTTTGCAATTTTGCAAGTCTTGTCTCATAAGGGTATATCCAGCAAAGAAGTTCTCCCAGCATAGACACAGCTGATCCTCACAGCCAATTGGCCTGGAGGTCAATTCCTCCCAGTGATACCAACAACAATCAAGACTTAACTACAACAAGGCTGTGCACACAGTTCACAAAGGGGTGCACCAAGAGTGTCCACCTCAGGTAACTAGGGAGGCTGAGCCACTGGGCCCGATAGGACACCTAGCACACAAAACTACTCTACCAAACTCAGGGAAACAATGAAAATGTGGAGACAAAGAAACAGATCACAAATGAAAGAAATGGAGGAAAACAAACGACTGGATATGGAGTTCAAAACCACAGTTATAAGGTTTTTCAAGAATTTCCTAGAAAAGGCCGATAAATTTAGCGAGACCCTCGAGGATATAAAAAAGGACCAACTAGAAATTAAACATACACTGACTGAAATAAAAACTATTATACAGAGACCTAACAGCAGACTAGAGGAACACAAGAATCAAGTCAAAGATTTGAAATACAAAGAAGCAAAAAAACACTCAACCAGAAAACAAAAAGAAAAAAGAATCCAAAAATTTGAAGATAGTGTAAGGAGCCTCTGGGACAACCTCAAGCGTACCAACATCAGCATTATGGGGGTGCCAGAAGAAGAGAGAGAGCAAGATACTGAAAACTTATTTGAAGAAATAATGACAGAAAACTTCCCCCACCTGGTGAAAGAAATAGACTTACAAGTCCAGGAAGTGCAGAGAACCCCAAACAAGAGGAATCCAAAGAGGACCACACCAAGACACATCATCATTAAAATGCCACGGGCAAAAGACAAAGAGAGAATATTAAAAGCAGCAAGAGAAAAACAGTTAGTTACCTACAAGGGAAGACCCATACGACTGTCAGCTGATTTCTCAACAGAAACTATGCAGGCCAGAAGGGAGTGGCAAGAAATATTCAAAGTGATGAATAGCAAGAACCTACAACCAAGATTACTCTACCCAGCAAAGCTATCATTCAGAATTGAAGGTCAGATAAAGAGCTTCACAAGTAAGAAAAAGCTAAAGGAGTTCATCAACACCAAACCAGCATTATATGAAATGCTGAAGGGTATTCTGTAAGAAGAGGAAGAAGAAGAAAAAGGTAAAGATAAAAATTATGAACAAGTGCATATCTATCAACAAGTGAATCTAAAAATCAAATAAATAAAAAATCTGATGAACAGAATAAATTGGTGGATATAATAGAATCAGGGGCATAGAAAGGGAGTGGACTGACAATTCTCAGGGGGAAAGGGGTGTGGGGATTGCGGGAAGAGACTGGACAAAGGTCGTACACCTATGGATGAGGATAGTGGCATGGAGGTAAGGGCAGAGGGTGGGGTAGGAACTGGGTGGAGGGAAGCTATGGGGGGAAAAAGAGGAACAATTCTAATAATCTGAACAATAAAGATTTATTAAATTAAAAAAAAAAGAAGTGCAAATTGGTTGTTCCAGAATAGGGACATAGTCAATAATATTGTAATAACTGTATATGATGTCAGATGGGTGCAAGATTTATCCGGATCATCACATAGTAAGTTATGTAGTGTCTTATCACTGGGGTGTATATCTGAAAATAATAAAATAATGTATGTCAACTATAATTGAAACATAAAAAGACAAAAAAGGACAAAAAAAGAAAAGAATTGGAGAGTATGCTTATGAGTGTATATGTAAGGAACTGAACCATAAGGAACAAGAATATAATCCTGGATAAGGGAGGATTTTCCGTTTGGTGCAAATATTCCATGCCTCAGGAATTAACAGCTTGGCACAGGCCTTTGGAAATGAATATGCTTCTGGATGACTCTTAGAAACTTGGAAAAGGAGATAGGTCACATTAAGTGAGTTAGAGATGGCAGAACTGCTATGGGAGACTAAGCAAGAATGGACCAGCAGGCTCTGAGAAGAGCACATGGTTGAATGAATCTGTTATGTAAGATTGGAAGACACACCAGTTGAGGATGCTGACACAAAAAAGGAAGCATCAGTGAGAGAAGCACCAACATTCCTGAGTACCTGAGAACTGGTGGTCCTCTGCATGACAGGATGGACAGTGGGAGTTCTGTTACTCCCCATAACAGTGAGGATGAGAGATCCTAGCACTTATCTGAAGCAAGGTGACTATAATAATTGTAAAGGACATCTAAGTCAGATGTTTGACTCAGAATAATCTTTAGAGATGACTCATAAAACATGGTGTACCGAGAGGTGACCAACAAGGATATCATCCTATCTAATAAAAGAGTAATATGCAAATTAACCATCACTCTGCTACACCCACAAGCCATGACCACCAGCCAATCAGGAGTGAATATGCAAATTAACCCAACCAAGATGGCTGCAGCCATGGAGAGAGCAGGAGGGAGGCTTGGGTTTCCCCAGCAATGGAGAAAGCCAAGCTTTCTGCACACCCTGGCCATCCCAGGCCTGCACTCCAGACTACAAAGTTTCAATTATAGAAGATAAATAAATCCCAACAAAAATTGCGGCAGCCACGGAGCTGGAGAGAGCAGGAGGCTTGAGTTGCCCCCGGCGATGGAGGAAGCCAAGCTTCTGCAGGCCTGGCCTGCCTTGGCCTCTGCTTAAAGCTACAAAGTTTCAATTATAGAACATAAATAAATCCCAACAGAAATGGCTGCTGCCACGGAGCCAGCAGAAGGCTTGGCTACTCTCCAGACTACAAAGTTTCAATTGTAGAAGGTAAATAAATCCCAGATCCCAGGGCCTCTGCTTTGGTCTCCAGGGGGCATGGCTGGCCTGCAAACCACCACAGGCCCCTCGCCCAGGCTGCCCCACACCCCAAGGGAACCCCCACGCTGATCCAGGACACCCTTCAGGGCAAACCAGCTGCCCCCCACCCATGCACCAGGCCTCTATCCTATCTAATAAAAGAGTAATATGCAAATTGACCATCACTCCAACACACAAGATGGCTTCCCCCATGTGGTCAAAGATCCTGCCCCCATGTGGATACAAGATGGCCACCACAAGATGGCCAGCAGGGGAGGGCAGTTGGGAGAGACCAGGCCTGCAAGGGAGGGCAGTTGGGGGTGACCAGGCCGGTAGAGGAGGGAAGTTGGAGGTGACCAGGCCTGCAGGGAAGGGCATTTGGGGGGGGAACCAGGCCTGCAGGGAAGAGCAGTTAGGGGTGACCAGGCCTGCAGGGGAGGGCAGTTAGGGGTGACCAGGCCTGCAGGGGAGGGCAGTTAGGGGCAAACAGGCTGGCAGGGGAGCAGTTAGGCATCAATCAGGCTGGCAGGGGAGTGGTTAGGGGGTGATCAGGCTGGCAAGCAGAAGCAGTTAGGGGCAATCAGGAAGGCAGGCAGGTGAGCAGTTGGGAGCCAGCAGTCCTGGATTGTGAGAGGGATGTCCGACTGCCCATTTAGGTCCAATTCCACCAGGATGGGGCCTAATCAGGCAGTTGGACATCCCTCGAGGGGTCCCAGATTGGAGAGGGTGCAGGCTGGGCTGAGGGACACCCCCCCCCATGCACGAATTTTGTGCACAGGGCCTCTAGTTATATATAATATATAACAGCCTCAGTGGTACAATTTATATTTTAGAGCTCATGGTGGGACCAGACTCAGCCCCACTAAGAGGCAGGTCTTCTTCTAAAACTACAACTATATGGACTGCTTGTGTTTGTCCTCCCAAAATTCATATGTTAAAGCCCTGATTCCCAATGTGATGATGACACTTGGAAATGCAGCCTTTGAGTGTAATTAGGGTTAGAGGAAGTCATGTGGGTAGGGCCCTCATAAGAAGAAAACTAGAGTCTTACTCTCTCACTCTTTCTCTCTCTCTGTGGCCCCACAAGCCAAGAGAAGTGGCCTCTGAATCTTGGACTTTCCAGCCTCCAAAACTGTAGGAAATAAATTTCTGTTGTTTAATCCACCCAGTCTCTGATATTTTGTTATTGCAGGCTGAACAGACGAATGCAACATCCCTTGCCTGGTTTCTTTGTGCTCTCTCCTGCTTTCCTCACTTCCTCCTTACTCTGTGAGAATATTCACTCAATCAAGAATACCTATCTCAGGCTCTGCATCTCAGGAACTCAATTTAGGGTAGTAATGTTTATTCACCTATTTATTGAGCATATACCAGAGCAAGACATGCTCATACAAAGTATGCAATGGTGAACAAGACAAGCACTCTACCTGGCTTCACAGGCCTGTGTTAAAAAACAAAAATTCGACTGAGTAAATTAAAGATCTAATTGGCTTTATTCAACAATTCATGAATTGGGCAACATCCCAGCTCGTAAATAAGAAGATGATGCTCTGAGGCATTATACAAAATGGAAGGTTTTCATTGGCAGAAGGAGGGCGGGACAAGGAATTGAAGAGAGTGGATTATTTCAGGCAAGGACACCTTGCCTTAGGGGAAGTCAGGAAGATTACCTCACTAGTGTAGATCAGGAAATTCCAGGCAGATTGGCTTAAAGTTCTACTCCTGGGAAAGCCTGAAACTGCATTTAGGTAGGTATTAGATAGGTATTAACCCTTGGTGTGGTTTACCACAAGTGACTGCATTTTGGGTCTCTTGTTTCTTTTGACACTAGTGATCTCCTTTGCATATTTACTAAGCATTTTATTAGTGGAATTTGATAGTAACTTGTAAGAGTTGTCTTGTTAATTTCTTAATTACCTTTTAAAGTTGTTGCATTAATTTGTTAATCTATTGTTTTCTGATCAGAAAATACACCAGATAACATCTGCTTTAGGAACATTATATTAAGAGCTTAATAAATTCAATACATATTCCAGAAATATTCAAAGAGAAAGTATATTACTTGACTCCTCAATCCATTCTTTTTTTTTATACTTTTCTGATATTCCATAGATGCCATATTTTCTTGTTTTTCATTGGTATTGCTAAAAAGGTTTATTTTAAAAAAGTATTTTCTCTGCATCCTTTACTAACATTTTTCTTCAAGCATTATCTTCCTTATATTTCATGTTTTAATGGTTTTCTTTACTTGTTTTGCAGTATTTAGTTATAGTACTCAAGTTCTCTGGTTCTCTCTCTCTTCTTTCTCTAACCCCCACACACAGATACACATTCCCCCGGACCCCCTGCCACCATGCTTATTTGAGGAGATATACTTTCCATTTCGGTGTGGTATATCAGTTGTCCTGCTCATTCCACATTCTTCTTGGGTACTGTTAAGGAGTTGAGTACATATATCAGCTATAACCATAAGGCAGGTTGTGATACATGGATCCAGGCTCCTTCTTGGCACCTAATAGTCATTTCTTTGGTGTATTTTGCTTAACAAGATTATCTTATTTTACCCTCTGCCTATCCTCTTATACTTCAAACTTGAAGTACTCCTTATGTACTTCTAGCCCTAGCCAGTATTGCCCAGTTGGTTGGGCCTCATCCTGTGAACCAAGGTGTTGCTGGTTTGATTCCTGGTCAGGGCACATACCCAGGTTGCCTGCTCAATCCCCCAAGGGCATGCAAGAGGCAGCTGATTCTCCCTCTCCTTTCCTCTCTCTCTAAAAATCAATAAAAACATATTTTTAAAAATGCAGTTTTTAATGTGCATATCTATGTCATGGTCCTTTTCTTATTTATTTAATTTTGCTTTTGAAGGCTCTACCTTCCAATGCCCAACAGTGAATAGGACTGCCTTTGGCTAATATTTTTGTTAGTGGTCAAACATCTAATTTATCTTTTTTTTTAAAAAAAAAAAAAATCTTTATGGGAATTTGTAAAGAAAAGTTTGGGGACAGGGCAGAATCAGACCACACTGGCAATGAATCATTCAAAACCAAAATCAACCAACTACATTTTGAGATTTGTGAATGTAGTGTTAACTTCAGCTACAGTTTTCTCAAAGGTCAGACACACTCATACTCCCCAAATGCCCTCAGAACATTCCTGAAGGATGTGGGCAGCAATA
Organism: Plecotus auritus; assembly: GCF_963455305.1. NCBI lineage: Eukaryota > Metazoa > Chordata > Mammalia > Chiroptera > Vespertilionidae > Plecotus > Plecotus auritus. The sequence goes on along the minus strand of NC_137774.1, from coordinate 102,580,650 downwards.
CTCCACCCTCTTCATGTCCCCGTGAGAAGACATCTGTCTAACACGTCTTCTCAAGTCTTCCATGTTATAGAACGATCCTGGAGACTGGAGGTGTCCACCAGCATATAACTTGCACAATAACATGCTAAAATAGCTCTAAAGTTTAGAATGTTCAGGCAGCATATGGCATAGTTATACATGTCCTTACAAAATATTGAAATGAGAACACTCAAATAGAAAGAATGAGCCAGCACAGCCTGAAAAGAAACTTGAGCTTCTAATAGAGTTTCTAAAATAATTAACATGTGAAGCAATTTTAATATATTCTTTTCAAGTTAATCAGCAATGCAGCTGACTATCCTCATATGAAACATATAAGCACAGGAGTTAAAAATAATTCAACTATATTTTAAAAATATTTATTTTCATCTATGATTGAAATAGATGTCTCCTTTATTTGTCTGATATTGCTTATAGAAGAAAAAATTGATGCTACTTATACACACTAATAATTTTCAAATATATCTAATTACTTTGAAAAATAATTCAAACAAGGTGTGTATAATGGGAAAGCTATTTGCACAATTTAAATGTGAGAGCTGTGAGAGCTGAAGAAAGAAAACAACAAGAAAAATGTAAAATTTTGTACATGTATTAAAATGTATTAGTTTGACAATATAATATTACCTGCCAAAAATTCTGCTGTTTTAGACCAGTGTGTAATTCATTAAGTAAAATGGTTATGAATGCATTCATATTCCAGGGTAGGCATGTGATAGGAGGATAAACAGCAGATAAACACTAGATTGTAACACACACCCCCACACACATACACACACACATTGTTTTCCTTCAGTGACTATCAACCTAGGTCTCTCTTCTGGAGTGAAGAACTTCCTAAAATTATTATTTATTTATTTTTTTACAAATAGTGTTGGTCATCAGTACATGTACAGACATGTCTGACTTCATAGTGTATAGAAGGCTATAAAGCAAGGCAAGGTAAAACATGACATTTTCACATTGGGTAATTTGAAAAAAGGTTAATAGAAGTACAGTAGGCAAAAGTCTACTCAGAGTGTAGTGAAACCAAGCAACGGTGGGGAAACACTGTAGAGACTGAGGCCTGAGGAGCAGAGGGGGCGGGAATGGAGTAAACCAAACCAAGGAATCCCCTTGTCAGGGCTGTGGCTTAGGAACCCAGCCAGCCCTACAGTAAATATGGCAAATAAAGAAATATCCTTCCTCTAGTCCCCATTACTCAACCAATCTAGAAGGCAGAGAGCAAAGGAATGCAGGTGTGTCATTTGTTTTTGGTAGTAATCTTTTGTGCACAAATTACTGCAAAAAATAGTGGAGAGTTTGTCTGGTTCTATTAAGTCAAACTCTTGCTCTGATGACTCCCTCCTCAGGCTCCATTCATCTACTCTGTTGTCCCTCGCCAGCCATCCTGTCCACATTTTGTGACAACGGAATCATTCCTGTAGACAGAGGTATGGGAGCCCCATTTAAATTTCATACCTTTAATAGCGTTATTCTTACAAACTTGACTGAAAAGATTTTAATGTGTGTATTATGTAAAAATCACAAGGATAATATTACATTAACTTTATGATATGCAGTTTATTATTAGATATAGCGAAACCCTACACATTACAAGAGTTTTTTAAGCTTGGAAACACACAGTTTCAGGTAAATAAGAAACAGCTTATCCCCTACTAGAATCAATATTGCATACGTTATTGATTTTTATGCTGCAACTCTTAAAACAATAAAAATCCTAGGTCAGGAGCAAATTGAATCCAATGGTAGCATGATTGCAGAATTTGGTGCACAGTATGGTTTTCACATCATTCCAACCATCAATTCACCTGGCTATAAATTCCCTGGCATTCAGCCTATCAGAGAGAAGCTGACAATCGTACAGTGTGCTGCAGCATGGCCAGGTGCCACTGTAGTCTAAGCCACACTTTCTATTCATGTGCTGCCCTACGAAACAGCTCCGGAATGTTGGGAATGTTATTGAGCTGCCAGTATGTCAAATGCATGGTGGAAAGGACATGGGTAAAAGCTTTCCCTTTTGTTTGCTTAGTTGCATTAATGTATCCTGAGCTCTTTTATGGCTTCAGATGGGCACCACTTGAACTGCTTTTCTTTTACAAAGCATTGCCTTGCCCTTATGGCAGGGAAAGTCTCATTATTGTAATACACACTGTTCTACGACAGGATTATGAACCCAAACCTTTGGGGATTGAGTCTTGTGCTTAAAAACTCTGAAATAGCCAAAGTGTTTTTCAATAAAATTTCTTGAATAAATCTCAGTTTGAATTTGAGAATGGGAGACTTTTCCTTAAGTAATTCAAACCAAATATAAACCTCCCAACACCCCTCTCCTATTCCCAAATACCCTGTAGCAAATAAAGATAGGGGTTCAGTTATCAGGCAGCTAAAAATAAGCAAGCAAATCCTACCCTTCAAGTTTCTGACCTGAAGCAGAAAAATAGACTACATTTGGCACTTGAAGACAGCAAAGAGAATAGGAGGTGCATAGTGTGAAATGCAGAGGTTAAGAAACTTTGCACTACTGCTGGTGGGAATGCAGACTGGTGCAGCCACTGTGGAGAACAGTGTGGAGTTTCCTCAAAAAACTAAAACTGGAACTCCCATTTGACCCAGTGATCGCACTTCTAGGAATATATCCCAAGAAACTAGAAACACCAATCAGAAAGGATATATGTACCCCTATGTTCAGAGTGGCACAATTTACCATAGCTAAGATTTGGAAACAGCAGCAGATTGAGTGGATTAGAAAACTGTGGTAAATCTACACAATGGAATACTACTACTACGCTGCTATAAAAAAGAATGAACTCTTACCATTTGCAGCAGCATGGATGAACCTGGAGAGCATTATGCTAAGTGAAATAAGCCTGGCAATGAAAGAAAAATACCACATGATCTCACTCATTTATGGAAAATAAAGAACATTATAACCTGATGAATAAAAAGATAGATACAGAGGCAGTAAAGCACCAAACAGGCTGTCAAATTACAGCGGGAAGGCTGGGGAGTGTTGGGGAGGGGGGGAAAGAGATCAACCGAAGGACTTGTATGCATGCATATAAGCACACCAATGGACACAAGACACTGGGGGGAGGGGATGAGGGCATGCGACAGGGGGTAGGGGAGGCTGGGGGAAGGTCAATGGGGGAAAAAAAGGAGATATATGTACTAATATATGTAATACTTTAAACCATTACAAAAATAAAAAATAATAAAGTGGAGAAAAAAGAAGCTTTGCACTGTAGCAGAAAGCTCAGTGAGCAAGAATGAGGACACCTGGGTTTTGTCCCACAACAGTGCGTGATCTCAAGTAAGTCCCTCCGCCCTGGAAGCCTCAGCTGTAAATTGAGAATAATAGCACTAACCTATTCTCAATATAATGGATTATCCTGAGAACCAAGGGAAATAAGGATGTGACATTGGGATGTGCTTGAATAGTAGTAAAGTTCTCTAAAAATGTAGCATGAATAAAAATAACAGAACAAAATTTGTTGTATGAAAAAATACGTCAACCAAAAACTACTCCTGAAACACACATTCTCTCTCTCTCTCTCTCTCTCTCTTTCTCTCTCTCTCTCTCTCTCTCTCTCTCTCTCTCTCTCTCCCTCCCTCCCAATAATGTCCTTCTATACAGAATGATCCAGGCATATAAAATCAGTTCTTAGGAGAAGCAAAATATAATTGACAGTAATTGCTAGAAAATTTTAGAGTGGATCTTACTAAATTGTTTTCTATGAACTTCTTTAAGTTGAATGCTTGCAGGTGTTATACTAAAAGAAGAGTTAAGGAAAGGGAATGAAAGGAAAGGGAAGAGGAAAGAGGGAAAAAAAGGAAGGAAACGGAAAGGAAGGAAGGAAGGAAGTTAGGGGAAATAGAAAGGAATAAATTCCATAGTCTAATACAGTGATTTTCAATCTTTTTCTTCTCATAACACTTAAACTAATTACTAAAATTCTGCAGCATGCCAAAAATATATGTATTTTTTGCCAATCTGACAAAAAATAGCTATCCTTTTATTCATTCACACAGATGGCTATTGTTGTTTGGCTGTTGACTTTTTTTTTTAATTTGACAATCTAAGGGAAAAGAGATCAGGTTTTGCATGTTTTAAAAATTATTGCTGCACACCAGCGTGCCTCTTGCGCACACCAATTGAAAATTGCTGGTCTAACACAAAAAGTTGGAAACTAAAATTAAACAGGAAAGATTTTGCATATTTTAATATCCTGATATTTAACCTCATCATTATGTAAGAGGGGAACATAGTATGCGGTGTTTCCAATTTTATTTGAAATTGAAACTGCTGTAACATACTTTGAGAAATGCTTTTGTGGAGGGATTTGCTTAATCAGTTCTGGAAAGCAGCCAAGTCCTGGCACAGTGGAGGTAGCATGTTCCTGGATGCACAGAGAACATCAATCAAAACAAGCAAGAAAAGAATAACAGTGACTAAGATTTGTTCAGTAATTCACAGGTTATAAAACATTTCCACACAATTATCTCTGATTTTCAATCTACTTTTGCAAAATAAGCAGTATATCTACATTTGCAGATAAAGAAGCAAATGATGGTGGAGTTTCAGTGTCTGAGATCACAGAGCTGCTGGCAAAATGTGAGTTTCAAACCAAAGGTGTCTAACATCAAACCCACTGAGTTTCTACCATAGCCTGCTGCTTTATTGTTTAGAAAGAACAAGAGAGACAGTGAAGCACTTTGTACCAGTTCTTTAAAACCTCAACATAAGGAATATATACTTTTCCTTCCCTTAGATCCTAAAAACCACATGGTGTAGTGATTTTCAAAGGGAACACACTAGGGGCCTTTGAGATATCTGGACGGCTGATATGACTGGCATTTAGTGGAATGAGGGATATAAATGTCTGTGCTTTGCGGGAAAGGGCTGAGTCATTTTCCAGTGTCCTACTAAACTATTGGTTTAGCGAGTGCTAAGCACACTGAAAAACAGTCTAACAGGACTTTATACATATATGAAAAAGTATGTAAAAAATTAAGTGAAAATCTAAGTAATATTGAAGCCCATTACAATGAGGTGCTATTATGGAATAAAGACATTGTCTTGTAATTTATTAAAACTGAACACTCTTTCCTCTCATTTATAGCATTTACAAATACTTGCTGAGTTGAAAGTAATTTCAGTGAACTAGAACAGTATTGGAAAAGCATCAAAACAGCTTGCAAGTATGTAAAGGGATATTAGAGAAGCATTTAACAAAATTAGAACCAAATATTATTAAAATAACAGATATATCAAGGTTTTGATCACATTTTATTATTGACAAGTGCTTAAAACTATTCCTGTCACCATTCTATAAGATATATTAAAATTTTGAAATCTAATGATAACAAATCTTGCTGTGAAAAGTTACATACTAATGTAACAGTTACTTTTCTATCTTATTCTGATACTATCCTTGAAGTCTCCTATATAAAAATTCTAAGAGCCACTAGCATTAATGCTTCCTTTTTCTAATCCCTACTGTCTTTCAAAGGATATTATTTCCCAGAACTTTTAAAGTACTAGAGATTGACTATATGTCTGAAGATATAGGGGCCTTTAAAGGTAAGGACAGATGGGTTTTATTATGCCTCATTATTATGCAATCCTTTCGAAATAGTTAGTTTAGGGGCAGCTAATTTTGTCTTGACCTATCTGTTCCCTTTGGGGTTCCATGTATGACCAAGTATCAGGAGGTCTGATTCTGGTCATTTCTTGATTCTTTGATTTCTTACTAATCATGTAATCTCTCTGAACTCAGGGTGTATATCAGTGAGATGAAAAGGTTTGGTTTATGTGGCTTTTAAGGTCATTTCCAATCCTGAATTCTAAGGTTTTCTAAACTCTTGCTATACTAGTAATTAGTGTTTTCCATTAGAGTGCAAGCATCTGCCTATTTTGTGATGTTGATTATTCTTATACATAAACATTTAGAATAAAACCTGGTCTTTGAATAGTATACCATTGACATGCACACTTCAATTCTTGGAGGTAAGTAGTCCATGGCCATTTGATTGTATACTATATGATAGATGCATTTTGCTTATTTTAACCTTCAGTCCACCAAAATGCATCATTACCATATTTAGCATGACTTTTAAGTATATTTCAAAACATGTTAGAATGAAAACTTCCAAAAAACATAAACTCAAAATATTTTTGTTTCCTTTTTTGTACTCTCTGCAAAGACAGACTTTCTCTCCAGCTCTCCTCTCTTCTTTTCTGGGCCCTCTGCAGAATCATCCTAACATTTATAGTTCTAGCATGCACCTCAAAACTCTCCAGCCTTTACCTATTAGCCAGTACCAAAGCAGCTTCCACATTTTTAGGTATTTGTTATAGCAGCAGCCCTTTTTTCACTACCAACACCTATCTTAGAATTACCATAGTAGCCAGTAATTGCATTTCTGCAAATATACCCAAAGGAAATGAAATAAGGATCTCAAAGAGATATGTGTACTTCCATGTTCATTGAACCATTATTCACAAAAGCAAAGCTATGGAAACAACCTAAGTGTCCCTCGATGAATGAATGGGTCAAAGAAGATATATATAAAATGGTAGAATATTATTCAACCATGATAAAGACAGAAATCCTACCATTTGCATTAACTTGGTTGACACTTGAGGGCATTATGCTAAGTGAAATAAGTCAAACTGAGAAAGACAAATGTGGAATCTAAAAAAGCTAAACTCACAGAAACAGAAAGTGTGGTGATTAGCAGGGGTGAGTGGGGGATGAGGGGGGAAGATGTTGGTCAAAGTGTATGAACTTACAGTTGTAAGATAAACAAGTTTTAGAGATCTAAAATACATCAGGGATATTTTAACTAATAATACTGTATTATTTACTTAAAAGTGGCTAAGAGAGTAGATTTTAAATGTTCTCAAAACAACAAAAAGTAATTATGTAATGAGATGAAGGTGTTAGCTAACTCAATAGTGGCAATCATTTTACAATGTATGTGTCTAAGCAACATGTTATATACCTTAAACTTACAAGGTGTTATATGTCAGTTATATCTCAGTAAAGCTGGAAAAACAAAACAAATCTTAGTTAGGTTGGGCTTTCATAAAAAAAAAATACTATAGACTTGGTGGCTTAAATAAGTAAGATTTATTTTTTCACAGTTCTGCAGGTTAGGAAATCTAAGATCAAGGTGTTGGCCCATTCAATTTCTGGCCAGGATTCTCTTCCTGTCTTGCAAATGGCTACCTTTTCACAAAGACCTTACTTGGCCTTTCCTTGGTGTACTCTCATGGAAAGATCTCTCTCTCTCTCTCTCTCTCTCTCTCTCTCTCTCTCTCTCTCTCCCTCTTCCTCTCCCTCTCTCTCTTCCCCCTCCCCTTCTTATATGGCCACTAATGCTGTTATGAAGCCCACCTTCATGAGGCATAGGCATTTGGTGAGAGAGAGGAACAAAAAGTGGAAGTAGCATGCCATTTAAATAGAATAGTAGTTTCTTTATGAACCTCAATTATTGTATCAAGGTCCACTAGCTCAGATTGGCAGTGTGACTAAATTTTATATTTTAGCATCACACAGAATTCTCTAGACTATTCTCATAGTTGGGTCAGTCCATCCCAATTCCCAGATGGGGAACTGAAAGTGAATACTCTGTCTAGCCATGGACAGTGGGTAACATTGGTGGCCACCTTACACTTGGCAGGGCATGGCTTTACATTTCTGAAGGTCTGAATTATCAGCAAAGGGAGGGGTACAACCTCTGCCAACTTCTCTGTCCTCTCTGACTTTATTAAAGCAAATATGGCTTCCTGGTCCACCCTGACTCACTTCCTTGGGGGGAAAATAACCCTGAAACTTAATAAGGACAGGGATCCCCAAGTATCTACTAAAACCATCAGACACATGAGTAATTGAGGAGGACTTTCAGTTATCTTAGGGCTAGTAGGGTGTATTGGGTTCTACTAAAACAGCAAGTTTTCCTTGGTTGCCACTGAATCACCTTTCATGGAAAGAAGCTATTAGACTGTTAAACTGTGCAGAGTGGCAATTGACCATGTGTGTTTGTTTAATTCTCACCCAAGGATATTTTTATTGACTTTTAGAGAGAGAGAGGAAGAGAAAGAGAAATATTGATGTGTGAGAGAAGCATCAATTGGTTGCCTCCACTATGCACCTCCTACAGGATGATGCTCAACTAACTGAGCCACCCAGCCATGTGCAATTGATCATGAGTTAAGAACACCTCTTTGGTCACATCAGTAGGAGTTCTTGAGTATTGCAAGTCTCAGGTTCTCTCTTTATTTGGTCCATAGTTTGAAGCTCAGAGGTAGAATGAGATGTCAGGCACAGGTTGCAGGTTTTCAGGATGAATGGAAACTCTTGAAAACTTGTCTGAAAGAAAGTAATTATTTAAGTACTAGAGGCCCAATGCACAAAATTCGTGCAAGAGTAAGGCCTTCACAGCCGCAGAAGCTGCCTCGATCCCACGGCTGCAGCCCCAGCTTTGTCCGAAAGGTCATCCGGAAGGACGTCTGATCTAATTAGCATATTATGCTTTTATTATTATAGATTTCTTGCACATATGGGGCACTTTAGTAACCCTAGGCTAGGTGAGGTCTTTAGAGCTGGACCCCTGAGATGGGAATGGATGAGGAGGTTTGTGGTTCTTGGTATGGGTAAACTGCCAACTCCAAGACTTGAATAAAGCTACCTTTGGGAAGCAAAAACAATTACAAAATGTCTACCTATAAGTATGAGGGAAAAAAGTAAGATATATAATCCAATCCAAAGGCTATATGGTGGATATCTATTGTTTTTATTTTCCCAGGGACACATCTCTTTTGGAGGAGAAATAGGTCACAGGTGTAGGCAGCTCTATCCAAGTTGGACCAGTCATTATGCTTTTTCATCACCAGTTATTGACCAAAGCAGAATCATTACTAATTTATATAGTGTCTTTCTTTATGTGAATTTGAAAATGATTTTGCTTCCTGAAGACACTTTACTTCCATGTAGCAGAAAAATTATTTTGTTAGAATAACTCATTTTACTGCCACCTTCTGGAAAAGCATGGTAATTAAATATTGTTGACCCTTGAATAACTCTGGGGGTTTGGGGCACTGAGGCCCCTGGCAGTTGCAAACCCACTTATAACTTTTGACTCTACAGTCAGCCCTTGGCATTCTTTGATTCAACCAACCATGAATTGAAAACAGTATTTTCCATCTATGGGTGGGAATACTCAGTGGGGAATTCAAAAATACTGTTTTTGATCCGTGGTTGGTTGAACTTGTGGATGTGAAACCTACAAATATGAAAGGCTGAATGTATTTATTGAAAAAAAAAATGACCATTAGTGGACCTGCACAGTTCAAATCCATGTTGTTCAAGAGTCAACTGTATAAAATCTATGCATTTTCTATAAGAATGGCACAGCTGAAATAGCAGCTTTGCAATGGACCCAGTCACAGTGATTGACTGAGGTGTATAGCCATGCCCTAAGTTACACCTATCAATGTCCCCTCCTGGGAGCTTGCTGTGATGATCTCTTTCTTTTCTAATTGCAAGATTTTGAAGATGTGAACTAGGGGCCAAGGTTAACCTTAAGGAAAAACTGTCTAAGATAAAGAAGCCAATCCACCAAATGGTGATGGTATATAGAGACGGAAAGAAATAGTCCTAGAAATTCTGACTCCAGTACTATTTGAAGATATTGCTATCTAGCCTTCTATGGTTCAGCTATGAGACAATTCCCTTTGTTAATATAAAAAAAGTTCAGTTTCTGTCATATGGATAAAGGTTAAAAAAAAAAAACACCTCTAGTGTATATTGACTTTGAAGATCAGGCAAAATAAATTGACTACAGTTGGGAAAGAGGGCAAGAGAGATATTGTGCAGTAATCTCACTTTATATTAGAGTTGTGTGAAAAATTATCTAATTGTTCCTGCTGAGAGTATTGCTAAAACTAGTGGCATATCTATCTATTCCATAGCGTAGATTCTTGCCTAGAGTAGTCATTTAAAAAGTAATTTTTGAGGAGTCCCATATCCTTATCGAGCACCCACCTAAAATTCATAATAAATTTGGTTCATTTCTACTGTTAAAACATTTATTTGTTGAATTGAGTTAATCTTAAAATACACAGAAATGGCAACACTTTATTGATTCATTAATTTCCTTTCCAAGTATTTACTGAACAGCTACCTTGCCATAAATACAGTTCTAATTACTCAGAATACTATAATGAGTATTTGTATTTAAACTTCTAGATCACTTTTTTGTTTTGTTTTTACCAATATGCATCTATCACAGGTAGCCATCATGCCAAAAGCAGTTGCTACATAAAAAGGAGACATTCTCCAGACAAAATATATGAGTTAAGATGGGATTCCAGCTCCCAGTTGTATTCCCTAGATGTGAAACATAATATAAAGTGATACAACGAGATGGTCTTTAAGGCTTATTCTAGCTAAAAAGAAATCTGACGTTTTCTTTTAACTTACAGAATGTGGTCCCTTTCCAGGAGTCTAGAAACTGGTTAAATTGCAAATTGCAAACTCTACCCCAGACAAGCTGGATTACATACCCTAAGGGGCGGGGTCCAGCAATCTGTTTTAATAAGCTCTAATGTATGCCAAAGTTTGAGAACCACTGCCAGACCTACACAATATGTAAATAATCAATGTATATAAGGATAAATTTTCTAATTTCCTCTTTGTTGCATTTCAACAACAACATTTTCTCTTTTAGACTTTCATGTCCTTCTCTGCCACTCTCCACCCCCATCCCACAGTTAAAGCTATTTTGGTCAGACAATGCTTCCATCCCCTCCTCCTCCAAGTTTTCAAACAGCTCTAATAACATCATTAACTTTTACAAACACAAATTAAGTTCACACAAAAGAAAAAGAAAGAAAACCAAAAGTCTCTACTGAGAGTGAAATTATGCATATCTACTTTTCTTGAGAATTGATGAGTGTTATTGGGGTGATATATCAATAAGAGCAACTGTGAACAAAAATGGGACAAAATATTTTGGGAATACTGCTGAACTCTTTGTGAATTAAAAATTATGTCAGTGTCATAGCATTTCCTTGTGCAGGTTATTAGAGATCAATTGCAATATATATTACACACACACACACACACACACACACACAAGAATACTTTTAAATGCTTGTAACTAAAAAAAAGATATCAGATGATCTCCTATAATTATCCAAACTTTCCTACTGCAAAACTCCGAAAATGATGACTAAAGAAAGAATAAAATGCTTGGTACACAATCACTTCTATATGTAAGACCTTCCTTTTCTATTTAGAAATATTTGTTCTGAGTTAAGTGATATGGTATGAATATGCATTCATTTGAAGCTAGCATTAGTACATATGTTTATAGACAGAGTCATCAGACATTTTATTAGGTATCACTTTTATCGTTCGGTCCCCGTACTTTGGCTTTAAAACATCATATGTACTTATTTCTGAGAGAGTACAAGATGAACCAAAAGAATAAATGATTTTTCCATAAGATCAATAAAAAATAGGGAATAAATAAATTTTATTTGTCCATGTGTCACTTTCAACCTGCCTCCTTCCCCTCAATATTTTTAACTCTCTTTATAAAATTTCCTCTTTTCTGAGTATTTTACCCATGCTGCTTAATGACTGGAAGATAGTGATAGTTACCATTGCTGGGGTCCTACTAGCTTTCCAGTTTGGGTTTGGAAGCCAAATTTAACTTTTCCTTTTCAGTTAATTCCATACTGTATTTAGATATAGATATAGATAGATGATAGCCATTATTTAAGAGTAAATGGTGATGTGGGTGTGGATGGTATGTTTTAGAGAAATAATTATGATTGGATTTTAAGCCAGAATAGTTTGGCTCATTAATAACAAATATTGTAGGACAATAAATTTTTTTCAATCTTTAGTAATTCATAGTATCATGGAAATATTCTTATACTGTAAGAAGGTAATTCATAGTATCATGGAAATATTCTTATACTGTAAGATGGTTATTTTATCAGTGGGAAGGAAAACACCAATTTCCTCTTCTTTTTTTTTTTTTTTTTTTTTTTTACAGAGAGGAAGGGAGAAGGAAAGAGAGTTAGAAACATCGATGAGAGAGAAACATCGATCAGCTGCTTCCTGCACACCCCCTACCAGGGATGTGCCCACAACCAGGGTACATGCCCTTGACTGGAATCGAACCCGGGACCTTTCAGTCCCCAGGCCAATGCTCTATCCACTGAGCCAAACTGGCCAGGGCTCCTTTTCTTCAATATTCTTCCCTAAAGTCATTCTATTTTGAGGTTTTGGAGTTTTCCTATTCACTTGCCTACTATTGAAAGTCAAATATTCAAATCTAGAGGAACAGCACCTTCTCAATTCGCTCATATTATCTCCTATTATTTCTGACCATTCATCTTTATTCAGATCTTCAAAAAATAAGGATATCATTAAAGATCAGGAATTTCCAGTGTGGGAGTTTGTAACCATGGCACAATTATTCCTACTGTTACATTTTTATCAAATAAAGAAGGACCTGCAGAGATAAAATAACTTAAAAAATATTTTATCCCAACCTCAAAGAACTGAAGCATATTATTCATTTAACACTTGTAATTACTTCTTCTCTTTTCCTCTCTACAATTTGCTTACTGCACACTGGCTCTTTTATTCTTTCTTTATTTTAATTCCCTTCCAGCAGCCTGTTTTCCACCTTCTATTTCCACTGATTTTTCAATGCTGTTATTCATTTGACACCACTTCTAAGTTTCTATTTTTAATTTTGTTGTCTCCTTCTTTATTTCATATTTCAAATATGACTCCCAAAGATTGTGTCAAGATGAATTGTTCAGAATGAAGACAGTGATTGATTATGAGGGGCTTAAGGAACTGGGAAGAGGAGAGCAGTCAGGATTTTCTTCATGCAATAGAAGTGTGTTGGGTAGACCTGGCGTGTGAGAAGCAAGAAGCAGAAAGCTCTGCTAAGACATGACCAGAATTCAAAACCTATTAAAATAATGATTTGGAGTAGTATGCCCAGAAGAAAATAAAAGAAACCAGTCTGCCAGGTCAGTAGCTAATAACCCATGGTTTTGCTACTAAGGAAATTAAAACTTAGGTAATGAAAATGGTAGCTACCTACTGAGAATGGAACTGAAGGCTTTCCATTAATTCCCCTCCCTGGTCCTTTTTGACAGAACCATCAGGAAGTTATTTCCTATTTATTTAATAGCAAGAGATTTGAAATGGATGGAGAGAAAGAAAAAGGGAAGAAAAGTCCCAGGCAAGCTCTTATTCAGCTTCTTCAAGAAGAGATCCAAACACGGTACTTTTCTCCTCTGGCCAAAACATACATCAGCATAGGTCTCGAAAAGAGGAAGGACAGTTAAAAAAAAAAAAAAAAATAGAAAGAAAAAAAAAAAGGATCGCTGTCCCAGATAAGTACAGCCAAGATGACTCAGACAGTCTTCCAGGGGATTTTTGGTGTGGGGACTTCAAATTAATAAACCCGCTGTTCGTTTTGTGGAATCCACAGGGTTGGGCAACCTCTTTCAAGAACACTGCTTGATTTCATGATTCCGGGGGGTGGGGGGGAGCGGTCGCTATTTATTTCTGCAGAAGTAAGAACACCTCTGGGGAACTCTTAGTCACTCTGAGAATGATTGGAGGCCTTCTGCACATACTTTGGTCCTGGATAAACACGTAGGGTCGCTTTACTGACCCCAAATCCAACTCTTGACCCGATTCATGCGACTTTCTGAATTGATCTGAAAGCGTGGTGGCTCTCTGCTAGGGGTGAATCTAGTCCAGATGTGAGAAAGACAGACCGCAGGCTGCGGTGATGAGGGCTTTTCAGGATCAAGACATGGGGGTGGGCAAGACGGGAACTTGTCCTCCCGCTCCCTGAGGCCCAGGGGTTCTGGGAGAGATCCCGGAGGGAAGTGCCGCCGCGGGGACTGCCGCTGACAGCCGTGGGCGCCGCGGCCGGCATCCCCACTCGGGGCGGGGAGCAAGCGCGGGTGTGCGCGAGCGGCGGGCGGTGGCGGGAGGAGGCGCAGGCGCGCTGCTCGCCCGTCTGCAGCCCCGCGCCGAGCGCCGCGTCTCGGGGAGTTGATGGCAGCACCACAGTGCGGCCGCCGGGCTGAGCGCCGAGCGCAGCCACCCGCCGCTGCTCAGAGTGCTTCCAAGATGTTGGGGGATTGGGGCGGCAGCGGTCGCAGCAGCGCCAGGGACGGGGGCGCGCAGCAGCCTCCGCTTGCCCGCCTCCGCTGACCTGCCTCGTTTGGCCCCAAAGAATGTCCTCCAAGTCCAAGGGGACCCCCTCCTCGTCCTCTCTCGCCGAGGGACCGCCGGCAGGCTCCAAAACCAAGGTGAAGGAACAGATCAAGATCATCGTGGAGGATCTGGAATTAGTCCTGGGCGACCTGAAGGACGTGGCCAAGGAACTCAAGGAGGTGAGAGGCGCAGGGGTGGGGAAGGAGTTCGTCCCCTTTTGCCCCCTTGGGGTGTCGGTCCGGTTTTCACTAGGGACCGTCCGATTTCTTAATTCCAAGGAAACTATAGGAAGAAGCCTGCAGACAGACTTTCTTTGCTCCGGCGACTCCTGAGAAGAGTTGCTGTACTTTTTTAAAAAATCAGGAAGAAATCAACTAGTGTTTTAATCGATGGACCTGGGATAGTGGGAGGGGTGAGCGCGCGCCTGTCTCCGGATCTGTGTGTGTGTGTAATGTCGGGGGAGGGGGGTAACGGGGGGTGTGTCGACAGAGGGAGAAATGAGCAACCCGGCCCGGAGCGTGCGAGATGCTCCTCTCCTGCCCTCTTGCTCACTTGGGGTCCTTTGGCAAGTTGTCCTAGCCTGGCAGCCTCCCCAAGCTGGAGCTGAAGGGGGGCCGGGTTCCGGGCCCTGGGCCAGGCCGGGGAGGGCAGCCTGGGGCAAGCTCGGCTCCAGCTCTCCTCCCCGCCTTCTGAGCCCCAAGGAAAGAAGGGTACCCGGTTGCTGGCAGGAGAGCCCAGACTTGGGGATGTGGAGGGGGTCTGGGACTTTCTCACTTTCTCAGTTTCTGAGGCATCTCTTGCCCTCCTCCGAATGTCTCTCCTAGTAACTCTGGGCCTCTCCACCACCCCCTTCCTTCTTTTCTCCCACTTGGCATTGAACCTGGGGAGCTTGGCGCGTCAGTGGCGCGCGCGCGCGCGCGTGTGTGTGTGTGTGTGTGTGTGTGTGTGTGTGTGTGTCTTGCCACTTGCTCTTGGGAATCGGGACTGTTTTGGTTCTTTCCCGCTCCCCATCTATTCCACTTCTGCCCTCCCACCTCCAGAGAGAAAGAAGCGGAGGCAGTATCTGGGCTGAACTGCGTAGATGAGGCTGCTGCTCCAGGCTGGGGCGAAGACTGGCTTAGGAGGGGTGGGTCTCCGCGAGCTGGCTGGCAGCTGGTGGAGTCACAGAGCTGGTGGCAGAGTCCAAGCCCACTGTTCTGCTACCGGATGGGCGCCTGGTGTGCTTCTCCGTCTGGGAGTACGCACCCCGCAGTTGCTCCAGAGCTAAGGCTGTAACTTCTGAGGTGGTGGTGCAGAGGCGGGAAGGGAAGGGGTGGGGATTTAGTCTAGGTCCAAAATTGTAATCTTGTTTCTGAAACCAAGTGGGAGGAAATTGAAGGTTGTTTGGATGTCTGGCCTCTAGAGATTAACCTCCTTTGTCCAGTTTCCAATCCAAATGTGAGGAAAGAGTGCTCCCCACCTACCACCCCCACCCACCCTTCCTCTCCCCAATCCCCATTACCTCTATGACCAAATGCAAGTCTGTTAAAATGGCCCATTCATAGGCAGAGTTCTGTTTGCCATGGCACATGCCATTCCTGTAGGTGTTCCACAGACAGAACATAATTACTACTACGGTCCTGAGAGTGGAGATTGATATGGCTGATAGATGTGAGGATAAAACTTGCTCATGTTTGCAGGGCTTCTCTAGGATCATTACTTCACAACTGGTTGACAGATGGCGAGTTTATGCATTGAAATTCAAGTCTAAAGATGCTGTTCATTTCTTTGTTATCCTTTCATTTGACATTTTTGGCAGGCTGTGTTTTCATCTGAAACATTATGGCGTTGTAAAAATGAACAAATTTGGGCATGTTCCTTTTGGCAGAATTGTGCTTTATAGTTGCTGAGGTTTCTAAGGGGGGGTGGGCATGTGGGAAACCTACATCAGCACATAACATATTTACTGTCTTATTGAGGAGGTTGAGCTTAAGAGAAAGGTAGTCAATCAAATTCTGCATCTCTGGGCATATCCTTTCTTATGATGTGTCACTTCATTCCCTACTTGAGACAGAATAAATGACAAGAAACTGCACATGGTCTTGGTGCTGTTTTGCCTCATTATTCTGTAAATATTGGGAGATCATGTAGAGCTATAGTGAAACTTTTAACCTCCCTAAGGCTCTTGGTTAGAATCACAAAGAAATAAATCAAGGAGGCCGTGAATATCTCTTCCTTTTACTCTTTCTGTGTTTTCATTTATTGGAGAATATTTAAGGGGGAAAACAGGTAGTTTATATAAGGAATGAAAAAGCATAGATAATGTGCAACCAAGTAAATGAAAGGGTCTGTCTTCTAAACAGATCTAGAGATAAAATTTTACTTGATGCTTTGGAAATTTGATTGGCTGCCAGGGCCTGTTGGGGTAAAAATCTCACCCCTAAGAGTGACATTTATGAGTGATAAATGATGTGCTGTGATTGTTAATTATTTTTGTGAGGATATCATCAGCCTAGGTCTGCAGATGGAATTGTATTATACTATGGCTGAATCTGGAAACATTGGCTATTTATATAATATAATGATAGATATTTCGAGAACAAAATATTTATAGGGCATGTTTAACCTGTAACCTTTTGCAGTTGTCCAGCATTTATCTTTTAAAGATAATACTGCACATGTGACTGAAAACATCTTTGATGTAGTTTTTAACGGAGGAGTAACTGAAAACTTTGTAAATTATAAAGTTTATTGGTCTCTATAGTTATGACTTATAAATACAAGTGTCATTATAAATTCATCAGTTGTTATACTCAACATTCTGACAGTTTATTGTTGGCATTTATTAAATATAAACTCTCATATTTAGAATTCTAATTCCTTTATTGGCAATGCTGTGTTTTTAGGCCTTAATATATTTTGATATAAGTGAGCCGAGAACTCTTATTAAATTAGAACAGAAATTAGAAATTAAAAAGTTATTATGACTAGATCTCTGTATCTGTGAACATATGATACTTGTTTTACTTTTCTGCTTTTTTATTCTATCTAAAATGCAACATATTTTTTAAATATTCTCTTTATTTTTGCATAAACTCTTCACCAACAGTACTGGACTTTTATTTCAGGTTATTTTGAAATTGGTTTTCTTTTTAGAAGTTTTCTGGACCTTATTTAAGAAAATTCAGCTAGTATGGTCGATTTGAACATAATAGTAGCTTATTGCAATGCCAATAATTAGTAACAAAATTTCATTATTACTTTGGGTGTTTTTTATGACTGGTTATTTAAGAATTACTTAATCATTTATAATTAGATTATATATTGAAAGAAGAGGAACAGGATTTCTACAAAGTTTAAGAGCAGTTTTATTCTGCCCTCAGAATTTAGTAAAACCTCAAATAACTTGACTTTTCAGAAATAATAGGGGTGTATTGGTCTTCTGTACTATAATGGAAAGCCTTACGTATAATTCAACCTATTTATTCAGCACCTGCTATATGCTATATTATCTTTTAGTGTTACCAAGATGAATAAATTAAAATTTCTAGTCTCAGTGTGCTCAAAAGATTAGTTTGTGATGCATTTATTATGTCTTTGAACATTGATAGCGTAAAAAGGCATTACTGCTTTTAGTGGCCACTCTCACTATGATCTAATAGGGGAAAGAAAGCACAATTGAGAATAAGAGTGAGTATATGTAGATTAATAAACTAATACTTGCTATGTACTTAGTAGTACGATAAGCCTTTGATGAAGAGAAGCTTTAAAAAGATGGTGAGATATGAATTTTAAGAAACAATTTATTCAGATTCCCATGATTAACACAAAAAGATCAATGCCATATACAAGAGATCCCAAGTGTTACAACTAAATACTGGATATTTTTATGAAGGATAAATTCATTGGGGAAATGGAAGGTCAAAAAGGAAAATTTTGGATCTTCCTTTGAGATGTGGATAAGATTTGAAAAGAGAGAGAGGAGAAGGAATTAACAGGAAATAGAATAGGAATGAATAGGGAGTTAATACAAGATTAAACCATGTTGCTTTTTTCTACACTGAAAAAAAAATAGTGGTGAAACTCTAGAGTTTTAGGGATAAAATTAACTATTGCTGGTTTTTAGATGTGGGATCATCCATTTTTAGAAATGTAGAAAACAGACCCATTGCTTTTTAAAAATAGTTCTCAAATAACCTGACATCTCTAGAAACAAATTTGCCTGTTCTTTTATGAAGAACTCACTAGTGAACTGTTTTGAATCAAATGTTGGTGTTAATGTGGGATCACAGATCTCATTAGTTAGAGAGAAATTGAAATATGTAATAAACAGCCTTTTATTTGGAATCAAAATTCATTGCTGCTTTAGGTGAATTCTATTTTAGTTTAGACTGAGTATAACCTGGAAAATTTTCACAGTGTTTCAATTTATAATTTTAAGTGACAAGGTTGCTCTGTGGGTTGAAGATATCTATAATAATAAAAGTGTAATATGCTAATTAGACCAGACGTCCTTCCAGATGACCTTCCAGACAAAGCCTGGATTTCAAGGGCCGAGGTAATCCACCCCAACTGTGAGGGAAGCCAGGGTCCCAGGTGCCTGCCAGCAGCTGGTGGGAAGCCGGGTCCTGGGTGCCAGAGGGAAGCCGGTGCCGGCAGCGGGGGAAGGAAGTCCTACTCTTGCAGGAATTTCGTGCATCGGGCCTCTAGTGTATGTGTATATGGCTAAGCCTTGTGAGTAGACAAAACTATCATGTAGGAACCGGGGAACCAGTTAAGATCAGTGCCCTGGGATCACTCATGGACTTCATGGGTGGGAAGGTGTGTCAGCATTGTGGCTGTGGATTGCAGAGCATCCATGATTTTTCATAAACAGAAACAAAATAAACGTAAGTTTAATATTAAAAAGTTTGAAAACCCATAGGAAACAATCCATTTGGGGGCTGATGAAAACAGAATTAACAATTATATTCAATATATTTTTGTTTTTAAGTGTGTGTGTGGTTGTGTGTTTTTTTTTTTTTATGGTTTAGCTTTTTAAAGTTGTTTAGTTTATCAATGTAGGAAATCCTACCATTTTTTGGTTCATGAGTCTGTGCATGTAAAATTCATTATAAAAACAAATTAAAAAGAATAATCTCTATTGTTTTCCAAGTTCTAAAGTTGTGAATGAGTGAAATTGCTCAGTTCATTCAATTGTAGCAATAGCCATTTTTTACTACTCAATTCAACAGTCTACATCCCAAACTGGAGTATGTTTACCAAATGCTAAAATGCTTTCTAATTTTTCTTTTCTTAAGCATGATGGCTTAGCATGTTACTGAAAATGCAGAACGGTCCTGAGAAAATAAAGATAACCAATAACCATCTTTTACTGTCTTTATTGCCAATGCATAGAACCATCCAAGACTCAGAGAATTAATTGGTAAGAAATTCAAGCAGCTTAAAGTAAGAAATAAATGTTTGCTTCAGGTAATAGTAAAATAATAGATAATAAAACCAATCTAATAGGTTTTATTGTTGCCCAGATTATGTTTTTTTCCTACTATTACTACTCTGAGGATCTTAGGCATTTAAGTCAAACTGTAGGAGAAAAGATAGAATGAAAGTTTGAGTAAAATATATTTCCCCCCAATAAATTTAACTACAGAAACTTCTATAGAAGTAATGAAAAATTCCGTAGGCGATTTTTGAGAATTAGAGGGGTAAAATTCCAATAGACTGCTGATTCAGTTCTGATTGAAATGTGTAAAATTGACATCAAGCTGAAAAATAACATACTAGAAAACAAAAAAAGGAAACTTTTTTCTTTAAAAAATAAATTTAATTATTTATTTCATTAAGACTTTGTTTATTTATTTATTTTTTTAGAGCAGTTTTAGGTTTGGAGCAAAATTGACATTTCCCATATATCCTCTGTCCCCACACATGTATAGCCTCTTTCATTACCAACATGTCCCACCAGAGGGGTACATTTGTTTATAGTTGATGAGCCTACATTGACACATCATTATCACCCAAAGTCTGCAGTTTACATTATGGTTCACCGTTGCTAGTCAGCATTCTTTGGTTGTGGACAAATGTATAATGACACGTTCCCATCATTGCTGTGCTCCACCTATTCATCTCTCTCCCAACCTAACCCCCAAAGTGGTAATTTTTTAAGAACTTTTTTTTTCTAATTTCAGAAACAATACAGTATATTATAGAATTTTGTATGGGGGGGAGAATCTCAAAATTTTAAAGGTGAAATAAAAATTATCCTTAGTGTTACACAGAAATAGATATGTTGAACACTTGACTATATTTTTTTGTGTTTTTTGTGTGAATATTTTAACATAGATGAAATCATACAAAGTTATGAAACATACACAAGATTTCTCCTTTCTTGAATAGTATATCATAACCATTATGTAGATCTGCTATGTTACTTTATAGTCCCCATAATATTGGACATTCTATTTATTTCCAATTTTTTATGGTTGTTAAATATCACAAAAAAGAACACTTTTGGCAATAAAAATGGCTAAGGCAGATTTTACTTGATGTCTGATATTCTTCTAAGTGCAATTTATTTATACTTAAATCTTGTAATCCTCAAAATAGACATATGAAAAAGGTACTATTGGTATTTTGTTTTAGGAATCTAAGAGGGAAGGGGGGGTGTGGGTGGGTGGGTGGGAAGAGATCAACTTGTATGCATATATTCATAACCCCTGGACACAATCAGTAGTGGTGAAGGCCTGGGGCAGGGTGCTGGGTGAATTAGAGAGGTTTAATGGAGAAAAATAGGGGACATATGTAATATTTTCAACAATAGATTTAAAAAAAAAAGAAAGAAAACAGGCCAGAGATGTTAAGTCACATGCCCAAGATCACTTCATTGTAAGTAGAGAAGTGAGGTTTCAATGCCAGGCAATTTATTACGAGAGCCCAGGCATTTAAGCACTACAGTATTTATTATTAATCTCTTTTTGTTTTTGTTTTTTACATTTTATTAGAAGACAAAGGCGTGAAAGCTTTAGTTTTCCATCCTTATTGCCAGTGTCTTCCAGGGAGTTTCACAAATATTTACTCCCAGTAAGAGTATATATAGTATGTGGACATTGTTTCTTAAATTTCAAGAGAAGCTAATAAACTTTTTAAGTCTTGTTGTATACTTTATTATTTATTTGTGGTAACAGTTATTGTTTTTGTGGATTTCAGTCAATTTTAGGCACTAGTATTGAGGCAAAATTATTAGTGAGTTAATTAGACCTTCCAGTTTGCATCTTCCAAATAAATAGGTGATAACTTTTGACCTACTTAGTCTTAAACAAAAATACTACTGAAACAATTAGTTTTTTCATATTATGACTGAGAAAATAAAGGCACAACTAATGGGTATCTAGCATTGTATACAGCTGTTTCAAGAGAATAAAGGAATTTGGGGAACTTTTATTCTCTTTTGTTATTACCAAATTGCCTTAGAAGGGAGGTGCTATCTTTCAGTTTTCTGAGATGTTTAGAGTTCAACAGTTGTTTCACTTTCTCGTATGACTGATAAATATAGAAGCTTGTCAAATTCTTTACCAGGTACAATGTTACTGAGCTGGCTAATAGTGTTGTAGGGATATTTCTAATTAGTTTTCTTATGTGAATTTGCTGATTGTAAGCCACCCTCCCCTCACGTATTCTAAAATCCTGTTCTTTTTTTTTTTTTCCAGTCTAATATGGATAGATGTGTTTTTTATTATATTTAAAGTTAGTTCATTAGGAAGAAATATTCTAAATTAAGGTTTCCCATAGGACCTAGGAAACCAAGTCACCACTTCTTCAGCTACAAACAAGAACCAGAAAGTAGCATAAACTAAAATGAGAAAATAGGTATATCTAAGTAATGTCCAAATCAAAGTGGCCTGTTAAATTAGGAAAGATGTTGCCTTATATGGTATCAATAAAAGGTTGTTGCCACCAATCTGAAGCCAACAAGAAAACTCAACCTAGGGCATGGTAAAAGGAGAACCTTTATTCAGGTAAACAATTTGCAATCCTGTTAATTGCAGCACATGTCCAGAGGAAGCCAAAGGTGTACTCTACCAGACAAAGAGGTGTTCACCTTTTATAGAGAAAATCCTTAGTCCGTGATTGGTCCCTTGTTTTTTTGTTGTGTTTTTTTGTTTGTTTGTTTGTTTGTTTGTTTGCAAATGAGGAATTAAAATTTGCACTGTCTGACTGGTCTAACTGTCACTGTCCTGATTCATTGGAATGGCTAATTCTGATTGCTTATTATGGAGCTGCTCTGATTAGTCAGTAAAGATGCAAATGAAGATGTAGTTACACAGTTCCTATTGGACAGGGAAAGTCTCCACCTATTGGTCAGAAGACAATACAGGAACTCCTTTATAAGGGTTGATGTAGATGCAGGAACACTGTGCAGTTTGTAGCTTTTCCCTAAAATTCAGCATGCATGAGAGGCCTCTGTCAGCAGTGGCTACTAGACTGGTTATGAATTTGGGTCCCATTAACCTCAAGGAGTCCTTTGCAGATATATTCCTTCTTGAGGTTCACAATGGCATAAGCTATTTTTATTTTTGAAAATTAAAGGACAGGAGGATTCCAAGGAATTAAGATTCCAGACTCTACTTTAGATAAGAAATATGAACATTGTTAAGACAGAATTTATATTTATGATCATTGTTTTCCCTCCTCCTGCTTTGCAAATACTACTGCAGTTTGATGTTTGAGATAAGTTTACTTTTAGAATAATTAAAGTGAGTCAAATTATATAGCTATGCCCATTGTGCTATAATTACTATGGTGTTGGCTCACTATAAAAAGATTTTTAACGACAGATAACATATGACATACTAGTCTAGAGAAAGCAAATTTGATGATTTTTAACAAGTCCTCTTCTCTAGTACTATAAGAAAGCTAACAGACTGGTGTTTATTTACCTCTTTCATAATATCAAATTTTTATTCTAAGATTTCAAGCTGTATTCACGTGACAGAAAAATACCAGGTTAAAAATATATATCTGTGAAATTAATTGTCTTCTAGCTACAGTGGTTCTTAATCTTTCCTCTCCCCCCGCCCCCCAACAGAGCCCTTTAACAGTTTATAAAATGGTAGATATTTCTCCTGGAGCAAAAGCTCACACAAAAGTAAGTCTTTGCAGATATTCAGGGCATCCAGGTGGGTGAGAATGACTTCCAGCAGCCTGTGTAAAATCTGGACACCATCTTTCCCCCAGTAAATCCTAAAGAGAGACAGAAAGAAGTTTATGTCTGTGGAGTCTGGACCGAGGAGGCGCTGGCCATGTGGAAAAGCCGTGCACTCACACTCAATTGGGCTCCTGCATGAAGGAGTTCCCATAGTCATCAGGTCAACCTACCAAAGTCAGGACTCCAGGGACCCCAGTTTCCACTTTCCACCCAATTTTGGGCAGAACAGCAAAAGGAGAGAGAAAAAGAGGGAAACTAGGTTCAGAGTCATTCCAACAGTCTCCTGGGATGGGAGGGATTAGAATGACTATCCCCCAAGAGCCTATCTCCTGAGGCTTAAGACAGGCAGCTGCACTAATCACCTTTAACTGGCCAACAGGAGCCTAGTGGTTTTGCCTCCAGATGAGAGAGAGAGGGGGCCTGTTTTTGTCCGTTTCACTTACCCATTCAGCAGGTCTCCTACTGTTCCCTAGATCTAGGTGAATCTCTGTGGGACCGCCAAAGAAGAAACTGAAATGTGGTAGTTCGGTCTGAGTTCGTTGTCTGGAAAAATCAGGAATGAGTTCACGGACAAAAATACGGTTGTCACAAGTAAAGTTTATTGAGGGATAGACGACTCCCTGCCACAGGGGGGCATTGGGAAGGGGGCCCAAAGCAGGTACCACTTAATCTTCTTTGTCTAGAGGTAAGTATATGCTTTGCTGGCTTTTGATTTGTTCCTTCAAAGAATTCTGTGCAACATCCATTCATTTCAAGGCTCAAGTTAAACCAGCTGGAGGACCTGATTGAAGACTGCCACTTAAGGTCCCAGGTGACATCACTGTTCTCACCTAGCCTGGTCTAGTGTTTCCCAGCAAGCTGGGTTGCCTTGGCAACTCCCTCCAAGCTGGGTCTAGTTCTAGGTACTTTTGTTTGTCTCTGTGGTGCAGTCAGTGGACTACACTCTGCCCCTGTCTGCAATGCTCCATGTCACCCTCCCTCATGGTCCTATCCCTGACTGCCTAGTCCTCTTCTATATCCTCATCTCTTTACTTCACCATGTCCAAATCTCTTCCCTCCCTCAAAACCTAATCTTTTTTAGTCTTTCCCAGGTCAGCTGATGGTGTTCTCATCCTTCTTGACCTTGGAGTCATTATCAACTCTTCTTTCATGCATTATGTACAGTTTTCATCAAAAAGTCTGGTTGGCTGTACTGTATCTTCAAAATGTTTCCTATAACTGATCATTTCTTATCTCCTCCACTGCTACCATCAGTAGCCAACATCCTCCCATTTGGATTGCTACAATAACCTCCTATTCTCCTTCTTTCTTGCTTCCCTAAACTTTATTTTTCAGCTCAGGAGTCAAGATAAAGCTATATCACATAACTCTGCTCACATCCTTGTAGCGGCTTCCCAATTCATTCAAAGTCAAAGTGCTATCAATGGTTATGAGGCCTCAAAACATTTTCCTTCCTACCCTGTTATCGCTTTCCCTTCTTTCTTGCTACTTTATCTCCAGCCTGCACTAGGTTTTTCTGTTTCTTGAATATTGTTCATCTTTCTTACCATTAGTCATTCTAAAATTTAAATTTACTGGAAAATAACATGTAAAAAGGGATGTTGGCTACTGTTTAAATGAGTTTTAATCATTCCATGGTGTCTGTAAGAAATATGCAAGCAGTTTGTTGCAAAGGTCCAATATTATGTAAAATACTCAATAACTAAGTAATAACATTACTTGGCTGCTTTTTCTTCTTTTTTATGCACTCCCTCTAGTGTTCAAAAGTATGAGTGCTTATAATTAGCTTATTCAGATACTAAAGAGTAGATGTTAATGTAGAAATAGGATGTTCTTAACTTGATATTGTTTTTTTTACTCAGGAAATTATATTGTCAAGTTGCTGAACTTTCAGTATATCATAAAAAAAAACATATTCTCTCTCTTCTTACCTGTGGGATGTGATCCTGCCTTTTCATATGTGTATTTTCAATCTGTTCACTTCAATCAAGAAGAATATTGGATATCTTGGACTTTTTTTTTTTTTTTTAGAGACTGTACCATATTGCAGATTTTCCCTTAAATTTTATAACTGTAGTCTAGGTTTTAGTTGAGCAATTTGGATATGAACAGAAAGCTTCCCACATACTAAATGCAAAGTGAAAAATAAACCCGCACCTATATTGACTAAAGGAATGGCTTAGAAAATGGATAGTAAAATATTTAATTAATTTACATCACTTTGCTTTAACATATCAGAACATTATTTAATTACAGTGATTTCAAACTACCTTAAGAAATAACCCAGATATTTCTAGGAATAATAGATATTAGTACATAAGAGAGGGAAACATCATGTGAGAAACATCCATCAGTTGACCCCCATATGAAACCCACAACCTAGGTATGTGTCCTGACCAGGAATCGAGCCTACAGCTCTTTGGTGCATGAGATGGCACTCCCACCAATTGAGCCACCTGGCCATGGCAATGCCATAAAAATTTTAAGCCACTTTAAATCCTGATATTTCAGTTGCTTATTATCAGATGAAGAAAGAAAGAAAGAAAGAAAGAAAGAAAGAAAGAAAGAAAGAAAGAAAGAAAGAAAGAAAGAAAGGATAAATTGCCTTCAGTGACTTTCAGAGGCATTGTTTTCTAAGCTCTATCTACTTTCTGGAAGTATTTCGATATTATAATGATTAATGCATTTTTAAAATGGAATTCAGAACTCAGCATTCACCCTGTGCATTTTTTTAGGGAGATTTATATTCAATACTTAAACCTTATTTATAACAGGCTATATTGTATGTCCTTGGGGAAACTTACATTTACATTTTTAAAAAAATACAGAATACTATGGCACAGCATGGCTGTTTGAGGTTGCTTCATTAATCACAGATAGTATGTACCAAAATGCTTGAGAGTTTAACATCTGCTTTCTGAAGTTCCTAATACTCATACATAAAATGTTTAATGAATTCCATTACTCAACAACAGCCTCTTAGGTTACCTTGGTACTGATGAAGAATGCCAAGTTGGCCAATAACACTAATAGGCTTTTTTGTGCTGGAGAAACAGTTACCAAGAAACTATCCAAATTCGTATTTATAATGCTTTTCTTTTTCTCACTCCACTAAAAGTGGTTGTATCTTATATACTGACTAGAGGCCCGGTACACAAAATTCTCCAATCTGGCACCCCTTGAGGGATGTCTGACTGCCCATTTAAGCCCGATCCTGGTGGGATCAGGCCTAAATGGGCAGCCGGACATCCCTCTCACAATCCAGGACTGCTGGTTCCCAACTGCTCGCCTGCCTGCCTTCCTGATTGCCCCTAACCGCTTCTGCCTGCCAGCCTGATCACCCCCTAAACACTCCCCTGCCAGCCTGATTGATGCCTAACTGCTCCCCTGCCAGCCTGTTAGCCCCTAACTGCCCCCCCCTGCAGGCCTGGTCACCCCCAACTTCCCTCCCCTGCAGGCCTGGTCCCCCCCAACTGCTCTCCCCTGCAGGCCTGGGTCCCTCCCAACTGCCTTTCCCTGCAGGCCTGGTCGCCCCCAACTTCCCTCCTCTGCCGGCTTGGTCACCCCTAACTGCCCTCCCCTGCAGGCTTGATCGCCCCCAACTGCCCTACCTTGCAGGCCTGGTCCCTCACAACTGCCCTCCCCTGCTGGCCATCTTGTGGTGGCCATCTTGTGTCCACATGGGGGCAGGATCTTTGACCACATGGGGGCAGCCATCTTGTGTGTTGGAGTGATGGCCAATCTGCATATTACTCTTTTATTAGATAGGATAGAGGCCTGGTGCACGAGTGTGGGCCAGCTGGTTTGCCCTGAAGGGTGTCCCGGATCAGGGTGGGGGTTTCCTTGGGGCATGGGGCGGCCTGGGTGAGGGGCCTGTGGTGGTTTGCAGGCTGGCCACGCCCCCCCCCCCCCCCCCCCCGGCGACCCAAGCGGAGGCCCTGGTATCTGGGGTTTATTTATCTTCTACAATTGAAACTTTGTAGCCTGGAGCAGAGCCAGGCCTTCTGCTTGCTCCCTGGCGGCAGCCATTTCTATTGGGACTTATGTATCTTCTATCATTTTAACTTTGTAGCCTTGAGTGGAGGCCTAGGCCAGCAAGGGCAGGCAGAAAGCTTGGCTTCCTCCATCGCCAGGGAAACCCAAGCCTCCCTCCTGCTCTCTGTGGCCGTAGCCATCTTGGTTGGGTTTATTTGCATATTCGCTCCTGATTGGCTGGTGGGCGTGGCTGGTGGGTGATGCTTGTGGGTGTAGCAGAGTGAGGGTTAATTTGCATATTACTCTTTTATTAGATAGGATAATTTTGTATTACCTAATATGGTTAATCCCTATAGTGCAAAATAGCTTCTTTTTAGAGTTGAAATGTTTCTAACCATATTAAGTTTTTATTGGTTTCTATCCTTTCTTCAGGAAAATTGATGAAGAAAGGGGATTCCAAGAATTATTTGTAATTAGACAATGGGATTTCAAGAAAATGGGATTTAATGAAATAATACTAACACCTTAACAATGTTTCAGAGAGAAAAGGGCTATCATTGAATGAAAAATGTAGTAATAAGCTTCATCTTCTCACTATAACAAGAAAGGACACTATTGTTACAATATTTAGTGAATCTGAAGGTAGGCTGTTATTTACTAAGCTGATAGGAGATGATGATTGCCTTAAATTGTGAAGAAAGTTAAACCAATTAAGAGTCTCAATCAGAAGCTTTAATCTATGCAATCATAACATAAAATTATCTTATTTCACTCTTCACTATATTAACAGTAAATGTATGAGGACTGATTAAATTCATGTCTTCAGCAATCCTTCTCAAAGCCACACTCTGTAGTACTCCTCAAGTTGGCATTGACTAAAGTACTATTTGACCATAAAGTACATGACAGGTAATACTTTGGATGATTTAGTTCCCTTTGATATTTGTTAATTTTCAAGTAAAACATAGATACATTGCCAGCATCTTAAAATATATTCTTACAGAGTATAGGAGAAGTATTTAGGATACATGTATGTATTATAAAATTCTTTGTGACATGTTTGACATATTTTTTAAGGTAGAGAGCTAAAAAGAATGATGAATTATATTCATATCTTTCTTACAAATCATAGAAAGCATACTAATTTTATCAGTACAGGAGGATAGTTTTACATTAGCATGGCTAGCTAGAAGTAAAAATTTAAAAGAAAATACTTTTGTAAATTTAAGAAAAAGTTCTTAATAAAAATGTTGCTTTAATGTACAGTATTATAAAAAAAAAAATTGCCTGGCTGGTGTGGCTCAGTGGTTGAGCGTCAACCCATGATTTCCAGGCTTGATCCCCAGTGGAGGGTGTGCAGGAGGCAGCTGTTCAATTATTCTCTCTCATTGTTGATGTTTCTCTCTCCCTTCCTCTCTCTTAAATCAATAAAAACATATAAAAACATAATTTGATTAGTAATAAAGAAAAAATTAAATTGTATTATATTTATGGAATTAAGTGAAATTTGTTTCAATTTACCTAGTATGTTTTAATAATATAATATTATTATATTATTTACCTAGTATTATTTTCCCTAATACATTTTGAAATTATTATACTCAAAAAGGTTTCCAATGCTAAAGAGAACCAAGAAATACCCAAATTTGATTTAGTATCCAGTTTGTCATTTTAACAAAAATAACTAATGGTTCATTTTTGTTGCTATGACTACCATAACATTTTTCTCAGGAAACTTTTTTTTAATGGGCATATTCCCCATGGGCATGTTCTTCCTTACAGTCAGGGTGTATGCTCCATGATCATAAGGGCCTTGCATGACTTTTACATTACCAACTTAGTTCAGAGCAGTGCCTATCAGGTAGTAGCCAGCAAAGTATATTTAATGAAGACCTGGAAAAGGGAAATTTAACATTTGTTTCTTGACAAGTATATTTAGCTGATAAAGAATAAATAAGAACCTAACTGGTTTGGCTCAGCAGATAGAGCATCAGCCTGCGGACTAAAGGGTCCCAGGTTCAATTCTAGTCAAGGGCATGTGCCGTGGCCTTCATGGCTAGGGTTCAGGATCTGAAGGAGGGGCTGACGCACAAATGAAAATGCTATACAAGAAATATGAATTTAGCAGGCATTGGCGGCCAGGTGGAGGAGCCTCTTTCTTAAAGAGACATACCGACTTCTGGCCTGGTCCCCTATTTATTTACTTGAATACACATTTTCCCTTTAGCAATGCATACAGGCATATCAAAGGTAAAGTTTGGTAAATAGTAAAAGGATTATCAGGTTAGGGAATTGCCTTGAGCCACTGAGCCCACAGCAGGGCAATATTATGCTGATTTTCAGCCCTGCTGCATATCAAAGTCCCTTGGCCTTCCAATGATTCTTTTTGCATTAATATGTTAACTGCTGTAGGCTTTTGCCTCTGGCAGTCAGGCACATCCCCAGTAAGGGGTGTGCAGGAGGCAGCTGACTGATGTTTCTCTCTCATCCATGTTTCTAACTCTCTCCCTCTCTCTTCCTTTCTGTAAAAAATCAATAAAATATATTTTTTAAAAAAGGATGAATAAGGAGTTTTCAGTATTAGAACATCTATAATTTGTTTTATATGAAGTCTCTCTCATTATTTCAAAATTCAACTATTGTAATGGCTAAGGTGGGTTAGATTATACTGTAGTAATAAATAACCCTGAAATCTCAGTCATTTAACCCAACAAAGGTTTTTCGCTCAGCACACTATACTCTCCCATGCAAGTTCGAAGAAGCTCTGCTCCGAAGAGTTAGTTGCTCAGGATCCCAGGCCCCTTTGATACAGCTTTCTGAACACCTGGTTTCTGGGGGCGGGGGGGGGGGGGGGGCGAGGAGAGAATGCAATAATTCACACCTATACTTCTGTCTTTTAGTGTGCAAGTGGCACAGATTCGTTGTGCATGCAGAACTGTCACCCTAACCAAAATGCAAGTGAATCGAATCCTTCTTATAAGCCTGTGATGAAGAAAATCAGTTGGGACTAGATAGCCCAGTATTGACCACAACTTTACTCTTTCTAGATTCTTATTTTTTTCTGAGTAAGGGGTATGGTATATTTGTTTAATTGAATAGGTCTCTCTCTCTCTCTCTCTCTCTCTCGCACTCTCTCTCTCTCTCTCTCTCTCTCTCTTTCTTTTTTTTTTTTTAATATATTTTATTGATTTTTTACAGAGAGGAAGGGAGAGGGACAGAGAGTTAGAAACATCGATGAGAGAGAAACATCGATCAGCTGCCTCTTGCACACCCCCCACTGGGGATGTGCCCGCAACCAAGGTACATGCCCTTGACCGGAATCGAACCCGGGACCCTTCAGTCCACAGGCCGACGCTCTATCCACTGAGCCAAACCAGTCAGGGCTCTCTCTCTTTCTTATAAACACAGAGGATTTGCCAAACTTAATAAATTTATTATTTCCCAAACTTACTGGAATAAGGATTCTGATTTTTGAAGACCATCTGTCAGAATTAGTATTCTGTGGAGCAATATTAGAGAATATTCTTCTGGGTCAAATCAGAATGTGCACTAAAAAGAAGAGACTCACATTTAGTAGAATCTTTAGCCTGTAATAAACTCATTTATTACATCAATTTTTTTTATTGTGCTTACCAATAAAAGTTAAGTAGAATAATAATATAATAGTATACCATTTAGTTTATCATGAAGACAAAATTGTGACCACCTCAGATATCAGACCCATAGCAAAGGACTTGAAATTAAGAGAGAAAGGAAATGCCTATATCCAACAAATGATTCTTAACTAATTTGTGAAAAGATTATCCACTAAAGCAAAGTTGCTTATTTGATTCAATTCCAACTTGGTCTTAGTTTGCACAAAATATTAACCATCTTAGCTTTCAGTCTATAGATATCAAATTAGAATGGGTGGCAGATTTTCTCCCCACTCCTAGTGATTTTCATACTGGCAGTAGTGTGAGACAGAATCATATAGCCCAAACAGTAAGGAAAAATCCAGAATGACTCGGGAAATACTCTGATTCTAAAAAGTGAGGCAAATGCATAAAACATTTTAAATTATTGTCAATTCAAGTATTGAAATTGAAAAAGGTGTTTCATTTCTTACATCTATAATATGCAGAAACATGGGACTTTTACATACAGTCTCTCTTCTCTCTACATAAATTAGAAAACAATGTTATAATTCTGTTTTGAATTTGTAGAATAAAATATGTCATATAAATTTTTATTCTTCATTTGCTCTCATAAGATGGTGAAATAATTATGAAGTATAAAGCCTAGTCTTTTAAGTAGTTGTTTTAAATTGCATGCATACATATATATTTTCTGTAACTATATAATTCTTTGATTTAAAATGAGAGAAGGGATGTATATATTTTTTCTTCTCTGAACATCAGGAAAAATAATTTTATACTAATTAAAATATAGTAGGTCCTCAGGTTATGTCGGAGATCCGTTCCTATGGCACGATGTAATGTGATTTTCGCCATAAGTCGGAACCCACCTACATAAGCACCTACTCACTCACATGGAGCACATACACAGCACTAACGAAGTGAAACAGTAAAAAAACTTTAAAAGAAAGATAACAATTCCTGACTTTTACTTGTGGTAAATAAATAATGAAAAACATAAAGCACATATGTATATACGTTGAAATGATGGAACTTTTTTTTTTTTTTTTATAAATAAATGGGAGATGGCGACGTTACCACAAAATGATGTACTTCGAGTCTGACATAACCCGAGGACTGCCTGTAATATAATTGATAGTGTGACTTGAGTAGAATAATTTCATATATATACTAGAGGCCTGGTGCATGAAATTCGTGCACAGAGGTGGGATACCTCAGCCCGGCCTGCACCCTCTCTAATCTGGGACCCCACAGGGATCGGGCCTAAACCAGCAGGTAGACATCCCCCTCACAATCCGGGACGACTGGCTCCTAACCACTTGCCTGCCTGCCTGCCTAATCACCCCTAACCCCTCTGCCTGCCTGCCTGATTGCCCCTAACTGCCTCTGCCTGCCTGCCTGATCACCCCTAACTGCCTCTGCTTGCCTGATCGCCCCTAACTGCCCTCCCCTGCCGGCCTGATCTCGCCCCCAACTGCCCTCCTCTACCAGCCTGATCTTGCCCCCAACTGCCCTCCCCTGCTGGCCTGGTTGCCCCCAATGGCCCTCCCCTGCTGGCCTGATCTTGCCCCCAACTCCCCGCCCCTGCCGGCCTGATCACCCCTAACTGCCTCTGCCTCGGCCCCCACCACCATGGCTTTGTCTGGAAAAAAGTTGGACATCTGGAAGATGGCCGGTCAACCCAGTCTAATTAGCATATTATCCTTTTATTAGTATAGATAGATTATATAGGATATGATTGCTTAAATGGGGGGAAAAGCCTTTTTCAGCAGGAGGAGATGCTCTTGGCAGACAAAAACACATAATCCCTATATCTGGAATGATAGCCAGCCATATGCACTATACTGCCACACTGGTCATTAAGAAATTGAATCACTTTCTTACACCTTACACCAAACTTCTCCTCAGCCCCCACCTTAGGTTCTGCCTTCGCAGTTCACCCAGAGTAGGTTCTGGTTGGTTGGTTTCTATGCCAGTCAGCGTCAAAAGCCCCGCCTCCTAGGCAGCCATTGGCTCCTCGCAGTTCACCCAGAGTAGGTTCTGATTGGTCGGTTTCTATGCCAGTAGGCATCAAAAGCCCCGCCTCCTAGGCAGCCATTGGCTCCTCGCAATGGACCCAGATTTGGTACTGATTGGTTGGTTTCTATGCCAGTCAGCATTTCCGGGCTTATCTCCAGGCCTGATCATAGAGGCAGGGCTGATCAGCAGCCACCCCAGGCTGCTGGTGAGCGGGCTGAACTGCTGGCAAGGCCCGGAGAAAGAAGCAGGGTCTGATCACCCTGCTTCTCTCTCCGGGCCTTGCCAGCAGCCACTGCTGATCAGCCCCGCCTCTCTCTCAGCCTGGCATTTGGTTGAGCCTTCAGTCATTTTGGATGTTACGACCCTGGCTTTTTATATATAGATAATTTATGTTAGTAATTTAAATGAACAATTATGCATTTCCACTAATTTAGAGTAACAAAGACATCTCCACTGTTACATTTTAGGATAAGTCTAAACCAGTTTAGAAGAGTGGATTTAAAAGCATTTTTTCTACATCTTATATAATAATTGAGTTTTTGTAACAATTTGGTTACATTTGTCTTTAAATTGTTTTCTATATTTCCAGAAAAAATATTAAGATAAATACTGATTATCCTGCGTTTGAAACCTTTTATTAGTGAAAAATTATAAAAGGACCATACATATATAATCAGGTATACTTTTCATCATATGTTTGCTGGAGACACATTTGGGCTAATGGCAAATGCCAACATTAAGAAGATTATGTATGTGCTTATAACACCTGCTGTTTGTAACTGGTATGAATTTTCTGAAGTTCTCTTAAATGAAAACAATGATGTATCATGCAAATAAGGACCAATTGCAATGAAATTGTTCATCATGACTTAGTAGTGAGTCTTTTGCTAATGTTGTTAAAAATTATGTCTAGATTTAGTTTTTAACGTTTATCAACTGTCACAGTGAGAATAGCATGAGAAGTCATATGAAAAGAATCAAAAATGACTAGGCTCTGTGATTAATTTCCTTTGAAACCTGTTAGCCCAAAAATGCATTAGAAATACTATACCATAATCATTTCATCTCCTTGTATATTCTGTATTAACTTAGACACAAGGCCTAAGGTCATTCACTCTCTCTTCTTTATTTTTATTAATTTTCTTTTTACAACTGTCGAACAGTTTAAAGGAATGATTCACTTCCAAGATCATAAAGCATTGATAAGAAAATCCATTAGAAGCATATGATTAATCAAAGAATTGAAATAACATAATTATCAGTACAAAGAGTATTACAAAATATGGACATGAAGTTAATAAATTATAGTGCTCAATATCGTAATATCCCTTTATTCATATATGGAAAACACATGGTATTCAGTTTACTAAGGTTTTTTTGAGAGCTATTATTAATTTTGTTTGCTTGTTTGTTTGATTTTTAATTTAAACAAAAAAAGCTTTATCTATTGTGTTATAGACTGCTTCAGACCTAAACTGTTACACCTTGTCTTGTTTTACCAAAGTCTTTAATAAATGCTATTATTTTTTTTTTTTAATTTAAGAGTTTCATTTTGAGATAGTTATAGATTTGCATGCAGAGTAAGAAATTATACAGAGAGATCACATGTACTTTCATGCAGTTTGTTCCAGTGGTAAACTTTGGAAAAACTATAGTACAATATCCAACCAGGACATTGATACAGTCAAGATACAGAATAGTTCTATCACCACAAGCATCTCTCATGTTGTCTTTTTATAGCCTCACCCAATTCCCTTCTGTCCCCACCTCATCTCCTGCCAATCACTAATCTCTTTTCCATTTCTACAAGTTTTAATTTGTATTATAATATAAATAGAGTCATACAATAAGCAATCCAATTGAAAAATGGACAAAATATATGAGCAGGCATTTCACCCAAAATGATATACACCTTGAAAAAGGTCATATGAAAAAGATGCTCAACATCATTAGCCACCAGGGAAATGCAGTTTCCTTTTGGGATTGCCTTTCTTTTCACTCATCATAATTATCTGGAGATTCATCCAGGTTTTTATGTGTATTATTTGTCTCTTTTTGTTGTTGATTAGTATTTCGTGCTGTAGGTGAACCATACCTTGTTTAACCACTCACCCATTGAAGGACATCTGGGTTCTTTCCAGTTTGGAGCTGTTATAAAAAAAAAAGTGTTATAAACATTTATGTACAAGGTTTTGTGTGAACATAAATTTTTATTACTCCAGGATAAATGCCCAAGAGTGCAATTGCTAGATTATATGGCAGTTCCATACCTAGTTTTATAAGAACTATCAAATGGTGTGCCAGAGTTGTTTTATCATTTTTTGGTCCTACCAGTAATGTATGAATGGTCCTGTTTCTTAGTTTCTCTGAATCCCAACCAGCATTTGATGTTGTCACTACTTTCTGATACGTGTGGAGTGATGTTTTATTGTGGTTTTACATTGCATTTCTCTGATGGCTAATGATGTTTAGCATCTTTTCATTTGCTCTTTTTGCTAAGTATACATAATCTTTGGTGAAATGTCAGTTCATATCTTTTGGCCATTTTCAACTGGCTTACTTTTTTTTCCTGTTGAAATTTGAGATTCTTTCTATATTCTATATATTTTCATGACATATATGCTTTGCCAGTATATTCTCCTGGTCTTTAGCTTCTCTTCACCCTCTTTACAGGGCCCTTCTTAGAGCAAAGGTTTTGAAATTTGATGAAGTTCAGTTTATCTTTTTGTTTAATTTTAGGGTTCATGCTATTGGTGTCAAGTGTAAGAACTCTTCACCTACTCCTAAATCCTGAAGGTTTTATCTTATTTTTTTTTTAAATTTATATTTTACATTTTACATTTAATTCTGTGATCCATCTTGAATTAATGTTTTTATAAGGTGTGAGACTTAAGATTCATTGTTTTGCCTATGGATGTACACTTGCCCCAGCATCATTTATTGAAAAGGTTTTAGCTTTCCACCGTTGTAAAAAATCAGTTGGACATATCTCTGTGGGACTATTTCTAGATTCCCTGTTCTGTTCTATTGGTCTGTGTGTCTATCCCTCCAATGATACCACACAGTGTTGATTACTGTAGCTATATAGTAAGTCATGAATTTGGGTTCCTCCCACTTTATTCTTTTACAAAATTATTTTAGCTACTCTAATTTATTTGATTTTCATATAAATTTTAGAATAATTTTGTCAATTTCTATAACACTTTTTACTTTGAATTTGAGAGAAATAATATTAAACCTGAATATCAATTTGGGAAATATTGACAACTTTATAGAGTTGAGTCTTCAAATCAATGAACATGTTACTAGTATGTGTCTCTATTAAGCTCTTGATTTCTTTTGTCAGTATTTTATGGTTTTCTGTATGGTCATACTATTTTGATAGATTTCTCTGTATGTTTTTTTTTTAATTATCTTTGTTGTTGAAAGTATTACAGATGTCCTCCCTCCCCCCCCCCCCCCCCCCAGTGATCCCCTCCTCCCCACAGCTGCCTCCTCCCTGGGCCTTCACCTCACTATTGTCATGGGTGATGCATACATGCATATAAATTCTTTGGTTACTCTCTTTCACCCTGCCCTCCCCTTCCCTCTTAGAATGGTCAGTCTGTTGCATGCTTCCATGCCTCTAGATCTATTTTCTTTGTCAGTTTATTTTGTTCAGTAGATTCCACATATAAGTGAGATCCTGTGATGTTTGTATTTCTTTGATTGGCTTATTTTGCTTAGCATATGTTTTTGAGTGGCTATAAATTTCAGTATCCACCCACTAATTGTTAGTATATAAAGATACAATTGGCCCTAACTGGTTTGGCTCAGTGGATAGAGAGTCAGCTTGCCAACTGAAGGAACCCAGGTTCAATTCTGGTCAAGGGCATGTACCTTGGTTGCAGGCACATACCCAGTAGGGAGTGTGCAGGAGGCAGCTGATCGATGTTTCTAACTCTCTATCCTTCTCCCTTCCTCTCTGTAAAAAATCAATACAAATATATTTTTTAAAAAGATACAATTGATTTTTCATGTGGATCTTATGTCCTGTGATCTTGCCTATCTACCTAATAAGAGTAGCATGCTAATTGACCGTACCTTCGCAACGCCCACCAGCCAATCAGGAGTGAGTGTGCAAATTAACCCAACAAATATGGCGGGTTAATTTTCATACACAGGCACTGAGCGGCCGGGGGCGGGGCGGGATGCTTTCGTTGTCACCATGGCGACGACGCAGGCATTCCGCACCACCCCAGCCGCTCCGGGCCTCTGGGCAGCATGGGAAGGCAGAAAGGCGGCTCTGGGCCGGAGCAGAAAAGCGGCTCTGGCCAGAGCGAAGGCGGTGCCAGCAGCCAGGGGAAGGAAGGCCCATTCTTGCACAAATCTTCGTGCATCAGGCCTCTAGTATTATTATATTTGAAGTGAAATTTCTTATAGACAGGATATAATTGAATTATTCACTTTACTAATCTCATTCTTTTAAGTGATGTATTTAGACCATTTACATTTCATGATTTCTGTCATGTTAAGACTTAAGGTAGTTCTAACCTAGAACTCCCATAGAAAAAGCTATATAAAAACAGATAAAAACATGAGAGATAGCCCTGTTTGGGTGGCTCAGTTGATTGGAGCATCGTCCTGCATACCAGGTGTTGTCATTTTATCAGTTTGAGTACAGTAGAAACAGTACTTTCCTTTATGTCCCTTTACCCTCACTCATTTTAGTATACTATGTGCCGTAAGCAGTTTTCTCTGCATACATTTAGAACCACATTAGTGTACTTTATTCCACCATAAAATATAATATAGAAAACTCAAGAGGAAAGGAATATCTATCATTTTTACCCATGTTTTTGTTTACTATGTTCTTTTTTCTTTCCAGGTAAAGTTTCCTTTTTAATCACTTCTTTTTTTTTAATTTTTGAGAACTTACTTTTATCATTATTTTTGGAAAGGTATATCAGTGAATACTCTTAGCTTGCCTTCATTTGAGAATGTATTGACATCCTTTTTATAGGATTTGGGGTAAATAGTTCTTTTAGCATTTCCTCTTATCCACATGGAGAAATTTTCTTTAATTCAGGTTGCTTTTTCCTTATAGGTAAATTGTTTTTCTTTGTCTTTAGTTTTCAGAAAGTTGATTAAATTAGATTCCTCTTTCCTTTCCATTCTGTTGTTGAGCCCTTTCACTGAGCTTATAATTGTGATTATTGTATTTTTCACTATAAAAATTTACATTTGCCTTTTCTTTATGTCTAATTTTTTTGCTGAGCTTTTTATTTCTTTCTATTTCTATATTTTGTTTGTTTCAAGTATGTTCATATTTATTTATCAAAACATTTTTTTGTGATGGTTGCTTTAAAATCCTTATCTGATATCTCTATCATCAAGGTGTTTACATCTATTGATTGTCTCTCGTTTTAAATTTCATTTAGTATGGAAACTTCCTTATTCTTGGTATGATGTGTGATTCCCTACTCAAACCTGGACATTTTGGATACAATGTTATGAGCATCTGGAAAGTGAATGGAACACAGCATTACTGTCAGAGAGGGAGGAATTCATTTTGCTCTCGTGACACCGTAGGGAGGGAAGGGAGAGTGCCACTTTTTACTATCCTTTGGTTGTGAAAATCCAGATTTTCAACTTACTTAGTCTTTTGTGATACTGTATTGGGGTCCCTCTTTATAGTGTCTCAAGGGTGGAAATGTAAGCACCTTACTTGGTGTTTATTGGTGTAGATGGCAATGGGACCAGTTTTTCTGTGGTGTTTGGTTAGAGTCGAGCAGCTGCTACTTAAATGTTTCTATCTTGTTAGGTTGTTTTTTCCTGGAGATTTGGCTGGTGGGATAATTATTATGTTGGGCCTTTTTGTCTACTTCCCTTGATATTTCCAGTTACACGTCGGGATATATAGGGTAAAGGAAGTTTAGAAACTAACCACCTTCTTCTACTTGGAGTTTTGAGGTCTCTAGCTGGTCTTCCTTCTTTTAGCTCCCTTTTAGAGTTCCCATGTTTATTTTACATATAATGCCCAGATTCCAGAGTTTTTAGTTGTACTTAATGGGAATAATAGAGTAAAGCACATCAATTCTATCATTTTGTTAGCTGAAGTTCTTGATACCCTTTGCTTTTAAAATAGACCATTGAACAAATTCTGTATTTGATAATAGAGACATGTAAAATTAAACTTTTTTAGGCTAAAATGTTAAATTTTAAATA
Source organism: Plecotus auritus (assembly GCF_963455305.1). Lineage (NCBI taxonomy): Eukaryota > Metazoa > Chordata > Mammalia > Chiroptera > Vespertilionidae > Plecotus > Plecotus auritus. The sequence continues at coordinate 102,541,312 of NC_137774.1, read as the reverse complement.
TTATTATTTTAATCTTTATTGTTGAAAGTATTACATATGTCCCCCTTCCCCCCCATTGACCTCTTCCAGCCCACCCCTACCCCCTACCCCAGGCCTTCACCACCTAATTGTCTGTGTCCATGGGTTATGCATATATGCATACAAGTTCATTGGTTGATCTCTTCCCACCCAGCCACCCTCTCTGCCTTCCCTCTGAAGTTTGGCAGTCTGTTTGATGCTTCTGTGTCTCTGAATCTATTTTTGTTCATCAGTTTATGTTGTTCATTAGATTATACATATGAGTGAGATCATGTGATACTTATCTTCCTTTGGCTGGCTTATTTCGCTCAGCATCATGCTCTCCAGGTCCATCCATGCTATTGCAAATGGTAAAAATTCTTTCTTTTTTACAACAGCATAGTATTCCATTGTGTAGATGTACCATGAATCTAAAAAAAATATAGCAGTCACCACAGAGAAGCATTTATTTTTTATTTAAATTTTAAAAATTATTTGTAATTAGATAATGTAAATACCACATGGAAAAGTTATTTCCTCTTAAGAATTTGTGTTTTCTGTCAATCTTATTAAAGGAAATTCAAGTATAAAAATTACATTAAAGGCTGTAAATTATTCCTATTTAAGTTCCTACTAAATTATATAAACCTTTAAGATAGATGATAGATAGATAGATGATAGATAGGTAGATAGGTAGATAGATAAATGATGATAGATAGATAGATAGATAGATAGATAGATAGATAGATAGATAAACATCAATGTGAGAAAGATTGATTGGTTGCCTCCCATCTGCTCTCCGACTGGGAATTGAACTCACAGCCTAAGTATGTGTTCTGACTGGGAATCAAACCTGCAACTGTTTGGTGTATGGGACAACACTTCAACAAACTGAGCTACCTGGCCAGGGCTAAAGTGTATAAATTTTATATTATTTTCTTTCTCTTGCTTATCTTAAGGTTGAATAGAATTTAATACTTGGATAAGACTTTCTTGCCTTTATTTTTATGATATCATTCTTAAATAATAACTAAGAAGCCTTAAAAACAGAGAGAATACTATGACATGAGATAAATAAGAAATACAAGATGAAAAGATTGAGTACTTTTCTCTAAAGAATTTAGGAAAAGGCAGTTAACTTCAGATGACAGATAGAAGCATTAAACTTGTTTCCTTGAAATAATACACAAGTTTTTGTCCAAATATGTAGAGTGAATGTGAAAGGACTTAGGAACATGGAAATAGATAGAATTAATTCAATGAAGAAATTTTCCAAATTTGATTTACTCTTTGCAAATAATTTAATTACATGAATTAAGTTAATTGAACATTGCTTTTGAATTCTACCAATAACTTTTAAGCAGAAATAGGTTTAAGCATAAATTGTGATAGTATTAGAGAGGGGATAGTACAGATATTTATTTGTTTACATTTCAAGAAAAGATTACTTGGAAGTAATAAATACACATACATGCACATACACAACCCAAACCGAGTCTTGATAAGTAAAGATTAACTTCTAAAAATAAGTCTACTTTATAATGCTATGATGAAAAGGTAGTTATTTGCCACTTCTTTTGTACATACTCTTTCAAGAAAACTTAAAACATTTTTAATTGATTTTCAGAGGGAGAAGAAGGGAGAGGGAGAGAGAGAAACATGGATGTGGGAGCAAAATATCCTCCTGCATGCCCCCTTTTGGGGATTGAGCCCACAATCCAGGCATGTGCCCTGCTCAGGAATCCAACCAGCAACCTTTTGGTTCATGGGATGATGCTCAGCCAGCTGAGCTGTACTGGCTAGACAAGGGGACATTTTTTATAAACATATATGCCTTATGTTTTAAAGGACTTTTACATTTAAGATGGTATTTTCTTGTTAGTTCAGGTCTCATTTATAGAAAGGAGTGGACCTATCCAAATCAGAAAATGTACAGAGAATGTGATCCAATAGTTCATAAAAGAAGAAAAATAAATAGCTAGTATAAATATGAAAATCACTGTGGAGGGGACGAGGGGGTCAAAGCACTTTCAAAACAAAATGAATGAATGTGGGAAATGAAACACTCTTTCTGGAGGTCAGCTTGTCAATGTATTTATCAGAAGCCATGCACTCTTTGTCCCAGTCATTCCACTTTAAGGGTTCAGGGTAAATAGTTCTTTTATTCTAAGGAAATAACAGAGAGGCACAGAAATTTTTAAATAAAAGAATCTGCACCAAAATATGCACATCAGTTTGTTATACACTTTCTTTGTTTATTCTTAATTTTCTTTATAATTCTGTTCTTGTTTACTTTTTATATTGAACAAGCAAAAGTATCACTTCCCCAATTTGTGAAGAACTCCAATCAATGTTATTTTCAAAAGCATATGTAAATTGGAGTATTTAGTCCATTTCAAACCCATACAATAGCCAGCTAAGGTTTAAATAGCCTTCTTATTGTCTTTGTTACTTTTCAGGCAGAAAATCCCTTTAATTCCCGTGTGTGTGCGTGTGTGTGTGTGTGTGTGTGTGTGTGTGTGTGTGTGTGTGTGTGTTAATGGTAGCAAACAGAAACCATGATAGAAAGACAGCTGATAAGTCAAGAGGCTCTGTGTGCTTAAAATGCAAGGCCACCTGGTATGGGAATGCAGTGGTCTGGGTTTAGATTCCAGCTCTTTTACAAACCCATTAATCCCTTTGGAAGGCAGTGTTCTTCTTATTTAAAGTATATGATGTTGCCACTTTTGTTGGTCGAAACAGTTCTATACTGGCAATCTTTCATTCAATGCAATAAAATGAGTAATGGATTTTTTTCCCCAGCAACAGTAATATATGAGGCTATTGTAGAGTTAATGCTGATTTGTTTAAAAAATATGTTTTTTTAAATTCAAAAGATCTAGTTTTATGGGGCAAAGGAGCCTCCCTGGCCATTCAAGCACCTTCTCATATTAACTAGTGAAATGGCTAGATTAGATGCTAGATATTTTCCTGGCTTAATTTCCCATGTTATGTTGAAGCACAAAAATAAGATATTAGGAGGTCACTGGATTTAAAAAAGTTCATTGCTATACACTCAATTAATCTTCATTAAAGACTTCAAATTCTACCAGGAATTCTACAAAAGTTTAAGAATAAATTAAAAAATATCAGTATTGAGCATTTATGTAACTGTCAAAAAGTCTAAAAAGGATTTCAGACTCTAGGGACTAAAGTAGTTCATGTTTGATGAAATGAGGGAAAAGGAGAGAAAAGACAGTTATAGGAAACAATTTACTTAAAATAATGTAAATTATAAGGATCTAAAAGTTTTTTAAATTATACTATTTAATTGATTTACATTTTCTAGGAAGTGACATAATTTTACATAAAATGATCTCATTTTAAGGATAGGAAAAAATAGTTTTCTGATAGACTGTGAGTGCCATAACAGAAATAATAATAGATGCAGAATCATTGCAAGGTGAATCTGAAATATAATTGGTATGCTGCTAAAGTATGAAAAATCTGTTTTGTTAAAATAATCCATCTGTTGGAGAGAGTGGTATTTGGCAGAGGTTCAGGCCACTCACTCTCTGCTTCCCTGTGCCCTAGCCTTGGTGCTGATTCTGATGGAGTAAACAAACAACCATGTTGCATCATCATCTCAACTTGGAAACTGTTATTGGCAACACACCAGCATCAGTACAAGTGCATTGGAGTCTTACAGCATATCATCTCCTGGTGGAGACAAACAAAAAGAGATGATAAGAATGTATTTGAATTCCTCCCAGGCATTTCTTATACATGGTGTTGATAAGGATCTGAAGAAATCCTAGTGATATAGCTAACCTTGAGACTGCCTGCTTTGAAGTAGTCTGCCATGTACTAGGTTAACATTTTGAAAGGAATCTCTTGCTCTAGTCTTTGAGAAATACTTCCAGTTGCAAAAGAGAGAAGTGAGTCACTCTTCATAGGGTTGACATAGGCAATGACATTTGGTTTGAAAAGGGCAGAGTCTTTGGAGGAAAACGATGGTGTGGTCAGTGGAGAGGAGCTCTTGCAGGAACTCAGAAAACGACACCAGACTAGGTTCCTTGCTGTACAGCCCTGCAGGCCCCGTCAGGCATAGGAAACACCTCTGAAGCCAAGACAGTGAAGGGGATGGCAATGCCTATAGAATTTTCATGCTGCTTCTTAGGCATATCAGATGTAAGTTCCAGAGAGCGACACATTCTGGAATCACATGTGCTCTCACATTAAAGCTTCCAGGCCCATAGTCACAAATCTGTAGGCAAAGAAGTTATCTGTATTTTCAAGGATTTGATCCAATTAACTCATGGGAATAGGGGGAAGTAGTTGATGATAGAAGGCAGGCGCACCTGTGCCTATTATTGGATGTTTTTATAACAGCAGCTCCAGATTCTCAGGAATCCTAGTGTTATTTTTAGGTATAATTCTTTCTATACACTTGGGATATAATCTGGAGAATCAAGCTGTGTTTCAATGGTTTCAAGGATAATGCGAAACAGAATTTCACCTGTTAATGTAATCCTCTTTCTCCCCTTCTGCTCTTTCTTCTCCCTTTCCAGACACTTCTCTGGCTTCTGGAAAAGAGTTATAACATGATGAAGTATTTGAATGGGAAACTAAAGTCTAAAACATACTGATGAGGATTTTACTAAAGAAACACATTCTAATCCATTTGGTTATTAAAATGTTTCTGAGCAAATGGAATAAAAACAATACAGATAGATAAGAACGCCAACAGAAAGTTGGTTATTTTAAACATGTCTGAATATGGCTTCTGCCTCCTGCTTGGGTAGGTGACAAATCATAGATTTCCCAAATGGGCTCCTTTGCATCTCACTTACTGATGGAGAGGGCTTGAGGAGCTGAGGCTGAAATTTCAAAACATGGCTCTCAAAATTTGTTTTGGGATTATCCATCATAAGAATTATGAGACTATCCATTACTGGAGGGTGAAAGTTACATACATGTGGCAGTTGTGTACGTGTCAATTATTTTAATGAAGAAAGTGGTATGGAATTTTTCAGTTTTTTTTAACAAGATATTGTTACAGAGTAAAGGTTTAAACACTTTGAAACCTTCTGCTGTCTTTTCTCTTTAACAACATAAAAATTGTCTCTGAACTATTTGTCATATGTACTTTAAACTGATAAAATGTCTATTTTTAAACTTACTACTTCTTTTTGAAATTTGTATATGTGTGTTTTTATATATGTATATACTAGAGGCCTGGTGCACGAAATTTGTGCATGGGTGTGTGTGTGTGTGTGTGTCTGTGTGTGTGTGTGTGTGTGTTTCCCTCAGCCCAGCCTGAATGCTCTCCAATCTGGGACCCCTCGAGGGGTGTCTGGCAGTCGGACATCCCTCTCACAATCTAGGACTGCTGGCTCCCAACTGCTCTCCTGCCTGCCTGCCTGATTGCCCCTAACCGCTTCTGCCTTCCAGCCTGATCACCACCTAACCACTCCCCTGCCAGCCTGATAGATGCCTAACTGCTCTTCTCCTGGCCCGATTGCCTCTAATTGCCCTTCCCTCCTGGCCAGATTGCCTCTAACTGCCCTCCCCTGCTGGCCTGGTCACCCCTAACTGTCTTCCCCTGCAGGCCTGGTCGCCACCAACTGCCCTCCCCTGCAGGCCTGGTTCCCCCAAATGCCCTCCCTTGCAGGCCTGGTCTCTCCCAACTGCCCTCCCCTGCCGGCCATCTTGTGGTGGCCATCTTGTGTCCACATGGGGGTGGCCATCTTGTGTGCTGGATGGTCAATTTGCATATTACCTCTTTATTATATGGGATACATAAAACACATTTTATTTTTTCTGCATAAAGCATATATTATTTTATAACTTTTCCTTGTAAACTCATATGAGAAAGAATAAAACCTCCTTTGCCTTGAGAACTTGAAAATACTGCTTTATTCAAAACGATACTTTAAAATTTGATGAAGAGCCTGGCCAGCATAGCTCAGTGGTTGAGCATCAACCTATGAACCAGGAGGTCACAGTTCCATTCCCAGTCAGGGCACATGCCTGGGTTGCGAGCTCCAATGTGGGGTGTGCAGGAGACAGCTGATCAATGATTCTCTGTCATTATTGATGTTCCTATCTCTCTCTCTCCTTCTCCCTTCTTCTCTGAAAGCAATAAAAAATATTTTTTAAAAATGATGAAGAAATTGAGAAACACATATACTGTACAGAGGCTGGAGGGTATTTTCATATGAATTCCTTTGAATCACCACCTGTGGGTCCTTGTTTCAATTTGGAATTTTGATAAAAATTAGCTTTTAGCCGAAACCGGTTTGGCTCAGTGGATAGAGCATTGGCCTGTGGACTGAAGGGTCCCAGGTTCGATTCCGGTCAAGGGCATGTACCTTGGTTGCGGGCACATCCCCAGTGGGAGGTGTGCAGGAGGCAGCTGATCAATGTTTCTCTCTCATCGATGTTTCTAGCTCTCTATCCCTCTTCCTCTCTGTAAAATATCAATAAAATATATATAAAAAAATTAGCTTTTAGACTTTAATTACAACTCCTTTTATCTTTATTCCAAATAATAAGAAAAGGACAAATACAATCTTATTTTAGAAAGAAATCTCTGCATATGAACATTAAAACACATTACATATATTTTTATTAGATATTTCTAAATAATGTTTAAAAATTTCCATCAGAGATATGACCTGATGTTCAATGAATACATATGTGGTATAAACTGACCTGGTTGTATCAGTTAGCACTATGTTTTAGGTACAAATGATAGAACACCTTATTAAAGGAGGCTTAAACTTACGGTGGTGATATTTCTTACGTAACAAGTTCAGAAGTAGGCAATACAAGGCTAACAGTAGATTCTCAGTGTCATCAGCACTCCTGCATCTTCTGTGTTTCTATTTCTCTGTGTCGTGCAGCATTTTCCTTATGGTGGCAAGATGGATGCTGCACCTCCAACGTCACATCAGTCTCCAGGCAGAAAGAAGGGGGAACAAAAGGCTAAAGAGCACTAAGAAGGGCTTGCCAGCTGTTAGTTTCTTTAAAAAAATTTTTCCCATATGTTCCCATCTCATTGAACCACAGTTGCCATCTCATTAAGATCAGCAAGGAGGCTGGAATGGGGAGTATTTTAGCTTTCTGGCCTCAATAGAAGACAAGGCACCTTGGATGGTTTTGGGGGAGTAATTCAGGGTCTGATATTTCATTTATTTGAACTTTTTGTAAGTGGTCACACCAGACTGAAGAAATCCACGGGAGAAACTTCTTGATTTTTAACTCTAGCCAGGTAGCTACTCCATTTTCAATCTGATCATTGAATGATTTGCCTCAAAGGATAAGTCTATTTTTATTTTTGAGAATATAGCCAGAAACCCTGAAGATACTAGATACATAAAGACACCCTCTTCCTGTAGTATGTCATAAATGCACTTCTCTGAGACATAATACTCTACATTTATAACCTTAATTATGAAGATTTATAATCTCTAAGGCCTTTTTGTATTATATACACCTATGCTGCCAAAGCTAAAATGGACATTAAAATGTTTCTATCAATATTTTGGTCACTGTTATTGTCTCATTTTACTTTATTTGACATATTTTAATTGAAATTGCCTTTTTTCTTAGTAGCAACTACAAGCTCAAGTTTGCTTTATGACATAACTTGAACTTTGAAGTTAGGAAGTTCTAGATTCCAATAATTTAAGATGTCTGGCTTTAGTCAATTTGCTGAGTGAGGAGCGTTGAGCTTCTGTTTTGTTTTCTCCTTTGTAAACGAGGACATGCCACCTCTCTCATGAATTATGGTTGTGCTTCTGCGAGATGAACATGTGACGTGCCTAGTATAGAGCCTGTGTACAGCGAGGACTCATTTCCTTTCCTTTTCTTCCTCTTTGCCCCCAATATTTTACCTGTACACCCTAACCTTCCAGCTCTTTCACAACTTTCATTTGGAGCTGGGAGGGTGAGTCATGGTGGGGAAAGGGAAGAGGCACAACACTTAACAGTGTTCCAAAGTCATTCTGGCTATTAAGTATGGCAGTTTGAGCTTGGAGATTTTAGGGGCAACAATCATTGCCAGTGACTCAGTTGGCTGGGGTGTGGTCCAGTGCATTGGGAGGTTGTGGGTCCGATTCCAGGTCAGGACACATACCTGGGATGAGGGTTGGATCCCAAGTTGGGGCACATATGGGAGGCAACCTATCAATGTTTCTCTCTCATATTGCTTTTTTTTTCCTCTCATCCTTCCTCTCTCTCTAAAATGAGTAAGCATATCCTTGGTTGAAGATTTTTAAAAAAGAATCAATATAAACTGATTCTATATTTTGGAGACTTTCAGAACTGTGTCCTGTTGGGTTTGTACACAGAAACCACTAGGCATAAGCAGTGCATTCATAACAGTGGCAGGTGCTGCTGGTTGCCTACCCACTGTAGGTTCACTCTTCCTCCCTTCATATCAGAGTCCCATTTGCTTAAAGCACTCATGTACTCATTAAATAACTTCCCTTTTCAACTTCTTTTACTAAAATGTGATGCAGTCAGCTCAGTGATATCTAAATATGTCACTGATAACACTTGCTTTTAGGCAAGCTTTTAAAATGGGCAGACATAGCTGCACCTACTGTCTCTCCTTTTCCTTCTTTTCCTCTTCTCCCCGCTGTCTGGCATAGGGATAGAATGCCCAGAGACACTGCTGCCCTTTTGAGACCATGAGGATGAAACCCACACACTGAGATAGGTGACATCTGTCCTTGTTGCGTCAGCCCCAGACTGCCCTTAAACTCAGACTTTCTATTATATAAATCCCTGTGTGCTGCGAGAGTGTTATTTGGTGTTTTTTTAATGTGCAGTTGAACACAATGTTTAACTGCTTATAATAACTTAAAGGAGAATGTGTGGAGAGTAATGACAATTTGCTCTCTTCAATTGCAGTCTGCTGCAATATGATAAAATCAGCTTCCTTCAGTCGCTTTAGAAATTACAGTAAAAAGGGAAGGCTTTAGAATAATGATATTATCCATCTCTATGTCATTAAATTCTTGTATTTGTAGGCTCAGGCTTGTTTAAAATATGCAGAATAGACTTATATTATAAAACTTGTCTTTACTTAATGGTGCCTTATGTGGGTAGCATCCCTCTGCAAACACTTTACTTTTGTGCTTTGGCTGTTTTTCCCATATACAGGAATCATCTTCAGTTTTAAAACATTAGTTTAGGGACAAGGCTATTATATGATTACTAGAGGCCCAGTGCACGAAATTCATGCACAGGGGGTGTGTCCCTCAGCCCAGCCTGCACTCTCTCCAATATGGGACATCCCTCTCACAATCCAGGACTTTTGGCTCCCAACTGCTCACCTGCCTGCCTTCCTGATTGCCCCTAACCACTTCTGCCTGCCAGCCTAATCACCTCCTAACCACTCCCCTGACAGCCTGATTGATGCCTAACTGCTCCCCTGCCAGCCTGTTTGCCCCCAACTGCTCTCCCCTGCAGGCCTGGGTTCCCCCCAACTGCCCTTCCTTGCAAACCCGGTCGCCCCCAACTTCCCTCCTCTGCCGGCCTGGTCACCCCTAACTGCCCTCCCCTGCTGGCTTGATTGCCCCCAACTGCCCTTCCTTGCATGCCTGGTCCCTCCCAACTGCCCTCCCCTGCTGGCCATTTTGTGGTGACCATCTTATGTCCACATGGGGGCAGCCATCTTTGACCACATGGGGGCAGCCATCTTTGACCACATGGGGGCAGCCATCTTGTGTGTTGGAGTGATGGTCAATTTGCATATTGCTCTTTTATTAGATAGGATAGAGGCCTGGTGCACGGGTGGGGGCCAGCTGGTTTGCCCTGAAGGGTGTCCCGGATCAGGGTGGGGGTTCCCTTGGAGTGTGGGGTGGCCTGGGTGAGGGGCCTGTGGTGGTTTGCAGCCTGAACACGCCCCCCAGTGACCCAAGAGGAGGCTCTGGTATCTGGGATTTATTTATCTTCTATAATTGAAACTTTGTAGCCTTGAGTGGAGGCCTAGGCCAGCAAGGGTGTGCAGAAAGCTTGGCTTCCTCCATCGCCGGGGACAACTCAAGCCTCCTGCTCTCTCCAGCTCCGTGGCTGCCGCCATTTTTGTTGGGATTTATTTATCTTCTATAATTGAAACTTTATAGCCTTGATTGGAGGCCTACGCCAGCCAGGGTGTGTGGAAAGCTTGGCTTCCTCCATTACCGGGGAAACCCAAGCCTCTTGCTCGCTACGTGGCTGCATCCATCTTGGTTGGGTTAATTTGCATACTCACTCCTGATTGGCTGGTGGGCGTGGCTTGTGGCGGTACAGTCAATTTGCATATTACTCTTTTATTAGATAGGATGAACTGATTTATTAATATGTGAATATGTTAAATATATAAATGCTGCATATGAATAAGTTAAACCATAATGTCCTGAGAGGGACTAGGCTTATCGTCTGAATTTAAATACTTACTACAATGTGCTTTTTTGCTGTATAACTTGTAATTTCAGTTGTGTTGGATGGTGATGATAATTGGCTTAGTCAAATAAAATTTATAACGTTGAGAATATATATTGATGGGCCTTGCTTTCTCTAAAAGAGGCTGTTGATTTTGAATATATAGCCCTGTTTATGTTTATGTTAGTCATGAATCTAATAGTGATTTTCTAATTAGCTGGCAAAATGCAGTAGCTCAGTAAATTCTTGTCTTTTATGTTCATGTGTTTTGTGTTTCTTGTATTCATCTTGTAAATACTTTCACTCACATGGTTTATGAGCAGCACAGGCCCGATGGTGTAACCATACGTCTGCAGGCCAGATTTTCCCCTCGGCTTCCGCTGAGTTCTCTGCATCCATCTGTAGGGCTGTTTACAACCATATGCTTTTGGCATCATGTAAGAGTAAAAGGACTGGCTGAGACTACCAGAAGATGGATGGCGAATCATCTGGGCCACTGAAATTTTTCTGTCGGGTGCAGTCACAGGCAGTAAAGAATGCGGGTTGCCAAGGCTCTGCTTTCCTCAGAATGGGGTATAGGGAACAATGGCTTTGAAGTCACCCCCTTCAGGACTTCTCTAACCTATTGACAATTCTTTTTGCCCTTCTTCATAGTTAAATGTAGTTGCCTCTAGATATGACTTTGGTGAGGGGATTTAAATTTGAAAAGAGGAGGCTATCAATTTCAGACTATTGATGCCCTTGAATTTTTGCCAGAGATTTGCCCTATGGTATTTGAGTCAGAGAAAGAGGAAATCCATGTGAACTGAAGTTGTCAGGTAAGTATCAAGATGGTTAGCTCAGTTTTTATTTTACTTGTTCAATAAGAAACTTTTACTAACAGTGAGTGAATAACTTTCTAAATTGGAATTTTGTACAAACATTGAGTAATATTTAATTCATAATGGCATGTCAGGACTTTTTCATTAGAATATCATACCAGCTTGACATACTGGGCTTCTGGCATGACAGGATGATGGGTTTTCTATTCATTATACTGCCTTCTACATGTCCATGTTTGGACCAGTGCATCAATATGGTTTTTACTAGCCAAAAAGAAAGTTTCAAAATGAGCTGATCCAGGAAGGGTTACAGTGGTTCTCAACCTTTCTAATGTCGCGACCCTTTAATACAGTTCCTCATGTTGTGGTGACCCCCAACCATAAAATTATCTTCGTTGCTACTTCATAACTGTAATTTTGCTACTGTTAATGAATCGTAATGTAAATATCTGTGTTTTCCAATGGTCTTAGGCTCTACAGCAGCGGTTCTCAACCTGTGGGTTGCAACCCACAGGTTGAGAACCACTAGCAGGGTCACCTAAGACCATCGGAAAACACTGATGGTCTGTGTTGCGGCATTAGAAAGGTTGAGAACCACTAAAAGATTATTAGGGTAGAATGGCCAAAACTGGGTACATACACGTTTTATTCTAGCTGGGATTGTTATTTAAATTGTTGTGCCATTAACTTACTCTGATCCAGTGTTTGTTTCTCAGCTGTTAAAGTAAGAGAATGGTTTATGTCTGCCTTCAAAGAGATGGCATTATGAGCAAAGTATTCATGATTGGCAGAACACTTTGTGTTCTCAGAGAGCTACTTAAATTCTAAATGATAGCATTCAGTGTGTTACATGGGAGCTTAGTAATGTATGTTAGAATACAGTTCATAATGGAAAAGTGAGGAATGGATGGGTCTTGACAGTTGGAACTGCTTCTCAGTTGAAATTGCTAGGATGAAAAATTACTCTCTGGCATGCTTATCATTGTGCAACAGAGCCTGTTATCTTTGAGGAAGTATTCTGCACTTTTTATCATTTGTAGGAAAGCATCATGTGTCATGAAATGCCATCTCTACCCATATATTGGATGTTAGATATGGCATGATGCTGCTATTTTTTTAAACTATCAGAAGTAGTCTTACGCTTGGCAGATGTGGACAAAAAAAGGGTCACATACGAAACCTGACAAGTTCAGAAAGGCCCACATGGCAGGCCTTACAAACCAGAGACCAAAGTAATCACTCAGGGTGGCCTGAACATAAAATTGCATCTTGGTGGGTAGTCATGTCCTAGGCCTGCAGCTTCCTTGACAAAGGTCAGTCTTTACCTTTGAAAATGTCTAGTGTCTGTGCATCTAACATAACTTACCTTTGAAACTTCAGAGTAATTTTCTTTTCCAAATCCCTCCAGAAATAACTGTGGGCACCAGAACACTAGACCATAGAACTCCTCAGTTGTCATCCTGTTCCCCGAATACCATCTCTATGTGCTGTAAATCTTAACTGTCCTGTGCCCACCAAGGTAAAAAGTACGTGTCTCTCACTTTGCTTTTTATCCAGTCTCAGAAATTCCCCTGTTTTGCTTTTTTTTCCTGTCTTGTAACCTATCACCAGTGAATTTCATGTAACCCTCCTTACATCTCCTCATTTGATGCTAATGTACAAACTAAGCTGCAAAACTGCCATTCTCCAGAGCATTTTCTCAATTTGTTGAGATTTTGCTTCCTGGCAATTGTCATCACTTTGGCACAAATAAACTTTTGTAAGACTTTCTTATGCTAGAGCTTCTTTTGTCAACCCAGATGAAGAAAACAGGATGCCTTGGGAGTTGGTGAGGGGGGTGATTCGACAACTACTTAGGTAAATGAATTCTACTTAGCATGGTGCCCAGATTGGAATACCTAGAGGTTCCCGTTTGTCTTAAGGCCTGGGATTTAGATAGAGATTCAATACAAAGCTAGTGCGTCGTGTACATGTGTGAAGCAAGGAGGACAAATAAATGAGGAAGCCCAGACTCCGGTCCTGGCTCTGCCATATACGAGCCACGTGCCTTTGGTTATGTCACCTGTGAAATGTGTGGGTTGCTTCTTCTCTCCTTCTTTGGAAGCACCAATATCATGTGGATGAGAGTGCAGGGCGATATTATGTGATAGGGTCTGGTAGTCAGCTTTATAGTCTCAGGAACCTGATTTACTGACATATTGAATGTGAATCTGCCTCCTAGGATCCGGCACACAAGCTCCCAGAAACCAATGAATAAAAGCAGGATGCCAATGTATTAATGTGTAATGAACAATAGGACTACCAAAGGGGCCATCATCTTTTGGCGAGCTGACTCTCAAAGCTGATTATCTCTCTGAAGGCAAACTACTTGGGAGATCTGAATATAATTACAAGCCTGTGCAGGTTGCATGAAATCAGTGTAGAATCCAAGGTAACTTAATTCATGCAAATAGGTTTTACTCGTCCTTGGGATCAGAGAGAACACATCATTGGGTCAAAGCATTTCCTTCCTTGGACTGAGAATGTTCGTTTTTCTACGTTTTTCTAAACTTGCGTTGTTCACTCTCCTTTGAGTTATACATTATTATTGATTTTAGTCACACTGTAGCCAGTTTTATTAGTATGGGAGCCATTTCTGGCTTTTCAAAATGACTAAACTTATCTGTCTCTGACTTATTATGTAGTTATTTTATAATTTAATTTCCAGAGGAACATCTTATCTCTTATTTCTAAGTTCTTGGAATTTCTCATCATAGCTCCTCCCCTATCATCACTGTCTATGTTAGGCTCATTCATTATTATTTTTTAAACATATATTTAATGATTTCAGAGAGGAAGGGAGAGGGAGAGGGAGATAGAAACATCAATGATGGGAGAGAATCATTGATCGGCTGCCTCCTACAGGCCCCCCACTGGTAATCGAGCCCGCAACCCAGGCATGTGCTCTGACCTGGAATTGAATCATGACCTCCTGGTTCATAGGTCTATGTTCAACCACTGAGTCAGGCCCGTCGAGTCATTCATTATTTAGAGAACTCAGATCTAGCACATTTTCTACTCACTTAAGGTATTTATTTGGGGAGTTCTTGGTGTTTAAGGAGCAATTTGATTTTTCTGATTTCACTTTCATCCTATGGGGGAAAAAATCAAATTCCTTTGAAACACTAGGCAGAAGAGGAGAAATAGCATCATCTTTTTGACATAGTTTAGTGTCAAGTAACAAGGCACACACACACCCAAAAATCTAGCACTGCTCTGGAAGTGTCATTTCTGTCATTGTAGGTTATCTTAGAACTGGAGATCCAGTGCATGATATTAGTGCACTCGGGGCGGGGAGGGGGGGTCCCTCAGCCCGGCCTGCACCCTTTCGCAGTCTGGGAGCCCTGGTGAGGGGGAGGGATGTCCAACTGACAATGGCTTCCGAACATTACGGAGGTAGTGGGCCTAAGCCGTCAGTCAGACATCTTTAGCACTGCCGCAGAGGCTCCCCCTGGTGGGAGTGCACTGACCACCAGGGGGCAGCTCCTGCATTGAGCGTCTGCTCCCTGGTGGTCAGTGCTCGTCATAGCGACCAGTCATTCTGCTGTTCGGTCAATTTGCATATTACCCTTTTATTTTATTATATAGGAGGATAGTGAGGAAACTTGCCCCTTTAGAGGTCTTTTAGGAAATTACAGCCATTGTTTTTAAAAGCTTTGGTGAAGAAAAATGGGTGACAGGAACTTTGTAGCATGTAGCTGGGCATGGCACCTTCTTTGGAAATTTCTTGGGTTAAACAGCATCAAGGATACTCTCTCTACTGATCACTGTTTCTTGTTTTAATATTTATCCAGTCACTGATTTAAAAACCTAGATTAATAGTGTCTTTTATCAGTTTTTTTAATAATCTACACATGTGGGCATATTAATTTATATAATAAATACAGCATGCTTCTCATAGTGGATTTTAAGCAAATATGTTATAGGAAATTCACCATGGAAAGAGAAATACAGTGTGCCTTGTGTGGATTGGGGGTTTTGCAAAGATCCCACATTCATTGCCTTTATAGCATTTATATAGTCTGAGATTATTTTGGTTTTATTCAGTCAGGAGGTATTTCTGTACATATTATGTTGATAAAATTTCTTTTTTCAAGGAGCTTTTGTTCAAGAGAGCCTGACCCTAAAACACCTCTCCAATTTAAATTGATGGTGTTTTTCTCCTTATTGAAGATTTTCTGGCAAGTGATTTTCACTTTTCTGATAGGTTTCTTTTGTTAGCACAGTTGCTTCCCTATATTGATCCTACATTACAGTTCAAGTCTGAGAATTTTTATGTTTGAAAGAAGCAAAAAGTCATCTCTTGATATTATCTCCAGGAGGGAAGTACATATACCAGTACACTGGCAATTATAAGGTATTTTCATTGCATTTCAAAACCATCTGATCACAACATTACTGTCTACAGAATAGTAATTCAGCTTAGCAAAGTATGGCCTGCTTTTCTTTTTATGTATTTTTCTTTCAAAATGTGGTTATTTCAGGCACTAATCAAAAGAGTAAAAAAGGAAATTGGCAGAATATATTTAAATACTGTTTGGTTAGTTGCCATGGATTGTTGATATTCCATAGATGTTGGACATGGCAACGGAAGCTGGTGGCTTCAGAACCTGCTGCTCTATTTCCCAATTTAGCAATCTCCATATGGCTCAGATGGCGCCGACCAGCCGGCTGCGACAAGCAGGACCACTGAGTGGCCTATGGCATTTTAAACATCCTGCTGGGTCTGTATCATAACCAAGAACAATTTCTATTGTTAGCACATTCTGTGAGAATTCCTCCCGAGATAAAAGCAGCCCAAAGAGAAGGCTTCCTTGGGGTTTCCCTGAGTCACAGTGAAAAACTGGTGGAAAAAATCTTTGGCAGCAGATACTTTTACTGTGCTCTGCTGGAAAAGTCTGGGTGAAAATATCACGGCAGAGAACATACTGAGGCTGGTCTGTGGGACTTATTAATGTTTAATTTATTTTATCAGCATTACACAAGCAATGCATGGTCTGTTCATTGGCCTTTAAGAGAAATTGGAACATTACAGTTGAAGCAGAAACCTGCTCTGACATCCACCATAGTGTCAGTCTCCCGCTTCCTGCTCTCTCAAACACTCGTAAGATTTAAGATCGAAAAACTTTGGTTTGTATCTTTTCAGACACTTTAAAAATACTTTTCACATGTATTAGGGGGTGCCCATAGAAAATACATATGCAGTAGTTTTCCTTGTTTATATGTAAAACATAAATAGAGAGAGAAAAAACTTTGCTGTTGATGAAAAATAGCCTGGGAAATCTTCAGGGTTTTAAAAAAATAGTAATTTCACATATTGCCTTTCTTTTAAAAAGTAGCTACAATTTTGAGAGATTGCTTTCTTTTTAGAGAAGTCCTCCAGAATAGCATGGTGAATAATACTTTGTGGGTAATAGAAGAGTGTTCCTAGGTGAAACGTGGCTTTGTATCTCTCAGTCATTCTTCATTTCCAAAGAGAAGGGCCAGAGGGAAGTAGTGCCTGAGCTCTCTTCTGGGAGGGTCTGGCGTCCTCACTGTCACCGCTCTCTGTCGCAACTGTCATGATGTTCGGCTTAACCTTCCGAGGTGTGACCTCTATGAGATCTACCGGACTTAGTTCTGCAGTTCCAGGGTTCTCTTACTTAGCCTGCAATTGGAAGGGAGTGTCTTGGTCAGGCAATGCTGTGTATCCATACAGTGAAGGAGGAGGGGCCATATTGAGCTGTAGAATCTGGAGACAAATTACCTGGGTTTGAATCTTTCTTGTCTGCTCTTGGTTGTGTATGACCCCATATGTGATATTAAAAAGCCTAGTTGTCTTTCTTTATATTAACTTTAGCAAAAGTTAATTCTGATTATTTCACTTATAAACTTAAATCACTTAGGAAATTATTTGCATTTTTCACCTAAACATTCTCTTACACCAGCTGTAAGAGAGATTTCCCAGAGATCTCTCTGTAATAACAGCTGTTTGTTTTGTTTTGTTTTTGGTCTAATTTATTTTAAAGAGAAAAATGTGCCAGGTATTTCACTGGGCGGTTAAGATAGAGAAGAGTTGGATGCAGTGAAGTAAGAGAATATGCTGATTGAGAGAGGAATACCCGGGAAAGTTTGTCTGAGGAAATGATATAGAAGCTGTTTTAGAGATGGACTACTAGTAGCTGGGGCAAAACTTGTAAGGTTTTTTTGTTTGTTTGTTTGTTTGTTTGTTTGTTTTTTAATTGATTTTTTTTTTTTAGAAACAGCGGAAGTGAGTGAGAGAGAGAAAAAACGAAACATTGATGTGAGAGAGAAACATTGATCAGTTACCTCCCATACTTGTCCAGATGGAAAATCAAACAGCAACCTAGGTATGTGCCTGACTAGGAATCCATCCTGCAGCTTTTTGGTGTACAGAATGAAGCTCCAGTCAACTGAGTCACTCGGCCAGGGCAAAACATTAAGTTTTGAGATAGGAAGAGCTTTGCATAGTTGCAGGAGCAGGAAAAACAGTACCTGCAGCAACATTGGGATGTTGGGAAAGGATTATGTAAAATGGAACTAGAGATGTTATAAAAGACTCTAAGAAAGCAGGAGCAATCTGGTATTACTCACTATTGTATCTCCAGACTCCATTCTGCCAACTGAGTGAATGAATCGACGAACAAATGTATAAATGAGGTAACCTACAAGAAATGGAGCTGACAACAGATTAGGAAGAATCTCGAGAGAGTTTGGTGTCATAGAAAGCAAAAGGAGAACTTTTTTTTAAAAATAGGTAGGGATGTTCATTTCTGCTGAGAAGTGAAATAAGGTGCAGATGAAAGTACCCAATGGTTTCAGTAGCATTGTGGTCACTAGTCACCGCAGCAGGAGCAGATTCATTGGGATGTGGAGTTGGTAGTCAGATATGAGTAGGTTGTTCTGGACAGTAGTGGAGAACATGGATACAGGATGTAATTCTTATTTAGAAGCTGCAAAGTCTTTTAAGAAAGATATGAGATACTAGAGTCTTTGAATGTTAAAGGGTATGGTCCAATGAAAAAAAAGAATACAGATGTAAGAGGGGGTGGCATATTAGGGGATTTAGCATGCTGAGAATTACTGGAAAATAAGACATTTTATATATAATTTTAAACCCTTGATTATCTCATTTTCAGCCTTCCCTTTTTATATTGAAGAGACCTCATCTTTTTAGTTCTGTGGGTACATTCCTAAATGAATACCTCCTATTGTTCTCTGAATCCTTTCTAAGTAATCCTAAACACCATTATTATGAAAAAGCATCTCCTCAGGTGATGGAGATTTGTCTGCAGGTGGCTTATTAGGACCTGTCTCTTTAAACACTTCTAAGGGAATAAGAGAAGCAGGATTAGGCGGGAGGAGGTGGGGAGAGTTGAACTGTGCTGTAGTTGCAACAGTGGGCTCAGCCAGTTCCAGTGAAGGCTCGGAAGTTGATATGTCTAATCTGAAGCAAAAGCCTTTGTACTCTGTACCAACCTGACCTTAGGTACAGGGTGCCCCCAGGAGGGTGTGGTACTTTGGATGAGGCAGCTCCCTTGAGCTCAGGACGATTCCTGGAAGAGACTCTGCAGTAACCTGCCAGCAGGCAATACTCCTGGCATCTGGGAGTATTAGGACTCTCTTCCAAAGGGGGAATGTAGGCAGCATCCAGAATTAAATTTATAATATTTATAATGAGGGGAAGGAGGAAAAAATGCAATGAATAAGAAATGAATTTAAGGCAGAGGAAACAGGTGTGATAGGTCATCAAATGAGTCTTCATTTTCTGTCTTCTAAGTATGTTAAGGTCTTCTCTAAAATGTGTCTTGACTGAAATCATTCACTTGTCTTTGAAAAATCAGAGAGAACATACATTTAGTGCAGTTTTTATCCTATAGATTTCTGGATTTATTATTGTTGTTATTGATATTTACCTCTAATGGAATATGTATTCTTTGTTTCTAATATATGTACAACTGACCAGAATCACAGATTACAGACTGCCTCTCATTATGGGACTCATTTTTGTGGTATAACTGAGCCTGTTACTTGCTCTTTGACTTAATTTAGAATTATAGAGCATGAGCTCCATAGTGACTTCAATAATTTTCTTTTAATCTCAAAGCTTGTGTATTTCTAGAAAATAATGCATCTTATCATTACATTTATTTATGGTTTTGATCTAATTATTAATTCTATGTTGATGTCATAAAATATTAGAATTATTTAGATGTAATTGCCTCTAGAATTGATATATCTCAATGGAATAATTGTTACAATATATAGTATTAAGTGCATTATTTAACAAAAAAACTTTATTATAAACGTGCTTTTATTAATATGGTAAATGCTGTTTTGATTTGCATATATGAATTTTGCCATCCCACAAATAAGTACAATACATTTATTTGTATTTTGGAATATTATAGCTAAATACCATTTAGTATTAATGTCAGTTAATTTGGTTCTCTTTGTACTGTTTAACTTCTTTTAACTTTAATTTGTAGCAATATTTATTGAACATAAAGTTCATTAATTGATATTTTGTAATTCAATATCTTTTTTCAATTGAAATCTGTTTTTTTTTTTCTGAAGGCTTCATAATTCATCGCAGTTATTGTACCCTACAGTCAGTGCTTTATCATGATTGAATTTATTTGCATTTAAAAATTAATGTAACCTATATTTCCTGGTGGAAATCACCCTCAGTGAACAGTTTCAGAGTGAGTGTGTATTATTTATGTATTCATTTATTCTTTTTAACCCAATTTGTGCCAAGGAAGATTTGAGGAAATAATAAAAACACTTCAATTCATAGGAGTGTACTAAAGAAGAAACAGATAATTAAAACCACGGGAAATATAAAGAAGTCATTACCAAAAACCAAAGAAAATAATATAATTAATATGTAGACCACAAGGGTCAAAGCAGTTTCTAAAGCTGAGCTTCCAGCTTGGCTCTGAGTTTTCCAGCAGCAAAACAGAAAGAGAGAAATGCTCAGTTACATAGCATTCATTGTTAGAGACAGTAAAAGCACTGTTTTCCCTTTACAGATGAGGAAACTGCAACAGGCATTTATGTAACCTGCCCAGTGTCACATAACCAGTTTGAATTAGGATTACAGCACAGTTAGCTGACTTCTGTGTCCAAATTCTTTATCCTTCTCTATGAAATAGTTTTCAATATCTGCCCCATAAAAATCACTACAGAAAACACAGTACCAGAATCCAGAGTTCGTTGTAGCCGAATTACTGTTCTGAAAAAGTATCTTAGTGTATTTAATGATAATTAATAGTGTGTCTTTGTTTATAGTTGTAGTTTAGTAAAGATATTTCAATTGTACAAGCTATAAAATTAAACAAGGGCAAACAAATTTTGATGCTTTAGAAGAGCCATATCACATTTTATATCCAAACTATGAGGGTGTATATTTGAAAAGGCTGATATTTAACCATTTTGATTTACAAAATGGCAATTTGGGGGGGTGAAGGCATGTGCTGGGGGGTAGGGGAGGCTGGAGGGTGGTCAATGGGGGAAAAGGAGATATATGTATACCATCTGTAATATTCTAAACAATAAAAAATGGCAATTCCATATGGTTTGACCTAATATTAAAAGTGATACCTTAAAAATATGATAATATAGAAAGACATTTGTCAGCAGGGTCTTGTGGAGATTTCTATAATAAGTCCTCTCATTCTGCCTCATCAGTCGATAAGTCTTGAAATTATTTGGTTTTACAGCCTGCAGAAGGCAACTTGTCATGACAAAGAACTCTTTCCTATGAGACTGTGTCCTCATTTCTAATACAGACTTCCTGATATAAGCAAGTAAATGTATTACACATTCATTGTAGACTAAAAAGTGATATATAAATGTGAAAGGCCTCCATTATATATTTAAATGTACTAACTCAGATTGACTACAAACTCACCACACTGGCCTCCTTTTGCAAGCTTAATGAATCAAGCTAACGACATGGCCCTATTATATCTCCTTGTTTCTTCCTGTTCACCCATATATATCCAGACTTAAACCTAATAAATTAAATACAAAATGTAACTCCACCATTTTTTTTCCTTTTTATTCCCCCTTTTAATGTGTGCTCTCTTGCTGTAATTCAGGAATCTTTTTTATGCCAGCTTATATTCTTTCTGGAACATGGCTGATTATAAATAAATACATTTATTAAGTAGATGTTTTACATCAAATTATTCAGTTCCACAGACCACTATGAATATGCAATTGTGACCTAATTCAAGAACACATTATTTTTCTTTAGCAGCAACATCAATATTGCATTATTTTCAGTAACTACTGGTTGGAAAATTCTGTTGTGAGGGCTGTTATCTTGCCAAATCTGCACCCACAAGTAATTAATGTAGACAAAATGGACACACAGCAAGCAGCTATAGAACATGTCAGTGTTTAGAAGTCATTAGCGCACTTTGAAAAATAAGCCCTGACGAGGACTCACTGTGTAGCTCAAATGGTCGAGTTGGCACAGTAGATGTTGAGCATAACATTCATTTATTTTTTTTTAATGAGACAATGGATGAATTATTAGGTAATGATAAGTTTTGCTCCATGTTTAAAAAATTTCAAGTGTTTAAAAAGAAGAAATAACATTTTTAGACAAGCATTTCCCCATGTGATAAAATAACAGATTAAGCTAGATCTGAAGAGGAATCTGACTTAATGCATTCCTGGCAGGAAAAGGGGCTGAAGGACAGTCAGGTCCACTGTCCCAGACCTAATCTTGCCATTCTGAAAGGGAAAGTCATCCACGGTATGAGTTGTGAAGAAATGATATGTAACTCCCAGAGATTTTGTGGGCCTGGATAATGAAGGTCTCATCCTATAGTCACCCTCTCATTGTTAATGTGAGGCTTGAAAACTTCCCCCTTTATACACCAAGTCCCAGCCAGAACTGCCTTTTCCAAGGAGAACGTAGACCAGGCCACCTCTGCCCCTTGTTGTTATTCCTGATTCCACTTATACAACTACTTTCAGATTTGTATGTCTTCCAAAAGCATTTATCTTATCCTATCTAATAAAGAGGGAATATGCTAATTGACCATCACTCTGTCACAAAGATGGCTGCACCCACAGCTGAGGCCAAGTTCCCATAAGGAGCCTTAATGATCAATCAGCAGGGACCTGAGGCTATGCCCTCCCCCACCCCTGTGGGGCTTGACAGGGGACCTCAGACTGCACCCCCCACCCCAGCACTGGGCCAGGGTACCTGAGGCTGTGCCCCCCCTGCCTGGCTGGGTTTGAGAGGGGACCTCAGGCCCTGCCCCCCACCCTGCCTGGTGGGGCTTGACAGGGGATCTCAGGCCATGTCCCCCACCTGGCGGGGCTTGATGGAGGACCTCAAGGCACCCCCCCCCACCCTGGTCTGGGCTGGGGGACCTCAGGCCACACCCCCATCCTGGCACCGGGCCAGGGGACCTGAGGCTACGCCCCCTGCCTGGCAGGGCTTGACAAGGATGGGGCTGGCCGGATCTGTATCTAGCCCAATGGCGGGGGCGGGGGGGAGGGGTGAGGCCGGGTGTTGGTCTCACACAATTTTGAGGTGCATGTGGGTGGGCGGGGACTTGACTCTGGGTCCCATGGTGTGCCCCATACTCTGACAGGAGGAAGTTTTTCATATACATTTTACTAATTTTCTTTCATCTCTGACACTTCTATTATAGAGAAAGGGCAAATAGCAATATTAAATTATTTCCTCTAATTAATCCCCTTTTAATGTGCATAAATTTTGTGCACCAGTTCACTAGTTTAATTATAATTATGTACCATTTCTTTCCCTTTTTGAATTTTGCAGAATATTCTGTGCCTTACATGTTTTTCCTTAGGTGAAAAATAGAGGAACTACCATGAGTTATTCCAGTCCTCCTTCACATATTCATCTCAGAGTGTACTTACTGAGTACCCCTGTGTGTCCAGCCCAAGGTTGGGCACATCTCTGGAACTATAGCTGCTACTACCTGTACCAACTCTGCTCTCCACCAGAGATTGGTAGTCATAGAATAATATAGGGTGTAAGTGCAATAGTTGCTTAAATCACATCCTTAAAATTTGGAACAAATCTGATTTTAGTAAAATCGCAGCAAAGTAAGAGATGAAATAATATGTAGTAATTATATTCTAAGAGTTTTCAAGCATTTCCAGACTGTATTATGTTTTCAGTAACATCATAGGAGCAGGACTATCTCAACTATTTCAGATGAGCTATTGAAGAGAGTCAATAATGTGTTATCTGATTAGCCAATATCAGAATAATTTTATCATATTGGGGCACTACTCAGATAGTATTATCCTCTAGACCAGCCATGGGCAAACTATGGCCCGTGGGCCGGATCCGGCCCATTCGGCTGTTCTATCCGGCCCGCGGAGCCAAAAGAGCGGAGGGTTCTCTTGCTCTCTCCTCGGCTCCTTTACTTTGAATTTATATTAGTTCACACAAACACTCTATCCATACTTTTGTTCCGGCCCTCCAGTCCAGTTTAAGAACCCATTGTGGCCCTCAAGTCAAAAAGTTTGCCCACCCCTGCTCTAGATTGTGCCACTGTATATAGTAGATGTATTATAGAGCCCTAGGATCATGGAGATAGAGTTGGAAGAAACTTTAGTAATCATACAAAAAGTAAGCAAATAAAAAAACTCTTGGTCATATGAAAGGATGCCAATATCAGCAGTGAGTTAATGATTGAGGTGGATTGACCATCTAATTTACCTATGGCTAAAGCATTGCCTTTCCTGATCAGCTAATTTGTGTTTCCTGTAACTCTGTATAAGTCTTCACCTTGTAGATAATGGTTCCCAGGTGAAAGTCTATATAGGTTAGGAAGATGCAGTAAGTCACCCCCCTGCTCCAGTTCTCTTGATCAAAGCTCCTAATTTCAGGAAGGCTAGTCAAGCTTTGATCTGGCAGCCACAGGCCATTTTTACTTCTGCCTTGGATCTTTGCTTTTGTTCAGAGTTCTCTGCTGGACTTTGTGATTTTAACAAGATCTTGGTACCGGTAGTTCAAATTATCATTGGTACATAGCTTTTGCTACACTTCTAAATCTTCATTCCAGTGAGACTAATTCTGAATTTTTTTTTTGAGGGGGAGGGTAGAGAGCAGAGTGAACAGCAGTGAAGAATTGCTACCTTTACTACAAATGGAAGCTGGGGTAGTTAAAGGACATTTCAGGAGAGGGTGAACAGCAATGGAAACAGTACATTATTGTGATTAAGAATAGGAAGTTGGGCTCAGAGTGAAAGTAATCTGTGCCACATACTAGCTCTGTGTCTTAGGTAAGCTGGTTAGCCTTTCTGAGCCTCCATTTCATCATCTTTAAACAGGAATAGTGCCTACTTCACAGAGTTTGTAAAGTTCATAAAGCCTAATAGAAAGCATTAAATCAATGCTGGTACTGAAAACAGCAAACCTGTTTTAGGAAGAAAATGAGGATAGACGAGTTACCAATTACAATATTTAGTTCATATGCATTATAACAAGCAGACAAACATGATGGGAAATTCTATAGTTCTTGCCTTAAACTTCTGAGGAGGTTTTCTTCGACATTTCACGAAACATCTCTAGTTGTGTTTCCTTAAAGCAGGGATCAACAACCCATTTTTTGTAAAGGGCCAAAGGGTCGGATAGTAACTGTTTTATTTAGGCCCTGTGGGCTGAGAGTCAAAATCAAGACTATAATGTAGATGCCTATATAACAAACACATTTCCACAAATTTTTATTGATGAAATTCAAAGTATAATAATAATTGAATACACATTTTTGTAATACAAGTCTACTGATAAGACAAATTGAATTATTTTTGGGGGGAGAATAACATTTTCCTTAATCATGGTTCAAAGTTACTCTTCCCTGTCATCAAATTGATTACTAACATTTGTCTGTAAAATCCACTCTTAGCTTATGAGCTGTACAAAAACAGGTGGCATTCTAAATTTGGCTCATGGACTTTAGGTTGCTGGCCCAGGTCTTAAAGGATTAAGGAAGAAAGAGAGCCTTGTGAGATTCTGATCAAATTAACATGTTTGTAAGTAACAGTTTGAGTAGCCGCCAGCTAATTTTGACTCACAAAGTGAAAACTATAGCTGTAATGGTATCTGAACATACTTAGATGTAGAGTGCAATTGGAAACGAAATCTTGGGACTATGCCATGGTTTCTGAGCATCCTTTCTTTTTTTACATTTGTCTGGACTTTCTGCTAAGAGATTAGACAGAGTTGTCTTATCTTCTTATGTGCATGTTCTCAGATGTTGGGGCCAATGTAGCAGAAGGGAGAAGAAGCACATCAAAGGCGGTTATGAGGGTTGCTTCTTTCACTCCCTCTGTTAGAAGAACACAGTAGCCTGGAAGTGAAAACGCATAGTGGAAATTACCTTTCCTCTTTATTTATGCCCAATGTGGAAACATTATGAAGAAGTGAATGGAAATCCATAGATATTCCACAGAACCCTTTCTTAAATGATGAAAAGAAAATCCAAGTTACTTAGTTAATATTATTTTAGATAAAATTCAGATAGGAAAAGTATACAGAAGCCTTAATAGTGATAGGTGCCTAGTTCCACCTGCCACACCATAGTGAACATTCTGCATGCCTGGGGCTGGTAGAGTAAGTATCTCTGACCTTCTGCAGCTGTGGGTAATTCTAGAATTTAGGTATAATGGAGTGGTATGGTCAGGAAATGGAATTTAAGTATGACTCTAATAGGGACAAAAATAATCTTTTCACACTGTCAGCATTATGGATTGCCAAGAGCAATGGGAGAAGAGAGCCTCTTGGAGTGGTAGAGTTGATCTGCCCTAAAATCTTCTTCATTTGAATGCAATTGAATGATGATTGCTAGGCACATTATTTTGTAGGAATCAAGACATCAACCATCTGTGGAAACTCTGCCATATTCTGGGGATGAAGTAGATAGAGGAAAGAGCCTAGAGTGGCAGGGAGCCCATGGAAAAAGAGAACATGGAAAAATTATGGTACCTCAGAGGAAGTACAAAAAGTCCCTAAATCAGTTAGAAGTTTGGGTTCATTGAAGGCATCTGAGTTTCCAGCTGAGCCTTAGGGATCCATGGCAAAATCCCATTCACTGCAGAGATCCAATGCAGGGGGCAGGGGGTTCAAAGAGGATGTGTAAGATGCCAGGTCCAGAGGTGACATACCAGTTCATTCCGAGAAGGTTGTGGCACCAGGTTCTTTGCTCAAAAGTTTGAGTGGCAGGAAAGCATTGGAGGCAGGCTGGGGCAGCTGTGTGGAGACTGATGACAGGTCTTCCCTCTGACCCCCACATGCTGGCGACAGTGGCCATACTCATGAGCAATACAGGAAATGGAAACTGCATAGTTAGGGTTTCCAAAATATCCTGAATACTTCTGATGTTCTTCAGAGGTCAGCTAAAACTATGAGGCCTTATAGAAAGAAGTTAAGGTTAACTGATTTACCTGGATGATAATATAGCTTGAACAGAAAATTGTATTTTCACAATTTTGTTAAACAACTTTTTTTTATTATTTAAATGTTCTCTCCTCCCTGAAATGCAGACTTAATCTTAATCCAGCAGACACTAGTTAATGTATATTAGAGCAGTGCACTCCATTGATGAGAAACCAATCAATGTTCACTATAATTGCTTTTCTCATTACAGCATTTATTGAGAGTCTATTAAATGCCAGATGCTGTGTTAGAATTATATAGGTGAATTTGATAAGCATTCTGGACAAAAGAGCTTTAACAATTATGTTAATTATGCCTTTATGGTCACTACTAAAGAAGAAAGACATGAAATTGTTGCAAAAAAGAGGTCGTAACTAACTTAAAATTTCTGACAGTGTTTACTTTTAACAATGGCTTATTGCCAACCCAAATCATCTCTAAGGTTATATATGCACTGAAATAATATACAGTGAGATTTTATCAGATGCAGTCTTCTTTTAACAAAAGTATCTGTCCCTAAAAGAAAAAATCTAAATTGTCTAAAATTGCAAGCACAATAAATATCCTTCTGGATTATGCAACAAACTCTGGCAACCTTTATCCACTTGAGTTAAGCACAGCAATCCCTGCTGGGAATTCCCTATTACAAAGTGCATTGGCTTTCATGGTTTGAAACTGCTCCTATTCAAATCAGCTTCAGGAGGGTGAAATAGGACAGAGAAAACTTCTTAAACATCCTCTTAAAAATGATGGGGAGGAAAGGATAAACTTGAGTGAATGTGAGTTTCAAGATTTAAGAATAGGGTATTTTTTAACCTTTTTGTATTGTTTTGCCCTAAAATATAATAATTGTCAATGGATATAATTACCATGGAGATACATCTTTTAAGAACATATAACTAAATAAAGTCATTCAATTATAATACTAGAAAATATTGAACACAATACAGGGGTCCTCAAACTACAAGCCCATGGGCCACATGCGGCCCGCCGAGGACATTTATCCGGCCCGCCGGGTGGTGCTGCCTGTCCTGCTTAGCAGCCGACTCCTCCCGGGCCCGCAGTGCGCATAGGGATTTGTTCATAGTTTTTTTTTTTTTTTTTTTTTTTAAACTATAGTCTGGCCCTCCAATGGTCTGAGGGACAGTGAACTGTCCCCCTGTTTAAAAAGTTTGAGGACCCCTGTATAGATGTTCTTTTTTAATATTAACCTTTTTTTTTTTTTTAAATATATTTTATTGATTTTCTTACAGAGAGGAAGGGAGAGGGACAGAGAGCCAGAAACATCGATGAGAGAGAAACATCGATTAGCTGCCTCCTGCACACCCCCCACCGGGGATGTGCCCGCAACCAAGGTACATGCCCTTGACCGGAATCGAACCTGGGACCCCTCAGTCCGCAGGCCGACGCTCTATCCACTGAGCCAAACCAGTTTCGGCAATATTAACCTTTTTAAATTAAAATGATACCAATTGTGTATTGGGATGAAGTGAGAAAAATATATACATTATGACATATTTGTTTCTTTTTTAAAGAAGCTTACATTTCTTAAAATATTTTTTTCTTGGCAAACTAACAGAAACTGACCATTTAGGGACCGTAGTTCTCAAGCAAAAATATGTTATCCCTGTAAATACGCCTCACACGCACATGCAGGGTGGGCAAAACTGGGTTTCCAGTTGTGACTATAAGAACAGTTTGTTCTTGTGTTATTATTTATTTATTTATTTATTATTTGTTTATATTGTGTAAACCTACCTTTGTCCACCCCTGTGTTTTACTTAAATAGTGCATGTAAAGCAATTAGCGAAATGCCTGCCCTAGAGTAAGCCCTCAGTACTTGTGAATGATAATTCTCTGCTTGCCTATTT
Organism: Plecotus auritus; assembly: GCF_963455305.1. Lineage (NCBI taxonomy): Eukaryota > Metazoa > Chordata > Mammalia > Chiroptera > Vespertilionidae > Plecotus > Plecotus auritus. Next base: position 102,512,726 of record NC_137774.1, on the reverse strand, counting down.
TCCTTTTCCTGTGACTTTTCTTCTTTCCACCTTTTGTCCTCCTGCACTTCCTTTCACTGTGTCTCACTGCCCTTTCTGTTTTCTAGTTCCCTCTGTTTCTTAATTCCTTTCTCCTTTCACTCCTGTTTATCTTTTCCTGCCATTTTCTGAACTAATAAAAAAAGAGGTTAAATGTGAGAGAAAAACATAAGACTGGTGTTAGAATAACACCACGGTAGCAAAATAAGGTATTGTTGCAAGGTCGAGTAGCATTTTTGGATGAGGGAAGGTGTAGGGGATTGTGGGAGGTAGGTATGGGAAAGAGATGTGAGGGTGGAGTTTGGTAGGAGGCGAAAGGAGCAACCTCCATGGAAGAGGACTTTGAATAATGAGGAAGAGTCTCCCTGGAAGCAGTTTCTGTTTTCCGATTGAAACCAGAGAGCTTCATGCAATCCTTACTACCCAAACAGTGGAAGGCATTAGCAAACATTCTGTAGAAGGCTTTAGTAGAGCACACTGGAATCTTGGAATGTTACCTACATCATTCCATGCAGGACATAGCTTAGTGTAACAGAAGCTAGAAACAGAAATAGACATACAGTTGAAGAAAAATAATCCTATAAAATAAAGAGCTAATATGCAAATGTTTGTCACACCCTCACATGCCATAAAGGCTCAGATACTCAACACTGGGGAGAAAGGAATGGGGACCAGCCAGGCACAAATGAGCTCACACAAGAGGAATGGGGACCAGTCAGGCACAAATGAGCTCATGAGGGAGGAATGGGGACCAGCCAGGATGCGGCCTGGGAGAGGGACAAGCCGCCCACCCTGTGGTCCCAGGTGCCAGCAGCTGCGCCTGCACCTGCGGCTTGGGAGAGGGACAAGCCACCCGCCCCATGCTCCTGGGCACCTGCAGCTGCGGCCCGGGCGAAGCTGCCTGCCCACGATCCCCTGCAGCTGCAGCCAGCCTGGGCAAAACTGGCCCGGGTCCTGGGTGCCTGTGGCTGGTCAGAGGGAGGGAAGTCCAGGTCCTGGGTGCCTGCGACCGGCTAGAGGAGAGAATTGTGGGTTCTGGGTGTGGGGCGAGGCAGAGGTGGTTAAGGGCGATCAGGCAGGCAGGCAGAGGGGGTTAGGGGTGATCAGGTAGGCAGGCAGGCGAGTGGTTAGGAGTCAGCAGTCCCAGATTGCGAGAGGCAGTCGGACATCCCCTGTGGGGTCTCAGATTGTAGAGGATGCAGGCCGGGCTGAGGGACACACCCTGCCCCCATGCACGAATTTCATGCACCTGTCCTCTAGTTGAAATATAAAAGAAATGCACTGACAGCCTCCTCCTTCTACCACATTTAACATTCTCCTTGCTCAGCTCAATTTTCTCTGCAATCCAATTACAACAGCTAGAATAGTGAGGAGGTTATTTTCTTTTCCTGTTTAAAGGAAGGAAAACAGTCAGGGAAGAACCTTACTTGAATATAAACATCTTTCCATCCTAAGTGGTGGTAGTTTGATGGTAAACTGTAGCTTGCCATATATATTTCCAGTTTTACCATGGAGACAGTTGTTCAGAGGGAGTGGTTCAGACCTTTAAGAGAATACTTCTTGGAGATTTCTTGGCTTCTTCCTTGTGCAAGGCCTTAGGGAGTTTGCGTCATTGCGACCACCTGATGGGTTGTAGTGAGTGAGATAAAGCTCCAGAATAGTGAGTAGAAGTCTAGAAGAACATGCCTGGTGTTGAGCTTTCTATAACCAATACCAGTTACTCCCAAATACAATAAATGGATCAGTGGACACTTATACTTTCTAGCACAGGGATGGGGAACCTTTTTTCTGCCAAGAGACATTTGGATAGTTATAACATCATTCAAGAGCCATACAAAATTATCAGATTAAAAATTAGCCTGCTATATTTGGTCAAACATTTAATTAACTCACCCTTAATGCCTTGGTAGGGCCAGACCAAACGATTTCACAGGCCTTATACAGCCCATGGGCTGGACGTTCCCCACCCCTGCTAGCAGGTCATTCCCATATGCTTCAGTTTTGGCGTTTTCCTTTATAAATTAATTTGACTTTTTTAATTTCTGCCTTCTTGTTTTTATCATTCTTTATTTAGGCAGTTTGTGACATCCTGCCACTGTTGAAATAATGCTTCAGAACTCTAAATTGTCACTCATTTAGTAGAGGAGAACCCAAAGGAAAACATAAAAAAGGAGCAGTATCTCTTAAGCATAATGATAAATTACAAATATGTAATGTATGCATACATATTTAAATATGTAAATATGCTGAAAAACATAATTAATTTATTTAAGTGACTCTGCTGAGCCATTGTACAGTTAGTTGACAAGACAATGATAAAAGAGCTGTTAACTAGCTTCTAATGAGTTGAAGACATCTACAGTCATTTGTTAATAGTGAATTAATTGGACAGTTAATTATAAAAAAAAATCCATTAAATGTTTCCCTTTTGTGTATGCTTGGGTACTCTTCTCTTGTATTTTGAAAAATAAGCATGGATTGAATTAAATATCAACAGAGAAGTTGAGAATAAAATTTATATGGTGATTATATAACATGGCCTCCAAGTCATAAAATAATGTTGATTGGGATTCTGAGACGGTATTTTACCAAATCCCTTCATTCTGGGCAAGATTACACACAATTCTCACTATGATCATCCAGACATGCCACTTTAGGTAAAGATAAATATTGTTGTTTGGAAATACTTCTATTTTTATTACTTATATATTATTTATTTAGAAAAATCTATCTACAGTTCCTTAGAAGCACATTTCTGGTTCCTTCATAGATATAATAAAAAGATTACAAGTTTATTTGTCAAATCTCATGATGTCAGATTTGATAGGAATGCTAATAGTTCTAGTTCTCTCCAGTATTGAGAGTTTTTATATGTATATCATGTAAGTCATTGTGCTTCAGAATAGATTGGTTAAAAACCTTATAATATGCAATATTGTGTGCAAGAAATTTACAAGACATTTTATATATTCAATTTTATCTTTCAAGAGTGTTGTTTTATTTTATACGGACATGTATGCTTTTAGAAGAACTAAGAACTCTTTTTTATAAGAATTAACTTTAATTTGTAAATAATTTTTAGGAAAAAAAATCCAGATACTAGAGAAATGACAAAAAAAGCAAAAACCCACACCAGAGCCCATTTTCCAGGAAAATAAGATGTTATTATCAACATTTTGCAAATGTCATTCCATAAAACTTTCTGTATAAAGGTAAAGGTATAGAATGAACGGGCTGAGGTAATGTCTCCCTATACTTTCAGTATTTCCAGGTCATTCTGACTCAGAGCAGTGTCTCTCGAGTCACAGGCAGATTGTTGCTGTCCCCGCTGTTTCACTTCTCCTTCATCTCTGGCTATTGACCTCAAGGGCCTAAACAGAAGACAGTAGAGGAGTTTACCCAAGGGTTTACCACTCCTGCCAATTTGGAGTAATCTCTGGGCAGAAACCTTTACATATTTTCCCATTATCTATCTGAATTCAACTCTAAGGCATCAAATTTAGTAATTTAAAAAATAACCTAATCATCCACACCCCTACTAAATTTGCTTTTATTTTCAACATAATTTTATTTGCCAAATATTTATTGAATGACTGTTATGTGGTAGACATTGTTATACAGTTTATATATCAGTAAATGAAGGAGGCAAAGATCCTTTCTCTATTGGAGCTTAAATTTTAAAAGAAGAAATGGACATTAAACCATAGACATAATAAATTAGGAAGTTGGAAAGTGGCAAATTCTGTGGAAAAAGAAAAAGTAGACTAGTGTAAGGCAGATCTGGAATGCCAGGGTGGAGGTAGAATGGGTTGCAATTTTGAGTAGGATGGTTTTGTGAAGGTTTCATTTGAGCAAAGATTTCAAAGGGTGAAGGATTTGGCTGTGTGACTATCTATGGAAAAAGTATTTTAGCTGATATAATCAGCCAGGACAAAGTTTTCAAGGTAGGACCATGCCTGGTATTCTCAAGGAAGCATTTGTGGCTGGAACAGAAGGAAGCAAGGGAAGGCACTAGGGGATAAAGTCAAAAGACAATGAGAGCCTTGGCGATTGAGGGTTGTAATCCTTGTAACAAATTTTGCTTTTCTCCAGAGTGAAAGAGTGGACCAGTGTGGACTGTTTAGCAGAGGAGCACATGATCTGAATTATATTTTCAAAGCATCATTCGTGTGTGTGTGTGTGTGTGTGTGTGTGTGTGTGTGTGTGTGTGTGTTGAGAAGAGTCTGTAGGATGGCATGGACAGAAAGAGAGAAAATTAGGAGGCTATCCAATAGTCCAGGTGACAGATGATCGTATGAAGGGTTAGTCTGGAAAGGTATCAATGGACATAGTAAGAAGTCACTGAATGATGGATATGTTTTGAAGATAAAACTAACAAGGTTTCCTGACAGATTGGATGTGAGCTATAACAGCAGGAGGTTATAACAAAGATGAATTTGGTTTTTGTGGCCTGCTTATTTGGAGTTGCCTCTGCTGAGATGAGGAGGGCTCTGGTGGGACAGGAGTAGGGGGATATCAGGAGTTCAGTTTCTGACAGATGGAGCTTGAGTTGCTTTTTAGAAATCCAGTTAGAAATGTTAAATAAGAAGTTGGGTAAACTATTTAAGAGTTTGCAAGAGATCCAAACTGGAGAAATAAATTTGGGTGCTATTGGTGAACAGGTATTATTTAAACCCGGGAAATCACTAGGTAAGTGGGATAGAAAAGAGGATCAAGGGCTGAGTTCAGAGGCATTCGGCAGCGGGAGAATGAGCGCCTGCCCCACACATATGTCTGTTGTTCCAGTATTTCTGATTGTCTTTTTAAAAATCTTATATTTTACTCAGTTTAACTTACCCATTAAACTCAAATAGTTCTTCATATTGAGTATATACATATTAGACATATAAATGTCCTATTCAAAGCACCCAATAGAGATGGTTAAGATAGGCTCAAGTCCAACTGTTGTTGACCATACTGCATTTAAAATATTGTGTTGTATCTTTTTTGTATATAACATTTTATAGATGGTGTTATGTATCTGACCCTCTGTACTTAAAAATTTGTTTCTCAGATTTTTCTTCTCTCCCTACACTCATACAAGTAGCTTCATTATTTTTTCAGTGTATTTCTAAATATTATCTCAAAATAGATCTTTTTAAAGTAAAATAAGTGCATGCTTGTTGCCTTTATCTATTTAGATGAGTTTCAACTTATGTTAGAAAGAAGAAAAATATAAATCTTTAAATAAGTCATATGAGTGTGTATAGTATGAAAAATTCTTGCATGAAAATTTTGATTTTAAAATGAAACAAAAATTTTATCAGAACTTTGTAGGGCGTAATAATTTTTAAAGATATGTATTATGGAGAACAACAGATCTGCATCTAAATAATATAATAAATTGGATTATAATGAATTTTGAATTCAAAATGATTATCTGTATTCACTTTACCTTGTATTCATTTTACTTGTGTGTTTTGTGTGTGTATATAGTATATCATTATATATACATACATTAATAAGGTACATATATAAAATCTCTATGAGGATATCAGTCTGTTGCTTTGTTCCTCTTCTCAAAATTTAAAATGGCATTGCAGATGTCTGCAGTAAGTTTTCGCTTATTGAGTATCATCATGAAGAAAAAACAATGTTTTATAAGATGGTTTTTTAAAGCTTTCTGTTTTGAAAGAACTTCAGTCACAGAGAATTTGCACAACTTGTACTCAGAATTCTTGTGTATCCAGATTCCCCAGCTGTTAACATTTTACAACACTTACTTTATTATTCTCTTCTTCTCACTCTGTAATATTTTTATGAAATCATTGAGATTAACTTGCATACATGGTGCTCCTTTATTTCTAAATACTTCGTGTATATTTCCTATAAAACAGGGTCATTTACTTACATAACTGTAATACAGTTATCCGGATCAAGAATTAACACATATGCAGTGCTATTATGTAGTTCTACAGACCTTCGTGAAATTTCACCATTGTCCCATGTGTAGTCATTAACCATAGGCCACTTACTTTTATTAAGTAATCTACCTTATTTATAAAATACCACCTCAATCACTGCTGGTGTTTAGTTATAGAGTTGTGATAGTTGGCATAAGCAAATGACCATGTGTGTGTGACCTTCCTGTGAAGGAGAGAGTTATAAATGCTTAAATCTCCTTAGTAACCTATTGGCATAAATGTCAATGATGCATTGTTCTCATAATACTGGTTGTGCTCACCTGTTTTATAGTGCCATATTATTGCACGTGTTATATACTATTATACACTGTTCTTTAAAAAGTTACTTAATTTTTTCAGTTAAATATCTGACACAATCCCATTCAAAGGGTTCTACAAATAACATGTCCCCAATGTCCTCTCTTTTTTAAAACATGCCTGGAATAAGTATACATAACCAATGTTCAGATTAAACAAAACATGCATGAATGAATGGAGAGAAACATATTCATATTGAAAGGATGGCAATTTTGATGAGTGGGAAGAGGCATTGTATATGTTCCCATTTTAGTGGATCTCCCTCTGTCTTTATTGGTCACTAGCTATTGTCTGCTTCCTATCAACCAAGATATTCCCATCTTTTAAGCTTTATTTAGATTATTGGCTTTCAAGATGTGTTCCTTAGCAACATAGTGTGCTTTAAGGGGGAATCATTATTTAATTCAAATTTAACTTTAAAAAATAATCATTTAATAACCCTAAAATAATACACAGGTATTAAATAACGAAGCTCACCAATGTATTTAATCTATTTTACTAAATTGATTCTTGCAGTGATATTTTTCCTACCATCTCTGGGCATATATTTGGCGATTCTAGAAAATGTGTTATTGACTAGACAGTTTATAACATTAATTTTCTTAACAAACATTTTAAAATTTTTAACAAAATGTCTAATTACTATAGTATACATGTTACATAACAAGTAAAACTCAGTGGATGCTTTAGCAAGTATTATATAAATATTACCCACCCCATCATAAAAAATGCCATTTCCCATAATATTAATGTTTTTGGTTCAATTGAAAGGTCTCATCCACCTACATTGGGTGCTGTTAAGCAAAATGAGCTGAATTTGGCCAAGCAAGATCACATTTAAGTTACCTAATGGCTCTTTAATTATAGTTACTTGGAAGTGACTGCAGTTAAAGAACTGGCAATGGAACTGAAATAAAATGTGGAGTCAGCCTGAAATAAATTATTTTTGAACTTTCAAATGATTTTTTTAACCATAAAGTTACCAATATATCCTGGATTTTTAAAAAATATATTTTTATTATTGATTTCAGAGAGGAAGGGAGAGGGAGAGATGAGAGAATCATTGATTAGATGCCTCCTGAACACCCCACACTGGGGATTGAGCCTGCAACCTGGGAATTTGCCCTGACCAGGAATCGAACCTTGACCTCCTGGTTCATAGGTCAACACTCAACCACTGAGCCGTGCCATTTGGGCTATATCTTGGATTTTTAATGAAAATGATATTTTTAATATATCACAATTAAAATATACTTTGAAGCCTACCTTCTGCTAAACAAAGCAGATATAGACTGACTGAGTTGTCTATTCATTGACTTCATCCACGTAGAATACTTAATACTTAAGAAATGCAAGTAAGTTATTAATATTTCATTTCCAATTTGAATAAAAGTTCTACTACCCCTCTTTTAAGCTACCAGATTAGCTTCATTAATAAATATTCTGAGATTTTAAGAGGAGTTCTTGAGAAACATGGCAATATCAGCTATATTTTTGTGTGAAATATAGCTCTGTAATCAAAATGAAATCCATAAGTAATTCAACTTTGGAAACAGCAGTCACCTATCACACTCAATTGTAAAATTTTGTGTTGTTAAATATACATCAATTCTGTTTATTGGGTATACATATTACAATTTTGAACTTATACACATTAATATATACTATTAAAATGCCACTTCTAGTGGAGACTTAGTGGATTGAATAAAGGTTTTCACTGCTGAAAGTTTGATAACTGGTGGTTTGAATTCCTCAGAAAAAAAGAACATACAGATCTCTAGGGTGTTTTTGAAAACCGAACAGATCTTCAGTATTGCATTAATGTGTTGCAACTGCAGATAAAAAAGAAAGTTGTCCTTGCTTTCCAGACTTGTCTAAATACTCCAAAAAAATCTACTTCCTCTGAGATCTCAATCTTCTAAATGACCTCACTGCTCTCTTTTTTCCCAGTGGTTCCAGAGAATTGGGAGCAGGTTGAGGTTGTACAGCCTGCTCAGGGCCTCTGCTGGGAGACATTGTGTTGTGAGTTTGTTCCTTAGGGGAAGATTGTGAAAAAAATGGGTGAAGGGAAATAGAAAGAAAGGAAATTGGTCTGAAGGGTAATGGCTAACTCAGGAGCAGATGATTACAAGGGCAGAAGAGGCAATTTGTTTTTTGTTTTTTATTTATGTACCTGGGCTTCTGAGCAAACAGGAAAGAGCAGCTCAAGGTGGCTTTTAGCATTTTGTGAAATTTCTGGCAGGCAGCTTTTTGAGGCTATTTCTACACCATGAAGAGAAATGATGCAAGTTCTCACGAATATTTACTACTGAAAAAAAAAGATTTAAAAATTATGATGATAAAACAAAGCATCTATATTTGTTTTAACATAGTATTTTTTTCTGGCAGTTTCAAAATATTCTAAATCAGGATAATATATTTAAAATAATAACAAAAAATAAACAAAAAAACATGAAACAATGACCATATGTCACTTTAATATAGGTTTTATTCTGAAATTTAAAGGAGTAATACTAAATAGTATTGTGAATAACCACCTAGGAGTGCTATGTATTAAATTTTTCCCCCAGCAAAGATTTAGCTATGTTTGTTGGAAAAAAGTGTGTAGAAGAGCATAATGAGGTATGAGGTTCTTGTATTATTCATTGATTAATGAGTGTTTAAATGATCACTTCAGTATAATGCAATTGGGTGGTTAATATTTAATAATAATTAATATATCAGTCTGAAGTAGAAAAAATATCTCGAGTATTTTATTTTTGCTATTTCTTATAAGGGTTATTGTGAAAAATATACAACTATTAAACTTTATTAAAAATGTTTTGGTTTTATGATGAGTGGTTAATATGTATAGTAGGAAATATGACTGTGAGTCATTTTTATAGTTGATTATTCTTTTTATTTTAGGTTCTTTGTTTTTCCAAAGTATTTCTTTGATTGAAATTTATGCATGTCACTCCTACAGCCAGAAGATACCCTGGCATCTACTGAGGCTCACACCTGTGTAGAGCTGGCCATCTTGTTTCCTTTGATACCAATTTCAATTTTGGTGAACCTAAGGGTTTCATATTGTGATGGTTCATTAGAGAAGACAGTAATGAAAGTGCTGTTTTCTAGAATGAGCCAAGCACATTCCCACACTGTATTTTTTGTTCTTTGAGAACATATCTTTAGGCCAGGACAGACATTCTCAGCAGGACCATGGCATAGGCCCTTAAGGAGCTTCTCTACCTGCTTGTACACAGCAGCCAAGTTGATCTTTCTTGAATACAAATGTGAAAATGTCTCTTTCTTAAGGTGCTTTACAGGCTTGGGCTTGACTTAGCTAGAAAATTCAGGCATCTTAGAGGATAACAACCAGCTTTCTGTCTCAGTCCTGTAAGACCCTGTGTGACCTGGCCCAGCCTCTCTACCAGGTGTACTGTGCATCATGGGCTCATGGACAGCCAATGTTCTGATCACATGGGCCTATTTTCTGCTCCTTGAAAATGCCATTCCCCTTCCCGCCTTGGACTTCTGTATCTCTCACTCTCTTCCTCTCTCCTTTGGTCTTCCCTAACCAACTCTCTTTAATCCTTTAGAACTCAGATTAAAGAAGTTAGCCTTCTACTAATCCCAGCATATTTTGCTTTGTAAATATCATATATTTTTTGTAGCATTTATCATATTACATTTCTAAATAAGTTATTAATTTCATGATTGGTATTTAATCGTCAGCCAGCCCAGATAGAATGTATAGAACAGTGTCATGAACATAGAGGATATGCATTAAATATTATTTAAACAAATGCAATCAGATACATATTTATAAATATATAGTTATTAATTTACATATATTTTTAAGGGATTATCTTGAGGTCTTATAATTGATTTCTTTAGTATTTGAGGCAGGGCAAAAGTAGCACTGTCTAGACTCTAGACATACAGCAAAAAAAACCTCTGTTTTTGACAGTCTGAATGATTTTCCCTACTCTGCATCATTTCTAGTCACAAACACAGTGTTTTGTTCAGCAGTGTAAACAAAAATGCACTTTAGACTGTGCATTCCACTTTTAAGAACTAGTGGAAAATAATTAAATAGTATCTTCCATCACAGCAGGTATGGAGATTTAAAATAACTCTTTCATCTTAAAGAATTGTCTGTTTCTTAGGATTCAGGTGCTAAGATACCCTCATATCCACACCATTTATTATAACAAACATGAGTCTTTGGTAATAATCAAGATCTAGAGATAGAAGTGTTCCTGCTGAGAAAATTGAGGTCCCGTGACTTTCAGGACCCAGATGGGCTGTTTTGGAAATAGATGTGTTCAGCTGAAAGGCATTTCCCCCAGGATTTCTTGGCCTCTTCATGTTCTCCTAATTTTTCTCTTAATTCAATAGGCAGCCTATTTTCCCCTTTGTTATTTTTTTAATACTCTTCAGTCTTCATTGAAGCCAAAGATTGAAAATAGCAATATGTCTTTTTGGGCCCACCTTTTTAAAATCAAATCATTGGTATTTCTTCCCTCTAAGGTATCACAAAGAACCTCTGAAAAGGATACCTCTTTATTAGTTAAAACTATTTTTGTGTGTTTGTTATATGTCTTAGCAGGGACTGTAGTTCAATGTTGAAGCAACCTTTGGATCTTGTTATAGCCATGACCTTATTGTAATCCTTGAGCCAGCTTGTTGCAAGGTTTTAAGTGATGATAGTTATGCTAGAGTAGCTTTTTTATAAGGAAAATTTTCTTCAAAATAAACATACTCTTTCCTGCTTTACTCCTAACTAATCTGGCCTTCTCGTTACATCTTGATTGATGGTTTTTTAATACTTTTAATAAACCTTTTTTTAGAATAATATTAGATTTATAGAAAATTTGCAAAGGTAGTACAGAGTTTCCATACACTTAGTTTCCCCTGATGTTAACATCTTTCATTACCATGATACATTTATCAAAATTAGGAAATAAACATGGGTTGTTCATATTTTAGAATGTGCACTATGTGGTAATTTATCTATATCAATCTATATTCTTTCAAGTGATATATATTGTCGATAAATAAGGAAAACTGATGTGAATGAAATATGGTGTTGGTGAGAATAGAATGCAATAGTGATTGCTAGTACTTTATTTCTATATCATTTGATAGTACTTTATTTCTATATTATTTCCTAGAATGGAATAGTGATTGCTAGTATTTTATGTCTATATTTTTAATAGATCGTTTATATATAACACACATTACATTGGCTTTAGTATGTCTCAGTAGCATTTGTACTGCCTTTCATTTCTGAATATTTAAGTAAAAAGAGCCATGTGTAATTGAAAGGACATCAAGTTAAGAGTGATAATTTTTTTCTAATCTTGGGGCTATTAATTTTGTGATCTTTGAGATTTTACTCACTCTCTGTGGGTCTTAGTCTCCTCATCTGTGAAATGAAAAGTTGAGACTGAGGATCTCCAGGGAGTGTGCTGACTTTACACATGGATGATGTAATTATTTATTTCATGATCATGTGCAGTCTCCTTTCAGTGTCTGTCGGGCTGTGGAATGATCCAGGCCAAATCATGAGTTTCTGTAACAATCCTTGGACCTCCCTGATCATTGTGGGAGCAGAGGTCAAGACCAGAGGTGACACACTCAAATGCTTGAATTTATCTGGCAGGTACAGAACTGAATGAAAAAGGAGGTAGGGACCCTGATGGTCTGGAGAACGCATACCCTTTCTGATGGGGCAGCTGCTACACAGCTCCCAAGGACCATACCCCAGAGGAATGCCAGATCTTCTGACTTTTCAAAGGAAACTCCATAAACAGCATTTTATTTCTACTCTTACAATTTTTAAATATTAGCAATTAGTTCAATTTAAAGTAACCAACTCTGTGGGCTAAATTAAATATTCAGTATAATTGGAACTTACCTGTTAGAAGCTGGTTTGTGATTTATGTTCTATTTTAGTGACTGTCAAACATGTTTGCCCATTACAACAGTAAGAAATGCCTTTTCCATCACAACCTACTATGTGTGTGTGTGTGTGTGTGTGTGTGTGTGTGTGTGTGTGTGTGTATGAAAAGAGGGATTACAATCTAAATTTCTTTGTACTACCTTAGTATCTCATGCATGGGAAGATTTTAAATATGTATTTGTTGAGCCTTTAAAATATAACTTTGTAGTCTTGGTATTGAAAAAAATGGCATATATTGGTAATGAATTGGGAGCCAAGGCAGGTCATGGTTAAAGTAGCTAAGAGGGGCATTGCCTAAGAGAAATTGATGTTGATATGGAACTAATGTCAATGCAGGCATGTGGAGAAAGATATTAGCCACACAAGATAGGTTCCTTGGCTCACAGCAGGGAAGATACTAGTGGATTTTCTGACTTGGTCAAACAGGTTCTCTTGTTGTGCTAGTATCATCTCTTAGGTATTTAATAAATATTCACATTTGATTGGATGAATGAGTATGACCAAGAGCTCAGTGCAGGTATCCAGAACATCTCATGGATTTACCCACTTATGTGGGACCAGAGAACTTTCTTGCCAGGGGAGCCACAAACAAAAGTGAGTCTTAGGCATCCTCTCAGATTCCACTTTACAGTCCCCTGTGACATTTGGAGACTAAAAGCGGCTTTCATACTAACACAGGCTATGCAACAGGTAGCACGTGAACTTCTGAAATTTATACCAAATTAAAATTCAATTTGTGTTTTTCAGAAGCCTCCAGTGGCTCCTTTCACTGACATGGCTGGAAATGTTTTCAGTGAGGACTGATGAGAAACTACTTGTCTCAGTCTCATTATATTGCCTCAGGTGACTGCACTGGGAACTGGAGGCTTTACTCTTTCTTATTGATAGTCACCAGACATAGCATTAATGAGACCTATAAAATACAGAAGAATTATTAATAGAACCAAAACTATTAGGCATATGTATTCTTTTAGGCAATGGTGTTTACATTTGTAATGTGGCTAAAGTCAAATGGAAAATGTAAGCATGTGGTGAAACAATATTTTTTTCCCATTCAGAATCAATGTCTTTTATATAACTTAATATAAACTTGAAAATAAATACATTTTATGATTACATGTGGATTATTCCCATCATGTTCTACAAAATAGATGCAGGGCTGTTGGATTTTTAAAAAATATATTTATTGATTTCAGAGAGGAATGGAGATGGAGAGAGATACAGAAACATCAATGATGAGAGAGTATCAGCGATAGGCCACACACACACACACACACACACACACACACACACACACACACACACACACCAGGAATGAAACTGTGACAAACACACATACACCCAGCTGCTCAACCGCTGAACCACACTGGTCAGGCATAGATGTAGGGTTTTTTGTTTATTATTTCTTTTCTTTTTTTTTTTTTAGTTAGAAATAGTTTCAGCAAATTCTTGTCATTAAAAGTAATATTTTTATACACAAAAAAATCATGTTTCTTGATCTTGGGTCATTCTTGGGGAAATAAACCATGAGAAAATTTCTTCTGCAACTTTCCAAGCTTAGACAAATTGTATTTTATAGTAATATAAATTTTGCAGAAGACTCTTCAGGAAATTATCATTGTGACTATAGTTTTTATTTCCATAGCATGTCATGCTCTGGGAAGTTTTTAGCACTCATTTTCTATTACTTTTTAGAGCCATCTACTGCATGTTGATGATGAAAGATTAAAATTCCAACGAGGAGTTCTGATTTCTGAGCCTGTCTCCTCAACTACCGAGCTTCATGATGTTGACTATTTCCAACCCTCTGGGATGGCGCAATTCAGAGAATGGCTCAGATAACTGAACTCATCTACTTCTCTCATTTTATAGATAACCCAGAGATTTTAACTGGTTTGTCCAAGACAACTTTGTCTATGTGATATCCCTAAAAATACAATCCAATTTTAGTGCTATTTCCACCACACTCAGATACCACAAAGAATGAAGGAAATAACAGATTGATAAGTGGCATATCATTTTCTTCCCTTCAGTGAAAAATAAAACATCATGTGAGGGACATACACAGATTATTATTCTTGCAAGATATATAAGCTTTTTATTAAGCCATAGTCTGAGGACATTAAAAAGAGCAGTGATGACCAGCATATAGTGTCTATTTCCTAAAAATTGATTTTATCACACTCCTTTAATGTTTTGGTGGAATTGCTAAGTGGTAAATTAGATACTTCTTCCTCTATATCATAACGTGATTTTCGTAAGGCACATTGCAGTGTCTCAGGATGTCTTTGTTATATAGGAGGGACCATCACCAACATCAGAAAAACCAATGCTTTGAATTATAGCTCACAGTTTATAAAACACAATCATTCTGAATAATAATGCATGCAGGTGTACTTTACATCCCCATGACTATTCTGTACCTGCTAATTTGTATCTTTTTTTAAAAAAATTCTTATTGTTGAAAGTAAAGTACAGCATAGGAGACATAGTTAATAATATTATATTAACTATGCATGGTGTTAGGTAGTATGAGATTTATCGGTATGATCACTTTGTAAATTATATAAATGCCCAGTCACTGGGTTATGCACCTGAAATTACATTGTACCTCAACTCTAATTGAAAAGTAAATTATATATATATATATATATATATATATATATATATATATATATATGTAATTATTATTATTAAAAAATGCATGCAGGCAGCTTCTTGGTTTTGTTGTAAAGGTGCTTTTTCTTTTTGTTGTTGTTATTAATCACTTGGGTGTTTGTGTTTTTTTTTAAGATGAATATTATACTCCATTGTCTTTACAAGGTATTTGTAAGATCAAAAGATCATCATCATGTTTTTGCTTCACATTCCCTTAGAAAGATTTTAAGGCCACACACACAGCAGCAGGTGAATGTGGTTTCATGAAATGGAAACCTCTTATTATGTTTCAAGGCAATCAATAACCACTTAATAACACAGATATAACAATTGTCCTTCATTCCTGCAGTGCTTCTGATTAGTGTGTTATTTTTCTTAATTCTCTAAACCGCATTCAATGAGCATGGTTGAATAATACCCTCAGTGACATTATAAGTTGGTATAATAATTATGAATAAAACAATCACACTCAAATCACATCAATTAAAAGCAGTCTTTCAATTGTGATAGAATTGTTTAGCAAGTCACACAGTAGAAATTCAATCAATATTCTACTTTTCTACTTATTGAGTCTAATAAGCAATACTCTCTCTAGTAACATTCCAATAAGTTGCCTCTATTGCTTTGTCTCATTTAAACATTTTTTCCTTAAATTGGTTAAATCTTTAAAAGGAATACTAACTGAATCTGCAGATGACACATACTTGAGAGGATAGAAAACATATTGAAGTTTAGAATCTCATTTTCAAATTAAGTTTGTTTAATGCTGTTTTTGGAAGGGACCAGGTGTGTAGGCAGGACTAGCAGATATGATTTTGTAGGTTCTCATTGTAAACTCCCATTTTGGGAGGCTTTATGAAATAATCTCTGTGCATTCTTTCCAAAGACTGTTTATACGTGTTTATTTGTTTATTTGTAGCAAATTTAGAAGTCTTAAGATCTTGATAATATGACACTGTGGACAGAAATTATGTCCAAATTTAACAGAGAGGGATTTCAAATATTTAATTAATATTTTAAAAATTTAGTTATACAAATATAGAATGGGGAACATTTTTTAACCAAATTGAGTACTAGAGAACTGTATTGGCTCATTAATAGTCACTGAAGCCATGATCCAGTGGAAGAGCAATATAGGACTTCAGGCACAAGGAGAAGTGATCATAGAATTCAGGTTACCACTTGGCTCCAATCTGGGAGGTAATTCTGTTTCCTGAATTGGGGCAAGACTGGGTGGATACAGATAGAAGAACTAGCATTTATGAGAAAGTACTGTTTGGTCCTGTGTTAGTTGTTTTACATGTACTATCTCATGTAAGCCCCACCGCAGACTAGATTTCAGCCTCCCCACCTCACTGCATCCAGAAAAGCTTTACTGTTACCTATTTAATATGATGGTAACTTGAAGAATTGTGGGTTAGGTTGGGATTAGAAGGAAGGAATCTCATAAACACCTGAAATATTTTCCTCAGGAATTTAGTTAAGATTGTGAAACTAACACAAGGAAGGGAGCCGGATGCAGGAGAACCAGGTGCAGCATGTTTTTCCTGACTCTGGAGATCTGCTAACGGAAACTCACAACAGTGACACTGTAGGATGAAGCCAGATTCTTGCTAAGTCACTGCCTTTAAAAAATATATTTCTTATTGATTTCAGAGATGAAGGGAGAGGGAGGGAGAGATAGACACATCAATGATGAGAGAGAATCATTGATCTGCTGCCTCCTGCACACCCCGAACTGGGGATCAAGCCCCCAACTGGGGATCGATGCTCAACCACTGAGCCATGTTGCTAGGCATCACTGCCTTTTTATTATGTTGGTTTATATCACCAGTTTTGGAGTCTTTATGCTAATAAACTCTGTTCATTCTTTCAAGGGAATCTTTGCAAATGTATAGCATTTATTGATAGGTTGATTGATAGTAAATTCAACATTTACAAGGTGATATTCTTATTCATGGGAAAGTAATTAGTCTCCTTGCTCCAAAGAATTTCTCTGCTTCAGATTTCCCATATTCTGATGAGCCTTTTGATGTCAAAGGTGTCATATAAGATTTATTTGAAAAGAGTTGTTCACTGTTAAAAATAAGTCCATTTGGGGAAACACAGTATTGGGCCTCTATTATTTCCAGCTGCCATAAGAAAATAACACAGACTGGGTGGCCTAAACAACAGGAATTTAGTTTCCATAGTTCTCCAGGCTGAGAAGTCCAAGATCAAGGTGTTGGCAGATTTGGATCTTGGTGAGGACTATTTTCCTGGCTTTCAATGGCCACAGTTTTGCTGTGCTGTTCTTGTCCTCGTGTGACAAAGATAAAGAACTCTGTTCTCTTTTCCTCTTCTTAGAAGGACACTGATCACATCATGGAGGGTGCACCATCATGATTTTATCTAAAATTACTTGCTTCTCAAAGGCTCCGTTTCCAAATACTATCACATTGGGGGTTAAGACTTCAACAAATGAATTATGTGGGGACAAACCTTCAGCCCACAAACACTCATAATAGGACCTTTCTTTCTTTTTTTAAAAAAAATATATTTTATTGATATTTTTACAGAGAGGAAGGGAGAGGGATAGAGAGCTAGAAACAACGATGAGATAGAAACATGGATCAGCTGCCTCCTGCACACCTCCCACTGGGGATGTGCCCGCAACCAAGGTACATGCCCTTGACCAGAATCGAACCCGGGACCCTTCAGTCCGCAGGCCGACGCTCTATCCACTGAGCCAAACCGGTTTCGGCCATAATAGGACCTTTCTAATAAAATGAGTAACTTTCTGGTTTCTCCAAATTATAGATGTAATTGCTGGATAATCTTTTAAAATTTGAATTTCTCAGTCATTTTTTCCCCTATGTGAGACACCATGTTAAAATTGTTAGCTCTTGTTTCCATGACCAGGAATTATATGTCAGCCAAGTGGTATTCTTTGAGTATAATCAGCAAACTTTTCATTAATATCATTGTAAGACTCAGAGCGTTCTTAAATGGAAAATTCACCATTGAAATAGCATAAAATAGAACTGTGTCCTAGATCCCTCTTCTTCTGTCTCCTCCCATAGCATACAGAAAAGCATGTATTGTGAAGACCAAACATAGTTCAGTAACATAACCCACCTAAAGTCCATATAGTTCTAGGTTCAGCTATATATATGTATACAGTATATCTATTTATACATATATGCATTCTTTATATTTATCCTGCTTACAGGATATTTTATTTGATTGTATCTGTGCTCTTTTGGCAAAGTGCTTCAGATTATCACTCCTAATACAGTTAAATGAACATGCACTGGAATGGTAGCTGCAGTCACCATACATTATGCTGCAATGAACATGGGAGTACAATATCTATTCAAGATAGTGATTTTATTTCCTTTGGATGTGTACTCAGAAGTGGAATTGCTGGATCAAATAGTAGTTCTGTTTTTAATTTTTGAGGACCCTCTATACTCTTTTCACTAAGGCTGTTCCAAGTTACATTTTCACAAACAGTGCACAAAGGTTCCCTTTTCTTTACATCCTTGCCACTTGTTATATTTTTACTTTTTTTAAAAAACTTTTTGATAGCCATTTTAACAGGTCTGAGGTGACATGTTATTATGGTTTTGACTTGCTTTTTCTTTATTATTAGTGATGTTGAGCATCTTTTCATATTCCTGTTGGCAAATCGTATGTTTTCTTTGGAGAAATGTTTATTCAGGTTCTTTTTGACCAAATTTCAGTTGAATTATTTGGTGTTTTTGCTATCAAGTTGTGTTAGTTCCATATGTTCTTGGATATTACCCCATTACTGGATATGTTATTTGCAAATATCTTCTCCCATTCTGTATTTTGCCTTTACATTTCATTGATTGTCTTCTTTGCTGTGCAGAAACTTTTGATATAGACCCACTTGTTTATTTTTGCTTTTGTAGCCTATGCTTTTAGTGTCAAAACAACAACATAAAATTGTTGCCAAGACTAATACTTTGGGCAAATCTCTGGCAGCTCTGGATATTCATTTTCTCATGCAAATTAAGGGTATGATTATATAAAACTATAATTCCTGTGGTTTCCTTTGCATTCTTAAATAGATATCATAATATGTAATTACATTTAATTAAATACTTAGTAGAAAAATATGATCCTTACCTGATAATTAGGTTATTGACAATGTGAAATTATTAGCATCATTTGAAATAATGTTTTTCAATGTTAAAATTCGTATGCATGGGTGCTTGCAAATAGTTATTTTAGAACTTATTCTATTTGGAACCTGTTAATATGAAATAAATGCATACATTTTACTCAAAAAAAAAAGATACTTCATATTCAGAAGTCAGTGGTGTAGGGAATAGTTAGATGTTTATAGTTTCTATTACAAAGTATAGGAGCTTTTCATTAGAAATTAGATCTCCTACTATACTCAGGGTGGGTAGTTTTTGTTTTTTTTCTTAAGATTATTTAAGCATTTCCATGTTTTTTGGATTTTTTATAAGTTAAAAAACAGAAGTTTTAAGAACTATTATTTAAAATAATCCATTCTCTATGTTAAGTTGATGATGGGAATTTTTTTACAGTTTACATATTTACCATATCTTTATGTTGTATACTTTAAATGTTACAATTTTGTCAGATTTACCTCAATAAAGCTAAAAATAAGAATAAATATTCCATTTTTTACAACATAGATTAAAGGCAGTGAAATGTTCTTTACCTAAAGGTGAAAGGTCATTAAGAAGTAAATTGGAATAATGATTGGAGGTAAATTCTTTTTCTATATTTACAATATGTAGTTGTAGAAAGATAACAATATTTGGAAGGATTATAGATAGGATAGCTACTTGACTTCTGTGTTTTTGATAGAAGTAATTTTAAAACCATATAGATATCTTTTTACTAGGCCCTAATGATAGTCCCACATGAACTTTGAATGTGATTTTGCATGTCTGTTATTTTTTTATGGTTTTTAAAATTTATTTCAGAGGGGAAAGGAAAGGGAGAGAGAGATAGAAACATCAATGATGAGAGAGAATCATTGATTGGCTTCCCTCTGTATGCCACCTACTGGGGATTGAGCCTGCAACCCAGGCATGTGCTCTGTCTAGGAATCAAACCCTGATCTCCTGATTCATGGGTCGATGCTGAACCCAGCCAGGCACATGTCTTTTATTTTAGGAAAGATTAGTCATATCCTTCTGGAAATAATTGGATAAAGGTATTTTGTTGTGTTTTTTCAAGAAAAAAGTATATGAAATCCTTTAACAAGTGATACTAAATGTCATTATCTTCTAATTGTTCTTACAACTGCCCCCCCTGCCGGCCTGCTCACCCCCAACTGCCCCCAACTGGCCCCACCCTTGCTGGCCTGCTCACCCCCACCTGCCTTCCCACCCTGCCAGGGCTCTGTGATCAATGATGCACCGAGGGAGGCCCTGGCCACCCAGCTGGGGCTCTGGGATCAATGCTGTGCAGAAGTAGGCCCTGCCCACCTGGCAGAGGCTCTGCGATGGGCCTCCCTGCCTTGGCGGCTTGCCTCGGCTCTCCCAGCCATGGCTTTCTCTGGAAGGAGGTCCGGAAGGTAGTCTGTGAGGTCTCCCCGTCTAATTAGCATATTACCTTTTTATTAGTACAGATGTAAAAAATTTCATTGGCTTGTGTTAGTAATCCACAATGGAAAGTTCCAGATGCACGCAGTGTCATAAAGGGTTGTAACAGTTTGAGGGGAGCTAGTGTACTGATGAGCCATTCATATGTGTGTATTTTGTACTAGTGCAGAAATCCTAGCTGAGCCTTTCAATTTCTTCATGTGTGATATATTAAACATTAACTGGGGGAAAAGGTCATTTAAAGAAATATTAAAGCTATGTATGACCTTGAAAAATAAAGTGGTAAATGGGTGTAATTGTACATGTCATTGAGATGAAATGACATTTTGAGGTTCTATACTCTTTATGTGGGTAAACTAGCCCATTTAGACTAGTTAATCTGATTAATCTGTCCCCAAATTGGAGAAACATGTCCAAACTATTAATTTCCTAAAATAACTTTTTCTGCTATGTGTAATTAGATTCCTTATTCATCAAAATGTGATCTGGAAAGATCGTAGGTGTTTGAAATAAGCAGAACTCTTGACTCTTTTCTCTACCATTTCCTATATGTGACTTCTCTGGCAGATCTCTAGTTGAACACATTAAATAAACATAAAATAATATTCACCATTGCAGGATGTGTGGGATGGAAGAAAGGAGAAGTATTTCCTGTGAGATAGCTTTATTAATTCTAAAGTGTATTACAATCCTTAGCAGTTATCTTCTTAAAACCAAGTACCTCTAAAATATTGTTCTATTTCATTTTTTAGAGTACTGGGCTTATTTTAAGTACAATTATCTGTACAATTGCATTACACATGGATTTCTTTCATGGTATTTTGACATTCCAATTTATTCTGAATAGTTTTGCCCCCTGAATTTTGACAGGGTTGATTTATCCTTTCACTCACAGATCATGGCATCTTCTGTGTTAAATGTATATGCATGGCATGCTTGACAGGTGTGTGACTTTCCTCCTGCCCTTTCCTGTGGATGCTGCTTAAACTGTAGCATGACTGACATGTGCTTTTGTATCCTGTTGAGGTTTACAGATTTTCTTTTGGTGTTTATTTTCACCAAACAATCTAGGGTTTCTTGGCCTCACAGCTACTTAGTACATTGCTTTTGCTGAGGTATGCTGTTGGCTGGTGGAAGTGTTTTTGATCACTGGCTTCAGAAAATGGTTATCTATATTATAAAAAGCCAGTGACCATAATGCCGTAATGGCCAAATGACAGGTCACCAGGAGGTGCATTGATGGGTCTCGCAGCGGTGCAGGTCTGGGTCCCATGTGATTTCGCGTATTGGGCCTCTAGTATCCTATCCTATCTAATAAAAGAGTAATATTCAAATTGACCGTACCTCCACCACACCCACAAGCCACGCCCACCAGCCAATCAGGAGGGAGTATGCAAATAAACCCAACCAAGATGGCTGCAGCCACAGAGAACAGGAGGGAGGCTTGGGTTTCCCCAGCAATGGAGGAAGCCAAGCTTTCCACCTGCCCTTGCTGGCCCAGGCCTCCACTCAATGCTAAAAAGTTTCAATTATAGAAGATAAATAAAGCCCAACAGAAATGGCGGCAGCCACGGAGCTGGAGAGAGCAGGAGACTAGGGTTGCCTGCAGCGATGGAGGAAGCCAAGCTTCTGCAGCCCTGGCCTGCTTTGGCCTTCGCTTAAGGCTACAAAGTTTCAATTATAGAAGATACATTAAATTCCAACAGAAAAGGCTGCCACTATGGAGCAAGCAGAAGGCTTGGCTCCGCTCCAGGCTACAAAGTTTCAATTGTAGAAGATAAATAAATCCCAGATCCCAGGGCCTCTGCTTGGGTCGCCGGGGGGCGTGGCCGGCCTGCAAACTACCATAGGCCCCTCGCCCAATCCACCCCACACCCCAAGGGAACCCCCACCCTGATCTGGGACACACTTCAGGGCAAACCAGCTGGTCCCCACCCATGCACCAGGCCTCTATCCTGTCTAAAAAAGAGTAATATGCAGATTGACCATCACTCCAACACACAAGATGGCTGCCCCCATGTGGTCAAAGATCCTGCCCCCATGTGGACACAAGATGGCCCACATGGGGGGCCACTGGGATCGGGACTAAACGGGCAGTTGGATATCCCTCATGGGGTCCCAGATTGGAGAGGGTGCAGGCTGGGCTGAGGGACACCCTCCCACCCCCGTGCATGAATTTCATGCACTGGGCCTCTAGTCTACATATAAAAAACAAAGTAAGAAATGGAAACACCTGTTTTCAAATGGGTTACATTTTAAACAGTTTATAGATGTATATTCTATACAATTAAAGTTTCAAAAGGGTATTCACTCTATAGTAAGACTTTCTTTTTCCCTGACTCTACCTTCTCTTCCTGGGAAGCTATAATTGTTAGCAGTTTTTTTGAGGAGCTTCCCATACATATTCTAGCAGCAACCCTCTATGAATTCAATCAAAAAAGCACTTTTACCCTAATTTGGCTAGTTTCAGTCTGATCTTTGGTATATTACTCTTAAATTAGTAAAAAATGTGATTTTCTTATATGCTACACAAGGTTCTATCAATTCTTTTTTTTTTTTCTGTTCTTAACACATATTCAGCTCCTGCATAATTTCTAAGTAAACAGCTTTTCAACAGTTTTGTATTTGGTCTTTCATGCTTATCAGATCAGTGTGAGTTATTCTTCCTTACTTCTCATATTTTACAAATTGATGTAGAGTTCTAAATCTATTGTCCTAAGCTGGATATCTCATATATCCCATTTAAGCCTTTAATGGTACTCCTGTGTCTACCAATTTGCAGTAGGATTTTAACTCAAAATACTCATTCTTTGTTTCTGGCTTTCTGGCCTGCTTTCTTTTTTTCTAAAGTACAATCTACTTACCCAGGGCCCTGTTATGGACTGCATGTTGTGTACCACCACCAAAATTCTTATTTTGAAGCCCTAACTCCCAATGTGATAGGGTTTTGAGAGGTGAGGTCTTTGAAATGTAATGAAGTCATGAGGGTAGGGTCCCCACAATGAGGTTAGTGCCTTTATCAGAAGGGACCAGAGAGCTTGTTTTTTTTTTCTCCCGGTCTCTGCCATGTGAGGATACAATAAGCAGGTAACCTAGCTGGCCATTTGAAAACCAGGAAGGTTTTCACCAGACACACAATCTACTGGGACCTTGATCATGGACTTCTCATGCTCCAGAACTGTGAGAAATAAATGTGTGCGTGTGTGTGTGTGTGTGTGTGTGTGTGTGTGTGTGTGTGTGTTGTTGTTGTCACCCAATCTATGGTATTTTGTTACAGCAGCCCAAACTGACTAAGATCCTGACAACCTGTTTAGCTCTCATAGGACCTCTTACCTGATGGACTAGACCTTGCCTTGGTTTTTCAGTTAACTTTTCTATCACTGTGCTTTTCCTATCACATTTGTCTGGAATAGATAGAGTTCACAGAGCCCAGTGGGAGGTTATCATTCAGACCATTCATTATCTTTTAGCAGATAGTCCTTGTGTAATAAATGATCTGTAACTTGGACCTAGCCTGATCTTGTCCAGGTGAATTCCCTGTTCACCCTTCTCTACTCAATTTCAACAGGTCTATTCTAGGTGAGTCTGCCTAATGTATTATAGTCTTAGGAGTTCCACATGGTTGCAAGGTATATTTCTAGTATGTATGACACAGCTTTACTTCAAATGAGTATACTGGGACCCTGCATTGTTTCTGTAGTAAATGCATGACCAATATCTGCAGGACAAGTGATTTTAAGGTTTATGTTGTGAGGTAATTGCTTCTTCCTATATCAGACACCTTTTAGGATGCCTAGAGAATCCAGAAATATGATGTAGATGGAGCCAGGCAGTGTGCAGCAATAGCAGAGACTAAAAATGCCAATATATGAACCTAAGAAGCTGACTCTCAAAAAAATATATGTCTCTGGGTCCACCCAAGGAGATTCTGGATCATTAGGACTGGGATAGAGCCCAAAAAATATATACTTTTAACAGCTCCTTATGTGATAACTAATAGGGAATTACTGTCCCAAAGAGCAAGTGATGAACTTTCTGTCATTGGTTATCATTGAGGATATGAGATATTTATGGGAAAAATCTTTTTTGAAAGAAAGCAATGTAAAATCACCCAGGAAAAACATGACTTTTTAATGTTCTGTATAAAAAGAATATAAAAGACCAACTCCTATCCCTCCATCTCCCTCCATTCTCTACCATTTAATCAGTGGTACCAATTCTAAATAGAAAGTACTGTTGAATATTTGTTGTTTATGCTGTATAGAATGGAATATAGGCTATAGCATCTTCATTTTTGTAGAGAATAGAGTAATATAAAAGTGAGAATTACACATTCTTCAGTAATAATAGATTCTACAACACCACAAACATTTTAAAAAGTGATTCTGATGCTTAGTTGGCACACAAGTTTTAGACGTTAACTATGTGGTATACAGGGTTAACTTGTGGAGCCATGTGAGTAGAAGTTTTGTGAGTTGAATTGAACCAATTTTAAGAAAAGTGTGAAATGTTTTTGGAGTGCTGTCATCACAGATTCCTGACAAATATAAGAACACTATCACCAAACCCTCTCAAAGCTTTGATATTAGGTCCCCTCTCTGATGCTTCAATTTGTGAATTTTTTATTTCTCACTTCGGGTTGTATGAGATTCATTCATTTCACACATATTTTAACAACCCCATTCTAAACATCTCTATCTTTAAACTATAGCAATATGCAATGTCATAGATAAATATTAGTAATAAATGATTAAATGAAAAAAAATGGATTCACAAAGATTGTAAACATGATAGTACTTTGTAAATTTAAAAAACAAATAAGTTTTAAAAATAAGCATATATATTTTTAAAAGTATAACATGAATACAATAAAATTATACAAAAGGGATGAGATAGAAAAGAAGCAAACAAGTGAATAGTAATATAAATGACTATGTTACATATTTTAAGAAGACAAAGACTACAAGACGATAGAGTATACTGGTGTGGAAGGTTTGGATGTTATTTTATATATGGTGGTCATTGAAGTCTCTTAAAAGATAACATTCAAGCAGAGAATGGAAGGACATGAAGGAGCTAGCCAAGTGGGTGACAAGAGGAGAAATTTGTTTAGAGTATAGGAAATAGCCTTTGCAAATGCAATGGTAAATGTAGTGGTAAATGCAGTGGTAAATGCAGTGGGGGTGTGGTTGGTGTGTTTCAGGAGCTTCAGTGAAGCTAGTATGGCTGAAGTGGAATGGGAACAAGGAAAAATGAGAACAAAAATGAAAGGTTCAGATCTGTTGGGCAATCAAAGCCATTGGCTATTTACCTCCATGAGATAGGAATTAACCACCATGAGTTAGGAATCCACTGGAGGGATTTGAGGGAAGGAATAACATATTTTTAAAAAATTACTATGGTCCCTTTGTGGAGAAATAGGAAATCAGAGATGAGTTAGAAGGCTCTGAAGTCATTCAAGAGAGGGATTATTGTATCTTGGGAAAGAATGACTATTCTGATTACCTATAAATTTGGAGCAAATGACCCCAAACTTTGTAGCTTAAACAACAACCACTTTATTGCATGTCACATTTTTGTTGGTCAAGGATTCGGACAGGACTCTTAGCGGACAGTTCTGTTTCATAAGGAAGGAACAAGGTTCATGCACAATAATGTCCATAGTAGCACTATTCACAGTAGCAAATTGGAGGTATTCAGCTGGTAGATTATTTGGAGGATCTAAGACAGCTTCACACACATGCTTCATGCCTTGGAAAGGAAATAAAGAAGTCTGGATTTAGCTGAATCCCTCTCTCTCCATATAGTCTCAGGGCCTCTGCATATGGTCTTTCCAGTATGCTATTCAGACTTCTTACATAACAGTTTACAATTCCAGGAACAAGTATCCCAAGACACCAAAAGTGGTAGCTGCCAGTGTCTTAAGCCCTGGGTCTAGAAAGTGGCATACAATCACTTCTGTCATTTTATATGTCAAAGCCGTCACAGAGCCCACCCAAATTCCAGAGTAGGAGACTTAAACTTTACCTCTTTATGGGAGGACTCTCAAAGAATTTGTGAACATATATGGCCTGCCATAGTACAAGAAGTAGAGGTTGTGAGAAGTAGTTCAATTCTACATAATTTTTAATGTTTAGTTTATAGGTTTGGCTAGTGGATTAGAAATGCATTTGAGCAGAAAAGAATCAGTTGATGGCCCTGTGATTTGGGGTCCTCAAACTTTTTAAACAGGGGGCCAGTTCACTGTCCCTCAGTCCATTGGAGGGCTGGACTATAGTTTAAAAAAAAAAAACTATGAACAAATTCCTATGCGCACTGCGGGCCCTGGGCGAGTTGGCTGCTAAGCAGGACAGGCAGTGGCACCCGGCGGGCCGCATGTGGCCCACGGGCTGTAGTTTGAGGACCCCTGATTGGAAGAATGGTGTTGCCTTTTACTGGGGAAGGGGGAATTGTGAGAAGAAAAATTAGAAGTTCCATTTTGTACATGTAAGTTTGAGTTGTCTGTTTGACACCCAACTTGACATACCAAGTAGGCAGTCAGATATATGAATCTGGAGTTCAGGAAAGAGGTCCGAGCAGAGACTGTATGCATGTAGGCTATATTTAAATTAATGGGACTGGCGAGTTTCATTTAGGGAGGAGTGTAGTTGGAGAATAAATCTAATTAATGAGCCTAGCAATTATAAAATGAGAAGAAACTTGCAAAGCAACCAAGAAAGAACAGGTCGTGAAGTAGAACCAAGGGAAAATGGTATCTAAGAAGCCTGGAGCATCTAGTAGAGGGAGTAGGGAATGATCAAATTGATTACACACTGCTGATTACATAGATGTGGACTGAAATTTGAGTATTATTTTGGAGCCTAGAATCCATTGGCGACTTTATAGGAGCTATTTTGTTTGAGGCATAGGAACAAAAACCTATGGGAGTGGCTGCAAAAACAAAACAAAAACATAAAACACTGATTTTGCCCCACATTAAAAAACACCAAAAAACATGAATAGAGTAAGTTGAGAAAGCTAGCATGGAAATATCCATAATGCATTTTCTAGTATGCCTCTTGTCTGCTAAAATGAAATGCCTCAATTTTCAGTCTTGGCCTCTATGTCTGAACAGAGGCAAATGGGGGGCCCTGGGCTTTTGTATCAACTTAAGGGAAATTGCTAAAGATAATGTCTGTGACTTTAAGTCTGTGATAATGAATGTTGATTAATATTGCTTCTGTCTCTCCGTTACACTGTTAAATATCCAGGTTCCATCACTTTCAATTTAAATGCTTGTTTGGAAGTGTATTGTTACTATTATGTCAAAATGGCAAGAGGAATAAATTCCAATTTCAACCTATGAGGAAAATAATCACATTTTAAAGCCTTTGGGCTTATACTTTCCAGCTGGCCATAGTTCACTACATTATCTGTTGTCTTATTAATGTTTCCTGACTTATCTCTGAAGATAATTGTGCTTGAGCTATTGATTTTATCATGTCAAGACTGCAACTTTCTCTTGGACTAATTTATTAAAATTTTAGAGGAGCACAGTGAGCCTGGAGGACATTGACCCCACAAATAGGATACTGGAGTTCCAGACCTAGAACTCACTGGAGTGGAGAATTCCCTGCTACTCACTGGATGATATTGATGACAATGATGCTACTGGTAGTAATAATTATCTTCACAGCATGCCTGTGAAAAAAGAGGTGCTTTGCTATATTAGTATATTAGACATATTATCTCATAGACTCCTTCCTATAGATTGAGATAGGTCTTATTATTTTTGCCATTTTACAGATGAGGAATCTAGGCTTAATGGGATGAGTAATGTATCTGGTGTCACACATGCTCTGTGCCGTCAAGTAGGGAAGGAAGACAAAAGCCAGAGTTTATAAGGCTTGAGAACTGTTTCCATTTGCTAGTTTTGATTCACTTCAGTGGAGTAAGGATAACAAGTGACCTAATTATACCTTATTGTAACAAACAACCAGAAATATATATATATATAATATATATATATATATATATATATATATATATATACACACACACACACACACAGTCTGGTCTGCACTACAAAACATATATAATTTTGAGATAATTTCTACAATGAAGATTGAAATATATTAGTTTAACCATCTGGTGACTCTATTTTGTAAGGTTGCTGTTTTCTAACATTTTTACCTGGGCCTTTCTAACTTTGGTGAAATGAAGTGCCAAGTTCAGTGACTTGCCTTTTGGTTTTTCATATCTAAAGCCAATGGTTTATATGTTCATTTTTTACAAAAATAAGCCACATAGTAATAATTAGTACATATACATTTTATAGAAATTTTAAGTAAGTGTTGACTTGTCTAGTTTTTGAAGTGATTATTCTTAACACAGGTATATTCCATTGTTTTTAAGCTAAAAACAGCAAAGCTAAGAGAAGATTTAAGAAGTAAAGATCTATCTGTAGAACATATTTATGTTCATGTTAAACTAACAGGCAAGTAATGGGAGGAATAATCCCCAAGACCTATTTTTAAAATGAAATTTTAGTTTATTTTTACGTGTTGTTAGGTAAGATAATTTTTTAATTTAATTTACTTTTATTCTGATATTATTTTACCCAAAGGAGTACAAATAAGAGGAATCTAAGGTTATTTACATCCTATCTACCAATTTATGAGTTCTGGGAAACTAATTCATACACAGAATGGTGTGGTGAAACCATATGACAAAGCATGCAGTTTATTTTTGTCTTTTTTCTCGAATAATCATAAGCACAGGCCTATCAAGATTGTTCAATTTAGCTTGAAAAATTAAGAAAGAACTGTTTAGATTTTAGAGACAGTAGTTTAGTAATCTAGCGCATAGATTAAACAACACAGAATTGATTCGGGCAATCCTGAAATGTCCTAAGTTCAGGATTTAGTCCATCCTGAAATCTCTCCAGTTCGGTTAAGATCCCAATATTCTCTGGAGAAGAACCCAACGCAGGCTTCTCTCCGTTGCTGTGTCCACTCAGTAGTGCTTCAGTTGTCACCGGGCGCTGCATTTGCTGACAGAATGCTTTTCTGGGCAAATGGTTATATTCACACAAAATTAAGAGAATTTCTAGAGAATGTGGATTTGAGAGAAGTTTTTTTTTTAATTTATTTTGCTATTCCTCTTTTCTAACTCTAGACCTTTAAGTCTCAATAAACTAGAAGTTCCAGCTCCTTCCCCCTACTGAGTATTCAAACTGTCTCCTTTCTGAGAACTTGGATAGGACTATTCCTCATGGAAACTAGTAGTTTTGAGTTAAATTAGACCTTTCAAAAACACAATTATTTTCTGTGTATAAAAAAAGATAGAAATTTCAAATGGCAATCCTTGAATTTCTCAAGTAGTAATTTTCTAAAAGGGACCAGTCTCAAATGTTAATGATGCTGTTGTGACAAAAGAAATTGTTAGTTTTATCAATTCTCAGATTTTTAATTATCCTCAGTTCTTTCATGAAGATATTACATGTATCTTTTCAAATTAAACACTTTGATATTTATATTACTTTAATTTGAATATAAATAAGGAATACCAATATTTTACAGTTCTTTATAAATGAAGAATTCAGCACTGTTAGTTAGAAGAATGTGAAACCACTTCAACTCAAGAACATTTATTGAGCACCTGTAGTAGGCTAGTTACTATTTTAGATGCTGTGAATAAAAGCTTTCTAACTTCTTACTCTCTTTTAAACCAGTAGCATTATGGAATTGTGAATATGTGAGACTATAAGCATGAATTGGTACACTGTAGGTAATACACTTGTTCACAAAGCACTTTTAAAAAGTAGCTGAGTTATCGATATCATTTGCTATTTTGTGTTTGTGCAAAACTAAGCTAGATTTGGTATGCAAAATGTCAGCAATAATAGAGAAAGGAATTTTTTTCCAGTAAATAATTCCATGCCAATAGAATATACAGACTGGAAATAGTAAATCCACTTTGAACCTTACTTCTTATCATTAAAAAAATCAATTTTAGAACGATTGTAGCTCTAATAGTGAAAGATAAAACACTAGAGTATTTATTTTAAAAATAGAATACTTTTATGACTTTGTAATAGGTAAGATAATTTTTATAAAGATGCAGATTGGTCCAACTGTAATGAAAAATATCAATAGATTGAACTAAATGAAAATAAACTGCTGTTTATAAAGAAAACATCATAAAGAGATTGAAAAAGCAAAACATGAACAAGAAGAATTTTAATATGTATATTTGAGAAAGGACTTGTTTTCAGAATATTCAACTAATTCCAACAAATCAATCATAATAATAATAAAGACAACCCTATACAAAAAATGCATGAATGACTTGAATGGCTATTTTACAAAAGAGTGTATATAAATGACAACAACAACAACAACAAAAAAACACATGAAAAGCTACTCAGTTTAATTAGTCAAAGATAAATGCAAATTAAACTGACTTTGTGTATTTTTAAGCACTCACCAGAATGGTTAAAATGACAAAAGTAAAGAATATGGAATATTGGTAAGGATGTGGAGCAATTAGAACTCTCTTATAGATTTGGGAGAAATAAGAACGATAGACATAAAACTATGTTTAGAGTATACTAAAGTTGAACATAATACATACATTAAAATTCAGAAATTACACTTATACATATATACCAAAGGAACATGCTCACATATTTATTATAAGACATGTAAAAGACTGTTTATAGAAGGATATTTAAAATAGCCCCAAAGTAGAAGTAACTCAATTTCACATTAATAGTAGAGTGGATATTCATATGATTGAATGCTACATTGCAAAGAGAATAAAGGTATTGGTAACAGTATGGATAAATCGTATGAATTTATATAACATTTTATTCACTATATTGACCAAAAGAAGCCAGATACAGCCCAGCCAGAGTGGCTCAGTTGGTTGAATGTGGTCTCGTACACTGAAAGTTTCACAACAATGTTTTTCTCTCTCTCTAAGCATGTCCTTGGATGAAAATTAATAAAGAAAAATTTAAAAAGAAGTCAAGTACAAAATATTATTTTATTTATAAAATTAATCTGGAATTGGCAGAATCATGGTTATTTTTCTGGGGAGGTAATAACTGAGAGAAGAGTAAGGGGAGCTTCTGGGGTGCTGTTCAGAGTCTATTTTTTGAATTAAATACTTTGGGTACTCTTCTGTGTGCATGGTACACTACAATGAAATGTGCTTATAAAGATTAGAAATATAAAGGGAGGAAGAAGTATTTGCAGCTAACACATTGCCCAGAATTGACTCCTTTAAAACAAAAAGCTCAACTTTTTTTTAAAAAAAGTGTTTTTTTTTTCAATTACAGTTTACGTTCAATGTTATTAAAAAGTATTTCTAGTAGTAACAAAATGCCCACTTCTATACACTGCCCTTTATCAATGATTATTCTAAGTTGAGCTATAATTTGTTAATCATACTGCTTGTATTTTGGTCTGGAAAAAATCATAGAACTATTATTAAATTTGAAGAATAGTGTTTGTATGAGCTGGGACATTGATCTTTTCCTCCATCAAACTTGAAAGGATGGACTTCCAGTCTGACAGCTCTTGGACTGGACCCTACACCATTGCCCCCTGGTGCTGAGGTTTTCGGGCTGGCAATGGAGCTATACTACTAGCTCTCTTGGGTGTCCTCTTGACCTCTGCAGATCTTGGAACTTTTTGTCTTCCATAATCACCTTAACCAATTCCTTATAATCCATCTAGTTCTCTCCGTACATAAATCCTAAATGCTCTTTCTCTGACAATTACAGGCACCGTTTTAAAAAGATTTGCGGGTTTTTTTTGTGTTTTTTTTTAATGCTCACTGATTTCTTTTTACAAAGCATGGGTGGATTCCAGGAAATTGTTCAAAATGAGTGAATAATTGCATATTCTTATGAGTTTACACTACTATGATTCACATATAACTAACATACAGCAATTTGTGCAGACAAAAGCAGTATGTGTTTCAAGGATATGCTTTGAAATTTTAACAAAGAAATCTAAACCGATAGATTTTTGTATTTTTATCTCAAATGTCCTTGTTTAAAGCCCTGAAGTTTCCATACTGAGGAGTTACTAGCA
The DNA here is from genome assembly GCF_963455305.1 of Plecotus auritus. Classification (NCBI taxonomy): domain Eukaryota; kingdom Metazoa; phylum Chordata; class Mammalia; order Chiroptera; family Vespertilionidae; genus Plecotus; species Plecotus auritus. The sequence goes on along the minus strand of NC_137774.1, from coordinate 102,480,166 downwards.
TATGAAATCTCAGCTAGCAAAAGCTTTAAACTCTAAAAAATGTAGAAGCTCAAGAGAGACTGTTTAATTGAGGTTGGAGGATGACCTTGGCCCATTCATCCTCTCCATGGGCAGTAACTTGATTGGCACATCAATTTAGCTTTGAGAAAATAAAATAGAAGACAGAAAATAAAATAGAAGCAAAGAAATAATACCAATGTTTTCTTCAAGATAATTTTTAGTTTGTGTGTATTTCTTTTTTTCTGAAACACTGACATCTTCCTCATATTTTCAGGAAACACCATTTCATGATCACTGCTTCCTGGAATTTTTTGTTGTTGTTAATTGTCACCAGAGGATCCTTTTTCCATTGCCTTTTTTTTTTTTTTTAAGAGAGAGAGTGGAAGGGAGGGAGAGAGAGAGAAAGATCAAACATCCATGTGAGAGAGATGTATCAATTGGTTGCCTCGTGCATGTGCCCAGACCAGAGCTGCAGATCGAACCTGCAACCCAGGTACCTGCCCTTGACTGGGAATCAAACCTGAGACCACTCGATGCTCAAGCCAATGCTCCAACCTGGGCTGCTTCCTGGAACTTTTACAATCTATTTTACACAAGTTAGTGCAACATTGAAGAACACACAGCAAAAAGAACATGCGCTTTTTCACAAAGTGAACACCGTGTTCAAACCATTGTATTTTATATCATTCCTTATCACACCTCCAGAGTACTTAGGCTTTCATCATCATATTACTCAAATATACATGTCAAGCCTGACCTGGTTGTCAAAATCATCTGTTGACCTCTGTCCCTTTGAATCCAGAGAGATTGCCAAATCTTACTTTGTTATTATTTTTTGCCTTCTACCTCTTTAAATTAAGAGAAATGGCTGCAGTTTTCTTGGGAAAGAGACTGTTCACTGAAATTCTATCCTGTAGATGAAGTTCTAGTTTCTAAAATAATTTCTTGTTCTAGTTATGCCATCATAATTTGGCTTCCTAAATGTGCATGCATTTTGTCAAAATTAATAAAAGCATGAGATATTGGGAGAGGATTATTTTTATAGTTTAATGGCTACATTTTAAATTATAGGTGTCCCTTGAATTTGAGGATGTTATATATCAATAAATAACTTAATGGTTTGATGTCCTGACCTCCTTCTCTATCTGCAGATAGTCATGTACAATGAGTATTAAATAATTGATTGGACACAGGGTGAGCAAATCCTGCTAAAAAAATGGCTTGAATACAGCTGTGAAGAGAACGTGTAAATATAAGAATAATTGTGGGTATACCTTGACCTACTAAGTACTTATATTTTCAATTAATTCTCATAGCAACCTTAAGAGCTATGTGCAATTATCATCCACATTTTATAGGTGGAAAACTGAAACATATATGAAAGGTAAATAATCAAGAGAAGAATGGACTTATTTTGACTTCAGGAATATGTTATTTAGAAGATTGGAGTGATTTTTTTCCCACTGGCCTGTGTTAGGGAGACTTTGTAGAATATCTGTGAATGTGTTTGGTGGCAGGTAACTTTGCAGTGTGGGCCATAGGTTTGAAGAGAGGTGGGAAGAGAATTATAAGAGAGGAAACTAAGTGAACAAAGTGTGTTGGAGGAGTATTTTAATCAGTCAAATAAATTGAATGGAGGCAAGTGCTTATATAGATAAAATAATTGGGTAAAGACTTCATTGTGAGGCAATAGGGAATACTAGGGTTTACAGTATTGTGTATTTTCTGCCAAAGAGAATTCACATTTATTAAAAACAAGAAGATATGCATCTAAAACAATAATCAATACTATGTTCTTCAAAATTTGTTGGAGAAATATAGTTGAAAACACAGATAAGGACATGTCGTGGAGGGCTTTAAAAAAAACAATCTGAAGACTTTAGTTAAACAGTTATGGAATTTTAGCACATTACTTTCTGAATGAATTTCCTAATTCTTTTATAATGCCAATATTTGCTATAGGAATATGAAGTTCACACTGGTTAGTTCTATATACTCTGTCAATAAAAAAAAATTGCCCAATGAGTATGAGAAGTATCAGATGCCTTAAATCTAGTTGTAAATTGATATTCCTAATGCTAGGCAACCTGCCAAATATATTTTGATTATTGATTGCTGCATAACATCATTCTAAAACTTGGGTGGCTTAAAATAGAAATAATTACCTAATTTCTCTTATGGTTTCTATGGGTCTCAACTGGAAGACATGAATGTTAGAGGTTGGAATTATCTATAGTCTCCTTTACTCACAGATTTCGTTGGTGGGGGCCAGCCACCAGAGTTTGGTTGGTGTGCCCACACGGGGCCTCTTCATATAGCCTGGATTCCTCACAACATAGTGTCTGGGTTCCAAGAGCAAGTGTCTCAGTTTAGAGGGTGAGCCAATCTGAGGTCATTCTGCTTTTTATTACCCAGCTTCAGATGTCAGGCAGCACTCCTTCCTTTACATGTTATTGACCAAGGCAGTTATAAGGGGCCACCGAGGTTTAAGAGGGAGGGGAACATAGATTTCAGTGGAGCATGGCCATCACATATTAATAGCCATGTGCAAGAAAGCGTGCATTCTCTCTGTGTGTGTTACCATATTACTTTTAAAATATAATCTGCCATTCCATCTGAGGGTTCTAAAAATTGCCAGGGCCTGGCAACCAGGTAGAAAGCAGAGAGTCACATTTGTCTCATGGAGCTCCTGGAGGTATTTTATTAAACATGGCAAGTGTTAGGCCATCTCACAAGGGGAGACTTTATTTTGTTTATTTTAGCTGTGCATTTTTGTAAGTATTTCTACTGAGAAATTGGAAATTTTATTTCTGGAACATGACTGAAATCATCTAAAAATAAAACAATTGTGTCAAAGATGAAATAACTGTCCAGAATGGCATTACAATTGTTTGTAAATCTCATGAGATTTGGGCATGTTGAACTGCCAAGGCTAAAATTAGTTGCCTGGCACAAAGGCAACTCTGGAGGTTGGTAGATGTTTTAGAATGATGTTATTTGTTGTTCAAATGAAAACTACCTCTTACGTGCTGGGCACTGACTGTTGCCAGGTGTCAGGGAGGGTCCTTAGACTCACTGACAGCAGCAGCTGTAATCATTAGGCATTTGACCCAAGATTTGTACCAAATAGTGCACGGATCTGTTGGAAGATTCAAAAATTGTCCTGATTTTCTTTACTGGTTCAATTTCATATGTAGTAAATATCTGTTGTGGGTCAAGCACTGTGTGCTATGATGAAAGTTCAGAGATGAACATGGCCCTTTCTGTTCAGTAATATATCTACCAAGAGTAAAAAACATGCAAATAGGCCATTTCATGGGCAGGTGGAAGTGCCCTGCTAAAAGATAAAGGAAAGGGGAGTCTTCAAGGCTGAAGGCAAAGCATTGGAAAACAGTAGAAACTCAATGCAACAGGGGACTAACTGTAAATTATAGAACAAAGTGGGATGTGATAGGAGTTGAGGTTTTCGAGGGAAGTAGCATCCAGGACATAGAGAGTTTATCATTGAGCGACGTTACCTAAACCAGGTAGATACAAGGCCTTCCCTTCCCTGAGTTCTGATTTAGACTCTGGGTAAGCGATTTTTATAGGAGGGTGTCTAAATTATAAAATTTAAGAACCAGAAATAATCTTAGAGGTCATGAAGTAGCTATATAATTCTAGTTAATTGTAGGATAATAAATTGGCCCATGAAAGTGAAAGGATATCACAGTTGATTAATAGAGGGAAAAGTTAATTGCTAACATTTTTCTTACACTTATTCTTAAATTTTAAAAAGTATTTTATGACTGTTATTTGGAATTAGTTATACTACATTTATATTGCTTTTCTGTTCTACATGCAGTATCTAATTGGATGCTCAAGCAATTTATTTTAGATAGGCACAGAGTAGATTATCTGTATTTTAAAATGAAGTAAAGTGTATTTTGGATGAGTTGTGAATATTGCATGATCAAAATTTATCAATTTGCACAACCAGGAGTAAATAATTCTGACTTTTAATCACATGTTTAAAATGAAGGTATTGTCTTCCAAAATAGTACCCATCTGTGTTTGTTAAGAGCCTTCTAATTGGGAGGTCCTCTGGAAGCTCCTTGCATGTTTCTCTTATTTAACCTTCCCTGTGATCCCCTGATATGGGTGGTGTGGTGTGCAGAAAGTAGGGCAGAGACACAAGGCCATTTCCACTGTGATCAGGGCAGAATGGGGCTCAAACATATCCTGTGGGAATCCAAGCCCCTGGCCTTTCTTCCTCATTTGATTGGCCCCACTGTTGTCCCGTCTCTCAAAAGTCTTCTCGAAAATAAAATAGCAGTGTATTTGCCCGTCCCCCATAGGAAATGACAAGTTCAATTGTTCAAACAGTTTAAAAATCAATGGATTTGAAATGTTGAATAAGAACAAGACAAAAAAAAAAAAAAGAAGAAGAACAAGACAGATATGTCGATTTCACTTCTGTGCTTGATGGATATATATTTTCTTATTGAAGTGGGCCTAATGTTTTACTATTTAAATTTTAAGTCAATAGACGTGCAGCACACATCACTACACTGTTGTGTAAGAAAATTTTGCTGACTTAAGAGAATGAAAGGCAGGGTTTTCTTTTTGTTTAAAAAGGAAGTTTACTTTTTGTTTGACTTCTCTAATATTTTCATTCCATTAAGAATTTCAGCTATATTACTCAACACTTCAAGTTAGTGTTTTAATTTAAGCGTATAGGTTTCAGGTACTTGTTACCTTTACTTTTAGTTCTGAGATCTTTCAATTCCCTGTCATCTTGGAGTTCACACTTACATAGGGAAAATATAAAAATATTTTATATTGATGTGTGCAAAATTATCTTAATATTGAAGAACAGCGTGCATAGCAGGTATATGAATTCATAGACTGTAAAATATTTCCATCTCCAAAAAATATCTTGGTTCAATACATAATTCATAAATAAGTCTATTTAGGGAATGGAAAGCATTGGGTTTCCTTTGTTTCAAAAGTAATATGAAACAATTTTCTAAAGTAGTATTTGTAAGTTATATGCCTACGTTTACTTTTTTTTAATGTATTTTTTTATTGATTTCAGAAAGGAAGGGAGAGAGAGAGATAGAAACATCAATGATGCAACCTGGGCATATGCCCTTGACTTAAATCAAACCTGGGACCCTTCAGTCCCCAGGCTGACGCTCTCTCCATTGATCAAAACTGGCTAGGGCTAGCTTTTTATTGTGAATTCTAGTAATTCATCATTAAATTATAGTGCAAATTCTGACAATGAACTCTCAACCTGGGATTCAGATACTCATCTTTTGTTCTCCCTTATTTGTTCTTTTTGAAAATAATAGAACAGCTCTGGGTGAGTGGCTTGGTTGGTACTTATTCCCATATATCAAAAGGTTGTGGGTTCAATTTCCAGTCAGGGAACATACCTAGGTTGTGGGTTCCTTCCCCAGTCGGGGCATGTATGGGAGACAACCGATCAATGTTCTCTCGTGTGTGTGTGTGTGTGTGTTTCTCCCTCTCTCTCTAAAAATCAATAAACATATCCTTAGGTAAGGAGGAATAATAATAATAATAATAATAATAATAATACAATCAAGTCCTTCATCTCTCACTATTTAACATAAGATCCATAGGTTATTCATACTAAATTCCAGTTCTAATAATGTTATTTTCTAGGCAGAAACATCTCAGTGAGCTTCCTGGATTATAATTTTTACCATTTGCTAGCAATGTGACTTTAAATTACTTAGCCTCTCTGGGCTTTCATTTTATCTTCTGTGAAATAAGGATAATAATAAAATCTGCTTTATAGGTTCATTATAAAGATTCACTGGGTAAGATTTTTGTTTTAATAAAGGATAAAAATTAAGCTCATTAGCCTTATTTTTAAGGCTCTTTACTATTTAATTTAACAACACTTTCCCAAATCTATCTCCTGCTTTTAGAAAAAATGTAGACTCCAATTAACCTCTGAACATGCCTAATGTTTAGTGTTCCTCATTGGCTCCCACTTTCACACCCTGCAGTTGCCACTCCATTTAACTACAACACTTCTACCTATGTTCTCTTTATCGGAATCCGGTAATATTGGTGTCACCTAACCCAATCCAAGGATAGTATCCATACATTTTCAAAGTATAGGAATGTCCAACACAATACAAACTTTATTGCCACTTCCCTCAGGCTTAATCTGAGGCTAAAGCTTAAGGCAGTGATCCTTAGACTAACTAGATAAAAGGCCACAGTCAAAAGGGATTGGGTTCTGAATTTTCCTGCCAAGAAGGTAACTTAGAACTGAAAATAGTTTTCCCTTATATGTATGATAGTAATTGCCTTCCTTATCTACTCAAAGCATTTCTATGATTCATAGATGGCTTATTTGATTTCTTACATAGTATCTTTCACTAGTATTTCTAAATACTTTATTGAGATCTGATTGACATACAAAAAGCTGTTCCATATTAAATGTATACAACTTGCGTTTGAAGATCTGTATATATTTGTCCATAATATATATCATTAGCATATCCATCGCCACCAAAAGTTTCCTCCTGCCCTCTTTATTATTATTTTATTATTAAGAATGCTTAATATAACTACCCTTTAATTCACTATTAAAATACTAGAGGCCTGGTGCGCGAAAATTCATGCACTGGGGGGTGGGTGGGGGTCCCTCAGCCTGGCCTGTGGCCTCTCACAGTCTGCGAGTCCTCAGGGGATGTCCTACTGGAGGCGACCGGACCAGCCCATCAGGGGATGGCACTGCCGCCCCCATCACCCTGCCACTATGCTGCCTGGCCTCCCTCTGCAGGAGGCGAGGACAGGGGATCGGGGACCGCACCACCCCCAGCACCCCGCCGTTGCCACCCAGCCTCCCTCTGCGGGAGGTGACCAGACAGGCCGATCAGGGGATGGTGCTGCCCCCTCACCATCACCCCTCCTCCACCACTGGTCACTGTCCCCCCATCGCCGTTCCCTCCCTCTGCCTGCTGGCACATGCCTTGGGTGGCCTGGCGCTGCCTGCTTGCTGCCCCACACCTGCAGACCCGTTCTTCTGCTGTTCGGTTGATTTGCATATTATGCTTTTATTATATAGGATGCCGACACTCCCATGATCATTTCAGCTAGTGTTTTTGTTCCATATCTAAGACAGGTTTTGTGGAAAACACTTGGCTGTAAGAATGTTTCCATCTCAACAGAAAATAAACAAAAGTAAGTGACAGTATCAAGTACTCTATTACCTTAACAGGACCTCATTTTTCAACCTCTCCCTAACTTGATTCTTTAAGTTCCAGCAGAGATTTTTGATTCTTCCCTTTTCACTCTTCTATCTCTGAATGCCCATGGCAATTTGTGCCTATTCTTGCTGCACCATCCAGTTCTCTGGTGTTCTCAAGTTATTTGTACACTTGCCTTGTCTTACTAAGATATAGTGAGAAATTTGAAAAGGGTTTGCCTCATCTTCCCGTTTTGGTCTTCCTGTGTTTCAAAGTATTTTGTCAGTAGGAGTTTTTTTTTTCATAAATATTTTATTTTATACTTATTCTAATTATTGCTAATACTTTGTGCTCTTTCTACAATGACTGATTTAATCTTAATGACTTAGAGGATGTTACTGTTTTCAAAACAGCTAAAACTTTTGAAATGTAGCTAATACATCTAGAATTCTTAGCATCTGAGATTGAAGTTTGAACTGTTATTGGGGGACTTTGAAGTCAGACATGTCCAGGTTCATATCATTACATGGCTTCTTCCAGATGTGAGGCCTCCCCCAGTTCTAGTTTCTGTAATTGTGAAATGGAGAAGAAAAAAATGTAAAATGGTTTGGTGAAGGTAGAATGAAACTTTGACTATGAATTCAAGAGCCTAGCTCATAATAAGCATTCAATAAAGTGTCAGTATCATTACTATAAGTAAAAATGAGAATATGTATAAAATCTAAGACTATTTCAAACTATTCCAATACCAATTCAATAATAGTATTGTATGTTTTTATAGTAAGTCCTTGATTAGCAGAGAATATATATGTGTATTTCATATATCCCTCTTCTTTCACCTGTCATACTCATTGTATTTAAAAGAAAATATAAATGTTTTTATAGCCAAAACCGGTTTGGCTCAGTGGATAGAGCATCAGCCTGCGGTCTGAAAGGTCCCAGGTTCGATTCCGGTCAAGGGCACATACCTTGGTTGCGGGCACATCCCCAGTGGGAGGTGTGCAGGAGGCAGCTGATCGATGTTTCTCTCTCATCGATGTTTCTAACTCTCTATCCCTCTCCCTTCCTCTCTGTAAAAAAAAATCAATAAAATATATATTAAAAAATGTTTTTATAAATTAAGGCAGCCCCAGAATGATCTATAAGAAACTGAAAATATGCCTCAATGTCACAGTGTTCTTAGAACTCTCTATGCATTATAATTTATCTATACATTATAAAGTGTGAAAATAAATTTTATTTGGTTAATTTGATAAGTATCTGGAGACAGATTAATGAAAAAAGGAAATGTGTAATACACACACAATCAGAGGAATATTATTCAGTCGTAAAAAAGGAACTCCTGTCATTTGTAACAACATGGATGAACCTGAATGGCACTGTGGTTAGAGAAATAAGCCATACAGAGACAGAGAAACACTATCTGGTATCACTTATATGTGGGATCTAAAAAATTTTTCAAAATCATAGGTACAGAGAGTTGAATGCTGGTTGGCAGGGGCAGGGTGTGGAGGAAATAGAGACAAACTGATAAAAGGAACAGACTGAGGAACACAGAGGAAAAACGGAGATGGGGGTGGGGGAAAGAGATTAACTGGGGACTTATATGCATATATACATAGCCCATGAACACAGACAACAGTGTGGTGAAGGCCTGGGAGGGACAGGGGTGGGGTGAAGGAGTCAATGGGGGCAAAAAGAGGATACCTGCAATACTTTCAATAAGAAAGATAATTTAAAAAAAAAAAGGATACAAACTTTTAGTATAGGATAAAGAAGTTCTTAGGATCAGATCTAATGTATAACATGGTGACTACTTTTGATAACACTGTATTATATAATTGATATTTGTAAAGAGAGAACTTAAATGTGCTCTCTCTCTCTCTCTCTCTCTCTCTCACACACACACACACATACACACACACACACACACACACGAAGGTAAATGTGTGAGATGACAGTTGTTAATGAACTCATTAGTGGGAATTCTTTCATTATGTATGTGTATATCAAATTATCATGTTTTTTACTTTAAGTTATTGAAATTTTATTTATCAATTATACCTTCATCAACGTGAAAAAATATTCATTTCTTTAAAAGGAAGATTCCCTTTCTTTTGTTTCCCTTGCCTGAGGCAATATATTAGGGAAAATATTGCTATGAGAAATGTCCGAGATTTTACTGCCTAGATTTTTCTTCTAGGATTTTTATAGTTTTGAGGCTAACATTTAATAATTTAATCATTTTGAGTTTATTCTTGTGTATGTTGTCAGAAGGTGGTCTAATTTTATTTTTTGCAAGTATTTGTCCAATTTTCCCAACACTATTTATTGAATAGACTATATTTGCCACATTGTATGTTTTGCCTCCTTTATCAACTATTAACTAACTATAATGTTCTGGGTTGTTTTCTAGGCTTTCTTTTCTGTTCCATTGATCTATTTGTCTGTGTTTATGCCAGTATCATGCTGTTTTGATGACTGTGGCCTTATAGTGTAGTTTGATATCATGTAACCTGAGTCCTCCTACTTTGTTCTTCTTTCTCCAGATTACTGTGGCCATTTGGGATCTTCTTGTGGTTCCCTGTAAATTTTTGGAATATTTATTCTAGTTCTGTGAAATATGCCATTGGAATCCTGATAGGAATTGCATTGAATCTATAGATTGCTTTGGGTGGTATGGAAGGAAACTTGACTTGGAATGGTAAACACAATACAATATAGAGATGATGTGTTATAGAACTGTATACCTGAAACATATATATATGAGGGTGTGTGTCCCAGAGCCCAGCCTGCACCCTCTCCAATCTGGGACCCCTCAAGGGATGTCCAACCGACTGCCCATTTCGGCCCAATTCCACCAGGATCGGGCCTAAAAGGGCAGTCGAACATCTCTCTCACAATCCAGGACTGCTGGCTCCCAACCGCTCACCTGCCTGCCTGTCAAATTGCCCCTAACTGCTTTTGCCTGCCAGCCTGATCACCCCCTAACGGTTAGGTAACCACTCCCCTGCCAGCCTGATTGACGCCTAACTGCTCCCCTGCTGGTCCAATTGTCCCTAACTGCCCTCCCCTGCAGGCCTGGTTGCCCCCAAATGCCCTCCTCTGCAGGCCTGGTCCCTCCCACAGCCTTCTCCTGCCGGCCTGATCGTCCACAACTGCCCTCCCCTGCCAGCCATATTGTGGTGGCCATCTCGTGTCCACATGGGGGCGGCCATCTTTAACCACATGGGGGCGGCCATCTTGTGTGTTGGAGTGATGGTCAATTTGCATATTACCTCTTTATATATTATATATATATATATATATATATATATATATATATATTTTTTTTTTTTTTTTTTTTTTTTACCAACACTCCCCAATAAATTCAATTTAAGACAATGGAAGATTTCTATCACTGATTTAATAAGCTATCTGTATTTTTTCTTATTATATACTAGAGGCCTGGTGCATGAAATTCATGCACTTGGGGGGATCCCTCAGCCAGGCTTGCGCCCCCTCGTAGTCCAGGAGCCCTCGGGGGATGTCCAACTGACAGCTTAGGCCTTAGTGCTGACGCAGAGGCGGGAGAGGCTCCTGCCAGTGCCGCTGTGCTCGCCAGCCATGAACCCAGCTTCTGGCTGAGCGGCGCTCCCACTGTGGGAGTGCACTGACCACCAAGGGGCAACTCCTGCACCATTCGGTCTATTTGCATATTACCCTTTTATTATATAGGATTTTCTTGTATTTCATAAACCTCTTACCTTATTATAATTTTTATTATATTTAATTTTTTTCATTTATAACATAAAAGTCATTTATGAACCACCAATCTGATGGTTTTAGTAAAAAATGTGGTAACCATACCACCTCCTTAACCTATTTATTGTTGCCTTTCAGTATTTAGCCAAACAAACATTGAAAGCTGTGTTAAATAATTTTCAAAATGTAGGAAATAATTTGAGGGCCTAATTGGAAAGGAAGAGCCTTTTATTCTATGAGATTTGTGAGTGAGAAATGTTAACCATTAGTAAATTCTCTTTTATAACTGCCTCATTATACTTGTAAATGGTGGTGCTTCCTTCAATTGATTCAGGAAGGTATTTGAAGCAGTAAAATGCCACCATGATTTATAACAACTTCGTTCATGTATCCAATTGTGAAATGTATATCTTAGTTTATCACTTTTCAAAGATAGAGTATCTCTTTTCACCTTAAAATGAGAAGTGAAAAGTCCTTACTGTATTTTTTTCACATACCATGCCCCACATGCAGCGGTATAATGTGAAATGTGATCATTTTTATCTTGTTAGCACTGAAAGGAAGGAACTAAAAACAAATTGTTCTCATTGTTTTCACTCTGGAGATGACTATTTCATTTCAGGAATTTTTCATTCTACAAAGGAATTTTAGTTTGAAACCTTCATCTATTTGTCAGCACAGATGAGCTGGAGATGAGAGCTGTGCTAGGATTCTGATGCTGTGGTAGGGACCCTGACTTTGTCTGCCTCACAGTCTGCTATCATGTTCATGGTCAGTCTTTCTTTCAAAGTCAATTCACATAAATAGCAATTTCCTACAGGTGCTTCCCCATTTCCCAACACATATCAAGGGAGATTGTCACTATCTTTTTTAAATCATGCCAGAAAGCATTTATTTTTATTATTTTTATTGTTTAAAGTATACATATATTAGTACATATATCTCCTTTTTTTTTTTTCTCCATTGACCTTCCCCCAGCCTCCCCTACCCCCTGTCGCATGCCCTCATCCCACCCGCCCAGTGTCTTGTGTCCATTGGTGTGCTTATATGCATGCATACAAGTCCTTTGGTTGATCTCTTCCCCCCCCCCCCAACACTCCCCAGCCTTCCCGCTCTAATTTGACAGCCTGTTCGGTGCTTTACTGCCTCTGTATCTATCTTTTTATTCATCAGGTTATAATGCTCTTTATTTTCCATAAATGAGTGAGATCATGTGGTATTTTTCTTTCATTGCCTGGCTTATTTCACTTAGCATAATGCTCTCCAGGTCCATCCATGTTGTTGCAAATGGTAGGAATTCCTTCTTTTTTACTGCAGCGTAGTATTCCATTGTGTAGATGTACCACAGTTTTTTAATCCACTCATCTGCTGATGGGCATTTAGGCTGTTTCCAAATCTTAGCTGTGGTAAATTGTGCTGCTATGAACATAGGGTTGCATATATCCTTTCTGACTGGTGTTTCTAGTTTCTTGGGATATATTCCTAGAAGTGGGATTATTGGGTCAAATGGGAGTTCCATTTTTAGTTTGTTGAGGAAACTCCATACTGTTCTCCACAGTGGCTGCACCAGTCTGCATTTTCACCAGCAATGCATGAGGGTTCCTTTTTCTCCGTATCCTTGCCAACACTTGTCCTTTGTTGATTTGTTGATGATTGCCATTCTGACAGGTGCGAGATGGTACCGCATTGTCGTTTTGATTTGCATCTCTCAGATGATTAGTGACTTTGAGCATGTTTTCATATGTCTCTTGGCCTTCCTTCTGTCTTCTTTCGAAAAGATTCTATTTAGGTCCATTGACCATTTTTTTATTGGACCAGAAAGCATTTTTGTTGTGGTGGTTTTATTTTCTTCCACTTGTTGTGTTTTTCCAGAGTTTATTACTTATATATGTTTTGTTTTGTTTTAATTCTGAGAAATTCACTTTAGAGAAACAAGAAAACTCTTTAAAATTTTAAATATGCACCCCTATTTTCCTTACAACTATTTATAATAACCAAGATATGAAAACAACCTAAATGTCCATTGATAAAGAAATTATGGTATATTTATTAGTATATGTTGCTCATCCATATGAAATCTTACCATTTGCAACAACATGGATTGAACTAAAGGGCATTATGCCAAGTGACATAAGTCAACATAAGTCAGACAAAGAAAGGCAAGTACCATATGATCTCTCTTATATGTAGAATCTAGAACAAACAGAAATCCAAAACAACAACTTTTAGATACAGAAAATAGATAGGTGGTTGCCAGAGGCAAAGAGTGAGGATGGGAAAGAAATGGGTTAAGGGAGTCAAAAGGAAAAAGGGAAAAAATAAAACAGGGCTTCCCAAATTTGTTTGGTTATAAAAAGCATGCTTATTAATCTAGTTCTCTGGGTTCCTCCCCAGGAGATTGTGGCTTAGTTGAACTTTGAGAGAGGTCTAAAAGGTGTGTATTAAACAATAAAATTCATATGATTAGGTAAATTTTGGAAATACTAACACAAAATAAATATATTTGATATAATCTGAGCTATTTTCATTCTTTCCTAATCCACCTCCCCCTGTAAATGAAGATGTAAATCAATAGTAGCAAACCTGATATTTGGAGATCTACTTTTAAAATGTCATTGATCACTACTTTCTTGAATTCACTCTTCAAGTGGGTAACAGATCTTCTTTGCTACAACAAAGTCACCATCATGCAGGCAATGGTAATCTTTGGGATGAATGTTTATAGGCTGCCATATCTTAAACTCATAAGAAAAGGGGGGGCAGATTTTGGTTAGCATACTTCCCTTATGTTTTCTGGAAATATGTCCATGTGTTTCATTTTGAACCTCAATTGATAATAACCGAAGACCAGAAGTTTCTGTTAGAATAGAGTAAGATTTAACCTTCTCTGTATACTTTTCATTGCTACATTACCCTCAGCCCCTCCAAGTGAGCTTAACCTATATAATAAAAGGATAATATGCACACAGACCAAACAGTGGAACACCCTGAACAACCGAACAACCAGTCACTATCACATGCACTGACCACCAGGAAGTGTGGGCGGAACATGGCAGGCGTTGGCCGCGGTGGGATGGTGGAGCAGGTGAGCTGAATGGGGGCACCAGACCAAGGCAGGGCACCAGTCACTGTCACCAGGGTGAGCTTCTGGTGGTTACTGAAAATTCTTCGCTCCTGCGTGCCACAGTCTCACACGGCACTTGTACCCACTGCCGGCGCCAGGGCTGCCGCTCATACCCACAAACGGAATTGGAGCCATCGCTCTCACCTGCTGCAGTACCAGGAGCCGGTCCCGATCACTCGGTGAATCAGCAGGTGTGAGTGGTAGCTGCTGGCCCTGATTGCCCCTGAGGGCTTCTCCACCTCTTCCTGCTCCTGAGGGGTAATCGGGGCAACAGCTGCCACTCACATCCACTGCTGGCGCTGGCCCCCAATCGCTCTGCGCTGTCAGTGGGTGTGAGCAGGGCCAGTGCTGACAGTGCATGGGAATGGGGGAGTGGGGCTGCTGGCAGACAGGGGACCAGGGGCCATGGTGGGCGGGGCCAAGCAGGGGTGCAGAGGATGGGCTGAGACCTGCCCCTGTGCCTACTGCAGCCTCTCGGCCCACAGTTCCTTTCAAGGTACACAAATATGTGCACTGGGCCCCTAGTGCTTTAAATAAAAATATTGTTCTTAATATGCAAGACAGGTTTTTTTTATTAGTTCCTTGGCCCACCTTTGTAACTGTATTTCTTCCTCTGAGCCCTTCCTACTTAGGAAGTTTGAAGCCAGTACTAATATTCAGAATTTAGGCTAATTACATTAGTATTCAAAACAGAAGGTAGAAGTGAAAAATAGTTAATGCAAAGCTATTCAGCTAATGTAAAAACAAAACAAAACAAAAACAAAAATGTAGACATGTATTCAAGGTGAAGTTATTTAATGCTTAATGGCCCAAATTTTGCAGGCACTTTAGTATTCAGAACAATGGCTAGAATACTAATGAATGATTTAATATACTGAATAAAATTATTTTCATCTATTAATTATAGGATTATTTCTACAAGGCCAAATTTTACTAAACTATCCTATCTAATAAAAGAGTAATATGCAAATTAACCATCACTCTGCTACACCCACAAGCCACACCCACCAGCTAATCAGGAGCAAGTATGCAAATTAACCCAACCAAGATAGCTGTGGCCACGGAGAGAGCAGGAGGGAGGCTTGGGTTTCCCTGGCAATGGAGGAAGCCAAGCTTTCCACACACCCTGGCCGGCCCACTCCAGGCTACAAAGTTTCAATTTTAGAAGATAAATAAATCCCAACAGAAATGGCTGCCACCACAGAGCGAGCAGAAGGCTTGGCTCTGCTTCAGACTACAAAGTTTCAATTGTAGAAGATAAATAAATCCCAGATACCAGGGCCTCTGCTTGGGTCGCAAGGGGGTGTGGCTGGCCTGCAAACCACCACAGGCCCCTCACCCAGGCTGCCCCACGCCCCAAAGGAACCCCCACCCTGATCTGGGACACCCTTCAGGGCAAACTAGCTGGCCCCCACCCAGGCACCAGGCCTCTATCCTATCTAATAAGAGTAACATACAGATTGACCATCACTCCAACACACAAGATGGCTGCCCCCATGTGGTCAAAGATCCTGCCCCCATGTGGACACAAGATGGCCACCACAAGATGGCCAGCAGGGGAGGGCCGTTGGGAGGGACCAGGCCTGCAAGGGAGGGCAGTTGGGGGTGATCAGGCCAGCAGGGGAGGGCAGTTAGGGACAATTGGGCCAGCAGGGGAACAGTTAGGCATCAATCAGGCTGGCAGGGGAGTGGTTAGGGGGTGATCAGGCTGGAAGGCAGAAGCAGTTAGGGGCAATCAGGAAAGCAGGCAGGCGAGCAGTTGGGAGCCAGCAGTCCTGGATTGTGCGAGGGATGTCCAACTGCCCGTTTAGGCCCTCAGCCCAGCCTGCACCCTCTCCAATCTGGGACCCCATGAGGGATGCCCGTTTAGTCAGACATCCCTCATGGGGTCCCAGATTGGAGAGGGTGCAGGCTGGGCTGAGGGACACCCTCCCCCAAATTTTGTGCACTGGGCCTCTAGTTTTTAATTATAAAATTGCATTTCTTTATAAAGTATATTATGATCATTATTAAACCTTTCTAAACTTCTAGATGGTATTTCATCTCTTAATTCCTGCCATGATCCTTAGTTCTATGGTATGTTTGACCCATAGAAAATAAAATGGGGTTAACATATTTCTGGTGGATTTTTGGAATGCGAACAGATCTTTATCCCCATTATGCTTCTTCTGTAATTATAAAGGTATGTAAAAAATAGAATCTCTCCTGCAGATCTCAGTATACTGTGAAGAAAATTAATCCTTGAAACATCTTATAGTTAAAAGGGAGTTGACTAGTAATCCTAGGAATTCCATATATTCTAAAAATTATTTGCTTCTCTTCCATGAGAAAGGATACTCTTTGAGTTACACCAATTGGCTTCTTTTTCCAAATTATTTGGGGATCTTTGACAGATTATTCTGTAAACAGATATACTAGTAATGATGAGCCAGTTATTCAAGCTTTAGACAATGAAAAGTTTCAAGTTTAAAATACAGTAATACAGCTATGAAAATGGGTTCAAAGCCATGTATATCTTATACAGTTATTCCATTTTTCCTCCTAGGTAAAATCTGAGTTATTCCAACATTTAAAGAAATGTTTTATTTATAATGAGGTATATGTGAGTAATGTGTATGTATATGCCATATTATTCTTGCAATTAAAAGCGAAATAGTAAAAAAATTGTCATGTTTGTTATCTAGAAATCTCCACTCTATTGTCTTCCCCATTTTCCTGGACTGTTCCTAGAGAATAGTTTAAACCTCAAAAAGCTACCAGTTTGGATTCTGTTACCACTGTTACCTCAGTCCCAGAATTATATTTTTGCATTACAGTTAGATTTCTAAATTCTCAGGCCCCATAAGGAGCTGGTCTTTTTGGGGCTGAGGCCTGTCCTTTGCTTTTCACAAATTCTATAAATGAGGACATTTATCTTCAGACAGTTCTGCTATATTCTAATCCTACATGTGTGTGGCACGTATCACAGGCTCATTTTAGCCCTTTGAACAACTATGCTGCAAAGGCAGGTTCAAAAGCAGTTTCTAACCATGTAATGTACAGATTTGGGGCAGGGTGGGGAGAGAGAAGGAGGTTTTCACCATAGTTGTCCATCTGTTTATCAGTTCTAGTTGAATAACTTCCCTTGCACTACAAGAGTAACTGGTACAAAATTCAAGAGCCTCAAAGTATTCTATTTCAAAGCTGTACTCTCCCTTTATTTAAACCATGAATGTCTGATGTGTCAACATGAGTTTTTAGCTATAAACTATTGTTTATACTTTAGAATTAACAAAATTTTAATACATATTTATTATTGGATTTTATTCTTTTTATAAATATGCTATTTTGTGTCCTAAAATACTAATAACTGCAGTTCTTTTTATTGAATTACTTGGTGAAGTATGTATCTAATATTCTACAAAATCTCGGAGTCCTTTTCAGTATGAGTATTAGTGCAGATATTTGTTAGAAATTGAGTGCTCAGGTGATATGATCATATTTTGATCCTAAAAACTTACATTTTTGTTTTACTGAAGAAATAGATTAGTTAAGAGGTCACTCTAACTCTACTATTTCCTGAAACAAATTTTTATTGGACAAACACGTGAGCATTGGGTGTACTTTGTGAAGATTATGGGCAAAACATCCAGTTAGCAGTTCAGCAAAAAATAAAAAGCATATACTGTAAGGCTATTGTTTACATATGAATTTACATGAAGCTTGGATATATGCATCTTGCCCCAGTCTAAGTAGAGTGAAGCAAACCTAGTAATTATGCATGAATTTTAAAACAAGGATCACATTTTGTTGTTTAAATGCTGGTGTCTTGAATACTCATGGAATGCATACTTTTGGTATTTTCTAAATGAGAAATATTACATTTTATGGTCAGATTTTATAATTGTTTGGTAACAATAAGTTGAAATTAGTTCAAAATTTCTTTTCTGCCGAAACCGGTTTGGCTCAGTGGATAGAGCGTCGGCCTGCGGACTGAAGGGTCCCAGGTTCGATTCTGGTCAAGGGCATGTACCTTGGTTGCGAGCACATCCCCAGTGGGAGGTGTGCAGGAGGCAGCTGGTCGATGTTTCTAGCTCTCTATCCCTCTCCTTTCCTCTCTGTAAAAAATCAATAAAATATATTAAAAAAAAAAATTCTTTTCTTCCTATTTTGTTTCTTTCTCTTAAATCTTGGAGTATAAATTTTAAATCTTAAATTGTCTTATGAAAGGCCAGACTTTGTATTTTTTCCAATAATCCTATAAGCATATTACTAAAATTCATGATTTAAATATCCCAAACATGTTTCCAAATAATTTACAGGCCCTAGCTGGTTTGGCTCAGTGGATAGAGCATTGGCCTGCGGACAGAAAGGTCCCGGGTTTGATTCTGACCAAGGGCATGTACCTTGGTTGCAGGCTCCTCCCCGCCCAGGCCCTGGTCTGGGTGCATGAAGGAGGCAACCAATCAATGTGTTTCTCTCACATCAATGTTTCTCTCTGTCTTTCCTTCTCTCTTTCACTCTCCCTAAAAAACAATCAAAGAAAAAATATCCTCAGGTGAGGATTAACAAACAAACAATTTATAGGAAAGCTAGTTAGATAATCTATTTTACCTTTCATTTGGGACAAAATAACTAAAGTATAATCCAAAATTTGAGTGTTTGATTTCATTCATATGATTGTTTTGTAGGTCCAGTCTATTATATAATTAAATCTAGTTTTTAAAATGTATTTATGTAGTAGGCTTTTCTGGGGTTCTTTGTGTACTCAGCATAATAATATGCTGATACTTGATAAATACTTTTCTTTAAAACTGTAAGACATCATTTAGGTTACAGTCACTAAAAATTACACTAACCCTACAATTTATTTCTTTATACCCTGACACATGATTCATTTAAGAAATCTGGACTGAATCCAATAGCCAGCCCTCTGCTGCTTAGCCTGAGAGCTGTGCTTTAATTAAGTTTTTTTCCTTTAGCCAATAAAGAAATCTCCTTTGATTCTCAGATAGTGGTGTTATAAAGATGAATAAGAGGTTATCACTTCCCTGAAGAAATGTTAAGTGCAGCCAGTTGGATACTGATTAGAATTTGAATGGAGCTTTCCTTAGCAAAGCCCTTTCACACACATGGATTCAATTGATGAATATTTGTAACTTGTGGGGTTGTGGGTGTATGTTTGATTCCTAAATAAATCTGATGGCTTAATATAGAGACATGTTTTTCTCCAGAACTAGATTGTGACCCTGTGCATGTGACATGTTTTACAAATGTATGTCGTTGATCACAAGGGAGACATGATAATGTAGCAAGCTCAGGGTAAAACCCAGGATTCCTGAAAAACCTATTCAAAATCTGTGCTTATATCAGGGGCTTTTTTGCATCCCATTGTTATCAGGACAAGCAAAGGATCAGGGTGGGATTATCAAAACAGATTGTGGGCATTGATTAATTCTGCAAAGGCCAAAATGTGAATGTGCATTTGTCAAGAGTTCAGGTTTGGTACTCTCTCCTCTATGAGATTCAGGTCATCTTCTGTCTTTTCCCCATGGCTGTTTCCAAGTATAAAGTGTAGACATTTTCCTTCTGAAATGGGCAGGAATACTCTGGATACTTGAAACACGGGTTAAAGATTTACTTCAAACATTCCCCCGATAATTTTCAAACCCTTTCCACTTTGGGTTTAGCCTAGTCTGAGACTGTGTGTGATGCACATGAGGGGAATGAAGGAAGGAGTTGTTCAGCTTGTCCTTGGCAGGAAACTCCTGTTGCTGAATAAGATCACAAGTTTTGGCTGGAGTGGCTTGGTAATAGCTTTTTCCACTGTGCAAAGCCAGGCAATCTCTGCCAAACAGCAGAACAGAATCTATACTGTCAAAATGGAAAAGAAAAAAAAAAGTGGTGGCAATTACGAAGCTGGGGGGTTCTGGCAGCACACTTAGAATTTGGCATTTTCACTTCACTGTGAGGAGGAAAGTATGGCCACCAACTAGAGCAGTGTGGTCTGCTGCTGTGCTGCCTGGAGACTATATGACACTGAGATTGAGGACAATGTATAGGTGCTGAATTCTTTATTGTAGGTCTAATGAGAATCTCTACCAGTAAAGGTTTTGACATACATTGTTACTGCACTGCTCTTCAATTTAATAACAGAAATGATAGCAAACACTTAAGTGCTTTAAAGAGTGTTAAATCTTTCCCATGTATTAGCTCATTTAATTCTCACTTTAGCCCTATGAAGTTAGTATGATTTTTTTTTTACCTCCCTTTCAGAGATGAGGAAAGAGAGGCAATAGGGAAGTAAATACCTTGTGTCACAAAGCCAACACTTCTGCTCCTTTCTCAGTGTCTTGGCATGAAGAATAATATAGTAATGTTAACAGAAAAATCAATATTCCCTTTCTTAAATCCTTACAGCTCTTTTTTAATGGCTTTTTTTGGGCAAATATTTTTTTGGGGGAGGAAAGAACAGAGGTATGTATATTTCACCAGAAATATTAATATAGATAACGTAATTTTTACCATCCCTTTGCTTTTCTATTCTAACAGTATAACTTCATGAATCTCAGATTTTTGCCAATATTGCTAAGAGTATTTAATGTAGATCTAACGTGAAATGTGGTTGGATAATTTGATTGCTCACCTTATTTTTGACTGTTCACTTTGTTAAGTGTTTGAACCATAAAATTTTTAATACTGAATAACAATTAAATAGTGCCTGCATAATGCTATTCATTGGAACATTTTTAAAATCATGGTTTTGCATTCAGACTTTACAATTCATTATTAATGAAAATGCTTCCTATAATGCACATATCTGTAATAAAAGCATGGGCAGGGATTCTTGGTGTTTTATTCCCCAAATCTAGAAGAGCTCCTGGCACATAATTGGTGCTCAGTGAGTATTTGATGAATGAGCATTCATTATGACTAGATGCATAATGAAATTAAACACCTTGAGCTTATTTATATGTACAATTTTGCTTTTCCTCTACTAAATAATCAAGGTTATTGTTGATGAAAATTAGTAACAGCATGGGAAGCAACAGGAGCAGAGGAAATTGTGCCCTTCCTCAGCCCCTGCCCAGGCTGGTTCTTTTGGAGCTCCTTGAGGAAGATGTCTTTCTCATTCACCTGGGTATTCTTAGCACTGACAAAGCATAGTGATATAACCGTGAGCGAATGGTTGTGCAAACTAAATGACTTAAGCTCCTGTCTTTTTATTAATACTTAGTTTAAACAAATCTCAGTCACTGCAGGGTTTGGGGAATATGTCACCAAAGGCTTAAGGCAAGAGCGAGGGATTACACATTTGGGGAGCAACCATCTAGCAACTCTGAATTGGATGCAGCAACCTCAAGGACCTTGGGCTCTGTACTTGAACCTCCCCACTCAGAGGCTCTGTACTCACTGCACTCTGGCACTTAGAGTTCTGACAGTATCACTGCCAAGAGATCACTTAGGCTCTGCTGTCACCAATTCTGCTGCTCAGATAGGCTAGTCTTTGGTTGACAAGACCTAGGGTGTGTTTCTCTGAGGTTGGCTCAGCCCATTAGCACCTCATACAATAAGCTTTGGTTTCCTGAGGCCAGGCATCCCTTTATATATTTGAAGATAGCTCTCTCATTTCAAGAGACTATTCTACACCACCCCTTTACTGAGGGTATTTCTTTCCGTTTTGTGACATGGTTGACTGCTCTTCCCTCTGGACTGTTGTCCCTAAAGCTGGTGTGCTCATTTGTCTGTTAATGGTCACTGGGCAGCAATACTGAGACAGTATTGATTAATGAGTAAGTGTTAATATCAGCAAAGTTTCCAGTGACTTGCTTTAGCATTCTTTTCTCAGGAAGAACAGGTTCTCAGTGAAATTCTGGAAGACTTGATTGACTGACAGATCTGTACCACTGTTCTTAAGTTTTCATTCACAGTATGTAGTCCTTAACATGCATGTCCCCACGTACGTGATTCATATATTAACTCCTCTTCTATTCGCGTGTACATCTCCGTCAGCCCAGTGGTTCTCAACCTTTTTAATGCCGCGACCCTTTAATACAGTTCCTCATGTTGTGGTGACCCCCAACCATAAAATTATTTTTGTTGCTATTTCATAATTGCTACTGTTAATGAATCGTAATGTAAATATCTGTGTTTTCCGATGGTCTTAGGCTCTACAGCAGCGGTTCTCAACCTGTGGGTCGCTAGCAGGGTCACCTAAGACCATCGGAAAACACAGATATTTACATTACGATTCATTAACAGTAGCAAAATTACAATTATGAAGTAGCAACGAAAATAATTTTATGGTTGGGGGTCACCACAACATGAGGAACTGTATTAAAGGGTCGCAGCATTAGAAAGGTTGAGAACCACTGGGCCCTAGCCTATTCCGTCATACTGACTAATGTCCCACCCCCATTCATAAGCTCCTGTACCTCTTTAGTTCAGTGTGTTTTGGAAAATCTAAAGTAAATACAGTATTTTTTAAAGTTCTCTAATTTTTTTAACAGAAGCTCCATAACCTACTCCCACCTCCCCACATGATGAAACAGGGAAACAGTGACACAGGCAGACAGTGATAGCAGGACACCAGGAAATGCCAAGAAGGTTAGCCCCATCTTAACGTGATGTTTGCAGGAATGTGGACATCACACACCAGCATTTCTAAGAAACATGGAAGTCCAGTGTATCATTTGTTATTCAAAATACATACACAATTTTCTGTTAACAATTAGATCTCTTTGAGTATTAAAGTTATTAAATAATGACCACAAATAACATGATTAACAATCACACTATATAAATTGTGATCACCATATAACTTGTCATATTTTCAGTCTGTCTTTTTCATAGAGGAAAATATGTATAATAACATCATGAAATTCAGCAATGTTTTCTTTGTTTCTAAGACTCAAAAAATATTTTAAGAAACATATATGGTGTTTTTTTAAATGGCAGGATTTGACTTCCAAGGTGCCAGTATCAATTAATTCATGAATATACACGTTTTCTATGAATAAAATTAGTTTACATTTTGATAATTCCTCTTTATTTATATTGACTATAAGAAACTAATAAATTTGGTCATTAAAAAAACAATAAAAATACATAAAACATATGTTTATTTAGAGTTAAAAATTGAGTTAATGATCAATTTTTCTTAAATACTGCTTTGTGGTACATAGAACTCATTCATAATTCAGGATAGTCTTGGCTACAACATATGTGACCATAAGAAGGATCATCACCTTTAACACCTGGGAATTCCTAGTGAACTGAAAACATGTACAGTCAAGGTCAACAGTGTTCTTTTGTTGCAATTTTCTATTTCCCACCATGAAAAGCTGCCAATAAGGTTCACTGGTCCTAGTATTTTTCCATATATGAAAGAATATAGCTTTGTTTCTCATTAAGCCCTCATGCTTCTGGAGCTGTAATTTAATTTCAATGCTTCTATAGATATAGGACTCTAGATATTACTTGTTTTAAACATGGATACTACATTTTCCACATCTAGATAAAATCTGAACAATACCATGATAAGTCAACTATTTAATCTGACGAGTGAATTTATTATACCTAAAAAATTATGTCTGGATAATGTCAAATATTGGGATATAGTGACATGTTTAGAAGTGCTATTTTTCTTTAATCATTTGTATCCTTATGTCCTAAATTTGGGGATATCCTATTTAAAATGAATTCCACTAAATGGTATTATTCTTTGCAGTTGAGAACCTGTTGAATAAACTTTCAATATTAGCATACAGTGAATTCAGTAATGTAATTAGTAAACTATTTCCAGTTAAGGGATTTTAGCAATTATACTTTTTTTAATAGTTTGTTAGGAGCTATGAATTAAGTTTTCATTTTAATATGACCTAATTGTAACACAAGAAGGGAATGTTATTTGGAATTTAGCTACACTTATCTTTTATTTATTTATTTATTTATTTATTTATTGTCTAAAGTTTTACATTTGTCTCCTTTTTCCCCCGCTTAACCCCTGACCCCGCCCCCCACCCATTCCCACTTGGGCAAGCCCCCACCGCCCCAGTGTCTGTGTCCATTGGTTATGCTAATATGTATGCATACAAGTCCTTTGGTTGCTCTCTAACCCCCCCTCCCCTGCCATTTGTCTCTGGATCTATTCTTATTCATCAAATTATGTTGATCATTATATCCCACATATGAGTGAGATCATGATATTTATCTTTCTCCGAGTGGCTCATTTCGCTTAGCATAATGCTCTCCAGTTCCATCCATGATTCTTAATAAAATTCTACTTTAACGGTAAGTAAAATAGAAGCTATAGAGCATTATGTAAATGGAAAAATATACTGAGAGGAAAGTAAGGATAAGTTGTTGACTAAGTCAGCATCAAGAGGTTAAAAAGTCTCTATATTGATAGGCAAGGCCCATGAAGAAATACATAGATTTTCTAAATTTTCCTTTCTTTTTATATTGAGTGAATTGACCATGAAGCTATGATGTATCCAATATAAATTATGTGGTGAAGATCATGTAAGACCAGAAACTAAGATTTCTCAGATTCAAATTCTAGCTCTAATATTAATTTGCTTGTTATTATTTTGCAAGTCACCTATTCGATCTGAGTTTGTAAGACCTTTAGCTGAGAATTCAGGACCTAGTTTCCATGTACTCTGTTTGATATGGCTTTTACAGAAAAGGCAGAGCACTGTAGCCTCAGCATTTCCCCTGGAAACAATCTTGATAGTCTACAAACAGACATTGTCTTTCCTCCAGTGTAGTATTCTGCACCCTTCAGATTTCCGGTCTACTCGTCAGACAGTGACTGAAACTCTCAAACTCATTTATAATCTTTCTAGAAAAAAATTTAGGTCTAATATTTAACTGTTTCAACTGAGTTTGGTTGATTTAAAAAGGTGAATTCACCATTTAAATAGTAATTAAGTTAACTAGTAAAAATAGTATCAGATTTTCAATGTCTTTTTACAGTTACTATAGGAGCTATAAATTTTGTTAAAATATAAGAAGTTTTTGCCACATGGAGCAAAAGAGAAAATCCAACATTTAATATTACTATTGAGTTTAACCGTATTGCTATTTCCTAAGGACAGAAAAAATTCATAGGGCAATTGAATAGCAGTTTTCATTCAGAATGGTTTGTTATTATACTAGCATAATGATGAAAATTACAAATTGAAATGAAAAGGAGATAAGAACATTTGGGAGACTTAAGAATCTCAGCAACAGGAACATTTCTCTTAAGTGTCCAATTTAGAATATAATAAAGCAGTCCTTTGATATCTTTATCATTTTTGTCAAACTGAAAAAGGACAATTTGAACCAGTCTAGTAGATTACTTCATTCATTCACTCAACACCTGTGGACCATGCACTTTGTACTGGCACTCTGCTAGAAATAAGGAATGTAAAGATTAGTAAGACACAGCTCTGCCCCTAATATGTTCAGCATCTAATAGAAGATGAAGAAAATAAACAAGACAAGTTGGATGCAAAATAATAAATTTAGTTTATGAAATCAGCATGAATAGTGATATAGAGAGAAGCTAAAATTAATGTGGCTCAGAAACTGAAATAAGTATTGGTTAATAATCACCAGAATTTTGAAGAAGGAATGTACAACAAGTTGGAAAGCCATGACAAAGTCTGCTGTTTTAGTTAGTGAAATAAAATGAAAATATGAGAAATATATATCAGAACTTTGCAATATTGTATAATTCCATAATAAAACAGTAACTGAAATTTATCTCAAATGTATTTGTCATAAAGCGTAACGTTGGGTATGATAACAGGGAAGACTTACGGGGCATAGTGACAGCAAGGCCAGCGGTTGCAATGGTGAAACAGGAAGATCAGCTTCACGGTTGGTTATGTTGCAGTTCTACACAGATGTGTGCAGTGATCGATAACCTGCAGGAAGGTGTGCTTATGAGATGGTCTTCCTTGATGTTGTTGTTCAGTCAAAACATTGTACAAATTGTTTTAGAGAATTATTGTTTACATTCAACCTTAATCAGCTAGCAAGTAGTTTTATGGTACAAGTTAATGAACAGACTATACTAGTAATGATGTAGGTGAAAAATGCCAGAGAGCACTACATTTTGGTTATTGTGAGAATGTTATCTATCTAGGTGCATAGAACAGCTAAATTTGCATTTCCCTCTACCTCACTGGCCAACCCTCCTTAGTGTTTTTTGCTTAATCCTCTTGATTTCTCAACCTATAAATGTTGCAGGGCCCACATACTCAGAGCTCTCTCTCTCTCTCTCTCTCTCTCTCTCTCTCTCTCTCTCTCTCTCTCTCTCTCTTCCCTTTTCTCCTCATTCCTGCCTCATTCCCTTACCCCCTCAGACTCTCTACTTTCTCCACCCCATCCCCCATTCATGCTAATCTTATCTAGTTCCATACCATTATATACCATGAATATGTGAGTTCCTCCCAAATTTATCTCTCCCTGACCTCTCCGTGAACCCAGTCATTGTCTCCATTGGATGTGTAATAAGCATCTCAAATTAATTATGTCAAAATTAAGAATATATACCCAGGCCCACAACTCTCTTTCCTGTTTAGTTTCTTCAATGTCACTCCATCATCTAATCAGTTTCCTGGGCCAACTCTTGGTATCATTCTTGCTTCCTCCCTTTTACTCATCCCTCATGTTCAGTCCTTCAAAAAATTTTTGTCAAACCTGCCTCCAGAAGGTATCCTGAATCCTTTTTTCTTCTTTTTTTCTTTTTTTTTTTTTTTGCTGACTTGACTGCACCTGCTTTAGCTATCCTCATCGTTTCATTAGACTGCTTACACAAATTCCTGAATAGATGCTGCTTCCTCCCTTGCCCCCTGTAGTCCATTTTACTCAGAGCAGCAAAAGAAGGATTTTTTGAAATATAAAAAAACCAGCATCATCACACATGGAAAACTTTTATGACTCCTCATTGCTCCTAGAGCTCCTTCAGTCTCCTTACCTTGGATAGCTACCTTCTGATCAATCGCTTTAAACTCTTCTAACCCCAGAACTTATCTCCTATCAGTCTTGGGCCCCTGCTTCGCACTCTGCTTCTGGGCCTTTGCACTTATGCACAGGGCTGGATCCTTCTATTATTAAGTCTCGGTTCATATGCTACCTTTTCAGAAGTGCTTTTGCTCACACCTAGCCTAAGATTTGGTTGTCCGTGTGTGTCTCTTTCACTCCCACTCACACACTTCATCTCTTGACAGACCACTGTGTCTCAGGGACTTATCTGTAGTTTTCTTCAGGGCACTTACCACTCTGTGATACCTTGTTTATGTGTTTGTTTTCTTCCTTCCTGATTGTGTTTCTTTCATGTCAAATAGAAGTTCCCTAAGGGTATGGGCCTCATCTCTCCTTTTTATTATCAAGCCTTCAACATCTAGAAAAGTAACAGCACAGTAAGTATGTATAGAGTGAAGGCAAATCTGCAGATCAATTTGTCCTTCTTTTTCCATCTTCAGATACTCTAAGGAGGTTACCAAACGATAAAGAAGCTACAGATAGCTGAAGAAAGGTCTTACTCATTGCTTTGATATTGTTTTCTGAGAACAGAGCATGAAAAGTGTACATTTTTTAGAAGTCGAAATTCCATATGTTAGCAACTATTTGCAGGCTTCAAATCTAGTGCTTTTTTGCCTTGTTTCCTTTTTTGCTCTTTAAAAGGCTGTATGTCAAAATAGAATTTGATTTGTAGAACCTTAATGCCAGCACTTTGAAAAGTTTGCAGCAGGGAGAAAACAATACAAAAATGTGCACTGTTCACTTACAAACACAACACATTTTATGTCTTGGGATTAGGGATCAATGTATGAATAATTCTTCCATGGAAAAATGAAGGATAATATGAAATAGTGTTTTGACTGCAGATATAATTTATTATTTTCAGCTGTTTACAGAATATACCACCATTTGAAAATGTGCTGTCACTGGAGTTATTTTAGGATAGAAAAGAAGAAAAAAGTTCCAATCATTACACTTCTTAGTAAAGAGAACAACAGACATATATTAGTGGAGAGGTTTTATAATCGCAAAAGTATCAAGAGTTAACATAAGCAAACTATGGTGGATAGATCATATCTACCATTCCTAGATTTTTCTTGGTAGTTTTAATAATTATCTACTTCCTAGATTATTCCTGGGGATTCTACATATGTATGTGATATGATTGCTGGCACATGCTGGGCAGTGCTGTGATTATTGGAATATGGATTCTGGATTTAGAATGCCTGAATTTGAAGCCCAGCTTTAAACCTCTTATTAAGTGTATACCCTGTGCACATTACTCTTCTTTTGCAAAATGACAATTAATAATAAATACTTGCCTTTAGGGGTTATTTTGAGCATTGAATGAGATAATCCATGTAGAACTCTTAATGTCTGGAGCATGGTAAATGCCTAGTAATGTTAGTGAATATTACTTTAATATTATCTTTACACTTACCCATGTGATTATACTTTATTAACTGTCCTCTTTCCCATGACAGGCCTCAGAAATTGTATTAAAAGAAGGTTTCATCAGAAGATTAAGACATAACTATATTAATTTGTTATGGATTAGTCAGACCTCTAGAGCACTGTTTTCCAATAGAGGTAAATAGTTATTATATAGGGGGAAAGCCAATTCTTATTCAACAGAAACATTGTTTTAATATTTTGAGAAAATTACATTAAAAAATTTAGCCAGATGCCTATACATCAGGACTTTTCAGAGGCTTTAAAACATTAATGTAGAATTACATTTAATTTATCTGTAGTTTTTAAATCTTAAAAGTGTATACCTAAATGTTTGTGTAATTAAAAGGTTTTAAAATGTTAATAGGCACCATGGTCTTTCAGGAAGAACATAAATTATGCAATACTTTTCACAGTTGGGATTTTTGTTTTCCACAGAGGGTCTATTTTTCAGTTCACAGGTAGTGAAAAAATGATTGTTAAGAAAGAGAATGTTCTTATGGTCAGGTTAGGGATCCTTTCTTATGGTCAGATTGGGACATATGAAGAACCTTATCATAAACTTGAAAAGCCTGACTTGTTTAGTGTTAAATTTATAGAAATTGGATAAGGACATTTAAGATGAAACTGAAAGTAGGGTATAATTTTACCTTCCTCATTTTGCTCATCTTTGAAAGAAGCTTATTCTTGTGGCTTAAAGTTAATCAAGTAGTATAATTAAAGAACATTAGTCCGTGTGCAAAACAAAACTGATCATGCTTCTACTTTCCTTGCCTGGGAATATGTCCTACTTCTGTCAGATGTTTCTTCTAGTAAAAGAGGTTGCAAAGCATAGAGGTGCAAACTAAACACTGGAGCTAGGTTGCCTAGTTTGGAAATCTGCTCTGTACTTACTAGCTGTGTGACACTGGCCAAATTACTCAACCTTTCTGTGCCCCAGTTATCTCACCTGAAATTGGAGGTAATAAATAAATACTACTTGATAGGATTCTTATGAAGATTAAATGAGTTGTTACTTTTGAATAAGAACTATTCCTGGCATATAATATACAATGTTTATTTGTTAAAAAGTAAATTAAGCTGGAGAAGCTATGTCATTGCCTTTTCTATTTATTTGCTATTAATTTTCTCCTGCTATGTGGCTAGTCTCAGGTTCAGAGGATGTAATAGCAAAAAGAATGAGTGTTCCTTGGTTGATAGAAATATAATTCTACTACTTGTCTCTGGATGCAGTGGTGTTCTGTCTTGAAACAAAGGGTTACTAAAGATTCTTTCTTAGCCAGTGACTGTGGGATAAATGACCAGACAAGAAAATCGGTATTTCTGCCCTCCATATAAAGTCATCTGGTGTTTGTGCTTGATTGTGTATTGTATTAAGCAAGAGTAAGAGACACATCTCTTAGAGGGAAAATAGACTCAGAAATCTTCTAAACTCTCTATTTTAATAGCACCACTAATCTCTTAAAAATTATTTCCACAGTGATTTGGTATACTGTTATAATTATAATAGTTAATATCATCTAACCCTCACTCAAAGTGTATAAAGGATTGTCAGTACCCCCAATCTATAGTGAAGAAAACCAAGGAAATTAGTGACTTGCCTAATTTAGCTGGTTACTGGTAAACTGGTTTATAAACCCAAGGAACCTAACTCTAGCATCTGTGCTCTTAACAATTTTACTTCCTACCTCTCTTCACCAGGAGACTTCAGAATAATAATAATGGAGCACCTGGAAAGTCTAAATTTATGGCTTGGTATCTCAGTGCCAATTTCCCCAAGTCTAACTAAGCACTGAAGACATATATATACATATACACATACTCATACACATACATATACGTATGCATAATGCTACTGTAGACATTATAATCTATAATGCAGTATATACCCATATAACTGGATTATAATTATAATTAGTCCATAACAGCATCTTTCATAATAGTCAGAAAATAGAAACAATCCAAATGTCCATCAGATAATATTTAGATAAACAAAATGTGAAATATCTATGTAATAGAATATTATTCAGCAATATCAAGTAACCAACTGCTGACACATTCTACAGCATGCATGAACCTCAAACATATTATGCTAAGTAAAAAAAAAAACACACATATAAAAGACCACATGATGTATGATTCCACTTATATGAAACTAGAGGCCCGGTGCATGAAATTCGTGCATGGGGGGGTGTGCCCCTCAGCCCAGCCTGCACCCTCTCCAATCTGGGACCCCTCTAGGGATGTCCGACTGCCCAGTAGGATCAGGCCTAAATGGGCAGTCAGACATCCCTCTCACAATCCAGGACTGCTGACTCCCAACTACTCACCTGCCTGCCTTCCTGATTGCCCCTAACCGCTTCTGCCTGCCAGCCTGATCACCCCCTCACCACTCCCCTACCAGCCTGATTGATGCTTAACTGATCCCCTGCCAGCCTGATTGCCCCTAACTGCCCTCCCCTGCAGGCCTGGTCCCCCCAAGTGCCTTTCCCTGCAGGTCTGGTCCCCCCCAACTGCCCTTCCCTGCAGGCCTGGGTCCCCGCCAACTGCCCTTCCCTGCAGGCCCGGTCACCCCCTACTTTCCTCCTCTGCCAGCCTGGTCACCCCTAACTGCCCTCCCCTGCAGGCTTGATTGCCCCCAACTGCCCTCCCTTGCAGGCCTGGTCCCTCCCAACTGCCCTCCCCTGCTGGCCTGATTGCCCACAACTGCCCTCCCTTGCAGGCCTGGTCCCTCCCAACTGCCCTCCCCTGCTGGCCATCTTGTGGTGGCCATCTTGTGTCCACATGGGTGCAGCCATCTTGTGTGTTGGAGTGATGGTCAACTTGCATATTGCTCTTTTATTAGATAGGATGTTCATTAAAAGCAAATATACAGATTAAAAAAGTGGATTATTGGTGACCTGGAACTAGGGGTTGTAATAGGGATTGACTGCAAATGAGCATGAAAGGTTTCTGGGTTTTTTTGTGGTGATGGAAATGTCCCAAACCTGGATTCTGGCAACAGTTGCACAAATCTGTAAATTTACTAAAAATCATTTACTTAAACAGAATTGTGCACTTAAATGCACAAATTTCATCATATGCAAATTTTACCTCAATAAATCTGTTAAAAAACAAACAAACTGGATCATGGCCCAGAGATTTAGTATCCTGGACCATCATGATAAAGATAAAGCAGGCTGAAAATCAAATTCAAAAATGTATAATCCATATTAAATTTTATATTTTTCTGCCTTCTCTTCATAATTGGAATAAAAGATAAAAAGTCACATTTATACCTAGCATGAAAAATAAAATAGGCAGTTTTATTTATTTAGAATTTTGTACTGATATAATTTCACTTTGATATGATAAGCTGAGCATCTGACTTTGGAAATACTTTTATTTTTTTGTACTTCATTTAAAGTTTGTCTCTAAGATGATGTTTAAATGGAAGTTGTATCATGGTATTAGATTTATATATAGAAGAATATCTGCAAAGTGTAGTAGAAACTCACTACATATACCCTGGATATATAATTAATATATTCCTTTATAAATCAATAACCCGACTTCATTATGTCCTGTCCTTTAATTTTCCCTTGTTTCAACTTTGGATGCTATGTAGGGAATTCATTTATCACTTCCCCCATTTTACAGATTAGGTAACAGAGGCATACAAAGATTAAGCCAAATCATGCAGCATTTAAGTGGCTGAGGTGAGCTTACTCCTCAGTCTCCTGAATACCAGTCATATATAACCCATAAACCATTCTAATACTCTCTATTCATTGAAATAATAGATAATTAATGAGTCTGTAGAAGCTTGATAGATATCATAGCTTGGTTCATAAGCAGTTTTGTTACTATCATAAGATTCTCTTAATATCATGTACTAAGTTGGAACTGCACACAGTACGGGTTTAAGATGTGACTTGGTATCGATGCATGGTAATGGTCTTTGTTGTGCATTATCAAGCCTCTTACATTGGACAGATGGAGAAAAGTATGATTCCATATACACCATAACTATTTAAAAATAATGTTCCTGAATGCATCATTTTTCATTTCTAAACTTCCAGCTTTGTAAAAAAAAAATAAATAGGGAAGTATAATAGGCTATTTAACTGTTTGCTGGCTTGCCATACATCAAAAGAAGAGAGATACACTACTGCTTTCACAAAAGGGGGAATTGGCTCTGATGTGCCTCCAAGTTATTCTTCTCCAGGAATATTCTGAATGGCACATTTCCTGATGCCTAAAAGCCTTAGATCCCGGTCCATTTCTTACGGACTCAACAACTTACTGTTCAAGCCAGATTTGTCAAAAGCTCACAGATCCATTCCCTCCCTTTTTTAGTACCTTTCTTAAAGAAATAAAAGAACCACTTGTGTGTTTTTCTGTTTGTTTTGTTTGAAACAATATCTCTTGACCTATTCTTAGTACAGTTGCATTGCTAAATTACATATTTTTCCTTTCTGTTGTCCTGGTTCAGCTGTGTATATTTCTTCTTTTAACAGCAACATGGATCCTATAATCATTTCTTCAACTTTCCAGTTATCTTGTGAGTTTATGTTCTTTACTTGTGAAGATGGATTGTTCCCTGGGAGGCTGAGCATCAAGCCTGGAAGTGCTGTTTTTTTATGTGCAGTTGTCCTGTTTTCACTTCATGGTTTTTTTCCATTCAGAAACGGATGTGCTGACAACAAGGGAACAAAGATGGGTATCTTTTTCAGAAAGCAGTGTGCATGAGAACTATGTAAACATTTTTCTGGTTACATTTATTTTGTTTCTAAGACAGTCATTTTTTTGGATATAAGTGAGACTGAGTGGGGTAGACTTAATGTAAAGCACATGTATTGGCCAGTTTGCAGACACTTGTTAGAGCTCTCCACACATATGTTGCATAATGGATTCTGTTTCTGTTATGTGTTTTTGGCAGAGCCCACCACTGCACTTTTTAAAGTCTAGAAAACATGTAAGTTTATTGGAACTCTTTCTCCCCCTAGGCTATAAAGGGGAAAGGATTTAAAATGTGCACAAGAGAGATTAGATTTCTCTAGGATAAAGCAGATTTTATCTTTTGTTGTATGAAATTTCATCTCTGTCTTTCCCATCCAACAGTAAGCATCTTAAAGTCAGGAACCTCTGATTTTCATTGTTGAATTCCCCCAACTTGTTTGAAATACAGGCTTTTTTCTTGTTTTGGTTTTTATGGAGACTACATTCAATTTTTAACATGCATGCTTGATTGCTGAAAGTGCATATATCTAAAATGCAAATTTAACATGCATAAAAGTATTTCTGGATGTCTCTGGACCAATAAGAGGATCTTAGAATGTTTTAATTCTGCTCACTACCTTACTCTTCAATATTTTAGACTTATATTGGTTTATATGCCTAAAGTAGTTAGTCATTGTTATACTTATTGTTTTATACTAGCAGTGCATATTTAGATTTACTGCTATACTTCCCAGTTTATTTGCTCATCATTGCTTCATACTCCTTTCTGACTCGGTTTACATATTCCTAAATTACATCCTTTATTTACTTAGCTACAAAGAGGCAGTAGAAGTCTCTTTGATTTTTCTTTGAAAAACATTTATCCTTCATTTTAGATAATGAATTACTGGGCATAGTATTTCAGGCAAACAGTTACATCCACTCATCCTTTTAATAACATTAACCCATTGTCTTCTGGTTTCTACTGTAGCAATTGAGAAGTCTGAACTCAGCTGTCAGCCTAACTTTCATTCTTTCGCATTTAATGTCTTTTCTCTCTGTTGGCTTTCAAGGTCTTCTATATGCTTTGGTCATTGGCCATTTCATTATGATGACCCTGAATGTGGATTTTTAAAAATCACTCTCACATCTTATTTTTCCCTTTTATAAGAGGATTCATGTTTTTCCATCAATTCCGACAAATTCTTAGCCATTCTTTCTTTTACTAACCTACTGCCATTTTCCTTAATTTCATTCTCTTTCTCTGACCCTTTCCACTGAGAGCTTTTATTAAATGTTGTTCCTTCTTATTCTATAATTTATATATCTTAACCACTTTTTAATATTTCAAAATATTTATATTACTCAGCTCTATTTCCTCATCTGTTTTCTAGTTCACTGATTTCCTCTTTAACTGCATCTAATCTGATGTTTAACCTGCTTATAAGTTTATTTGCATTTATACACAGTATCTTGCTCTATTTTTTTATGTATGCCATTAGTCACTTTAAAAATACTTATGTCACAGTTTAATCTATTTTTATTATCTTAAGTGCTTGGGTTTTTGTTTGCATTGTTTATTCTTCATGCTAAGTCTTAATCATAGTGGGTTATTTCCTTATATATTTTGTCACTTTTTAATTATAAGGTCATCTAAATCTTTAAAATCTCTTAAGACCAAACTTGCCTCTACTTCTGTCAGGTACTATCACTAGCTCATTGCTAGATAGGCTTTTATGATTTCTATTCCTGGGGGTGCCACAATGTTCAGATTCTATAAATTTCAATTCCAAACTCAGGCAAAGTTTTTAAAAAGTTACTGGGGGGAAAGAATTTTATTTTTCCTGCATCCACAGTACCGAAAAATGCCTGTATCTTATAATATATACACTTTTTACCTACCCCTTCACAGAGCTTAGAGCTCTTCCAGGATTCTGATGGATGCAGGTGCTACTACCTCATTGTCTGTGGTCCACATGAGTGTCAAATCCCAAACAATCACCTTCCTCCTCAGCACAAAGTTTGCCTTTGCACCATCTCATGGGCTTACATTTCTGTTTCTAGTACCTGGACAATACCTTTCCTGTTTTATTAAATCTAAAAATACATTTTAGAGAAGTCTCAAGTTTTCTACTCCATCTAGTCTGGTATATTGTGAGAAACAGAAGTGTTCCGTATTCCTCAGTTGCTTAGCTATATTTTCTATAAGCATTCAGGACTTACCAACAGATAAGCTGATTTTTAATGTTAGGAGTTGACTCTTATCATAAAGAAGCCAGTGACAATAGAATAAGCTGATAGTAAAGATTTATTTAAAACATTAAACTTCAGAAGGAATTTACTGGACTCAAAATAGAGGCAACCTCATCTTTATAGATCGACACTGAAATAAGAGCTGATATTTTAAAGTTGATTCTAGAGCATACCAAGAGTCTTGATTATATATGCATATACATAATATAAACCTTAAGTACTCGTTTTCTACTGAGCTTGAAAAGAAAGAGATTGGAAGAGAAATAATTCACCATTTAAGTATTGCTTTTCTCATAATTTTTTTCTTAATAGATGAATCCACTTCCTCTATCCTTATGTTTTCCTATTTTTCTGCTTTCAGTTCACTCTCTCCTACACACTTTTAAAAAAGACCTCTCTTACAGAGAACTCTGATTTGACAGTACTGTTGTGGGTTTGCTCTTAAGATGCATGCAGAGTAACGCATAAAGGTAAAGAAATATTAATACTGTAATAATATGCCATCCTCCTTCTTAGTTATTTTAGGTAGTTTAATTAATTCTTGAATTCCTCCTTCAGTGTCGGCAGGCATCATACTAACCTTTAAAAAATACCTATAGAAATGGCACCAAAGACATGTTATTTCACCAAGATCAGTCATGAAGTTATAATATTGTGACATTTTAAAACAACTGTATGTAAAAGCTAAGCAGTTAATTTGATAATATTTAGGGATAATTTATGACACATATAGGCTAGAAGAATTTCAATCATTGTCATCTATAATTTAATAAAACTGTAAACTAGGCACATTTCTGAGATTTTTCCATTTATTTATTCATTGAATTCTAACAAGTCTATGAAATTCTGTAATAATCCTATTAAAGGAAAGGCACTCTGAAAGGTCCTGGTTCTTCTCAGAGTCATGTAGGTAGGAGATAATGAAGCTGAGATTTACAACCAGGTTATCTCCAGTCTGGTTTCACAGTTGAGCTGTGAAATGCTTTTCTACACTGTCTTACTTCACACATACACATATACACACAGCAACATACACATTCAGCCTATTATGTGCTAATTACCTTTAAAATATCTCTACTTCTATATGTCTTCATAGTTCTCTATTTATCTGGTTAGGAAGAAAAGGGGCAAACATTTTTATTATTCTGTTTATAAATCCTGACCCCAAAATAAAAAAGTTATCCAATTAGTGACAAATACTCCAATCCCAATGAAAGATGTTATTTTAGAGGAATTGAGACACGTTTCATAAAATTGAAGCCAAGTTTTTTTCTGTGCAGCTAACTTTAAGGAATTCTGAAATCATTTTTGTTATGGAAAAGCAACAAATTTTATTTCAAACTTCAGTATCTAGTGACGTAACTCAGCATCTGTGCCTTACACAAACTCAGAACAAGCAAATGAATGACATTTATCATCAGCAAGTGACTTATTGTTTTATGCTTAGTCATTTGACACATAATGTTTATCTATTGACCAACTAGAGGCCCAGCACACGAAATTCATGTACGGGTATGGTCCCTAGGCCTGGCCTGCAATCAGGGCCATCTTCCCTGGCTGCCTGCAGCTGGCCCAGCCCCCCACTGCCACCCACCCCCAGTTTCCCATTTGCCATGGGGTGATGGAGCCTGTCAGCCGGGGGGAGGGACAAAGAGTTCGGCCATTCCCGCCCGCTCGCCGGCCCTGCCCCTGCCGCCAGTCACCCTCTGTGTGTGAGGTGACTGGCAGGGTGGGGGCCTTGGCCTGGCACAGCCCGTGTCCCCTGCCACCCACCCCCAGTTCCCCGTTTGCCATCGGGTGATGGGAGCCTGCCGGGGAAAGGAACTGAGAGGTGGTCAGTGCACCTCATAGTGACTGGTCAAGTGGCTGTTCTGATCATTCCACCATTAGGGTCAACTTGCATATCACCCTTTTATTATATAGGATATGAGATATTTAATTATTATTTTTGATCCAGTTAATCTATTTTTATCATTTTAATATTATTTTAGTCTGTTAGTTGTTACTGCATTTTAACTCAAATTCTAAAAACAAATAAGATTTTAAAAATGAAAATAAAGTTCTAATGAATAGGAAGAACATTTTGCTTCCTTTTGTAATATATCAGTGTATATGTTACATTCTGTTTTCTTCTGTAGTTTGACAGATTAAGCTCAGTGAAAAATTCTGTAGACTTGCTTTCTATATGTTCAAAATCCAAAGACCCAAAATGATAGTAGCT
The DNA here is from genome assembly GCF_963455305.1 of Plecotus auritus. Lineage (NCBI taxonomy): Eukaryota > Metazoa > Chordata > Mammalia > Chiroptera > Vespertilionidae > Plecotus > Plecotus auritus. The sequence continues at coordinate 102,442,461 of NC_137774.1, read as the reverse complement.
TTTCTGATTCCCCTACTTCTTCACCTTAAAATAGTCTTACTGTTATTTAAGATCAACTTTACTGACTTCAAATCAGTGACATATAAATATTGCAAGGATTTTTGCATTGATGGCATTAATGCAAACATATTTGATACCATATGGAAAGAGAAATGCAACACAGGCACACATAAAGGTTTTGTGAAAGCAGTTATTCTAGAGCTGCATAATAGCTTGGTAATTCACCAACAGCCATTCAGAAGATAGAATATTAGAAAAGACTGTGCTTTATTTATGCACTATCTAACTATGTACACATGGAGAGAGAACTGGAATTACATTTAGAATGGTTGCATGTGTCTGTGAATGGAGCACAAGGATGTGGGCCAAATGTAGAACATGAATTTTATTGCTGTTTTCTTCAGAGGACAACATTTGGCCAACCCTTTCATCCTTATTGAAAAGGAGTCATATAGTACTGTCAAATGACCTCACTACTCTCAAAACAAAGCAACCAAGACAAAGAAGAACAAAGCCCAAGTTTTCTCCTCTGGCCCTCTGAGTCTCACCAGCACTACCACTGTTGGGCTTTAACCTGAAGGTTGGGCTTGCTTATAGGTTGGGCAGTTTTCACTTTGCCGTTCCGGAAATTGACAGTCTATGAATTGGCTGTCAGTTACTTGGCTGACTTCCTGCAGGAACTAGAGGCAGTAAGTGAGAGAAATATCCATTGCCTAAAATTTGAAAGAAAAAAAAAAGAGGCCATTGTAAGACCAATGCCCTGTCAACCAGAGGAACAGAGTAGAGGTAGAGATAGGGAAGGAGGAAAGAGGTAGTATCAAATAAGTAAACAGAGACAAATGGTGAGGGTGAAGAACTAAAGCAAATTCCCTCGTAGTGGAAAATTATGCTGATGCTGAGTAGATTTTGACCTGTCTTCTCTATATGCAGAAATATTTATATATCCTCCTCACTTCATTCAACCATCAAATGTTTACTGAGAACTATGTGCCATGTAGTGTGTATCATCTGGAGACTCAGCCATTGTACCCAAGACTTACAACCCCTGGTCTGATGGAGCTAATCGATTAATGACTGCAACAAACAAAAGCCATAGTTATAATGCAGTTAGATAAGTGACAACAGAAATATGTGAGTACTATATGGTTTCTAAAAAATGCCTGGGGAAGGGAAGAAAATGTTTTCCTTGTCCTTTTCTTTAACAATTTCTCCAGACTTTCTACGATAAAAGAGAACCCCATTTTCAGGGAATATTTTCATAGTTTCATACTGCCCTTTATCCCACCTGAAATAAGGAATAATCTTCAAGCAGTGTTCCTACAGGAGAACACTATGACAATAGAGAGGAAGTTTAACATCATCAAGGCCTATCGACATCCATCCAACTGCTCTTGACTATGTAGGAACACTTGGGTTTTTCTTCTGTTCTTGTTGACTTTCATTCCTTCAAATGAAAACAGCAAATATAAGTAAATGTCCTTGTTGTCTCTGAAAAATGTGCCAGGGACAAATCATCCATATGCAGCTTCACTCTCCATTACTCAACCAGGGAGAGCATTAACTTGAATCCGCAGGCATTTTCAATCCTGAGCTCAAGGCTGATATCCTTTTTATATTGATTATATTTATCTGGTTGTCCCAGAACCTCAAACCCAGTATGTTAAATGATGAATACATCTGTTCTCTACTGTTCTTGGCTCCATCCTTCAACTCCATCCCTCTTTAGGTTTCCCTTATATTGCCCACTCCTGTACTCCAACCAGAAATGCTAATACCTTCCTTATCCTTTATTTCCACCTCACCTTTCACATCTAATCAGTCACCAGTTCCTGCTTGTTCTATCTTCCAAAACCTCTCTACTATTTATCGCTTCCTTTGTTCTTTAGTCCCTTCAGGTTGTTGTCATTTCTCACCTGGACAGTTGGAACAGCATCCTTGCTATTCAGTCTCAGCCCCATCAGCCACCAAATTATCCTTTTGATCTGCAAATCTGAACCTTTCATTTCCCTGTTAAAAAATTCTTCAACAGTGGCCTATTTCCCATAACACTGTTTTTTTAAACATGTGGGGGTTTTTTGTCAACAGAATCTTTTTTCAATTATATTTTAGGTAACATCTCAATTACATGGAGTTGATTAGATGTGAAGTTCAATGAATGGGATGGGACATAAGAAAGCCCTGATCTCAGAGGCTCTTCCCAGTATGCCTCGCTAAGTGACCTAAGGTACCTCAGTGTATCTGCAGAGCAGAACAGAATGCAGCTTGAAAATCATCAATCTATAGAAAAAATTATAAGCTCCCTTGGGTTAACTACAAACCCTTAATTATCTACCTGTCTAGACTCATTTCCCACACTGTGCATCTTTACATGTAATTCTGCAACCACATTGAATTTGGCTACTTCACATACATGCTGAGCTCTAACATGACTCTCTGTCCCTAAACACTAGTCCCTCTTGTGACCCTCTGACAAGAACTCCAAGAAACTGACTAGTCATCATCTGGCTCAATGAAGTGTCATATGTTCTTTGTCACACTCCCACATCTCACCTCTAGGCACACTAAACCTTTCCCTTTCTATTTGTTCCCACTGCATTTTACCTTCATCTCTGTAGCATATTGCTTTGTGACTCTTGCTTCCACATCTGTTTCTCTAAAATATGGAGGTCAGTAACTAGGCTTTCATTGTTGATTTCTCAAGACCTAGCATAGTCTTTCAGCCTCTAGTGGGTCATTAGTAAATATTTGTGACATGAATAAATACTGTAACTTGCTTCTTGAGTTATTATAACTAGAGTTAAATTAATTTAAAAAATAAACATACTATTAAAATAGAGCTATGTTCCTTCATTTTAAAAACTGAATTAGAATTCAAATATAAGTTTGTTGGTAATAAAGTGGTTGACCATAATAAGAAATATATAGGTAAAAACAAAATAAAAACTTAAATTGTCGTTTTAAAACCAATTAGGATCCATACATTATATATGAACTTTCTCTTTCGGCTTCTTTAGCTTATTAGTAGTAAATTCAAGGCATTTGAAGAGAGTCTGCCAGTCTCCAGCTGGCCCAGAGTTTCTCTTCTCTATGTGATTGTACTGTGAACACAAGTCATTTAGACTTAATGGTGTTGGAAAATGGAAACATGGTTAAAAAAAGATTCTTTGTTTTGGTCAAAATACTATAAATATTTAGTAAATTGAGTTATAAAGTATACCTTTAGTGACTTATCTTTTTTAACATTAAAATTTATTTTAAATATTTTTATTGAGAACTTGATGAATATTACAAAATATGTCCCCAAAGTGTAAAGTGGACCAGTTACCCCTCACTGTAAGCTCAGAAAAGCCCTACCTCTCTTTTTAGATGGGGCTTCAGAAAACTTGTATGAAATGGTGGTGGGTGGGGCGGTAGCCTTGGAGCTAAATCATTTTAGCTGAGGCCCTAGAAATCCTTGGTTAGAACTCAGAGACCTGGGTTTCAAAATTGGACATTCTATTATTAGCTACGTGAGTACTCGTGCCAATTATCTAACTTCTCTCATCTTCAATTTCTATTTTTGGGGAATAGGAATGATAATAACTTCCTCCTAATTAGGACTCATTGAAATAATGTACTTAGTTCAAGTCCAGACACAGAGTAAGCATTCAATAAATGTTGGCTATTATTTGTATTTGACTCCAATATATGGAATATCAATCCCCTGGAAAGTGCTGATATTTAGAGCAGAGCTGATGAGGAAAAAAAGTCAAAAGGAAATACCTAAGTATGTTAAGAAAAAGAAGTTTGGAAAATGTCAAACATATTGTAATGAATGATGTTTAATTTTGTCCACATTTGTAATAAGGTGCCTGATAGGATTAAAGATATATTGGATAGATAGATGGGGCAGGTTAATGCACACAAGGAGTGCAGTGTTTTCCAGAACATTTAAGAGGTAGCCATTGCATTTACACCTGAGTCAACAGAAAATTGAATTACATATTTTCATTTACTGTTACCTCTTGTGTCAAAATATTTCATAAACTTTTGAGCTGAGAACTAGGCCTACCTCATTTTTTATGATGCATAGTCATATTCTTCATTTGACCTGGCATTTGGAAAGGCATTTTAGTTCCTGTATTTCTCAGATAGAACATTGTCATTGAAGGTATTTCATGTAGTAAAATAATGTTGCTGGTTTATGTACTTCAGTTGGTTCATATTGTGAGTTCATAAACCATAGGGGAATTTAAATAACTTGAAATGAGACCTTTGATAGAAAGCCTTCTTACATGACTTTCATTTATAGTAAAGATTCATCTCAGCCACCACCTATTCATCTAAAGCTGGCTGTTGACTAAAACCAAGTATTTATCCCTGTGGCTCTCTTCTGACTATGCCTGGCCAACATTTGCATGTCTCATCATCTCTAGAGCATGCTGGATATTTTCAACGTCTCCAACACCAGTACCTTTTCTGTTCTCTTTAAAATTGCAGATTATTTGGCTCTGTTTATAGCCTATTATGAAAACAAGACATGGATCCTTTTTTTTTCTTGCTGAAGGAAAGATTAATGGAATTGAATAAATACTTACAAATGAGAATTGAGATGACATTAAAACATAAGTAAAAGAAGAATGACTTAGCAATGGGAAGACCAAGAGAAACTAACAGCAGAATTGTAGATATCAGAAGCAGGCATTGCATGTTGTGTTGCTCTGTTGTCAAGGAATGTGGGTTGAAAAAGTAGCATGTTGTAGTGAGAAAAAGACAATGGTTCTTCTGGGTTTCTACGTGGAGATCATATATTAGACCTGTGGAAGATGTCCTTTTGGGTAGGTTTCTAGGTAGTAGAGTACTTAAGATGCTGTACTTTGAGTAGCATAACTTGTTATTTACTACTATATATTATTTTCTTTCTAAGAGTAGGGCACAAAAGACGGGGGAAGGATAATTTTACAGTGGAGAAACCTGACAAATGCTACATGAAGCCAAGTTATGCAGCGTAAGATCAACAGTGATAGTCATATTGATAGTGAATCCCCTGTATGTGATGTGGTAACAATGGCACTTTACCTCTGCAGTCTTTTTTCCCCAAAACACATCTCCTCAGTCTAACCATGAGGAAAATATCAGACAAATCCCAGTTAAGTGAAATTCCACAAAATACCTGACTAGTAATCCTCAGAACTGTCAAAGTAAAAAAAATATATATATATACAAAAAACAGGGCAAGTCTAACAACCAAGACAGCATACGGAGACATGATGCTTATATGTAATGTGGTGTCTTAGATGGGACCCTGCCACAGAAAAAAGACATTAGGGAAGACTATGGAAATTTCAGGAAAATATAAGCTTTAGTGAATAATAATTATTAATATTGGTTCATTAATTGTGACAAATGTGCCATAATACTTTAATATTCTAATAATAGGTAAAACTGAATGTGGGGTATATAGTAATTCTCTTTACTATTTTTATAAAAATTCAGTAAATCTAAAGATGTTTTTTAAAAAAGGTTTATTTAAGCCCTGGCCATTATGGCTCATATGTTTAAGTGTAGACCCATGCATCAAAAGATTGCTGGTTCGATTCCCATCCAGACATATGTCCAGATTGTGGGCTTGATCCCCAGTAGGGGACATGCAGGAGGCAGCCAATCAATGCTTCTTTATCACACCAGTGTTTCTCTCTCAAATCAATAAAAACATATTTTTTAATGTTATTTAAAATAAAACTGCAAATCTAACAATGTGGAAATACCCTATATCCTTGTATTCAGCCAAAGGAGCTAGGTACAAGAATGCATCTTGGATATGATTCCATTTTTATAAAAATTCAAGGATAGGTAAAACTGAGTCATGCTATTGGAAAGTCAGGAAAATGGTTTCACTTGGGGGAGGGAAATGACCAGATGGGGCATAAGGGTTCACTGGGATGCTGGTGATATTCAGAGTCATTAGCCTGTGAGTTGGTCCCCATGGGTGTGTTCAGCTTGAGAAAACTCATTGAGCCATACTCAGGAGTCTTATATTTGTCTGTATATATGTTTTACTTCAATAAGAAACACACACAATGGGATTATTTGATTTTGCTTAGTGCATTGGATGACATAGATCATAAATGGTTATTTTTAGTATTAAACACTAAAGTGCATTTTATGGGAAATGATTTGAAGTAAAATGAAAAGTAAGTAACAGTACATTATTAATTAATAAATGTAACAATTACATTTTATGTTGTGAAATTCCCAAGTGACACTAGGATGGGTTAGGTATCTTTCCTGTACTCTCCTGTGGAGATCTTACACTTTTATTCCTATACTTAGTCATTTTATTGCAATTATAATCTTTAAATGCCTATCTTTTGTAAAATATATTTTTATTGATTTCAGAAAGAAGGGTGAAGGAGAGATAGATAGAAACATCAATGATGAGAGAGAATCATTGATTGGCTGCCTCCTGCATGCCCTACCCTGCAGATAGAGCCTGCAACCTGGGCATGTACCCTGACTGGAAATCGAATCATGACCTCCTGGTTCATAGGTCAACATTCAACCACTGAGCCACTGTGGCCAGGCTAAATCCTATCTTCTTCAACAGAATAAGATCATGGAGCAGAGACATTCTATTATTCATCTTTTCTAGCCAGTGAATAGCATATGTTCTGACAGGTTATATGTGATCAGTAATTATGATTGGTAAAAATGATACAAAGAATGAATACATTCATACTTCAATAAGTATATACTGAGTATCATTTACTGTTTGAGATGTGTTCACATATTATGTTTGATAATTCTCCCTCCTCATTCCTTTCTTTTATCTTTCTGATAATTCCTAGAAGTTGATTATAGGATATCCCCAGTTGATCACACAGATTTTTACATCTTTTTTTTCTCCTATTTTCCATTTCAGTCATTTTGTCCAACTTTCTTGAATTTTATATCCCAACCCTTTTGCTAGAGTTTTAAATATGGTAATAAAATGTATAGTATATGAGAGCCCTATTTTATATTTATTATATATTTTATAAGACAATATTCCTTTCTAGTGGATATAGCATGTTCTCTCTACCTCTGAAGATATTCTTAATAGTATTTGAGGTTAACCTTTTCTCTCCATTATATTTCTTTTAAATTCTTTCTCCCTGTTTTTCCCTCCCAGGCCAGTGGGGAAGAGAAATATATTAAGATTTTTCTTTAGTGCTAGGATTTTTCTGAATTTTTTTTGGAGTAACTGTTATGGGTCAAAAATATATTATGTACTGGGGGTTAGCGGGGGAGACTAATTTTGTCTTCTCCTAGTATACCCATTGTCTAGTTTCCATGTAAAGTAACAGAGGCTGAATAGAGGCAAGAGTAGAACATTTCAGACACAGGGGCCAGCTTATACTACTTATGGATAGAAGGAAGAAGTAACATGACATGCTCTGGGAAGTGGTTAGGTATACTAGTTTCAATGCAGAATGCAATTGTAGGAGTGAAAAAATATGAAGTTCAAAAGATGAGAAAAGACCAGACCATGAGGATGTTTTGAATTTATTTGGATTAGGTTTAACTGAAGGACTGATTCTTAAAGTAACAGGAGTTAAAATGAGTTAGAAGTCTACTTTTTTCTCATATAAAGAAAGTAACAGTGTATCATCAATGTGTAGCTTCCACATTCTGGTCTGGTCATGGGCTCAGCATTCCAACCAGCAGAAAGGAGGAAAGGGCAGTAGCTCACAAAACCCCTCCCTTAAGGGTACTTCCTGGAAATTGTACCCAATACATACCTTCCATTGTCTCAGCCTACATTGTTTATCACATCTACTAGGTACACCGGAGACTAGATAATGTAGACTTTGGGGAGAGGATGCGCATGTGCCCAGTTAACTTTCAGGTGTTTACTGAGGTAGGAAGGAGAATTTGTTATGGGGAAGTTCATAGCCTTGTATAGGAGTTTAGGGTGTGTCTAGACACTGGGGAAGGTCCCTGAAGAGGTTTAAGCCAAGGAAATTTTCACTTTGGAAAGGTCCGCCAGGCTGTGACATGAAGGATAAGGTGATGAGTGATTACAGTTGTCTGAGCAGTTAGGCAACCATGAGAAGCATCTGCCTGTGAGAAAAATAGCATGATATGGCCCTGTTTATGAGGGACTGGAGAGAGAGCATCATTACTGGTGACATTAAATCACTACATTGATGTTGATTTTTTTATCTGCAGGATCAAATATTTGAAATATAATTGTTTATAGGAGTATATTCACCATAAACCTAGGCCAACATCAAAGAGATGGTGATCTATGCTCTTGATACCTCTTCCTAAATCTTAGAGCATTTCTGTCCTATTTCTATAGTACCTTTTTGTTTCTCTAACAATGTATATTGTGATTTTTAAAAGCACGTACACATGCTAAAACTTTACATACAAAACGATATATTAAAAAGTATACATTTCTTTACATTGCAAGTATATTTTTCATTGTATTCCAAAATCCCAGAACATTATCAATCCTGTAGTTTATCCTACTGTCTTATGGAAGGTTTTATATTCAGAGCATGCTCTTAAAAATTGATGTAGAAAGGTCTATGTACTGATATGGCTGACATAGAAATATCAAGAAGCTCTATTTTTAAGCAACAGTAAAAATACAGAATAGTAGGATCAAGGTTATTATGAAAATCCTTTAGGAAGATTCACGCATATACACACACAAACCCCTTCATACAGATACCAACACACACACACACACACACACACACACACACACACACACACACACACACACCTTCATATAGACACACACTTTTTTCTTTTAAAAATATATTATTTTTAGAAGTTTCAACATAAGTTATTTGACTTAATGAAATTTAGCAATGCATATAAATGCAGCATAACAAGGGATATTTGGAGGTAGGGTTAAATATGCAATCTGTTCAGTATCCATATGCTCAACATTAGGGACATAAATATTCCTTCCCTAAGTCTAGTCTCAGTAACACCTGCTCCCTCCAGTATTTTATAATATAAGCATCACTTTGAATTGAGTGTGATTGTAATGCTATTATATGTGTATATTTGCAAGTTATTTGCATTTTCTATGTACAACATGGACTTTAAATGCAAGCTAATTACATCATCTAGTGCTTAATAAAATAGTGAATTTCTTTCAAGGCTGAGGTAAAAGTGTTAGAATTTTGGAAGAATGATATATTCATCTCCAACACAGAATGTTCATGAACGATTTTCATAGTAACCATGATCACAGTGTATGCACTCTTCTGTATTTTTGCTGTTGCTTAAAAATACTTCTCAATCTTCTTATGTCAGCCATATCAGTACATATAGACCTTTCTCCAGTTTTTTTAAGGGCTGCACTGTATATAATCCATGTCCTATTGGTGTTGATAGACATTTTGTTTAGTTTTGTTTTTTTTAATTTGTGAAAATTTGGTTTTGTTATGATAAACTGATGAACAAAATAGACCCAGACACATTGAAGCATGCAACAGACAGATGAATTTCAGAGGGAAGGGGGGACTCAGGGAGAGATTAATCAAAGGGGGGGGGGAAATATATATATATATATATATATATATATATATATATATATATATATATATAAAATAGTGCAGTGAAGGCCTGGGAGGGGGGCAGGAGCAGGGTGGAGGGGGTCAATGAGGAGAAAATACTTTTTATTGTAATGCTTTCAACATTAAAGATAACTTTTTAAAGTTAAAAAACAACAACAGTGTTTTAACAAAAGATACTTAAATTAGCATTCCCACTCAGGCCATTGTGGTTCAGTTGGGTGGAGCATTCTCCCATACATCGAAAGGTTGTGGGTGTGATTCCTGGTCAGGGTATATACCTAGACTGTGGATTAGATCCCTAGCCAGGGTGAGTGTGGGAGGCAGCTGATAGATGTTTCTCTCTCTCATCAATGTTTTTCTCTCTCTCCCTCTTCCTTTCTCTCTAAAGTCAACAGAACATACCCTTGGGTGAGGATAAAAAATTAGCATTCATATATATATATATATATATATATATATATATATATATGTGTATATATATATATATATATATATATATATATATATATACACATACACATCTATACATAATAAATAGTACTTTAGTGAACATGTGAGTGAACCATATATAAATAAATACATATATATGATTTTTATATACACACACAGGTTGACATCCTAGAGGCAGAATGAAGGGCCAAATGGTATGTTTATTTTTCACTTTAATGAATTAAAAATTACCCACCAAAATGATTATACCATGTGTTCCCACACACAGATTTCATAATGCTCTAGGTGGGTAACATAAATGCATTGAGCAGCCTGTGTGTAAGGAGTTAAGCTGATTGTAATGGGACCAAGCAGCCTATTTATATTCTCTTTTTTTTTTAATATATTTTATTGATTTTTTCACAGAGAGGAAGGAAGAGGGATAGATAGTCAGAAACATCGATGAGAGAGAAACATCGATCAGCTGCCTCCTGCACACCTCCCACTGGGGATGTGCCCGCAACCAAGTTACATGCCCTCGACCGGAATCGAACCTGGGACCTTTCAGTCCGCAGGCAGACGCTCTATCCACTGAGCCAAACCGGTTTTGGCTATATTCTCTTTTAAAACAACATGCCCAGGTTTTGGGCTCCATCCCCAGTGGAGGGCATGCAGGAGGCAGCCAATTAGTGATTCTCTCTCATCATTGATGTTTCTGTCTCTCTCTCTTCCTTGCTGTCTGAAATCAATAAAAAATATTTTTTTTAAAAAAAGAAAATGGTAGTATAATGATAAGGCTGAGCAATACATATATTTATAAGTTATATTTCTGTCTTCATTTGTGAACTTTTACATTCCTTTTGTGAGCCTTGACAGTGAAGATGATAAGGGCATAGGTCTTGAAGATCCAATGTCAGAACAAAAAAAAAGAAAAATGTGGGGGGAAAATACCAAGATATATTGAGACAGCAATGGAGACTGAGTATAGACAAAAAGTTGGTATAAAAACAGAAAATTTCAGAAACTTCATAAGGCAAGAGAGATATGATTCTCATTGTTCATGTTTTGCCTTATTTTTCAACCCTCCAGCCTTCCCCCATAAATTTGCTCATTTATTGTTTATGTTAACTCTGGCCTGTGGTAATAATGAATGCTTAATGAAGTGATTCTTAAAAAATAAATAAGGTGATACTTAATAACATAAATGTTTGATTTCTGATGGTGATTGTGTATATTAGCTTGTTAACATTAAGTCTATAAAATTTACTTGTACAAATAATCAAAGGGATTGAAATTTATAAGGATGACAGGGATTTTCAATGGATAGTTTTTCTTCAAGACAATAACTGATTTTTTAAAAGCTGATTTTTATAGTACTTAATAGTTTAGTATGTAAAGAATTCCAGCTGGTATGGCTCAGTTGGTTGAGCATCATACCATGCATCAGAGGTCATCGGTTAGATTCCTGGTCAGGGCACTTGCCCCGGTTGCAGGCTTGATTCCCAGTAGGGGGCATGCAGGAGGCAGCTGATCAATGTTTCTATCTCTCTCTGAATCAATAAAAACATACTATTAAAAAAAGAAAAGAAAAGTATGGGAGGAGGTTCCCATTTATTACAGAGAAATATAGAAGCTTTTGTATAAATAAGTGATAAAAAGGAGAGGAAGGAGGAAAAGCAGTACTTAAGTAATATCTGAACACTCCGTTTAATGCTTCATTTTCCCACTATTATTTCTTTTCTCTTCCCTTTTTTTGTTAATCATTACCTGGGAATATTTTTACAATTGATTTTTAGACAGAGTGGAAATGGGGAAGAGGAGGAGAGAGAGAGAGAGAGAGAGGAGACAAAGACAAAGACAAAGAGAAAAAGAGGGGAGGTGAGGGGAGGGGAGCGGAAAAGAGAAGAGGAGAGGGGAGGAGAGGAGAGAAACATCAATGTGTGGGAGAGACATGTCGATTGGTAGCCTCCTGTGTGTGTCCCAACCAGGGCCAGGGATCAACCCTGCAACCCAGGTATATGCCCTTGACTAGAAATAGAACCTGCGGACTGACACTCTGAGCCACATTGGCCAGAGCCCCTATAATCTACAAACTCAGGTATATGGTGTATGGGATGGTCCATTAAAATTTCATAGTACCAAACATAGTTCAATAAAAACATGCCCCATGATAATGCAAATTTGGTTACTAGTGACTGAAGATTGGTTTTCATTCTCAACCCAACCTGCATTTTAAAAGAAAGTGGTAAAACCAGGAGGATGGATATGGAAGGAAGTGTGAGACCCTTCTTGGGGAGCCAGGCAAGTTGAGGAAAGTCTTCCTATGTTTTGTATTTGTCCTTCCCACCTCCTTGGATAGAGAGGGGTGATCAGACAGGTGCCAAGTAATCAGGAGATTCATGCATTATTATAGTTATCCAAGAAATCCCAACTCCTCTTGGAACTCAACATTTTCCCCCTTCTGCATTGAAGACATTGTGGACAGCTGCCACCAGGTGGAGCTAGATTCCAGTTGGGATTTGACAGATTGGGATTATACATTCAGACCCATAGAATTCCAAACCTGCTAGCTGTTTAGACTTACCTGGTTCTTTTTATTATCCTTGCAATATCATTACCACCTTTTCCACGAATCAGTCCTTTGGACCTTACTTGCCACATTATGACAGAGTTTTATTGTACTTTAATTTCTGCTGACTAAAAATCTGCAATTATACTGTCACTCGGCATCATGGCGGAAGAAGTCCACTGAGTAGAGTTGAATTGTGTTGCTAATTTAAGGTGATATATTTGCTGGTCTTTGGCTCAGTTGTCTGGTCACTTCTTACAGCATCTCTTTTTCATTAAAGATGTAACTGTGAAGGGTGGTAACTATTACATGAAAAAAATTTGTTTTTTCTATAGTCTCTTATCACATTGAGCTCTAAAGAAAATAAAAATGCTTTACACCCTGACCAGTTTGGCTCAGTGGATAGAGCATCAGCCTGCGGACTCAAGGGTCCCAGGTTCGATTCTGGTCAAGGGCATGTACCTTGGTTGTGGGCACATCCCCAGTAGGGGGTGTGCAGGAGGCAGCTGATTGATGTTTCTCTCTCATCCATGTTGCTAACTCTCTATTCCTCTTCCTTCCTCTCTGTAAAAAATCAATAAAATATATATTTTAAAAAAAATGCTTTACAATAGTAGTAATGACTGAAAAACATTTAAGTACTTATCAAACATACCCGAATAGGGGAGAAATAATTGTGAGTATGGATGTCAATATTTAAAATCTAGTAATTAACTATGATTACAAATAAGCTATAAAAGAGACATTTAAGTTGATATATTTATGTACACCTTGCCAAAGTAGCTCATTACCAATTTTTAAAAATAGCCACATATATAATTTCTGTCTATTTATAAGTATAAAAAATTTAAATAGCCACTCTTGATTTATATTATACATATGCCATATTTTTGTGCTTAATGTTTCAGTATTAAACTATTTGGGAATTTATTTTATTCAGTCTATCTACATTTATCATATGTCTGTGAACAAAACACATCTCAGTGTTTTTTATAAAAATATCTGAGGTTAATAGTAAAATAACTCAATATTTTTATTCCTGAGGGCTTATAATGGGAAATGTCTGCATATACCTTTGTAGTAGCCAAATGATTCTTTAACAAAAGAGTCTAGACTATTTGAATGAAGGTTACACATTGTTATTATATACTAGAGACCCGGTGCATGAAATTTATGCACGGGGGTTGTGTCCCTCAGCCCAGCCTGCACCCTCTCCAATCTGGGACCCCTCGAGGGATGTCCTACAGCCCATTTAGGCCCGATCCCTAAACGGGCAGTCAGACATCCCTCGCACAATCCAGGAATGCTGGCTCCCAACTGCTCGCCTGCCTGCCTTCCTGATTGCCCCTAACCACTTCTGCCTGCCAGCCTGATCACCCCCTAACCACTCCCCCTGCCATCCTATTTGCCCCCAACTTCCCTCCTCTGCTGGCCTGGTCACCCCTAACTGCCTTCCCTTGCAGGCTTGATTGCCCCCAACTGCCCTCACTTGCAAGCCTGGTCCCTCCCAACTGCCCTCCCCTGCTGGCCTGATTGCCCAAAACTCTCCCCCCTTGCAGGCCTGGGCCCTCCCAACTGCCCTCCCTTGCTGGCCATCTTGTGGCAGCCCTCTTGTGTCCACATGGGGGCAGCCATCTTTGACCACATAGGGGCAGCCATCTTGTGTGTTGGAGTGATGGTCAATTTGCATATTACTCTTTTATTAGATAGGATAGAGGCCTGGTGCACAGGTGAGGGCCAGCTGGTTTGCCCTGAAGGGTGTCCCGGATCAGGGTGGGGGTTCCCTTGGGGCGTGGGGTGGCCTGGGCAAGGGGCCTGTGGTGGTTTGCAGGCCAGCCATGCCCCCCAGTGACCCAAGCAGAAGCCCTGGTGTTTGGGATTTATTTATCTTCTATAATTGAAACTTTGTAGCCTTGAGTGGAGGTCTGGGCCAGCCAGCGTGTGAGGAAAGCTTGGCTTCCTCCATCGCCAGGGAAACCCAAGCCTCCTGCTCGCTCCATGGCTGCAGCCATCTTGGTTGGGTTAATTTGCATACTTGCTCCTGATTGGCTGGTGGGCACGGCTTGTGGGTGTAGTGGAGTGATGGTTAATTTGCATATTACTCTTTTATTAGATAGGATGGAAATGCCCCTCTATTACTGGTGAAAATAAGTTCTTTTGTGCTGTCAATAGAAAAGAATTTCAAACAGCACAGGCATGGAGAAATTTAAATGTAATGGCAAGGTTTTATTTGAGGTTAAGGTAATTAATACACCCTGGGGATGGAGAATTAGAGGGCAGGTAGGCTCTAGAAGCAGCTGCCATGAGACTCCTGTTAATCCTCCATATATTTTCTAGGTTCATGGTAAAGAACATGGTGCCATTCAAACCATCCAACCCAACTTTCTGAGTGTTCCTGGGCCTGAGTCCCAACCAACCCTTTTCCTGGACATACTGAGGTTCCACACCCTCTATCCAATCTGATTACCTTTCTAGTTTTTCCCAGGCTAAGTTCTGCCCCTCTATGTTGTCACCCTATTTCTCACTGGTCATGCCCAAAAGTTCTGTTATGACATCTGCTTTCTACTGTACATGTGCCTAGCAGAGGAATTTCCCCTTCCCCTCCCTCTGGGAATTTGGTACCAGGCCAGCAGCAACCCTGGAGAGATTTTCCTGTACACTCTGAGGATTAAGTCTCCCAGGTGGCAGTTTCCTGGAGTGTGTGAGTGAATCTGCTTATGCTAATTTCCCAGCAAACTAGATGGAATGCTGTCCTGATACCTGCTTCAGCTTTCCAGGTTATTAAGCTTATTATTTGATTCCCTTTTGCTTCCTTCCTTATATTAATAACTAGTTATCTATGCAAACAGCTACACAATCACAAAATCAAGCTTACACATTCATTTTCATTTGTTAAGTGTATAGTAGTGTTCAGTTACTATATTGCTCACAGAACTGTAAGGGTAAATTAGAAATGGCCTATATATTATGGTATTTGAGGGAGACACAAATGATTAGCATTCCTCTTGGCAACTCAGGTTTTAAACCAATTGAGCAATTAAACTTCAGTGTAAACAGCTTGAAGCTAAAATATCACCTAAGTTACTGATGAAAGCCAGCTTGCAGAAAGACACTAAGGTGTAGTGTTCTGCCCTAGCCAGCTTACAGGGACTGTGAGATTGTTCATACACCTTCCCAACTCCATTTTCTATGACATCACGTTGGTAGAAGTATTTACACCATGGAAATTAGCAAATGGCATATATCAGGGCCTTTTTCTCCCCTGGAGAGCCAGTTATTAAACAATTAACAGTGTACCACTGTCTGAAGGCATGAATTATTCCAAGTACTTAATCCCAGGGTTACCCACTGAGCCCCACACAATGGAAGCAGGGGCTGCTCTCCTGCACCTGGGGCTGAACAGATGTGTGCTCTGCATACAGCTTACTCACAAGAGGAAGGGAAAGGAAGAGCTTTTCTCTTTTATATTCCAACTAGAGGCCTGGTGCACAAAATTTGTACACAGATAGGGTCCCTAGGCTTGGCCGGTGATCAGGGCCGATCTGTCAGGCGACCAGAAGGGCGATCTGGGGGCCCCTGCTGGCACCCGCTTTGCCGGCCTGGCACCTCCCACTTGCCGGCCCGGCCCCCCCCACCACCACCTCCAGTCACCTTCCTCTGTGGGGCAACTGGCGGGGCGATCGGGGGCTCCTGCAGGCACCTGCCTTGGCTGGCCTGGAGCCTGCAGGCTGGGGGAAGCTCCTGCATTGAGCGTCTGCCCCCTGGTGGTCAGTGCGTGTCATAGCGACTGGTCATTCTGCCTTTTGGTCAATTTGCATATTAGGCTTTTATTATATAGAATTCCCTGAGGCAGAACTGAGGACATGAAGAACTAGGACTCCACAGGACTGAAACATTAGATGTTTGCCCCTAAACCTTTGTTTTTGTTTTTCTATCTATGGGACTTAACCATTAAGAATTAACTATTAAGGAGTCAGAATGTTCCTTATGGGGGGGAAGTTTTCATTTCATTAGGACAATCCTCTTCCTACCTTTATGAGGCCGCTATATCAGTACCAACCTTTGTATTTTCATAACCTCCTGGAAATAATGATCTCAATGATCTTTCGTGACCAGAAGGCTCTACCTAGTAGACACATACCAGAAAATGAAATATTAGTGATTTAAATTTCATTGACCTATATACAGCTTTAACTATAGAATTTTCTTGCATATTTTTCCCTGCAACATTAAAACTACATTGTCTAACAGAAGCTTTGTAATTTGATAAAAATAAGATACTCCAGTAATACATAAGCATATGGAACTCTAATATGTGGATATAAAATTCATAAAGACTCCAATAGTAAAATGCCAAGTAAGATGCCCCAACTTTACTTATAAATCTGCTCTTATTTTCCAATTATTAGAGGACAAAATTGTTTGATATTTGATCCTCTTTTAATCCAGGCATATAGACTGCAATCAAATTTCTTGCTCTTATTTATCTAAAAGTTCAAAGAAATTCTAGTTCTTTCCAATTTCTTACTCTGCTCTCTCTGGTTAGATTCAAGAACATGGATTCCTTCTCTCTCATTCTCTCTCTCTCTCTCTGGAGAGCTTTAGAGTCTCAAAAGTTAGTTTAGTTTACTTTGAAAATTCCAAAGTATTAATAGGATACACACGATTATCATAAGAACTGGCCCCACAAAAGGGAAGTTCAAAAGTGACCCCATTTGATTCTAGAGCCTATGTAGTTAGAGTTTGTCAAAGACCATATTTATTTTCATTTTATTTCTTTTTTTACTACAGTGTTCAAGAGATCTTGTAGTCTGTGTTTTCTTAGATTATTGAGAATTTCTGCCAGTTGTCTCTCTATTTGAAGGAAATGCTCCGGTATATATTTTTTTCTTCAGACTGTCTAGAGCTGCCCCCGAATATTGATCTAATACTTTCATCACGGTTCTTCCTGTCATCTTCTGGGTTGGTGAATTTTGATGTTTGTTCTATTCCTTGGGCATTTGGGTCTAAAGGAGACACAGTGATAGCAGAAGAAAGCATAATTTAAGTCACAAAGGTTTGGGAAAGGACCATTGAACCTATCTTTTGGTGTTAAAGAGATGACATTTTATAACCAGGGCACCTTCACTTTCAGGCTGGTCAGTAGCATGTCCTTCAGCTCAGAGCTCTGGTACTTTTTACTGCATGCATCTGCCACTCATATTCTCAAGTCAAGTTGCTCTGACTCATATCTTGGAATACTTCCTCAGCAATCTTGAGTGTAGAGCTCAGTAACAGATGAGTGCTTCATTACTAAGGCATCCTAAAATTATGAAACTAGCATAAGGACAATATAAATACATTTGCCACTTTAGGCAAAATAAGCATTTTACAGTAAACATATCAACTTTTTATCTTCTGGCCCCCAAACATATATGTTGCAGTTATTTTTAAATTTGAAATCATATTTCTTATGGACAGTTTTTGCTGTTATCAACACATTTTAAATAATATGTTAGTGGCAGCATATTCTGTAATGAATTTCTTTTCATTGACAGACATCATTGCAAAAGAAGCTTGTCATAGTGCTCTTTCTGTTTGTTTGTTTTCTTAACAGAGAATCTGCATTTTGATGACTTAACATGCTACAGAACTAAAATGTTCAAAACTTCTACATGCTAATACATTCTTCAGGCTTTGCACTCTTAAAACATTTTATCTCTGAATGTTTTTAAGCATATAGAAAAGTACAGAAAATAATTGGCACCTAGGACCAATGGTCAAGATTTTATGAATATTCTTGTTTGCCTAGGAACTTCTTTTTCCTATTTAATCCAGACAGATATAGCAAAACCCCTGAGTCTCTTGTTCCCAACCTAGTCTTCTCCTCCTTAACGGTGTTGCTAGACCTCGTTGTCCCTTTGTGTGCTTTTGAACTTTTACTTCATAGGTGCTTATGACAATACTAGAGGCCCAGTGCACAGATTCATGCACATTGAAAGGAAATTAATTAGAAGGTGGCTGGCAGGGTGGGACTGGGTGAGATGGGCCGGACACACCCTGGAGCCAACCTCCTGTGGTCCCTCCCCTTACAGCCACACCTGGGGTGGTGCCAGGGCTCGAAGGTGTCTGCAGAGTGAGTCAGGTCCCTCCAGCAGGTGGGGTCCCTCGGCCTGGCCTGCGGGGATTGGGCCAAAACCGGCAGTCTGACATCCCCGGAGGGGTTCCGGCGTGTGAGAGGGTACTCTGCAAAGTTGCTGTCGCTTGGCAGCTCCTGCGTTGAGTGTCTGCCCCCTGGTAGTCAGTGCACATCATACCTACCAGCCAGTTGGCCGGTCGCTTAGCCTTTTATATATATAGATTAGTCAGTGTGTGTTTTTAGAACTTGCATAAATGGCATAATTTATAAATTTATTTTACATATGATATGATTTTATTGTTGAATGGTTATGAAATATCAAAAAAATGGATTTGAAATCATTTTTCATGTTGGATATGATCCCTTGCTGTTAAGTATATTGTCAAATAAGCTTTGTTGCTTTTCTTTTTATGTGTATGTGTTTGTTTTTAAAGAAGTATTCAAGAGATTCTGTGATCTGTGTGTTCTTAGACACTTTGAAATTTCCGTCCGCTGTCTCTGTGCTTGAAGAATAATTTTTAAAATGCTCTGGTATGTATTTTCTCCTTTAGCATGCATACACCTGACCCTGGAATGTTGATTACATTTTGTCACCTCAGCTTTCCTGTCATTTTGGGGGTTGGTGAATTTTGGTGTTGCCTATCTTCTGGGGGTATTTTAAATTTGGGATTGTTGTATCTGTTGTCTTCATACTTGCACATCAGCATGGCCAGGAATCCTTAGTCACTCTCTTTCCTTCAGAACTTTGGTACATTGCTGTCACAGCTTCTCTCTTTGCGGTTGCTCTAGGAAAGTGCCACCAGCTTGATTCTCCTCCCAGGAAGTTTGTGTGTGTGCGTGCGTGTGTGTGTGTGTGTGTGTGTGTGTGTGTGTGTGTGTGTGTGTTTTTTAGCAGTGGCCTGTCCAGAGTCCATGCAAGAGGTCCAGAGGGGCCTGTGCAGTCCCTGGACAGCTTTATTTTTCCTTTGGCTTCTGCCACCTGCCCCCCTGGTAGGTTTTGTTTTATCCTGAAAAGAAATTGATTCCTTCCTGGAATTTAACCTGCACTTTATGCCTGGAAGCCTATCCTTGAAATGCTGGGGATTTCTTAGTGGCAGTTGTTCACCAACAGATTTTACTCGAGTATACTATGAAGTTTAAATAGCCAAAATCAGTTATTTCCTCCTTTCAGAGAAATTTGTCTTTTCAATACATTAATTTTTCTGTTGCATACTAATGGAGTCTATTTACCAGAAAAACCAATATATCTTATGATGTATATCAATATGGCATTTCCTCTGTATCTATTATTTCCTCTCTAATGTCTACAATCAATACTGCCTTTAGGCCTAAGCTAGAGATCCTGGCCTTGGGAACTGTGCTGGAGAGCACTCCAAACCTGCCCTCCACTGGCCGCGAAGTAGGGCAAAGCAGCCGTGTCCACAGGAGTCTGTATTTCCCATCTAGATCATACGACAGTACCGAGACCCCGGGATTCCCCAACCATCAGCGCCAAACACATGTCCAGGACTTGTAGTAGCTTCCTGGCCTGATCTTTCTTACTGAGCACAGACCAGACCAATGGTACAGTTATACTTAGACCCAAGGATTAGCTGAAGGTTGACTGTGTGCAGAGACCATCCACAGAGCTTGGAAAGATGTGCTGGGAATCTACATATGTACATGTGAGGCCCGTCAGGGTGAAGAAAGACCAGGGTGGGAAAAGGGGGGTGGTGGGCCTGGAGCGTGTCCTCCTTCACTGCCAGCCTCTGACATGGAATGCTGAGTTGTCCAAAAATTCTGAATTTAAACCTGGCCTTTCAGGTCTTTTTATCAAAGTATATCTTTTAAGGTAGAAGGATAGAAAATGTAAACATTTTAAGTATTTTAATAGCTTGAAATTACTATTATTTAATATTTCAATATATGGTATTTTATTCTTACCCCAGACCCTGAAAATGTTACCGGCATGCAAGTCTGAAATCTCTGGTTTTTCCCTTTTGCAGCCACACTGATTATATCAGGCCGTCACTCTATCTTAATCATTCGGTTTCAGTCATGTCTTCTCTCTATCTTTCTGTTTGTGTTTTATCAGCTTAGTAATGATTGTATTTTAGAACTCATTTTGTTTCTTTGGTTCTTTAATTCCTCTCTTACATTTACATATATATATATATATTATATATATACAGTATATATATATATATATATATATATACTGTATATACTGTATATATATGTAAATATATCTTATTAAGTATTTCTATAGTACAAAGCACTCAGGGAAAATTTTCTTCCATTTCTTACAGACTGAGTTCTTCACCTGTCGTTTCTTGTCATTTCCCCCTTGCCACAATAGGGTTTATAGTCACCATGCCATGTTGCTTAACTTGAACAGCTCTGCTTGGAACTGCCCTTGGGCCTCAAGCAGTGTGGTGACTTTCCCTTACCATGTTCCCATCATGTGTAAGTCTGACTTATCTTCCCAGGCAAGCTGTAATATGAAGGTGAGCCTGTTTCATGTTCTAGCCACAGTCTACAGCTCAAAGGCCTGGGGGAGATGGGGAAGGGGTGTGGATGGAGAGAAATTGTGATGTGACCCTCTCCCATTGTAGAACAGGTCAATGTTGTGTTCCAGTTAAGTCTGCTGTTGCACTCAGGGGTTTACCATGGGCTTATGGGGAAATGTGTTTCTGTGTTGTATTATTCCTACCGGTGAGCGAGGCCCCAGCACAGCTGTCACCATCACTCAGCCCCTCATTTACTTTACCTAGTGCAGCACCCTCTCTGAGGCAATCCTGCACATTTTTTCATATTTGGCATACATATTTGTGAAAATGTGAGGACTTTCATTACTTTCCTAGAGCCATCCTGAGGCATGAAGGCCAGTGTAAAGATTTGTATTAAGTTGAGTGAAAACCCTATCTCTGGGATAGTCAAAGAAGTGGAAGGGAATTAAGAAGTTATAAAATAAGCCACTGGGATGTAATGTGCAACACAAGAAATATAGTCATTAATGTAATAGCTATGTACAGTGACAGATGGTAACTAGACTTATTGTGGTGATCACTTTGTAAGGTATATCAATGCTGAATCACTATGTTGTATACCTGAAACTAATATAATGCATCCAGAGACATGGAAGCATGGAACAGAGTGCAGAATCTCAGAGGGAAAGCGGGGGAGGGTGGGTGGGTGGGAGGTAATCGAAGACTTTGTATGCATGTATGCATAACCTATGGACACAGACAATAGGGTGCTGAAGGCCTGGGGCGGGGTGGGGGAGGGGAGAGTGGACTGAAGGGGGTCAATGGGGATAAAAGGGGGATATAAGTAATACTTTCAACAATAAAGAATTATTTAAATTTTAAAATCATGAAGAAAAAAATAAATTTTAAAAAATATTAAATTGCAAAGAACAGCATCTCTTTCTCTGGCTGAGAGTATTTCAAATTTAAGACAGTAGATAGCACTACTTTGCTTTTTGGTTTCTGTTATTAAATGTTTTTGCTATTTGTTATTTGTTGTTGAGGAAGGAGATTCTACTGTATTGAACTTACTGTGACCTCACTCTTTATAAGTAAAAGTACTGTATACATTCTGCTGAAAAGTTTGAAACAGTTGAAAACTTGACATTTCATTCTTATTCAGTGCACACTTCTTACCATTTTTGCTCTTCTTACCCAGAAATGTCTCTTTTGTTATAGTTTCCTAGAGAGACTATCCCTAATCATTCTGTCTTAAGTAAGTAGATGTTCTTTAGCTCATGTCAAAACACTTGACATTAAGGAAAATGAGGTTAGATATAAAATTTTAATTAGAAGATTATGTATTATGATTTTTCAGTGTTAAAACTTCACTTTTATCCTATCTAAAAAAACTTTTGCCTTTCATATATATATTTCATATATATTTTAGGGAATTGGTTTATTAATCTGTTGGTTTTGACTGTCAGCAATCAGCACTTTTTGATAAGTAATTCTTTAAAAGTAGCTTATAATAGAAAGTTCCTTGGTAACATTTTGACACCCTTGTGTTACTGTCTATTCTGAGGTGGACTGTAGATAATTTCTGAATAATAAATACTGAAGTTGCAAAATTGTTTTACTTTTAAAAAATAAATATATTTATAGATATATCTATTAATGTAGTGAATATATCAAGAAGTAGACAAATCCTTATCTGCCATAACATGTTCATGCCATAGGCCTGGAAAGAGACTATATGTGCACATCTTCCTACATGTGATGAGGCCATGAAAGGTTGGAAAAAACATTTTAAAAGACAAAATGACTCTCCAGCAAGTAGGATGCCTTTTGTTAATTATTTGCTACAGAAAGGCTAATTCAGATACTTTAATTTTGAGAAAGGTTTATCCAAATATTTCTTTTTCAAATGTGCAAAAAAGAGACTCGCTTTGGTATATTCATATAATGACATTGCATCTATTAAGCCAGGGGTCTCACATGGGGGTAATGTCTGTATACAGGTTTGGCTTGACCTGCATTATCATTGTTTAAAATTGCACCAGTGCTTGAAAAAAAATCTATATATGTCACATAAAAATTAACCTTTCTAGCCTCTTTTGAAATCTTTTGAAAAGAACAAATGAGGCCCTATTTCTGTGTTCCCTTCAGACAGTCATGTCCTCTATTATTCACCATATTCACCATAGTGTATAAAGTATGCAAGAATCTTATCCCGACTATAAGCAAAATATATAATATTTGACATTGTATGTGGGGTAGGCAATGATTCACATTTTAAAAAGTGAAAAAGTCAATTAGGCAAATTCACAGGTGGGATAAGTTTCACAGTTTTCATATGTTCATTGCCTTAATATTTAAAAAGTGTTAGAAAAATACTCCACATTTTGTTTATTCTAAACCATTTATAGAACATATATATTTATAGTACTTTTGCCAACGGTTTTATTTGAAGTAAACGATGGGTCTACATTTTGCTATGAACACTCTGTTTTTATAAAGAAACAAAATCATGTTGAAGTCTTCCAGGGATTTTTCAGCAGAATGAGAGCTATGAAAGATCAATTTTCAAAGTTCTAGCAGATTTAAATTGCTGTTGGCTGCCTGTGGTGAAACTTTTCACTGTTTTTCAAATGATGTGTAATTTATTTATATGAAATATCTCTGGAGCCATATGACAATGAAGACAGATGCTTGGGAAGACAATTGTAAAAGGATTCCAAATTTTGAATCCCCTCTCTCTTTCATCTCATACATTGTGGTTCATTAAATCACACATGAAGGTGTTATACTTTAAAATGCAGCTCCCTTACTCCATTGTGAGTGCTAGAACTCAGGCACCAAGCGGCGTGTCATGCTGCTTGCATCCATTTATTAACCCAAGGATAATGTCCCCATCTGTGTTCATGCTAAGCACACTCTCATCATAATTGAGTTAGACTAGGTATTTTTCTAACTGGGAAATATATTTAAAGGTGGACTTTAGAGATTTCCAGATGTTTTTACTAATGCAAAATAATGTGCTATAACCTAACCATTTGTGCAATTTTTCACAGATTTCCCTAGCTTTCTTATGAAAATAATAATTTTTAATGACTTGCTTTATGGCAATGGTTTCCACTTCCTCAAGATTCCGTAAAGTTGTGGTTGCTCACATCACTTTTCTGTTTGAACTTTGAGTGTTACTTGTAGGTAAAGGCCAAACTCATGATATTTAGCTTGGTATTGAAGACCTTTGGGCATTATAGCACTTCCTCTCCTGCATCTCTTTCTATTTCTGTCTTTATACATCTTTTCTAGCTTGCCCTTTCATTTCTTAAACATTCCCCTAGATGTGCATATATGCATGCACACACACTCAAAGGCACACACCCACACACGCAAACATGCCACATCCCTTACAGTCTGCCATGTTGTATACCTTTCTACTAGGGAAATCTCAATTCATTTTTCTAATCTTCCTTCCTTTACTTTGCATTTTCATGTGCCTGGAGTGCTTTTCCACTATTTTCTACCTGATCCTTCAAAGTCCATATTAAATACTAGAGGCCCAGTGCACAATGCATGGGTGGGGTCCCTCAGCCTGGCCAGCAATCGGGGCCAATTGGGGCCAGTCGGCTGCGGGGTGGGGTGGGGAGGGACTGTGGGAGATTGGCTGGCTACTCCGATTGGGAAGTTGGCCAGCTGCAGGAGGTTGGCTGTGGGAGCGCACTGACCACCAGGAGGCAGCTCCTGCATTATCTTCCCCTGGTGGTCAGTGCATGTCATAGCTACCGGTGGTCGTCTGGTTGTCTGGTCCTAACAGACACTTAGGCTTTTATATATATAAATTTCCTGTTTCCAAGACTTTGCTGGAATTTTTTCTTCCTTCCTGATAGAATTAATTGTTCTTGCCTCTCTACTCCAAAAGCATTTTATACCTACTCATACTGTAGCATTTATAACAGATACCACAGACAGATTCTTGTTTTTTCTACTTCTTCTGCTTTATTTTTTTTTAAATTAGAGAACTAATGCCAGTAAGGAAAGACCCAGTTTTGACATCACACAACTAGTGACAGTCAAAATTAAAATTATATCCAAATGTCCTACATGCTAATTCCAGTGTTATCAATATCAGTATTTCTCATAATATCATTTTCAATTTTTGATAAAGGCTATTATTTCTACACTAGAGGCTCAATGCACAAAATTCATGCAAGAGTAGGCCTTCCTTCCCCTGGCTGCCGACACTGGATTCCCTCTGGCGCCCGGGACCCGGGCTTCCCTTGCAGCCCCGGCTTTGTCTGGAAGGTCATCCAGAAGGATATCCAGTCTAATTAGCATATTATGCTTTTACTGTTGTAGATTATCTGCCCAAGATATCAAGGAAAGGAGCAATAAGAGTTTTTCTGATATTTTTGGCAGGTAATTTAATATTCTTCATAAATTCTAAGATAACTTGACAATTAATAGTCTAATATACTAAATTCTTCTTCCTTTACATTATTCATTAAACATTTAGCTCAGTATCTGAGATGTACAAAGTAGAAACATATGTCAATGTCATTTTAATATATATATATCAATATTTCTTTAGTGATATTGATAAATAAAATGCTTTATAATCTTGCATGTTTATTTTACTATATGATTTAAATGTCCTCCTCCAACAGTTAGTAGTGAAAGTATCTTATACTTTTAAGATATGTGTGTATATGTATAGATTGAAAGACAGAAAGAAATTAGAAATTCCATCAACATAGCTTATTTATAGCCCAAATTCATCACCTCAAAAGTTTATAAACTTGCACCAAACTGTAAGTGATAGGTATGAGTGGCTCAGGAGCCTTCTAGTGTGGCAAGCAGGACCCAGATCCTAGGAGCATTGTGTCCTTACCACACTTCAGGTTTAATCATATATATTTTTATATATAAAAGTATATATATATTTAAGGAAAGCTCGGTCTGACTGTAATGCAGAGACTAAATTAAATGGAAGAAAGAGTGAACTGGGTGGAGAGGAGTTTTATTCTCGCATGCTTACTCATGATGCTTATAGAATATTTTTGTTGAGCTAGTTAAACATCAATAGGGAATATAATACATAACCTGAGGTTTATTTCATTTGTACTTTTATAAATGTGAAAAGATACAGAGATTGTGAGCTATAAGCTGGTGTCAAAGTTTACAGTTCCATGATCATGAGTTATAGCTTCCTCCTGAACATCATTAACATAATGGAATCATTTTGAAGTGTAGACTCACAAAATGCAAGTAGATAAGCCTTTTACATCTATTAAGCTGTTAAAGCAAGTTATAATGAAGGATGTTTCCTTTTCCATACTTTATAGGCAGCCTCAGTAGAAGCATGTTTCCTGTTAAAATAACAAGACACCTTATGAAAATAGAAATTAAAGTTAGGTATGCTATTTCCACCATTAGAATCTATGGGTAATGTTTCTCACAGGGGAAAGAGAAGTAGCAAATACCTCACTCACTGAAACTTGATAGACAAGTAAATGTGGGACTTGGATGAAGCAATCATTATGTTTAGCACATTTTAACTATATGAAGCAAAATTGTGCTTTATAGCACTTTTTCCCTTATTACTTAATTGCTTTGCTTCTTTGTTCTGAACAATAAGCATATGAGTATGTGACAAATAGAAATTGTGTATACTAATTTGAAGAATTTTTGCTTCCTTCAAAAATGCTTACAGGTCAATGAGGAAATGCTATGGCATTGTGTTAAGAGTTTTAAAAAATTAAACATCTTAGTTTAGCGAATTGTAGGTTTAAAATGTTTGGAACATTTAGTATTTCAAGTAACATCAACTGTTGAAACTTGTGTAATTTTCCAAGGCTGCTGGGGTCCAATAACATTTTGACAAATCATATCCGTAGTTGAATTTTATATTTAGAGCTGTGCTATTTATATACTATCCATGCTATGGCTATAAATAATTAGACTTAAAAAGAAATGAACCTACTAAAACATGTGTGTCTATCTGTAGCTTGTGACAGTGTCACAAATTTGAACCTTTTTGGGACTTACCTTTAAAATTATAGTTTAAGGTTTCTAAAGTTTTAACATGGCTTATAGGGCCCCCCACAGCCTGCCCTTTATCTGTCTTTTCACACTTAATCTCTTACTAGAGGCCTAGTGCACAAGATTCATGCACTCAGGGAGTTCCTCAGCCTGGCCTGCACCCTCTCGCAATCCGGGAACCCTCAGGAGATGTCTGACTGCCTCTGAGGTGGGAGAGGACCGCCACTGCGCTCGCCAGCCATGAGCCCGGCTTCTGGCTGAGCAGCGCACTGACTACCAGGGGGCAGCTCCTGCGTTGAGCATCTGCCCCCTGGTGGTCAGCGCATGTCATAGCAACTGGTCATTCGGCTGTTTGGTCGATTTGCATATTAGCCTTTTATTATAATAGGACTCCTGAACCACCTTATTCTTTAATACCACTGCACATGCTATGGCTTCTGCCAAGAAATACCTTTTCCTTTAAATTTTAAATTTTATTTTATTATTCATACATCTTTCTGGTATTACCTGGTTTGAAGTTATTACTGTCCAATGCCACCAACTGACGTCCTTGGAAGGAGCCCATTTTGCTGTTCTCCTTTACCATACTTGCCCATCCTTTACCACTACACACATCACACTGTACAGTAATTATCAGTTTACATGGAGGAGAATTTTGTCTAGTTCACCCTTTTTCTTTGATTTTCTTGAGTATGATTTTAACTATTATAAGCTAATACATGCACATACTTCCCAATCTCCAAATCAAATTCTGCATATGGATGTATAAGTAAAATCCACTGTCTTTATCATCTCCATCCTATTTCTAGGCCTGTTCCCAAGAGAAACCCCTTTTAACTATTTGTCTTTGTTTTCCAGATAGTCAACTATCTAAATAATATGCTCAAGCACTTTTAAAAAAACACACTTCAATCCATATTATTTGACTCACTTATGGAAGATGAAGAGTTAGTCTTTTT
Source organism: Plecotus auritus (assembly GCF_963455305.1). Classification (NCBI taxonomy): domain Eukaryota; kingdom Metazoa; phylum Chordata; class Mammalia; order Chiroptera; family Vespertilionidae; genus Plecotus; species Plecotus auritus. The sequence continues at coordinate 102,414,331 of NC_137774.1, read as the reverse complement.
TATTTTGCCCATATGTTGAAAAGAAACATTAATAACCAGCATCTCAGTAGTACAAGTGCAATGAAACAATGTTTAATGAATATATAGAGAAGTAAATTTAAGCCTATGTTCCTAAGCTTGAACTTCTCCAAAGGAAATTCGATTCAAATGGATCCTTTTCTTGCACACCATTATTGTCATCATCCACCCTGCAATAGTTCACTTCTTCATATCACTAATGTGTGACAACTTTTCAGTTATATGACGTGTTGACTTCAGTGCATTATGATTTTTTCTTGGAGCCTCTGATTTCCTGTTTTAGCTCAGAATAATTGCTTTTTAGGGACTGTGGTGTAGTTTTCATCCTTAAATTATTTTCTTTGTTTTCAGACATCTGTGTTAGTCATAATATTTCTTGGACCCTGTGTGTTTCTCCTTTCTTGGTTTTTATTAAAATCTATACTACAGTATATTTTTAACTTTTGAAGACCAGAAGCAAAGGAAGTCTTTTCATTAACATCTAAAAATATTTTTCTTTTTCATTACAATTGGTTGTTCATTTAGCCAAGTAGAGAAAATGGTGGCTGAAATCATTTTGCACCAGAACTTTGAAGTTACTGTTAAAATATCTTTCATCATCTTTCATCCTGAAGAAAGTATGATGATTATTTGATTTCCATTTCTCTCCTCGTGTCCCATGGTTGCTTGGTACATGATTGCTTTTGTTTTCTTTTCTATTCATCCAGGTTAGTACTCAATTGGCTCTTTCTGTCTGAAGCTATGGAATTTTTCTTTTATTATTTTTTTAATTTGCCATCCCACATTATTATTTTCTTTTTCTAGAACCCTTTATTTAGTCATTAAAGCTCCAGAGTTGATTTTTCTGCTCTCCATAACTTTTAACTTGTTCTTGAATTTTCCTTTAATTCTTCAAATTAATGATTAGAACTATTTTTAAGATTTTATATTTTATGCTTTCTTTTAATCTTTTTTAATTTAGTATTTATATTTTCTATTTCAAATAGTTTTCTTAATTTGTCTTCTTTTTTATAACTGTGCATTGTTTTATACCTCACTACATTCTCAAACCTCTCTAAATAAATTAGAGTTACTATAAAGTTCACTAACAATGGCATCTTCATTATTGATCTGTTAATACATTTTGGTCCTTTTATACTTACAGATTTAAAAAAAAAAAAAAAAACTAATTGCCAAAGCAGAGCTAACCAAATTCTGGAATAATTTAAATGCTTCTACTTATTAAACTGTTTTTAACGTAAGTATAATTCAGTGTTATTCTACCATTCACAAAATAATTACAGGAGTTACTCATACATATTAATTCCATGCAGTATGTAACAAATACTGTGATAGAGTAATGGAACACAAAAGCTGTGAGCTATGTGGTGAACTACTCACTTTAATCCTTTCACTATATCAGTGGCATAGATATAGATAAACAGATGGATAAATAGGTATACAGGTGCATGGATAAATATAGATTTTTACAATGTGATATAATGTTAAAAAATGAAAATGAAGATGTGGATTATGAATATGAGGGAAATTGCCTTCTTGTCCCCCTGTTGGAATAGCCACAGGTGACTTCACTACTTCCTGCTTCCTCTCTCTCAGCAGGGATCTGACTGATCTGCCAGGTGCTATCCTGTATGTTTCGGCAAACCTCTTGGGTCAGCCTGCATTTGTGTTCAGCCACTGAGCATGGTCTAATAGGTATAGATGAGGAGTGTTTTTACCCCCCTCTTTCTCTTGACTTCCATTCATTTCTCTTTCCAGTGTTTTGCTGCTCTTGCCACAAATTAAAAAATGTGTTTGTTTTCATAAATCAATGTTAAAGACCTTAAAAGAATTCATAAATTTCTTTATACAGATTTAAGCTGGAGTTAAATTCTTCCTTTCATTTCATTAAGTTTGTAAGTGAAAATCAGGTGTGGAGAATTATTACTGAGGAGGCCCGAGAGAAAGATTCACTGAAGTTGAAAAAGGGTTTTCTTTTTTCAAATATACCATATATATTATGTGGTATTTAATTAAGCAAGATAAGCAGGGTTTCTCTGGAGCCATATAGATAAATATTTAAAGATAAATATACACTTAAACTATCTTAATTTGGAGTATGACTGGAAGGTCTCTTACTGCCAAGCTTCGGAGCTAGGATTTGGTAAGAGTCAGATGACACAGGAAGAGAGTTCACCATCTCACCAACTCTATTTCTGCCTTCCATTTCCACTATCTAATTCATTCCACTGTGGTTCTGGACCAAGTGGAATTGGTGGGGTTGAAGACTTTGACAATCCCACCCAAGCTGAGAATGCTGGGGAGGAATGGAAGCAGAGCAAAAAGAGACTTTTTTTCTCAGAGTCTACATTTGCCCAGTTCCATCACTCAGCACATGCTTATTGAGTGTCTACCATGTGCAATCACTATGCTCTCTGCCAGAGACACAGGTGGAAATACATGCTTACATGCTCTGAGCACACATAAATAGGCAGTTCTAATATATTAAGGCAATTATAATAATAAAAGGACAAAACCCAGTGAGAGCATAGGAGCTCCTAATTTTTTCTAATTTAAAGTAAATTTGACTACCTTAAATTCTACTCGGATGATAACACTATAGTGGCTTTATGTTTAATCTTTGTAGCTTAATATTTATAACAATAATATAAAGTGAAATTTGTATTCCCACAAATAATTTAGTTCATATGATCACTTAATTTCTTTCAAATCTGATTCGCTTTTATGAAAATATTTAGAGATATTCTCCCAGATGTGAAAACCTTGAGCTCATTTGACTCCTAAATCACACTTACCATTATTTTCATTTGTTCCACAATCTGACCAAAGCTTACTTGTATGTGAGGCTAAGAGAAACCTCCTGAAATCATCAAACACAACACATTTATTTAAATCTCTCTGATTCACTTCAATTAGCAAAGTCCTACATAGACCTGGGTAGTCACAATTACTTGGACAGATAACTGAATTTCAAGATGGAGATATAAATTTATCCTTTGCATGTGATATTTTTACGTGTGGATGTTCTTAAACTTATGATTGATGTCATGCTGTCTTCTCACCTCCAAATATCTGCAATCTGCCCCTCTAGTCCTACTTTCATTTTGTTTTTACTTTAATTTCATCATGCCTGTGGTTATGATTCCTTTTGTTGTAATATGATACTTGGAAATAGTTTAAGCAAAACATAGAAGTGTAATAATAAGTATACAGTATATTTCTTGTGTGGTTAATTTATTCATCTCTCACTTGGCTGTAATTAGGGTCTAACTTGATTAAATAAACTGCAGCACCCTTCAGTATGTTCTCCACATGGCAGTTGTAAGAATCACTTCTTTTATTTTTCTTTCTAACTTTAACACACATTAAACATTTATTTCATTTTAAAATTATAAAATATTTCACACATGACAGAAAATAAATAAATAAATGTAACAAATAGAATCCAGACTTAACAAACATCAACACTTTATATCAAGTTATAAAAGAAATAAAATATTTCAGCTGTATAGCTGATTCTTCCCAGCATCCATTCCTCTTCCTTCTTGCCTAAAATTGATGTGTATTATTTATTTTCACATTGTATAAACTAAACTAGCTGTGCCTCTATAATGAACAATGTACATACTGAATATGTTTTTTAACTTTTTTATTCAGCATCAGGTTTTTGATATTTATCCCTGCTGATACCTATGGCTCAAGTTACTTCACTAGAACTACTTTATATTTACTTTTTCAACTACTTACTAATAGATTTTTTTAGGTTGTTTCTAATTCTTTGCTATGGCAAAACAAACAAACACCTGCAAGGAATATCCTTGTGCTTTCTCAGTGCTTATATATCTGTTCACAGGTTCCAGTTTTATATCCCACACATAAGTGAAATAATATGGTTCTTAGCTTTTTCTGAGTGACTTATTTCACTTAGTATAATATTCTCAAGGTCCATCCATGTTGTTGCAAATAGCTCTATTTCATCCTTTCTTATGGCTAAGTATTCCATTGTATATATGTACCACATCTTTTTATCCAGTCCTCTATTGCAGGACACTTTTGTTGTTTCCATGTCTTGGCCACTGTGAATAATGCTTCAGTGAACATAGGGGTGCACATATCTTTGCAAATACATGATTTCAAGGTTTTTGGCCTATACCCAGAAGAGTGATTTCTGGGTTGTATGGTAACTATATTCTCAGTTTTTTGAGGAATCACCAGACTGCTTTCCATAATGGTTGTACCAATCTACATTCTCACCAACAGTGAATGAGGGTTCCCTTTTTTCCACAACCTCTCCAACACTTGTTATTGCTTGTCTGGTTGATAATGGCTCAATGCTTGCTCATCTGATAGAGTTTCTTTAGAGTAGTCTAGGATCTATTCCAGAAGATCTATACCATAGGGTGTGTACCTTATCCAAATTATCGGACACTGTCAAAAAACTTCTCAACTGACTGAATTTACATTTGCCCTGGTAATGTTCAAAGTTTCCACTTATCCACATCATCTCCAACAATTGGAATTAGCAGACATATTTTTATTGAGTATGGAATGTTATCTCATTTTTCTTCAGTTTGTATCACCTTGATTGCTAAGATTGAGTGTATTTTCATGGTTATAGGAAATACGATGTTCATCTTAGGGAAATTCCTTCTTTATAATGCGTTTTTCCATGTCTATGTGTGCATCTGTGTGTGTATGTGTGTGTATACATGAGCTCTTAATTTTGTTTCATTCGTTGTTTCTCCTAAATCAGTATTGATATAAACTGTTTTGATTAAGAAAGATTTAGGTTGAGGGTTTTTTGTTGTTGTTGTTGTTGTTAAGTATTAATATAGCTGCATCAGATTTCATTTGGTTACTTGTTTGCTATATCTGATTTTTATCACTAAATTCAATCTTTCTGTCTCTCTTTTTGAATAAATTGTTTTAATCTATTCATATGATTACTAATATATTTGAAGCTATTTTTTCTACTACCTTGTGCAATCTTTTTCTAGTTGCTATTCTTTTTCCTCTATTATCTGTCTTTTTTAGATTTGCCAAGTTTTTTACTCACTCTTTAATCCGTATATTATTTTGAAATGTATACATTTGTCTACTATTTCTGTAGTTGTCCTAAAATTTTTCACATGCATAAAGCCTAAAGTTAATCACTACCAGGTACAAACTGATTTCTTGTGCACACAACAAAAATGCTTTAATTCTGACTATTCTCCAATATGACATGTATTTTCCTATTTTAGTTTCACATTTTTCTAACCCTCTTTCAAATTAGTCATTAGCATATTATTTTCTTCTAATCTTGTATATTTTGATTTACTTATTTAAAAATTTCTTTGTTCACCCACCTATGATTTTTGTATTTCAGTTCCTTCTTCTGGCTTTTTATACTTTTCTGAATTGTCACTTATCAGTACCTTCAAGACTAAGCTATAAGAAGTATACTCTCTTTGTCTTTATTGTCTGCCAATGTCTATTTCACTTGCACATTTATAGAAGAATTAAACTCTATTATGATTGCAATTACTTTTTTTCAGTATGAAACACATTTCTAAATTTTCTTCAGGCTTCTATTGCTTGTGTGAAAACCTGTCAGCCTAATTTTTGTTACTGTGTAAATATTTAGTGTTCCTTTTTTATTGTTGTAAAACTTTTATCATTACTCTCAGTGTTTTATATTTTCACTATCGTATGTCTGGGTGTGGGTTTGTTTATATTTTCGTGTTCTTTAATTAAATGATGCTTCAATTTTGAAAAATACCACTTCATAGTTTCTTTGGATACTGCTTCTCTTGCGTCTGAAACTATTTTTAAAAATGTGTGGTACTTTGATCACAAAATAACAAGGACTCTCACAGCCTCGCTACAGCCTGACTCTCTACCCTCATTCTCCCTGGGCTCTTCAGCCAAGAGTCTTCTTTGAAGGACCTTTAACAGTCTCTGCCCTGAGTGGACTGCTAAAATAACTTCTCTTCTGCCAGCTAACTGCAACTCATCCCTGAGGAGTGCTTCGCCAGCTTTTGTGATGGGGCCTTTCTATGTTCCTCTTGTAATATCTGCTATTTTTCCTTTGGAGCACTTGGGCCAGTTGCACTTTTACAGTTACTTGAGTATCTAATGAATGCATATCAGGCTCTCTGACTAGATTTCTTGCTTTATAGGGGTGGTACTTCATTTGTTTTTTATTCTGTTGGCATTCTGTAGGCACTCAGGAAATAACAATGCTGAGACTCAAATTATCCAGGAACTATCAAACCATCAGGGACCCAAAGCAGTACTTACTCATCTCCAAACATCAGCTTCAGTTCCCCCATAGCAGACCAGCTGGCTCTCCTTTGCTGCAGACATTTAATACAATAAAAGGCTTAGTGTAGATAACCTCTCTAAATTAAATGGTACACAGCACCCATGAGCCAAGGCTGTGCCACATTCTTTAAGTGGCCTCCCACTTTAATTTCTATGCTCTCTAGGCTAGAGCTGGAGGGTGTATCACTAACTCTGTTGAATACTTTATAGCTAAATCGCCCCCCCCCCCCCCGCCGCCCCGCTTTTTAAATTCTGGAATAACTGAGCACTTTTTAAAAGTAATAACACCTTTAAAAATCAAAAAGGTGAGAATTTGTTTTGCTCACACTTGAATTAAATAAATAACCCTCACCCAGCCAGAGTAGCTCAGTTGGTTGAGTGTTATCCTGTGCACCTAAAGGTTGCCGGTTCAATTCCTGGTTGGGCCACATACCCAGGTTGGGGATTCAATCCCCGGTTGGAGCACATGTTTCTCCTTCTCTCTCTTTCTCTCCTTCCTTCCTTCCCTTCCTTCTTCTACCAAGCATGTTCTCAGTGAGGTTTAAAAAATAAAAAAAGAGAAAAACCTTCAAGGCATTTACTTAAGTATTTGTTGAACCCCAGCTGAGTGCCATTCATTACATTAGGCCTTTAGGATGCAATAATAAAAACAAACAAGGTCCCTGATCTCACTGAGATTATAGTCTAGAGAGGAAACATTATTCCAATACTCATACTACTATAAACCTACAATAAAAAATATGTGAATGCTTAGAATCAAAGAAATATGGTTCCCTGTGAATATTTAATAAATTAACTCGACCCATAAGGGAAATTTCAGTAGGATGGGGAAGGTTTACTTCATGAGTGACTACTAAACTAAGCTTTTTAAAATGAGTAGGAGTTAATAAGACAAAGAGGAGAGGTCAACATTTCAGAAGAAAAATTAGTATCTGCAAATGCCCTATGGCAGGAAGTAGCCTGGCAACTATGAGAGTCTAAAAGAAGACCAGAGAGGTTAGAGAACAGAAAGGAAAAGGGACACATCAGAGTTAAGGATATGGAGTTATTTAGGAGTGAAAGACAGGAATGTTGCTGGTATAACTTATATGGGCTAAATAGGCCCAATTGTTATATTTTTAGAAATTTTGTGAGCCATCTATTAAATGATCATTATTGAAAACAAAGGTAGGTATATAAACTTGTTAAATAAATTACATTGAAAATAAAGGTTTTCTGATTATGCTTTTTTAAATTTATCTTTATTGTTGAAAGTATTACGGTTGTCCGTCCCGCATGACCCCTTCCACCGCGCTCCCACCCCCTCCTCAGGCCTTCACAACACTATTTATAATTATTCTTAATCATTTATAATTATTTCACTACATTTTACTAGTATTTGTACTCCTGAGCTTATTTATATCTATTCTGTTGGCATGGTGGAAACACTTCATAATGATGTGTTACTGAACATTTCTTTCCAACCTCACAGTCAGTGAAATTGACCCTCCAGGATGTCACATTCTGAAAAATGGCAAACTGTTCAAATCAGGATCCCCTTGAACCCCTAAGAAACATTGTTAAACACCAGCACAGCAAAGAATAAGACTATACAGGACCTTGGAGACCATGTTAAGAATTGATCTTTATCACAGGAGAAGTGAACAGGCATTGAAAGGTTCTAAGCAGGGTGGGTGGCAAGAGCACACACATCTATTTTTAAAATTTCACTGAGACTAGAGAAATGAAAGAGGAAGCAAAGTGACTCTGGGTGGCCTGGATGGCAAGTAATGGTGCCTCAGACTAGGATCAAAGAAATGAAAATACAAGTGAATGGATTTAATATATATTGAAGAGTTAAAATAGAAGGCTGAGCTCGGGTGGTATTAGCATGAACCAGACATGAGGAAGAAGTAAAATATCTATATTCTCCCTAATTTCTAGTTGGTTGTGATGTTTTCATTTTGAGCCCAATCCTGCCACCATGTGTCAAAGAGCCAACTTCACAGTTGAACAAATTTAGGCCTGATTAAGAGAAAAGGAAAAAACAAACAAACCTACAAATACAAATAATGAATTGTACAAAAGTAAATTATTTGTCATGTAATTCACAACTTGTCCATTTTCATATACTAGTATGCGTAATAGTACAGTCATGAGAAAGGCCTCCAAGTTCTCTGACTATGAGGAGTGGGAATGACTGAGGGCCTAGTTGCCCTTCTCTGAAGTCCAGCATTTGAGTCAAGGTCATCCGCACACAAACTGCCTCCAAGCAGTGACTGAAGAGGACAGAGACCCTAAGGCAAGCCTGTCATGGGAGATGCTAGATTCCTTTGATGGACAGCTTTAACTCCATGACTCCCCAATGCCCTTAGGAAATCTTTCCTTAAAACTGTCTAACATGCTTCCACCCAGTTTCCCTGTCTTCAGAATTATTCTCCTTTACTTGGGGTAGGGCCTATATCTTGGTCTGATGGTTCTGACAAACTTATTTGATTCCCTGCCTCTGCCTGTGTCTGTGGCATGTTTTGAGTGGTGGTTGTGACTTGGGTGTCTCCCCAATTGATAGCAGGCATCTGTGAATTCTGTGTCCAAGAGAATTTTCTGTCCCCTTCCCCTACCCTGTCCTAGATGAAGGATTTCATTGTCTGTGTCTTAGAGGTTAGAGGGTTTTTGTCATTTCTCTACTTCTTAAAGCTTTAGTTTTGTAAAGAAAGGGGTCTGCGATATGGGTGGGGTTTTGAACCTATTTGCCTAGGAGGGACTCTTTCCAGTGTTTTCCCCTGCCCTCAGTTTCCAAGGTGAGAGGCACATGAAAAAGGGCAAGTTGCCTTGTCTGGCATGACAGCACACGCTCTGCCTTTAATCATTCATTAACATTATAGCTGGTTTTTTACTCACTTTGGTGGAGGCTGCCTCTTTTCCTGTGATTTGCCAAAGGTGAAACAATCTTTGTGTCCTATCTATCCTAAGAGAGCTTGAAACTCCTTGTAGTTCTGTTCATTCAGTTATTTTGTGATCCTAGTTGTCTGATGGTCCAGTCAAGTTATGATTTTGAAAATTGTCTGTTTTTTTCTCATTTTTAGCATGAGATTAATGTTCTCCTGTAGATTTCTATATGCTGAGCAAATTTCATCCTCTTGTTTTTAAAAAATCAGGATTGTTTCTGCATCAGGATTTTATCTTTGGTGGGTATAGCAGAGTTAGCAATAAAATGTATGCATAAATAGTGTATTATATTCTAAGCATGTGAAATCATGATGTTATCAGTTGCCACTCTTATGGCAGCTATTCTGTAAATTCATTGAATGAGAACATTATGCGGTAATGCAATACACAATTCAACGTTAATCAAGGCTCCCATAGTGGATCACAGCTAGCCGGGAAGACATTGTTTCTAGGATATTTTGCTTTGGGGTCATTTTTCAACACAGTTCCCTTGTCCTTTCCAACCAGGTGGTTGACCAGATTGATACCCTGACCTCTGACCTACAGCTGGAGGATGAGATGACTGACAGCTCCAAAACGGACACCCTGAATAGTAGCTCAAGCAGCACGACAGCCTCCAGCATAGAGAAGATCAAAGTGCAGGCCAATGCACCTCTCATTAAACCCCCAGCACACCCATCTGCTATCCTCACGGTCCTGAGAAAGCCAAACCCTCCACCGCCTCCACCACGGTTGACACCCGTGAAGAGTGAAGACCCCCAAAGGGTGGTGCCCGCTGTCAATCCTGTCAAGACCAACGGCACCCTTCTGCGGAATGGTGGCTTACCAGGAGCACCAAACAAAATTCCCAATGGAGACATCTGCTGCACACCCAGTAGCAACTCGGACAAGGCGTCCGTGCAGCCTCTGATGCACAGACCTGAAAAAGACAGGTGTCCCCAGGCAGGGCCTCGGGAAAGGGTTCGGTTTAATGAAAAGGTGCAGTACCATGGCTATTGTCCTGACTGTGAGACCCGGTATAACATAAAAAACCGGGAGGTCCATTTGCACAGTGAACCTGTCCAGCCGCCAGGAAAGCTTCCTCACCAAGGCCCTCCCCGCCCTCCTCCACCGCATCTCCCTCCATTTCCACTTGAAAATGGGGGATCGGGAATAAGCCACAGTAACAGCTACCCCCCACTCAGACCTGCAACTGTGCCTCCTCCCACTGCACCAAAACCACAGAAGACGATCTTGAGGAAATCAACCACTACAACAGTGTGATGTATGCCATTTAAAAACACTTTTTATTTTATTTTAATTTTTATATTATAAACATAATAAGTAATGAGCACTTTCTACTCAAGCAATAAAAAGCCCAAATATATTAATCCTGCATTCAGCAAAGTGGCATAAAAATTACCTGGTAAGTATGCAGTACATTGTTATATCCTGGGTATACACAGTTTAAACAGTTGCATTATCAGAAACCACAGAATAATGAAAAAGCTGAATATATTGTTTTTTCAATTGACCTGTAACAGTGGCTTGTAGTTTCAAATCATTTGATTTACTATAAGAGATGGGATTAGATTTATTTTATCCATGTGTAACTTATCTATATTAATAACATATCATAATATTAATTTTGACCTAATGCTTTTTAATAAGAAATTTTAATACTGAAGGACCATTTCATTATTTTTTTCTAAAGATGTTTGTTATTAGTTTTGCATTATTAAATTCTGAGGACAATGCCAAAAAGTTTATTTACTATACTAAACAATTAGAATTAACTATATAGGTAATGAAAGATTTGGTGTGTGGAAATATGCCAATAGACAGTAGATAATAGCAAAACCAAATGTTCCCCAGAATAAAAATGAAGCAGTGGTGCAGTTAATCCCATGTTAATACTCATCAAAGTGGGTAGTAACACAGACAGAGTTTGGATAGAGAAGATCACAGTGAATTATGTGAGATTTTTCTAAATTAAATATCATAATCAAGTCATAAATATAACTTTACACATTTTTATAGTATATATTTTGGTACCTCAGGGACCATCCATTGAATGCCTCCTACACTGCCAACCCCTTCCACCCTTCTCACACCCACGTTTTTCCAGGACACAATTTAATCCAGTACATGGAAATGGTGGGACGATTTGCCTCCTGTATCAGCAAGTTCTCTGCCTCCCTGAGGGAATTCCATTGATAGAAGAATCATAGGGAAAAATAAAGATGCTTCTAGAACAGGATGTTTTTAGCATCCGCCTTAAGCTGATTCCCCTGAGAGTTGAAATATACCAGGGGTCTTTGTTATTCAGTAGAAGGAAGAGAAAAATTCCTTTGCTTCTAACAGCCAATAAAGGTGTGTTTTTGTTTTAATTTAGTCTAATTTACCAGTTTAGGTCACTTGGTCACCCATGGACCAAGTTTACTTCCCTACTGTCATGATTTGAACTTAATTGATATTTGGCCCTGGAACTAGAAATGAGTTTATTTCCCCTAAAATCATGATGACAGGTGCACACCTGAACAATATTTGTCCATTAAATGGCAAGACTAGAGGGAGTCATCTTTAGCGAAAATTTGTTTATTGCACAACTTAATGAAGAATTCTGTAAATTTTTTTACTAGTTCATTTTTGATCTTTAAACTTTAATTTTTGTTGCTACAGAGAAATCATATTCAGTTACATTTTCTTGTTGCCTTTTTCAAGTTATATCATGGTAATTTAGAATACTATTTTAAATAACTTTCTATTAAAAGATGATATAATATTTTAGGCAGAATGACAGAAAGATAATAGGCTTTATTTTTAAAGAAACAACCAAATGAATGAAAACAAAGAAGATACTCAGAATGATTTTTGTTCTGTGTTTGTGGACATGAAGGTAATATAAGTAGAATAAATCTAATTTTTCAGAAAGTTACAAAACGTAAGACCAATAATCAAAAAAGGCCATAATCAAAACTTATTAATTTTATTATCAGTATGTTTAATAAATATGAGTCAAGTAAACAAATAGTTGATTTATTGAATAGCAAAATAATATATTCTTAACTTTTTAATGCAACCCATTTAGCTTGATAGAAATAAACCCAGGGTTTTATTATCTTTCTATATTTAAATAATACTTTCAAATGTTCATCCAGTGTTAGACCTTTTGGTATGATAGTCTTAGAAGACATCTTTTTTTCTACAGCCTATTACTGAGACCCAATAATTAACTTATAATTTCATACATTGACTCCCCTGTTGATATCTGGGAACCAATCTGAATCTCAAAATAGAGCTTCTTAGCAATCACAAATCATACACAGAGTAGATAACTTATTTGCAATAAATCAAGTTGAATAAGTTGAATAATTCAAGCTGATTGAGTATGGATATTGAGCCAAAAGCCTAAACACAACCTCTGAGGTTTAAATCCATCTCTCTGCCTCAAAGTGCAGACAAAGCTACCCCATGAAAGACCATCATTTAAAATATGATTAGTGACATATGCCCAAACTACAAGATCTGTTTTTATTTAACACACTTATAAACAACTATCGGCCTGGAAAGCTGAGTTAAATCCCAAGCTAAAAAAAAAAAAAAAAAAGTTATAATTATTGACCTTCTTCTCTTATTATAGTCATTCATATAATCAAGATTAAGTGTTAGATTACACTTAGCAGTGTTAGGACTTTCTTTTGACTTTATTTACTCTATATGCTCCCCTTTTTCCCATTAATATATGGACTATATTAGGCCAATAAGGTATTTTTTGTTTGTTTGTTTGTTTTGGTAACATTCACTGAAACTTAGTTATTTCATATGAATATATACCATATTTATATATTTGTAAAACATAGGAAGCAATTAACACAGAGCATCATAATATTTGTCTGGAATCTTGTGATTAAAGTGTAAGAGACTGCAGTTTTCGCTATCAGCCAACATTGCTTTCAGAATTTAAATTCTGAACTGCAAGCTCTGTGCATCATCCATTAAATTATCATAACACATGTTATATACTGTATATTTCCTATTCCTGAAGATTCCAAAGTAGAAATGCTTTCCTCGAATCATTACTGGGAAGTTATTTTTTACATTATGCATTTGAACACTTTAAATCACTTAATCCATACAAAGGACTATGGACTAACATCCATAGTCCTTTGAAAGGGATGTTTCTGAGAAATATAAAATGGTAATACTGCTTATGACAATATCAATTCTTAATGAAAGGCATAATATATACTTTTAAAATGTAGCATTCATTAATTAAATTGGAATAGGAAAGGTTTTTGTTTTGTTAATTTAAACAAAGATTATCTCACTTCTATGATGGGAGATTGTTGTGTCCCTGCTGATGAAAGGTAAAAAGAAAATAAAAATTGACCAAAGTTCTCTTTCATGTCCTGGTAGTTATAGCAGTTATAAAAAGAAACAAAGCTGATATTTTTAGTTCATGCTTAAGCTAAATATAAAATATCTGCTCAAAAATACAGGGCATACAAAAAAAGAGAAATTTCCCATTCTTTCAATGTGATATAATTATATTCATACCTCCCCTCATTATTTTAATAATATTCTAGAAAAAATGAGTCTATTAACTGAAATGGTTTCATTAACATAAAATTCTTGTCTTTGAATTATGCCTGCATATAATAACTTAATGAATAAAGAAATAAGGCACTGCATTATATAGCTTTTTTCTGACAAATCAGTAGTTAAGTTGCTTATGGCAAAACCAAGAGCAGTAGCTACACAGTCTCTGAAACTATGCAAGACCTCTTAGCTACAGGTTCTAATTATAGCTTCTTGTGGATCCTCTATGAAGAAGAGCCTGAGTGCTTCCACTTGCAATTGCATCGGGAATGGTGTAGTCAAGTCATAAATTACTGCCTTAACTGAATTGTTTTCCAGGGAATACATGCAAAAAATGCAATGTCAAGTCTTGTAATTATCCTGATTCAGTTTCTTTCTTTCGATTTTGTTAGTTATACATCTTACTATAATATGCACTCAAATTTGTAACAAAAGATTGCATTGTAATGTACTTCAGTGATTTCTAAGTGAGGGAATGATTTATGAGCAATAAAAATTCATATGACATAATTGGGTAAAGTATACAGACTCTGATGATTAATAGACACTATCAGAAAATCACGCGATGTTTTTTGGGTCAATTTGACACTGTATTTCAATTTTTAGACTAAACATTTTGGAGTATTAGAATCATTCAAGTTTTCTGATTCTGAAGTAATGACAGATGTGAAGCTACTGTGAGGGCACACAGCAGTGTTGAACATAAAACTTGTAGTTAACCATATCTTTGTGGAACTGCAATTATGTAGGCTGTCATTTTATTGGATACTAAATTCCTGCACTGGGAGGGGTCCCTCAGCCCAGCCTTTCCCCTCTCACATACTGGGAGCCCTCAGGGGAAGCCGCAGTTTGGCCTCCCTTTGTGGGAGGTGACCAGGCTGATCAGGGGAAAGCACCAGCCCCATCACCCCGCTGCTGCAGCCACTGCCTCCACCAAGGTATTTTCATCAACACGGACTCCAGTCCCTTCACCATGAAAAAAATGACAACTTTCTTTAGGCATTTTCAAGATGTGCCTTTCATAGGATATGACATTTCTTTCTTTCTTTTTCTTTCTGGCCTCACCTGAGGATATGTTTCCATTGATTTTTTCCCCTTCCCTCCGATCCCAGGCTTGGCCCTGCCCAAGCCTAAAGCCTCCTCCACCTGAGGCTTTAGGCTTGGGCAGCCCACCCCCCCCCCCCCCCCGCCACCTCTCTGATTGCCAGCTCGGGCTGCCCAGGCTTTAAGCTTGGGCAGGGGGCCCTGCCCCTCCCATCGCACCTCAGTCCCTGCCTAAGCCTAAAGCCTCCACCTGAGGCTTTAGACTTGGGAAGGGGGCCCCCCAACCCCTCCGATGGCTGGCTGGGAGTGAACTGGGTGCCGAGGAGGTTCCTGGGACCCAGGTATGTATGCAAATTAACCGCTATCTTTGTTGGGTTAATTTGCATAATCACTCTGATTGGCTGTGGGCATAGCAGAGGTACGGTCAATTTACATGTTTCTCTATTATTAGGTAAGATTCTTGGATGTATCATTCTGATCTTTTGGGGGACAACTAAAGTGGAACATACAGATTTGCAAATAAACTCATTTTAAAATGTAAGTAAATCAACAAAGGGTATAGATTTGGTTGCAGACCAAGGTAAAATAAGGAAGATATATTGCTTATAATTTATAACTTCTAGAGTTATAAAAAACTAGAGGCCCAGTGCATAAAATTCATGCATGGGGGGTGTGTCCCTCAGCCCATCCTGCACCCTTTCCAAATGGGATCCCTCTCACAATCCAGGACTACTAGCTCCCAACTGCTCACCTGCCTGCCTTCCTGATTGCCCCTAACCGCTTTTGCCTGCAGCCTGATCACCCCCTAACCACTCCCCTGCCAGCCTGATTGATGCCTAAATGCTCCCCTGCCAGCCTGATTGCCCCTAACTTCCCTCCCCTGCAGGCCTGGTCTCCCCTAACTGCCCTCCCCTGCAGGCCTGGTCGCTCCTAACTGCCCTCCCCTGCAGGCCTGGTTCCCTCCCCCACCCTTCCCTGCAGGCCTCGTCCCCCCAACTGCTCTCCCCTGCAGGCCTGGGTCCCCCCAAACTGCCCTTCCCTGCAGGCCCAGTTGCCCCCAACTTCCCTCCTCTGCCAGCCTGGTCACCCCTAACTGCCCCCCCCTGCTGGCCTGATCACCCACAACTGCCCTCCCTTGCAGGCCTGGTCCCTCCCAACTGCCCTCCCCCGCTGGCCATCTTGTGGTGGCCATCTTGTGTCCACATGGGGGCAGCCATCTTTGACCACATGGGGGCAGCCATCTTGTGTGTTGGAGTGATGGTCAATTTGCATATTACTCTTTTATTAGATAGACTAGAGGCCTGGTGTACGGGTAGGGGCTGACTGGTTTGCCCTGAAGGGTGTCCCAGATCAGGATGGGGGTTCCCTGGGGGCATGGGGCAGCCTGGGCGAGGGGCCTGTGGTGGTTTGCAGGCTGGCCATACCCCCCGGCAACCCAAGTGGAGGCCCTGGTATCTGGGATTTATTTATCTTCTATAATTGAAACTTTGTAGCCTTAAGCGGAGGCCAGGGCTGGCCAGGAAGCTTGGCTTCTTCCATCGCCAGGGAAACCCAAACCTCCTGCTCGCTCCGTGGCCACAACCATCTTAGTTGGATTAATTTGCATACTCGCTCCTGATTAGCTTGTGAGTGTGGCTTGTGGGCATAGCAGAGATATGGTCAATTTGCATGTTTCTCTTTTATTAGTGTAGATAGGTAAGCTAATAGTAACTGCTTTATAAAACTTTACATACATTAGAGTTTCATATGAATGTTTAAAATAGTTATTATTCTTATTTACAAGTGAAGAAATTTAGGATCTCAGTTTCAGTATTTTATTAAAATCAACCTTTTAAAGTGATTTGGATAGTATTTCAGTGACAGCCTGACTTCCCACAATTTTCCCCCACAACATCACCATTTAATTGTGTTCTTCATAGCACTGAACTTTGCAAAAATTTTCCTTTCTTCTTAGCAGTTATTTTGACGCTTGAAAGGGGTTAGTTAATGTTGTTTTGACATTCTTAATATGTTTGATCTTTGCAGAATATGAAAGTGATCTCAGGCAATTTAGCTACCACATAAAATGAATGAGTTGCTGAATAATGAAAGCCTCATTTTTCTCCCGTATTGTAAGCGGCTTCACCTTTCAGTGTTTTTTTTTCCACTGAGTTCAAAGACTGTTGATTATGTTGGTTTCTTTCCCTAAGAAGTTCTGATTTCATCGTTTTAATGCTATTTGACCCTGAATATGTCACTTCCATTACTGGTATTTCATTTTTGAATTTCATCTACTTAACTTTGACCCCTACAGCTCTAAGAAAAGCAATAGATCCACTCCATGGAACCACTAAAAAGCAGTGCATGAGAGATTAATAAAATAATTTCCATTCTTTTGTTACTAGACTATAGATATCATTTTCCATGATTTGATAATGTAGTTGACAACTCTCCTAATCATAAAAGGGGATTTTGACCCAACTAAATAAAACAGTGTGTACCCTTAAGTGGGTTAGGGTTGATGTTGATAAGACATTATATCTAACATTTCTCAAGCACTAATTTTATGCCAAACACTCTTCTACATGTTTGTATGTATTATTTTTTCTCATAACATTATTTTTCCCTTATAAGAACCCAGTGTCTTAGACACTATTATTATTATTTACATTTTGCAAATGAGGAAACTATCGCACTGGAGACCTGCTGCCCAA
The DNA here is from genome assembly GCF_963455305.1 of Plecotus auritus. Classification (NCBI taxonomy): domain Eukaryota; kingdom Metazoa; phylum Chordata; class Mammalia; order Chiroptera; family Vespertilionidae; genus Plecotus; species Plecotus auritus. Next base: position 102,396,761 of record NC_137774.1, on the reverse strand, counting down.
GGTCGTAGAGACAGAAAGTAGTCAAGCCAGAGGAGCAAGGCAGGCAGGAGGCCTCCACAGCCCAAGTTCTTCGCCATTCAGAAATGCCTACAGCTCAGCCCCTGCGTTGTATAGGGGTCATCTTAGAGCTGAAAGTCATTTCATTGAAACTTGCCAGAAGAAGTTGTTGGAAGATATAAAATAAGAGGAAAATAAGTGTATTTCTGTTAAGATAAATTAGTCTGTGTATGCTGAGGTAGCAAGCAACCCCAGGATCTCAGAGCCATCCAGTTATATCCTGCTTCCTCAGACTGCATCCTGAGTCCAGGAGACTCTCCAGGGAGGAATCTCTCAGGCAGTTGAAATTCAGCCACACAAGCTGCATTGATTGTGTGGAACCACCCTCTGGTCCAGTGTCCTCTTCCAGGACCACCAGAACAGAGAGAGGGATGACTCGAAACTCATTCTTGTATTTTTTAACTTCAGGCCCTATATGTGTCATGGGCCAAAACTAGTCATGTGGCCCTGCCTATAGTCCCGATATGCCCAGAAAGAAAAGGAGATCCACATATGGGTAAACAGTCCTACCTCCACTATTTCCAAAGGGGTAATTTTTTGGTGTGTGTATAATATGACTATATTATAGACTATTATATATCTCATTTTCTTGCTTTTCCCATTTCCTGCTTTCATTTAATCTCACCATAAATTAGAATGTCATCTTATTTTAAACAAAGATGGAGAGGAAAGGAGTGAATCTGACAACAGCCCTGCTAACAAGGTAGAGGGAATTGACAGCATTTACTAAGATGATGGGTGAGTTTTATGACAACCTTTTCCTACCCTACTTACATTCTGTCCTACTTAAATTCTGTACAATTTTAGAATTGTATACTAAATTTTTATTAGTTAAATTTATAAATAAAGAATGATAGATAAACCTAATTTGAAGACATGTACTTATTGGTCCAGAATAGTAAAAGAAATATAGAAATCTACTACAGAAATTTATGCCCTTGACGATGTAAATTATGACGTGTAGTTATAATATTAATTTAGAGGGCAGCATATGAAGATAAAGCATACATTTAAAACCAGAGACCTGGATTTGTGTCTCAATTTTCCCAACTTCTAAGTCACCCTGGTCAAATTGCTTAATGAGTTCTGAGGCTTGCTTTAAAAGGAAGATAATGGTGCCATTCTTTCCTAGCTAATAGGGCTCTTGAGTTATTAATTATTCTCCTCCCCTTATATATTCTGAGCTCACCTAATCCTCCTTTACATGTAAGGGGCAAGGAAAGTAATAACACATCCTCAAATGTATGTTTAAGCCATCAGGACTATAAGCTTCAGCTATTTCATAGGCAGCCATGCTGAAAGGTAAGGTGGATGAGGCAACATGGATAAGCAATTTCAGGATTCAACAATCTACAGACATCAGAGCTATTGAATAAGCAGAATCAACACATTACAATACCTCATGCTTTGCACATATCAGAAACACCTTCCAAACTGTTCCTTATAGCATCCTCTTTTTTAAATTGTTGATAGTATTACAGATGTCTCCCATTTCTCCCCTTTACTCCCCCTCCTCCCAACCCCTACCATCCCCCAGGTCTTCACCCCCCCCCCATTGTCCATGTCCATGGGCTATGTATATCCTATCTAATAAAAGAGTAATATGCAAATTGACCATCACTCCAACACACAAGATGGCCAACCCCATGTGGTCAAAGATGGCTGCCCCCATGTGGACATAAGATAACTGCCACAAGATGGCCAGCAGGGGAGGGCAGTTGGGGGGGACTAGGCCTGCAGGGGAAGGCAGTTAGGGGTGACCAGGCCTGCAGGGGAGGACAGCTGGGGTGACCAGGCCTGCAGGGGAGGACAGTTAGGGGTGACCAGGCTAGCAGGGGAGGGCAGTTAGGGGTGACTAGGCCGGCAGGAGAGGGCAGTTAGGGGCAATCGAGCCATCAGGGGACAGTTAGGCGTCAATCAAGCTGGCAGGGGAGTGGTTAGGGGGTGATCAGGCTGGCAGGCAGAAGCAGTTAGGGGCAATCAGGCAGGCAGGCAGGTGAGCGGTTGGGAGCCAGTAGTCCTGGGTTGTGAGAGGGATGTCCGTTTAGGGCAGTCGGACATCCTTCGAGGGGTCCCAGATTGGAGGGGGTGCAGGCTGGGCTGAGGGACACAACCTCCATGCACAAATTTCGTGCACTGGGCCTCTAGTAACTATATAAGTTCTTTGGTTTATCTCTTTTCTTCCCCCCTATCCCCACACCAATGTATGTTAGTCTGTTCCATGACTCCATGCTTCGGTCTCTTATTATTTTGTTGGTCTGTTATGCTAAGTCAAATAAGCCAATCTGTGAAAGACAAATATCACATGATCTTACTTATTTGTGGAATCTAATGAACAAAATTAATCCTCTTGGTTGGAGCTAAGTAGACTGTGTATGGCAACATAGCTAATTACTATTTATGTTTTGTTTTATATGCAGTTATTTGTTTAGGTTGAAAGCTCTTCTGCTGATACAGAATGGGTTACACACACTCAGTCATATCCTGTTTCAATTAGTTGTTAAACTTCAACTCCTTTTCAGCACTTCTCTCTGTGGTTACAAAAATAAAAATGATGTGCATTTCCCTTACTTAATTTTGTCTTGGCCCTGTACTTGTTACCCAAATTGCCTGGTTTTACACATCTTATTTCTACTGTAGTTAAATTGATACACTTAACCATGCTCCACTATGACCCAATTTCCTAACACTTTTCTCTGCATTTCCCTCTCAGGGTACCAGCTTCCAGCATGTTGTTATTAGGCCCTAATGATTTAATGAATGTGTAGATACTTTACAAACTGTAAAATCTCAAGCAAATGCAAATCATTGTAATCAGTTTGTGATACTTCTTGCCAAATTACCCATCTTCCTTGTTAATCTGGTGGGTTGCTTTGTATTTGCTTAGATTATTGCTAATGATATTTTATTCATCTCATTTATAAAGTAGTTTACTTAATTTTTTATAGTTATTATTATCAAATAAGCCTACTGATTTTTTTTACAACTTAGCCAGTTGATATATAGAACTTTCATTTTTTTACTTATTAAATTTTGTGAATTAGCAAGTCAGACAATGAACATTATAGAAATCTGAGGTGACTACAATAATAAGTATAGGTTATTACCTGTTTTGACAATGTAGCTTAGTTTTAATTATGTATGATAATATTTAATAGCATATGAGTAAATCCATTTAGAATATAATGTCAGACTAATTAAATTCTAATAGTAGTAGGATTTTATAAATAGTCTAAAATGCTTGTTCAAGTAAGAATTTAAATCACGAAGCTTTTGTTCAAACAAGAGAATGTCTATGTTTATCGTGAAAAATATCATTAATTGATGAGATTTAATTAATAATTTCAGAGCATTTCACCCCAAAGCAGCAGAATATACATTCTTTTCATGTGCATATGAAACATTTTCTAAGATAGACCACATGTTAGAATACAAAACAAGTCTCAATAAATTTAAGAAGACAGAAGCCATATCAAGCATCTTCTCTAACCATAATGGTAAGAAACTACAAATTAATCACATGAAAAAAACACAAAGACATGGAAGCTAAATAATATGTTAATAAACAATGAACAATGAATGGGTTAACAATGATATCAAGAAAGAAATCAGCCGAAACCGGTTTGGCTCAGTGGATAGAGCGTCGGCCTGCGGACTGAAAGGTCCCAGGTTCGATTCCGGTCAAGGGCATGTACCTTGGTTGCGGGCACATCCTCAGTAGGAGGTGTGCAGGAGGCAGCTGATCGATGTTTCTCTCTCATCAATGTTTCTAGCTCTCTATCCCTCTCCCTTCCTCTCTGTGAAATATCAATAAAATATATTAAAAAAAAAAAGAAAGAAATCAAAAGATGCCTTGAAACAAATGAAAATGAGAACACAACAATGCAAAATCTATGAGAGACAGGGAAAGCAGTCCTGAGAGGGAAATTCATAGCATTACAGGCCTAACTCAAGTAACAAGAAAAATCTTAAGTAAACAATCTAACTTTATACTTAAAGGCATAGAAAAGAACAACAAAGCCCAAAGTGAGTAGAAGGAAGGAAATAATAAAGATCAGAGCAGAAAAAATTAAATAGACTCTAAAAAAATACAAAAGATTAATGAAACCAAGGACTGGTTCTTTGAAAAAATAAACAAGATTAACAAATCTCTATCCTGACTTATCAGGAAAATAAAGAGAGAGGACCCAAATAAATAAAATCAGAAATGAAAGAGCAAAAGTAATGGTGATCTGACTCCACAGAAATACCAGAGATTATAAGAAAATATAACAAATAACTACATGCCAACAAATTGGTCAATCTGGATGAAATGGATAAATTTTTAGAAACAATTTTTATAAGCTGACTGAGGAAAAATCAGAAGAGGGTAAAGGGTTGATAAATGGTGATGGAAGGAGACTGGACTTGGGGTGGTGAACACACAATGCAATATACAGATGATGTGTTACAGAATTGTACACCTAAAACCAATATAATTTTATTAACCAAAATCACCCCTATTACTTTCAATAAAAGTTCTTTTATTTAGTGATATTATAAATTCTGACAAAGCATTAACTATTGTCTAGCTTTAAACAAAGTCTGATATATTTGAGTACATGTTACAGCAAGGTAACTTTCTGAAGGACTAAAAGCTAAAGTTATTTGATGACAATGATTTATGGCTTAAGTGTAAGTATATAAACATTTCTAATAACAGTCCAAAATGCTCATCTCAACTCAAACTCTTCAAGACAAAAAAATATAAATATATTTAAATTTATTTCACTGCCTTTTTAAAATTTCAGAGTTGTATCAAATAACTATGGTATTTTGCTTGGTATTTGAAATACAGTACTGATACTTTTTTAAATAGATTACTTTTTTTCTGATTGGACTCACTATCAGTATTACAGAGAATTAATATTAAAAGCAGCTCTTGCAAATGACTTCCCAGTAAATCTTCTCAACACCAAAGCCCCAATTTTCAGTTTTATATTCTACATCTCCCTTTATCCTTTTACCCAAGTAATTTTAATTTTTGCCAAGTCTTTTTTTTTAGAATATTATTCCCAATGATACCCTCCTCAGAGAGGCTTTTATCTCCTCAATTTTCATGTTACATTTGCCACCTGCCTGTCACTGGACCTCTTACCTGAGATTACACTATATTCTGCTGATATCCAATATAGCAATTTTCTTTCCATCATTTCATCTTGATCCAGAAATGTCATAAGCTCAGGATAATCCACTATTTAAAATTTTTCACTCTGGGCTTAGCAGTGCTAACCAGCAACCCTTTTAAGGCTCCTTTAATAACTTCCCAATCTAGGGAACCCAACACTGATAAGAAGGCTCCAGCCGAGTAGGCTAAATTACTGACCCTCTGATATGCCCTACTCATTGCCAATTTCTATACATTCTCTTGGACAGGTGGGCCCAGCCTGTTATGACTTTGTAAATGTTGCTCTGAAATTTTCAGCATTTATTCAAAGCCTTTGCTAATCAATCCATCAATCACTTACTCAATAAAAATTGAAGAAACTACAGTGGTAGAATGGGTACATTACAAATAAAAATTCAAAAGACAAGCATAAAAATGTATATGAGCAAAAGTATCCAACTAGTAATTAAATAAATGTAAATTTAAGGGTGTATCTTTTCTTAAATTAACAATATTATATAAAGGCAATTATTTGCCATATTTATTCCCACCAGCAAATCATAAGGTGTTAGAGTAGAAGACACTACGATGATTTAATCTAGTCCTTTCACTTAATAGATTAGCAAATTGACCTCCTAGTAGGACAGATAAACTCATGTAAATTCATGCACAGAAATGTAAGTTTCCTCACTTGATATATAGTTTATTCCTATTAACATAAAACAAGCAGTCCCCATAGAAGACACATTGCTAATATTGGTGTGTGAGAATCAGAGTTTTGGCAAAGAAGAAGAAATAAGCAAGAAAAGATGAACTAATGGTGTAAAGTGCTATCAAATATGCAGAAAGTGCTAGACAAAAAGGAGGAAGGGAATGGAATAAAATGTAAGTTATACACTTAATATGTGAAAGCCTAGTTGTACTTTCTACCACAGGCTAAGATTTTATATAATACAACTTTTATTTTACATGTTTTTCTTTTAATTTGAAGATAACACCCTAGTTTATAGAGAAAAGCCACTTTTTCCTCCTGGGGTCAAGGATATAGCTGATAAAAGGAATTTCTGAGAGACTGGTCTGCCTGTAAATGTTCCCTTGAGGATGAGACTTTCAGTTAGGCTTATATTTTGTCCTTTGATTGCATGCATTTAAGATCCATCTCATCCAAAGCTTTCTCCAGATCACTACCATGATGTTTAGTCAAGAATGTTTACTTCCTACTTGGCAGGGAACACTGTCAAATTCAAGGATAAAATAAAAGAGGTAAATATAATTTTCAATTGGAATCATAGAGATAGTATTCTTCGGAAACTACCCTAAACCTGTCTCCATTTACTGAAATAAATATACTAAAATTACAGGAGTTTTCTTCCCATTGAGAAATTCTAGTTATTTTTCCACGGTTATGTTCAACATTTATATCAAATTTATTTCCTAAGGTAGTGAACTGAAGTCTCACATTGTTTGATTTCCTGTAGAGTCCCTATCCTGTGAACTAAGTACAGGGAATTCTATTGTGTTTGATAAAAGCACTTTGATAGAGATGAGACAGCAGCATCTCAATATGTAGTTGTTGACTGAATTCACAGAATGAACAGCCAGATGTAAAGTGTTTCTTGATTACCATTTCCTACTTTCATAGCTTTTCCTATTACTCTCATTTAATGTATTGCTCGTTGCATGTTTGGGGAGATTGCAGTGAGACTTGAAAAGACAAATTTTATATCTTTGGTTCAGTGTGTGTGAATTTCCTCATTGATCGTTTAAAAATGTGGCATTTGCTTAGCTTACGGTTATACAGGGTAGTCCTCATAAATTTCCTAATCCATGAAATGAGGGCAGGTACTCTGGATTTCTTATAAACTGCAAGCTGATATAAATAACTGCTGATTTTTTGATGCACACTAATCTTTTAAGGGACAGAGGAGTGAAATTGGATTTGGCAGAATACACTGTAAGTCCTTGCTGAACATCTCGATAGGTTCTTGGAAACTAGGACTTGAAGCAAAATGACGTATAATGAAACCAATGTTATGTTAGGTTAATTGACATAAACAAAAGTTAAGTTCCTATGGTCACAAAAGCATCACCAAACTTATTAAAAAAAGACCCAAGACACTTCTAATATTAAACATTGAAATAAAGGTGAGCTATATATGCATTTAAGAAAGATGAATAAAAACAAGTAAGATCATACTTTTCCAACCCGCTTAATTCTAGTTCACAGTCCTGAGTGGCCAGATCCTATCCCGGAAGCTCAGGGAGCAGGGTGGGAACCCACTCTCAACACAATACCCTCTCATTACAGGGCATGCTCACATCCAAGCCCACACTCACTCAGACTGGGACAATGTAGACATGCCCAATGACCTCACTTGCACATCTCTGGGATGTGGTGGAAAACCAGAGAACCTGAAGAAAACCTTCACTGACATGGGGAAACATAGTGGCCCTAGCAGGAAACGATCATTTTCCCTTATCATCTTTATAACAAAAGGACATTGAACAAAACAGTTATTCAAGGACCTGCTCTACTACCTTAAGGTATCTGTGGAACTTTTCTATAAGGTGTTAGATATTGATGATGCATCTGGGCTTATATAAGCCAACACAGAATGGTGTTTTATGTTTTCAATGGCAAAATTCAAACAAAGAAGCTAATGTAGGAACACGTGTTTCTACATTCCTTTCTGGACTTCATAGGAAAACAGCATCTTAAAAACTGGGGAGGGAAAGCAAACGCCAACGAATGTTGTGAGAAAGGGTAAAATACACTTATAGATTCTGAGCTGGTAGCACTGTGAGAAGCAGAATTTCCAACTGATCTTGGATCTCAGAAAAGGGCAGTGATGGAGTTTCTATGAGTGTGGGAAACTGAGTCCATTGGCTGCAGGTTCTCTTTTCCCTCCTTTCCTGGCCCAGGGATGTGTTGCAAATCTGAAAGAGTATTAAGTTCCTGGGGCGGGGGGGGGGGGGGGGTGCAGGAAGAGTGGTGCTCATGGTACTAAAGAAAACGTGATTTCATTTTCCAAATGGAAAGACAAAGTAATCTGAGAATGTATGTTCTAAAACTTTTAGCATTTTATGGTATAGAAACTAGAATGCCATGGCTGAGAAGTGTTTTAGAGCTCATGAGCCTATTATTTTGCTTTTCTAATATTGCAGTGTAGATCTGGAAGTTGTCTAAACATCAGAATCACCTGGGATGTTTTACACCCTGAACCAATTAAATCAAAATACCTCTATGGTGGGCCCAAATATCAGTATGTTTTAAAGTTATCCAGGCGGCCCTAACTGGTTTGGCTCAGTGGATAGAGCGTTGGCCTGCAGACTGAAAGGTCCCAGGTTCAATTCCAGTCAAGGGCATGTACCTTGGTTGCGGGCACATCCCCCGTAGGAGGTGTGCAGGAGGCAGCTGATCGATGTTTCTCTCATCGATATTTCTAACTCTCTATCCTTCTCCCTTCCTCTCTGTAAAAAATCAATAAAATATATTAAAAAATAAATAAAAAATAAAGTTATCTAGGCGATTCTAGGATCTCAGCAAGAATGATAGATCTGTTATATTTCATTCTAATTACAGTACTTCAGAGTCTGTTTACATCTTCCTTTTCCAGTATAAGCAAGAGACAGGCAAGTATTCTATATTTTGAGGAGTTTGTGTGGAGCATTAAAATCTTGTTTTGGTTAATGCAGCATTAAAAAAGTAATTCCTGAGCTGGAGATCCATTTAAAGTAACTTTAAAGTGGGGAATATGTGTCGTCTATGTATGTATTACCACTCAAAGTTTCTGTGATTCACTGAGTCAATGTTTATTTCAAAAAGTGAAAAGTAAGCACTAGCTGGTTTTCCTCAATGGTTAGACCATCAGCCCACAGACTGAAGGGTTGCGGGTTCAATTCTGGTCAAGGGCACGTACTTCAGTTGCAGGCTGGATATTCACCCTGGTGGGAGCATGTGCAACAGGCAACCATTTGATGTGTCTCTCACACATCCATGTTTCTCTAGCTCTCTCTCCCCCTCGCTTCCACTCTCTCTAAAAAAATCAATGGGAAAAAATATCCTCCAGTGAGGATTAACAACAACAACAAAAAAGGTAAAATATGATATTAAATTGTGATAAAGACCAAAAGTTGAATTGTGTGCATTTTAAGAATATTGCTTATCAGTAATGTACTTAGGTATCCATAATTCTAAACCAATTATGAATATAGAATGTGACTCTAATTTCATGACAATAATTAATTATTAGACTGCAGTTATCCACATTTGCTGATAGTGCCTTTAAATTAAAGTATCAAATACAATATTCTGACATTGTCAGAAATCTTATATTCTTCATAGCCTCTTTCAAATTCTATTTTCTACAAGTCATATTAATTAATTATAATAAACATATATACCTGGTATTTTCCACATATGCTTTAAACAAACTTTGTGTCTATTTTATTTTTATGAAAAGGAAGTAGAAGTCAATTTTTATTGCTTAGAAAAATGACATTCTTTATAACCTCTCTAAGATTATATTCTCTATTAGTTATTTTTATTTTTTATAATTGGTTTGTATCTGCACACCAGCTTAAACAAACTTAAATGTTTCTTTATTTCTTGGTTTTCATGCTCTTTGGCTAAGGAAATCCAAAGTCATTTTGACATTCAGGACATATGCTAACAATAAAAACACATACTCATTAAAAGTATACAAATTCTATGTTAAATATTAAAGATAGCAATAATTGTAAATAATTTACGGTGCTCTTTTCTGATTTTTTGGTCATTACACTGGGAAACAAATATTGCTGGTTAAAAAACTTGAACTCGAGCCTGTCATAAAATGATGTGGATAGAAAAAGTTGTAACATATCTCAATCTAAAAAAAAAAATTATCAAGTATTCAAATGGAGAAGATCCTCATATGTCATTGATCTTTTATTATTCCCCTTTAGCAGTTTGTAAGAAAATTCAGAGAAATGCAATCTAATTAAAATGGATATAAAAGTGGTTCCGAACAGTCTTAGGAGTAATCTCACTAAGGAATAAAAAGAGAAGAGACCATTTTCATATTCATGAAAATTAAACTGAGAGTGACTTGCATTTTTTTATTGTCTTACTCAGAGAATGACTTGGACGAAGTTCTTTGTTTTAACTCTCAAGGACATTGAGACTAAAATGGACTTTGATATTTTGCACTTGATGTTGCTTTGAACATGTCCTTCCTATGCCTCCTGATGTGGTGGCAATGGTAATTCTTGCTTTATGATTTTTATCAGCTCCTAAAGAGGAAATTTGCAGTTTGGCCTTGGGAGCATACTATTTGCCCTCTCTGCTTGGAATCTGGTGTGGATGGCACTGGGTTTGGGCTGGAGACCTCAGCGTCTCTGGCCAGGATGCAGCTGTCAAAACCCCATCACTGTTATTGGTGCTAATGTGCTGACCATTCAGGCCGGTTCAGCAGATGCTGGAAATAGAACTTGCTGTTAGATTTCTTGAGTCTGTTATTTAAAAAAAAAAAAAAAAAGAAAAACAACTCACAAGTTGTTTAATTGCTGTGTCATACCACTATGCCTGATCTTTGAAAAGAGGCATTTGGGATTTTCAGGGAACAGTATTTTCAGAGGATGGTTGCTTTGAAAGGGAGAGATGGAAAGTTTTTCTAAGCAACTATTTACTGACATTTACAAATATTATATGTAGTGTTGGGTATTTTACACATGCTATTTTATTCAATCCTTATACCTACCCTTGTCAAAGAAAAATAGCACCAGATGGGTTAAACAGGTAAGGATGACTTTATTCAAGACTATTACAATAGGGTAAAGACTATTGCAAGAAGAGAAAAAGACTGAACTCAATTCATTTGAAACAAAAGGCAGCAGCATTGTTAGCCCTGCGGTTATCTAGTGGAAAGCACCTCCCCTGGGGAACTGGCCACCTGTGTTTGCTGATTGGTGCTTATGGAAATTAGGTTCCTGCCCTCCCTCAGAGATGGGGAGAAGGGGCAGTGGTGCTGCCTTTCCTGATGATGGCTCCTTTGGAAAGGATGGCTCCAGATTGAGAAAGTCACTCCTGGGTTATGAACGTGGAGAAGCTGAGAGATTTATATCTCAAAGCACAGAGAAAACAAATTATAATTGAGAGTTTCTTTAAGTAAATTCCTGAGAAAAGAGCGAATTCTGTCTAGAGTTCAGTCAAGCTTGAGAGGAATGTTAAAGCTCTCGTGATCATCATTAAGGTAAATGTTATTCCCCTTGTTACCAAAAGACCGCAGCTTAGAGAGGTTAAGTTTACCTGCCCTGGGTCTCCCGGCTGTTAAGTGACAGCGTTGTGACTTGACCGTAACTGTGGACTGTTCTAAAACCTGGGAATGTCCCAATAAGCTTCAGCTTTGTGAAATTCCCAGGCTGCAAGAGAACATTGGCTGCATAGAAGATGGCTCAGTTCTTAATTATTTTCCTAAAGCTTTTACTACAGAACAGAAAGAGTTTGTCCACGGGGGATAACAAAGCCCAATCTAGACACCAAGAATTGCAATGGAGAAATAGTCACTATTTTATTATGAAGATGCCACCCAAGATAATGGGAAGCTAATGTTCAAAAGCCCTAACTTTCCTAAAGGCACGTAGGTTACAGATTACATAGCATAAAATCACACCCCCTATGTGTTAGGGTTCAGAGAAGTGCTGGGAGCTGATTGGTCAGAGCTGAAGTAAGGATGAAGAATCATTTCTTCAGATTTTGAAGACATCTCTGAGGTCTCTTTCAGCATCCCTCTGTCCAGTCTCATAGGAAAGTAGCTGGAGGTTGGTCCACATTAGGGCTCAGGAACTAAAACATAATTTAGGTTAAGATAGTATCTTTAACCTGCCAGAGGTCCGGACCCTGTGACCTTTAGTCAGGTCCTGGCTACTGTCTTCTGCTGTCTTGGGTTGCTGATTATGAAGGAGAAGGGAAGACTAGGTCTCTAAGTAAGAGGGGGGAGGGGCGAGAGGAGAGAGAGAGATTTCTAAAGTTAGAGTTAGCATTTAAAAAACTAAATTTAACCAAATTCATAAGGATTCCAGCTCCTTTAGGGAAAGGATTATAAGGATTATCTCTAAAAGAGTTTTGTTCACATAAAACTATTGTATGCTACATGTTCTATAGTTTTTGACAATCTTAATATTTCACTGACTTAATATTTCACAAAAAATGCAACTTTTGTGCAAGAGCCATCTAATCTGCCTGCTTGTTAATGTTTCTTTTTTCTAATAATGGCTTCTTAGAAGCTGCAAATTATTCTCTTAGGATTTGTGAAACAGCTTTATGAACTTTTTATATTTCCATCTTAAATGAAAACCATTTGTTTGTAGCACATATGGGTTAAGGCACCATTGTTGATAAGAGGAAGGAGAAAAGGAAGTTAAAGAAAATAACTATTAATAAAGGGAGTTTCTTTCATGAGAATCTTAAGAGAAACAAAGTATGGAAAAGTTGTCCTGGGCCCTGAAGGATAAGGGGCCATTCTGCTGCACATCAGAATTAAGCTTGGCAGTTGACAAAGTATCACAAGGCTCAGATTCAGGCAGTAAGTCATAACCCATGGCCCATGAAGACTGAAGTCTTCTTCCCAATTGGTTACTGATCAGTGTTTAGTTTCTAAAAATGGAAGAAAATATGTTTCTGTGTACAGAATCATCATTCATGAAAATATTTAACATTTTTCATTTTAATATTAGTCTTGATTTTTAATGTATCAAATGACAGCTGTTTTTAGGGTTTCTGATACCAACATAAGACATTTCTTACCTCCCAGTAAAATCTCTCCTTGAATTTTGTAACTGCCTTTTCCTCTTCCAGTCATGCATTTATTATAAGCAAAGTAGCCAATATTGTTCATTATTCCTTGCTTTTAATCTTAAGATATATGAAAGAGAGAAGATTCTGTTTTTAAAAAAATTTGGATAATGAGCCCATTAAAAGCTCAGAAAATTCCAACTGAGTGCTCTAGCCATGTCTCAGTTATTTATCTCAGCTTTTTAATAGAACGGTGATTACTTGCTTTTCTTTTATCAAAAGGGCCATTCTCTTTCATGATAATGCTAATGAGCTCCTGGTTGAATTTTAATTGTCAGAACATTATTTTTAAAAATACCTTGCATGAATTTATCTTAAACATCTTTACTTGACTATGTCATTGTTCTGGTAAACCTCAGATAGGGAAAACTAAAAATGCTGCCTTTATTATTGGGGAACTAAAATGGAAAGTGTATAGGAGACACCCATGGTTTTATGAGGTGCAAGAAGGCATTGCCAAGGACTGTAAATACTCGGAGAAGGACTATTGTGTGTATATTAAGCATTCTATTTTAGAAGGCGACCAGAATTAGACTATATTTACATGCACATCTTCAGTTTTTAAGTGTGGTAAAATAGAAAGTGGAATTAAAGAAGATACATGGGTATTATCAAACACCTTTAGTATAAATTAGCATTAAGTTATCATAGTATCCTCAGACCATTCTTAACTGATTATCTGCAACTGATGCCAATACTTGCAGTAGATTTTGGAGGAAGAATTTTATCATTGCTCAAAATATCTTTTGCATTTATATTTAGTCTTTGGCATTTCTTTAAAAAAATCCTTATCATTATATCCAATCTGTATATAATCATATCTTTCAGTTAAAAAAATTATACTGAAAATAAATACTTTTTATTATTTTGTTCATGGATCATACATTGTCATTTTTCAGAGATTGGTCATATCACAGTGCATTACATTTTTCACCCTATAGATCCCATGAATCGTGTGACACTTTTGTCCTTTTGCCTAGTTGACTCCTTGTCATTCTTCAGACCTTAGGGTAAGCAGCAAAATGTCTCTCCTCCAAGGGGCCTTTTACAGATAGCTCTCTTCCTCTGCCATCTCTTAGGCTCTTATAATAGACTAGAGGCCCCGTGCACAAATTCATGCACCAGTGGAGTCCCTCGGCCTGGCCTGTGGAATTGGGCCAAAACTGGCTCTCCAACATCCCCCAAAGGGCCCCAGATTGCGAGAGGGTGCAGGCCAGGCCAAGGGACCCCAACAGTGCACGATCAGGACCAGGGAGGGACACAGGAGGTTGGTCAGCCAGGGAGGGACCGCGGGAGAGCTCCAGGGCATGTCTGGCCCATCTCGCTCAGTCCCAATTGGCTGGACCCCAGTAGCAAGCTAACCTACCAGTCAGAGCTTCTGCCCCCTGGTGGTCATTGCACATCATAGCGAGTGGTTGAGCGGCCTTAGCATATTATTAGCATATTATGCTTTGGTTGGTTGAATGGATGACCAGACACTTGGCATATTAGGCTTTTATTATATATGATTTATTATGTAGATGGGCTGTTCTGGTGTAACATCTCAGTGTATAATTAAAAATATGTGTAATTCATTATTACCAAGTATATATCAAGACCCTACCACTCACCAGACACTGCTCTAAGTTTTGGGGAAACAGCAGTGGACTATTAGATGAGTTCCAGCCCCAATGGAGTATGTATTCTGATGGGAAGGGAGGAAGAAAAATCAACAGATACATGCATACTATAAGTATCAACAAATACATGTATAAGTATCAATAAATCTTTTTTAAAAATGAAAAACTGACAGAGGAACAGATCATCCTTTTACCTTGTAGAAGATTATTAGAGCAGACCACTGAGAAGACATTTGATCAGTGAATGAAATAAGAAAAGGGAATAAGGCCAGGCACTGTCTGGGGAAGAGTATTTCAAGTAAAAGAAACAATGTGTAAAGCCCTGAAGTAGGAGCCAGCTTGGGCTGTTAGGTCAGAAATGAGACCAGATGGTTAAGCAGAGTGAGGACCTAGGAGTGGGCAGGAGCTGTGGTCAGGACAAGATCATGACTATTTGATTAATTTCACTCTTGTCTTTCAGGACTGTGATCTCCTCAAGGGTTGCACATTTGAGCGCTGTGTTTTGTATTCCCAAAACAGCGCATAATCTGGCACATACCAGGTCTTCAGTAAATATTTGTTGAATTAATTAAAAAAAAAAAAGCATGACTGAGATGCAGGGGTTAATGCCCCTCAGATGTTTGGTCAGTCATAGCAGAATGAACAAAATGGACCAGAATGTTCAGGGCCCTCCAGCATTTGATGTGGCTGAAAGGGTAGGAGGTATTGCAAGAAACAAGAGAGAGACGTGAGTTTGTGCCAGGCCCTTGAGAGCTCTTGGCACCATCAGGAAGAGCTAGGATTTTATTCAGCAGACAAGTGCAAAGTTGTTGGCATGATATAATGGGATCAGTCTTTAATTTGGGAGATCAGTCTGCTTGTAATGTGAGAGATGAAATAAAGGATATACTTGGAAAGAAGGGTAATATATAAAAGGTATATTAACTTGGTAGAATCTACAGGATTTCAAATATATTTATGGCATCCAGTTTCCTGTTTAGGGACTTGATGACAGGCCATCAGAGCAGGGAGATCATTTTCTCTGAATAGGGAACAATATTACCATTTATTGTTTGAATTGTTACTTATATGTCTGCATGCTGACATTTAAACAAGTAGGAAAAGGACTGTGTACTATATCACTGTCATCAATTTCCTTTGGTGTGATGACTTGCACATGCAATTCTTCATTAAATATTTGTTTAGGATTTTACATATCAACACATCTTTATTAGATGCACTTTATAAGCTTGAGGAAAAGGAAAAAATCAGGACTGTGTGATTGAAGTGGTATATAATTTCCTCTCAGTTTTCCTTGGGAATAAACAGATGATTACAGTGAAAAGTGTTAGCATAGAAAAATGAAAGGAGTTAGCTATTATCTTTGCCATATTGTCCATGAAACAAGATGATGTAAACATCCCTAAGTTCATTCAAAGCGAATCTTGAAGAAAAAAAAAAAAAGAATTAACTATCATAAAAATTGAAACCCTGATGTAGTATTCTCAGTTGTTGATGGTATGAAAAAGGGCCAAATATTTTATTTTCCTAAAGAGGGTGATTTTCATCAGCAGCCTCTATTAAAACATCACTTGATTCCCTAGACTAATCTAATATCATAATAAGCATTTAGTTCCAATTATTCTGTCTGGTTTTTAAATAAGTCCCTTCTACGCATGCCTAATATCTCCCTTCTGGGAAATTTGTCTTGATGTCTAGGTCATTTCTCCAAAATTATGTTACTGTGTTGTATTTCACATAGCTATGAAATAAAAACAAGGAGCCATGAAATTTAAATGTCCAATATTATGCTTTCTTTAACATCATCATGTAACTAATGAGTAGATATAATATCTCTTATACCTAAAAGCACTGTATTATTTTGTCTTTCATCACACAATTAGGCAGAATATACAATACCCTGAAAATGTGTTATATATACACAATTCTGGGCATTTGCCTGAAGCTCCCACAGGTTCTAGCAACCTCACAGCTATTCAGCACACATTAATACAAGTAATGTAAAGCCTGACCTAACTTGTATCAGGCACTGGAGAAACAAAACCAAATTATGACACGGCTTCTGCCCTTTAGAGGTTCTTTATAAAATATATCATTTTAATATTTAACACTCATGTACTTACATTTCAAAATTGGTTGAGCATCATCCCATGTGCCAAGAGGTCACTGGTTTGATTCCTGGTTAGAACACATGCCTGGGATGCAGGCTCCATGACCAGTAGGGGGCGTGCAGGAGGCAGCTGATTGATGTTTCTCATCTATGTTTCTGTCTCTTCCTCTTCCTTCCTCTCTCTCAATTCAATAAAAACATATTTAAAGTTTATCAAAATTGTCAATATTTTTAAAACTAGGCATAAAGACAGCCATTTAAGAATTTACAGCAGTTGAAAGCTTATCCTCTGGTAAAGGGTAAAAAAAAAATAACCTTACATTTGTAACATTTTTAGTATCAGTTTATTTTATATCATCATTGATTCTCTACATATAAATATAGGTTTCAATATAGAATTTCTCATCACTTTGTGCGGGATATTACTTAATGCCTGATATAGCTTTGAGGGGAAATGTTCCTTTTAAAATCTTTCTCCTTTGAACAGACTTGTGCCTTGATGGCAGAAAGTTAAATTTAATAACTTACAATAGAAAATATCTTGAGACACTCGCTGCCACAAACTCCAGCCCCAGCCTCACCTCAAGCCTGCAGGGAGCCCCCTCTCACACTCTCATGCACCCTCATTAGCACCCTAGTGGCCTGTGCCTTCCCTCCTTACTGTGGAATTCTCAGGCTGTAGTGACCACCTTCTCCCACTGGACTGTGAGCCCCTTTGCTGCAGGAATTGTTTTTACTCTTCTCCGTGCTCTAGGCCCTAAGAAAAATATGGGCAAAATTGGTGTTCAATTTTGAATGAAGGAGTGAATGAATACTATAGTCAGAAGACAGAGGAACACCTGTCATCGAGGGTAGGGGTGAGCAAGCACAGCCTTAACTCAGATTCTGAGACAGGAGAGCTGTGGATGGTTTCTAATAATCCAACATTTTGGGATGTTTGGGGACAGAGAAGAGGGTCATTATCCTAAACACATGTCTTTATACTTGGCACTAAATTGGTTCATTTTATGTAATTAAAAGCATGTTTAGCAGGTCAGTATTGAATATAGTGAATAAGAGAATGCCATGGGCTGCCTGTGATCTTGATAGTTCTGATAATGCTTTGAATATAAAAAAAAAATAAGGAATGTTGATCTGTAAGTAGTTCTTTTTTGCTAAACAAAAGAAAATCTGAACAAGGAATTAACTCCTTCAGATTCCAAGAGTGGTAGTCATTATCGTGGGTGTCACGAAGTCACAACTGCGCTTTCCCCCTGTGTGCCTGTGGCAGCGCAGCTGGAGGTGAACAGAAGGCTTAGCTGTTTAAAGGTCATCTGGGAGGGTGGGGGCACAGGAATGCCTGCACAACTTTCCTCAATACTCTGCAATTTGTTAATTTTTTAAAAGTTATCTAAGAATGATAAAAGCAAACAAGTTGCAAGCTGCTCAAAACCAGAATCCTGCCATTCTCCCCCCTGAGTCTGGGCAAACACAAATGGCATCCCAATGGGCAAAGGCCGTGGTCGGCAAACTGCGGCTCGCGAGCCACATGCAGCTCTTTGGCCCCTTGAGTGTGGCTCTTCCACAAAATACCGCGGCCTGGGCAAGTCTCTTTTGAAGTGGCGTTAGAAGAAGTTTAAGTTTAAAAAATTTGGCTCTCAAACGAAATTTCAATCGTTGTACTGTTGATATTTGGCTCTGTTGACTAATGAGATTGCCAACCACTGGGCTAAGGCAGCTGCCATTGTCATAACTTACTATTTCGTTTCTTATGTCTTAATAGTTCTTTTTTAGTATGTTTCATAGTTAATAGTTTAATATGCTTTAATAGTTAACAATGGCTTGGGCAAGGTAGAAAATAAAGGAGTACTTGATATTGGTTTTAGTCATTTGGGATGTAGGCTAATGGAGAGGTTATATCTGTTGCCTCTTCTGACGGACTTGCTCATTCTTTATGGGTAAGAAACATTCTGTGACAAGTTCCTATGCAACAGGGATGAATCCAGGGCTGTACATACCCAGAGGCTCCCTATGAGAACCTCCATGGTAACCTACCTGGCCCTTCTAGCCACCTGTGCAGGAGCTTTGTTACCATAGTTTGTAGGAGAGCAGCAAAATGTCTTTGCCCCTTTTCATATTGGTCCTCTAAATAAATTCTTCCTAATAAATAGGACAGCTGCTCTTCAATCCACTAAAATCCCTTCGTAGTGCAGAACACCACTGAAGCTTCTCTTAAACTAAATCACCAAATTGTCTTTATTGCTGAATAATCGATGTCCTGTTCTGGAAATTATTCCCTTCCTTGGTTTCTAAGACTTCACTCATAATTCCTTCCATTATTTTCCTCCTTTCTTACCTGAGTTTCTGGTTTTCTTACCAACTGTATCTGCACTCCCAAGATTTAGTGCTTGCCCCCCTTTGCTTCACATATTGTATACTTTACCAGGCTAATCCCTTTCAGGTCCATGGCTTCAAGTTCATTTACAAGCTGAGGGTTCCCAAATTGTTGTCCTCAGAGGAATATTCTCTTAAAAGTTCCAAATGTGTGTTCACCTTCCTATAATATAGCCACAGTTGCAACATAAACCCAAAATGTCCAAGACAGAATTCAGTCTCCTCTCCAAAACCTCTGCTATGATTTTTCTTTGAAACCTCACACCCACACCACCCTGCAGACACCCCTTTGAGTAAGGCATGAGAATACCACTTAAACAATTTGAATAATTCTTTTATATGTAAAATGAAAATGTTTGCCTTGCAGAATTGCTATGAAGATATATGGATTTCACAACTGCTGCTTGTAAAAAATAGTTATATATTTTATGTATTTAAACAAAATTAAGATTTCAGGAGTCAATTCATGTTAAAATATGGAGACACAGAAAAGAATAAGTTGACTAGTGGAGTCTTCCATAACTTTATTTTCAAAAATCATTAAGGAAACTTTAAATACATAATATGGAGGAAGTATCTTAAAGATTAGGAAAACAAGTAATAATAGTACAGAAAAACACTGAAAATAATCTAAATGTCAAAAACACAAGTTTGATTGAGTAAACTATGGAATGTCTATTTAATGTCATATTAGGCATTATTAAAAGTGGTGGGTCAGTGTTTATAATTAAACATTATCACAAAGAAATTATGATATAAAATTACATATATTATTTGGTTAAATTATGCAGCAAAGAGCATTGCATTTAAATAAATTTTAAAATATATATTATAACTATAGATGGAAGCTGAGCTAACTTTTTAAATACTGTTTATTGTCATTTTCTTTTATAATTTAGAAAATCAAATCAAGCTGGTAAAGCAGCAGTGTCTGTCTAAAGAAAAAAGAGTGTAAATATTTAAACAATATTTTGACATAGTAACTATAAAAACCTTGTTTTTCTCCTCAAAATGACTTTTTTACACAGGAGCCTGGAAGGATTTTGCATATCTAAAAAAATGAGACACAAAAAAATAGCAAATGATTTTCCTTTCCTCATTGCCCAGCGAGGAGGCAGTTTTTAAGTTAAAATTTAATGAAACAATTAGGAAGTGATCTTAAGGAGATATTTTTCCATTGGTGGCAAATAATATTAAGTTCCCAGAGGATCTCCTTACTTAAGCAATAAATAAAAGGGGATACTTTGAAATCAGCTATGACCTTGAGCTTTGCTGGTTTTGTTTTCTCTTGGGAACTCATGTTGACAGGTTTAAGAAGAGCATTTATTCAGACTCTACAGGAGAACGCTTTATCTGGCTGTCAAATTGAATGGTGTGTTTTTCCACAACTGGGCAGCAGTAACCTGCAATCCAGGTGCTCAAATGTCTTATTTTTAACACTGTTTATTTCTTCTCACTATATTCCTGTATTAACCATATATTACTATTAAATCATTTGTTGGTGATTACCTTTGAAGCCTGCATCTATTATTTGAGAATATGATTGCAAAGCTATAAGCATTTTCAGAATGAATAACTGAAGCTTTATTTTGGTGCTTATATAGCAAAGAATGCCTTAAATAGCATATGTTCAGTACTCCACTATGCTTTTCCTCTATGTCCTCTAAGCCATTTCATTCTACAGATGCTACAGGAGCCTATTCCTCCTATTGCTGAAATCAGTGGGGCTCCAATAGCATATGTTGCAGATTCATTGCTCATGCTTAAATCCTTTTGAATGCTAAGTGCTACGATGTAAAACATCCTTTAAACTTCTTAGAAGTTAGAGAGATCTATCAAGGATGGAGAGATTTGAATTGGTGGACCCTTTATTTTTTATAGCTCCAGAAAGCCAATGTAATTGTGAACATGAATGGTTTCTGAATTTGGACATTTCTGGATTTTCATTCAGATTCTGATAGTCTCCAGCTATGTGACCATAGGTACATTTGTAAATCTCTCTGAGCCCTTGTCTCCTCATCTACCAACATGGAAGAATAGCACTTACTCTTGACATAATTTTGAGAATTAAAGTGAAGTGGACATATGAAAATACCTAGCACTGTGCATATAACCTTTATAAGAGTCCCATATCTATTTGTTTATTGTCTATCTCTCCTCCACAAAAGTATAAGCTCCATGAGAGCAAGTATCTTTTGTGTTCACACGTGGATGTTTTACTGAATAAATTAATGAATAAAAAGACTTATCAGAATGGGTCATGTCCTCAAGAAGCATAAATATAAATCAAAATAAATGGACATAAGTAGTAGCAAGCAGTATAATTAGATATAATTTTGATAGGCTGCCCTCATGGAAGAAATTAGCAAAATAATTTGAATAGAAAATTCAAATTTCTATGTGAAATGCTCTGCCAAAGAAGCACAATACTTTAGTAGGATGTTCATATAAAACATGCTTTCTTTATTATGAGTTGTTAGATACCTTTATAAAATTTGTAATGCTGAAATATGAATATTTAGCTCATCTCCCAAAGTTACATGTGTCCAAATATGTATCATGAAGGCTTATGTTACTATCAAAAGGCAAGGCTGGCCCAGCGGTGTGGCTCAATTGGTTGAGCTTTATACTGCTTGCTACTACTTATGTCCATACGTCCCATACGTCAGGAGGTCACCAGTTCAATTCATGGTCAGGGCACATGCCTGGGTTCCGGCTCCATCCCCAGTAGGGGGAGTCATCAGATGATTCTCATCATTGATGTTTCTATCCCTCTTTGCTTCTCCCTTCCTCTCTCTGAAATCAATCAAAACATATTTTAAATATTTTTAAAAAATTTAAAGGCAAAGTTGAAATTGCAGATCATGAGCCCTATACAGTTATAAAAGAGAGTGAGTTACATTTCTTTGTCCAACACAACTCTGAGAGCACGATATAAAAAAAAAATGCAGTTGTCATGTCTGAGCTGTATATATAAAAATCAACTTCTTAGAACAGTATTGAAGCACAAAATTGGGACCAAAAGCAAGTAACAACTGAAAACCTATTGAGATTGTCTCACCAAACTGGCATATTTTACATTGTACAGATGACATCAACCCATAAGTTAAAGCCTATCAATGGAATACTTTCTAAGACAGGGGTGGGCAAACTTTTTGACTCAAGGGCCACAATGGGTTCTTAAACTGGACCGGAGGGCCGGAACAAAAGCATGGATGGAGTGTTTGTGTGAACTAATATAAATTCAAAGTAAACATCATTACATAAAAGGGTACGGTCTTTTTTTTTTTATTTCAATAGTTTTATTCATTTCAAACATTTTAACAAGAAGAATATAAACACTAATTATTATAACTTGAAACTTCAAAAAACGGAGGAATCATAGCACAATAACATACCTTTTATTGAAGATGGCAAAGGCAAAATAAAATTGCCTAACAAAGGAAAGGTACAAAAGCCTTTCAAATTAAACTTAAATATAATAAAATAATTTAAAACTAAAACAAATAGAAAAGAACAAAATATGTAAACAGTAAATTAAACATTTTCTTTAGTGCAACTTCCAAATTATGCCCGGGACGTAGATGTAGATGGCAATGTAGACTGGGTTGAAAGGTTTTTGGTCTTTAAAACATCAACTTCAGTGGGAACAGTGTTGTTGGTCTCCTTTTTTAGCTAATGCATCAAAGTCTGGAGTTAGTTTTGTTGTGGCTATTCTCGGGATAGATCTGAGGTGTTCGTCAGTTAAGCTGGATCTGTGAGGGGCTTTGTTGATGTTCATGACGCTAAATGTCTGCTCACAAACATAGGTTGACCCAAACAGCACCAGTATCTTCTGTGCCATCCTCCGGATGTTTGGAAAAGTGGCTTCATTAAGTGAAGCATAAAAGTCTCTTAGTTCAAGAGAGCTGAATTTCTCCTTTAGGACAAAGTCAGACTGAAGATCGATGAGTTCCAGTTGCACCTCTTCTGGTGCTGTTTCAGGGTTTTGTGACAAAGGACAGGCCACCAGTTGAAGTAACTGGTCAATTTTTTCAACATCAGAAAACCGACGACAGAATTCTGCATGCAGGTCATCCAGTGATTTGCTGTATTTCTTCACGTTTTCGATGGTCTCCTTCTGTGTGGCTAGTGTGGCAAAATGAGTGAAGACTTTGTCTGAAATTTGTCTGAAAAAGAAAATCAGCTTCGATTTAAAGGCTTTCACATTAGTGTACATGTCATGTACATACTGATCTTTTCCCTGTAGCTTCACATTTAGCTCATTCAAATGTGAAAATATATCTACAGCAAATGCAAAGTCACACAGCCATTTCTTGTCACTCAGCTCAGTAAATTCATCAGACTTCCCCTTTAATTTCAAAAATGCACCAATCTCTTCTTTGAGCTCCCACACTCGTTGGAAAACTTTACCCAAACTCAACCAGTGGACACGAGAGTGGTAAAGTAAGTCATGGTGATCCGCATCAGTTTCCTCCAGAAACTTAATAAACTGACGGTGCTGAAGTCCCTTTGCTCGAATGAAATTAACAAGCTTTATGACTGGATTAACAACATGATTAAGTTGTAATATAGACTTGCACAATGATTCCTGGTGAATAATACAGTGAAGAAAAATAACATCTTGGTTAGGGTTCTCCTCTTTCACTTTATCCTGAATTCTTTTTAGCAGTCCAACATTTTTTCCAGTTAAATTTGGAGATCCATCTGTCGTGACATTAGCAAGTTTACTCCATGGTAGCTTCATTTTCTCGATGACAGTAGACACCAGGTCATACAAGTCCTCTCCCCGTGTTTTTCCTTTCAGTGGCTCCATGGCTAAAAACTCCTCTGTAATTTCAAAATTGTCACTAATCCCTCAGATAAAAATTAAGAGCTGAGCAGTGTCCTTTACATCATTACTTTCATCCAATGCTAGTGAATAAAACTTAAAGAACTCTGCCTTAGTATTTAACTTGCTGGCCACGTCTTCATCAATCAGTTCCACTCGACTCATCACTGTCCTGTGTGATAAGCCGAGTTTTTCAAACTTGCCTTTGCTCTCTGGACACAAGAGACCTGCTGTCTCTATCATACATTCTTTCAAAAACTGGCCTTCAGAGAGAGGTTTGCTAGCTTTTGCTAATTTGAATGATAGCATAAAACTTGCTTTGGTAGTTGTCTCTTGAATTGCAGTTTGTCTGTGAAAGACATTTTGCTGAGCCTGTAATTTAGCCATCAACCTCTGTGCAGTAGCCTCCCGTTCTTGAGGTGACTGCTTGCTAGCATAGTTGCCATGCTTTGTGGCAAAGTGACGGTTGAGATTGTACTCTTTGAAGACTGCAAGTGTTTCCTGGCATATCAGACATACCGGCATTGATTGGACTTCGGTGAAAAAATATTTTGTTGTCACTCCCTCTTAAACACTCGGCATTCACTGTCCACTTTCCTTTTCTTTGGTCCAATCATGTTTAATATTGGGCTAAAACCAACAGTACCGTTCTCTTATTAAATTCTTTACTAAAATAAGACAGTAAAGTATAAAAACAAGTGATTAAATTTGCTCTACTATAACATTTTTGGTCTTCTAAAAAATATATATATAACAAAATCATCTGAAAAAGTTCAGACATGGGACAGAGGCACACCCTAACCATAGAGAACAACCCCTTTCCTCCATAGGAAACCTGTGTATCTTTCACACAGGCCCTTTGTTTATGGTAACACACATAGCTGCACATTGCTGTGTCTTCCAGACACACTTGTATGGGAGGTGCTAGGGCAGTGCAAAACATGGGTAACCAGTAGTTACCACTAGCACTTCCGTTACTGGCAAAAAACAGCCGCAGTGCACATAGTGTGAAAGAGCCCATTTTCAATGTCAGATTGCATCCACTGGACTCTATAAAAACAACCAAGGGCCACTTTTAAATGCCCATTGCAACAGTTTTTCTTATTAAAAGCTGGAAATGGCAGGATATTTATATATATACCCCTACTGTGACAGCCTGGCAGAGCATTACAAAGGAGAAAACCCAGCATCTGGTGATGTCCATAAGTACAAGACTTCAGGCTGTCATTACCAGGAAAGGGTTTCATCCAAGTATTAGATGTGAACATTTGATTTTCAGTTTTTCATTTGTCCAATTACTTCTGAAACCCTGAAATTAAGCGATTTTGTAATAAAATCTTTAGTTCATCACATTTCTATACAATCTTTTTGTTCAACCCACTGAATTAGGGTTTGTTCACACTAGCCGTGCTGCCGTTGCAGTGTGGTGCAGTACTGCAATGCAGCGCAGCTAGGGTTAATGCAGGGTACACAGGTTTCCATCATGTTTGCGTTGATGCTAATGTGCAGTGGTGCATGTTAACACAAATGCCCTGTAGCACGCATTTTTACAGGCGCAAGGGGAAGAAGCAAACGCAGCGCAAAATGCATTTGTTTTGCCGCTAACACATGCGGTTAGTGGCCACGGTAGCGTTACTGATACCACATCCATATCAGCAAAAAAATGCAGCCGCAGCATGGCTAGTGTGACATGTCCTCTGTGTGTCTTTTTCCCTGCTGCGCACGTCCGCAGTGGGAAAAAAAAAAAAAAAACTGCAGTGGATACAAGCCCTAAAAGCTGAAAGTCTTTGTTGTTTTATTAACAAGTCATTGTGATGTACAGAATGTGGGAACAGGAAAAAATTGTGTTTGAGTAGAGCTCTTAATCTTACCTCAGAAAGGCTCTGATACTGTGCTCTCCAGGGGCGTGTCTCCCTACATCACCACGATAACGTGTCTACGCATTCCCAGGGTGATGTAGGGAGACGCATCCGCGGGCATTACAAGGAGCCTCTGAAAGATTGAGAGGTTGTTCCTTCTACTGAATGGGCAGATATAAATCCACCCACTCAGAAGAAGGAGCTGCGGCCGTGTTTCCCGACGTTGCCATGTTAACACTGCTGCTGGTGAAGGAGCAGAGGGGAGAGCAAGAGAACCCTCCAATCTTTCGGCTCCACGGGCCAGATAGAACAGCCGAACGGGCCGGATCTGGCCCACAGGCCGTAGTTTGCCCACGGCTGTTCTAAGACATATTTTCTGTATTCTGTTTTTGCCATAGTTGTTTCTTTGTCTCTCTTTTCATGAAGAAAAAATATTATAAGTTGATAATCTAATAACATGTTTAACATATGTTTAAAGATAACATGGACGTTTCATGTTTTCAATTTTCTAGATATCTTGCAATTTCTATCAGTTTTGAGGAAGCAGTATTCTGCAAGGGATTTTTCAGTAAACCTCATATAAATTCTTATAAAAACCAAAAGATATTTTAAAATCTGCCCTAGCAGGTTTGGCTCAGTGGATGGAGATCGGCCGGGGGACTAAAGGGTCTTGGGTTCGATTCAGGTCAAGGGCACATGCCCGGGTTGCAGGCACAACCCCCAGTAGGGGGCATGCAGGAGGCAGCTGATCAATGATTCTCTCTTATCATTGATGTTTCTCTCTCTCCTCCCTTCCTCTTTGAAAGCAATAAAAATATATTTTAAAATAAAATCTATGTAGCAAGTGAATAAAATTGGAAATGGGAGACTCTTGATTAACTAAATTGTTTTATGGTAAAATACTTACATGCTCAATCAAAAGGCCATATTATAATTTATAGGATTCTGTAATAATATTCAGTATTTGAAGTTTTGGTTTATTGAATGATAACCTAATGACTAGTGATTATTACTCTCAAAATAATGGCTATGTCATTGAATACTTTGGGGGCATAGATCTTCATTTTTTTTACTTGAATATGCTGTGTCCATTGATCATGAGTCGAAACTGTGCCCTGATACATTTTCTTTCTCTTCTCTTGTGAGAAGAGGAAGAGTGGACTATTCCGGGTATATTATGTAGTCATATGCTATTTGTCAAGTTGCGCCACTGTAAAGTTACAGTTTTTCTCCTTGGAATTAATAACACTTCAGATTTACCTGATTTGCTATTTATGGCTTTTGTATTTTGTTCCCTGATTAAAAAGACCACTTTCATTTGAAGATTATAAATAAGTTAAGAGAGATCGTCTTCTGGAACTTTTTATGCTCATATTATTACATTAAATTTTTTTTTATTGGAAAAGACCCAACTTTTCCTACTAATTCCACATGTGAACAGCAAAATGCTGTCTCGTCTGCCAGCCCCACGGGTCCTCTGCGGGCGGCGAGGTGGCCCCTGCACTGTGCCCTGGAGGAGGGCTGTTCCGGGCCATCCGCTTGCACCGGGCGCCATCCTCACGTGGAAAAGCCGGGAGCGCCGGAACCAGGTGTTGTGCGGTTTAACAGTTCAGGTGTGACTTCTGTCGTTAAGAAGTTTTAAGGCCACCTGTGGTCTGTGTTTTTGGTGCTGATGTGAAGTCCGACCGCAGGCCCTCCGCCCACCAAGAGAAGGCGCTCCGAGCAGGGTGAGTGGCGGCTTGGTATCTCCTGTGGGCACCACAGAGTTGACAGTAAAGTAGGACTGGACGCCCTTTTCCCTCATGGTTTTCTGTGGCATAGCTACGCTCAGGGCGATGAGGATGCTCTTGCTGTCTTTGGTGCTGACCCACTTCAGCTCCGGCTGCTTCCACCGGTCGCCGTTCTGGCGCTTTGTGGGCTGGGAAGCCGAAGCTGGTGCGTGTGTCGCCAGCACGTGCAGAGGACTTGGCTGCCTTGTTCCCCGGGCTGTGCTGCAGGGGCATTGGCGCCACGGGAGTCCTGTTTGCATTAGTTTTTACTGGTAGCTGGTGCTGACCCAGAGGTGCCTGTTGCAGGATGCTGACTGTCTGGACAGGGGTGGGCTGTGCCATCTGAATCCAGGGTGGCCTGGATCGTCGCAGGAATAGGTTCCACTTTCACTTGTCGGTGATCTTCATTCTCCTGGCTCTGCCTTAGCAGGGGCCAGCACGGCCCCCTGCCTGACCTGGGCCTGCCAGGCGACAGTGTACGTGTTCGCTGAGGCCAGTCCCGCCACGCAGGTGAAGGACACTGCTGGATCTGGTGGACGACAGGCTGCTGGGAGGTTGAGGTCAGGGGCAGCGACAGTGTGGGTGATGGGCTTGATCTTCAGGGGCAGCTGCCTCCTCCTCACAAGGACTAAAAGGTGCACTCAGCAACCCGCGCCTCCGCTGTGACAGCCAGTGGGCTGTGAGGCACCAGGCTCCGGCTCCAGGGAGCCTGTGAATCTTCCCTGGGCTCTCAGGGGCCTGGGCACCGCTGCAGTGATGAGAGGCTGGACCCCTGAGGGGTCTCAGGGGGTTCTAAAGCAAGGCACGCCCCTAGGCCATCTTTTCCTGAAAGCCTGCTCTGTTCATTTGCTTTCTGAGGCAGGATCTATCCTCCAGAATGAGCCTTGGGAACATGGTACTTCGATGAAATAACGATTCAGAAAGAGATTGTGGTGAATTGAATCCCACCAGCCCTAGTCCACAGTCCTGTACTGTGGATAATTTTTAGTGATGTGAGTATAAATTCCACATAGGGTGAGCTGCTTATCAGGAACCATTGTAAGTGCTTGTACGATTAAGTGTGTATAAGAATAAGGTGGTTTTGAGTCATCCTTTGGGCTGTGTCCACCTGAAGCTTCCTTTTCATTTTCTGACTGCGAGTTGTCAATCATTAAATTAAGGTCAGGTGCTATCGCACCACCCATTTTGTACTGAAGATCCTGCTCCCCTGGGGCTGGATGGGCGGGAGTTTGCAAGCACTGATGGTTTTTGTCGGGGAGGGAAGGGGCTGATGAGGTGGGCCATGGTGTCTGGAATGCTGATGGTCAGGGGCGAGATGTGGGCCTGCACGGCTTCACCTGGGATTCCGGCACCTCCTGCTTCTCCCTCTTCTCCATGGATGGCAGTGAACTTTTTCTTGATGTTTGTGCTCCCATGCCTCTGTGACATGCTGTTCGAGAATGTGCCTTTCTTGCCAAGGCAGTGCAGGTAGAAGTTGCTGCTGGCTACTGGGTCGGCCCGGCTGCAGGAGGGGAGGGCTGTGGGGCCCCTGCCATAGCCACTGCCCAGGAGCATGGAAATCTCCAGATGGCACCATGAGATGAAACTGGAGTGGGCCAGGCTGTCCAAGCCTTGCAAAGAGTTGCGGCCAATGGTCACTGAGCACTTCTTCATCAGGTACTGGAATGCGCTGGCCTGCCGCTGCCTGGGGCCTGCACAGGTCAGCGCCTCCAAGGAGCTGAGGCCCAGCCAGGCTGCTGGCCACGAGCAATAGTGGCAGCCAAATTTTAAGATTTAACGTCATTCTATTACTTTCAATAATTTATATTTAGCTTTGTTCATTCTTTTCTAAAAGTAGTTGTTCTTCTATTCAATTATATTACTTTTTGGTTCCTTTGCATCATTTCCATATAGTGTTCAGTACAGAAATATGTTGGTGAACATGGTTTCCCCCTGTCCCAGGCAACCACAGCTATGATTGACACTGGTGTGAAGGTAGTGTTAGTGAGGCACATGCGGTCTGCTCCAAGCCCTGGTCCTGTTCTAGTTAGGTATGATTTGAACCTGGGAATAGCTCTCCTCTGGAGTTATAACTGATTTTCTGTAATGCACCCTCCAGGCTCTGAGGCAAATAAGAAATTTGGAGTCACAACAGGCATTCAGTAGTACTGTTTGGTGAGGCATATCAAAATAAGACTTTTTGAGCCAACTGGTGGCAAGTCTGGAACTTCCCAATTCTGTTGACTATTTTTCCTTAACTCCTTACTACTTACCTGTGAATAATTTCTTTCAAATGAAACAGTGGATTAGTGGTTTGCAACCTTCATTGTGTATTAGAGTCACCTGGGATTTAAAAAATATATATATATAGCTGTCCAGGTCCTAGTGCCAGGTATTTGGTTTTAATTTGTCTGGAGTGGGACTCTGGTAGTGATATGTTTCAAAAGCTCCTGGAGGTGCTTAATTTGCAGCCAGAGTTGAAAGCCACTGTAATAGAGAATAAATCATGAGGAATACCCATATTCAGGAGTGATGGTAAGAGAATACTGGCTTAACAATACTACAATTCAGGATAAATGAAAGTAAATTATTTCCGTTTCACTTGGAGCCACAGGAAAAATTATTTTGAGTAAACTATTGTCCAGTGTAGCTATTGAATACACGCACATTTCTTCTGAAGAATAAAAGTAATCTTTCCTTTGAAATTTGGTTGAAAACTATTAAAACCTTACCTTTACAGTCAGCTCGATTTGAAGTAATTTACTCTATCAGTAATTTACTCTTCATTGACTCTTGAAGAGAAAGCTTGCTTTCAGATTTACTTGCAATTTTCAATCATTATGGAGAAAAAAGAGTTCAAAGTTAACTGTATATTGAAAATCAGAAATATTTTTTAAAAATCCAAAACACATACAGATTTATGCTCAGAGATTGGCCATATGTGTGGCTCTAGGGAGATGGCTATAGTTTAAATTCACCACTTATCCTACTGTGTTACTTGGAAGGCTAACTTAGGCATGCTCTATGCATTCAAGTTTTTTTTTTAATTAATCTGATTGGTAAATTAAGTAGTCCAGTCTTTTTCTCTGTTGAGAACCAATGCCACTTAGTAGACTAGAGCAAAATATATAAACTGAAAATTTAGCCAGGTTCTATCTCATATGGATAGCTTTATCTCAGGAAATACTCCAGTCCTGGTAGACCTGATCAGATGAGTGATTCTCAAAATGTTGTAAGACAGGGAGAGGAGCAGTATCACGTGTTATCTATGAAAGCTGCCCTACTGGCCACCCATACCCACAATAGATGCCTATAGATACACAATCTGATATTAAATTAATAGGTATTACTTAGCCAAGAAACAGAGCAACAGGTACAGACAGAATCAGGTGCTTCTTGGAATCCAGATATTTATTCTGTTTTACAAAAAGGAAGGAAATAAGGGGGAAAGGGAGGAACGAAAGATGGAAGGAATCATTCAGTTTATCAAACATTCCTATAATGTTATTTGTAATTCATGTTGCTACCTGGATAATTAGGATTTATAAAAGTATAGATATTATATGTATATTCAGTTTCAATAAATGAAAAAAATCTATATACTATTTACCACATTCTAAGAATTACTTTTTTAGAAATATAAAAAATTTTAAATTAAATTAAAAAAATTCTCATCAGTTGCCATCATATGTTTTCAGTATTTTATCCAATAATTCAAATATGTGAATGATCACCACACTTATCAAATTTCTATGTGGGATAACTTTGGTAAGTATGTTATCAGATGAGTAAGCTTTTAGGATAGAGGGAATCATCAAATGCCAATCAATAATGTTTGCCCTAAGAAAGCAAAATGTTTAAAGAGAAAAATATGTTGTTTCTTTCACATTTTTTATCAATCATGTAAGTTGTATATGTTCAGACTGGAGTGAAGCTGACACTTCTAAAACAGCCAACATTGCATAATATTAACTTCCTTGGGCCAAATACTGGTGATTCTCTCCCAAGAAGATATTTGTCTTAGTTTTGAGAAACTAATGCTGAAGTATCAGATATTTCCCTTACAGCATTTTTCCTTCCGTGTAAAATTCATTCTTTCGTGCATTCATCCATTGTCCTAACATTTTATGTGTGTCTATATATACCAGAAATTGTAGTAGTGAGCTAAAAACTGTCAATGTGGTGAATACAGAATAGTGAGAGAAATAAAGACAAACATTTAATTCAAAACTTCAATGCTAATGAGAGAATATAAGTTATTATGAAAATTTGGAAGACATCTAAGGTGGTAATCTAAAAGTTTACATGAGGAAGTGATATTTGAGCTCAGATCTGAGAATTAAAAGGCATTTATTTAAAAGTTAGCATGTCACACAGATAAATGGGATGTGATAAATGTTTGAGGTAGAAGGGAACATGCATGAGGCTGGTGGGCCGAGAGCAAGGAAAGAAGTACTAACGACTATGAAAGAATGTGCAGCAATATGGAAATGACAGAATGAAAACTTACTTTTATTAAAGGGAAATGATAGAAATGGAACCAGAGAGTGTCATTTTG
Organism: Plecotus auritus; assembly: GCF_963455305.1. NCBI lineage: Eukaryota > Metazoa > Chordata > Mammalia > Chiroptera > Vespertilionidae > Plecotus > Plecotus auritus. Next base: position 102,364,626 of record NC_137774.1, on the reverse strand, counting down.
TTGTCAGCATTGCATAAATTTTATTTTATAATTTTCAGCTTAAATAATTTTTATTTATCCTTATTTTTATAACTCATATTTCTGTTGTGTGTGCCAAGTGGCAGTAGTATGCCAAAGCCTAAGCCACCTGGTGAACTAGTAAGATTTAACTATAGACACATGTAACAACATTTTTCTCTTTGAAAACATTTAGGATACGTTTTTCTATGCATTATAGCTAAATCATTGTTAAACGAATTTTCACAGAAAATATTAGAAAATTACTAAATATTTAAATTTGAAATTTCATGTAATTGTCATAAAGAATTTATATTATCATAATATAAAGAATTCTATTTTATATTAAAACATACTTTTATTTTTACATATTACATGACTCATCTTGTTTCTAGTAACTGGAAAACAAGTGTTCTAAGGGTTTGTATTAGTTTGTGATTTAGTTTTGAAAATCTCTTTCAGCACTCCCTCATCAGAATGCTAAAACCAAAAACACACCCTGTTGATATGTATCTTAAATAATTTATAGTCTCCAGGGTTAACATTTTTTTCAACCAATTATGAAATTACTGAAGAAAAACCAATGTTTGGAACACTTTTTTTAAAAAAAAATCCTCACTCCAGGATATATTTTAATTGATTTTAGGGAGAGAATAACGGAGAGGGAGAGAGGGAGAGACAAACATCAATGTGAAAGAGGAACATCTATCAGTTGCATCCTGTACACAGACTGCAACCAGGGATGTGCCCTAACCAGGAATCCAACTCCCAGCCTTTCAGTGTACAGGAGGACTGAGCCGCATCGGCCAGGGCGGAAAACCAATGTTTGGAATTACAGAGTTTGAAAGACAAAATCCTGAGGCTTTTTTAAAAATTCTATTTATATTTTTCTATACAGTTTATTGAATGGTGTACTCTCCTACTAAGGTATTTTTGGTTTTCAACTCTAGGTCTGGGAAGTTTCATGAAGGATTAATGAACACATATTCACTGGACACTTACTTTTAAATCATCATGGTGTTAAGTGGTGGAGAAGAAGTATCATGTATCATGATTTCTCCACTCGGTTAATTTACAATCTAACTAGGAAAGTACACTTAAAGATTTTAGGATTATAGAGTGAAGTCCTGGGGTACAGAGTTGAGAATCAGCAGGGAGGGTGTGGGCCTGGGACCACTGCTCTGACTAAAGGAAGATGCATATTGAAAAGCCATATGAAATGAGGTTGGTCAGAGAAGGGTCAGATTATAAGAAAGTGACAATGCTGCTTAGGACCTGCAGAGTGTGGTGTTAGGCAGATGAGAGATTTTTAGACAAGGCTGATTGACAGGAAAGTGAGGTAGGAACAGAATCAATTTCAGAAATGAAAGGCATAGTATATGCCAGGGCTGACAAGTAGATATATGGCAGTGGTAGCCCATTATATACTATAGCAGCTAAGATATATACTCACAGCTGAGCTTTGAAAAGATGCTTTTTGTAGTATTTATTAATTTAGGGTCTAAAATTGGACTATCTGAGTTTAAACTCTGGCTCCAGCACTTATTAGCTATGTGATATTAGACAAGACCTATTTAAACTCTGTCTTTGTATTAATCAGTTACTATATGTAAACAGTTACAACAATGCCTGGAACATAATAAAGCCTATATAAATAGTACCTACTCTTTGTTAAGCTAGCAGCAGTGTCTAAGTAAATAGATATAAATATATTTAAGAAAGAACAAAAGCAATTGTAATACTGCATCTTTTATTTAAGGGAAGGGATGGAAATTGAATCAGAGTGGGAAAAAGAAAAAGTCACTCTTTAAAGTAATAACCTTGAGTTTGAATATTGTGGGTGATAGGAATCACATGATTTGACAACGGAATTTTGCTCCAATTTAGTAACATGGACAAATGACATCCATGTGCACTTTACCCATAAAAGATGTGAAACTAGTTTTTAGTTTCTTCTAGTTCTTACTTTTGAGGTTTGTTGATGATGGGAACTCATAAGAGGGCTTATCTCCTAGGCTTAAAAAATTCCATTCTCAGAGTACCGAGGAAACATCTCAGTGACAGATTCTGGAGGATTGGTAAATGTTAGAAGCATTATAATGGACAGTGTTATTCTTGCAATGTAATGGAAGGAGGAATCCACAAACTCATCAGTATGCTTGAGATCACTTGCATCAAAAGTATCCTATCTAATAAAGAGGGAATATGCTAATTGACTGTCACACCCTCACAAAGATGGCGGCACCCACAGCCAATAAGGAGGGAATACGCTAATTGCCACACCCTCAAAGATGGCAGCGCCCACAGCCACAAGATGGCAGTGCTCAGTCCTCTCAGCCCTGCTGAGGCAGTAGGCACAGCACTGCTGGGCCCACCCCATGCGCCTGCCTCCAGAGTCCCCCATTCCCCTCAGCCCCTTAGCTGCCCAGGGCCAGCCCAAGGCTCAGGCAAGCCTCGGATGTTGGCTGCCCAGCAGCCCAGGGCCGCCCGAGGCTCAGGTAACCAGGGCCAGCCGAGGCTTGCGCTACCAGCAGTGGCAGCAGCAGAGGTGTGATGGGGAGGTCGCCTCCTGCCCCTGAGGGCTCCCAGACTGTGAGAGGAAGCAGGCCAGGCTGAAGGACTCCCTATCCAGTGCATGAATTTTCATGCACCAGGCCTCTAGTAAGAAATATTATTAAATGGATGATTTATGGAATTAAAAAAGTAGAAAAGGAAGCAGGGATCACTAGAGCCTAGAAAAAGCTAAAAAAATCATGTCTATTTCGGTTCTTTTCTTTGGCACTGTCAGGGGAATACAGACTCAGGCATTTTTACAAAGTTTCTCCAAATTCTTTGTAGAAAAGGTATAGAAAGGTTACATGGACTACTAGATGGATCAGTAACTGGTTGAAATTGTTTGAAGTTACTTTCAAATATTTGATATGGAAAAGGGAGAATTATTGGTTCGAAGAGCTCTGTGGGATAGAATTCAAAGTGGAAACTGAAAGCCATATGGTAGGAAAATTGCTGAATTTAAGAGAAATATGTTTAACAGAATTGTCTAACAATGATGTAGGTAACTTTAGGGGGTCGTGGGTTCCCAGTACTGATTATGTTAAAAGAAAATGGACACCCAGTGTCAGGGAACCATAGAGAGTGTGGCATGGATACTTACTGTTTTTGTCTGCACGGCATGCTTTCCCCCCATGTACTTGCATAACAATAATGTTTTGCTATGAGGAATTAACCGGCCTCCATTGGAGAAGGTCTAAGAGTGACTATTAATTAATATTCTTTTCTCTCTTGGCCAAGATGGCAACTTGATGCAAGTCAATCAGAATCTCTCTAGAATTTGAGCTGTCAAGGTGGGAGCGTATTCATCCTTTAGGACACACACAATAGAAACAGCCCATTAGTTCCCACAGCTGGATATTCAGAATTGCTCTAGTTTCTGTCCTTTCCAGGAAGTGGCTTTTCAGTGTTTATCTCACTTTTCTAATCAACTCATAATATTACAAATCTATGAAGATTTGCTTTCAGTTGTTCACAACCACAGAATCCTGGTTAATACATCTGTCAATATGCACATTGGTGATTGAACTAAACCTGCCTTAAAATATCTTTAAGTACAGACAGGCTATAATTCTCTGATTTAGAAAAAAAAAAACAAAACTATTTGTATCTTTTTAATAGGAAAAAATGTTAGAAAAGTAGGGGAATTAGAAAAAAAAAATTACAGGTTGAAAAATCCTAGCTATATTTTCTTACGCTTGTGAATTTTTGTGAAATTGGTTGTAATTACCTGTTTATTTACTTAAAACTTTCTCTTTGGTCCCAGTGTCCTACAATTGTTCTGGATTAGATCTGTGACATACTGATCTGTAAATGATCGAAGGACCTAGCAAAGTAATTTCATGAAATCTGACATTATCTCCATCACTGTCAGCTTCAACGAATGAGTAGTCACATTTAAACTGCAGGCCAGAGGGACCCTGTCACTCATTCTTCTCTGGAACAAAGAGTGAAGAATTCCCTGACTGGAAGCTCTCACTGTCAGATCCACAAGACGTTGTCTTCATGTATTTAAATATGTCATCTGGATGGTTATTGGACATATGCAAATGCAGTAGACTACAGATAAGGAATCTGAAACAATTCCCTCAGGTTTGGTTCTTTTTAAAGAAAATGTTCTTAGTATGTTCTTTCTGGCCTCTGCTTGGCTAAACCACACTCCATGACTGACCATGGATGTTTTAAATCCTCAATTACAGGACCTCACACATTTGTATCTTTCCTATTTTCTCGGAATCATCTTGGCTCCTGCCAATTCTGTCCTTTATGCCTTCTCTATTTTGAGTCTGCCATTTCTTAGGTGTGTTGATTGGACAAGTTTCTGTACTTTTTGACTTTTTGTTTGTTTCTATACTTCTTAGACTCTGTTTTATCATTGGCAAAATAAAGTTGTTTGGCTTGATCTAAGGCCTTAACCAGTTAACTGCCACGATATTTTGAATTTAATTAAAAAAGGTCCTTCGTTTGTGTCTATAGATGCATATGGTGTACATATGGTTAAATGAGATATGACAGATAGCAAAGGACCATCTCCAGCAAATATGAGTTATTGAATTTGTATTAGTATTGTCATTGGTTTTATTTTGAAACAGAAAAAAAAAAATAGAATTAAATCTTCAGGTCTAGCCAGTGTTGCTCAGTAGTTGAGCATAGACCTATGAACTAAGAGGTCATGGGTGGATTTCAGTCAGGGCACATGCCCGGATTATGGACTCCATCCCCAGTAGTGGGCATGCAGGAGGAAGCCAATCAATGATTCTATCTCTCTTCCTCTCCTTTCCTCTCTGAAATCAATAATAAAAAATAATAATGCTAAGAAAAATTGTCATGACAAGGGGCTATCAAGGGATATCTTTGTCTGTGTTGAGCTAATTTCCTGTTTCCTTATTTCCTACACAATTTATAATAATAAAATCATAATATGCTAATTAGACCAGACGACCTTCTGGATGAAGCTGGGGCTGCCTGGGTCCTGGGTGCCTGCCGGCGGCCAGAGGAAAACCCGGGTCCCAGGTGCCAGAGAGAAATCCAGGTCCCAGGTGCCAGAGGGAAGCCAGTGCTGGCAGCTGGGGGAAGGAAGGCCTACTCTTGCATGAATTTCGTGCATCAGGCCTCTAGTTTACAATAAACCCCTCTCAACTAAATCTTTCTAAGCATGTATCTTTCTCACAACTAGAACAGCTGAAGGCAAATTGTTAATACTAGGAATTAAGCCCAGCTGGTGTGGCTCAGTGATTGAGCATTGACACATGAACTAAGGAGGTCACAGTTCAATTCCTGGTCAGGGTACATGCCTGGGTTTCAGGCTTGAACCCCAGTAGGGGGTGTGCATGAGGCAGCTGATAGATGATTCTCATCACTGATGTTTCTATCTCTCACTCTCCCTTCCTCTCTCTGAAATCAATAAAAAATGTATTTTTAAAAATGAAGTTTTAAAAAATATCAGGAATTAATCATCTAGTTTTATATGAAATCAGTAGAATTTACCACTGGTAAATTCTCAGTTCATTATAATTAAAAAATGTATTGGGTAAAAAAGGAGGCCATGGGTGAAACTTGGACCCACTAGCTCTTTTCTTTTGCTGTATGTATGGTACAAAAGAAGTAATATGATTGGAATGAATAACTGAATCCTTTTAATTTATGTTGTGGGTTTTAACATATGAATTATCATGAAAACTCCATTGACATGAGTATTCTTAAAATATAAGGTTATGATATTTCTCATTTAAGATTAAATAATAAAGTAATAATTGTAGAATACCAGAAAAATTGAGATCATAGGCTCAGGGAATTGGTGGTATCTAACTAATTGCAAATATGTCTCTTACCGTTTTTATTTTGAGAAAATTTAATAAATCATATACATAACATGAAAATGATATTTCTAGCCTCTGGATTTCAATAGGAAAAAAAACTATAATTTTCATCATAATCATTCTGTGAAGCTTTGACAATAGTATTAGAGTAAAAATTTATCATTAACTAAGATTTGCTAGATAAATGGAAGAAAAGTAATTACATACAAACTTAGAACTATATTTTAATATTGCTACTTTGTTTATAACTTCATTGTTAACTCCATTAATATTATTGTAATATAGTTAATGCATAATTACAATGCATACTGTTTATAATTATGTATTGAGGTAAATAACTCTTATTTGGAATCAAATTTGATGCATAAAAAAATGGAAATGGTTTATATTCATTATGAAATGTGTTAAGTAAATTTTTCTACATTCTGAAATTATGGTATTTTATATGAATATTGGTTTTCATAATAAGAGTAAATAATAATGGAGGCTTACTATTGCTGGCTTTGTGCCGCATGTATCATGTTCAGTGCTCTTTGTTTTTATTATTTACCAGCTTTTATCTACTATCTTTTATGGGAATTAGGAGTTATTTTTATCCTAAAATAGAGCATGAAGAATGATACAGAAATGGTAACTTCATTTTTATTTAATCTAAATAATATGTTTTTATAGTGATATAACTTTGTGGGGGCTAAAAAATATTAGTATTTTTCCTCCCACCTTCTAACTGGGCTAATAATCAAATTAACAGAGACAGTTTAATAGTAGAAAATCCGTTTTAATACATGTGCATGGGGAATTTACATAGGCATAAAAATTCCCAAGACCGTTAGGCCACATTGGGAATATAACACATTTTTGGACAAAGGGAAGAGGTGGGGACAGGGTATTAGATTTCTTAGGTGGGAATGGGCGATATATAGGCTTGTGAGGGAGAGCAGAACACATGTGCCAGGAAGGCCCCCGACTCTGTAGTGCCTGCCCTAGTGCTCATATTTCCTCATTCGCCTGAGGGGACAGTGGATAACCTGCCACGACCCTGACACTTGAAGCTGCATCTCTCAGGCTATTCTCTGGCTCACACCTGGTAGTGGTCAGGGTACCCACAGTATGTCTAGGTGGTTGCTGATACTGGCATCATTGGGAGATAGGTTTAAAAATTCCTTTATTCTGCCATCCATAACCAGAAAGCTGATTTCATGCTTATAATCTTTAAAGTATTACAGATATACTTCAGGTATGGGCAAAGATAGTTCAGGTAGTATCAGAAAGGATTAGTCCATTTGTGTAATCTTAATTTAGTCAGCAAACATGTCTGGCTTATTTAATCTGTACCATGAATTGTGCGAGGTACCAGAACTGCAGAAATGAATTATTTATCTTCTGACTGAAGAGCTCACAAATCCAGTAATGAAGATAGACATGTAGATAAGCAGACAAGATATAGTGTGTGTGTGTGTGTGTGTGTGTGTGTGTGTGTATTTTTAATAATACAAATACTCCAGTAGTGGTATAGGAACTCGGAGGAAGGAGCAAATAAGTTGTATATCATGGCAAAGAGAAGATGCTATCTGAACTTGCCTTAAGATATTATGAATTTATGAGGCAGAGGTGGTCAGGAAGTCCTAGTTAGTGAGGAAACAGTGTGTACAAGAAAGGAATGGAGTCCTGGCCTGTGTGGCTAAATTGGCTGAGCGTCATCCCATGCACCAAAAGGTTACCTGTTCAATTCACAGTCAGGGCACATGCCTGGGTTGCCGGTTTGGTCCCTGGTAGGGGTGCATATGGGAGGCCACCAACTGATCTCCCTCTTGCTTTTTCTCTCTCTTTCTCTATCTCTCTCTATCTCCTCCCTTCCTCTCTCTCTAAAATCAGTACAAACATATTTTTATAAGAAAGAAATGAAGACATACAATATTTTCCTTTGGGGACAGTGAGCAGCATTTTGCTTGTGGAAGATAGGGTACATGCAGGAGGGAGGAAGTGTGTTTGGATAGCAAAGGTGAGAGGGAACTGTCACAGACTTGTGAGCTTTACTCATAGAAAAATAAATAGGGAAAATGGGTGACATGGTTCTGAGATTCTAATGAACTAGGAAATGCAAGACTGACCTCATTCCTCATGCGAGTCTTTTGCAAGCATAAGATGCTGTTTTGCCAATACTACAGAGTTTCAGTTTAACATATCTTGTCATCTCAGCTTGAACTCTGTCCCCTCAACCATAGCTACTTATACAGAACAATCCTATTATGTCTTAAAGCTAGCTTTGTTCTCAGATACCACAATATGAAAAAAAGTTCTATTCCATTATTTAATTAGCTTCTCAACAGTATATAAATAAATTAAGCATATCCACTCAAGACCACAGTGGTAAGCAAAGTCTGAGCTGAGGAAGGAATTGGTCAAACCTGTTCGTGAATTATTCTGTTACTCCTAAGTTTGCCAAATATATGTTCTTAACAAATATCCATTGAGTTTAATAGAAGCCCTAAGAAATGTAATTGACAACAACTCTTGCTGAAACTATTTCATTTTTTCCAAATAATTTTGCAAACATATTTTTCTTTGTAATTTTCTGCTCATAATACCTCAGGGATATATGGTGAATGACATTTATGCTTTTCTCCATATCTGTTGAGTATTAAGCCAGGATTATGAGTTCTTGTGGTTTTCACTTCAGTTTCTTCAAATGTTCAATTAGAGTCAGAGTAAGAAAGTCATTATATTCAATTTATTCTATTGGAAAATAGCTGATAATTTCTAAGGAGTGAGAAAAGAAAATAGTTCCCAAAATATTATAAAAAAATCCTAGCATGAGGAAAATATGAAAGAGTAAGATGTGTAATATTGATATTAAGGAAAGAACAAATAAATTACAATATTTAGCCCTGGTTCTTTAAAACATTTTATAGAATGGCATTGTATGATTTTACTATTCTGCAAAGATTCATCTATATTAACTGGAAACAAAAAAATATGGGAAAATTTAATGTACTGAGATGAAGTAGAGAACACATATTGTATATTTTATTTATATGACATTAGTATAAGACAAATCTATAGAGATTGAAAGTAAATTAGTGGTTTGGTAGGGCTGGGAAAGGGGGATGGGAGTGACTGTTAAGGGGTATTGGGTCCTTTTTCAGGGTGGTAGCATATTCTAAAATTAAACTGGTTATGTTGCATAACTTGGTGAATATACTAAAAACCACTAATTGCACACTTCAAAATGGGAATTTTTGTAGTATGTGAATTATATCTTAATAAAGTTGTTTTTTTAAAATGTAGAATGGTTCCCTGACCAGTGTGACTCAGTTGGTTGGAATGTTGTCCCGTGCACCAAAGGGCCCCAGGTTTGATTCCCTGTCAGGGCACATACCCAGGTTGTGGGGTCAACCCTTGGTAGGGGCGCATACAGGAGGCAACCGATTGATGTTTCTCTCTCACATCAATGTTTCTCTCTCTCTCTCCCTTCCTCTCTCTAGAATCAATTAGCATATCCTCAAGTGAGGATTAAAAAGAATTTAGAGTGGCAAAAATTGAATCACTCTTAAGTTGAGATTTTTTTTTAATGCAAAGAATATATGTAAACAGAATTCAGATGAGCCACAGTGAGAACCTGGTTTCAAGTCTGTATTCAAGAAGCAACAATTTACTATTCCTTTTCCTTTTGCTTCTCTTTGAATAAGGTATTTTTTAAATTTTATTTTTAATTAAATCTTTATTGTTGAAAGTATTACATATGTCTCCCTTTTTCCCCCATTGACCCTTTCTAGCCCACCCTAGTATCCTACCCCAGGCCATGAGGCCTTTTTGTAAGGTACACTATTTTATTGGAGAGTAAAATCAGCAGAGAATTTTTTGAGAGTTTACTCTTTGTGCTGGGCTTGAGAAATAGGTTGCATACTCCCATGATGCCATGAGGCATCACCATGTCAACAAAATCTCCCAAGAATGTACAATTTGGACTGACAGCATTGCCTTGGTAATAACAGAAGTATCATAGATACTAAGGGTAGGAGATCCCAGCAGTCTAACATAAATGAGTAAATGCTAGGTTTTATACTTTTTAAATTATTTGCTATTAATTTTTGTTATGTTTATATTAAAATGTTATGTACTACTCATCAGCCATTCCCAAAATTTGAGCAAATGTGCACTCATTAAATCGAAGAATGGTACAAAGACATTCTTATTTCATCAATGGTTGTCACATCACATTTAAAACATTTATTTTCTCACTAGAGGCCCGGTGCATGAAATTCGTGCATTGGGGGGGGGGTATCCCTCAGCCCAGCCTGTACCCTCTCCAATCTGGGACCCCTCAAGGGATGTCCCACTACCTTCTCACAATCCAGAACTGCTGGCTCCTAACCACTCGCCTGCCTGCCTGCCTGATTTCCCCTAACTGCTTCTGTCTGCCAGCCAGGTCACCCCCTAACCACTCCCCTGCCAGCCTGATTGCCTCTAACTCCCCTCCCCTGCTGACCTGGTCACCCCTAACTGCCCTCCCCTGCAGGCCTGGTTGTCCCCAACTGCCTTCTCCTGCTGGCCCGGTCACCCCTAACTGCCCTCCCCTGCCAGCCTGGTCACCCCTAACTGCCCTCCCCTGCAGGCCTGATTGCCCCCAACTGCTCTCCCTTGCTGGCCTGGTTCCCCCCAACTGCCCTCTCCTTCAGGCCTGGTCCCCCCAACTGCCCTCCCTTGCAGGCCTGTTCCTTCCCAACTGCCCTCCCCTGCTGGCCATTTTGTGACGGCCATCTTGTGTCCACATGGGGGTGGCCATCTTGTGCATTGGAGTGATGGCCAATTTGCATATTACCTCTTTATTATATAGAATAGTACTCCAACCTCTGGAATAAAGCAATCACTGACATTCTGTCTTCATAGAGTCACCATTTAGAGGGAAATGAAATGTACATGTTTTGCAATGACATGTGTAAATTAAACATTCTACTTGTCAGAATTTACTATTAACCAAAATTATATTAAATCTTTTTTTTTACTTACTATTATATAAAAAGGCACCAGATAGTCATTTATAGTAATGTCTTCAAAAAGGGGGATTGTCACATAGCAATATCTTCAATGTTCATTTATTTAATCAAATATTTAATTAGCATCTACTGTATACCCATCTCTGGAATTGAGCTTATAGTTTTTTTGTGCTACATTGAGAATTATTACAGTTACAAGGAAATCAGTGAAAAGGAAGTTCAGTGTAAGCTGATTGGTTTAAAGAAAAATGTATTAAAAAGAGGGAATTGGGCTGAGTATTAAAAATAGATAGTGGTAACAAAGGATTTACAGAAGTCACAGGGCACTGTAGGAAGAGTTAGATATGAAAAAGGCTGCCCCACTCCCATAGGCTTTGGCTGAGATTCTTAAAGGATATCTCAGCTGCCAAGATCCCCTTGAGAAGCCTGGGGTCTCAACCCCAAGTGAGGCTCCCCAGTCCAGAGCACCAGAGCTAGGAAGAGATGCCCACATAACACCTGGCTGTGAACATCAGTGATGATTCTCTCTGCCAGGAAGAAACAAGAGTCTGCTAGAGACACAGGCACCCTCTTAAAGGGCCAGTACACAAAATCTTGTTCACAGCCTCTCTCCTCCCTGGGCGCTGGTGGAGAGAGGGCAGAGTGGACTGGAGGCTCGTGAGGACAGTCTGGGGTTTGTGGCTCTGGGGAGAAAGCTGGGGGAACAGGTATGGGGAAACCTTTGCTGAGTCCCTCTACCACACTACAGACACCATCTTTCTTGGGTGGAATACACCCCTTATTACAGCATCAGCCTGGGGGAATGCAATAGCCCCAGCTCTGGACTCCCTGCTCCTGCCCTGCTGATTCAAAAGAATATATGCACCCCTATGTTTATTGCAGCATTAGTTACATAACCAAGATTTGGGAGCAGCCCAAGTGCCATCAGTAGATGAGTGGATTAAAAAGCCGTGGTACATTTACACAAAGGAATACTCCTCAGCCATGAAAAAGAAGGAAATCTTGCCTTTTGTGACAGCATGGCTGACCTAGAGAGTATTATGCTGAATGAAATAAGCCAGTCAGAGAAAGGCAAGTGCCATATGATTCCACTTACATGTGGAATCTAATGAACAAAATAAACTAACAAACAAAATAGAAACAGACACATAGATACAGAGAACAGACTCACAGATGTCAGAGGGAAAAGTGTAGGAGGGCAGGGTGAAAAAGGTGAAGGGATTAAGCCAAACAAAACAAAATGAAACAGAAAAAAAAACAAACACACAACAACCTCATAGACAGACAACAGTATGGTGACTACCATAGGGTAAGGAGTGCAGCGGGAGGTAGGAGAGAGTAAAGGGAGGATAAATGATTATGGAAAGAAACTTGAATTGGGGTGGTGAACACACAATACAATATACAGATGATATATTATAGAATTGTAACCCTAAAACCTATATAACTTTATTAACTGTTATTCCAATAAATTCAATTAAAAATTAATATAAAAGCCACAAAAGTAGATAGAAATAAAATACCTACTTTTTGTAACCCATACAGGGAGAAAACAATTATAAAGCACATATCAAACAAAAGATTCATTCAGATTAAAGCTTCTATGTATCAATGAATAAAAAAAAGAGATAACAGAAAAGTGGAACAAGAGGTAGACACTTCTCAAAGGAGGAAACCCAAACAACTGAAAACATTCTTTAAACACTCAAAGAAGAACATGCAAATAAAAATTACAATATGATACCAATACATATCCTATCTAATGAAAGAATAATATGCAAATTAACCATCACTCCGTTATACCCACAAGCCATGCCCACCAGCCAATCAGGAGTGAGTATGCAAATTAACCCAACCAAGATGGCTGTGGCCACAGAGAGAGCAGGAGGGAGGCTTGGGTTTCCCCGGCGATGGAGGAAGCCAAGCTTTCCGCACACCCTGGCCAGCCCAGGCCTCCACTCCAGGCTACAAAGTTTCAATTATAGAAGATAAATAAATCCCAGATAACAGGGCCTCTGCTTGGGTCGCCGGCGGGTGTGGCCAGCCTGCAAACCACCACAGGCCCCTCGCCCAAGCCGCCCCACACCCCAAGGGAACCCCCACCTTGATCCGGGACACCCTTCCGGGCAAACCAGCTGCCCCCACCCATGCACCAGGCCTCTATCCTATCTAAAAAAGAGTAATATGCAGATTGACCATCACTCCAACACACAAGATGGCTGCCCCCATGTGGTCAAAGTTCCTGCCCCCATGTGGACACAAGATGGCCACCACAAGATGGCTAGCAGGGGAGGGCAGCTGGGAGTGACCAGGTCTGCAAGGGAGGGCAGTTGTGGGTGATCAGGCCAGCAGGGGAGGGCAGTTGGGAGGGACCAGGCCTGCAAGGGAGGGCAGTTAGGGGCAAACGGGCTGGCAGGGGAGCAGTTAGGCATCAATCAGGCTGGCAGGGGTGTGGTTAGGGGGTGATCAGGCTGGCAGGAAGAAGTGGTTAGGGCCAATCAGGAAGGCAGGCAGGCGAGCAGTTGGGAGCCAGCAGTCCTGGATTGTGAGAGGGATGTCCGACTGCCCGTTTAGGCCCGATCCCATTGGGCCTAAATGGGCATCCCTTGAGGGGTCCCAGATTGGAGAGGGTGCAGGCTGGGCTGAGGGACACCCCCACCCCATGCACGAATTTCGTGCACCAGGCCTCTAGTCTATTATAATAGAAGAAAATAAAGACAGGCAACGCCAAGCTTTTGAAAATATGTGATACTGTCAGAACTCTCATATGCTGCTAGTTTAAATACACATTTTTACAAACAATTTGTAAAAAATATTTGAAGTATTTATTAAAGCTGTGTGCCTAATATAGAGATAGGTTTACCAATGTGCAGGCACTAGAATGTTCATAGGGTCATTGTGTATAATAGCCACAAACTGCACATTGAACTCTTTTTTAATAAATATATAAAATATATTTTTTATTGGTTTCAGAGAAAAAGAGAGAGTGGGGGGGGGGAGAGAAAGAGAAACATCAATGATGAGAGAGAATGATTGATCCACTGCCTCCTGCATGCCCCCTATTGGGGATTGAGCCCCCAACCTGGTCATGTGCCCTTGTCCAGAATCGAGCCCGGGACCCTTCAGTCTGCAGGCCGATGCTCTGTCCACTGAGCCAAACCAGCCCGGGCTGCACATTGAACTCTTAATGATGCCCATCAACACTGGAAAGGATAAATAAATGTTAGTATATTTCCATGACAGTAGTCCATAGCAATGAGAGTATCAAAAGCTGCATACAACAATTTGAACAAATCACACAGAAAGAATGGAAACTGAAAGAAGTTATAAGACTATGCACTTATATAAATTCCTACATTTACATAAAGGAATGTGAAGGGATTAGCTAAAGAACATATATGCATAGCCCATGGACACAGACACAGTGTGGTAAGGGCCAAGGGAGGTGGGTTTGGGGCTGAGTGGGGGTGGGCAAAGTGGAGAGACTGGGAACATCTGCAGTAGTGTCAACAATAAAAATAAAATAAAAACAAAGTACAAAATTGATCAAACTAATCTGTGGCATTAGAAATCAGGAAAGGAGTTACCTTGAGTGTGAGAGATAGTAACTGAAAGGGAACATACAGGGGTTTGGGAAGTGCTGGTAACGATCTATTTCTGATCTCAGTGCTGGTTACACAGTATGTGTAGCTTGAGAAAAGCCATTGCGTTGTAAATTGACGACAGATGAACACTAATGTATGCCAATTGTAACTCAATAAGGGGTAGAAGTTAGAAGTTTTTAAAAAGTGGAGAGACTACTTCATTAAAATACTCCTCACAGACAAATAATTTTCAGAAAAAAAAGTCTTTAAAATTAAAATAAAGATGAACAGACAGAACTTTAAATATTCTAAAAAATTTCCACAGAGTTAGATTTTTTTCACAGTTTATATATTGCAATCTGCTTAAGCTGATCTATTCTAAACAGCCTTTCACCGCTGTGACAGTCCAAAATTAACAATTCTTATTTATATATGTAAGGTCCTTCCAGGGGACATTTGAATCATCAAATATAGACAAAGATGTCTTCAATTTCACGTAAGTCTATTTGTTTAAATATGTATTCTTTGAACATCAGTAGAGCCATGTATAATATTTAAGGGGAATTATGAATCAAAATATGTCAGATTCCATAAAAGTGAGGAAGTCATTCAAACTTCTGGCAAAAACATGAGGAGTGGGGAGTGCAGGGTGTGCAGTGCATGTGCACACTTTTATTCAGTCAGAGTGTTTCTCAAAAATAGAGAAATAAGCCGGGGCCTAGCATCCTGCAAAATGATGCAAATTTGGTTGGAGGATTTATTTTCTCACATGATGATGAAAGTTTGATTTATGTTTTGAAGGAAAAACTTGAAATGCCAGCCCATGGCAGGACTTACTAAAAATTATCCTATATTCTTGGTTTTATAGGGAATGACATAATTTTCACAGGTAATTGACAATGACCCCTATACATTATAAAAAAATGTTTAATTAACAGCTTTTAAACTGCATTATATGTATTAGTATTTTTCAATTGTCAACACTGAAAGAAAATTTAACATTTTCCCTGATAATCAAAGGATTTTTTATATTATATCTTACATACAGTAGGCAGGCCATTTCTGAATCTAGGTTTGAAAAATCTTTTTGAACAATTCTTTTAAAATTGAGTTTCATATCTTTGAATCCATGTATAATTTTAAATAATTATAAGGCACTATAAAATATTAAACATTTATAAAAATAACAATTCTCAACAGTTAAATGTGAAAAAATAAACCAAAGTATCCTGTCATTTTAACACAGCTATGTGATAGTTTTTCCCTAGTAGAATACATCCTAAAGACAAAAATAACTGCAAAAAATGTCTTAAACCATTTTTAGCATTCATATTGATGGCATATTATTAGTATTGTTTATCTGAGACTGGTATATGTACTATGGCATAAAGCAAAAAACAAAGCCCATATAATATTGTAATTCCATCATCCTTAAGGGTCCTTGAAAACCAAGAATGTCCATGTATGAAAAAGGAGATACAGATATAAAATAGAGGTTGGTTAAAAACCTTGTAGAGCTGAATTTGAATTGGAAGTATCAATATAAACTGGTAATTTTTTCTTAAATATGAACAAACAATCCAGAGTTTTCCACTTAGAAGTGTAAACAATCCAGTAGCAATTAGCACACTGAGAGACTGTTTTCTCCAAATACCAAACCTATTCAAAAGTAACCTGAGCTCCCTGGGAAATGGCTAATTCCAGATCGGAGGCAGAAAACATCTTCTTGTACCAGATAGCAAGGGAGCTAATAAACACTATTAGGACTGTATCAAAAGGAATCACTAAGTTGAAGAATCTCCAATTGGAAAATAATGGGAAAATAAATCATCAATAAGGATAATGGCTGCAATAAATTGAAACACATCAAATATGTTTAGCTCTGAGTTCAGAATAACACTATAAAAAATACTGTCACTATTTGAAAATATTAGGAAACAAACTAATTTTGTGAAATGGTTGAATAATAAAGGGAAGGAATCAAGCATTTAATGCCTTCCCAATATGAATTATACTCCTGGGGGATGAAATATAGAAATATTTCAACTAATTAATGAAAAGGAATTATGAAATCATATTATCAATATATTGCAATCCCTAATGAACAGGTAGATCTAAGCATTAGTCATGGCTACTAACAGCACAAATTAAAAGCTATTAAGTTCCTGGCCAATGTGGCTCAGTTGGTTGGGTGTCGTCCAGTGATTCCTGGTCAGGGTACATGCCCAGGTTGCCTGCTTGACTCTCAATAGGGGAAGTTCAGGAGGCATATAAGAGAAATTCTGCAGTTTTTGTCTATGCCTGGCATAATGTCCTTCAAGTTCATTCATACTGTCCCAAATGACAGGAATTTCTTCTTCTTAAAGACTGCATATGTATATATACAATATTAACTGCATATGTATATATCACATTTTCTTTATCCATAATAAACACTTAGATTATTTCCATACCTTGGCTACTATGAACAATGCTTCTGTGAATATGGGAGTGCAGACTTTAAGATAATGATTTTTTTTTTCTTTGGAGATATACCCAGAAATGGGATTGTTGTATCATATGGTAGTTCTAATTTTAAATACTTGAGGAACCTCCATACTGTTTCCATAGTAGCTATGTTAAAACTCTTTGTGGTACAAAATTTAAAACAAATAGATTTGTCACTTCTAGGCACTTTTTTAAAACTTGCCTAACAGCCTGGCTGGTGTGGCTCAGTGATTGAGTGTCAACCTGTGAATTAGGAGGTCACTGTTGGGGCACATGCCAGGGTGTGGGCTTGATCCCCAGTAGGGGGTGTGCAGGAGACAGCTGATCAATGATTCTATCTCATCATTGATGTTTCTATCTTCCTCTCCATTCCTCTCTCTGAAGTCAATAAAACATATTTAAAAAAATAAAACTTGCCTAACAAACCCTATCTCCTATTGAATACAATTAATATTTGACTAGAAAAGTTGATGCACCCAAGGAAAAAAATATTACAGCAAGAGTATTCAGTGTTTAGCACTCCCACATAGCCTAGGAAACTTAAGTTCAGTGAAGTGAAACAATTTGAAAAAATAACGGATTTAGTAAAAAGTAAAACATTTAAATCATGTGTGTCTGATTTAAGGTGTAATTTACTTGTGCTGCCTCTCCAAAAGAAAGGACATTACCTCTATCTGCCATGTGTTGTTTTTTTTAAAATTGATATCCCACCAAGTTACAACAAATCAAGTAAGTTATTATTATATCCTATTACACTGACAAGGAATATGGGCATTGGAGACATTTTCTGAGCTAAAATCTATTAGATTTAAAGGGCAGTATCACTGCTCTAACATTCTTAGTAGCTTCCTTGGGAGTAAAGTTCAAAGAAGTACAATTCCCTGAGAGAAGGTCTTCGGAATATGTTTGTATCTGGCCTTACATTTGTAAGTGACAGCCCTGAGTCACACCATCATAGCTGTTCTTAAATCAGAAAAACCTCAAACTATACTAGATGCTAATTACAGAGCATCATTGTGAAGTTATGTTTTATTGCATATAAAATCATTTAGTTTTATTGCTTATCAAAGGAAAAATAATACAAAGCAAGCCAACAAAAAAAGCAAAAACAACAGAAGTAAAAAAAGTATTTCATTGATAAAAATCAAGTTTTGGTGGAAGCTGATGCCTTCTGCCAGGATATGTTTCACAACAAAAGGACATATAAAAAGACAATCAGGAAATAGCAAAAATAAAGTGTGTAATAAGACATAGGAAAAAAAACAAATCTTTCAGCATTATCTATGGATATGCAGTTCCTTCTGCTTTCCCCATCAAAATTAAGAAACATTAATATTGAGTCACATTAAATTTAAAATTCTACATTTCTGAAGTGAATAGATATGCAAAAAGGTCACTTTATAAATGTTAAATGTAGCTAAAGATTCAACATAAATAAACCAGTATCCCAATAAATAGTTTTCATTTACTAAACCAGGATGATCAAAATCAGAATAAACATAATGACCTATGTGAGGTAGACTTTTCAAATAATTACACTGTAAAATTTCTCTTTGATGATCTTTTCCAAAACCAATGCTGAAATGATTTCTTAAGCCAAAGTAAATCTGTCTGCTAACAGACAAAGCAAACCACCTATAATTTTCTTATTGTTTTGAATTTCTATTCTAGCTTTTCTCTTTCTATGGAGCTGATAGAAAAATCTTAAGTACAAAGAAATAAAGCAGAGCAAATTGTAAGTTCATACACACAAAAACACCCACTAGCATATGTTGACCCAGAAACTTCCTGTAGGAAGTACCTTTTAAGGGTATATCATTTTACTTCCTACATTTTCTTTTCTTTTTACATATAATGAACAATAATAAAAAATAGAAAGTGTAGCCCTGGCCAGTTTGCTAAATGGTTATAGCCAATGGTTAGAGCCAAAGCGTTGCAGTTCAATTCCTGGTCAAGGTCACATACCTGGGATGTAGGTTCAATCCCTAGCCCTGGTCACATGTTGCGTGCAGGAGCAACCAATGGTGTGTCTCTCTCACATCAATGTTTCTCTCTCTCTCTCTCTCTCTCTCCCCCTTCCTTGTTCTCTTCCATGTTCTCTAAAAATCAATGGGAGAAAAAAAAGAAAGTAAAGGAAAGTGTAGAAAACAAAATTAGGGTTTAGGTCATTTAAGTGTTCTGACTGAGGCATTGCAGTAAATTTCCTATGAGAGAAAATTTGAAGAAATTATCAATAAAGCTAGAAAGGTATTTTCAAGTAGTAATAATTTGTACACATTAAATCTCACTTAGATTTTTCTAGAAAATAGACATGAAACATTAAAACCTTTATTACCTGTAATTCCTAGGTGTAATAATTATAGTTTGTTTAGAAAGCAGTTTCAAAATTAGTCAGTAATTGGTTTTGGCTCTGAGAAAGAAACACATGAGGATATTTATTTTTCATCTTTAAAAAAGCATGGAACATTTTGCTTAAATTTCCCATTTCTGTTATATTACTAAACCACTGATTATGGGCATGATGCCTCCAAACTTTTAAATACTAAGGGGACTTATTCATCAGAGCGAGTGAAATACAATCTACCACATATCACATTGTTGAAATTTTAAATACCACATGCATATTCTGTTTACAAAGCTATGCCATAAGGGAAAGGCAATAATTAAATTGAACACATGGAAGAAAATAATCACTTTAAATTTCAATATATAACTATATCTCTAAATTAAATTGGATATTAGATAAGTCCTTGAAAACCTGCATATTATTGTATATTTTTTCAATTTCTCTCAAATATACATATGTATATTTCTCCTATATTTGGGGATAAGAGTCTTTAAAAAGACAATCAAGTTAAAATGAGGTTTTTAGGGTGGACCCTAATCCAATACAACTAATATTCTTAAAAGAAAAAAGAAAAATTTGAAGACAGACATGTTCACAGGAGAAAACATCATGTGAAGATAAAGGCAAAGATTGGGTTGATGCTTCCTTAAGCCAAGAGACACCAAAGATTGCCAGCAAACTACTAGAGGCCAGGAGAGTCATGGAATAGATGCTTTCTCAGAGCCTGCAAAACCCCACCAGTACTCTACTTTTGGACTGAGATCTAAGCCTCCAGAGCTGTGAGAAAATAATTGTTTGTTTTTCAAGCCACCCAGTTTGAGGTACTTTTACAGGAGCCCTATCAGACTGATACACCACTGATACACCATATTTTATCTAGGATTCCATAGTTTCACTTCAGGTCTCATTTCTGTTCCAGCATCCCATATTACACTGAGTTATCATGTGTCTTTAGACTGCTTTTGGCAGCGACGGCTTCACAGACTTATTTTTTGATGACTGTGACAGTTCTGAGGAATAATGATCAGATATGTTGTAGAATGTTCCGCTGTTGACATTTGTCTGGTATTTTTCACATGACTAGACTGTGGTT
The DNA here is from genome assembly GCF_963455305.1 of Plecotus auritus. Lineage (NCBI taxonomy): Eukaryota > Metazoa > Chordata > Mammalia > Chiroptera > Vespertilionidae > Plecotus > Plecotus auritus. The sequence goes on along the minus strand of NC_137774.1, from coordinate 102,344,251 downwards.
ATGAGGTTTGTGGAGGAAGACCACAGGAGAAAGTGCCATTTTCGTCAACATGATGTATGGCTGTTGATGTTGACCTTGTACACTTGGATAAAGATCTGTCAGGTGTCTCCACTGTAACACCACTCCTTTTAACCCCCCTTTCCTACTATTCTCTTCAGAAGAAAGTCACTGTGCAGCTCTCACACTTCAGAAGTTGTAAGTAATGCTCCTGCTCCCAGTATTTACACAGTTTATTTGGAATTATCCTCATGGGAGAGTTGCCTCTTCTCCCCCACTTATTATTTATTCAAACATTTACTTATATCAGTACAGACTCATGGAAGTTTAATTTATACTTTGGGTTATAACCTACTGCTACTTTACTTTGTGATCCAAACTGTTCACTCTTCTACCTTTGGCCACTGGAGTTCTTTCATTTGGCTCCTATGTCCCGTTGACAGGTCCTTATCAATGTGTTTGTGTGTGTGTGTGTTTCCTTTTTATTTTTATTTTTTTTAATTTCTTTATTAATTAAGATATTACATGTGTCCTTATTCCCCCATTACCCCCAACCCCCCTATTCATGCCCTTACCCCCTGTTGTCTGTGTCCATTGGTTAGGCTTATATGCATGCATAGAAGTCCTTTGGTTGATCTCTCCCTCTTACCCCCACCCTCCCCTACCTTCCCTTAGGTTTGATGTTCTGATTGATGTTTCTCTGTCTCTGGATCTGTTTTTGTTCATCAGTTTATGTGGTTCATTATTTTCCATAAATGAGTGAGATCATGTGATATTTATCTTTCTCTGACTGGCTTACTTCACTTAGCATAATGCTTACTTTCTGGTATGACAAGATGCTCCGAGATCATCTGTATATTGACTGTTCCAGTCTTAGAATCAGCCATTTTCCAAGGATCCCTGGTTCCTTTTATCACAAACGAAGATCAGGGCACTATATGTGCTAATTATTACTGAGATATCATTGCTTTTATGCTACTTCAGATAAAAGCACAAAGAAATATGTGTGTATTCATACATATATCTGTAAACATTTCTATATGTAACCATCTGTATGTGTGTGTTTATATACATACATACATAAATATATTCATAGTATATTGGAAAACACACCTGAACCAAAAGTACCTTGAGAGCCAGACACTAAGACTATTTTTGGTTTAGCCATTATTGAAGAAGTTACTGAATATAACTTCTGAATATAATGGATTCTGAATATAACACCATGGTGATACTTTGATAGTGTAGTTTACTTCTTTAGGAGTTAAAGTGATATGTCATTGGATTGTATTTGAGATGTATCATGACAAAGAGCATTAGGGTACCCATGACCTCCCTCTGATTTATTCCAAGTTTAATGACAGTAAAAATTACTCATCATTCCATTATTTGTCTGATTATAAGGGTAATCTCCTTTCTGTTGGCAATGTGAATGTATAAATATGGATACTCACATTTTCTAGTCATAATGGTGGCAAGATTGAAGGAAAGTTGTTAGGAAATTGACCCATTCTAAGGTTAAGTAAAAATATCCTCTTGCGATTAAACTTGTAGCATTATCTTACCCCCTTCAAGTAAAACAGAACCATTTTAAGACCCTCTTTTTATTTTTAAGTTACTGTTTCGGCCCTGGCTGGGTAGCTCAGTTGGTTGAGCAGTGGTCGGCAAAATGCGGCTCGCGAGCCGCGGTTTGCCGCTCTGTTGACTAATGAGTTTGCCAACCACTGGGATAGGGGCTTAATCACAAGGAACAACAACAGCCTGTAATTATTAGAATTGAGAGTTAGAGCATTGTCCTGATACGCCAAGTTTGTCGGTTTAATCTCCTGCTAGGGCACATACAAGAAGCAACCAATAAATGCATAAATACCTGGAACACAAATCGATGTTTCCCTCTCTCTCAAAAATCAATTAACAATTGCAGTTTACATTCAATATTACAATATTATTTTGTATTAGCTTAAGGTGTATAGCATAGTGGTTAGGCAATCATATATTTTATAAAGTGTTCAAACTTAAATATAAGACTCAAAACCATAAACTTATAGAAGAAAACATAGGCAGTAAAATCTTTGAGAGTTCACATAGTGAATTTTTTTTTTTTTTGATACATCTCCCTGGGCAAGAGAAACACAGGAAAAAAATAAACAAATGGGACTACATCAAATTAAAAAGGGCACCATCAAAAAGAAAAGACAACCTACTGAATGGGAGAATATACTTGCCAATGATACATCTGAGGGGTTAATATACAAAATTTATTAAGAGACATTCTATATGTTGCTTTTTACAAAGACTTTCCAGAAACACCACTCTATTGTAGTTGATGCAAGATATTTTTTCCTATCCCAGAGCTTACAATATTCAGTCATGTATGCCTAAGAAAGCAAAGCATTTTAGAAGAAAAATAAATTTTAAGTAGAATATATTCTATTTTGCTTTGTTTCTAATTCCTTTTGAGTAAAATGTTCTTAAAAAGGAAATGAAGAATGGAGATGACCTCTTGGCATAAGCAGCTAGATATTTTTCCAAGACCGGTAGCTTCAGAGACCTTACTAGTAATAACACCAGAGAATCCCTGATTTCTTTTCCTATCATTTGTTTAAAATCTAGAGAAAGAAAGGAATGCCATTTCATAAAGCTGAGGGAATTTTATGGCTTGTCTTCAGAATTTAATTGTTGAATAACCATATTGTTATCACTTGTTTCATGTAATAGATGAAGAACCTAAAAGGATTGTGCCTTGACAGAAATGTTTAAATGAGGAGGGAGGAGTGTTAGCATTTTGATTTTGTTTTGATTAAAGGTACTCTAATTCCACCATGAAAAAATACTAGTAACACCATTCTCTAGCATGCCTCATTTGCAATGGAACTGAGTAGAACGTGCTGTTGCTCCCGCTAACATCAGGTTCAGTAGTTTTTAATGCACTTACACAAAGGAGTTTTGCCAAAAGGAGGGATAAATATCACAGCCATTCATTTCACAGTGCTCTCCATTCTGGCTGCAACTGTTTTTCTAAGCAGCACATCAGTTAATTAAAAGGAAATTAAAAGACGGGACAGGAAAAAGAGATTTAGAAGGAAGGGTTTTCAAAACCATTTTTGGCTTTAGAGAAAACAATTCATGAGCATTAGCATGAGTAAAATTCCTGCTTGGCCTAAGCTAATGAAAACATTCTTAAAGCAGAGATTTTTTTTCCAGAAATAAAAACAAACAAACACACAAACAAAAAGACAAAACCATCCTCTGAACACTATTAGTGAGTCACAAGAGGAGGCAGGGTAAGTAAATATCCACATTTTGTGTAGCTGAATCCCTCCACTTCCTCAGAGCATGAAGTAAATATCTTCACTGGGTGTGCTTTCCTGGGTTCACTGATCAAAGCACAAAGTATCCTGGTGACTGTTTTTCTAAGTTTGTTCCTTTAGCATTTACACTTTGGTAATTTTTACACTGTGCACTATATTGTCCAAAGTAATTAAATATTAGAAGGTATTTATAACTCATTGGTTGCAAAATTACCTATGCTAATATTGTTTACTAGGGGCCTGGTGCATGAAATTCATGCATGGGGGGGTGTCCCTCAGCCCAACCTGCACCCTCTCCAATCTGGGAGCCCTCAGGGGATGTCCTACTGACAGCTTAGGCCTGTTCCCCATGGTTCTCTGCTCTCTGCGGACCTGCCTGCTTGACACCACTACAGGCCCTGGTGTCTGCTCTCTGTAGGGGCCTGCTTGCCCTTAGCCACTGGAGCCAGGGGCAAGCAGGGCCCTGCTGTCTGCTCTCTGTGGGGGCCCTGCGGGGGACTGCTTGCCCCTCACTGCCACAGCCAAGGGCAAGCAGGGCCCTGCTATCTGCTCGCTTGCTGCAGGGGACTGCTTGCCCATTGCCGCTGTGGCTAGGGGCAAGCAGTCCCCTGCAGTCTGCTGTCTGCTCGCTCACTGCAGGGGACGTTCCAACCCCTCCCCTGGCCACTTGCGCATGTGTGGCTTGGAGCACCTGGGTCCCAGAGATGTTCCCACCCTGCCCCAGCTGCTCTGCACCTGCGTGCGTAGGCCCAGAGTGGCCGGGGGGTCATTCCAGGACCCCAGCCACTCCAGGCCTACACACAGGCCTACAGGCTCAGAGCAGCCTGGCTCCCGAGTACGCCTATCCCTGGAACGCAGGATGCTTGGCGCCAGCCTGCACGCAAGCGGCCAGCCCACCCCCAGCTGCTCCACGCCTGTGTATGCAAATCAACCCACCATCTTTGTTGGGTTAATTTGCATACTCACTCCTGATTGGATGGTGGGTATCACAGATGTATGGTCAATTTGCATATTTCTCTTTTATTTGTGTAGATAACCACAGAATGAAGAGGGCAAGACAGTTATTTTCATTCTGGTTTTATTTCTTGGCAAACCCATTACTGTGGCCTCCTTTGGTTGTGAAAGATGGGATAGAGAATTATGGCAGTTTCCCTGTCAATGTGCACCAAGTAGCCTTGAACTCTTTTCTAAGAATTAGGTTTTCAGGTAGCTTGTTCAGCACTCTTGTGGAATTATCTACAAAAAAGGAAAAAGATGTTTTGTTCAATGTTTCTGTCTCTGTAAAAATAAACACTATAAAATCATTTTTACCTATGTTCTCATTTACTTTAGCAACTTTGCAAAGTAAACATTAACCTTTTCCCATTTTTTTAATAGTTGAGGAAACTGAGTATGAAAAACTATTTTGTCCAGCCCTGGCCAGGTGGCATAGTTGGTTGCAGTGTTGTCCCATATACCAAAACGTTGCAAGTTTTATTTCCAATCAGGGCACATACCTAGGGTGCAGGTTTGATCCCCATTCGGGTGTACCTGGGAGGCAGCCAATCAATGTTTCTCTGTCTCTCTCTCTCTCTGCCCCCTCTCTCTAAAATAAATAAAAACATATCCCCAGGTGAGCATTAAGAACAAGACTTTCTTATCTAGATCCTTATAAGTGTTGTGGAATGGAATTTAATTTTGAGTACCAGACTCCAAAATTATGATATCATACCAGGCACTGTACTAAGAATTTTGCAAGTATTTGCTAATTGATCAATCCACATTAAGAGTTTGGCATTAGCCAATACTAAGGAAGTACCATGAGACTGCACACAATTTAGATGAATAAATGACTGAATGAATGAATGAAGCAGGTAAGCAAGCATATGCTGCATGTATCCTGTGGAATGGATGTTTTTCAAGTGATTGGAATTTGTACTTAATCATAAGATTGGTGTCCGTCCTGACTAATTTATTGGTTCATTTTGTGCCCATAATAAACAGTAGAAAAAGATTTCTAGAAAGTATTCTTCAAGGTAATATTTTCAACATGAAATCTAAAAGGATGAAAAAATATTTCTTTTTTAACATCATTTATTCCTTGCCTATGGAAGACTTTAATTATGATATTTAATTGTAACATTTATAGAGCAATAATAAGATTTTTTTCAAATGGTTGACAAAATATCCCAAAACATGTTTGAGCTAGGCTTCTAAGATGTGCTTTTAAATAGTCTTTTGTGACATACATATGTTAAAGTAACTACAAATATATTGTTAATATATTTTAAATTATCACATTGTAGTGACTTCACTGTTATATTGTTCAAAAAACATAATTTCTATTATTATTATGTCACCAAATTGATTTAAATTGAATTATATTAATTGGCAAAAAACTGAAAAGCACCCTTTTCCAAATTGCTGTGATTTTACATGGACATATACTGTACATATGGAGGGAAAAACCGATACAGTCAGGCGTCCTCAAACTACGGCCCACGGGCCACATGCGGCCCGCCGAGGACATTTATCCAGCCCGCCGGGTGCCGCTGCCTGTCCTGCTTAGCAGCTGACTCATCCCGGGCCCGCAGTGCGCATAGGAATTTGTTCATAGTTTTTTTTTTAAACTATAGTCCGGCCCTCCAACGGTCTGAGGGACAGTGAACTGGCCCCTGTTTAAAAAGTTTGAGGACCCCTGGAGATAATAGAATAGTCTTTTGCTTTGTGAATGCAGATGTTCCATGAGCAAGAGAACGTCTATATCATTGTCTATAACTAATTTTCTTAGCGAATTTCACCAAATTCATTTGTCAAGTTATTACCAGTAAAAATGGGTTGGTTCTTGCAATGTGGTGAGAAAGGAATTTCAAAAAGCATATGTATGGAGCAAGTTTAAGCCTAGTGGCAACATTTATAGGGTTGAAGGGAAATAATATACCCTCAAGGTTTACCCAGGCTTATGCTGGGCCCTCTTCCTAACCAATCGACTTCCTGGACCTTCCAGGGTTCCAGGCCCTCATCCAATCTGATTACCTACTTTTCCAGATTTTCTCAGACTACACTCCACCCCTTTTTGTTGCCATTGTGGCTCCTACTGTGCATGCCCCGAAGTTCTGCTGTGTCATCTGGTTTCTACTGTGCATGTGCCTAGCAAGGGAATTCCCCTCTGCTTCTTTGGAAAATCCAGGTACCAGGCTGGCTGTTCCCCAGGGAGATTCTTCCTGCCCACTCCAGGGCTGGTAGATGATTACATTCTGAGGGCAGAGGATGTGGCTGGTCTCCTGGGGAGCCTGTGAATGCTGCAACTTCCTAGTGAAGCAGGCTAATGTCTGATTTAGCTCCCTAGTTTATTAGGCCTAATGTCTGATTCCACTTGCTCCCTTCCTTTATTAATACTAATTAGCTATCCATGCTATTACACTAACAAAGTATTTAGTTGGACTTTACAAACAAGGTCCTTACTTTGAAGGGTAAGGTTTTCAGGGCCAGATTACACAGTAGATAAACAATTATTTTTCTATGTTATAATGTCAAAATCTTAAGTGGACATGTTTAACTTGTAAAAATGTGGCACTCCTTAAACTGATTTTTATATTACTCCTTACATTTTATGTGCATTTTGTAGTTACTATTGAATGAAAAACCAAACACAGTGGAGCAGAGTATTAGGCAAAGCTGGCTATTTGGTTGCTGTTTTGAATTTAAAAAGCTTGTAGTGGGACAGACTTGCAGGGTCAGCTTCATGGGCTTGTGACCATTGCAGCTGCACCGAGCCCTGTCTTCAGCAGCACCACCTCCTTATCCATAGATAGCCCCCCTACATTTGAGGTTTAATGATATGCAGTCACTGTCTTGATACTTTTATCTTTGAATTTGCATTTTATAAATGAAGTCCAATAGAATAATAGAGAACATGTTGGAGGCTTGAAGCTTCTTGTCAGGCATGGTACCACATTCACCATCCACTTCCCCTCCCCTACCCAGAGATCATTGCTGCCCTGTCTCAGTGGGGGACAAAGTGCTGGCAGCCCTGTGATGTGCTCTGAGTTGCAAGGCAAAGCTCCAGGGTTTCTAGGGGTCTTCACTCAACCAGAAGGAGCATGACATTAGAGAGCAAATACAAAAACAGAGAGAGGGAGTGAGAAAAAACAAAGCTCTTTTCATGCTTTTGGAGCAAGGGCCCTGCATTTCATTTTTCACCGAACTCTATAAATTTTGTAGCTGTCCTTGGTAATTTTGAACCAATGTTATTGAATGTCATTGATGTGCTAGGTCAGATAAGGGCATTCTGAGGTGAGTGATATTTCAGGGTGTCAGGAATTTATTTTAGAGAATGACCATCTGGCTTGAAAGACTTAAATATTATCTCTCTAAACTGCTGCTGTATCAGACTCATGTGCATTTACTAATTATCTAGCCTCAATATATCAAGCACTACCTACACGTTTGGTGAGTATGTTTTCCTCCTGGCTGTGTAGGTTGGTCCTACACTGCTGCTGGGCTCAGGAAAGCATGGCATCTGTAAGAGAATCTCACTTACGTTTTGCAATATTTCATAGATAATTCATGAGAAGGAATTGGTTGTGTCAACTTGGAACACAATGTTAGAGCTAGCAATTTAATTTTACTCATATTAAAATAATCATTTTCAAGGTGATTTTCTCAATATTCATAGTTTGTGAAGCATGAAATAAAATGACTTTCCAAAATAGCTAGATATTTAATAGAATTTAAAGATTACAAGGAAGTGCATACATAACTATCTTTTCATAATTTAATTATATGCATTAAATTCTGTATGTATCTATACAATAATTAAAATAATTAAACTTCGTATAACTTGGAACCAGTACTTGGGCTGAATATAAAACATACTAAATGGGTAAGAGTAAATTTACACAATGCTATTAAAAATGACCTAGGTGTTTTTATTTGTCTATCTAGAATGCTTCATTTACATTCTTTTTCTAGATGATAACACATTGTCTATCTTTTAAATGTCATTTTTATCAGTGAAAACTCCTTGAAACTTTTTTTTTCATGTCTGGAGGAAACTCTGCCCAACTTCTTCCACTGAATGATTGTGTTTAATATTATAAACTAGAGGCCTGATGCATGAAAATTCATGCACTAGAGCGGGGGGTCCCTCAGCCTGGCCTGCCCCCTCTCACAGTCCAGGAGCCCTCAGGGGCGGGAGGCGATCTGGCAATCAGGGGAAGGCAACGCCCCCATCACACCTCTGCTGCCACTGCTGGCAGTGCAAGCCTCGGCCAGTCCTGGTTACATGAGCCTCAGGCAACGCTGGGTGGCTGGGCAGCCGCCATCCAAGGCTTGCCTGTGCCTCGGGCTGGCCCTGGGTGGCTAGGGGGCTGAGTTGACTGGGGGACTCCTGAGGCAGGCGCATAGAGAGGCCGGGCCCGCCTGGGGGTGAGCCCAGCCTTGCCACGCACCTGCTACCCTGGCAGGGCTGAGGGGACTGGGCGCTGCCATCTTGTGGCTGTGGGCGCTGTCATCTTTGAGGGTGTGGCAGTCAATTAGCATATTCCCTCCTTATTGGCTGTTGGTGCCGCCATCTTTGAGGGCAGGGCAGCAATTAGCATATTCCCTCCTTATTGGCTGTGGGCACCACCATCTTTGCGATGGCATGAGGGTCAATTAGCATATTCCCTCTTTATTAGATAGGATTCTTTCTAAAGCAGTGGTACTAAGTCTATTATTCAAAATCCTCTCATCAGACTTCCTTATTGCAAGAATATAATAACTAAGGCAGGAGTATCCATGGCACCATTCAGAGGGGACTCTGGTGTTTGTTGCATCTTCAAGCCCTATAAAAAGTTGGGGGAGGTATACAGTCTTCCCCTGTACCTCCTTCTGACAACTTAGTCCTCTACACATGACAGAATATGAAGACAATAATACACAAATGAAAGAGAATCTCCATATGTATGACACTACTAACACTCTTAGTAGTTTTAAGTTCAACTTGACAACCCATCTCACAGTAGTACCCCCATAGACCACATTTGACAATGATTTCATTAGAATAATGCAATAAACAAAGCATACCTGTAGGGCAGTATCAAGTGATTCTCTGACTTGAGTTTCCACAAGTGTCAAGGATAAAGTCTTTCTCCAACCCTGCAAAGTGACAGCTCAGGTGTGAGAGTTTGAGATCATGGGCAGATGAGGGACCAACCCTGACTAACACTTCCTATGTACCAAATAGGAAAGAACATGACCAGTTACCACCTTCAGAAATCCAAAAAGATATTTATAGTCATTCACAGTCTTGCTAGACCAGATGCAGTTTATAAATCAGGATTTATTTTTTATCATAAGCGAAGTTACATAGTAATACAGCTGACATTCTACCAGTACCAGGTTTCCATAGAAACAGAGCTAGAAAGTTAACTTTGGTCATTGTTCTTTTCACAGGGAAGTGTTTTTGCTATCCCTCTATTCACATTAGAAAACACTAATATTTGGGAATTAGGCTTACCAAACAGGTCTTATTCTAACACAATAAAATTCAAAATGACAGCTATATATCCAACTTTAAAAAAAAACTGAAAGAAGAAGAACAATGTTTCTGATATGACTACTTAATATTGCACAGATGCCAAGTCTGCCTCATTTAATCTATAAATTCAATGCTAGTCCATGGAATTTTAAAATTTTTCTAAAAACAACCACTCTGAATCTAAAATGTATACCACAGAGCAAATGAATGACTAGCATCCAAATTACAATCATCTATGTATGTGAATTATTACAAAAGAATAGTATATCAGCTTGGCTGGTGTTGCTTAGTGGTTGAGTGTCAAGGTTTGATTCCCAGTCAGGGCACATGCCTGGGTTGTAGGCTTGATCCCCAGTAGGGGGCGTGCAGGAAGCAGCTGATCAAAGATTCTCATCATTGATGTTTTAATCTCTCTCTCCTTCCCTTCCACACTGAAATAAATAAAAATATATTTTAAAAAGAATAGCATGTCAAAGCATAGCAAAGTATAGCTAATTTAATAAATGCTATTCAGATGATCCACAATCCATTTGGAAAAATAGATTCATAATTAATATTATAATAAATAAGTTAGATTTTAACTGGATTGACAACCTTTTCTGTAAATGGACAGAATAGTAAATATTTTAGTCTATGTGGGTCATACTATTTGTCCCAAATATTCATCTCATTATACCCAATGAATGGTGTAAGTATAGCAAAATTGGCTTGCAAGTAGTAGTGCAATCTAATCAGTGCCAGGATTTCCTTACCTGGAGAATGATAAGAATATCTACTTCATAGCTGTATATAACAAATAAAATGTGAAACATTTAGCTTTGTATTTAGATGTAATAGAAATATATCTTTTTATTTTTATATTTTCTATGCTTGGCATAATGCCTGGCTTATAGTAAGTAATCCATACATTTTCATTTAACCTAATTAAGTGGAAACTTCTTGCTGCTATTAATTTAACTGAGGGAATAAGAGATTTTTTTTGGTAACGATTTTGGTCTCTTCATACTTACTACTTAAATGCAGCAGACATAAGACACATGATGCACCATTTCATAGTTACAATATTTTAAATTATACATACATATATAATACATATTTATCTCTCTATATATAATCTATATATATAAGAGGCTGATATGCTAAATGTCCCTCCCTCTGTCTGACCAGTCGCTAAGACATGCACTGATCACCAGGGGGCAGACGCTCAAGGCAGGGGTTGCCGAGCTGCAGTGACTTGGCAACAGCAGTTCTCCGGTGATGCACCCCAAAACCCGAAAGGAGAGAGCCCGATTCCTCACGGGTCATGCAATTCCACCTGTGGCCATGGGTTATGTTGTTGCTGGGACACTGTGGGCCCTGAATCTGGTTTACTGCACATTTGTGTTTGCATTCATCTCCTGTACAACAGCAACTTTGCAGAGTGCCTTCTTGCACTCTGGGACCCCTCGAGGGATGTCAGAGAGCTGGTTTTGGCCCGATCTCCACAGACCAGGCCAAGGGACCCCACCTGTTGGAGGGACCCCCACTCAGTCCACAGATGTCTTTGGAGCCATGGTGCCATCCCAAGTACGGCCAGCCAGGGAGGGACTGCTAGAGGTTGGCTCCAGGGCGTGTCCGGCCCGTCTTGTCCAGTCCCACCCCGCTGGCCACCTTCTAATTAATTTCCTTGCACCAGGTCACTAGTATGTAAGTATTTGTCTGTTTTATAAAATATATTTTAGTACTATATAATTCATAAAACTTTATATATTCATACTTAATAAATATCCTATCTAATAAAAGAGTAATATGCAAATTAATCATCACTCCACTGCACCCACAAGCCACGCCCACCAGCCAATCAGGAGCGAATATGCAAATAAACCTAACCAAGATGGCTATGGCCACAGAGAGCAGGAGGGAGGCTTGGGTTTCCCCGGCAATGGAGGAAGCCAAGCTTTCCGCCTGCCCTTGCCAGCCTAGGCCTCCACTCAAGGCTACAAAGTTTCAATGATAGAAGATACATAAACCCAAACAGAAATGGCGGCAGCCTGGAGCTGGAAAGAGCAGGAGGCTAGGGTTGCCCCCGGTGATGAAGGAAGCCAAGCTTTCCACACACCCTGGCCAGCCCAGGCCTCACTTAAGGCTACAAAGTTTCGATTATAGAAGATACATAAATCCCCCCAAAAATGGCTGCTGCCACAGAGCAAGCAGAAGGCTTGGCTCTGCTCCAGGCTACAAAATTTCAATTGTAGAAGATAAATAAACCCCAGATACCAGGGCCTCTGCTTGGGTCGCCAGGGGGAGTGGCCAGCCTGCAAACAGCCACAGGCCCCTCACCGAGGCTGCCCCACGCCCCAAGGGAACCCCCACCCTGATCCGGGACACCCTTCAGGGCAAACAACCTGGCCCCCACCCATGCACCAGGCCTCTATCCCATCTAATAAAAGAGTAATATGCAAACTGACCATCACTCCAACACACAAGGTGGCTTCCCCCAGGTGGTCAAAGATCCTGCCCCCATGTGGACACAAGATGGCCACCACAAGATGGCCAGGAGGGGCGGGCAGTTGGGAGGGACCAGGCCTGCAAGGGAGGGCAGTTGGGGGCAATCAAGCCTGCAGAGGAGGGCAGTTAGGGGTGACCAAGCGGCAGAAGAGGGAAGTTGGGGGTGACTGGGTCTGCAGGGAAGGGCAGTTTGGGGGGACTCAGGCCTGCAGGGGAGGGCAATTGGGGGGTACCAGGCCTGCAGGGCAGTGCAGTTAGGGGTGACCAGGCCTGCAGGGGAGAGCAGTTGGGGGGACCAGGCCTGCAGGGGAGGGCAGTTAGGGGTGACCAGGCCTACGGGGAGGGAAGTTAGGGGTGACCAGGCCTGCAGGGGAGGGCAGTTAGGGGTGACCAGGCCTGCAGGGGAGGGCAGTTATGGGAAAACAGGAGCACTTAGGCATCAATCAGGCTGACAGGGTAGTGGTTAGGGGGTGATCAGGCTGGCTGGCAGAAGCGATTAGGGGCAATCAGGAAGGCAGGCAGCCGAGCCGTTGGGAGCCAGCAGTCCTGGATTGTGAGAGGGATGTCTGGCTGCCCGTTTAGGCCCGATCCTGGTAGGGCAGCTGGACATCCCTCGAGGGGTCCCAGATTGGAGAGGGTGCAGGCTGGGCTGAGGGACAAAACCCGCCACCCCCCCCCCCCCCATGCACGAATTTCATGCACTGGGCCTCTAGTAGATTATAATGAAGAGAATTATAAAAATCATAATTTTTATAAGTTCCAAATAAATATAGAATTGTGAAATACTGCTGTTTGGACAAACTTTTAGTAATGTTTTTAGCTTTTCCTTAGCTTTGCTTGCTGTCTTGACATTTTAAAATCATGCTGCCCTATCTGTGAAGAAATGTTCTTAGTCACTTAAGATGCTACAGTAAATCCTCAATTTTGCAGACCTCAATTTAATGGACTTCAGATTTAACAGACAAAATTTCTGGTCCATCGGTCACAAGTGAAAATTAACACCCTATTCATTTTAAGAGAATTTTAACCAAGATTTGCTTATAATTAAATTAACAGGGTTTTTTTTGTTATTAATTCACTGTTATTTTTAACAAATTTTAGTGAATAGTCCATATGTTGGAAAAAAACACTGTAGTAATTTTGTCAACATAAATATTACATATTTACAACTATAGTCTACATATATAGAGTCACCACTTGTATATAATATTAGGCAAATTATTAGCACATGACACACTGCATGGTGAATGGTTATTGGTTCTTTTGTGATGTGGCGGGACTTTATGCTACAGTTTTAACATGTGTGATCCTGATGTTCTGATGTGTGCTAATCTAAGCCCCAGCTGTGTGCATTTGGTGACTGGTGAGTGCATGCATTTACTAGTCCTATTCAGTAAACATTTAAAATTACAGTAATACTGTTATTGGAGAATTACACAGTTGGAATTTCTCCATTGTTAGTGGGTGTGGGGTTCTTATAATATCTTGCAAAAAAGAATTTTCTAAGACTCAACAGTAGAATGAGTGATTTTTTTTTTTTTTTTGCGTGGAGTTATATCCCTGTGCTTCCAAGATCCCATTTTCTTTAAACCAGTCCTGGAAAATGTGTACCTGGGGATTCAGCAGAGTTAAAAGCAAAGCCAGTGTCCAAAGTTACCCTTCCATGGTGGAGCTCAGTCTGGCAGAGCATAAGGCCAATTGTAACACATTAGTCCATTGTGTGGGGTCCACGTGGCCATGAGCCATGTGGGTGAATGCAGGGAAGCATGCCCCTTGCAGCAAGAGAGCCAGGAGCACAGTGTGCAAGAGAGCCAAGAGAGGGAACTCCCTTTGTTGAGGAGCTTATATATCTCAGATTTTGAATCCTTGCAGATTGAATGGGCACTCCCATTCTGGCCAATGCCCTGTTCCCAGGTATCTACACTAATAAAAGAGAAATATGCAAATTGGCTGTACCTTTGCGACACCCACCAGCCAATCAGGAGTGAGTATGCAAATTAACCCAACAAAGATGGTGGGCTAATTTGCATACGCAGGCGTGGAGCGATGACTGAAGGCTCCGGCCCGAGAGAAGACTGAAGACTGAAGACTGAAGACTGAAGACTGAAGACAACTGAAGACTGAAGAGGCTTGGCTTCTCCACTGTGGCCGGAGTGAAGGCCTGGGTCCTGGATGCTGGAGAAAAACCGGTGCCAGCAGCCAGGCGAAGGAAGGCCTATTGCACGAATCTTCGTACAACAGGCCTCTAGTGACTAATAAACAAGCACCCTCTCTGAGCCGTTTAGACCTTACTGGTCATGCATCTATTCTTTCCTTTTCTAGTCCCTTCTCCCAGGATCTCTGGTGAACATACCTGGAGAATGTTAAACTGCAGCTTTCTGGCAAAGCTTTACAAATAGTATGCCTATATTATTTGGCCTTCCCTTTGCTCCTTTTCTGTTAATCCTATTATATAAAAAGCCAGGAGCCATCATGACCTAAACGACCAGACAGATGACCGAACAGCAGGCTGTGTGGGGCGACCAGGCCAGCAGGGGGGCAGTTGGGGGTGACCAGGCCAGTGAGGGGGGCACTAAGGGACGACCAGGCTGGTGGTGGGGAGAGGGGCAGTAAGACCAGGCCAATTGGGGGGGTGCAGTTGGGGCAACCAGGCCGGCAAGCAGGTGAGCAGTTAGGAGCCAGCAGTCCCGGATTGTGAGAGGGATGTCCAACTTCCAGTTTAGGCTCGATCCCCGGAATGGGGCCTAAATTGGCAGTCAGACATCCATCTCCCAAGGGGTCTCAGATTGGAGAGGTGCTGGGCTAAGGGGACCCCCCCCCTGCCCCCCCCTCCCGTGCATGAATTTTGTGCACCAGGCCTCTAGTTAATTAATAATTGGGTTAATTACACATAGAAAACTTTTTGTGAAATTAACTTTCCATAAATACTTAATTTTAATTACACAGATGTATCTACATTAAGTAAAAACAAATTAACTAATATGTCAATTTTTTAACATGAATTCAGAAAACCTACTTTATTATAGAATGGAATTTTGGCTTTAAGGGATACCCCCTTACCCAAATTAGTCCATTATATAGAGGTTTTACTGTACTTACAGCTCTAGGAGGCTGAAAGCCTCCCGACAGCTACATTGCTCTCATTGCCATGGCCATCGTGCAGGCGCCAGGGCTCAGCCTAAGGCTGGGCCACACTGACAAGGTCATCACCTAGAAAGTACCCTTCTACCATGACAACCCCCCAAAATGGCAGAACAGCATCTGCCACAACCTCACAGACAAGGACAACTACTGGGTGCTCAACCCTAACACCAAGGACATGTTGGAGAGTGGCAGCTTCAGGCACTGCGACCTCTCCACTTGCCTGGACTACATGCAGCCACCACTGCCCCTGCCTTCCTCCCCGGGCACCTTCTATGCCCTGCCATTGCTCACCACCATGCTGTCTCAGGGTCTACTATCCCACTGTCTCTAGGTCCCTGTGATGTCTTCGGCCTGGTGCCCAAGCAGCCACTCAGCCCAGAGCTACTCTGTTTACATGAAAAGAGTATCCCCTAAACCTGTGAACAGAACTGGAGCGGGGACCGAACTGCGAGTCACAGAAGAGACCTTGGGCTTCCTGGTGCATCGTGCACATACCTGGTTCACTTTGTTAATGGGAGGAAGTGGGGAGAGGCAGCCTCAGCTCATGGACTTGGTCAAAGGACCCTTTATCAGGTGAAGGTCCAAAGGCCATCCCTTTCAGGGGTGCAACTTAGTGTCTACACCAGATTCTGGAATCTGAATTGTGGGAGAATCACTCTTACCTGTACTGTGAAAAATTTGAGTTTTTAATACATGGGTTGGGCCTCTTGTGCCTTTGACTATGTTACTGCAATAAAAGTCTCCAATAGCACCTTCCTTCTTAACGTGAGGAAGACAAGTTTGAAAAAAAAAAAAAAAGAAAGATGCTACTTACTTTAATTAACTGACTTGACATTTAATGAGTCTAAGCCTAAAAATCATCTGATATCGTTCATATTTTGTATATCACATTTGTGTCTGGAAAAATTTACTGAAATTAAAGAATGACCCTTGTAGTGCTTGAAAAGTTTGACCTATTCCATTCAAAAAGTGAAGAAAACTTTAATTAGTTTTAAACAAAGGCCTTTGAAATGGAGTGAAACAATTAACTACTGATCTGAAGAATGAGTCAGAGAGCATTCCCGGGAGCACTTCAACTCTTTGTTGCTAACACAGGATCTTGGTGATTTATGTTTCATTATGGCAATGCTGAGTACATTTATTTAACTTGTATAGGGATGATGGTGTATTACATTTCTCCATATTCGAGGCAAAAATACAAACAATATATAATAATGGAAGTTCATGAATTTTTAAGTCAGCAAATTATACATGAAAAATTATTCAGGGCTTTTCTCTAGTGGGGAAAATATAATTGGCCTGAGGTTAGGGTGAATGTGATATCTGATGCCATGCAGGGAGAGGCCCGGATATCTGTAAAAAATTTTCAAAACTAAGTAAGACTTAAATGTATTCCATTAACACCCAATGTTGAAATTCAAACTGCCAATATAGACATCTCCTGGTTAGAAGATTTTATTCTCTGCTTTTAATGTTTGGTCGCTGAAGGCTGTGAGGCAAATATCTACTTCTATGAGATACCTAAAAAAATTAGTGGAACAGGAAATTATTTATAAATAATTTTAGCTCTTATCTTAAATAGATGTGAAATGTACAAAACTTTTTTTTAATCAAGCAAAAATCTGTTAATAGTTTTATTTTTTTATGTTAAATACTATAGGACAGGATTGTTAGGATGAAAAACTCAGTCAACAACTGCCTCAAAAGGAATAAGAAAAATTCTGCCATGATATTAGCAAAGTTAAGGAGAAAATTTACACTATAAGAGGCAACATTTCCCCTATATAATACCTCTTAGCATTTCCTGAATGTGTGGGATTAGCAATCTAATTAAATCATATTTCAAGAGGTAACAGCAACAGATAAAATTTAAAGGGATTATTAAAATGTCATTTACAAGACTGAGCAATTCTTGAACTCTTATTAAAACCACAAAGAGAGAACAATTCTTTATTTATGAATTTCATAAAAGACTGAATGTGCAACTTGACATATGCTAGTGATGATCTGGTAATCTACAATTTGTCCAGTAGCTGCACAGTTTGTTTTTATTGTGTCATCTATGTGTATGTTTGTGTCTCTTTATTGAAGAAAGCACACCATGCATTTGGAATTTACATACCCCCAAATAAAAGTGTTAAAGCAGGGGTTCCCAGATGGACTTTAAGGGATTAAAAATGCACTTAATGCCACTACTCTCTGTCTCTGACTTTTCTAATAATTTACTAATCAATGAATTATGGTACAAGGTTCATTTTAATAACATTCTGGACCTATTTTAGTAACTCATTGCATAAATATTCTCTTTTACATCATAACTTAAAGAGAAGACCATAGACACACTGCACATTAAGTGGTGCTAAACATATTTGATGTTGGGTGGGCAGAGTGAGAATTATGGTTGGTTTTTTTTTTCTTATTATTTTCCAAAAAAATATTAATTAGGATGTGGATAGAAATATAGATAGAATTTATTTTAAGGTGCTAATTATTGCAGGTATTCATGAAGGCAGACTAGTTCTTTGGCAGCTCTGCTGCATCAAGGAAAAGAATATCCTTTTGGCAGTTTGATAATACATTTAGACTATATAGAATGCAATGAAAGATAACATTATGCAACATGGTTTTTAAATGCTTTTTTGATGTTTTAAATGAAGTCTCTACCTTAAAAATGATTTATTAACTATTTTAATAGTGATATATGTGTATATCAAAGAATGTATCAAGATATAAATATCTCAAGATATTCTTAAATTTTCAGGCTCTATATTATTTAAAAAAAGTTTTGTACATTTTACATCTATTTAAGATAAGAGCTAAAATTATTTATAAATAATTTCTTGTTCCACTAATTTTTTTTAGTTATCTCATAGAAGCAGATATTTGCCTCACAGCCTTCAGTCTTTGAGAACTCAGTACATTTACAGGTGGACAAATTTATCTGAAGTTTTAAAAACTGTAAGAGATAGATTTTGAACATTAATTCTTATTCAGTTATTAATTTTATTGTTGACAGATGTCCTCCAGTTCCCTCCCCCTCCCTTAGCTTCCTTCTCCCAGCCCCTGCCCCACCCAAGGCCTTCACCACACTATTGTCTTTGCCCATTGGTTAAAGAAGAATTTCTTACCCTTTGAGACAACATGGATAAACCTAGAGAATTTTATGCTGAGTGAAATAAGCCAGTCAGAGAAAGACAAATATCACATGATCTCACTTACATATAGAATTTAATGAACATAAACTGATGAACAAAACAGAGGCATGGATGCATGGAACAAACTGACATATCTCAGTGGGATGGGGCAGATGGGAAGAGATTAATGAAAGAGATAGATCTTTTAATTGAAATACAAGCATGCTACTATTAAATTTTGATGACTGACTTATCACATTATTTTTATATATAAAATTTAAAGGGAATACAGTATATGTTTCAATATGTTTAGACATTTAAAATGAAATTCTTGATAATTCAAGTAATTTTAAATTAGGCATTAACAAATGATTGCCTCATTCTTAATACATTTTATGTGTTTTTGTTAAGCTGTACTTACTATTTAAACTGATCTTTTGTCTTTTGTTTTCTTTCTTCTCACAGCTCCTTCAAATTGGAAGGAAATCATTATTTGGAGGCATGTCAGCTCATTTTTTCTCACTTCAGATTCATCATTATGACTTCTTGAGGCCAGATGTAATTTTGAAATAACCAGGAACTTGTCCATCTCAGAGCAGCAAATTCCCTCAACTTTGGAGCACAAGTGATCACTGATATGGTCTGCATAAAATCATCTGCCTCTAGTCTGACAGCCATGAGCAGAGCCCTAGGGGTGAAAAAAAGCCACAGCCTTAAATCTCTTCACTCAGAAATTACCAAGAAGATTAAAAAAAAAAAAAAAAAATATATATATATATATATATATATATATATATATATATATATATATATGAAGGACTAAACAATTAAGCCAACAGAAAACAGAAACCAAACAAAACCCATTTTCCTTCACCATGAAAATAAATATTCCCAGATATGAAAATGTATATTCGGCAGTTAAGCTAGTAAATTATTACCAACTGATTTATCGTTTGGGAAGGTAAAATAGAGATAGAAAATATCTCTAGCCAGAATTACTCAGCATTTCAAAATAAATATGTAGACAAAAATAAACTGAACAAACAGAGGAACATTGCAGCAATGAACAGTAGTATTAGGACAAAATGTTGCTGTTTGCAGAGAGGATGTTTGCCATCTTGTGTATACCCTTAAAGCCATAATGGAATAACAGCATTATTGTCAATTGCTTGAAATGTTTCTGCATTCAGTCCTTCACTCCATATTGTTTGAGAGAGGGGGGAAGTCAGTCTTACTGATTATTTCTCAATGCACTTCTAATATTTGCACTGTCACTTCCATTCAGGGTAATGATGTGTGCTGTTATTTGCACAGATGGTCCCATGAGTTTTGAGACCACAATAAGCAGTTTCTTGCAGGAGTCCAAAAAGGAAACACTTAAGAATTCTGCAGACATTGATTTCTCTTCTATAAAAATCAGTTATCTAAAAAAAAATAAAAGGTTTGTCTCAGATTAAAATAATAACTATAGAATAATAACAAAAAAGCATCAGTGTGGTCAAATGAATGAGAAAGGGATCAAAGTTTTTAATGAAGATCATTTTATATCATTAACAGCCAAGAAGTCAAATACAATGAACTGTACACTAAACATTTGTGTTGAACATCTATTTGTTCTCTGAATTAAAAAAAAATCATTTGTAATTTGTATTTGACATATAACAACAGTTTTTTATAGCCATTTATCTATGCTTCATGGGATAATGTACCAGACAAACAGCATTTTCAGTTTATTTTTCTAAATAAATGTGTTGTTTGTATTATTTGTAGTTGCTTATTTTATTTGGCTTTCATTACCTGGAAGATAAATTTCCTATGGTTCATTGGCAAACTTTTTTTCATGTTAATTTAGAACTAATAGAAGAATGAAATATCAAATATTATTGTGGTATAAAATTGGGCTTTCTATTTCCTAAACTCTGAAGAAGAAATGGTATGTTGTCACCTTGACTTTCTGGTCAAGGGTTATTTTAATATGTATTTATATTAGTTATATTAGTTTTACTATCTGCTGTAAAACAGAGAGTTTAGGTATTGGGTGAGTAAGGATTTTCTCTCCATTCTCTTGATGGAAATTTGCTTCAGAAGATGAAATTAGATATATTTTTTAGGCCATCACACTTTATAAGTCTTCAGCAGAGGTCTGCAGAGAACTTCCATCAGTATATATTAAAATGAGTACGCACTCTTACTGGAGCAAAAATTAAAAGAAGGGCCCAATTGAAAACCTGCAAAGTGCTCATCCTTACTTGAGGCTCACCAACTAGAGTGTGTTTGATCATCTCTACCCTCAGTAAATAGTGTGCAGCTCAAACAAATTCAAAAATTTTTAAATTGAGGCATAATTGACATTTTTTCAGCTTAAGTGTACAATGCAATGATTCAATATAGTCCAGTTTAACATCCATCACCACATACAGTTACCATTTTTTTCTTGTGACGAGTACTTTCAAGAGCCAGTCTTCTAGCTACTTTCAAATATACAATACAGTATTATTATTTTTAAATGTTTTTTTTTTCTTTTTCAATTACAGTTGACAGACAATATTATATTAGTTTCATACAAGACAATATTCACATTTTGGAGGTGGCTGGAGGAGAGTCAAAGTCTCTGGAAAGGATGAGAGTCAGTCCTGAGATGTGTATTTCATGAAAAGCCTGCCCCTCAGGTGCAGCTAGAATGATAAGCTAATAGGCCTGGCTTTCTCCGGGTCCCTTGCCTCTCGCGGTGCTCTGGTGGGGTTGGAATGGTAGCCTTTTCAGAACCCTCTCCCTTGGTGGTAGTACTGTGAGACCCAGGAAGCCGAAGCCCGCTGGCCACCAGGGCCAGGCAGTGCAGAGGGGTGCCCTGGCAGCAGCTGCAACATGGGGCCACCAGACAGGGTCTGAGCCCCTGCCTGAGACATATAGGCGAGGTGGAACGTGCAGAGGGCTAGCTCAGCGATGGCATTCCCGGTCTTATTCCTGAGAGCTCTCCACAGCCTCTAGCTCTAGGACAACAAAATGGGTCCTTTTTGGCAGGACTAGGGGAGTGCTTCCAGCCGAGGTCTGTGCAGGGCCGTGGAGGCTGCGGTGGGCCAGGGACTCGCGCGGGGTTACAGTCTCGCGAGACCAGGACGGAGCCTCCCGGCCTCCGGAGCAGGTGATCCAGGGGCCTCCCCTCAACCGCAACGCAGCAGCAAACCAACCAAAAACACGGAGTACAGGCAGGTGTCCCCCTCCCGGACATACTGGCGCTCTGGAACTCGACAGAGGGTGAGTGTGTAGGTAGCACCCGCCAGGGAAAAGAAAGGAAAAAGGAAAGCCTCGCCTTTAACAAAGCGGGTGCCCACGGCTAGAGCACAAAGATGGCGCCTGCGGCTGGGAGGCCACCAGCGAAGGGCGAGTAACTGGCTCCCGCAGGAAGCAGAAAACACAAGTCTATTGTTAAAAAACAGAAAACAAGGTGCCTGTTAGCACGAGGGAGGCAAAGGGAGAGCCGAAGATGGGGTTCACCACACAGCAGCCCCCAAATTTGTACTGAATTTGCTGTCTGCCTCTCGGGCTGATGCGTTCAGATTGGCTAATGGTCTCCTTCGCCTCATTCATATGAAGCCTGGGCGCCTCTGGATCCGCGTCCTCTGCGCGGGGACAGGTGAGTCCATGCGGAGCGTTCCTCAGTTCCGTATCCTCTGGCGGAAGTTGTTTTTCAAAGCTTGATGTTTTGAGGCTCATCTCTCAGGTGCAAGGTGGGCTTCAGGGAAGACGCCCCAGGAAAAAGCTAAGGGTCGAGTTTCCTCCTGAGGCGGCTGCTGCAAGGGGTGTGGGGGGTGCGGGGCTATGGGGAGGTTGTGTCCCAGTCTCTCCTTCCCACATTGATGAGGTGGGCCTGAGGCATAAGAGTTGCTCAGGTTTTAGGTATTATTTTCAGAGGGAGTTGAACCATATATTATGTAGCTGCAGATTCAGTGTGTTCTTGGGAGGACGTGAACCTAGGATTTTCCTATGTCACTGTCTTGAATCAGAACCCCCAAACAACCTCAAACACATCTTCTTTAAGAATTAAAAAAAAAAAAAAGATCGTTAGGTTTATTCCCAAACTATGATCCAAAACAAAGTACACATGACATTATTCTGCACACTTAAATTGATTTACTCTCTATAGTCTCTCTGTGGTACTTAAGTGTATCCTGTAACATAATGAGGAAAATTAAGTTTGTCACGCATGGTTTGAACCCCTGAAAATTAAGACATTGCGCATGAAAATAATCCAACTAGGAATTAAATCGCCAGTTCCTGTGGGATGTATTGCACTGAAGTATGCCTGGACTCAGCCAAATTCTTTTCAAGTCCGTGCTTATTGCTTCAAGCTGTGAATTACTTGACCTTAAATAGGAAAGTCGAATTTTCCCCAAAATATCTAACACTAAAATCCATAAAAAATAAATGATACAGCCCGAGCCAGTTTGGCTCAGTGGATAGAGCTGACCAAAGGGTCCCAGTTTGATTCTGGTCAAAGACACGTGCTTCAGTTGCAGACTCCTCCCCATCCAGGGCCCTGGTCCTGCATGCAGGAGGCAACCAATTGATGCCACATTGATATTTCTCTCTCTTTCCCTCTCTCTTCAACTCTCTCTAAAAATCAATGGAAAAACATCTTCGGGTGAGGATTAAAAAAATAAGTGATAAAAATTATGGTTATTTTATGAATATACCCAACAATAAGGAGTGCTTTATCTGTTGCGGTCTATGGAGAGCCCTTAAAAGGTTTTGCAAAAATGTGACATTAGCAGGCCTGTTCTTTAGCAGGATATCTCTAATAGTAATTTATAAAGTAAATTCTAGTGGGTGATATATAATCATAACCAATGGATGCAAGACACTGGGGGAGGTGGGGGGGTAGGAGAGGCTGGGGGAAGGTCAATAGGGAAAAAAGGAGACATGGACTACTATTTATAATACTTTAAACAATTTAAAAAAACATACTATCACAGACTGAAAAAAAAAAAAGGCAAATCCCAGACCAAAAAAAAAAAAAAAAAAAAAAAATTCTAGTGGGTGAAATGGTGGTGACATCTCTAAAATTTTCTTGAATTTGGTTTATTTATTCTCCTTACCTTTAATTACATTTGCTTCCTTTTTTACTTGTACATCATTTTATCTTCTTTTGTCTTTAAATTTTAAACATACCCTTTGCTATCTTCACAGTTCAATATTTTACAAACTCTATTAAACAATCTTCATTTCTCATTGAAGAGTACTACTTACAGATTTATCAAATTGAGAATACCAGTGTAGGTCCAGGCTTACATCACTTTACTGTCCTTTACTTGATTGCGCTTCACAGATGTTGCATGTTTAGAAATTGTAGACAAGACCCTCCACCAGCACAAATATTATGACTTGCTTTTTTGAGACCCTCTCTTTATTGTAGTGGTCAGGAAACAAATCTGCAAGATTTCTGTAATCTCTACTTACTGACATTTGCTTTTATTTTTTTTTATTTTTTATTTTTTTAAATATATTTTATTGATTTTTTACAGAGAGGAAGGGAGAGGGATAGAGAGTTAGAAACATCGATAAGAGAGAAACATCGATCAGCTGCCTCCTGCACACCCCCTACTGGGGATGTGCCCGCAACCAAGGTACATGCCCTTGACGGGAATCGAACCTGGGACCTTTCAGTCCGCAGGCTGACGCTCTATCCACTGAGCCAAACCGGTTTTGGCTGACATTTGCTTTTAGAATGCGAGTAGGTTACATTTACATGCAACTCCAACTATTGCTCTGCTGGCCCAAGTTCACTGAATTAATCAGACTTGTCTACATAGGGAAGATGATTTCTTTATTTACTGAGTGCTCACTCTGCAGTATGAACTGTGTTAAGCACTAGGAAGGTAAGGAAAAAAGACACAGATCTCATTTTTATGGAGTTTAAAATCTAATTGGAGAGCAATACATTAAACATGTAATTTCACTAGTTAATGAAAATTACAACTGTGCTAATTTCTATGAAGAAAAGTATATGGTATGCCGTGACCGTATATTCAATGTATCCAACTCAGTGGGGGAAGTAAACTTTGAGCTGAGATCTGAAGGGTGATAAGTAGGTAAATGGGGCAAATCATGTACAAAGCATTGCAAACGGGAAAGAAAATAGGGTGTCAGAAGACCTGAAAAGAAGGGTAGTTAGGTTTTAGCAAAGACAGTAAAAAAGATAGCACTGAAAAAATTGGGGAGGTGGAAGCCCATCTTACTTAATCTATACCTCAAATAAAGCAGAAAACACAAACAGTGATGAGAACTAAAAATAGTAAGTAAACAGAAATAACAGAAATAATAGCAAATCTATCTGGTATAACAAATGTAGGTGGGTTTAATTCCTGAAAACACTAAGATCAGGCTCCTCCAACTTTTCCCTCCACAAAGCATTTACATCTACACCCAAAGTAATGCAGACAGTTACCCATAAAACAATGGTTTAAAGCATATCCGATTGAATGCAAACCAGAAAAAAGGGGGTCAAATGAATATAAAATATTTCAGAATAATAAATTAAAATTAAGAATGGCATGGGAGCATTTATTATTTATATAGGTATACTTTTTGAAGAAGGTATAAAATGCATTTGTAGGCATCTGTGAATTCATAAAGACTTGAGCAAGTACAGGTGGAATAAGAAACATTTTAAAAATGTTGAAAACAATTTCTGTAAAACTGTATGTTATACAGAAAAACCCAAATAACAAGAGACTGTGCAGAGCTGGCATAGCAGCAACTCCTTAAAATCATCAGGGATCCAAGCTTCTTCCACTTCTCTGCTCTGAAATCCTTAGAATAACACCTGTGTCTTTATGGTGCAAAACAGTGACTAGAATTCCAGCCATCACATATATCCCAGGCAGCAGGACAAGGAGAGATCTCACCTCCTTTTCCAGGAAACTTAGTGAAAAATGTTCACACAATATTTTGGTATATTTGTCATTATTCAAACTGGCCACATTAGCATAAGGAGGACTAGGAATGTAATTCCTTTGGCTGAGCACATTGCCACATTGAATAAATTTGATATTCTAACACTACAAAGGCTGGTGGAAATGAATAATGGTGTACACAGCTATCTGGTTATGCCCCCCAAGACTTTAAAACTGTAGCACCAATTTATCATGCCCTGGTTTGAGTATTGGGGATTTTAGACACTAAATTATATGCAAATCTAAGGGAATAAAATTTTCCACTCATATTTTCAAGAGCAAAATAACACAGTGGAATCATAGTATGTGAACATTTAATCTTTTATGGATTCTACTATACTCATGTCTATTCCTTTTTATGAACATTATAGAGGCCCGATGCACAAAATTCGTGCAAGAGTAGGTCTTCCTTCCCCCTGCTGCCGGCACCGGCTTCCCTCTGGCACCCGGGACCTGGGGTTCCCTCGCAACCCCAACTTCATCTGGAAGGTCGTCCGGAAGGACATCTGGAAGGATGTCTGATCTAATTAGCATATTACGCTTTTATTATTATTATTATAGATACTCAAGACTGATAATGATATAGAGAACATCTGTGTCTCCTGTTTTGAAACTCTCATCACACTGACTGTAATTCTGGTACACAAATCACCGTGTTATTTATTTATTAAGTTTATTGGGGTGACATTGGTTAATAAAATTACATAGATTTTGGGGCAGGGTAGTAAGAAGCTAGGAAAATTCCATGGCAAGTGGAATGGGGAAACTGAGACAGCTAAACAGATGGCTGAGCAATTTACAGCCAGCTAATAAATTGCAAGATCTTATCTTCCCTCTCCAAGGACACTTTGGAGCAAATGGTTTACACATTCCAGACCATGCTGGGGCAGACTTTCCAGTGACATTCTTTTTTAAAAAGAAAAAAATATATTATTGATTATAGAGAAGGAAGAAGGGAGAGAGAGAGACAGGGAGACAAACATTGATTGGTTGCCTCCTGTGAAGGTGACACTGACCAGAGAATGACCCTGATTTCTCTATATGTTCATTTTGGTATATCAGCATATCAAAGGACACACCTGGAAAGCACATGGATATTCCAATAGAACCCTCCTCTAAAATTCCCACCTTTAGAAAACAGGAAAACCCTTAAGACAAAGGACCCCATGATCACTCTCCCTTGAGCTTGCCAGCTCCCCGCTTCTTTCCTCAGGCATGTATCTTTGCTTTCTTTCTCCTAAGCTTTAAAGGTTCCCACAAGACTTGCTACCAGGGGAGCAGTGGGCAGCGGCAGCCCATCCTGGGCTAACCCCCTGAACTTGTCTCCAAGTGCCCTCCTTTCACCTGTATAATTTGTTTCCTGAATCCACACAGTCAAGCGTGGCTCGCTTCTTCCTCTATGACTTCCTTTCCTATGTCTAGGCAGCCCAGTCTAGGCTTACCTTCTGTTACTGTCACTTCTTATCCTGAGTCCGTGTAGCCAGCAGCCCAGCATTGCTCACTTCTGTTGTTAACTGTGACCTCCTTTGCTGCGTCTAGGCAGCCCAGCCTAGGCTCACTTCTGTTACTGTGACTTCCTTTCCTGTGTCCAGGCAGCTGAACCAAAGCTCACTCCTATTACAGTGATCTTGCCTCTTTTATCTTAAACCCTTCCTTTCTTTCACTGTCCCCAGCTTTAATAAATATACTCTCAAAGTCACCTGGACTTGTATCATGAAATCTTTTCTGCACAAAGTTAATAACCCACCCATTCCAGACTGTGCCAGGGTAGACCCTCGTAGGTCCTGGTCCCTTTCTAGTCACAAGCTTCATGTGTACAGTTCTACGATACATCATGTTTATATTGTGTTGTGTACCCACCATCCAAAGGAAAATCTCCTTAAGTCACTATAGACTAGACCTCCCTCCCTCCCTTCATATCCTTTACCTCCTCTTTTCCTCGGGTAACCACCATACTATTGTCTATTTTCATGAGTTTTTGTTTGTTTTGTTTGTTCATTTGTTGCTTTCAGTTTTATAATCCCACATGTAAGTGAAATCATGTGGTTCTTGACTTTTCTGTCTGAGTTATTTTGCTTAACATGATATTCTCAAGATCCATCCATGTTGCAAATGGCAGTGTTTCATCTTTTGCTTTGGCTGAATAGTATTCCATTTATATTTGTACCACTTCTTTATCCAACCATTTATCGAGGAACAGCTTAGTTGTTTCCATGTCTTGGCCACTGTGAATAACGTTTCAGTGAACAGAGGGGTGCACTGTACATTTTATAGATGATATAAGGCATTTTTACAGGACATTTTTACTGTACGGGCTTTCACACTTCATCATTATGATACTCATGTATTTGTAAACACAATTTATCTGTAACTCGCACACACTTTAGTAGGGTGTTTCAAGTTGTTTGTTTGTTTGTCTGTTTTTCGAGGAAATAAGTGGAATATTGGAATTATCTAACATCGTTTTACTCTACAGATATTATGTTTAGGGGAACACTTTATGCTGATTCTGTGAAAGCATCCCTTACATTTTATTTGTTTGTTTGTTTGTTTTGGCATAGCTACAAAAATGGTTGTTTTTTTGGGGGGTATAGTGCAAAATCCAGGTATTCCAGAGGTTTTGTTAAAGGAAACCAATAACACACATAAAATTAAAAAGTATGTATGTAAGAAAGATTTATGGATTTCCATAGAAAATGCAGGTCCCCAGAATTATATGCACTTGCCTAACCACATGCAGACTTCCTTTGGTCTTGTGCCAGTTACAACTGAATAAAATAACAGCTAAAAGTATTCAAGAATATTTGAAATATAGAGGTGAAAAATAGTACACATTATGGTGTGCAGTGTGAGACCCCAGTTAGAGGGTAGTTCACATTTTTTAAGACATTTTAATATTTTTAATCATAAAGCTAATCCATAAATGACTAATTTAACCAAACACCACAATCAAATGAGCTTCCAAAAGCATGGGAACATATGCTCTCTGAGCTCCCTTTTATTTCTCTGGACAGTATCTAAGTATTTCAAAGTATTTATTCTTTATTATGTAATTGGAGATTGAATCCACAATTTGATAACCTGATGTATTTTTCTGAATGATTTTTATGTTTCTATACTGGCTGCAAATAAAATACATTGTATTTTTTATTAAATTTTTTTAATATGGACACTATTGCAGAAGTCCTCCATTTCATCCCCCCCTTGTCCACCTTCTCCCACCTCACATCCCCTTTCCTTGGCCTTTACCACACTGTTGTCCATGTCCATGGGGTATGCATATATGTTCTTTAGTTAATCCCTTTACCTTCTTTATTCAGTCACCCTATCCCCTTCCCCTCCGGCACCTGCCAGTCTGTTCCATGTATCTATGCTTCTAGTACCATTTTGTTTGTCAGGGTTATTTTTGTTTATTAGATTCCAAATATTAGTGAGGTCAAATGGTATTTGTCTTTCTCTGACTGGCTTATTTCAATAAACATAATACTCTCCAGGTCCATCCATGCTGTTGCAAAGCATAAGAGTTCCTTCTTTTTTTATAGCAATGTAGCATTCCATTGTGCAAATGTATCACAACTTTTTTATCCACTTATCTGATTATGGGCACTAAGCTGTTTCCAGATCTTGGCTATTGTAAATATCGCTGCTGTGAACATAGGAGTGCATATATTCTTTCCAATTGTGGTTGTGAGATGTTTAGTATATATTCCCAGAAGTGTGATAGCTCGGTCAAACAGCAGTTCCATTTTTAATTTTTTGAGGAAACTCCATACTGTTTTCCACAGTGGCTATACCAGTCTTCATTCCCACCAATAGTACACTAGGGTTCCTTTTTCTCCACATCCTGACCAGCACTTGTTGTTTGTTGATTTATTGATAATAGCCGTTCTGACAGGTGTGAGGTGATATTTCATTGTAGTTTTAAATTGTATCTTTCCGACGATTAGTGATGTTGAGCATTTTTTCATATGTCTTTTGGCCATTTGTATATCCTCTTTGAAGAAGTGTCTATTCAGGTCCTTTGCTCATTTTTTAATTGGATTGTTTGTCTTCCTGACAGCTGAGTTGTATATGTTCTTTATATAGAATACATTTTTAAACGACACATGAAAATGAGACTGCTAAACTGAATAACATTTAGTGCATTAACAATAATGTTCTGAAAAATTAGCAAGAAGGAAACATTTTACCATAATCCAAAGACATATTCCTTACATTTTGACATAAAATACTTAGAAATTGAGAGAAAGGAGCTTAAGCATGAATTAAGGAAGGTATATAGCACATATTACTTTACATTTGTTTTCACTTTATTTTAAAGTATATGTTTAGTTTATTATTATATTATAAAAATAATAAATGTAAGACAAAAGTTCCTATTCACTACCATTTACCCACCCAACTCCTTTTCCAAAGTGAACCACCATAACTTTTGACATAGATACAAATACCAATAGAAAAACATAGTATTGCTGTGTATGTGAATATGATGTGCTTTATGTTAATGGATCATCTATAATAATAAAAGCATAATGTGCTAATTAGACCAGACGTCCTTCCGGATGAAGCTGGGCTTGCAAGGGCCGAGGCAAGCTGCTGTGGCTGTGAGGGCCAAGCCCCTTGCACAAATTTCGTGCATTGGGCCTCTAGTACTTTATATAAGGTGTTCTACCACCTAAATTTGTTCTACTCAAGAATAAATCTCAGAGATCTTTCCACATTTTTACCTGTATCTCTTGGTAATTCTCTCTAGAGTTTAGTTACTCATTTCACAGTTATTGGATATTTAGATTATTTACTTTTGCTCATACAATCAGTATTGTGTCCAACACCGATGTAATTGGAATATAAGATGGAAATTGAGATCAGTTCTTTCTTATGACTCACATAGCAAATGTAATAGCATTTAGAAATGCTACAGAATTTTAAATTTTATTATATGTATTTGTATATGTAGTGTGTGAAGTCCCTTTTTCATAACAGGAAATTGTACTCACTTGATAGGAAATAAAGCTAGAAAGAGAATAAAAGCTAGATTTTGGAGTTAATAGTAAATTTCACTGGAGAAGTGCCATTTGATACAGTAATTATTCTTTTCCCAAAATATAGATGTAGGCATTAGTTTAGGAAACTTGAGGATAGAAGTAAATATATTTCAAAAAGTAAAACATGCTTCTCAATTATGCTTAAAAATATTGGAAACAACTCTTTGTTAAATGGCACTTACTATGTGGTTTCAGTTAATGTTGAGGCTTCTTTTGAAAGATGCTATTAAAATTCTCTTTTCTGGAATGAAATCATGCTCTTGAGATAAAACAGTTGTCTGATTATAGTGTAAAATGTGAGATATGTTCTTTTTGTGACAATTTATGATCATGTTTTGCAGCCATAAAATTACCTACCTTAGTAGTAATAATAATTTCAAGAGGAGAATGTACATACTAATTAATGAAAAAAGGCAAACTTCTTCACCTAGGTGGCCTAGTCCTTCTTTTAAATTAAAATATATCAATTTAAATTTGAAATACTGGAAGATTTTACTAGTATATATATGCTTTTAAAATAATAATTTCTCAAATAATGACGACATATGTAGATATTAAAATTACAATACCATAAATAACAGATGATTGAGAAATTAAAACCATCTAATTTTCTAAGATAAAAATACAGCCTACCTCCCCATAAAATAAAAAGATAGTTCCAAACTACTCCTTTATTGCAGAATTTCATTTGAGATGAGACTGAAGCCTGCTGAAGTAGAAATGACTTTTGTCAATAGATTTTCTCTTGCATATCTATTTTCTCCAACATGGGTGATATAAACTGGACACTCAGATGCTTTACTGAGTAGTACAATGCAGTTTTACTGAGAAAATTACACTAAATGGAGAAAAGCAAAAAGCAAACAGAGAGGGGCCATAAAGGTTGCTCTTAATCAAGATTTGAGAAGCGGCCTCTCTTTTTTTGTGAGCAAACTCTTTTAGATTAAATCTTTCAAAGATGAAAACATCTTTCAACATTACCTGCTAAGAATACAGGCGGTGATAACCTGAATATTAAATTACCAAAGGATGCCTAAGGTATTCCTTCTCAGCCTCTTTTGCAGGCAGATTATAAAATTTCAACTTCCTTAAAAGTCTCCACGTAAGACAAAACTTTCAGTCCATTAATACTTTTTTCCATAATTTTTAAATTTAGGATAGATCCAGTTTAATGTCTTGTTATTGACTAGTCTCCATTACTCATACAACAAATATTGAGTGGGTATTATGTTCCAAATTTGCATTGCTTAAGCAAAAAGTTTAACTTGAAGCTTTTTGAAAGTTAGAACAAAACTAACAAATAATAGACCTCTGTAATATGTTAAAAATAGAAGACAGTGTCAAAAAATTAAAGCCAGAGGCTTAACAATGAAGTAGTGTGCATTTCAGTGAAAGAACTTTGGTGAGTTAGAAAGCTTATGCAGTCTGTTTATTGTTTCTTATTTTTCCAAGACCAAATTTTTGAATTACTAGAAGACTGGGTGTGAAAGCTTGTCTTCTGTGGAAGCTACATTTGTGTAGCTTGGGAGTTCCCAAATCCTCTATATTTCTGTATATATATATTTTTCACCCTAAATGACCTCACTCTTGCCCTCTGCGCATTGTGAGATAAACTAACTCCTTCCAGAGTCTATGTGGAGTGTCTGTTTCTCTGTTTCCCAGCTGCTCCACTTGCCCATTTCCATTGATCTCTTGGTTCTGCCTTTTGCCCATTGAACCAGATGTTCTCCTCCACACTGTTTCTCCCCAAGTGAACACCACTCCTATTCTCTTCTTGCCATAGTACAAACAGCACAGGACTTTTTAAAGTCTAGCATATTTTACTGCAATTAAGGAGTAAGAGTGGAAAGTTATAGTCTAGTTCAAGCAACAGCACTCATTTTAATTTGTATATTAGGTGATATTTTTTTAAATCTTTATTGTTGAGATTATTACAGATGTCCCTCTTTTTTCCCCCTATAGCTCCCCTCCACCCAATTCCCACCCCACCCCAGGCCCTTGCCACCTTATTGTCTGTGTCCATAGGTAATGCATACATGCATATAAGCTCTTAGTCTAATCTCTTCCCGCACCCCCCACACCTCCTTCCCTTTGAGAATCATCAGTCTGTTCCATTTTCATGCCCCTGATTCTATTCCATTCACCAGTTTATTCTGTTCATCAGATTTTTTATTCATTTGATATTTAGAATCACTTGTTGATAGATATGTACTTGTTGTCACTTTGTTGTTCATATTTTTTTATCTTTACCTTTTTCTTCTTCTTCCTCTTCTTAAAGAATACTCTTCAGCATTTCATATAATACTGTTTTGGTGGTGATGAACTCCTTTAGCTTTTTCTTGTCTGTGAAGCTCTTTATCTGACCTTCATTTCTAAATGATAGCTTTGCTGGGTAGAGTAATCTTAGTTGTAGGTTCTTGCATTCATCACTTTGAATATTTCTTGCCACTCCCTTCTGGCCTGCATAGTTTCTGTTGAGAAATCAGCTGACAGTCATATGGGCACTCCCTTGTAGACAACTAACTGTTTTTCTCTTGCTGCTTTTAAGATTCTCTCTGTGCCTTTTACCCTTGGCATTTTAATTATGATGTATCTTGGTGTGGCCCTCTTTGGATTCCTCTTGTTTGGGGTTCTCTGTGCTTCCTGGACTTGTAAGTCTATTTCTTTCACCAGGTAGGGGAAGTTTTCTGTCATTATTTCTTCAAATAGGTTTTCAGTGTCTTGTTCTCTCTCTTCTTCTGGCACCCCTATAATTTGGATGTTGGTATGCTTGAAGTTGTCCCAGAGGCTCCTTACACTATCTTCATATTTTTTTATTCTTTTTTCATTTTGCTCTTCTGGTTGGGTGTTTTTTGCTTCTTCATATTTCAAATCATTGATTTGATTCTTGGGATCCTCTGGTCTACTGTTGAATCCCTATATATTTCAGTCACTGTATGCTTAATTTCTGACTGGTCCTTTTCCATTTTTTTTTTTTTTTTTTGGCATTCTCACTAAGATCCTTGAAAGTCTTACTAAGTTCCTTGGAGGTATTCTAGAATATTCTTGAGTAACCTTATAACTGTGGTTTTGAATCTATATCCAGTAGTATGCTTTCTTCCATTTCTTTCATTTGTGACATGTTTATTTGTCTCCTCATATTGGCTGCTTCCCTGTGTTTGTTTCTATGTATTGGGTAGCTGCTAAGTCTCCTTGAGTTGATAGAGTGGCCTTGTGAAGTAGGTGTCCTGTAGGGCCCAGTGGCTCAGCCTCCACAATCACCTGAAGTGGACACTCTTGGTGCACACCTTTGTGGGCTGTGTGCACAGTTTTGTTGTAGTTAAGCCTTGATTGCTGTTGGTGTCACTGGAAGGAATTGACCTCCAGGCCAATTGGCAGTGGGGACCAGCTGCGACTATAGTGGGAGAGCTGCTGTGCAGGAGACACCCTTATGGAGCAGGACTTGCTTCAATGGGGCTTTGGTGCTCACTGAGTCTGCCCCTTGAGTGTGTTGCTTATGAATGTGTAGAGTTGTAATTTGGTATGGTCTCACACTGACCACGGGGTACACTGGCTCTTGGGTCTCCAGGGAGGTGCAAAGTCAACCACTGCCTGGGGCCATCCAGCAGGATCTACAGAGAGATCTGCAGATTCCTCCTCTTTGTATCGGATTTGGAAGTGCCCAGACGAGAGGCCCAACTGTGAAGCAAGGCAGGCTGGTGCTGATGCTGGTTCTTGGGCCTTTTATTGATCGGTTTGGGGCTCCCTAACTCAGTTGCAGCTATTTGACAGAGTTTTAGCCTGAGAAAGGACAGACTATTCATATGCAAAAGCTGCTGCTCACAGCTTGGATGGGGTTGTAAAGTGGATGGGGCGGGATCTCAGGGAATCACCAGGGTGGAGCAAATAGAAATGGCTGCCAGTCAGCCCTGCACCAGAGAATTTCCATCACAGGAACAATGACCACTGCGGAGCACCTCCGTTCGGAAGAAAGCCACCTGCCAGTTTTTGTCCTCATGCCAGATAGTCCAGTTTCTCCCCATATGTGTCTGGATCCCCCAGAGCCTCACCTGGCACTGGAGCTCAGAGAAGTGGGAGCTTGTAAATTCAGTTCGTGGTTCTGGCCTTTTAAGAGGAGCAGCTGAGTCTCTAGCAACCTGTGTGTCACTCAGCCCCAATCGCACTAGTTTTTACAGTATGTATTTCTTACTGCCCGTAGGGACTTTTTTCCCCAGCTCTGGAACCCTGGGCTCGGAGTCTGGTGTGGTGCTGGGACCCCCGCCCCTCCAGGCAGCCTCTGCAGAGGCCATCTCCCTCCCGATTAAAAAAGCGGCACACCCGGGTGCCAGACCACCCGTTCCATGCCTCCGCACCTCCTACCAGTCTCAGTGTGCTTTCTTCTTTACCTCTCTAGTTGTAGTACTTCCACTCAGCCAGCTTTCCTATGGTTCTAGATCTAGATGATAGTTGTTCTGTATTTTAGTTGTAATTTTGATGTGGTTGTGGGAGGCAGCAAGTACAGGCATTTACCTATGCCACCATCTTCACAGTACATCACATTAGGTAATATTAACCTAAAATTTTACATTTTGTATTGCACAATGGGGGATTTCTCTTTCATAACATCTTCCCTTCTCCCTTCCTTATCCAAATTACAGCCATCTCCTCAACTATTCCTGCTTAAAGACAATTATTCTCCTTTCTACCTTTTTCTACCTCCAGTTACTCTTATTTTCTTACATAGAACAGTTTACCATTAAGACCTGCAAAGTCAGAAATACTCTTTGAGATATTTTCTAAAATAAGACTTATCTGTACTCATCTAAGCTTTTCACTAAAAGTTAGAAATTAAGGGAGTTCTTCTAACTCAATGAACTTCTTAAGCTCCTGGTAGAATGGTAATAGAAATACTTATGTTTTATATTTTCACAAAAAAAACTCTGCAGGAGTTGTGAAACTGGGAGTGATTACTTTGTTGGTGGTGTTTTGTTTTGTGTGTTTTGTTTTTCTCCAATCAGCATTCTCCTAAATAGCTTTTTATGAATAAATTTAAGCCCCCTTGTATTAAGATGATTAACCTTGAGGCAGGAGGGTATGAAGCTAGGGAAATTCCTTGACAAGTGGAATAAGGGAAACTGAGACAAAATAAATAAGGCCAAAAAATTTGATCAATTTACAGCCAGCTAATTAATCACAAGGTTTTACCTTCCCTAACCAAGGACACTTAAGAGCAAATGGTTTATACATTCCATACCTTCCTGAGGCAGACCTGCCTTAGTCCCAGTCCCTCTTCAGTGATGTTCATCCTGTATAATAAAAGGCTAATATGCAAATCGACTGAATGGCAGAATGACCGGTTGCTATGATGCGCACTGACCACGAGGCGGCAGACTCTCAACGAGGAGCTGCCCCCTGGTGGTCAGTGCACTCCCACAGGGGGAGCACTGCTTAGCCAGAAGCCAGGCTTATGGCTGGCGAGTGCAGCGGCAGTGGCGTGAGCCTTTCCCGCCTCCAAGGCAGTGCTAAGGACCCCTTGGGGGATATCTGCCTGCCGCTTAAGCCCGTCCCAGGGAGCAGGCCTAAGCCGGCAGGCGGACATCCCCTGAGGGGTCCAGGACTGTGAGAGGGTGTAGGCCAGGCTGAGGGCCCCCCCCCACTCCCAGTGCACAAATGTCATGCACTGGGCCTCTAGTTAAAAAGTAAAAGTAACCAGAGAATAACCCTGATTCATCTATACACACATTTTGATGAATCAACATATTGAAGGACACACCTGTAAAGCTAATGAATATTCTGGTAAGATTCTCTCCTGAGATCTTCTCTAGGATTCCAGGCGTCAAAGAAAGATTAAAAAGCCTTAAAACAAAGAACCCACAGTGCACTCCCATAAGAGCACACCCATGCTGTGTATCTCTGCTCTTTTTCTCCTAGACTGTACTTGCAACCAAGAGAGCAATGGACATCAAGCAGCAGCTCATCCTGGGTTTACCCCATGAACCTGTCTCCAAGGCCCCCTTTTCTCTGACTTTCTATCTCTCGTTGTTTTTTCTTCCTTAAGCCCTTCCTTTGTTTCACTGTCCCTAGCTTTAATAAACATACACTCAAAATCACCTGGACTTGAGTTTTGAAGTCTTTCCTGTTTAAAGTCAAGAACCCACACATGTCTTGGCCAGTGTTGCTTAGTACTTAGAGCAGCCGTGGGCAAACTACGGCCCGCGGGCCAGATCCAGCCCGTTCGGCTGTTCTATCCAGCCCGTGGAGCCGAAAGAGCGGAGGTTCTCTTGCTCTCCCCTCTACTCCTTTACTTTGAATTTATATTAGTTCACACAAACACTCCATCCATGCTTTTGTTCTGGCCCTCCGGTCCAGTTTAAGAACCCATTGTGGCCCTCGAGTCAAAAAGTTTGCCTACCCCTGACTTAGAGTGTGGGCCCATGCACAGAAGGATATCAGGTTTATGCCCAGTAAAGGGCATTTACCTGGGTTGCAGATTTGATCCTGGCCTGGTTGGGGCATGTGTAAGAGGTAACCACTTGATGTGTCTCTTCCACATCAATGGATGTGTCTCTCCTCTTCCTTCCCTCCCTTCCACTCTCTAAAAATTATCCTCGGGTGAGGATTAACAGAAAAAAAAAAAAAAAAAAAGGAACCCACACATTATGCAGACCTGCTGCAATCCATCCAATAACAACCTGACCATTAACCTTGTGGGTTTTTTTGTTTGCTTGTTTTTTTCCCTTGTACTTTGTTTGAAGAAAATAACAACTTAATGTATTTGGAGATGTGTTCTATTCTGTTCAGATTAATGGCTTAAATTACATTGTTTACTGGGAGTAACAAAGACACAATAACAAAATGTTTATAGAATTCTATTAGTGGGGCCGAAAAAATACATTATGTTTAAGTAATTTAGAAGTATATTAATTATACAAGAAAAAAAATCTGTTGTAATTCCAGGAATCCATGCTACCATTTTTATAAAATTAATGAATTCAACAAATGTTTAATCAGTGTCTACTAGGTCAAGGCACCAATGGAAGTAGTAAGATGATAAGTAAATATAAATGCAACAACAAATATAGACTATGTCTGATGTTAGTAAGAAATTTGGAAAAAATACAGTAGTGGAAGGGCAATAGGAATGATAGGGGTTGGGAAAGTCAGAGTTATAAAAATGCTATTTTATATACAGAAATTAAACAAGGCTTGTTTGAAAGGTTTCATTTGAACAGAGACCCAAAGTAACTTTGGGAAGCCTGCCTTGTATAATCTGTGAGAAGAGCATTTCAGGAAAGGAAAGAGCAGGTCCTGGTTTAGGAACATGCTTTGAGTGTCTGAGGAAATGTCATTTAGCTTAGAGTAGAGTCAGTGAGAGAAGAGTAGTAAAGATATAGTAGGGGTTTGTCAGATTTTGTAGAATCTTATAGTGATTTTAGGGTTTTGGATTTTACTTTCAGTTAAATGAGAAGTTGTTATAGGTATTATATCTGAGAAGTGTCAGAAATCTAAGGAGCAAGATGATTTATCTTTTTAAAAGATCACTTTGATATATAGATGATATTTAGGACTGAGTTCGAAGCCAAAAGACAATTTAGTAGAGTATTGGAATAATCCTGAAGAAATAAGATATTGTCTTGGACCAAGGTGGATCTCATAGAAGATAGTGAGAGATAGTACTCAGTGTAGAGATATATTTTGAAAGTTTAGCCAACAACATTTGCTTATAGATTGATAGATTATTTGTTATGAGAGAAATGAAAATTAACTCCACGTATTTTGGTTTTGGGATTTCTGAGCAAAAGAATAATGAAGTTGCTATTTTTTCAGATAGGTAAGATAAGATCATCTAGGGAGGGAGTATAAATGAAGATATACAAAGATGGAGTTCTACTCACTGCAGTAAAGGAGATTAGGAGGAAACAACAAAGAAATCTGTAAAGGTTGGTTTAGTAAAATAGGAGAAAACTAAGATAAATGAAAAATAACAAAGAAATATATTTTAAGAGATCAAATTTCAAATGACATGAAAATGACTATTTTAGCAAAAAACATACTGGTCAATCAAAAGACAATCTACTTATATCCTTTATGCTCACTTATGTTTTAGTAGGAAGCCAGATAACTTCTCTCTTTTCAAAAAATAATTTTTAAATTGAATTTATTGGTGTGACATTTGTTCCCAAAACCATTCAGATTTCAAGTGTACAACTTAATAAAACATCATCTGCATACTGTATCATGCACCCACTGCCCCAAGCAAAGTCTCTTTCCATTCTCATCCCCCCTCCTTTGCCCATATTCAGCTATCCTCCATCCCCCTTTCCTCTGCTATCATCACTCTGCTGTCTGGGTCTATGTGTTATATGTTTCAAAGTCAAGACCACAAGAGTAGACTACATGTGGTGAGTGTGATGGCCCATATTCCGTCTATGGCTATGGAATAGTATCGCTGGTCTGGAACTACGATCTAGTAAATTATCACTTTCAAATTCTCCAACCTCTCCAAACCCTAACCAATTCATTTCAAGTAATATGTATGAGCTACTCTCTTATGAATCATACTCGAGGCCCAGTGTATGAAATTCATGCACGTGTAGGGTCCCTAGGCCTGGCCGGTGATCAGGGCCAATCAGGTTCCCTGCCTCTCCGCCTCCTTCCCTCGCTCCCTCAGCGCCCCACTGCCGCAGCTGGTCGCCCGCCATGTTCCATGCTACCCCTGATGGTCAGTGAACGTCATAGTGCGCAATCGAACTGTTTTCCTGGTCGAACTCCCAAGGGGACACTTTGCATATTAGTCTTTTATATATATAGATAGATTATATACACTTGGAAGAATAAAGAAGCATCCAGGCTGCCTATATTGCTGTTAGATCTGAAGCTGAGACTATACTGTTCCACTTAAAGCAACCAAACATGATCCTATATAATAATCCTATATAATAAAAGAGTAAGATGCAAATTAACCATCACTCCACTACACCCACAAGCCACGCCCACCAGCCAATCAGGAGCAAATATGCAAATAAACCCAAACAAGATGGCTACAGCCACAGAGAGCAGGAGGGAGGCTTGGGTTTCCCCGGCAATGGAGGAAGTCAAGCTTTCTGCCTGGCCTTGCCGACCTAGGCCTCCACTCAAGGCTACAAAGTTTCAATGATAGAAGATACATAAATCCAAACAGAAATGGCGGCAGCCATGAAGCTGGAAAGAACAGGAGGCTAGGGTTGCCCCCGGTGATGGAAGAAACCAAGCTTCTGCAGCCCTGGCCAGCCCAGGCCTCCGCTTAAGGCTACAAAGTTTCAATTATAGAAGATACATAAATCCCCAAAAAATGGCTGCCACCACGGAGCAAGCAGAAGGCTTGGCTCCACTTCAGGCTACAAAGTTTCAATTGTAGAAGATAAATAAACCCCAGATACCAGGGCTTCCGCTTGGGTTGCCAGGGGGAGTGGCCGGCCTGCAAACCACCACAGGCCCCTTGCTCAGGCCGCCCCATGCCCCAAGGGAACCCCCACCCTGATCCGGGACACACTTCAGGCCAAACCAGCTGGCCCCCACCCGTGCACCAGGCCTCTATCCTATCTAATAAAAGAGTAATATGCAGATTGACCATCACTCCAACACACAAGATGGCTGCCCCCATGTGGTCAAAGATCCTGCCCCCATGTGGTCATAAGATGGCCACCTCAAGATAGCCAGCAGGGGAGGGCAGTTGGGAGGGACCAGGCCTGCAAGGGAGGGCAGTTGTGGGTGATCAGGCCAGCAGGGGGGGGCAGTTGGGAGGGACCAGGCCTGCAAGGCAGGGCAGTTGGGAGCGATCAAGTCTTCAGGGGAGGGCAGTTAGGGGTGACCAAGCCGGCAGAGGAGGGAAGTTGGGGGCAACCAGGCCTGCAGGGAAAGGCAGTTGGGAGGGACCCAGGCCTGCAGGGGAGAGCAGTTGGGAGGGACCAGGCCTGCAGGGTAGGGCAGTTAGGGGTGACCAGGCCTGTATGTGAGGGCAGTTAGGGGCAAATAGGCTGGCAGGGGAGCAGTTAGGCATCAATCAGGCTGGCAGGGGAGTGGTTCAGGGGTGATCAGGCTGGCAGGCAGAAGCAGTTAGGGGCAATCAAGAAGGCAGGCAGGTGAGCAGTTGGGACCCAGCAGTCCTGGATTGTGAGAGGGATGTCCGACTGCCCGTTGGACATCCCTCGAGGGGTCCCAGATTGGAGAGGGTGCAGGCTGGGCTGAGGGATACCCGCCTCCCCTGTGCACGAATTTTGTGCACCGGGCCTCTAGTTTAGTATAAGAGCCAAAGTCAGTAGGAATAAAAAGAAGCACCCAGTAATTGATGGTTGTGGGTGATGTTACCCAAGGACTGCAATCCTCTTTGCAGGGCTGATGTTTGTTGTGTTCATCTGCAAAAAGGTAAGGCTTACAGGCAGTGGCAAAATAAAAGTAGTAAAGATGAAGTGTTAGGCTCAGAACTTATGGTCCCAAATGAAGGAATATCTGGTTGATTCATGTAAAAACTTGGGGATAGTATGTGAATGAGTGGGTTGTAAGGATCCTTTTATCAGGATGGGATTAATAATGGATAATCAATAAAGCTTCTTTGTTGGAAAACCTTGGAGCATACAACCATGTTGCTTTGGTGCTCATTTCCCCTCCATAGCCCATATATAGTGCTGCCTCTTCTGAGCCCACCTTTCTATCCCAGTTAGTCCTTTTTTTCCCCTTATGCAAAATTTCTAGGTGTCAGGCTGTTTAGGGCAGTGCTCAGCTAGTTCAGGCATTCTCAGAGTTTCCTCTAGCTTCTCTACACTTGGTAAGCTTGGACATATTGGGTCAGACTGCTGTTCAGGGTACCACATAAATCCTTGTCGAGGGTGTGCGCAGCAAAATGCTTTGAGGTTACTGAGAAACAAAAAGATACTTCTAAACGCAAGTGTCCTTGGTACCAGGGTTCCTTCCAGCTCTCCGCAATGCATATTACTGTTCTCAAGGGAGACTGTAAGCAAAGAACTTCATTTGGTTTAACTCTACTATACCTACTGGTAAGCAGAAAGGAAATGTTCTGAGTCCTGAGTACTGAGAACAATATATTAATATGGGGAGTGCATTTGGTATTGATTATCTATATCTATAAAAGCCTAAGTGACCATTACGACAGAATGACCGGAATGAGCCGTCAACCAGTTGCTATGATACGCACTGACCACCAGAGGGCAAACGCTCAACGCAGGAGCTGCCCCCAGGTGGTCAGTGTGCTCCCACAGGGGGAGCACCACTCAGCCAGAAGCTGGGCTCATGGCTGGCGAGCACAGCTGCCATGGCATCGGGAGCCTTTCCCCACGGCGCTGCAGCGCTACTGGCGGCAGGCGCAGCAGGCCGGGATGAGCGCAAGTGGTGCAGCGCCTGGCCCCAGCTCGGATTCCTCCCTGGCCATCTGTGGCTTGGCGCAGTGCTACACCCTGGCCTAAATCAGCAGTCAGACATCCCTCGAGGGGCCCCAGATTGTGAGAGGGTGCAGGCTAGGCTGAGGGATTCCCCCGTGCACAAATCCGTGCACCGGGCCTCTAGTATTTTAATAATTGAGAGATAATCCTGGGACCATTGGCAGGATGATAGATAAATGGAAGAGGTAAATATATTTCCAACTTTATTTAGTTATTTGAATTCTTGCATTCTTCAAACATTAAAATTTCATTCTGAAGAACATTACAGATCTTCTCACGTAACAAATACATACAGATATTATTAAAGGGTTAGGTTATAAGAGCAATACAAAAAGAATTGCACCTTATTTAATTTGGAGAAGGAACAGGTTAGGGACAAATTGACAATTTTCAAATGTCTGAATAGTCATTACAAAAAAAAGGACTGTTGAGTAGTTTCCATGAGAACAAAGTAAAGAGAAATTGGCATAATTAAGCTTTATTAAGTAAACTTTTTAAAAGA
This sequence comes from Plecotus auritus, assembly GCF_963455305.1. Taxonomy (NCBI): domain Eukaryota; kingdom Metazoa; phylum Chordata; class Mammalia; order Chiroptera; family Vespertilionidae; genus Plecotus; species Plecotus auritus. The sequence goes on along the minus strand of NC_137774.1, from coordinate 102,301,762 downwards.
AATGCTCCTGGTGATATGTACTATACTAAACCTTGGTTTATTGGTTTTTTTCTTCAGTCTTGTATTGATTTTTTTTTTAATGTGGTTTTTCCCATCGAAAAGCAAGAAAGGCAATTGTAGACATTTATGTTCTGTTCCTGTTCAGAGTGATGACAATAATAATGAGCCATAGCAAAGAACAATAAAATCTGATAAAATAGAAGCAATATGCATGTGTGTACTTCCCCCCCAAATCTCCATAAATTAACAGAACATAAATCAAAATGTTCAAAATTGGGGTTTTGTTTTATAGTTTACTAAATTTGTAAAATAATATCTAATTTATAGAAGATATTAATCCAATACTGATTTGATGACCATTGGCATCATCAATTTGAATTTTATAGAATGAACAACTAGGGCATATACTGAGTGTAGGAAATATTATAAAATCCAGCTGGTATGAAAATCTACTTATCTACTTGGAACCAAAGTATAAAATTTAAGCATCCACCTGTCTGCGTCTTAAAATAATGTTTGATCAAACCTATGACCTTGGAATCCCAAATGCAGAGTTTGGGGCATGAAAATAAGAACAGGTTCTTATCTGATGGCTTTTCAAATAATTGACCTTTCTACTCCTTATTCCTTGAGGAGCTATTCTCAGTTTGTTTTTAGTGATGTTTCCACTTCTGTGCTGCTTTTCAAAGCCAATATGTAACTCTGATGACTGTAGTCTAACTAAATAGAAGGAATGGTCTTGGGAGCATTGTTGTTAAAAATAGTCCTTAAATTTCTCTTCCTGAGGTGGAAAGCATTTCTATTTTGCATAATACCTATAATTAACGTGAAAAATGAATTCTTTAATAGTTTAATAGTTAAAATCTGCGAAGAAGAAATAATTGAATCCATTAAACACATAATTTTATCAGAACACATACAAACACAATCCATTGTATTCATATTTATTGGAATTTAGGTGAGTACTTGGTCTACAGAGCCACATTCCTTGGAATGAAATTCTTGTTTTAGATGCTTACTAGTTTTGTTTTCCTCTCAGTTTTGTCATCTTTAAAATAAAGATGATAATTACATGTACTTATGTCGTTTAAATTAACTGGTCATGTTTAAATTAATTGAGTTAAAACATGTACACACTTAGAATACACAGTGTGTATTAGCATGTACTAAGTGCTTAATATGTATTACATGAAAATGTGTAAGATTTCAAAGTATAGAAAAATCTATGTTGAACTAAACTTGGTGTAAAATACCTCTTTGTTAATAGAAGTCAAGAATAAACCCACACACTCTAAGACCACACCACCCCAGGCTGTCTCAGCCTATCATTCCAGCCATAAAGAGATCTTCACACAGTCTGAATTTCCAGATCTCCTCAAGCAATAGAAGTCAAGGTAGTGAACCAGACACCTACCCCTCGTTAACTGCTTACACTCCCAACCTTGCTATCTCTGTTTGGTTTAAATTCATAACAAGTAATTTTATTAAACCCTCTATTCCTCTATATATACTTACCACAAGGAATTCAAGCTTCCTGGTCATGGTTACCTCTTTCACTATTTAACTATATGTTTTTATGTTTAAGTAATTTGTTCCTTTTGCTGCTGAAAAGTAATTTGTGATACAACTACACCATAATCAATTTGTTTATCTCTTTTTCTGCTGATCATTTGGATTGTTTCTAGATGTTGGCTATGAATATTTCTATGTATATATTTTAAGGTTTTTTGTAAACATACATTTTTATTTTTCTTGGATAAATACCTACGATTGAAATTTCTGGTTCATAAAGTAGATGTATATTTAACTTTGAAAGAAACTTCAATGTTTTAAAGTTCTTGTATTATTTTACATGTCCACCAAAAATGTATGAGAGTTCTGGTGCCCCTCATTCTTGACAACATTTGAGTTGTTGGTATTTAAAATTTGTTGTTGTTGTTAATCCTTACCCAGGGATATTTTTCCCATTGCTTTTTAAAAAATATATTATTTATTGATTTCAGAGAGGAAGGGAGAGGAAGAGAGAAATAGAAACATCAATGATGAGAGAGAATTATTGATTGGCTGCCTCCTTCTTGCCCCACTCTGGGGATCAAGCTGGCAACCCAGGCATATGCCCTGACATGGAATCGAACAGTGACCTTCTGGTTTATAGGTCAACAATCACTGAGCCACGCTGGGCCAGCCTCCATTGATTTTTAGAGTGGAAGGGAGGAAGGAAGGGGGAAAGAGAAAGTTAGATAGAGAGAAACATTGATGTGAGAGAGACACATCGATTGATTGCCTCCCACGCACACCCTGACTGGGATGGGGCTCAAACCTGCAACTCAGGTACGTGCCCTTGACCAGAAATCAAACACAAGACCCTTTGGGGCACTGGCTGATGCTCTAACCATTTAGAAACACAGACCAGTGTGATATTTTTAGTTTTTAATGCTCAACTTCTCTAGCTATTAGGGAAATACAAATCAAAACTACGAGATACCACCTCACACCTGTAAAAATGGCTATTATCAACAAGTAAAACAAGTGTTAGAAAGGTTGTGGAGGAAAAAAAATCCTCGTTCACTCCTGGGGTGGATATGAACTGGTACAGCACTATTGAAAACACTATGGAGGACCCTCAAAAAACTAATACTAGAATTAACATAGGACCCACCAATCCCTCTTTTGGGCATCTTCTAGAAAAATTGAAAACGTTTATTTGCAAAGATATATACACCCCTATGTTCATTGCAGTATTATGGTGGTCAATACATGGAAACAACCAAAGTATCCTTTGATAGATGATTGGATAAAGACGATGTGGTACATATATACAATGGAATACTACTCAGCCATAAGATGAAATACTGCCATTTGCTACAACATGGATGGACCTTACAAATATCATGCTAAGTGAAATAAGTCAAGCAGAAAAATAGAAGAATCATATAATTTCACTCATATGTGGGATATAAAACTGAAATCAACAAATGAACAAACAAGAAAAACAAAAACTCATAGACACACACAACAGTATGGTAGTTACCAGAGGGAAGGATGAGGTGTAGTAAAGGGTAAAGGAGGTCTAATATAGGATGATGGAAGAAAATTTGATTTTGGGTGGTAGGTACACAATGCAGTATACAGATCATGTACACTTTAAACCTATATAAACTTATTAACCAATGTCACCCTAATAAATTAAAAGAAATTAAACCTACCATTCTAATGGGTGTGTAGTGGTATGTCTTCTGCTTTTAATTTGAATTTTAATGAAGACTAATAATATTGAGCATTCTTTCAGGGGCTTATTTGCTATTCAGATACCTTCCCTTATGAAGTATCTACTTTTGACTGGGTTATTTGTTGTAAATTATTTGTAGAATTATTTTATATATTATGGCTACAAGTCCTTTGTCAGATACATGTTTGCCACATTTTTTCCAATTTGTGATTACCTATTCTTTCTTTATAGTTTCCTTTAGATATTTTTAAATTTTGATAATTTAATTTGACATTTTTTTCCTTTTAAGACACTTTCTTTTGCGTCCTGTGAAAGATATAGATGTATTTACGGATCCTTATGTCACAAAGTTATTCTCCTATGATTTCATCTATAGCATTATAGTTTTACCTTTTATGTTTAGGACTGTAGTTCCTCTCCAATTATGTTATTTTAATTTGGAGTGAGTTAAGAGTTAATTATTTTCATCTCCTTCTCCAATACATATATATATATATATATATATATATATATATATATGTACCAATACATATATATATATATATGTATGTATGTATATGTATGTATATGTATGCATGTATATATATATATATATGTATGTATTGGGGAAGGAGATGAAAATAATTATATATATATATATATATATATATATATATATATATGGGAAGGGGATGAAAAGAGTGCAAAAATAAACCTATATAAGTCAGTTGAATCAAAGTAATTCAATAGTGGATGAAAAGAAAATATTCAAAAAATGATGCTGAAACAAATATATACACATATATATACAGTATATATGTGTGTATATATATGTGTGTATGTATATGTGTGTGTCCCATTAATCTATTTGCCTCTCTTTAGGCCAATGCCTCATTGTCTTGATTATTATAGACTAGAGGCCCGGTGCATGAAAATTCATGCACTGGAGGTGGGGGGGGTCCCTGAGCCTGGCCTGTCCCCTCTCAGTCCCGGAGCCCTCAGGGGCGGGAGGCGACCCAGCAATCAGGGCAAGGCGACACCCCCATCATACCTCTGCTGCTGCCACTGCCAGCAGCACAAGCCTCAGCTGGCCCTGGTTACCTGAGCCCTGGGCGGCTGGGCAGCTGCCATCAGTGGCTTGCCTGCACCTCGGGCCGGCCCTCAGCAGCTTGGAAGCTGTCATGCAGGCTTGCCTACACCTTGGGCTGGCCCTAGGTGGCTGGGCAGCCGACATCCGAGGCTTGCCTGCACCTCGGGCTGGTCCTAGGCAGCTGGGCAGCCAACATCTGAGGTGTGCCTGCACCTCAGGTGTCAGCTGGGCAGCCAACATCTGAGGCTTGCATGCACCTCGGGCCTGCCCTGGGTGTCTGGGGGCCTGAGGGGACTGGGGGTGTCCGGAGGGAGGCACGCGGCGCTGCCGGACCTGCCTGGGGCAGGCCCGGCTGTGCTGCGTGCCTGCCGCCCCAGCGGGGCTGAGGGGACTGGGCACCGCCATCTTGTGGCTGTGGGCACCACCATCTTTGAGGGTGTGGTGGTCAATTAGCATATTCCCTCCTTATTGGCTGTGGGGGCCACCATCTTTGTAAGGGTGTGGCAGTCAATTAGCATATCCCTCTTTATTGGATAGGATGTATACTAAGGTTTAAGTTCAGGTAGTTAAGTCCTCCAACTTTTTGTTCCCCCCCACAAAAAAAAAAATTTTAGGTCATTATAAGCCCTTTGTATTTCTATTTCTATTTTAAAATGAGTTTGTCAATTTTTACAATAGCCAACTGGAATAGTGATTGGGTTTGTATGCATTTTAGGTCAACTTTTGGAACAATTTACATTTTTAACAATATTGAGTATTCTAAGAAATGAAAAAGATATATCACCCCCCCCCATCCCCACCCCCTTTGTCTTAGCAATGTTTTCAGTGCAAAGGTCTGCATTTTTGGATAAATTTTATCTAAATATATTACATTGACACTATCACAAATGTAACTTTTACAATATCACTCTCCAGTTATCTGCAATTATGTAGAATTACAGTTGATTTTTGTCTATTGACTTTGTACCTGGAAACTTTTCTAAATTAGTTATTAGTTGAGGTAGTTGCTTTGGAAAATAGAACAATTATCTATACAAGCAATCATGTCATTTATAATTATGGAAATGGTGTCCTTTTCTGATTTTCATGCATTTTGATCATTTTTATCACCTTATTTCATTGCCTAGAACCTACATAATACATATGTGACATGCTGTGTTACTGATTTTTAGCCCGGAAAGTTCAATATTTAACCATTAAATAGTCAAGTAATGTATTTATTATACAAGTGTACTTAAGATGCCATGGCCAAAAAAAGGCTCTCTTGCAATATGTTTACCATTCAAGATTTAAAAAGTAATGTTACCATTTTTAGAATTTATGAGCTTAAACAGATGTCTTACTTATGGTGTTAATACTTACTAATAATTAACACGATATTTCTACATTTTAGTTTAACAACAAAAACTTGAGCTCAGGTTATATTTTCATATCAATGCATTTTTGCCGAAAGGAAAGCTATTTCTGAAGTTGACACACAGAATTTGTAGCATAAATATAAGCCAATTTATTGATTCATTATTTTCTACTAAGGATATTTATTTCAAGTTTTATTTTATTTATAGTTTCTGTGTTTTAAGGCATTAAAGGGGAGAATCCTATTTAGATTTCAGGAATAGAGCTATTTGTATACTCATTATTAAAAATAAGTTATTTTTAAAAATATTTTCCAACTCTTCATTGTAATACTAAAAATATTTCTTGTTAGTTGTTATGGAACATCTAATGCAAAAAGAAATTTCATGAAAAACTGAACTATAATTAGAAATTTGGAGATAGGGCAAAAGATATATCTTGCTTAGTGTTTTTGAAAGACAAGTTGCTGGCACATGTAAAACTATATGTCTGAAAATTACTTTGAGACTGCATTGGAGAAATGCCTACAAGAAATTTAATGATTAATTGTGAAGATTTATATGTGCTATTCCATTTAATCATAAACTAAGAAAGAAATTAGAACAAGGAGGTCATAAGTCCAAAACTAAAGGAAGCTCTAGGCTTAAAGCCATTACTACAGAAAATAAATCCTGCCACACATCACAGGGAATGAACACTGTAAATTTCAAAGTTTGGAAAATGTTTCTTGTGGGAGAAAATCCCATTAAAGTCTATCTGAATTATTTCAAAAGAAGGTCCATGGCAGTGTCAACTGCCATTAACATGAAGGATACTTCCCAGCTTCTCATTTCATTATGTTTGTATCAAATTCTATGACTTTTGTTTATAATCAATAACCAATTTCTTCTAAGAACACTAAAATGTTACAACCTGATTTGCTCACAGTAATAAAGATTTACTGAAATGTGAGTCATCCCTATTTAAATCAGCCTATTGAGTCACCAATTTTCAGAGTCCCTGATGGGCTTGATGTATTTATCACTGTCCTTTGGCTAATGGAGATTTGTGTTCATTTCGTAACTTAAGCCAAACATTGATTTTAGTTTTTACAGGCCCCAGTTTCTTCCATGAAATGTGTTCTTAATAGGAGCCAGTATTACAGTTTCACCAGTAGTCAACTGAACGAGAGACTCAATGGAGAGATGAAACAAAAATGGGATGAACAAATCTGAGTTTAGTTAATTTTTATGATTAACAACAAAAATCTTAGACTTTGAAATTAATTGATTTTTATATTTTCCTTTGCATTTTTAAAACATGTATATTAAAATAATTAAAATATTAATATAACTAATAATCCTTACCACTTTCTTAGCCACTTTAGCATTCTAATAATTATTACTGTCAGTAAAATTTCATTTCACCAAAAAGTGTCCACTAATAATCCTTCACAGAACTTTGCCTATTTTATTCAGTGCACATAGAGTTGGTATTTGTTTAAGAAAATACTATGCTTATACTTGTCACATTTTTCCTCAGAATCTATATCTTTTCTAGAAATGTGCTTTTGTATGTCACTAAATTGTGACTTAAACTCTTAAGTCTTAGAGCATTGAGGGCTTTCAGTATTGGAAATGTTTAGAAGTTTAATTTACTGGTTGTAACTGCAGTTAGTTCTCACAAAGATTGTTCTTTCTACTAAGGATTTTAGCCTCAAAAATCTACATGCTTTTTCAAAGAAAGCTGGCTCTTTTTTTCTAAATACTACTTCTATGTGAGTCACTGCTTATTTTTCTTTTTGTTTTACTAGCAGTCAAAATCAAGCTAATCTGTCTAAAATTCTTCTTTGGTAAATATTTGAAAAGTTCTATTTTTTCATAGCTGTGTTTCCCAGAAATGCAACCTCAATATGTTCATGTCTACAATTTTATTAGAAATTTATTGAGTGGCTTCTTAGTGCGTTATAATAGGCATAAGATATGTAGTGGTAAATGGGTTTACATAGTCTCAATCCTTGTGGAACCAGAGTAAAAAAAAATGCTAAGGAACTCAGTAATGGGGGTATGAAAAAGTAGATTTACAGTTGTTTGTATGGAAAAAGACATGCAGGTTATAGTTATTACAATAGCTTTATTAACTCAAAAGAATGCCACAGTGGCACAGTGCACTGAGGTACAATCTCGTAACTGCTTAAATTACTGGCCTTCATTACGCATTCTTGTAATCTACTTTCTATATTCAAGTATACTCTGGACCAGAGTTCTTATCTATTTTTGCACATCCCTGTACATCTAACTCACTATATTTGTAGAAACTGCTATAAAGTACAAGTGTAATGTTCTATGGGTGCAAAATAGGACCTGCCATCTAAGCATAACTAATTCATCGCTACCAGAATCTTGATATTGGCAAGCTACCACCATATAAAAAAGGTAGAATTAGAAACCCAGACTTGCCATTTTGTATTAAAAATGGCAAATGTATACTACAGATATAGACACAATTCTGCAAATAAGCCTTAAGCATAATGCAATAGCTGTCCCTGTTTAGGAATGAGACTGTGCTATTAAGAGAACTGGGCAGCCTGATAGCAATTAATAGGATTGTACCTCAAAATAAAAAGACGAGATGGTGGTACTTAACAGTCCAAAGCAAGGTAAGTGCAATTATCACAATGAGTGGCAAGATTTGAGTGGCAGACAGAGAGAGAAGGCTTGACTCACAGTGAGATATGGAATGATGAGAAGTACTGTGAATAGTCACTATGTGGTAAATAAAAAATTCCCTCATTTTTTGATATCTTTAAAATAATTGTTTAAATAAAATTAATATATTTATGGGGTTTATGACATATAGTATAGAAAGCTTTACAATCCTATATAATAAAGAGGTAATACGCAAATTAACTGCCATGCCCTCACAGAAGATGGCCGCCCCCATGTGGTCACAAGATGGCCGCCACAAGATGGCCAGCAGGGGAGGACAGTTGCAGGTGATCAGGCTAGCAGGGGAGGGCAGTTAGGGGCAACCAGGCCAGCAGGGGAGGGCAGTTAAGGGCGACCAGGCCGGCAGAGGAGGGCGGTTAGGGGCGACCAGGTCGGTAGGGGAGAGCAGTTGGAGGGGACCAGGTTTGCAGATGAGGGCAGTTGCGGGGACCGGGCCGACAGGGGAGGGCAGTTGGGGGCAACCAGGCCTGCAAGAGAGGGCAGTTGGAGGCAATTGGGCTGTCAGGGGAGCAGTTAGGTGTCGATCAGGCTGGCAGGGGAGTGGTTAGGGCCAATCAGGCAGGCAGGCAGGCGAGTGGTTGGGAGCCAGCAGTCCCGGATTGTGAGAGGATGTCTGACTGCTGGCAGTCGGACATCCCCTGAGGGGTCCCAGATTGGAGAGGGTGCAGGCTGAGCTGAGGGACACCCCCCCCCCATGCATGAATTTCATGCACTGGGCCTCTGGTAATAATATAGAGAAAAGGAGAGTATAATAGGAGTATACTGTTAGTAATTTCTTACATTATATCTGAAGTGGCATATTATTGCTTGAAGATACTGTGGTAAGTTAATATGCATATTTCAGACTTTAGAACTTCTATATAAACTTAAAAGTGACTGCTAATAAAAGCATAGTAAAGAAAAATTGACTAATGAAAATATTTAGTCAAAAATAATTCAAGGAAAAAGAACAAAATATATTTGAAACAAATGGAAAACAAATAGCCCAATGATACACTTAAAAACAACCATATAATTAGATTAATTATGAATGCTCTGAATTTTCCAAATAAAAGCCAAAGAATATTACAGTAGACTAAAAAGCTAAATCCAGCTGTATGTCATCTAGAGAAAATGTATTTTAACTATAAAGTTATAGTTTAATAGTAACAAGATGGAAAAATATACTTTACTACCAAAGAAGTCCTCAGGACTAGGGATATTAACAGAGATGAGAAGGGGCATTTCATAAAGATAAAAGTGTTACTTCATCCTGAAAATATAGCAATTCTAGATCTTTATGTACATAATAACTCATAAACATATGAAGCAAAAACTGACAAAAGCCTTTAAATAAAATCAAATCCACAATTTTAGTTGAGACTTCTACAGAAAATTACTAATGATAAAAATGGTGAATAAAATATCAATCAGCAGGATATATTTGAAATGTATAGACTAAGTCACCCAACAATTTCTATACATAATTGAAATGTATAGACTTTTATAGTCAACATAAAACAAATTAGTTAATGCATAGCTAAAATAATAACTGAATATGTGTTTGGGGGTACCTTTCATATGATTTTACATTCATTGGAGGCATATGGTGGAAATGACTCCTTAATGACTTTAAGACTTAAGATTTTAAAAGTATACACATAACTTATTAAAGCTGGTAGGATTTCCTGACAACAGTAGTATTGACTGATTGCATTACCTAGAAATACTCTAGGACAATTTTCCATTCCTTGAGAAAAAGAAAATCATCTCTAATGCAGATGCCTCAGATACCTGGTAATTTTATGTAAGGAATTTCTAGTGATTTTTTTTTTAAATTTTAAACCTAAGTCACCTTTGTGTGATTAACCCAGAAAGCACAATTTCGTTTCCCATAAGCTCACTGTCTACTAATTATGCTTAAACTATTTACTATACCATAGGACTTCCCCATTGGAGAATGGACTTATAAGTATACATCCTCTTGATTATATGATTTTTAGAATGGGTGGTTTATTTGGTGAATTTTCTAGCATTATCTGTCTGGACTCTAAAGTTCATTAATTTGGGGGAGTTCGTTGTGATGTTTTTTATATTTATTATGGCCTATTTAGTGGTTTTAGCCTCTAAAGTCATAAAATTGTCTTGATATTTTCTTAAACAAATTGTGATATATTCAAACAATAAAATGAAATGAACTAGTTACACACACAACATTGATAAATCTCAAAACATTATGTTGAGCTACCTAGGACACAAAAGAAGACACTATATGAACCGATACATATAATTTAAGAACAGGTAAAATTAATCTACAGTAATAGAGTGCATATAAGTTGTTCCCTGGATGAGTTGAGGAAGGGTAAAATGCAAATAGTTACAAGGAAAATTGGGGGATAATGTAAATATTACATGTTTTGACTGGGGTGATGATTATAAGGGGTGTTTGACAAACTCTTCAAAATGTAACCTTAAGATAGTTGCTTCTTATTGCATATAAATAATATGTACTTTCATGAAGTGAATATGTAAAAATAAAACTATTTTGGAGAAGAATGGAAACTGGGAAGCTACCTAAGGTGTTGTTAGTAATCCGGGCAATCAGTGATGGTTTTCATAGTAGAAATGAGGAGCAAGAAGATAGATTTAGAGTATGTTTTGAAGGCAAATTGTACATAATATGTTGATGATTATGATATGTACACTTGGAGTTGCAGATATCTGATGGACAGAGAGAAAACAAGGACCATCTTTAAGAGTTTGGCTTAAGAAATTAGATGGTATTGGTTATAAAAAATGTTAACCTGAAGTAGGAGCTAGCTTGGAAAATCAAAAGTTCTGTCTTGCCTGTTTTAATTTTAATATGTTTATTACAACATCTTTGGACATGGTATCAAGCTGGGTGTTGGACCCATGAGTTTGTTGTTCTAGGGCAGTGGTCATCAAACTGCAATTCGCGAGCCACATGCGACTCTTTGGTCCCTTGAGTGTGGCTCTTCCACAAAATACCACGTGCGGGCGCACACGTACAGTGCAATTGAAACTTTGTGGCCCATGCGCAGAAGTCGGTTTTCGGCTCTCAAAAGAAATTTGATATTTGGCTCTGTTGACTAATGAGTTTGCCAACCACTGTTCTAGGGCGAGTTAGGATATTAAGGAATAGAGGTGGAAGTTATAGCAAACAGGTTCCATTTTAAGCCAAAGGCTTGAAAAAATATCACCTAGAGAAAAAATATATTTAAGGCAGATGAGGGAGCCCAGGACATTTGGTAGTTCAGCAGGAGAAAAGGAACCAGCATAAGAGACTGAGATGAAGCAGCTAACAAGATAGACACTCAGTCAAGTGTGTGAAGGTCCCAGACAGAAAGACATGAGAGAGTTTTAGGAAGAAAGATTAGCAACTATGCTGAAAGCTGCAGAGAGGTTCAGTTAAGATGATGAAAAATCAGTAACCACTAAGCAAAATTTTTTGTGAGCTTGACAGATTTCTCTCTGGAATAGAGAGGATGGAAACCTGATTGAAATGGTTTGAGAAGATAATAAGGTGACCTTAAGTTTGTCAAGAAAGTTTGCAATAAATTGGGAAGAGAGAAATGGGCAGTGATAAGAAAATAATTCAGGTCAAGGTACAGAGAGATTTTGTTGTTTTAAAAATCTATAATAATAAAAGCCTAAGCAACTATCGCAACCGAATGGACGACCGAACAGGCTGCGTGGGGCGACTTGGCTGGCAGGGGGGTTAATGAGGGACAACCAAATGACTGAGCAGCAGGCTGCGTGGGGTGACCAGGTTGGCAGGGGGGTTAGTGAGTGGTGACCAAACCATCGAACAGCAGGCTGCGTGGGGCAACCAGGCCCGCAGGGGGGGCTGTTGGGGGCAACCAGGCCGGCAGAGGGGGGCAGTGAGGGGCAACCAGGCTGGCGGGGGGGGCAGTTGGGGGTGACCAGGCCGGCAGGGGGGGCTGTAGGGGGCGACCAGGCTGGCAGAGGGGCAGTTAGGGGCGACCAGGCCAGCGCGGGGGGGGGGCAGTTGGGGGCGACCAGGTCGTCGGGGGGACAGTTGGGGGTGACCAGGCCAGCAGGGGGGCAGTTAAGGGCGATCAGGCAGGCAGGCAGGTGAGCAGTCAGGAGCCAGTAGTCCTGGATTGTGAGAGGGATGTCTGACTGCTGGTTTAGGCCCAATCCCCCAAGGGGTTCCGTATTGGAGAGGGTGCAGGCTGGGCTGAGGGTACCCTGTGCACGAATTTCATGCACCGGGCCTCTAGTGTGTGTGTGTATGTATATATATACACATATGTGTGTGTGTGTGTGTGTGTGTGTGTATATATATTAGTGCTTGTTTGTATGCTGTTGATAATATTCCATCAAGAATTGAGAAATCATTGATGCTGGAGTGGAAGTGTTTGAGAACAGTTTTTGAGAAAGGTGAGAAGATATGGGTTCTAAATCTCAAGGAATTTGCATTTAATACCATGTATTTTAGGAATTATAGCATCATGCTAAGAAAATGTATTGATATTATTGTTCTCTATGCTTTAATACTCAACTTAGAACTAAAGAAAGAAAAACTCAGCAAAATAAGATTTGGTTAAAGTTAAGATTTGCTTAACATTCTCTGATTCCTTTTTTGGTTTGGAATACATGATTCTTGAATATCTTGCCTCCATTAGACAGCTACCATAAAATTAAAATTAAAATGCATTTTCTAAAGGTTATGCTATTATAGGTTGTTTTATTTTAGGAAAAAACATAAACATTTATGTCCTGCTGAAAAGAATAGTCTCACCTGAACCATTAATGAGACTGTGGAGCTAAAGACAATCTGGGAATTTGATTGTTGTATCTTCTGTTCAACAGAATACAGTCCCTGAAAAGTCTGCAGCCGCAGTAACAGCTATTCCAGTCCTGGGGTCTGCAGAGCCTAGGACCCTTTAGATGTCACAAAATTGCACATCAGTCATTAATGAAAGTTTAGTTTTCTATACTTGGTTCTTCAGTAGTCACTAACAACCAGAGTTAATGACACTCTTCATCTAAAGTGGTGAGTGGGACAGTGACATATTTAAGGGTCATAGGAGGAAGTTAGGAAAAAAGCTGTGATTTTGAAACAAAAGCTGTAATTCCATGAAACAATGAATGTCTTACAAATGAGAAGAAAACTTGGGATTGTGTAAGCCTGAGGTCAGGTCTCAGGAAAAATTTTAGAAATTCTCTTCCCAAATACTGGCATTCAACATTTTAATCTTCCCCAATCTGTGAGAGGATCTCCCATTCTTGCTGTTATGTTTAGGGAGTTTCGGCTATTCCTTTACTTCTCCTATGACCTCCTTAAAACATTGACAACAACACCAAAATACAAGTATTTATGTCATTAAGGGTCTTTTGGTACAAGTAATTGAATAAACTAAAAGTGACTTAAACAATTAGAAAAATGTGCTACCTCGCATAACATGTCCCAAAGTAGACTATATCAGAGTTGGTTAATTCTGGCTCCATAATGTGAGAGATCTCACTCACTCTCCAAATTTACCTTTTTGGGCCCCAAAAACATACAGAAGCTCTTAGCATTAGGGCCTCACATGGCAGTGCCCAAAGGCATAAGAAGACAATCCCTATTTTATTTCCCCTTTTTGAATTATGAGAAAAATCATCACAGAAGCTTCTCACTAGACTTTCTTTTTTGTCTTGTTTTTTTTTTGTTTGTTTGTTTGTGTTTTTTGTTTTTGGTCATATGATCATGTCTAACAAATCACTAATTATGGAAATAGAATTATAATGATTGGCATAGATTAATGAACATTTCCCCCTGGAGGTAGGGAAGCCCCCCTAAAGATACATGAAAAAGCAGTTCCTAAATAAAGTGGAGTTTTAGCCAGCAAAGTAGAAGGGATATACCTAGTGACTGTTGAAAAGATGGGGCAATGTATGCAAAGTGATTAGCAGAGTGGCTGATATACAAGCATTTAGTAAATATTAGCTGCTTTATTGTCCTATCCAAGATACTCGAATGGAAATACAATAAATGACACCAACCTCACACCTCAGACTGCATACTCTGTCCTCCCTACATTCTGTCATCAAATAGTATATAGTTAACCCTTAACTGTAGCTTTGATTTCTTCCCTTGACTCTAAATCCCTTTTCCTTGTCATCTAATTCAAACAGCTGCTAATAAGTTGTCTGCCTCCAGCCTCATCCATTTTCACAAATTTTGCATATTTCAGCCAAATAGATCTCCCTTAAGGCAAATTTGATCATGTCAACAGCTTCCTTAAGAACTTGTAACAATTCCTCATTATCTTTGAACTCTTCTAAATCATGTCCTTGTAGCCACTCTGCCAAGCCTGCAGATGGAAGCTCCTTTGTCCTGCAGCTGCACCATCTGGAACATGCAGCCCCCTTCGTGAACATGGTGTAGGATGAGAACAGAAAACTCACACAGGGGATTTCCATTGTCTACAAAGAATCAGATGCCTAGCCAACTGCAAGGGAGCCAAAAAGGGCCCTCTTTCATTCACTCAGAAGAGGAGAAAGACATGCTTTTAGGGAACACTATTTTGGTAGATGCAGTGATGTGCCTGCCAGATTCTCCTTCAAGGAAGGATTTGATGTCCAACTGCAAGGAGGTGTCTATCTCATTACCTGAGGCATCCCTTATAACCAAGTGGGACAGAGGGATAGAGACCAGGCCATTTCAGCTCACTGGTTACAACTGCTACAACTCTCAGAGACAATGCTTACTTGAGAACACTCAGACTTCACTGGCTTTCCTCACAGCTTGACTTCTTTCTCTGCCCTGTCCTTCTTTACTTTTTCTTTAATAAGTTTTGATTTCTTAGGAACATCTTGTACTCTATACTCTACCTCAATATCTGCCTCCAGAAATAACAGCCTGCAACAACTAGTAATTTCTACCACAAAGTCTTTTAGCCCTCAACTCTCTTTTCTGCCTGAATTATCATACTTCATTTGAATCTTTTCACTCCTGATATATAAGAAATAATTACAGTCCCCTGAATGTGTCACCAAAATGTTGCATGTTGCTGAATGCTCTTTTTCTTTCACTCACTCGTTATCTCCAAGACTACCCATGAGTAATTAGATGCTTAGAAGAAAAGTTATATGCCCAGACCAATAGTTAATAAACTAGGGAATTCAGACTCAGATCATCCATATCCCTTTATAACTTCACAGCCTGTTTCCTTTACAACTATGTAAAACAGTCATTGCATGGAATACCCTTTCCCCCTTCCCTTTGAGGGGCTCACTGGTACTTACCCAGTTCAGCATCATCACCTCCAAAAAGCATTTCCTAGTTATCCCCTGTCCTTGAATAGGCTGTCATCCTATATTGCCCATATAACTAATATCCCAAACTTATCCTTATTATAGTACTTAACATTACTACATTATAATTCTGTTGTCTGTCTAGCATCCCCAATGGCTGGACAGTGCTGATACATTCCTACCTTACCTACTTCTCAAAAGGATTTTGAGTGATTTAGTATCAGCACATATAGGTACTGAGAAGTGTTTACTGAATGATTTTAGTACACTCTTACTCCCACCCCTCTAGCTTTACATTGACTCTACCATCCTAGGGGATTAGGTTAAAAAAAGGAGAAAGATAAGTGCCATTACTAGAATGTGTGCAATGAACAACTGTGAGTCCAAAGGAATTTGATTTGTTAAAAATTCTTTACCAACACTGATATTTGGCTATATGGCTGACTGCACAGTGTAATATAGCACTGATGACTTGGCAAGAACAGAGATATCTAGAAGAACTCTTTCCAGACAGAGCTATATTCTGTTAATTTCTTCCCAAATCCACAGTCAGCACCTATTTATTACATGCAAAGACCCCATCAGGCATAACTATCTCAGTTATGATAATCACATTAAAGATGTATGTGTGTAATGGGAATTATGACATGAGTATTCACATTTTAGTTCTCTGCCTCAAAACACTACCCCCATTGCATATTTATTTGCATATTAAGAAATAAGGGGTGAAAAATGCTGAGCAAATATTTTATGAGGCATGATGAAGTTAGGCGTGGGAAAAGAGTAGGGGTGTTCCAATATTTATTAGAATGAACAAATATACACAAAATTAAATATGAAGTGGGGCCTATATTCAAATAGAAGGCACTGATAATAAATCACTGAAATTTGTAGATACTTACCAATTTTTTCTTCCATGGATTTCCCAATTCTCCATTATCCAGTAACTAAAGGGTTAGTGCCTGGTATAGCAGGGCAACTCTAGGAACTGAATTAATAGTGTCACCTAGTGTCATTCCTGATGCTGCCATACTGATCATCACCTCTGATGTACATGTTTCTCCCTGTAAGCAGTACAAACCACAGGAATTTTATTAAATTTTAGTATAATAAATCAATTTAAGTGCTTTTTCAGTGCATTTGGGAATCCTACAGTGGCAATTGATTAAATTTGTTGTTAAATCCTATTACCTATAGCCTGCTTCTACCAGGTCTCATTCCCTTAAAGCACAGAACTGTGGCTTTATCTTCACAGAAGCTCATTCAATAGAACTTGGATGTCTTTCTCTGGTTTGTTTTGGAAACCTCTGTAAAATGACTTGAGTTCATCATTTTCCCTTATCCGGCAGATGCACATTCTGTCAAGGGATTTACTTTTCCTGAGGTACTTAGCACCTACTGACAATAATCATTTTTCTTCTGAACAGATAGAGATAAAAAAGGGGAAAAAAACATGAAAAATATGTTTTACAGATTTTAAACTAAAGAAAAAATGACATCTTTCTACCTTAACAATCAAAATCAGCTTTTGCTTCTGAAAACACATTTCTCTCACTTGATGATCTGATATGATCCTGTAGTGAAGCTTGGTTTTTTAACTGAGGGTCTTGGAAAACTTTACTGATAGTATTATTTGTACAGAATATTGGGAAGGCTTGACTTTCTTGCATAATAAAAGTATTCACAACATAAATGCCTTTCTGTAGTCAGGGAATCCTTATTAATGGAGAAATATTTAACTTTAGGTAATGACTAAGTTTTAAAAAACTGACAATCAAAAATCCATTAGCAGTCTTAGATCTACACCATTATGTAAGAGTACTTCAGAGAGAATTACTATTTGGATAACAAATAAAAATTATGCAAACAGGAAAAAATAAACCATGCTACAAAAGAGTTATGTTGGGAGAGTATTCATGCATCAGGACTTTATTAAAAACCAGAATAATCCTATATCAATGGTTTCATCCAAAAAGCTGCCATTAATCTATGACAGTTAGGCCAATGAGAGTATCATCTTCCAGTGTAGAGTTCATTTACTTAATTGAATGAAAAGGGAGACTTTCTAGGACTTTCATTTTATTCCTTATGGTTTTATACTTTGAATAAAGCATTCTCTCATTTTTCATAGGAAAAAAAAGACAGTGTCTGCAATGTAAAACAAATATTTCATTGATTTTATTTTAATTGTTAAGTATAGAAATATAAAGTTGACATAAGAACCCACTTTGTTCTGCATAATCCTATATAATAAAAGGCTAATATGCAAATAGACCAAATGGCGGAACAACCGAACAACTGGTCACTATAACATGTGCTGACCACCAGGGGGCATGTGCGAAACATGGCAGGCGTTGGCTGTGGGTAGGATGGTGGAGCAGGTGAGCAGGGGCACCAGACCAAGGTGGGGTGCTTGTCGCTGTCATCAGGGCGAGCCTCTGGTGGTTACTGAATATTCTTTGCTCCTGCACGCCGTGGTCCCGCCCAGCACTTGCACCCACTGCCAGCGCCGGCCCTGCTTGCACCTGCTGCTGGTGCCAGCCCCAATCACTCTGTGCCTTCAGCAGGTGCAAGCGGGGCCAGAGCCATCAGCGCATGGGGGCAGCAGCGGCGGGAGTGGGGCTGCCAGCAGACGGGACCAGGGGCCGTGATGGGAGGGACCAGGCAGGGGCGCTGAGGATGAGCCGAGATCCGCCCCTGTGCCTACCACAGCCTCGCGGCCCACAGTTCCTTGCAAGGTGCACAAATTTGTGCACTGGGCCCCTAGTCATTAATAAATCTGTCCCACAAATGGGTGTGACCAATAGAATTTGATGTTCTGGCAAGGTAAACAAGGTAAATGTTACAAATAAAGTTCAGTTAATTTCAGGGGGCCTGTAGAAGTCATCACTTAGGTAAATGTCAAAGTAAGGTCACATTTTCCAGCTGTGACAGCATTTTCATTCCTTTTTCAGACATTCTTTATGTTTTTAACAGTGTAGCCCACCAGGTGTCCCTTGCTTCCTCCTGAACTTTCTTCTTCCCTTTCTTCTTTATCTTTCTAAGAATTTGTCCATTTCACCTAGATTGTCCAGTTTCATGGCATATAGTTATTCATAGTATTTTCTTATAATCCTTTGTATTACTGTGATGTCAATTGTTACTTCACCTCTTTCATTTCTGATGTTATTTATTTGGGTCCTCTGTTTCTTGGTGAGTCTGACTGAAGGTTGGTTAATCTTGCTTTTCTTTTCAAAGAACCAGCTCTTGGTTTCATTGATCTTTTGTATTGTTGTTTGTTTTTTTATACTTTATGCCATTTATTTCTGCTTTGATCTTTATTATTTCTTTCCTTCTGCTTACCCTGGAGATCAAATTAAAATGCGGCTGTTAAAATGGGACCGAGCCGAAACTGGTTTGGCTCAGTGGATAGAGCGTCAGCCTGTGGACTGAAGGGTCCCAGGTTCGATTCCGGTCAAGGGCATGTACCTTGGTTGCGGGCACATCCCCAGTGGGGGGTGTGCAGGAGGCAGCTGATCGATGTTTCTCTCTCATCAATGTTTCAACTCTCTATTCCTCTCCCTTCCTCTCTGTAAAAACTCAATAAAATATATTTTTTAAAAAATGGGACCAAATCTGACTGGTGTTCTTAAAAGAAGAGGAAATTTGGGCATGCAAAGGGGCACCTGGGATGTGTACTGCCAGAAAAGACAGTGTGAAGACTCAGTATAAAGATGGTCATCTGCAGACCAAGAACAGAGGCCTTAGAAGAAACCCAAACTGCCAAAACCTTGATCTTGGCCTTCCAGCCTCTACCACTGTGAGAAAATAAATTTCTCCTTTTTAAGCCACCAATCTGTTGTATTTTGTTATGGCAGCCCCAGCAATCTAATAATGAGGCTTTTACGGGGAACTAATACTTTGATTTCCAACCATTTTTAAATCACAGTAAACATGTAAAATAAAAGAATAATATTTCTGCTGTATTCTAACATAAGTAGATGGGAATCTTAGAGCTAAATGGCTGCCTATGGATTCTAATATTTCTGATCTCCGTGTGCCACACTAAGGTATAAGGTTATCAATATCTCATGCACATCTGCAAGCCATTCGTGACACCTCATCTTGGAAGCTCTTTTCTAAAGGGTAAGTTTCAGAAAAAAGTAAAATAATCTCATAAGGAATGTCTGAAATTCATAGAGGAAGGTTCTTTCTGTGTATAAACTGAAGCTCCAGGCAGAATTTCAGGATGACTGTTTTTAAAAACTTGTTAAACAGAAGGGACACTAATCTAACTGCTGACTTTTCTCAGTAAACCAAGCTGCAAGCACCCTTATCACCTTTACCTTCCAGTTACACTTTTTTCCTTCTGCAGTTGAATTCCATTAAATTGTAAGAATGTGACTATAGCTCTCTTCTCTGCTTTGGGATTCTCTTTAGAAACTACAAAGATATTTTTCTTATTTTGATTCTAGATTTATATTTCCCATTTTATATTTTACCTATCCTTACTATGCTTTGGGAGATAAATAATGTATTGAGAGTGTGAATAGATGGGACACATAAATCAGAAATCTGACTAGCCATTATTCAGTTTTTAAATCCTTCTTTGTCTAAAGTATTAGTTTATGATGCACTACATGAGGATTCATATATTTAATTACTTTAAAATGCATGCAAATATCCACACATGAAATACCACACTTGAAAATTTGACACTGCTGAAACAATTTAGTGACTATTTAGAAAATGTTATTTTCACTTTGGAAAATAACTACTAAAGTTTAATTTTTTTTTAGTAAAATTAGGTTTCCAAAATGTTAGTCTAGTCCTGAGGTTTAGTTTATCTTAGGACTAGTTTAAGATTTCTCTAATGAGTTCACTCTAGAAGCACTGTAGTGTCATGTAGGTGTGATTGAAGATTTTGCAGAGGAATTGAGGGAGAAGTTATCTAAACTAATAAAAGGGTAATATGCTAATTAGACCAGGAGACCTTCTGGGCATCCTTTCAGACAAAGCCATGGTGGTGGGGCCAAGGCAGAGGCGGTTAGGGGCAATCAGGCTGGCAGGGCAGGGCAGTTGGGGGCGAGCAGACCGGCGGAGGGGTGGGCAGTTGGGGGCGAGCAGGCCAGCAGTGGGGGGCAGTAGGGGGCGAGCAGGCCAGTGAGGGGGCAGTTGGGGGCAAGCAGGTTGGCAGGGGGGGGGGATCAGGCTGGAAGGGGGAGCAGTTGGGGGCGAGCAGACCGGCAGGGGGGGCAGTTGGGGGCGAGCAGGCCAGCAGTGGGGGGCAGTTGGGGGCGAGCAGGCCAGTGGGGGGGGCAGTTGGGGGCAAGCAGGTTGGCAGGGGGGGGATCAGGCTGGAAGGGGGAGCAGTTGGGGGCGAGCAGACCGGCAGGGGGGGCAGTTGGGGGCGAGCAGGCCAGCAGTGGGGGGCAGTTGTGGCAAGCAGGCCAGCGGGGGGGGGGGCAGTTGGGGCAAGCAGGCCAGCGGGGGGGGGGGAGGCAGTGGGGCAAGCAGGCCAGCAGTGGGGGGCAGTTGGGAATAAGCAGGCCTGTGGGGGGGCAGTTGGGGTCAAGCAGGTTGGCAGGGGAGGATCAGGCTGGAAGGGGGAGCAGTTGGGGGTGATCAGGCTGGCAGGCAGAGTGGTTAGAGGTGATCAGGCAGGCAGGCAGGTGAGCAGTTAGGGGCCAGCAGTTCTGGATTGTGAGAGGGATCCCAGATTAGAGAGGGTGCAGGCTGGGCCAAGGAACAGTGCCCCCCATGCACGAATTTCACGCACCAGGCCACTGGTATTATCATAACCTAAAAATTGCGACCTTTTACTTTCCCTAAATCATTTTTTGCATTTCCTTCTCTTAGCTCTGTTTTTGCCTAATGCCCAGCAAACTGTCCTTTCTCCTCTTCTTTCCAGAATGCCTTTCTCAACCCCTTTTCTATTATGTAGCTACTAGAGGCCCGGTGCACGAATTCATGCACGGGTGGGGTCCAGCTGGCCTGCCTCGATCATATGACCACACAGAATTTCATTTCTCTTTAGTATTCTTCCTTCAGTTTGACTATGGTAATTCATTGATCCAGGCCTTTTTTTGGCACATACTTTAATTGCATACATTTAATTATTTTTATTTTAGAGATGACATACAATATTATATTAGTTTCAGGTGTACAATATAGTGATTAGATAATTACATAACTTGCAGAGTGATCACCTCAAGTCTAGTACCCATTTGATATCCTATACAGTTATTAAAATATTATTGACTGTATTCCCAATGCTGTACTTTACATATGCATGACTTTTTATAATGGGCAAATTATACTTGTTAATTCCTTCATCTTTTTCACCCTTCACCCAACCCTACTCCCACCAGGCAGCCATCAGTTTGTTCACTGTATGTTTGAGTTTGTTTCTGTTTTGTTAGTTCACTTTTTTTTTTAGGTTCCAAATATAAGTGGGGTCATATGGTGTTTTTCTTTCTCTGACTTATTTCACTTAGCATGATATCCTCTAGGTACATCCATGTTTTCGCAAATGGCAAGATTTCATTCTTTTTATATCCCAGTAATATTCCATGAATGTGTGTGCACCACATCTTCTTTATTCATCTGTCTATTGATGTACATGTAGTTTGCTACCATATCTTGGTTATTAAAAATAATGTTGCAGTGAACATAATGTATTCAAATTAGTGTTTTGGATTTCTTTCGATAAATTCCCAGAAGTAGAAATGCTGTGTCTTACGGAAGTTCTATTTTTATTTTTTTGAGAAACATCATGTTGTGTTCCATAGTAACTGCAACAATTTACAATTTCACTAAAATGCATGAGAATGCCCTTTATTTCACATCCTCACCAACACTTGTTTGGTTTATTGATAACCATTTTGACAAGTGTGAGGTGATACCTCACTGTGGTTTTAATTTACATTTCTCTGATGATTAGTGATGTTGAGCATCTATTCGTGTCTTTTGGCCATCTGTATGTCTTCTTTGGAAAAATGTCCATTCAGGTCCTCTGCCCATTTTAAATTGACTTGTTTGTATTTTTTTGTGTTAAGTTGTATGAGTTTTTTATATATTCTGTATATTAACCCCTTATCAGATGTATCATTGATGAATATCTTCCACCATTTTTGTTTTGCTGATGGCCTTTTTTCACTATACAAAAACTATTAAGTCTGATGTAATCCCATTTGTTTGTATTTTTCTTTTATTATCCTTGTCTAAGGAGAAACACCCAAAAAATTATTACTAAGAGCGGTGTCAGAGTTAACTGCCTATATTTTGTCCTAGGAGTTTTATGATTTCATGTCTTACATTTAAGTCTATAATTCATTTTGCATTTATTTCTGCACTGGAGGCCCAGTGCATGAATCGGGGTGGATCGGGGCTGGGCCTTTTGGGAGGAGGAGAAGGCGGGAGGTTGGCCAGCTGACCCACCCCAATTGGGGCTGATCAGAACTGAGAGGGATGACCAAACGACTGACCAGCAGGCTGTGTGGTGTGACCAGGCCAGCAGGGCGGTTAGTGAGTGACAACCAAATGACTGACCAGTAGGCTGTGTGGGGTGACCAGGCTGGCAGGGGGGGCATTGAGGGGTGACCAGGCCAACAAGGGGGGCAGTGATGGGTGACCAGGCCAGCAGAGGTGGTCAGGGAGGGGCAACCAGGCCAGCAAGGGGGGCAGTGAGGGGTGACCAGGCCAGCAGAGGTGGGCAGGGAGGGGCAACCAGGCCCACAGGGAGGGCAGTTGGGGGCAACCAGGATGGCAGGGAGGCAGTAGGGGGTGACCAGGCTGGCAGGGGGGGCAGTGAGGGGTGATCAGCCTAGCAGAGGGAGGCAGTGAGGGGCAACCAGGCCAGCAGGGGGGCAGTTGGGTGCAACCAGGCCAGCAGAGGGGGCTAGTTGGGGGCAACCAGGCTGGCAAGGCAGGCAGTTGCAGGCCAGCAGGGGGGCCAGTTGGGGGTGATCAGGCTGGCAGGCAGAGACAGTTAGGGGCGATCAGGCAGGCAGGCAGGTGAGCAATTAGGAGCCAGTGGTCCCGGATTGTGAGAGGGATGTCCAACTGCCGGTTTAGGCCTGATCCCCGGGATCGGGCCTAAACCAGCAGTCGGACATCCCCTGAGGATTCTTGGATTGGAGAGGGTGCAGGCTAGGCTAAAGGGACCCCCTCCCCCCATGCACGAATTTTGTGCACCGGGCCTCTAGTATTATAATAAAGTGATCCAGTTCATACCTTTGCATGAATCTGTCCAGTTTTCTCAATAACATTTATTGAAGAGACTATCTTTACCCCATGTATATTCTTGCCTCCTTTGTTATAGATTACTAGAGGCCCGGTGCACGAAATTCGTGCACAGGGGGTGGGGGTGGGGTGTCACTCAGCCCAGCCTGCACCCTCTCCAATCTAGGACTCCTTGAGGTATGTCCAACTGCCCAGTTGGATCGGGCCTAAACGGGCAATCGGGACATTCCTCTCACAATCCAGGACTGCTGGCTCCCAACCTCTTGCCTGCCTGCCTGCCTGATTGCCCCTAACCGCTTCTGCCTGCCAGCCTGATCGATGCCTAACTGCTCCCCTGCCGGCCTGATTGCCCCTTACTGTCCTCCCCTGCAGGCCTGGTCCCCCCCAACTGCCCTCCCCTTCTGGCCTGATCACCCCCAACTGTCCTCCCCTGCAGGCCCGGTCCCCCCCAACTGTCATCCCCTGCAGCCATCTTGTAGCAGCCATCTTGTGTCCACATGGAGGCAGCCATCTTTGTGTGTTGGAGTGATGGTCAATTTGCATATTACTCTTTTATTAAATAGGATTAGTCTATATAGGTGGGTTTATTTCTGGGCTCTCTATTCTTTCCCATCTTCTATATAATAAAAGCCCTGGCGACGTTACGGCAGATTGACCAGAATGACTGGTCGCTATGATGCACACTGACCACCAGGGGGCAGACACTTAATGCAGGAGCTGACCCCTGGTGGTCAGTGTGCTCCCACAGGGGAAGAGCTGCTTAGCCAGAAGCTGGGCTCACAGCTGGCGAGTGCAGAGGTGGTGGTGGGAGCCTCTCTTGCCTCCACAGCAGCGCTAAGGAGCAGTGAGCCCGGCTTCTGGCTGGCGAGTTAAGCACAGTGGCGGGAGCCTCTCCCGCCTCCGCTGCAGGGGGGTAGTAGATTACCATAGTCTTATAGTGTAATTTGGTATCACATAGTGTTATACCTCAAACTTTGTTCTTTCTCAAGATTGCTTTGGCTATTTAGGGTCTTTTGTAGTTCCCTATAAATTTTTGGATTATTCGTTCTAGCTCTGTGAAAAATGCCATTGGTGTTTTTATAGGATTGCATATAATCTATAGATTGCTTTGGGTAATATATACATTTTAATGTTGTTAATTCTTCCTGTTATTCCTTTAATTTGTTTCTTGTTCAATTTCTTTAATATCTTATATTTTTCTTCGGTTAAATTTTTCCTAGGTGTTTTTTGATGCAGTTATTAATAGGGTTTTTTTCTTAATTTCTCTTTCTGATAATTCAGGTTTGGTGTATAAAAATGCAACTGATTCCTAAGTACTAATTTTGATCCTGCTACTTTACTGAATTAATTTATTAGTTTGAATAGTTTTTTGGTGGAATCTTTAGGGTTCTCTGTATATAGTATCATGTCATCTGCAAATAATAACCATTTTACTTCTCCACAAAGATTAACTACAAAGTTACATACTTAAATATTCAGACTAATTTGGTATTACCAAAAGCAGCATAGCCACACGTTCTTAATATGTGTTTGATGCTAAGATAGATGATTCACAGAAAACACACTGACAACACAGAGACTCACATACACCTATGAACTCACACACAGAAAAATAGACACAAACATGTTCCACACTTTCTTTAAGCTGAACTATATTTTCTCAGCTCACTGTTTTCCTCCTATCATCATCACTTCCTTTTTAACAACTTCCATAATTCTTTGCAATATTTTCCTCTTACAGAAGGTTCACATTGCCCTGTGCTTGACTTCCCTCTATCCCTGGCCTGGGTCTTGTAGGTTATCTGTGGCAACACCATGAATCAAAGAGCCATAAAGCCATTTTACCATGTCGCTGCATCTTTCATGTCAGAGGCACAGTCCCTCCTCAGACAGAATCATGAGGGTGGCCTGAACCATTATTTGTTTGTGATATTTGTTCATTTTATTTCTGTTATATAAAAAAATAGATTCAAGTCAAGGTTGTTTTTGTTTTGTGTATAAACATTTGCTTACTTTTATCCAAATATACAAGTATATCTCCTATCCTTGTACTTTAGGAAAACAATGGTATAGCCAACAACAATGGCATACACAAAATTCTAGCCATGTGTTATTACTTGAGCTAAAATATCCCAAGATCAAAAACACTACCAGAACTTGAGAGGAAGAGAAGAATGAAACTACTACTGACAGTAATCAATGTGCACATTCACACAAGCATGGCACTCATTTTCCCACAGCCTCTAGGAAGCTGATGGGGGAAGAGAGCAAACACTTCCAGATATAAAAAAAATTAAATCAAACTGAATCAACTTCTCCAGAAGTATAGAGATTTACATAGGACTTCATGCTGCTTTTCAAAATTTCAAATATGAGATATGTCCCTGTGTGTGGTTTTAATCATGTTGTTCTTTCTGTTTGTAATATGTAATTATACATGTCACATTCATTTTATAGAATTTCCTATAAATGCGTTGCTAGAAAGCCATCTCTCCCAAGGCACATATCCATTATTTATCTTCCAAACTGTTTAAGCAAGGAGCTATGGCAGAGGCTTTCTATGAATACACAAACAGAAAGTTATTGTTCAGGTATACCAGGCATGCTGTGCTCTCTGACTTTATATAGTTGGGGGTACTATAGTTAGATAGTGGAAAATTGCCAACTTTTAGTTCACCAAAATATTTTAAAGATAAAAAGTATTATTTATGGAGTAGCTATTAAAAACTTGCCATCCATTTATAGCCAAACACTTAAAGTAACATGTGTGTTCCACAGAGGAATCATGATTAGGCAAAGTCCTGAAGTGGCATTTGATACTCATCTTGTCATTTAATTTTGAGCCAAATGATTACCTCTCAGTAATGATGAAAAGAAACCATATGTCTTTTTTTCATTATATCCTTTAACAGTTGATTTTTACCAAGCTCATTTGAAGTTGTTTGCTTCCCAGAATATGAGTTTAGTTGAAATTTCTAGGATCAATGTTGTTGAACATATATAATATTTGCTTGGAAACTGCATGTTTTGACATTTTCTCTGTTGGAGATGGGTGTTGCTACGCTGGAATCCTTACCATAGGCAATTTCTAATATCTTAAGAAATATTATCAAACAATTTGTGCGGCAAACTTTATTTCCACATGTGGCTCAGAAAGGCCGTAATCTCTGACTGAGGCATCTCTGGCATATGGGCCTGTTCTGATTTTAAAGGAAAGGACTGTTTTTATGGCTTTATTTTTGTAGACACA
This sequence comes from Plecotus auritus, assembly GCF_963455305.1. NCBI lineage: Eukaryota > Metazoa > Chordata > Mammalia > Chiroptera > Vespertilionidae > Plecotus > Plecotus auritus. The sequence goes on along the minus strand of NC_137774.1, from coordinate 102,274,661 downwards.
TGTCATTATACATTCATGGATTCCTATAGCATACTTTTTCATAGAGAGCATTATGTAGTTTTTAGTGTGCCTTCAGCTTCCTAAAAAATTACCAATATTATAATCACAGTAAAATTGCACTGCAGCGATGAATAACTGCTTCTTTAAATACTATTTATAGAATTCAAATTGTTTTTATGAACAATATATAACATTGATATTTCATTTTAGAAATCTATATTGAATAAAGCCCATTTGCCAATATTGGGTTTCATTCATATAAATTTTCTTTGGAAGAAATAAAATTTTAAATTAAAAATAGTCCTTCTGCACCCATAATTATAGGATAAAGCCAATCATTATGAACAAATTCTAAAAATAGACATTAAAATAAAAATGTAGACCACGTACTGATTTCTGCCTTCTTATTGTATCTGTTCTGAGCTTTATATCCAGAGTTATGTTCTTTCTCGTAATAGTGGTGGTAGAAAAGATAAGCTTTTACTTCAGTTAAAATACTACCTATGGCCCATACAAAACACGCTCATTTTGCTTTCTCTGAATAGATTTTGACTGAAAAATAGCTGGCAGAGGTCAATGGTGGGGAGGGGAGTGGGACATATGTAATACTTTCAACAATAAATATTATATTTCACATGTTGATGCTCCTGCTATATTAAGAGTTAAATGTGAACATGTAAAATTCATATAGTATTTATGTATTATAACATATATTATGTGTATATATATTTTTCTATATAAAATTTACTTTTCTTGTCTTGATTGAAGTCCACCATTCAGTGTATAGAAATCTAATCTGCTTCCATAAATGCATTCTACCATCTTCATCAGCTTTGCCTAGTATCCCCAAGTTCAAAGCTCTTTTGATTGGGCTTCTCTAGAGAGAGTAAACTTGGTTCTAGAATTCTTTTGGAGGCTGAGAGGGGTTAGGAATATAAAAATCCTCACTTTTAAACTCTGGTTTATCCCTAACTGGTATGGCTCAGTGGGTGGAGCGTCGGTCTGCGGACTGAAGGGTCCCAGGTTTGATTCTGGTCAAGGGCATGTACCTTGGTTGTGGGCACATCCCCAGTAGGAGGTGTGCAGGAGGCAGATGATCGATGTTTCTCTCTCATCGATGTTTCTAACTCTCTATCCCTCTCTCTTCCCCTCTGTAAAAAATCAATAAAATATATTTAAAAAATAAACTCTGGTTTAGATGTTTGGTTTCAGAGGTCCTTATTGCCTCAAATTGAGTAATTTCAAAGTTCTTAATAAATGCATAGAGCAAGGTGTTCTTATGTTTTGATATGAGATAGATTTGTATTAATTTCAAGTAATCTGTAATTTATTTTGGTTTTCTCTTTGGATCCATGAGTTATTTAGAAGAGTATTGATTTCTAACTGGTTAATTTTCAAATAGTTACATATAGAAGTAAATGCTAAGCGTGGTGTGGATGTTAATGTAGTGGAGAGACACAGCAATCTGTTGTCCAGGTCTTTCTATACTATATAATAAAGAGGGAATATGCTAATTGACCATCACTCCATCACAAAGATGGCTGCACCCACAGCTGAAGCCAAGTTCCCATAAGGAGCCTTAATGAGCAATCAGCAGGGACCTGAGGCTACACCCTCCCCCGCCCCCGTAGGGCTTGACAGGGGACCTCAGACCATGCCCCCCGCATCAGGCTGGGGGACCTCAGGCCACGCCCCACACCCGGAGGGGCTTGATGGGGGACCTCAAGGTACACCCCCAGTGCTGGGTCGGGGAAACTCAGGCCGAGCCCCCTGCCCAGCGGGGCTTGACGGGGGACCTCACGCCATGGCCTCCACCCAGCGGGGCTTGACAGGGCATCTCAGGCCATGTCCCCCACCTGGTGTGGCTTGACGGGGAACCTCAAGGCACGACCCCTACCCCAGTCTGGGCTGGGGGACCTTAGGCCACGCCCCCCATCCTGGCGCTGGGCCAGGGGACCTGAGGCTACATCCCCTTCCTGGTGGGGCTTGACAAGGGTGGGACTGGCCAGGTCTGGATCTAGCCCAGTGGAGGCGGGGCCAGCCGGGTCTGGGTCTCATGCGATTTTGAGTTGCATACTCTGAGAGGAGGAAGGTTTTCATATACATTTTACTAATTTTTTTCATCTCTGACACTTCTATTATAGAGAAAGGGCAAATAGCAATATTAAATTATTTCCTCTAATTAATCCCCTTTTAATGTGCACAAATTTCGTGCACTGGGTCACTAGTGTGAAAATAAGAGAACTTATTCTCTCCCAACCACATGATCTGGCAGTGGTTTTGCTCATCAGAGTTCCCTGATGCCCAGTACGATCTGGTGGTTTCTCAGAAGTCCCCAAAGGACTAAATGCAGGACATAGACAAATGTTTTAGTTCTCTGACATGCACAGGCTGGAAACTTGAAGGCAACCACTGAGTCTGTGGCTTTGCCCTAGAATCTGAGCCATATTTCTTATTCTTCCAGCTAAATGAACTAGAAAGCCTGGCACATGTATCCTGCAGAATTAATGTCTTAAGATCTACATGTAGTATCTTCAGGATTCACCAGAAAGGTTATTTTAGTTGTATGGAACTGCAGCAAAGAACTAGGGGAGAAGGTCAACTGTATGAGCTCAGATTTCTATATAAAGTGTCAATGGAAATGCACAGATGCCTAATTGAAGAACATAATCTAGTTGAGTGGTACATTAGTATATATTTTCTTCTAAAATAAATCCAATAGACAAAAACAAAATGGCATGTTAACAAGTTTACCATTGAAAAAAATTTAAGATATAAAGACTTTTACTAACTTCAACAAAGCCAGTTATTTCTCCATCATGGAAACAGATTGATGTGTGTGTGTTTTCATCGCAAGTATGTTGAAGTCATTTGGCTACTGTAATGGAACATGTATAATATATACCTTTATACACTCAGATTACATTGCACCATTACATTAAATCCAGTGAGATGCTCATGCTGAGGTGTACAATGGAATACACATTTGAAAAACAGCAAATTTTTGTCTTTTATCTTATGCCTAGTCTTAAGAGAGAGAAATTGTTCCAACTTTTAAATTGATATTTTTATTTTGTTAATTTCTTTCTGAAACACATAGATTGAATTAGTGCAAGTATATGTTCAATTTTATGTCAATTTGCTTACTGTGTTTCAAAAGGGAGATTTTAAAAAATTCTATCAACTTACATGTATGAAAGAAGAAAAAAAAAACCCTGTGCTATGGTGTATCATATGAGACACATTGGATATTCATGTTATGGAAAAAAAAATCAAATTTTGTTATTCCTGTTATTTTGGGAAAAACTGAACCAAATTTATGACTTATGGGTTTTTATTTGTTTATTTAATTCTTTTTTTCTTTGTTTTTAAAATTGATTTTGGAGAGGAAGAGAGAGGGAGGAAACGAAACATCAATGATGGGAGAGAATCATTGAACAGCTGCCTTCTGCACATCCCCTACTGGGGATTGAGCCCACAACCCAGGCATGTGCCCTCACCGGAAGGGAACAGTGACCTCCTGGTTCATAGGTTGATTCTCAATCACTGAGCCACACCAGCGAGGCTGTTTATTTAATTCTTAAAGTCAGAACATATGAAATATCTGACTTTTATTATTGACTATATGTCATAGATTTGCTTTAATCTTAGTAATTTATTTACACACTAGTAGCCCTGCGCATGAATCCGTGTGCCAGTAGCTCGCTAGCAGCTCACTGCCACCCTCCAGTAGCTCTCCGCCTACTTCCCCGCTGTCCTGTAGCTCCCTCCGCCCCCACCCTCCTCTCATAGCTTGCTGCCCTTCCCCCCTCCTGTTGCTCTCCGCCGCTCACTTATAGCTCGCTGCCCCACCCTCCTGCTGATCTGTGATCCAGTCATTACGTGGTCAGTCATTACTCTTCACGGTGTAATGACCATTTGCATATTACATCTTTATTATATAGGATTAGTTAACTTATCTAAGTAGTTTTGGTGTATGCTTTTGGAAGTCATTTAGAGAGCTTATGCTTACCATTTTAAGAAAACAGTTATTGCTAAACTTAAGCAAATGTAAGTTGTGATTCAGATTACTACCAGGCATTGAGTAGCACAAATATCATATATATATATATATATATATATATATATATATATATATATATATATATAAATATATATATATGTACATATATATATATATATACATATTGGGGATTTTAAAATTAAAAACCATAATTTAAAGTACTTTTCCAACTTTACTATGCATTATTCTCTTAGTTATAATCTTCTGGAAGGCATTGAACCTTAATTGTTGAGTGCCAGTATAATCCATTCTAAATATGTCCTTTCTAAATGTGCTTATGCATTAAGTGGATTTGCTGTTATAATATCATGAGCTTCAGTGAAAACTCATGATTGAATATTAACGCTGAGAGTATAGTTGCAAAGCTCTTCTACATAATGATATCTGAAATAAAATACAACAGGTAAAATGAGCAGGGCAAATAATGTTCTTCAAAAGCAAATTAATAGTTATCAATAACTATATAGCTGAGTAATTAAAAGTTGAGGTTGCAAACAGAGAAACAAGAAATTCTTATTGCTCTGCATACCGAAACCAGAGTAAATGCAAATTACAAATCCTTGCAGTTCTGAAAGGTAAATATCATTTCATCATGTAATTTCATTGTTAAAGGGACCTGAGTAACCCAATATCCTCATTTTATGGGAAAACTGTGAGCCAGCAAGATTTATTGACTTGCCCAAAGTCACAGAACCAGTTAGTGACAGACCAAAGTTTAAAACCCACATTATCATAACTCCTATCATGTGGTCTTTCAGTTGTAACAAGCACAGAGTTCTACAAAAGATTGACAAAATATTGTTTTAAGACGGTGCATAAAGTTACAGGCAGAGTTTTATCAACAGATCTGTTTTTTTCTTTTCTCTTCAATTTTGCCACTTAGTATTTCTATGACTATGGTAGGTTTCATGATCTTTCTTAGCTTCTATTTTGTATTCTATAATAGGTAGATGAATATATAGTTTAACCAGAAGGGACAAAATTTTATGAACCACTCAGCCTTTTCAATCAAATGCTTTGAATAAGTCACTTAGAATTAAAAACTACTTTTATATATTATGGATTATATTCATATTATTGCAACACAAATGAAAGGTAGAATTACACATGTTTAGTAAATTTGGCTGTGATCCCTGTCTTTCCTTTCACCTAGTGTACAGTTTATCTTAAAGTTCCAACAAATCTATTTTCTTAATTCATATTAATATTCTAAACCATATACTTGAGTCAACTCAATAGGTGTTTTAACTGGCTCACCCATTTTGGGCTCCTTTCATCTCTTTTTAGTCTACTTAATACTTTGCTGCCAGACTTTGCTCCACTGTAAGTCCATAGTGCTTTTATTGGCGTTCAGTGTTTGCCATCCCATGCACCTTAGTGCTTTCTTTATACTTTACAACTAATTTCCTAAACAGGTATCTTCCATTCCCAACAGGCTTATACATCACTATCTCCCAAATACAACAGGTACTTTTTTTTATTTCTTGGACTTCTGGTATGTTCTTTATCTGCCTAGAATTCACCTTAACTAAGATTTCTTTAGTGTTTATTGTCTCGCATATGCTAATATGCAATGCTTTAATGCTTTCACTGTTGTAGCGTTTCCACAAATTTGTGAGCTTTTTGAATGACACAGCAACCAGAAGGCAGCATAGAATTGGCCTTTAACCAGTGTTTTTCAATTGATTTATTGGAAATAAGATAGTAAATTTATGTATGAAACATCAAAACTATTACAGAGTATAAGTGTGGGATGTGAGAGCATATGCTTTTCTTAGTATAACAGACCTCTTTTCTAAATGAATACCCAGGTTTTCATAAATACCTATTTCCAGATTTCAGTTCACTTCAGGAATGATTTGGCAAGAGTTTCAAGTTAATTTCAAATAGATTTTAGGTTGCGGGGCAGCACATTTCTTCCTCTACAAATGCACAGTCCTTTTTTCACTTTATAAAGAGATGCATTATATAATTTGGGGGATTTTTTAGCAGATATAGCCACACTTTAACACTTAGCAAGGTTTAAAAGCTGACCTTGAGTTTTGGAGAGGGTATTAAGAGATAGAACATGTACATTTTCTCTTTACCAACTGTGGGACAAGTGACTTCATGTTTCCCTGTGATGTTTTGGATTTTACAGCTTCTGTAAAAGATTGTGTATTGACTGGAAGGGCAACCTTGCTTATTTGAACTCATCTTTCTTTCCCCTTTATTGATTAAGGTATTACATGTGTGTCCTTATCCCCCCATTGCCCGCCCCCCCAACACATGCACTCACCCCCCTAGTGTCTGTGTTCATTGGTTAGACTTATATGCATGCATACAAGTCCTTTGGTTGATCTCTCCACCTTACCCCCACCCTCCCTTACCTTCCCTCTGAGGTTTGACGGTCTGATCGATGCTTGTCTATCTCTGAATCTGTTTTTGTTCGTCAGTTTATGTTGTTCATTATATTCCATAAATGAGTGAGATCATGTGATATTTCTCTGACTGGCTTATTTCACTTAGCATAATGCTCTCCAGTTCCATCTATGCTGTTGCAAATGGTAATAATTCCTTCCTTTTTTACCGCAGCATAGTATTCCATTGTGTAGATGTACCACAGTTTTTTAATCCACTCATCTGCTGATGGGCACTTAGGCTGTTTCCAAATCTTAGCTATGGTAAATTGTTCTGCTGTGAACATAGGGGTGCATATATCCTTTCTGATTGGTCTTTCTAGTTTCTTGGTATATATTCCTAGAAGTGGGATCAAGAGACCCTGCAGGCTACCATCAAATAGTCATTCAGGTGGTAGTTTTGCATTAAAATGTGCACCAGCTCCAGAAGTCTGAGTTGAAATCTGCCTGACAGTCCATGGAAACTGCTGTGGATTGTTCTGATATGTGGCCTCTTCACCATATGTTTTTGTTTTATTCCTTATTCTCAAATATCATTAGCAATAAGACATGAAAGATTTGTTCCAATAAATTTTATTTAAAATGTAGAAAATAAGCATCCAATTAAAAAATTTTTATACATCTCCAAAATTCAGGAATAACTCACATAAAAGTGTAAATTTTATAATTCAGGAATAACTCACATAAAAGTGTTGATTTCCTTGGATATAGTTTCCTAGACTGGCATGATATATCATCATTGGAGGAGATACTTGATAGATATTAAAGTAGAATGGAACAGAAAATTAACCTGGAAACACATTTCCTTCGTATGCCCATTTCACATTAACTAGAGTGTTGTTATGCTATTTACATTTTTGTATTCATTGAAGCCCTAAGATTTCACACATAAGAAATAGTGAATACTTGTTAAGAATAGATGAAAAGAAAGTTATTTACACATCCATTTATCTGCAAAACATCCATACTGAAAAACTAGACTTGACCAATTTTTTATTATTTTGATGACAAGCAAGAAAATAATAATTTCAGAATAATTACAACATACCTACCATATTCTGACTTTGTTTCTGATGCTTGTTCAGGTTTTGACATGTTTTTATTGATTTCAGAGAGTGGAAGGGAGAGGGAGAGAGGCTAGAAACATCAATGATGATAGAGAATCATCAATCAGCTGTTTCTTGTACTCCCCACACTGGGGATCAAGCCCAAAACCCAGATTGTGCCCTGACCGGGAATCAAAACGTGACCTCCTGGGTCATAGGTTGATACTCAACCACCAGGCCACATTGACCAGGTCTTGTCAATCTTTAAACTGTATTGTCTTTTTCCTTAAGTATACCTGTAACTTTTTGTTGAAAGGTGGACATAATGTAGTGGGTAAGAGATCATTAAGCCTTTAGTAATGTAGTGGTAAAGTATCTGGGAAAGGAAAGTATTCTATGGCCCTGTTATTAGGTCTCAGGCTTTTGATGATGTGATATGCCTGGACTTCACCAGTACTTCTCAGTTTCTCTACACTCATCCCTTTAGGTGGAACAGGATGGCCAGAAGGAGCTGGGAATTAGATTAGTTCCTTTCACCCACATGGAAGTCTAAAGCTAGCTGGTCAGTTATTTTTCTCCTTCCAAGTAGATTAAACTCTAATAAAATCTTAGTAGGTTAGGTTCTGGTAGAATAATTTCTCCTGAGGGCCAACCTAATAAGAACAGAATACTCTGCAGTATTTAAAGATAGTTCCTTTCCTGCTCCTCTTGATGAAAGCATAAGGAGATTTTTCAGATACTCACCGAGAAAGTGGTTGAGCTCCTGATGGTAAAACTCACAAAAGTGTGGGGGCTTCTCTATAACTGAGTCCCCCTGGAATTTTTAACTCAGACTAGTCCACACTGAGCTGCCAACATTTCATAATTTACAGCTTAGGTTTTCCTACCTGGAATCAGTTCCTGCAAAGCTTTCTTCTCTGGGTTTTTGCTCAAGTAAGTTATGACTCTCTGTATCTACCTGTTTATCTCTCCAACTTGGGGGTGGGCAGTGATTTGCTCTTTGACCTCAATTCTCTGATAAATCTAAGAAGAGTTGTTGATTTTATGTTGTGTTTTTTTTTTTTTAAGTTGTACTTATTGTTAAGACAGAGTGGTGACTTCTAAATTCCTTACATGCCAAACTGGAACCCAGAAATGGTAACATTAATTTTGATAATTTATTTTATTTAATCAAATATATATATATAACAGTATCATTTGGACCTGTGACACCAGTCTCATTTCAAGTGCTTAATAACCACATCTGACTGGTGGCTCCTGCATTGAACTTCCCTTCAGTGGTGCTCAGCTGAAGAATAGTATCTTTCCCAATGGAAGAAGTTTTCCGAAAAGATGGTCTCTTATTCTTTAAAGTGAGCCCCCCTAAGATATTTTATTATAATTTTAGCTAAGAATACTTTGACATATTTGCTAAATTTAGATCCAAATCCTGTGAAAGTTGTGAAACATTTGTACTCCAGCTGGGGTTGGATGCATAGCCTATGAAGGTGACATTTGAGTTGCTTTTTGTAAAATGGATGACTTAATAACCCTGAAATCACAGAAGTGGAATTAGTAGAACTAATAGCATGAGAAAAATAACAGAATAGAAGAAAATCAGGAGTATGCAGTTGAAAATGCTCCCATTTGCCTGGGTCTAATGCACCTCTACAACCCCAATGTAGGCAGTCCTCACAGATGGGAACACTTTGCTTCCCAAGTACACTTTCAGTTGACCTGTTTCATCGGGAGATCAAAATCCATTATTGTCAGTTTGGGTATACATAGCACCTATTTCCTGAGAGTTCCAGAGTTAGATTACATGATTTTACTTAGAGTGGAAACAGCACATTAGTGTTTAAAAAGAGAGATCATTTAATATAAGGAAACTTTAACAATTTAGCTTATTGGTTTAGCTACTGTGAATTCAGAAGTTTTATTAATTTTATTAAATTTGAAACCAATGTTTGAATTCTAAGTTATGCCCTTTATTTGACAGGATATTGATAACTCCTATATTAGTCTGTTTGGAACATAGAATGACTAGAAACAAAGTTGTAAAAATGTTACTAGTAGCCATTTAAAACTGTTAGCTTGCATAGTGTGTGTGCCTATGATATATTTCTTTTCCTGAGTGTTTTCCTTTTGATAAAGGATCAGGCTCTAATTTATGGATGCCACAGAAGCAAAACGGTCTTGAACTGGAGTCTAATGATGGTAACATTGCTAACTGATTGTGTTAATATTTGTTTCCCACATTACCAGTGTATATATTTTAAGGAGGCAGTGTTTATATAAGCTAAAAAAGATGTGCAAATACTGTAAAGCATCAGTTCAAGGCTCTGCATTTATAGGATTGAGTTAGCTGTGTGTAGTTCAATGTAAGCTGCTTGTGTGACCTAGTTTCTCTGTATGCAAAAGAAGGATGCAGTGAGTGGACCTTTGGGGAGCCAGGTGCCATGTCTTGTGGGGAGGAGAGGATTTTTACAGTCCATATAACTAGTACCCTGTTTAGGGCAGCTTGTTTCATGTGAGACAGAGGGGGAAACATTACACATTACATGTACTAATGCAATAACATCCTATATAATTAAAAGCTAATATGCAAATAGTCATCATGCCCTCACACCATCATGCCATAACTGCTCAGACACTCAACACTGGGGAGAGAGGAATGGTGACCAGCCAGGCACAAATGAGCTCTCTAGAGAGGAATGGGGACTAGCCAGGCACAAATGAGCTCACTAGAGAGGAATGGGGACCAGATGGGCACAAATGAGCTTGTGAGAGAGGAATGGGGACCAGCCAGGCTGCGGCCAGGAGAGGGACAAGCCACCCACCCTGCGGACCCAGGTGCCAGCAGGTGGGGCTGCGGTCCAAGAGAGGGACAAGCCACCTGCCACACGGTCCCTGGCGGCTGTAGCCCGGGTGAAACCACCCGCCCACAGTCCCCTGTGGCTGCAGCCGGCCCAGGCGAAGCTGACATGGGTCCTGGGTGCCTGTGGCCCACCAGAAGGATGGAAGCCTGGGTCCTGGGTGTGGGGTGAGGCAGAAGGGGTTAGGGGTTATCTAGCCAGCAGGGGAGCAGTTAGGAGCGATCAGGCAGGCAGGCAGAGGTGGTTAGGGGTGATCATGCAGGCAGGTAGGCGAGTGATTAAGAGCCAGCGGTCTCAGATTGCGAGAGGTAGTCGGACATCCCCCAAGGGGTCCCGGATTGGAGAGGGTGCAGGCCAGGCTGAGGGACACACCCCCCCATGCACGAATTTTGTGCACTGGGCCTCTAGTTTTTAATAATGACAGAATCATTATAATCAGTTTTATGTCTATGGATAAGGGAAAGCTACAGACATGTGAGTGGAAGGGAATAATTTCTGAGATTTGAGGCAGAACCTAGATTTTTTTCCAGGAAAATGCAAATGGTTTGGGATAATTTAAATGTAGAGTACAGGCTGAGGAGTAGTAGTTAAAGGTGAAAACTTGGGAAGGCTGAAATCATAAAGGACCATATATGTCATGCTGAATAACTGGGATCTGTGTGGTGGATAAAGGAATGTTTACAGCAGATATTTTAGAAAACCACTCTGGTTTGGAAAAGGGTAAGACTGGAAGGACATGGACTAGTCAGGGCTCTACCTTGGTAGGGAAAATGATGAGACTAAAATTCTGGTACGAGGTTTGTAAGAGGTGGGTAGATTCACCCATCCCCACTCCCCCAGAAAAATATAGAGCTAAGAAACTAAATAGTTAGAAATGTGTATATGTGTTAAACCTGTTCATTGCTAATGAAATTATCTCTTTTTTTATACAGAGTGAAAGACATTAGATTTATTATGAATTTAACAGTACTGTATTGTATATTTCAAAGTTGCTAGGAGTAAATCTTAAAAGTTTTCTTCACACACAAAAAAAATTGTAGTAATGTACAGTGATGGATGTTAACTAGACTTATTTGAATTTCAAAAGACATGTATTTATTACATTCTGAAGTACCAGGGATTCTTAAATAAATCCTCAAATCAGAGGACACAACTCCTATTAAATTTTAGCTTTTGTAGTCAGTTTCTGTCAGTAGAGAGCTTACTTCTGGATCTCTGTTATCCAGTCCTTACCTTTATTTTGATAGACTCAATGAAATAAAGTTAATTGCTCTTTGGAAGGTCTATGTCACAGAAATCTTGGAAGGGTGCTGCTTTTGTAAGACAGTTTGACAACTACATTAAAAATAAATAGAAGCAAACTGCTTTCGTTCTGTAATAACACTTCTTGTGTTATGCAGTGGTCACCTTTCCTCTTACATTTATATAAAATGAACACCACTTCTTCTGTGGAGCACCATGGTGACAAATGAGATGTGATCTGGGTGCTCTGTATCCAAAGGAAGTGTGGTGAAGCAGTGAGTGGACCTTTGGGGAACCAGGTGCCATGTCTTGTGGGGAGGAGAGGAGTTTTGCAGTCCATCTCGCTTAGAAACTGCAGCTGTGTGAATGCAGCAGGGCTGAGGGAGTTATAAATAATCCCAAGTGTATGCTTGCCCTAAAATTGTGGGATAACGTTTAGCAATCTCATTTAAGTGATACTTATTTGTCAGGTGGGTGGCAATTTTGTTAAAGTTTATTGAGAACCATAGTGCAGAGTGCAAAGTGAAGTGACCCATTTTTCCAGATCAACAAACAGCCAGAACAAGTGACTTGAAATCTTCCTGTTCAACCTATGCATAAGCCTGTTTGTGTTAAATGTAAGGCAAAAAGAGGAGTGTTAGCACAGCATTTCAAAACACAATAAGATTCAAACCACACAGATATAAACTTAAATCCCAATTTATTATTTGCTCACAGTATGACACTGAGGAATTTCTTTTATGGTAATGATGGTATGAACCTCATGGTATTGCCATAAGGATCACATGAAATATATCCAAAGTTTCTGGTACAATGTCTGACACTAAGTACATGCTCAGTACATGTTAGCTCCACTTTTTTTGAGCCTTAGACTATAAAACCCTATGTTCTTGTTGTTTTCTCATTTTCATCTTGATTCTAATCAAACCATTATGCGTTCTTATTGCAGAATAGTTATAAACATAAATAAATAAAAATAATAAAGAGGGAAGTTATCCACTATTATTCCACTAGGTGGTAACCATAGTTAATATATTGTATGCCTTCTCATATACTAATCACATACACATTGGTTAAAAATATAAGAACTCATTTATAGTGTACATAAAACATTGATCATTGGTTTCAGATGGTAGCTTCTTTATTCCTCCCAACTAACATTTCATCTAATGCTTTTGTCCATTAATAAACATTGTCCAAGTCAATTATTTCATTGGTGGTTACAAAAAATGATTTGAACATTTCATCATTGAACATTTGCTAGTTGAAACATTTTAAGTGTTTTTCAGTACTTTATAATCATTTTTTTTCTGACCCTAAAAGTATATGCTGAAAGGTTTGTTGAATTTGCCTTCCCAACTATCACCTTATTACATAATGAAATCCAATTTAAAAGCAGGGCTGAACCCTAACCAGTTTGGCTCGGTGGATAGAGCATTGGCCTGCGGACTGAAGGGTCCCAGGCTCGACTCTAGTCAAGGGCATGTACCTTGATTGCGGGCACATCCCCAGTAGGAGGTGTGCAGGAGGCAGCTGATCGATGTTTCTCGCCCATCAATGTTTCTAACTCTCTATCCCTCTCCCTTCCTCTCTGATAAAATCAATAAAATATATTTTTAAAAAAGCAGGGCTGAACATACTCAAGTCAACTTATCTTTGAGGTGCTTTGTTAAACAAAACACGTTTTTACTATTTTAATAGCTGAACATAGTTTAAATTATTTTTTCATACATAAAATGAGTCCATGTTTATCAGGAAACTCATTGTGAACTCATTAACTTCCATGTAGAGAAAATGCTTATCCTATCTAATAAAAGAGTAATATGCAAATTGACCATCACTCCAACACACAAGATGGCCGCCCCCATGTGGTCAAAAATGGATGCCCCCATGTGGACACAAGATGGCCACCACAAGATGGCCTGCAGGGGAGGGCAGTTGGGGGCGATCAGGCCTGCAGGGGAGGGCAGTTAGGGGTGACCGGGCCAGCAGAGGAGGGCAGTTGGGTGACCAAGCCTGCAGGGGAGGGCAGTTGGGGGTGACCAGGCCTGCAGGGGAGGGCAGTTAGAGGCAATCAAGCCAGCAGGGGAGCAGTTAGGTGTCGATCAGGCTGGAAGGGGAGTGGTTAGGGGGTGATCAGGCTGGCAGGCAGAAGTGGTTAGGGGCAATCAGGCAGTCAGGCAGGCAAGCAGTTGGGAGCCAGCAGTCCTGGATTGTGAGAGGGGTCCCAGATTGGAGAGGGTGCAGGCTGGGCTGGGGGACACCCCCCCCATGCACGAATTTCATGCACCGGGCCTCTAGTAAAAATATAAAAAAATATGTGCAAATTTGAAGCTTAGGTACCCATTATTAAATCAAGACAGTATTCTCAACAATTATTTAGGATGTTGTTGAATAAGATTTTTTTCACGGGAGAAGTATTTTTTCACTGAAATTGTTTAGAATTAATGGTCCATGGGGATAATTAAAATAGATCAAATTGTAGTCAATTTTATTATTATTCTTAATTTATTTACAGACAATGCATCTTATTATTTGGCTGCTCTGACCACCTTGTCTTTGCTATACCATTGCTTTGGGCACGAGGCAATTTGTTAGCTAAAATGCTGTAAGTCAACAGACTTCAGTTCTGGCTGTGTATCTCCAGGAAATTGACCAATGATGTTGTGTCCCATCAGGTAAATGTCTGGGTTTCAAATCTCTCATCCTATATAATGAAATCCTAATATACAAATTGACCAAACAGCAGAACAACCGGTTGCTATGACGTACACTGACCACCAGGAGGCAGACGCTCAATACAGGAGCTGCCCCTGGTGGTCAGTGCACTCCGCCTGTGGGAGTGCCACTCAGCCAGAAGCTGGGCTCATGGCTGGTGAGCGCAGCGGCGGCAGGTGGACATCCCCTGAGGGGTCCCCGACTGTGAAAAGGTGCAGGCAGGGCTGAGGGACACCCCCAGCCCCCAGTGCGAGAATGTCATGCACCAGGCCTCTAGTCTTTAAAATAAAGACAGAATCCACACTTTATAAAATTAAATCTCTAAAATCCATCTACCTGGCATTTTAGTAAGAATCATCGAAATATATGTGGGTGTTTATGGAGCCTTCAGCAGAGCACTGATATGGGAAGCATAAGCCCAGTTAAGTTCTAACCACTGCACTGCACCACAACCTTAAGTGATTCCCTTAACCTTTTATCTCATGTCAACTTCATTTTTATTATCTGTAAAATGAAAGAGTTTGACCAAATGATTCAAATGTTTCTTTTTTGGCTGAGTGTTAATTCTTATTTGTAACTTTTCAAAATATTAATCATACTGTTTATTGTGTATAGATGTATTAATTTGCTTAGTTTTACAAAAATAATAAAGAATTGGACTTTTTTGATAAGTATTTTTCATGCTTCGTAATTGGAGAATCTACATTTATTATGTACAGCTAACCCTCACTGGACACAATTTATGTGGGACAATATTGTCTACATTTTTTACATCATTTTTAGATATAGTTGTGTCTTAGTTACACAACTATGGCAGTTTTGGGATGCTATAACAACAATGCCATAGATTGGGTAGCCTTAAATTTTTATTTCTTACACTTCTGGAAGGCTGTAAGTCCAAGATGAAGATGCCATCATATCTGGGCTAGAGAGGTTCCACTTCATGGCTTTTAGTTGTCTTCTCATGTGGCTAAGAGAGAAATATTTTTCTCTCCTTAGAGGGCACTAATCCCATCATGGGGCTTCACCTTATGACCTCTTCTAAATCCAGTTACCTCTTAAAGTTCCCATTTCCTAATATCCTCCCATTGGGGGTTACAGTTTTAATAAGAGAGTTTGTGGGGCAAGTACTCTTTTTTCTAATGTTGTTTAGGCCTGATTTTTCTCAGGCTTCAGCCAAAAATTATTCATGGACCATCTTTATGATTTGACAACTGCTAGTCTCTCCAGAGATAAGGCTAGCCCAGTGGTCGGCAAACTCATTAGTCAACAGAGCCAAATATCAACAGTACAACGATTGAAATTTCTTTTGAGAGCCAAATTTTTTAAACTTAAACTTCTTCTAATGCCACTTCTTCAAAATAGACTCACCCAGGCCGTGGTATTTTGTGGAAGAGCCACACTCAAGGGGCCAAAGAGCCGCATGTGGCTCACGAGCCGCACTTTGCCGACCACTGGTAGCCAATTCCCATTTCTAAGTCTTCTTCCACATTCTTGCTCTAGCCTTATTCACTGAAGTCCTGTCTATCTTTAATCAGCTCAGGTTTTTATACAAAAATGCCACTGACCTTACAGAGAAATTTTGGGTTTCTCTCTCCTTGGCTTGCAGAAAGTCACCTTCTCTGTGTTCTCATGTGGTCTTTTTCCCTGATGTCTCTTCATCTATAAGGACACCAGTCCTATTGGATTAGGGCCCCACACTTAAGTCCTCATTTAACCTTAGTAACAGTCTTAAAGGCCCCTGTCTCCATCTAAAAACAGTAACATTTGGAGTTAGCACTTTAACTTCTGAGTTTAGAGGAGCACAACTCAATCCATAAGACTCTTTAAGATATCTAATGCCTCCTGGAACTTGTTTTATCTTTAACCCATATTTTTAGTTTTGTTTTTTTTTTAAATATATTTTATTGATTTTTTACAGAGAGGAAGGAAGAGGGATAGAGAGTTAGAAATATCGATGAGAGAGAAACATCTATCAGCTGCCTCCTGCACACCTCCCACTGGGGATGTGCCCGCAACCAAGGTACATGCCCTTGACCGGAATCGAACCTGGGACCTTTCAGTCCGCAGGCTGACGCTCTATCCACTGAGCCAAACCGGTTTTGGCCATATTTTTAGTTTTATTCATAATCAGTCTTTCCCTGAACAACTCCCTGTTTTCCTTCTGCCAGCCCTCCAGAAGTGTAAGAAAGGAAGGTACTAAACTTATGTGTTACTATTTCTGCCTGTATCTCTCTCATCTATATTTTTGTCTGTTGATTGTCTTTCTTTTCTTTGTGTGTGTGTGTGTGTTGATAAAAGGTTTTTAATTGCTTCTAATGTTAATCTTTTTTAAATTTTTTTCTTTATTGATTAAGGTATTACATGTGTATCCTTATCCCCCCATTGCCCCTCCCCCCCCACCACCACTCATGCCCTCAACCCCCTGGTGTCTGTGTCCATTGGTTAGGCTTATATGCATGCATACAAGTCCTTTGGTTGATCTCTCCCCCTTACCCCCACCCTCCCCAACCTTCCCTCTTGAGGTTTGACAGTCTGATCAATGCTTATCTGTCTCTGAATCTGTTTTTGTTCATCAGTTTATGTTGTTCATTATATTCCACAAATGAGTGAGATCATGTGATATTTATCTTTCTCTGACTGGCTTATTTTGCTTAGCATAATGCTCTCCAGTTCCATCCATGCTGTTGCAAATGGTAAGAATTCCTTTTTTACCGAAGTGCAGTATTCTATTGTGTAGATGTACCACAGGTTTTTAATCCACTCATCTGCTGATGGGCACTTAGGCTGTTTCCAAATCTTAGCTGTGGTAAATTGTTCTGCAGTGAACATAGGGGTGCATATATCCTTTCGGATTGGTGTTTCTGTTTTCTTGGGATATATTCCTAGAAGTGGGATTGCTGGGTCAAACGGGAGTTCTGTTTTTAGTTTTTTGAGGAAACTCCATACTATTCTCCACAGTGGCTGCACCAGTCTGCATTCCCACCAGCAGTGCATGAGGGTTCCTTTTTCTCCACATCCTCTCCAGCACTTGTCATTTGTTGATTTGTTGATGATAGCCATTCTGACAGGTGTGAGATCGTACCACATTGTCGTTTTGATTTACATCACTCTGGTGATTGGTGACTTTGAGCAGGTTTTCATTTGTCTCTTGGCTTTTCTTATGTCCTCTTTTGAAAAGTATCTATTTAGATCTGTTGTCCATTTTTTGATTGGGTTGTTTATCTTCCTTTTGTTAAGTTGTATGAGTTCCCTGTAAATGTTGGAGATTAAACCCTTATCAGTGATAACATAGGCAAATATGTTCTCCCGTGCAGTGGGCTTTCTTGTTTTGTTGATGGTTTCTTTTGCTGTGCAGAAGCTTTTTATTTTGATGTAGTCCCATTTGTTTATTTTCTCTTTGGCTTCCATTGCCCTAGGAGCTGTATCAGTGAAGATATTGCTTTGGCATATGTCTGAGATTTTGCTGCATGTGGATTCCTCTAGTATTTTTATGGTTTCCTGTCTTACGTTTAAGTCCTTTATCCATTTTGAGTTTATTTTTGTGTATGGTGTAAGTTGGTGGTCTAGCTGGAGCTCCTAAAAAGCTGGGAGTGCATCATTTTCAAGTGTAGAATTCCAGGACAGTGATTACATGTAGATGTACTAAACTATCCATAAAAGCTTTTCTAATTAGTTAATTTATATAATGGTTTTATTTCCTATAAAGTATTTTTGAAGGATGGAACTTATCCTTGCATGATTTTATCCTAGGTATTAGAAATTTAGATTGTGTCTTCTTAAGAACTCTTTTGCTTTGAAGACCATCTATGAACAGGTGAATGCACAATATATACTTCAGAATATTTGTGGAATTGAAGTGCTAGAAGTCTCTAAAATACCAGTGTAGAAAAATTACTGCATCAAAGGGTACTGTAATAAATTGAAGTAAATTTGGCTGAAGCAGAGGTGAGGAGATAATGTGTCTCCAACATGGCATGACCACTGAATGTTCCTGATGACAAATGCCTTCAAGGATGCCACCAGGGTGATGACTGAGGTGAAAGTATGGAATGGGAAATAAAGGAGTCCTCTTTAGGAAGAAAGCAAAGATGGAATAATTACACTGGGGTTTTCTCAGCAGTTTCTTTATTTCTGGAACATTTTTTCTAAGTGGCTTGCTTGCCTCAATGTTTATTTTTGTTTTTGGACCTATCCTTTTTCTCTATTGATTATAGATTGGTTTGCTGGCCTATTCCATAATTTTAAATTTAATAGCATAAAGAATAATTCCTGAGGCTTCAAAAAGGAAAAAAAAATGATATTATAAATAATTTTCTTTTTATGATTTCATGGCACAGTGATTTTTAAATAAATTCTTAATTGGGATAATGTTACACATTTTGTTAACAGCCCAATGGCTATCTCATTTCATTCAGATTAAAAATTAGAGTCATAATGATGGTTTTACAAAGCCCACCTTGGTGAGCTCCCTCATTTGTCCTACCTCAGGTCATCTTGCTCTCTCTAGCACATAAACCTACTTTCTTTCTCTCCAAAGCACTTGTTACTTTCAAGTATATTATTTAATATGTCAGTTCATTTGGTGTATTGTTTGCTCTTTTCCATTAGAACCCAAATTCTGCCTTGACAGGGTTTTCTGTCTGTTTTGGGACCTAGAAGACACAATACTCAAATTATTGTTGAATGAAGAAATGTGATGAAAATTAAAAGATGGAATTGTTTTTTGGAAGCAAAATGAGATATCGTAGAATATTGGTACAGAAATAAAAAATCAGTAACATTATATTAACATTGGTTTTTTACTTTTCTATGATCATGTTGAAGAAAGTTGATTGTTTTTTCTCCGTAGGCTGCTCTTCATTTAAATATGATAGTCCTTGTTGATATAAGCAAACCATGATCATATTTAGTCACTAAATTTGCATTGGTAATAGTCTCTGTGTCTCCCACAATAATACCTTCATTTTGTGTTAACTACCGTGGATTGCAAATAGAATTGAAAGAAAGAATGCAAGAGAAAATATAAGGGGAAAAGGAGAAAGGTCAGACAAATGTTCTTTGTTGCTCTCTATATTTTTAATCATGCCAACACTTTCCATCTTTATAAGAGGTACTAGAGGTCTGGTGCATGAAAATTCATGCACTGGAGCGGGGGTTCCTCAGCCCGGCCTGCCCCTTCTCACAGTCCGGGAGCCCTCAGGTGTGGGAGGCGACCCAGCGATCAGGGGAAGGCGACACCCCCATCACACCTCTGCTGCTGCCACTGCCAGCAGCGCAAGACTCAGCCTGGCCCTGATTACCTGAGTCTCAGGCGGCCTTGAGCGGCTGTGCAACCGCCATCTGAGGCTTGCCTGCGCCTCAGGCCGGCCCTGGGCGGTTGGAGGGCTGAAGGGACTGGGGGATTCTGGAGGCAGGCGTGCGGAGTGCCTGCAGCCCCAGAGGGGCTGAGGGGACTGGGCGCTGCCATCTTGTGGCTGTGGGCGCTGCCATCTTTGAGGGTGTGGTAGTCAATTAGCATATTCCCTCCTTATTGGCTGTGGGCACTGCCATCTTTGTGATTCCCTCTTTATTAGATAGGATGTTCATATTTCCCTACTGTAGAAGGTGAGCTGAACTCTACTCTCCACATTGCTAAGAGACATTTTCACCTACGTGAGACATCAGGTAAAAAGAGAGAAAAGAGAAAAGAGAAGGTGATTTGTAGAGGACATAGAGTCTTTATTTTCCAAACTACAGTTTATTATTTCTTTTTCTCTAGGAAAATAAAACATTTATTTTATTTAGAAAATTATTTTCAAGGTATCTTTTCAACAGGTTGTGGTAATCTTTTTCTACATGTAACATACATTTTCATAGAAACTGACTTTTTACAGAGCAGCAGGAAGGAAAAGACTTGATGCTTTCTCTTCAGGCTTGCTTCTTGTTACTGTAACAAGAGGATGAAGGACCAGACAACACAGCAAGGGGCAGGGCATGCTTGGCAGCAACAACAGCTCAAAGACAAAAATATAAAACATCAATTACGTATTAGAGACGGGTGTTCAGTTAATGAGTACAGCAGATGCAGCTTTGTTTACACACAAGAAAATTTGGTCTCCCCACACTCTGTGCTCAACCTTGAAAACACAGGCTCATTAGTCAGGAAGAATCTGTTCTAATTATTTTTTAAATTAGAAATTCCTTTGGGAGTAGGGTCCATTCCAGCTATGTGAAAGCACCTTCCTCAAGAGGGATTTATTGACACTGACTTTGGGAAGCCTCATAGCAGATTTTGTGCTACCTTGTTAAGCAGGATATTACTCAGAAAATCCTTTCCATAGTCACTTGAACATCAGCCAGACACAAATCTCAGATGATTCTTCATTATGTAGCTAAAGAGGGAGTCAGATGTGAGTGAAATAAATCAATTGAGCAAGTTGGCAATTGCTTTAATACATAAATGCATAATAGCATAACTAAAATTTTTGTTGATTTTAAAAGACCTCATATACTTTATTTTGGTCAGTCTTAGAAAAAGCACTATGGTTAGCTATAACAGATGTGTATTTGTTTTTGGTACTGGTTGCTCCCAATTTTACCTTACTTGTAGCAAAAGTGAGATTTGGCTAGATTGACTGTCCTGAAACCAGCTGGAAGGGTTAATATTTTCTCCGGTGCAGTGCAGATTACTTATCATGGCTCATAGCAAAACTCAGGATTACATCTTCCTTGGAAGATTGGTAAGTTAATGGCTCTGCTTAGAAGATGTCAAAATTAAGCGGGTAGAGCCCATCGATCACTCCTACTCCAGCGAAAGAATTTTATACTCCAAGTAGGCTACCGATATGTAAAATAAGAAAATATTTAAAGTTAAAAAGAATTTATAGTAGATTAGAGGCCCAGTGCACGGATTCATGCACCAATGGGGTCCCTTGGCCTGGCCTGCGGGGATTGGGCTGAAACTGGCTCTCCGACATCCCCTGAGAGTTCCCAGATTGAGAAAGGGAAGGGACTGGGGCAGAGCTCCAGGGCATGTCTGCCAGTCTTGCCCAGTCCTGATCAGCTGTACCCCACAGCAAGCTAACCTACCGGTCAGAGCGTGTGCCTCCTGGTGGTCAGTGAGCATCATAGCGACTGGTCGAAAGGTTGAACAAAGGGTCGAATGAACAGTCAGACACTTAGCATATTAGGCTTTTATTCTAAAGGATAAGAATAACAATAGATGGCAACTTTAATAGAAGACAGAATCCTAACCTAGTGTTCTGGCATCCAAAACACATACACACTTAAGTAATGCCAAATTTCAGTATTTTAGGATAATCTTTAATGTCACAAGACTACCCTCAGACTCAATGATTTACTACACAGATATACAGGGTTTACAAGCTCTTATGCTAATGGTTATAGTTTATGACAGTGAAAAGATAGTTGAAAATCAGGGCGCAAAGGTGCATTGTGGGGAGGTCTGGGAGAAACCAGCTGTAGGCTTCTGAAAGTTCCCTTTACGTGGAACCTCACAGGATGCATTAAATTCTCCCATCAATGATGTGTGCCAACATGTACAAAGGGTTAGCAGCCAGGGAAGATCACCTGAGCTTTGGTGTCCAAAGCTTTTCATTGGAGGTCATTCAGACAAGTATTACATACAAAGCATTGCATTACACATATATATATGCCTTTACTCTGCTACTCATATTCCAGAATACCAAAGAAAAACAGGTGCTTACCATAAACCACATAGTTAGCATAAACTACTTTGTCCAACTGGTATAGCATAGCCCAAGGCTGCAGGCATACAAAAGCACTCTGGCCTGGCAAAACCTTCCAAGCTCAGAGCTCAGCAATCATGAGCCAGCTAAGAGCCAGTCCTGAAAAATGGCCTTTCTTGGAAATGTGCTGGGTTTAGGCAACTCAGGCCTGCTAGTTTAATAATGTCTTACACATTATGTTACCTCAATACACTAAAATCATTAAGTGAAGAAATATTCTTTGAGACCAGGTTCCTCTCAACCAATGTAAAGTCATTCAAATCCTCTCTACAGACTCTTATAAACTTAATATATTGTAACTTTACAGTAATATTATATATTTTATATGAAGGTAAACTGAATTTATTATATTATTCTGAAAATATACTTTTACGCTGACCTGTGTGGCCCAGTTGGTTGAGTGACATCCCATGTACCAAGAGGTTGCCAGTTGGATTCCCCCATCAGGGCATATGCCTGGGTTGTGGGCTCGATCTAGTGTAGGAGTTGTGCAGGAGGCAGCCTGGTCTGTGTTTCTCAAATGTTTCTCTCTCTCCTTCTCCCTTCCTCTCTCTAAAATCAATAAAACAGCCCTGACCTGTTAGAGCTTCAGCCTGCAGACCACAGGGTCACAGGTTTGATTCCTAGTGAAGGACATGTTCCTAGGTTACAGTTTGATCCACAGCTCTGTTCGGGTGCATGGGGGAGGCAACCAGTGGATATGTCTCTCTCACATTGATGTTTCTCCCTCCCTCCCTCTCTCCCTCCCTTCCTGTCTTCCATGCTCTCTCTAAAAAATCAATGGAAAAAATATCCTTGGGTAAGGATTGACAAAAATAAAATAAAATAAATTAAGTCATTTTAAAAGTAAATTAAAATTTTCTACCTTTACACAATCTATCATCTGTCTTTCATCTATTTTATACTAACTAAATTAGTGTCTCTATCTGGCTTTTTTAGCATCAAGGACACACAATTCAAAACTTCTGCCTTTTCTTGCTTTAATTCACCAGCCATCTACACTAATAAAAGAGAAATATGCAAATTGACCATACCTCTGCGACGCCCACCAGTCAATCAGGAGTGAGTATGCAGATTAACCCAACAAAGATGGAGGGTTAATTTATATATGCAGGCACAGAGCGAAGACTGAAGGTTCCGGCCCGAGTGAAGACTGAAGACTGAAGAGGCTTGGCTTCTCCGCTGCAGCCGGAGTGAAAGCCTGGGTCCCGGGTGCCGGAGGAAAACTGGTGCTGGCATCCAAGGGGAAGGAAGGCCTATTGCACGAATCTTTGTGCAACAGGCTTCTAGTATTTTATAAACCTACATGTTTGTCTGAAAATTAGTAGCCAGACATTTTCAGTTTTTTTCTAGTCATATCATAGTTTACTCTTTACCTTTTTCTTTAAATGGATCTGTATTATTATCAAATGATAGCATGTGTATGGTTTGAAGAAGGAAAGTTTCAAACAAACAGGAAAAAATTCTTTACAAATAATTTTTTAACTTTGCTTCGTGTCTTTTATCTGCTGTCATTTTGTCATAGTCTTTTTTGTTGTTTTTGTCCATGTTGCTTAATATATTTTAAATAAATATTGTTTAAGTAGGAATTTAGAAAAAAAACAGAAATAAACATTTGTTTAACCCATGATGTTTATTGAAACCTCATGCTAATATCTATATATTTATTTATCACCATGGTATTTTTGTATTACACAGTATCTACATCCATAGCTAAAATTGTTTGCTTTTTTGTTTCTTGCTTTGTGTTTTCTGTATATTTCTGCTATGTATTCAGAAGATACTGATCTATCAGATCACTCAACACATTATTGTTCTTTTCTCATACCCTAGAACAAAGTTTATATCTATGCACAAATCTCTAGAATATTCATCTTTATATGGACTCATATAGTATTGAGTTATGTTAAAAAATAGGATTGTACTATTTTTGCTTTTTTGACCTCTGAGTCTTTAAAATATTGTTTTTTCCAGATGCCCTCCAGATAACACTTTATGTTAAAATAATTTCTTTGAATAATCAAAAAAATAAAATTGTGTTATAAAATCTTTCATTTCCTTGCTGGACACAATATGCAATTTTCATTGCATGCTCTAAGTGGAATTGACTTTGTTAGTGAAAGTGGAACATTTTGGTTAAAGGATTTTATGAGACAAGGTACTTCATGTTCACATGATATTTAAAACGTCTGGTTCCTTTACTGCCCCCATAAGAGTAAGTGATCCCATAGGAATTTAAAAATTTTTATTGTGAACTTGCACATAGAAAATAACCAATGGCTTGGTACATAATGATATTGTTGCCTTACAAAATAAGCTACTGTTATAGTTTGAGAATGCAGTCCTACTTTAAGCATGCTCATATTTTAGTGTCTGTTTCTTGACTCTAACTTGAGGTGTAGGTGACATATGTAAGTGAAATATTTCCAGAGGAATCTTTTCTGGATGTTCTAGAATTCATAATAAGTGGATGGAACAGAAATACACTCTTAATTTTACTTTCTTGAAGAAATGTACAAAAGCTACAGACATAATTTGTATCAATTCCATGGGTTGGTGATCCAAATAAAAGGTATTAGTCTATTACATATACATTAATCCTCACTATAGCTAAAATTCTTCCTGTTGTTTGTTTTTTTAATTCTCATCCAAGGATATTTTTCCATTGATTTTTAGAGAGAAGGAAAGACAGAAATGTTGATGTGAGAGCAACACATCAGTTGGTTGCCTCCTGCACATGCCCTGAACAGAACCCCTTGATCCTGCTCAAGTAGGCCAACTGTGGGAGCACAGGTCCTCAGATGCCAGGTATTAGACGGAGAAGACATGAGAATTCACAGGCATATAAGAGAGACTTTATTGCTACCAAGGAGCCATCAGACAAAGCAGCTCTTCAAAATAGCCCCACAGAGCAGCCACGTACCTGCTGGTCAGTAACACATTTTTATACTAACTTAGACAAAAAAGGCTTCTTTCCAAATAGTGACAGCAGTATTTGGGTTATAGAAAGGTACGCCAAATATGAAACGTATATTCAAAATATTTAAAATGAAATAAATTCACTCTCTTCACCATTAAATCAGACCAAATTCAATAGTTTGATAAGATAATATTATGACTGCCCAGCCAGCATGGCTCAGTAGTTGAACGTGGACCTATGAACCAAGAGGTCACAGTTGGATTCCAGGTCACTGCACATGCCCACATTGCAATCCCCAGGAGGGGGCATGCAAGAGGCAGACAATCAATGATTCTCATCATTGATGTTTTTTTCTCTTGCTTCCTCTCCCTTCATCTCTGCTATATTTTTAAAAAAAGATAATATTCTGGTCTTAGCCAGTTTGTCTCAGTGGTTAGAGCATTGACCCTCAGAATGAAGGGTTTTGGGTTGGATTTCTGTCAAGGGCATGTACCTCGGTTGCAGGCTTGATCCCTGGCTTAGGTTGGGGCTCATGCAGGTGGCAACCAATCCATGTGTCTCTCTCACACTGATGTTTCTTTATCTCTGACTCTTCCCCTCCCTTCCACTCTCTCTACAAGAAAAAAAAAAGGAAAAAATATCCTCTGATGAGGCTTAACAACAACAAAAAAGATAATATGATATATGTTTTAAGAACAACATTGGCCATAGGAAATACATTAAGAGTTGGAAACATAATTGAACAATAAAATACTCAGTATTATGTTTTTACAGTGAGTTTAGTGGAAAGTTATGAAACACAACACAGAGAACTATCTATGGTCTAGCCTCCCCTTGAATCTAAGACTCTGTAATTGTCTATTAAATCTAAGAGCATGGAACTAAGTGAAGGGATCATTACTGAAATTCCAATTAGTTCTAGATTAGAATCTGATGTTCCTGTGGTTACAAGTCCTCATTTTAACATGCCTAATTCTTGACTGTATTGTGCCAAAGATCCTTTTATTAGGTTAAAACTTGTTTTCCACTTTGATTCTCTAGATTTCCTCTCCTTTTTAGAAGTTCTATTTTAGTAAGATCTCAAGACTCAGTGGCTGATCCCTGCTACTGATGGTCAGATATCCCAAACAACAAATTATTTTCTTTACATAATAATTATTTTAATGGCTTATGAATGGCTATAATCCTTAAAGTCAAAGAATAATTCAGAGGAGGAAATAAAGGAAGGAGTCAGCAAGAGAGAGGTTAACATTATCCATTTTATACATATAAAGCCAACTGTACAACGTGGTTTTAGATGTGCGCTGACATTAGACTTTCTAATGCTTGCTTCTGTCCACTGCAGAAATTGCTCAAGTGACCACCATTAAAATAATACAAACCATTTTCTGCAGTGTGAATGAGGTTGCTATGTGTTGAATGGTTTATCTAGGAGCTTGCTCCTAAGGACCTACCTACCAGGCCTAGCCTTTCCTATCCCAATGTTTGAGCTCATTCAAGCTTCAGGGTTTTGTGGGTTTTTTTTCCCCCTTCTGCTGTCTTGTATTCCCATGGGAGCCATCTTGTCCTGAGGCTTGTGCCTGAAATACAACTTATTATACCTGACATAGTATTCAATATTTTATAAGATGCATCTAAAAATGAGATCTGTATGGCACAGTTTAGTGAAAGAAAACAGTGGGAATCATAGAGACTTGTGTGCTGCTCCTGGCTGTGTGACTGTCAGAAAGTTACATAATTTCTGTAAGCCTTGTTTTCCTCATCTGTAAAACAAAAAATTAGAAAACATTTTTTAGAGTTATAATGGTAAAGTCAAAGGACATAATGTACATAAAGCATTTATCTCAGTGTATAACCCATAGTGCATACTCAGTAAAGATTAGCTCCCTTTGTTCTCTTGGAAGATCTATATGTTCAGTAAGTGCAATTGCATTGTAGAGACAGTTTGTGTTTTCAGAGTTCAAATAAGAACTCTTAGTAGATGTAATTAGAAGTTTTAGTAGGATATTGGAAGTTATAATACTTGAAAAGTAAAATATCTAATGTACACTGAACTTTAAAGGTTCCTCTCTTGAATTTATTGATATTATAAGGAGCGAAAAACCACAGGTTAATGAAGACCACTGTGACTAGTGGGGGTGGGGTAGTTATGGCTAACTCTACCTGGAATAGGTTTGGAGAATTTGTCTTGGTTCTTTGCTTAATTTAACAGAATCCACTGTAGGTAAGATAGCAAAGGAATTAATTAAAAGGTATTGCAGAAGGTAACAGCATTTCAGGAGCGTTAAAGAGCCAGGCTTAGAAGCTGACGGTATCAGTTCACTAAATAAAAGCTACTAACATCGTAGCTTAGCATTTATGGAATTCTCAAAACACCCTTGGTGACTAAAACATGGCAAATACCCACTTGAAGAGTAATTTGTAGTGGAAGATCATATGGAGTTAGGACTGGGTTATAAATAAAAGATACTTTACTGAGCCTATAGACTTGGAAGATCTAGGGTACTTTGAACCAGTCATAAGCTCACTGATGAGTTCATAGTCACAGTAAATTAAATGTTTTTTATGAATCTACATTATATCATGTTGGCATTTTGGAGAGAGCAATAACTAACTCTTGACTTCATACTCTATGATGCCCAGAGTTATAACACATAAATAAATAAATTGGGAGGAAGTAAAGGAAGGAGTGAGCAAGAGAGAGGTTAACATTATCTATTTTATACATATGAAGCCAACTGGAGAACATGGTTTCAGATGAGCACTGACATCAGGCTTCCTAATGCTTGATCTTCTAAGCATATCCAAATGATTGCATTACTAGCTCATATCAGATTTCCTCTTCTGGAGCAGGCCACTTGTACCAACCACACTGAAGAGAGAAAACTGGAAAGCACCTCTCAGTGGAGAAGCAGAGATTGCATGGGGTTCTTAGTTACATTCATGGCATACTCCCCTCCTCCAAACTTACCATCCTGGGGCAGAGTCTAGGAATATGGCAGAGAGAGGCTACTAGTAGTACTGTTACTCTAGAAAAAATGTCATGAAAATACAATTCCAGGGTAATGGTGATCACACTATAACATAACTCTCATTCTACCTGGTGTTCATTACTTGAAGACAAATTGGAACCATATTTTATAAGCACTTGAATGTCATGTAGGCATCTGAACATCACAGCTCTTATAGGTTTTCCTGTAATATTCTATGAGCTTAGCCATGCATTAACAATATTTATAAGTAGGTGTTGTCCAGAGAAAATGTTCTCAGGTTATTTACTCTGCAGTATTTCTGGAAGTAAAAGGCTGAATAAATATAGCTTCAAAAGAGAATGAAAATAGTGAGAAAATTAACTCACCAAACTTGGAACCAGTTTTGCCACATCAGCATACCAGTAAATTTTTTGAAGTTTTGACTCGCCTCAGCCCCTTTTAAGAGCTATTGCTTTTTCAGCTAATGCCTGGTAGTTGTCATTTACATACATATTTTTATACTTATACTGAGTATATGTCTTTTTCACCTATATACTAGGTGTACTGGTTAATAATGGTAGGTTTTGTAATCAAAGACAACATGGTAATTTCAAGAGAAACATCAAAAGTGCTTTATTCAAAGTAATGTCCATTGCTACACATTTCCCCCATCTTTCAGGTAATTTGTGGATACCATCCCAATAGAACTTTTCTTGTTTTGAGGCAAACCATTCAGAGACCCAATTTTCCACTTCTTCGTATGTTTTGAAGTGCTGCTCAGAAAGTGCGTGTGCCATCGATTGGAACAAGTGGTAATCTGAAGGAGCAAGGTCTGGTGAATACAGCAAAGTCTGGGTTAATACTTCCCAGGCAAGATCTTTTAACGTGTCTTTAACTGGTTTTGAAGTGTGTGATGGTGAGTCATCATGAAGCAAAATTACTTTGCCTTGTCTTCTGGCACATTCTGGTCATTTCACAATCAAAGTTTGGTTCAAATTGATTATTTGTTGTCAGTAGCAATTAGTATTAATGGTTTCATCTGGTTTTAGAAGCTCATAATACACCATACCTTCCTGATCCCACCAAAGGCAGAGCATTGTCTTCTTTCTGAAGCAATTTGGCCTTGCAGTCGATGGTGATGGTTGACCTGGATCAACTCGTGATTTTGCGCATTTGTGATTCTCAAAATAAATCCACTTTTCATCGCCGGTCACAATTCGATGCAAAAAAGACTTTCTTTCATGCCCTTGAAGCAACATTTTACTGATGATTTTTCGGTTTTCCATTTGTCTTTCGTTCAGTTGATGTGGCACCCATTTTCCTTCCTTTAAAATCTTTCCCATTTCTTGTATAAATGATCAGAAATTATTTTATGATAATCTATGAGCAATGTTTAATCTTTCTGCAAGTTGTTTTTGAGTTTGACACACATCTTCATCCAATAATGCTTGTAATTGTTGGTCTTCAAACTTTTTTGGTTGATCTGGACGTCTTTGTCTTTCACATCGAAAGCATTTAAACCAGCGTTCACAAGTATATTGAGATGGAGCATGTTCATCATAAGCTTCCCGAAGTATTCAGCAGCACTTTTTTTCAAAATAAAGTAATGAATGATAACTTCCCACAAATGCTCTTTTTTTGGCACGAAATTCGACATTTTTAAGTGTAAAAATATCTATGATGTTAACACCTTCAGCAAATTTGATATATGAAGTTTTAAAGCTTGCTGTCAATACAAAATAGCATACATATCAAATTGCATATATATCAACAAATGTGTAACTCCATCTATGGAAAAAAAATCTACATTATTAACTGGTATACCTAGTATATCTCAGGTAATAAGGTTGAGAACATTTCATTTACAAGAATTCCTCCTACAGTAGACAGTGTATTTATCTGAGTCTGATTTCTTAATAAGCTCATTTAAGATAGGATATGAGTCATTGTGAACCTGAATGTTGGATAATATCAGCTTTTATGGAAAAGGGCATGAATCTACTCTCTCAGGGGTCCTCAAACTACGGCCCGCGGGCCACATGTGGCCCGCCGAGGACATTTATCCGGCCTGCTGGGTGCTGCTGCCTGTCCTGCTTAGCAGCCAATTAGTCCCGGGCCCGCAGTGCGCATAGGAATTTGTTCATAGTTACTTTTTTAAACTATAGTCCGGCCCTCCAACAGTCTGAGGTACAGTGAACTGGCCCCCTGTTTAAAAAGTTTGAGGACCCCTGCGTCTAGGTGATAAGAATTTTTGTTTTGTATTCTGAGTGGGAAAAGGGTATAGGAAAGAGAAACATGAGAGGGGAATGTATGTAGAGAGCAGGTGGTTGTGGGTCTACTTTCTCCATACTTTTTCATTGCCAGTAAAGTTTACTAAAATTCATTATATGCTTTTTGAGAACTTTGTGGACATCTATAGTATTTGGATTGAATAAAAGACATGTTATGAAAAACAAACATAATAAAACTTATAGAAATTAGAGATGAGGGGTAATTCTCGGGTCTAGGCAGAAATTTGATGTGGCTTAAGTGTTTCTGTACAAGGTTTCACAGTAATCTTACCTTGCTTTTGAGGACTGAAAAAGCCCTAGCTAACATTTAAGTTGTATGTGTGTGTAGGAGACCGGCTGCAGCAGAGTTTTTCCTTATCCTCTGGTATTCTCTCTAAGAGACAAGATAGATTTGACTTCTGTGGAATTACTGAACTAGAGCCAGCAACTTACACACAGTTATTGGCCAGAACACTTGTCTCTGCAGCTCAATAAGATGCACATGGATGTGACTCAGCAGTGATTTAATGACCACCCATCTGCCCTGAGAAGAATTTATCTGAGTCTTAGCACTGTCACTTGCTGCAACACAGACATTGGCAGTGGAGCCATTGCATGGGGTAATTGCTCTGTGAGCCTATGGGGGAAGGAAAAAGAAATGAATTTGATTTCAAAGAGCATTCCAAGTTGGGGTTTTGTTTTTCATTGCTTTGTTTCCTGATAGGAAATAAGCCTTTTGTTTCTATAGTTTGGTTTCAGCGATATATATTTTCAATATACAAAGCTCCATGGATAGTGTGGATATTATGTTAAGCATACACAACTGTATTTTTAGCAATGAATTTCCTTTGTTGATCAATTCTGTACTCAAACATGCTCAATCTAATCCTACTTAATTTACAATGTAAACCACTGCCTATGCTTTCAAGTTTCTAATGTGGGTTTTCTTTCAGATTTTTTATTTGTATACAATATCCAATGAGCCTACAGAATATCTAGGTTTATTGCATTCATAAAAATTCTATGATTTAAAAAATCTAGTATAATTTATAAATATCATAAAGGAAAGATAAGGTGTATTTTTAAAATTATAAAATGAAGTTTCTTTCCTTTTAGTTAGCTTCCTTTCTCGTTCTCCTTCCCTCCCTCCCTCTCTCTCTCTCTTAATTTGTTCTCACATCTTTTTAGGAAAGAGACTTTTTACACTACTTGGCATGCAATAAAGGATGGCACAAAATTATTTGTTGAATTGACTGGTGATGGGGTAAAATTCTTTTTCTTAATTTTCTTCCTGTTGTATTTTTAATAGGTTTTCTTCATGAATTTTGATTTGTGACAGAATCCATACATACAAACACATATTTATGGAATATAGTTAAACATGTATATTAAACTTATAAGAATCTACATTTCCATACTTTCCCCTAAAAAGAAAAGTGATTACAGTTTAAGTAGTACAGATTATTCTTTTCCTAGTCTTCCTAATGGGTAAGGGAGGGATAGGTATTGGGAATCTGCTATCTCATATCCAGACTTGGTTCTGCAAATCATGGCTTAGTATAAACCCACCATGATAAAAGTGCAATTCTCCTATTTAAAGATACAAGGATATCAGCCAACTTTATATGGTTTTCAATCTAAGAAATTATTATTTATTCCTATTTTAGGAAACATTGTTTTGTAAATAATGAAGGCTTATGTTTTATGATGTGGCACTTCCCTAACGTATTTCTAAGAGCCTGTTGACTTCTCATTGTGGAGCCTAATTCATCATCAAATGACACTATGACACTTTTTTGTGTACGTTCTCTCTAATTATATATCTACCTCATATGGGGATGCATATCAAGATATAGAACTAATAAGTATATATTTGTGATGTATATGTGTAAGTTAAAAGTAAGATATATTGATATTGTTCAGTTATGTTCAATAATTTTATTGCACAAAATGCATGTGAGGAAAATTTCCAAAATTCTTCACACACATTTTGAAAACCTGAAAATGTGAATGAGCAAACTTTACTCTTAGCTTCTCACTGGCCTCATATGCCATTGAATATGTATTTATAATATAATCTGATTATGTATGTGGACCACATTTTATACAACCCAAAAATTCTTGAGGCTTTTCTGACCATTGGAGAGTTAGGGAGATAAGTGCTGTAATCATAACTTCTCAACCTGTGCAGGTCTCTACCTTCCTACAACCTCTGCCCCAAGGGCATACTGGCAACGTTCTTTGTTTCTTGTCAGTTTCCCCAAGAATTCAAACAACATTAATCCTATATAATAAAAGGCTAATATGCAAATTGTCCCCTCGGGAATTCGACCACAAGACTGGAAGTTCAATCGCTCACTATGATGTATACTGACCACCAGAGGCCGGCACGGAACATGGCATGTGACCAGCGGTGGGCAGCGGGGTGCCTAGGGAGTGAGGGAAGGAGGAAGCGGGGAGGTGGGGAACCTGATTGGCCCTGATCGCCGGCCAGGCCTAGGGACCCTACCCGTGCATGAATTTCGTGCACTGGGCCTCTAGTAGTAACATGATTTCTCTGACTGGTTTATTGAAGGTTCCTGGGTAATCATAGAGGGAGCTCTTCACCCCACACACATTTCATCCTCATTCTCAGGATATCATCCATCTATATACTACTTTGAGCTGAGCAACTCTAGCTCACTCATATTCTTGCTGCATGGACTGCCTAGGAAGTATTAATCATATTCATAGTGTTTTTAATGGCAAGCAACCCCTTTTATCTGCTGAAAAAATTTTGTCATAATTCTTTCTTTCTCAGAGAAGAGAAAAAAGTCATAAAGGACTTACTTTTGCTGTGGCTGGGCTTCCTTTGACTCACAGTGTGATCCTGATCCTCTCTGTTTCCTTGGGATATTGGTTGGGAATCTTCTTATCTCTATAGATATCTGTGCCTGGTTCATATTGGCAGTGTTTTCTGAATTGTGGGGACTTATCAGCTAGTAGTAGACTAGGACAAAAATAGCAGGATTTAACAGAGTCTATGTGACCTGATAAAAACTCTCTGCAGAACAAGGAACAATATAAAATGTAGAAAACTCATAACAAAATGATAAAGTTAAGCTAGCCATATCCTATATAATAAAAACCTAATATGCTAAGTGTCCAGTTGTCGGGTTGGCTGTTCAACCAATCAAAGCATAATTGCTAATGATATGCTAAGGCTGCTCAACCGCTTGCTAAGACGTGCACTGACCACCAGGAGGCAGACAGTTGACCAGTCGGCCAGTCACTATGATGTGCCCTGACCACCAGGGGGCAGACACTCCAACTAATAGGTTAGCTTGCTGCTAGGGTTGGGCTGATCAGGACTGAGTGAGATGGGCCAGATGCCCTGGAGCCCTCCCACAGTCCCTCCCTAGCTATCCAACCTCCCACGTCCCTCCCCAGCCCTGATGGTGCACTGGTGGGGGTCTCTAGGCCTGGCCTGCGCCCTCTTGCAATCCAGGACTCCTCAGGGGATGTTGGAGAGCTGATTTTGGCCTGGTCCCACAGGCCCGGCTAAGTGCACCAGGCCTCTAGTTAATAAATAATGTAAATGTAAATAGTGTAACTCTTCAATTAAAAGGCAGCAGACATAAGTGTGGATATAAAACTAGATATAACTATATGCTTTCAACAAAATAATTATTTAAATATAAAAACACATGTGAATTAAAAGGATGAAGAAAGATATACCATGTACACACCAATCTCAAGAAAGTTGGAGTTGCTATGTTAGTATTAGACAAAGTAGATTTCATGACAAGGTACATAGAGATATTTCATAATGACAAAAAGTTCAATTTATCAAAACATTAAAGGCATACACACACACACACACACACACACACACACACACACACACTAGAGGCCTGTGACCACATGGGGGTGGCCATCTTGTGTGAGGGTGTGACAGTCAATTTGCATATTACCTCTTTATTATATAGGATATATACCTAATACATGTACAAAATACATGAAGCAATTATTGACAGAAATGAAAGAAACAGACAAACAATTACAGTTGAAGAGTCAACATTCCTGTCATAGAAATTGATAGAGAAATAACTCAACATTTAGTAGAATAAAGGAATACTTGAACAACACTGTCAACCAGAATGACTTAATTGCTATATGTAAAAATTTTCCCTCAACAATAGTAGAACATAAGTACTTTTCAAGCACATATGGAACATTCACAAAATAGGCCATATTTTGGGCCATAAAGTAAATCTTAATACATTTAACTGATTGAAATAATATATTTTATTTCCATATACTGGCAATGAACAATCAAAAAATGAAATTAAGAAAATAATTCAATGTACAATAGCACCTCAAAATATGAACTGCTTTGAGATGAGTCTAACAAAATATATTCTGCACACAATGAAAAAATATTTCTTGATTGTTGATGTGAATATACAGGTATATACCTTTGGCTAAGTTTATTTAACTGTATACTTAAAATTAATGCATTTTATTTATGTAAGTTATACTTCAATGAAGAGGGCTACTTTTTAAAACATGGCTTTTTATAAATAATGCAGTGATTTTTATTCCTAATTTTCTGGTAAAATAAGTTCTACGATTTAAAAAACTTTGGTTCTCTGGGACTGGGAGCAATATATGATATTGAACTCTTAAAGCCAATGCATGCTCATATTTGATAGAAAGAAAATGCAGTATGAATTCACACAGACAATGACAGACTGCAATGTAGCTTCCAGTAGGGAGGGTGTGTATGGGATTAGCCTGTACAATGTTTTAAAGAGCTAGTGTACTGTATATACCATAAACCCAGCAACATGTGCTCTTTCCTTTTAATTTTACTTGAAAAAACTTATGTCAGGGTCTGCCAAGTTGATGATTTTCTGTTTTATTTCTGCTATATGCTCCTACATACCTACTTCTCTTTTTAGGGTGCAGGCTAAGGTTTATTTGTAAATTTCGACCTTGACAAGAGAGCTGAGACAGGTATAAATCAAGCATCATTTCACTGATTGTATCTGTCATTCTCACCTCTTTTCAGTCAATATCTTACAAACTTTTTCCTGAACATATTGTTATGTTCCAGGAATGGCAGTTTATAATAAGAATTAAAACACACACACACACACACACACACACACACACACACACACACACACACACACACACACACACACACTGCTGCATGTAAGAAGATCATGATTTTGTAGGAAGGCTGATACAAACTAATAATTTCCATATAATTTTCTCTAATACAGCTTTAGAAGCTATCCTAATGTAAAACTATTGCTCACATATTTCAATGTCTTCTTTCTCTTTTCTGAAGGTTTTTTGACAATGTCAATTGCCTGAATTTTTTTCTGATTATTTCTGACCCATTATCTTTGTCTTTTGATCCCCATGTTGGTTTATCCATCTGATTGCTAAATTATATTCTTATTTAACACACTTCTTTCCAAGCCCATCCTGAATTTGGATGACTGTTCTATATATATATATATATATATATATATATATATATATATATATATATATATATATATATATACCTACTCTGATGTTAAAAGTGAAGACAAGGTTATTTTATTTTCTTCTGATTTTTAATAAAACATTCTCTTTGGGCATATT